>NC_091483.1:22368170-23605655 GCF_947461875.1 Haliaeetus albicilla
AGCACATTTCAAATTGACAGTTTTGCTGAGGGGTTTTGATGAAAACTTTGTTCTCATACTCATGCAACTGTTCCTCCTTTGCCAACGTTAAGATTGTACTGAGGGCTACAAGGTTTTAAACATTAGGAAAAAAAAGGCATGAAGACATGAAGTGTAAGGCCATAAACCTTAGCTGTGCTTTCTTGTTCATACACATTCATGACTCAAGATATGTTTTTCAGAAAAGCAGAGGGGCTGTGGGTGGTGCAGGATATTCCAACCCTAGCAAAATCAGGTCACTTCTGAAAGATTTCCATTTGGTACTTAGGAACTGAGTTACAAGAAGCCTTTGTAGTTAGAAGCAAAAAATAAAAATTTAGGAGGCTGCTCCTGGTCAGGTAAAAGTTAAGCACATGCTTAGATTTAATAGGATATATTGAAAACCCAGTTGTGTCAGCATGAATGTTTATTTTTATGTGTATATTTATGTTTAAGCATATGTTTACTGTGAAACGGAAGCCTTCAAATAGTTCTTTAAGGTGAATTGTGATCCCATTAAGAAATAAAAGCTCTCCTTGTGATAAGTGTGGTAAAAACCCCTTGTGTTTAGATTTGCTGCTAAGGGAGAAGAGTGTCTTTCTGCAGTGTCACTACTATGTTGAGTGTTAAAAATAACATGCAATCACCTTAATTTTCAAAATGTCTGTGAAAGCATCAGAGTGAAGACACGTAGAAGGGAAGGGGTAGCTATTCTGACCAGATAAACACTCAGTTTTCACTTTACAGAGAAGATGAAGCTAAACTCTTCTTGGAGGTGCACAGCATAAGGACAAGAAGCAATGCTTACACATTGCAGCACAGGCTAATTATTACTAGATGTAACAAAAAGGTCCTTGCAGTGAGAGCAGCTGAGCACTGGAGCAGGCGGTGGAGTCTTCATCCTTGGAGAGTTTTGAAACTTGGCTGGCCAAGACCCTGCAAACTCTCATTTAATGGAGCCCTGCTTTGAGCAAGTTTGAACTCGAGTTCTCCAGAGGTCCCTTCCAGCTTGAGTTATTCTGTGACTGTGATATTAACATCAAGCAAGTAAGGGAGAACTAAGTGCAGGAATGTAAGATAATGCAGCAGGGCACACTACAATTGACGATGAGTTGCTGTGAAGGTGATGCATTGATGGACATAGACTTCATTATTGAAGGGAGCATAAGATATCTGAAATTATTAGAGTGAACTTCATGAAGACTTTGGGCTTCTGAAACTCTGCAGTATGTACCAGCTGGGATTTTCTGAAGTACTTAGATATCTGTTGCTGGAATTCAGGTCAAGAGGCCCCTCTGCATTTGGAGGCATTTTTAATGCCTTTAAATATATTTGGGACTCATTATTCATGCAGGGACCGGAGGGAAGGAACTGCATTTTAAAAAGTCATCAACCTTTCCAATCATACTGGCTTTCCTCAGTTCATCTGGAAGCATCTATCCCATGATTTCCTACCCCAAGACAGCTATGTTGGGCTGGCTGAAAATTTTTCCTAAAAATCATTGGATTTTTTTAATCAAACACATCATTCCCCTAAAGAATGTCTCTGTGGAAAATCTGAGCTTGCAAACATAATACCTCCTTCTCTACCATTTCTTATCTTCCTTAAGGTAGTTCAAAGTCGGACTTCATCTCATCTGAGGGACAAAAAGTTTAGGACTCGCATGGTAAGCCAAGTCCTTTGGAAAATTCTGGCACTTGGACACCAGTTCTGCCCTTTCTGTTAAAAAGTCATATTCATGGGTATTTTTGTGTCTCTGTGAAGGATGTGGGGCCTTTAAGAAAATATAACATGTTTCAGAAATTTTTATTTCAGTTGTTGTCTCATTCTTTATGATATTTAGGATATAGATCCAGCCAGATAGTGTGGGCATCTCAAATTCTCTAGGCCTAAGTCTGCCGGAACCTAGGTTGCTCTTGGGCTCATGTACTGATAAAGCATAACTTACACTGTAGAAGTAAATTCACAGCTTGCTGACTGCAGTTCTCTGAGATGAATTGTGACCACACACAACTAAAAGTGGCCTTCAGGATGAGTCCAGAGCGAACTTCCACCTCTGTCTACAGAGGTGTGTCCCAAGATCATTCTGAAATGTTTTTATAAATGGCCTAAATGTGACTGAAGTCAAAAAAAGTTTTACAACTAGCTTTAAGAGGCTGAGTAATGGTAGGAAATTATTTTGAGACTCCTATTGGAAGCTTCTGTTTTGGGATCAACTGCTGCTGGTGGATTGACGCAGAGAGATGTTGGGGATATTTTGAAAAATTGAGAATAAAATTCTGCTTTGATCTTGTTCACATGCCTTTTGATCTGCTTCTCAGGCATAGATAAACCCTATATGGTTGTTCATGAACAGCAGGTTTTTAAATAAATGCGTTTGACTTGGTAACCATCCCAACATGAGAATAATTGTTATTTCATCATCCAATTGGGGAAACAGAATCTGAACTGTGTTACTGTGATAACTGCTCTTGCTGTTTGACTACACATTTGGGAATATCACATTTTGAAAAAGACTCTACATCATTTGCGGCCCAAACAATCTTCCTTCCTCTTTAAAAAAGGGAAGTCCTTAATTTTAATGTAAATATGCCAAGAGAAAAGCCAATGCTACCCTTCTAAAGTGTACTCCACATCACATCTGGTAGGCTTGGACATAATTAATTACAAGTGGAATGTAAAGGAATGGCATGCCAAAATCTTTAAAGTAATTCCAAATCATGTCTTATGCCAATCTCTCGCTCCCTGCCAGTATGAGCTGACGTATCTTACGGATGGGGTTTGATGTACTCTGGCACCTGAAAGAAACTGTCAGTAGATTTTGGCGATAGAAATGGGAGAACAGGTGCACAGCTCCTAATAGAATTTTCCAACTCCAGGATAACACTTGCTAAGGGTTGTTTGACAACAAAAATAAGTGTGTGCTCCAGGAGAGAATAGTAGCATTATCCAGAGACGAGACAAAAAATTCAGCTCCCAGACATCGCTCTGCCTTTATTTGTCCATGAACAAACTTTCCTCCTTTACTTTTTCTCCCTTACAGCAGTCCTTCCTCCTACCCACTTGTTCTGCTATTCCCTGGCCCTAACACTTAGGCCCTAACTATTATCCCTGCCATCCAACAATCATAGAATCATAGAATGGTTTGTGTTGGAAGGGACCTTCAAAGATCATCTAGTTCCAATCCCCCTGCCATGGGCAGAGATACCTTCTACTAGACCACATGCCCAAAGACCCATCCAACTTGAACACTTCCAGGGATGGGGCTTCCACAACCTCTCTGGGCAACCTGTTCCAGTGCCTCACCACCCTCACAGTAAAGAATTTCTTCCTTACATCTAATCTAAATCTACCCTCTTTTAGTTTAAAGCCATTACCCCTTGTCCTATCACTACATGCCCTTGTAAAAAGTCCCTCTCTGGCTTTCTTGTAGGCTGCCTTTAGGTACTGGAAGGCTGCCATAAGGTCTCCCCAGAGCCTTCTCTTCTCCAGGCTGAACAACCCCAACTGTCTCAGCCTGTCCTCATAGGAAAGGTGCTGCAGCCCTCTGATCATCTTCATGTCTATTCTCTGCACTCACTCCAACAGGTTCATGTCCTTCCTATGTTGGGGACCCCAGAGCTGAACGCAGTACTCACACAGCAATGGTGAGAAGGACCATGCTGAAGTCTGTAGAAATCCTATTGACTTTGAGAATGGTCAGATTCTTACCAAATCCATGTACCTAGATGAAGTAGTCATGATCTGAACCTTGCAGATAGAGTACTGAGCCTGAGAATCTGCTCATTTAAGTTGGCAAGACATGCAGCAGAGCTGCTTAAAGTCAGGCTCAGAGCCTGGATCAGAACTGACTCCTCTGGTCCACTAAGCTCTGTACTGAACAGTCCTGGGAGACAGTTCAAGCTTCAGGTCAAGCATGCTACCAAATTAAACACCCTGTCTAGAAATGGAGTTGGTGTCACTGGACGGGAAGCCATGTATGTATTCAAGAACACTTTGATCTCATTTTAGGTTTATATTGGAGCTCTGTGCTTAGTCCAGCAACAATGACTTATCCCAACACTTGAGCAATAAGACAGCCTGAAGCCCTTGAAGGACCCCGGCATCACCTGCCACAAGGGCATCCTGAGCTTGAACTGCCTTAAGACTGCATACAAGGGCAACATAGGCACAAGGTATATTTGCTTTGCGAGCCAACAACTTCTCAGTGTAGCTGTAGCCTTACGTACACCACAAACAGTTGGTAACTCCCATCAGTTGAACATGAGCCCTACAAGGTTGTCTTACCCTGGTTTCCACCACAGTCTCTGTCAGTGGCAGATTGGCTCCATGGTGTGTGTGTGCTAACACCTAAGCTTTAGCTCCCTTTAACTTCAGTGGTGGTAGCTCGTAAGGAAATGGGAGGACAGCCGTCTGTATGGAGAAGCCCATGTTGGTTGTCGTGGTTTAACCCCAGCCAGCAACTAAGCACCACGCAGCCACTCACTCACTCCCCCCCCATCCAGTGGGATGGGGGAGAAAATCAGGAAAAGAAGTAAAACTCCTGGGTTGAGATAAGAACGATTTAATAGAACAGAAAAGAATAGACTAATAATGATAATGATAACACTAACAAAATGACAACAGTAGTAATAAAAGGATTGAAATGTACAAATGATGCGCAGGGCAATTGCTCACCACCCGCCGACCGACACCCAGCCAGTCCCCGAGCGGCGAATCCCTGCCCCCCACTTCCCAGTTCCTAAACTAGATGGGACGTCACATGGTATGGAATACACTGTTGGCCAGTTTGGGTCAGGTGCCCTGGCTGGGCATGAGAAGCTGAAAAATCCTTGACTCTAGTCTAAACACTACTGAGCAACAACTGAAAACATCAGTGTTATCAACATTCTTCACATACTGAACTCAAAACATAGCACTGTACCAGCTACTAGTAAGACAGTTAACTACATCCCAGCTGAAACCAGGACATGGTACACGCCATCTTTGCAGCCCTGTGTATGTTCAGAGGCATCTGACGTTTCTCTTTCTCTAGAACAGTGTTCTCTATTCTTATTGCTGTCACAGTGGTAAGCCAGCACCAACAATGATATTCACCCACTTCACTGCCATGGCAACTCTGGGAGACTCCAGTAAAGACCACGTTTCCCCTAACACTACCTTCCAACTTGTCTATTTTAGGCACCAATTCAGGAAGCTCTCCCCAGTTAAAAAAGCATATACACTTCATGTACTAGGGCTTTCTGAATGTAGATGCTAGCATAGTAAAGTTACAAAGGAAGAGGTAGTTACATGAAAAAAGGTCTTTTATGTATTTTGGCTCAGATCAAGTGGTTGTAAGGGAGCATCAGCTGGCACAAATTCTTTCAAAAATGTTTTTTTTTAGTTTTATGTTTAGTACCTAGCAGTGCAGGCACATACATTTGTGAGGACCAGATCCTATGCTTGGCAGCTGTCAAACCTTAGGCAACTGATTTCAACTCTTAGCTTTGAACAGGATCTATTGAGGGCAAGGATTTTCTTTCCATATGTGTGTTTGAGTGCCTTAGAGACTGCAGCCTTGACCTCGGGTAGGATTTGACATTCACACCTAGACAGTGTGTAACTGCTGGTCTAATAGGAAAAGCTATATGGTGTCTTTTTTAAATCAGGCAGTCTTTCCCAAGCTAGTGCACCTGTATTATCTTCTCTAGAAATGCCATAGGTTTCTGCATGCAGAACAAACTCTGCTCCATTGATTTCAGTAAGGTGATCAGTTCCTTGAAGCACTAATTTTTAAGGTTACTAAAATAGAGGTTGCCTTCTAAATTCAAGCATCTAGTTTGACAACAATGATTACTTTGTTTCATGTCTGTCATGAATGCAAGATAGTATGAACTGTGTTTAAATAATTGTTTTATACCTGCTTCACCGTACGTAAGTCTTTCGCTAGAAGTACTGACCAACAGGACTCCACAGTGCAACATCGTTCTGCTTTTAAATCTATAAGTCCTTCAGAAAGTGATATAGAGTGGCACTATAGGGAGATTGGATACTCTAAAGGTAGTAAAGGCTTGGTTTAGATTAGAACTGCATAAAATATATTGCCTTGATAGTTGAGTACTTGAGGGACAGCTAATACAAACAATAACTTGCTGTTCTAATTCTGAACAGAGCACTACAATGAGAAGAGCTGGAATAGTGGATAAGGACACACACGTATCAACAAAGACCAATCTTTCCAGAATGTACCATGACACCTTAGAGCTCCTTACAAGCCCTTTTTTCTTTCTACATTTCGAAGGGTATGACAGATAACTATTATTTATCTCCCAAATCACAAGCAAAAGTGTAATCAGGACTATAAGCTTGAGATGATTTTATCTTTGCACCATATCTGGTTCAATCTCCAGAGCTTCAAGCGTCCTGGATGTATCAAAACATGGAATATCACTTGGCTTCTCTCTGTTGATAACATCAGCAAGACAACAGAGGAGTTCAACTTCTTCCTTAACTGGCCACATTGTTGAAAATAGATGTCCAAATTTCTATATGTAAATATCTGTGGCTATAGCTGAGCAGCAACATGTGCTCCTGGTGTCCAGCCAGCCTGAAACTTTCCTTTACTGAGCACCACATGGCCCCTGGAGCACAAGACACTGGTTGCATCTTAGGGAGCCACTGCTATATGCTCAGTACTGTTCCTGTCACATATAACCCTAACCCTAACTGCTTTAACCACGATTAAGCTCTGAATTAGGAATTTCTGTGAAGAGCTCATGGTAAAAACTGACAAAGGAGTCTGGGTGCTAGTTCTTGCCTCCATTTCCTTGCTGTAGGCAACCTTGCTGTCTTCTGGCTTTCCCTGCTCCCCATCTTCATGATCGCTGTGTCCAGGCTTTCAGTACGACTGAAATGTAGCCCGACTGCCTATCTCTCTGCAAAGGCACTTGACAGAAGGGAGTGTTTTAGGGAAGTCCATGCATTCAGACAACCAGGATGCATCTGGTTTCTTACTCAGCTCCGGTATTGCCCCTTTGTGTGTGACCTTCAGCGTTATACTATCTTGGCTCCAATCCAGCAGAGCACTTAAACACCAGATCTGGGCTCAGTTTTTCAGCTGATTTTCATTTAAAAAAGAAATCTATTTGGCAATACTGAAAAACTTCCAAAATTTGTCTCAGGTTTGCTGAATTCTTCCTGTGCAAAATAAAGTAGAAATAATTTTTAAACCAAAGTTTATTTTGGCATTTTTAAGGGTAATGTGTTTATTTCTCTATTTAAAACAACTGTGTCTGATAGAGGAGGAGAAAAAAGACTAAAGTCAAGTCCCGTGTGGACAACCAGGAGGTAGGTGTCCTCCAAAGAAGGAAAGAGGCAAGCACTACTAACTCTGAGACTGCCCCAAAATGACATTTCTGTAGGGTTTTTTTCCATAATTATTTAAATATACAAAAGCATTTCACTCTATCATATCAGTAATACGTTCAAAAGTACTGAAAAATATCACATGTCAATTTTTTTCAAAGCAGTTTCTGCCAAACATATCTACAAAAAACTTTTTAATATCTGGCTGTTTTCTGAGGCACATGGAAATGTATTCTTTTGAAAATCTGTCCTTCAGCCCTAAAAGAAAGAACCACTGAGCCAGTAGCAGAGCTACCCGCACACAACAAAACAACACTAAATTAACCGTTTGGTAATTCGAAACCATGAGTAACAGAGTATACCAAGCCTTCTTAGGCTTGTTAAATAATTTATTTTCAATTTAAATTGCATATCTGCTCATAATCTCATTTCTCCCCACTCACACTGCACAATTGATATTTCGCCTGTTGAGGCAAATCCATCTATTTCTGGCACTGCTTATCTTCGTCCTCATTCACCACACTTGCAGTGACTCAGTGCCGAGTTGCCCTGAATGTAAACAACATGTCTGCGATCCTGTGTGTTGATGAATTTCTCTGATATGCTGATGATGTGTTATCTTTCTAGCCGCTGTGGCAAGGCATGTGATTTTATATGCTGTGTCTATAATACCATCCTGTTCCCACAAGAATTGATGACAGCCAGAAACAGGGAATGTGTTTGCATTAAATCAGGAGTGTGCTGAAGTTAAAGTCTGTCACTTCATGTGGCTCTGGCTCTTGGTGTTCTCTTCTTCATTGAGTGTCTGCTTGAAAAACGATTGCTCTTGCCACCCATTGATATGGCAGATGTTACATCACAATACTTCAAAGAAGGGATTCCAGTTCTGCCAGTTTCTAGCATATGACAGTTTCCTGGAGTCACAAAAAGCTTTTGGAGTGAAGATCTTTGCCTTCAAAACAGCTATCAACTGCAGTGGCCCTGATGCAATTTTAACCTTTGAGGAATATTTGTCCTGCAAGGCTATCATTTTGGGAACCAGAGAAGCAAAGATCAAGCAACCAGGAACACACAAGGTGAGGACGTTAACCTGGGAGGGATGAAGCCTAGCTCTGGTCCTTGTTCCAGGAACAGTCTGCAGTTTAAGTGAAAGTCTCTGGATAAAATGCAGAACAGGAAGGATCCTTCTCCCTCTAGTTTCAAGGTCTCCAGGCTTTTGGTGTGGCTCAGGGACTGGTCCAGATCACTGACTGTAGTACAGCATTGCCCTGTGGGAGGGTTCTCTCCTGCATACCGGCAGAACCCGAGAGTATCGGGCACCACGTGGATCGGGTGACAGTTATGCAGAGGTTTGGAGTCTGTTGCTGGTCACTAGATGATGGATGTAGGGACTTTAGGGAGCAGATAAATATGTGAGGCAAACAAATCAGTTAAGTAATTATAGAAATGTTGCTCCTTTTTTTTTTTGAAATCTTGGCATTGTTACTATCTTCCAATTTTTTTTCTTTTTTTTCCCCAGGGTATGATTCTTGGGCATCTTTGTTATGCAGTAGAAAGCTTGCTGTGTGCTGTTTCAGGCAGTTAGGCTACTTTGTGGGCTGACTTCCTGCATGTTCTGATGTGATTAGTTGTAATGCTGAGCCTGAGATTTGCAGGCTTTTTACCAGATTGCCTTTATAGACCCTAGATGTGGTACAGGAATGAGCTAAAGGAGGCAGGGAAAGTGATATTTTATATTTTAACAGGCTGTGAAGTCCAAAACTAGCATGAGAAGCACAGACTGAAAGCTTTCATAAACATGGTTCCTTGAAACATCTCATGACTTCACCTTTAAAAAAATAGTCTATACCATTTCAAAAGAAATTATCATTTGTGCTAGATGTGGATCCGACCTGTGATAACAAATTAATTTTCACTGACTTCAGTCATGGGACAGTGTGTTCCACTGAGCTCAGTCCTCATTGCTTTCTTGGCTTCCCACAGGAAGGAATGCATTGAGACAAAAGCATTAACTGACTATTCCCACTCAGAGCATGGGAGTGTTTATCTCTGTACTAACACAGAGTGTCATGTTAATCTTCATGTAGTTTTTCCTCAGCTAGTGATAGCTGCAAATCAGATTATTGTATAAAAATGTACTGCTTTGAAATGTTTCTCTAGATGGTTTATGTTAATTCCATTATAATGGACCACAATCAGGCAATCGTGATGGTAGCAATTTTCACTGCTTTTATAGAAATTGAAGATAGCTTGGCATGTGCCCAGAAAAATGCTTCTGCAAACACAAACAGACATCAACTCTTACATTCTTGGTACAATAAATGTTCTACAACCTTCCATAAAAATGTAACAGAGTAAGATTATTGAGACACTCATTAGAAATGGCTGTAGGTTTGGGGGTGGGGGGTGTTTGCTTTTTTTATTTTTTACACATGCAACGTGTCTTAATGTTGTATTGAGTACAGGATTGCTTTGGTAGGGATTTGAAGGGAAGAAGCCCAGATAGTGAAAGAAAGTTCTCTTTATGCTGATAGAGCATTAGAAAACTGAAATAACTCATAAGGTATCTATTAAGGATGAAATAACATCAAGGGATTGTAAAGAGTCTTCAATACCACATTAGCAGTGGAGAGAATCCAACCCATTGCATTGGTATACAGAACTTCCATGAAACAGTGAATTAATATTATGTACAGAAAATAACACAATGTAGGAAATATTTGATGCTCAGCGTCTGACACTTCCTTGATAAAAATTCCCATTGATTTCAAACCAGTTAGCAAGCTTAGTTGCAACTCTCAAAGGAGCAGTAGTGGGAATGCACATTTGTGCTTACACCACCATACATCTAGGGATTATGTGGCTAGCTAGTGCATCTATCTGCCTGTGCAGCCACACAGCCATGTGCAGAACATCTGCCTTATTTCACAACCGTATGTCCTGCTAGCTGAGAGATAGGTATCTATTTGGAGGTCACATGCGATGGCCTGGCATCCCATTGTACAGAAGTTGACCTGAACTGCAGGTAAGTATCAAAGTGTTGGAAGCTGTGCTGGTGTTGTACAGGCTTTCCAGCTGCAGGTGGTCCCTGCCTCACTGAGGGAACTTCAGGGCTGCATTTTGAGAAGGCAGCTCAATTGCTTCCAGACCCAAGGCCATTCAGACCAAGCCAACTTGGATGCCTTTACTGTCGTCTTCTTCAACCTGACTTATTCTGTCCCAGTCCTGACCCTCAATTCACCAATAACCAATTAATTTAGACACCGACACAATTGCTGTATCTGTGACATTTGTCTTGTGTCCCACCCTACACGTGGCTTGGACAAGCCCAGACTCACTGGACTTCCATCTCCACATGTTAATTCATCTCTACAGCTGCTCTGGGAATGTGCATTGGGTTTATGTGGCAAGGTTTTGGTAGGGAGGTGGGGGGAGAGGAGCTACAGGGATGGCTTCTGTCAGAAGATGTCAGAAGCTGCCCCCATATTGGACAGAGCCAGTGCCAGCGGGCTCCAAGATGGACCCGCTGCTGGCCAAAGCTGAGTCTATCAGCAATGGTGCTAGCACCTTTGTGATAACATATTTAAGAAAGGGTAAAAGCTGCTGTGCAACAGCAGCTGGGAGAGAGGAGTGAGAGAAACAACTATGCAGACACCAAGGTCAGTGAAGATGGAGGAGGAGGAGGTACTCCAGGCATCAGAGCATCCCGTGGTGAAGACCCTGATGATGCAGGTTGTCCTCCTTGCAGCCCATGGAGGACCCCATGCCAGAGCAGGTGGATGTGCCCTGAAGGAAGCTTTGACTCCATGGAGAGCCTGCGCTGGAGCAAGCTTCTGGCAGGAGCCGTGACCCCATGGGGGACCCATGCTGAAGCAGTCCGTTCCTGAAGCACTGCACTCCGTCCAAAGGACCCATGCTGGTGCAGCTCGTGAAGCACTGCAGCCCATGGAAAGGACCCCACACTGGGGCAGGGGAAGAGTGTGAGGAGGAAGAAGTGGCAGAGACAAAGCATGATAAACTGACTGCTTTCCCATTCCCTGTCCCCCTGCACTGCTTGGGGGGAGGAGTTAGAGAAGTCAGGAGTGAAGTTGAGCCTGGGAAGAAGGGAAGGATGGGGGGAAGGTGTTTTTAGATTTGTTCTTATTTCTCATTGTCATACTCTGATTTGATTGGCAATAAATTATATAAATTTCCCCACATGAATTCTCTTTTGCCCATGATGGTAAGTGCTGAGTGATCTCCCTGTCTTTATCTTGACTCACAGGCTTTTCATCTTATTTTCTCCCCCTGTCCAGTTGAGGAAGGAGAATGAGAGAGCAGCTTGGTGGGCGTCTGGCAGCCAGCAAAGGTCAACCCACCACAGCATGGTGTCCCTGTTTCAGCATGGGGAAGAGGAGAGCTAGAGGCAGAACTCCTCAGCTGGACCAGTCCCGTTCTTCAGCAGTGCCAGAGCAGAGCGGCCCTCAGCTGCATCAGGAGAAAACAGAAGGAAGCTTTCTCCTGTGTTGGACAAAGGAATCCCAAATGCTTGGACAGGGACGAATCTCAGAGGCCCTCAGCACCATCTTGAGCTACAGCTACTACTATGGGTGAACTCCTCCAGGGATAGTCCACAGCTCATAAAGTGCTTAAATCAGTTTATCAGGGATTAGAGTTTGGGGGGAGAAATTTCCCCCTGCCTGCACTGGCCCTTGAAATAGCTAACCTTGATGAGGAAATACTTGCAGCAGGATGCTCTTTTGATATGGCACTTGTGAAAACTCCATATCGCTGCCATTGCCCACTGCTACCACGGCCTTGTGAGAAACCACCATATTTCTCCTATAGCCTTTTGTGCTGCTTATGCAGGTCAGAATTTTTTGTTTGTTTGTTTTGAGTGTGTTCAAAGCTGATGACATTTCTTCACCAAGTAAGCAAGAGATAATTGCAATTTGTAAAAAAGCTCAATTATGGCAAATTGGCTCTATTTTGCATTTCTTACAAGTCAAATTGTCTTGTTTTTACCCATTAGTATTAAGTGACTTTGTCTAATAAAGACTTTATTGTTGTTCAAACAGGTGCATGAAAGATGTCCATGGAAATACCTTGAAAAGGAAGAAAAATCTATGCCATAATTGCAAAGAATTAACTCTGGAGTAAAGCAAGGAATTTTACAGAAGCAGATTAATATTTAGTGGTACGCACAGCTTTTGGCTCCCAAGGTTGTAATGGGGATTAAGTACACAACCTGCTTTTATATAAATGTATGATCACATACTACCAGCTTTGTCACTTCGCACACTTAAAATATGTTGTAACACAGGTGTCTTGTAAGACAGGTGTTTTGTTTCAAACCCATTTCGAAATGGGGAAACTGAAGTAAAGTGGAAAAGAGATGACTTGTCCAGAGCTGTCCAATTGGTAACTTCGGGATCCTAGGCCACTGTTGGGCCAATAAGCTTTCTTCTAAAAAAACCAAGATATTGCCCTGAAGGACTTGCACAATCTTTATTAAGCTCAAACAGTCAGAGAAAGCAAAGATGCACTTGCTGAGAGCACAACTCCACCAAGGTCCATATGCTAAACTGGGTCATGGGAGGGGTGGGTAGAGGTTGGGCCTTGGGTCTTCCATTTAATTCCTCAAGGCAAGGCCCAGGAGAGCTGCCCTGCACCAAAGGACAGAAGCAGAAGAAAGCAGATGCATGACATATCTAGAATTACTGGACGTGAGGTCTGTCATGATTGAATTATTCTCTTTCTAAAGATGAAAATATTTCCTTACCTTCTATTTGTTACTGCTTACTGTAATTAAGCTTACAAGCAAACTTGAAATATGTTAGAGAGAAAGCTGACTTCTTTTGTCATTGGTTTAATCATCTGTCTAGTTTTGTATGTCCACAACAGTTTGTGAAATAACTGGTTTCACCTCGTAACTTCTTTGGCCTTTTGCACATTGTCTTACTTTGTTTTATTTTATCTTTTGGGGACAGTCCATCCCTGACTTGATTAGATCGATGCAAAGAGACTATGGTAGGAAGGAATTAATTATTTTTTTCTATGGGAAGGCTAGAGAATCAGCCTAATAAATCCAGGGGATCCTTAGGACTAATGCAGAAGTAACTAAGGCTCTCCACATTAAAGTCTATGGTTATGTAGCTGCTGTCTGGTGTGTGTGAAAGCCAAGAGTGCTAGGCAGACTGTCTCTGCACATCTTCTGCAGGTAGGATTTGAGATCAGACTGGGTTAGGACAGCCACAATTCAGTTTACCTACATGTTCCATCAGCTCCTGTTGGAGGGAATACGAAGCCTTGCTTCCCATAACTTTGCAGCCACACAACTTTACTGTGAGGATTCAGGAGATATGTGATGGTATGGTGGTATTTGGACTGGGCATGGCACACCCAGTGTGTCTACACCACAAGTGAACGTTAACGTTTCAGTCTGTGTGAAGGGGTAGCAGATTTCCACTCACCTCTCTCATGCTCTGAAGTTTTTATCTTGCCTCCACTGCTGCGTGGTCAAGGTTAGGTTTGAGCAACATCATTAGAGCAGAGATGTTCTCTTAGCCTCTTTGCCCTTCAGAACTTCTAAAGATGCAGGCCTGGAGGAGTAGGAGAAGGAGAAGATAAGTGTGATTTGATCCAACTGATGATGTAAGACACGCATGTGGTTCTGTTAGGCCAATGGACGACAGCTTTTTCAGGCTAATACATTATCACTGAAATGGAGAGAGGCAATAATGAAAAAAAATGAACATTTCCCTGTTTGTGCTGTAATTTCGTAGTATTTTGCCTGAAACACTGGGGTTTGTGTTACTGCAATCAGGGACAACAGTTATACAAACAACTTCCATCCCTTGCTAGTGGCATCCGTAGGAAAACAGTTAAGAATGTGTTTCAGGGCTTTTTCCTTACGTTCTTTATTCTGGTGATCAGAGGGGAAAACTAGGCCAGTCTTTCTGCTTGGGCAGATCGTGAATACTTTTATTATCCTGCAGATGAAAATAGCCACTGACATACACATTGATAGCCATCATGTCTGGAGTCTGTAAGTAAATGTGTGTTTCTAACCCTAATAATAGCAGGGAATAGATGCAGTCTGCATCTGAAAACACCAGTGGGAGCCTGGGTCAGTGCTTAGGGATGTGGTCAAGACAACGGAGATGTTACACAGCAATAGTTGGGGGAAAAAAACAACCGAAAAACCTAGGACTGCTTTCCCTCTTATGTCAGTCCAAACACATTGGAGACCTTTTTACTTGTGGGACAACCTGGCTGCTGGGAAAGGCAGACACGCTGTCAGAGAGGTCATTGCTGGAAACAGTAATTTCCTTTTTCATTTTTTTCTCAAACCTCTATTTCCTTGCTTTCTGAGAACAAGTACCTTGTGAAGCCTTTAGGAAATGGAAGGAGAAGAAAACCCCGGCTCAGAGCAAAATTTGGGGGTGACAGTTAAATCAATGAAGTGAGGTTGCAGAAGGCTGAAGGCAGTTTGCAGTGCTGGAGCAGACAGACCCAACCCAGGAACAGACTGCTTAAGGTACAAAATTATATTGCATTTAACTAGAACTAAACACTGAAAAGAGTGAAAGATCATCTGGGATATACCCTCGCAGTGGGCTTTTGAATACTTCCCTGCCAGACTGCTGTGGGACCTGCACATGTTTAACTTTTGCTGACAGTTTGCATTTTAAGGATTACCCATATAGAAACAAAGACCATATACATATAGAACACCTTACTGTAAAAGGACTCCTCCGCAAAATAAAAGGAAAATCTTCATGGTCATCAACTTTTTTCAGAACTGTAGTTAACACTAGATCCAGCAGCACAACAGGGAGTAAAACTGTGGCTATCTTTACTTGAGGAAACCAAGACTGTAAGAAAAAATTCACATGTATAATTCAGTAATTCAGTAATTTTTCAAAACCTTGAGAATGAGGCTCCTCTAATAATCTCAGGAGATCAAACACTTCTTGAATCATCATACTTACAGGGTAAGGTTTTAATGTTACTATTTTTCTTATTCTTAAATGGACATTGCTTTGCAGGGTACAAAATTGAGATTAAAAAACCAGGAAGACTCAAATCTTCTTCTATGTAGCAGTACCATCCTTATTCCTAAAATGGGGTAATGGAAATTTAGAAATTTCAAAGATTCTGATGACTCAATTTGTGAATCCTTTGCAATTAAGTCTTCTCAGAATTAATCTCTGAATTTAATCTCAATTTATGATGAAAATTCTGTTTTTCTTGTGAAGTAAGTAATCTGAAAAATGTTGCTTCAGGAATTTCAAAAATTGTAAAGTAGTTATTTTTCTCTTTGAAAGATTGAAACACTTCATTAGTACAAGATGTGCAAGGAGTGGGGGTTGTTTTTTTTCTCTTATCTTTTTGTGGCCAAAAAAAATCCCTTACAAGAAAGTTATACTCACACCTCTGCTTGCAACATTGAACAACTATTCATATTAAAAAATCTTGCTGGCTTTTGAATGTAACTATCTTTTGTTAAAATTACACCTTAGTGAGCATCACAGCCTAACTCTGTGTAAAACAATTCCTTTCTCCTAAACAGTCCTCCCTCCTTTATTCTTTCACAGTCTAAAACTGATGTAAGAGCTAGTATTGATGAAGAGAGAAACTTAATCTCATAGGTCTAGGTGACAGTGAACTTTTATGTGGTATCTGAGAGAGAGATGGATCAGGACCAGTTAAGCAGCTCAGAAAAGAACAGATATTAAATCAGGATTCCCCTTCCTCACCTGGTGAGCTGGGGAGTTCTTCATGTTGGTTGCTTTAATGTATTTTGCAGATCTCTGCCTTCCCATGTGGAGAGTATTTATCATGCATTAATGTTCTAGTAAGGGATTTTGTCTGAAATTGTAGAGCTTTTAATCACTGCCATTTTTCAATGAATTTCAGAAATTCTTTTTGGTTACTTCTGTTTTTCTACCCACAGAATGAATGCAGAAATTAATACAGTTCAAATCCAAACCTTAAAAATCCTTCACTTACTTAACCTCTGAATTTCAAAAAAACCCATGAGGCCTGATTCACAGCTTGTGTGAATCAGGAAAAACAACACCCCTACCCAAACCAGACCCTTAGTGCCAGATTTTAGCAGTGTACTCACTGAGTGTTCTTGGTGAAATCAGAAGGAGTTATTGAGGCAGAATCTGTCCCCAAAAAGGAGAAAGAGCAACTCAAGCAATTCTGACATGAAAGAATGTCTTCTTGCATTTCCTAGAGGTCCTTTAGATGTCACAGCAGATTCAATTGTAATGTATGTTCCCATAGTAACTCCATTTTTCTTAGTCAGTTTTGTTTCTGTATCCATATATTAACTTTTTGAGCTTAAATGCAATGATGATGAAATGTATCACATTGTTCAAGCCTAACTGAGGGAGAGGGTAAAAAAAAATTCAAAAGAAGGTTAAAAAAAAAAAAAGAGGGAGAAAAAGGACTTTTAGGGCAATTTTAGGGATGGGCAGCTTAGACAAAAAGGGTTAGAGATAAACACATAAACATATGTCATAAAGCATTGTGTACCTCCCACCAAACATTTTTCGATGTGTAAAATTACCAAAGCTTAGCATAGGAGCAGGATAAGTCATTGGTTATAGGAATGGTGGGGTTTTTTAATCTCCATTTTGTATGTAAACAGTAGCTGATAGAAAGTAGCAAAGCGTATATAGCTTTGCTTTTGGACTTTGTAGGTCCAGTAAAATTACTTGTGCTGTTCTCCAAATAGTTTCCCATGCACAGCCTTCCTACACCAAGCTCCTAGCAATGTTCATACTAAGCAGCCATAACAGTTGCATGGGGAGTTGAAGATGACACCAGCATCTATCAGAGGCAGAGCTCTGCATCTGTGCTTGAAAAGTCCTTTCTACCCCTGGTATGCAGAAGAAAGAACCAGATGTCCCTCGGGATCCTCTCTCGAAGACAACTCTTCCTGTGGAAGTAGGAACATAATGGAGAGGGCCCTTTTCTGACTGTTACCAGCTGTGGCAGAAGGAATATACATACTTGGTTCACATGGTATTATTGTAGCACACAGTACAGTGGATAAAATAGGATAGGACTGATTATATGAGTATGCAGTTTCTCCCTTTTTGATGGCTTAGAGTATAAGACACTGAAAGATAAGGTTACATGGAGGGCCATAAAAGTTATATCTTGTTTACTTCATATGCCATTGGGTAAAGTCAGTGAAACAAAGTTAATGCAGTTTGAGATATATGTGTGGCAAGGACAACCCCATTCTCACAGTCACTTCTAGCTGGAAGATAAAATAATGTGTGAAAATTTAACAAGAATTATCATGGTCTGCAGCATCCCATGCAAATCGTACATCTGGCGAAGTTTTCCCCACCTGGCAAGCTCCCACCAGGAAGAACTTGCTATATCCTAGCAGCATGTCACTGTTTACAACTGGAATTTTCTCTAATATATTTAATCTCCCCAGCTGAAACCTGCTTTTCTGCAGCAAGATCGAGGATTAGCTTGTTAGAGTAGACAGGGTCAGTTTCATATGTGGCTTGGGCTTCCTTCTGGAGCTACGTGGAAGACACTTGAGCAGCTTTTCATACTGCTTCATCACAACGGTGTTTGAGCCCTTTGATTGTGGGGGAACAGTTGCTTGAACCCAAACACCTTCTACAGCTAAGTCAGCTGGTTAGCATTGGTCATGTCCTCTAGTTCTCCCAGTTTTCTGTGAGAAAGAAGAATGACCAGTAGTAGTGTGTTCCTCTAGTGGGCATCTTTTAAGTGTACACGTGCCTCTCTGTGAGTGAAGGCAAGGTCAAAGGAAGGTTTCTTGCACTTGGAGGTGAAAACACTAAGAGTTTTGATGGTTCCTGGGCTTCCTTGCTAGCCTTTTTCAAAGGCTAGGGTAGCTCCCAGGATGTCTGGTGTCACAACCAAATAAGTTTTCATTTTCCAAGGAATGTCTAATGGAGCTCTTAGGTTGCTAAATGAAGTTTTGCAACTGGATGGAAGGAATGAGTCTCCAAACTCTCTGGCACTCTCCAAGTGAATGAGCTGACCTTGCTTTGATGTCACAGAGCACATGGTCAGTTGGGCTAAAAATGATCAAGTTCATCTTGTTGCTCCAGCTCTGTAGCTTACAGTGACCCTCACTTTCACTGGTATGTTAAACCAACACTATTTCCTCAGGCTTTCAGAACTGCTTCCCTTTTCCTCTTACACATCTCCAAAGTACTGATGCCTTTGATACAGAAGGAGTGTCCATCCAGGCATGCATGCTGCACTGGGCACTCCACTGAACAGTCAACAATTACCATCATTACAGTGAGGGAATGCTTTCTGGTATACTGTCCTGTTGCCATGCAAACTCCAGGCAACTCAAATCACAAAAAAAAAAAAAGAGAACTTACCTAAAACTTTGCAACATAATGTGGAGGATAGGAAAAGGATTCATTCATTCATAATTTGGGGGGAAAAGTAATGCAGGGCTTTTGCTCCTTTCTTTTGATATTTGTAGATCTCAGTATCATTTTCAGTGGTTCCTAGAGTCTTTAACAGCTCTAATGAAAGAGAAAAAGAAAAATCCCCTCTGCTCACTAGCCCCCATGTAACACTGCAGGTCACTCTATAAAGCTATTTGTCATTGATTTCCCTTTCCCCAACCTGGGGGATTTAATAGTGATAGCAATTTGATGTTTAAATCACTGGGTATTAAAAGCACTTGGGTTCTGTTTAGTTTATTATTTTGCCTTTGCAGTCTGAGTTTCCAAGAAGTCTTGTATTTCCTACATGTCAAAACCAAAATGTAAACACAAAATATATTTTCTCTATAAATAAGTGGATCTGCAAACTTTACTTGTTTGTATTTGTGAGTTTAATAATGTTCTGTTTCTTTAAGCACTTTTTGTCTGTTCAGTTGCAAGGGAACAGGATGTTGTAGCTATGCCAGAATGTTTTACTGAAGTATGAAAAAGAAGGAAGTTACTTATAATACCAACAAAATGGCACCTTATGTCCCCAAGCTAGCAAACAACACGAATTTCATTAAAATTTGTATACAAACCAGAAAATCAATCTACCCTTATCCAATGCAGTCAAATTAATCATGCAGAATGCTTCATGCAGATTAGCATCCCCTTCACCCCAGAAGATCTAGAAAAAAGTACAAGAGGCATCTTAAACCCCTGGTATTTGCTAGTGGAACATTGTTCTATGATGTTCCACTACAAAAAGACACATGCATTAGCAATTAATTACTCATTGCCCCAAATGGTATCCCCAATTTGCCTTGATTTTCTTGTTCCTCTGTGTTCATAACAACACATTCCAACATCATGTGAGTGAGCTGAGGCCATGACCTAGAGCCACTCCACCTAAACCTCCCATTTCTTACTTTCTTGATAGCAGGCAGGGTGCAGCAGGTCTTTCATCATTAGCTTCCCAAACACACAGTTGCCCAGGAATTAGTGAAAGGGGCTTGGGAGTAGGGTAGGGTCACAGGGAATTGTCTCCCATATCCTAGCTGGCAGATTGGCCTTGTGTGACATGCTGACACAAAATATACCCACCACCACGGAAAATGGGAAGCTCTAGGCTCTCAAGGACAGAGCAGCAGCTTTGGGCTCCTCTGGGGAAGCCCAAATACCTGCTACCTTCTGCTGAGGCCATTTTCCTATTTATATCCTTCTCAGTTCCTCACAATGTTTGATAATAGTTTTCAGGGAATCACATATTAAAGACAGAGATCCATTAAATGAAAATAACCTTATTTATGTCCTGTGCTGAGTAGCAGGTTGCCATAGCCTGATCTGTTGATAATGTATTACAAATGACTTCTCTAAGAGATTTTCTAATAAATTGTTGGAAAGGTAGCCATGTTGAGTGATCATTTTACCATTTTGTGCTTTTTAATAATTTTCAAAGGGAAAACGGTATTCTCTTGTAACTTAAGTTACTTAGATAAGTTAAATATTTGTGAATGGGATTCTAAATCTTTGGGTTCTGTTATACTTGTGTATGGTTTTTTATATATATATATATGTGTGTGATTGCTAAATCCTCCTGTGTTTACTAATGTCACAGAGGAAATTACTGCTACAGAATACTGTACTATAAAACAGCAGGGAAACACATAAAGATGTGAATATATATCAGGGAAAAAATTGAGCTTGAAACTTTTTCATTTGTATTTAAGGTTTAAGAATAAAAGCTGAGAAACTCATATTGTCCCCTAAGGTGTCAAGCCATCACATCTAGAATTACTGGAGCTCAGGCTTTTATTCCTATTGGGTTTTAATCTCTACTAGCAACATACAGGCAAGTGGTGCTGCCACATTGCTTACAGTACTAAAAAGGAGTCATTTTATGTCAGTGGTTTTGTTCTAAACAAGCACCTGTTTCTAGATGAGAAACAAATCAGCTTACCTCCACAATCTGGTGCACCAAGCTCCTCAAATCAGACAGAGATAAGTATGCATGGCCAGGCCTTCGGACTTTCTCAAAAGCTCACATCAGCTGCTCAGCTTCCTGTGAGTTGAAAGGCACTTTACAAAAGCACTTTCCACCCCTTGGGACTGATATTGAATCAAAAGGCCAGAGACTTGGCACACAGCTTGAAAGGTATTAGGCAGGATGCACTACAGAGCAGAAAGTCATGGCAGAAAAAAATCTGCCTTCACCTGAAGGGAAAGCTGCCTAGAAACTCGTCCTTTTCTGTATTCTTTGGGACACTCACTTTTTACCAGGTAAATCTCCAAACTAATCCAGGACCCCTGAGATTGCAGCTTCCTTCCTGTGGCTAATGGTTTATTACCGTGGCTAGGGGATCAGGGCCTTTATCATCACTTTTGTATAGCTGCAACATGACATGTAGGTAGAGGAAACAATGGGGCATCTTCTTCCTGCTTAGCATATGCAAACACTAAAGTATCTTTAGAAAACTTCTTTCAGATTTTTTTTTTTACATGTTTCAAATTACATTCCTAATAGAATGTCAAGGTAGGTTCTTTGGAGATGAGCTCTGAATAAGAAATGCTCTTTTGAAAGGAAATTTCACTTGAAAGGGTGCTGGAGGGAATCATTCCAAACAAGTGTGTGTTTCTTAAGGCTGTCTCCTGTTCTGCCATCTCTGTTATAGCTTTGCGTGGCTGTCTCTTGCTATTGAAGCCAACTTCATTATGCCATTGAGTCCAGGTTGTCTCAAATTGCCCCTTCGGTGGTAAAAACTAGCATTGACCACCATTATGGAAATATTTTCAACATGTTATCCTGTTAGCTGAAATGGGACCTTTCTACTTTGTTCTCCCTGCACTCCCCACAATTATCCTCTGTTACCAGCCAAGACAAGGAGAGCAATTTCAACATCACCTTGGTCACTCACCCGGCCTGTTTTGCTCAGTAGTCATTCTTGTGCCTTAGTTAACATTCATTAGCAGATAATTGTTTCCAGACCAAAGGTGGGTATACTGTAATTAGAATCTTTCTGTCAATGAAGGCTTCATATCCTCTAATGAGTAGGTAGATATGTACACTGCTATGCTCCCTGCATAAGTATGAGTATTCTTATCCTGCCACAAAATAGGCCAATTAGTTTTGCTGTTGGGTTTTTTGTGACTATGTGTCTGTTTTAATAATGAAGCACCCTCCATGAAATCCTTAATTTTCCTAATAATTTTATTTATTGAATGCATCATTGCTATCATGTGGCTGTAAAACACTTAAACCTTTATCCTTTATCCTGCTGTTGATGCCTTTTTTATTATATATTCTGATAGCACCTACCATGGTAGTGCCATGGATCATGACTGCGTAGCACATGCTGCCTTAGCAAGTGACCAGTGTTTTGTGCTACAGTATGACAGCTGGGAAGGTCACCTTCTCACCTAGCTTCTCACTAGCTGATCTGCAACAGTACTGTATAACCCAGGGATTTTCTGTGTGTAAGACAAACGTATGTATATTGTAACACATGGCTCCTCTATGGCAACAACAGAACAGCAATATAGTAGTATGCTGTAAGCTACCCTGAGTTCCTTTTCTTTGTATGGTCAGCACCAAGCACGTGAAGGACAGAGACACATTACCGAGTGACATTGTTCCAGCTGTTTTTGTTCTTTTGAACAACTTCAAAAAGCCACTGGAGGGGCAGGTGGGGATTCCATCTGTTAGCAAAATAGATCCTTCTAGCAATATATTCTTCTTCCCCCAAAATGCCATCCTCCAGAGACCCAGCTTCAGCAATGTTGAGTTCAGTGTTAGGAAGGTCTTCACAGGATTATTGTATGTCAGCTTTGCAAGGCTAAAAGATAATCTTCAAAACTTTGGGGAAAGCTTCTGAGAACTAATTACCAACTCTGCAATAGAACTGCCCCAACACTGCAATAGAACTGCCATAAGTGAGTATCCTTGGATATGAGACCTTAAAACCCTATGTTTATGAGTATAGAATGTCCACTGAAAGCTATTTTAGTTGTGCAGGTAACATCTGTATCATTGGATTTTATTATAACCTTATACTTGATTGCCATGGAAATCTGCACGTTTAAGTCTTTTGTCAGGTCCTAACACTTATGGTGTAACATTTTATACTGAGTTTGGATAGGAGTCTCTTGAGGATTTTTGTATGAAGTCTAGCTAAATGTACACTGTTTCCAGTTAGCAGGAAATTCTGTCCTTCCTTTGTGAATCAAATTGAGCTATGATTAAAGAATCCCTATTTGCAGATCCCAGCGAGGACAGTTCAGTGGAAGAGGTGATTAGCTGAGTGTGCTTTAACAACTTTGCAGCTTCATGCAGGCAATAAGAGTGAGGAGGTGCAATTCCTGGACATCCAGTCCTGAATAAGGCACGGTTCTCAGGTGAGAGCATAGGACAAAACACTTCACCCTTGTCAGGTTGGCAATTTTCAGCAAAAGTTTGTAGTTATATTATTCCCTATCTGGATGAAATTAATGTCTTTTTTTTTTTTTTTGCCTTGGTGTTTCTCAGTGTATCTCATTTGAATCTATAAGCAGGCAGAGACCAGAGAGATGTGGGAGGGTCCAGAGGCACTCTGGGGCAATTTAGCCCTCATATGAGCACCAGCTTGTGGTGCACAAGCTGCCCTGGCACACCATGGCACAGCTGGCATTCCAGTCAGGCAGAGGATGCCTCTGCCCTTCTGCGGCCTTCCAAAATTAGGTCTCTCAGGCTGTTGCTTTTACCTGTTTCTGGGAATTTTGCTCAGCTTTGTTCTCCATTCTCCCTCTTCTGCATGTAGAACTAGCATTATGCCTCAGCACTCAGTAATTTCATTTGCCTCCATGAAGCTCTAAGTAGGAAAGACATGAAACTCATTGTCAGAGCAGGTGAAGGCTGTACAGCAAAGTGTCCTTCTAAGGCCCGCAGGAACCTGACCGAACAGCTCAGCCCGTTTTATTGGGGTACAGGTTCTTGCACACAGTCCAAGGACAGCACTTTTGCCTTGAGTTGGACAACAGTAAATAGCACAGCTCGAAGGCTTTTTTCAGGTGGATGGAGATAGATTTAGAGCAGAGGAGAGCTGATTATCAGGGAGCTCTTCATCATCTGTCTTTGAGGTAGCCATGAATATGCCATCTGAGATCTGTACCTGATTAGCCATAGCAGCAGTGCCCTCCCAAAAGAGCATCCAGTCTAACTAAAAAAGGCAGCTTGATATGGTGGATAGGGCATGGGTTTGGGCCCTCAATTCAGAGGCCTTAATTCAATGCTGGGAGAAGAAGGGGGTTTGTACAGCCAGCCAATAATTTGGTACAAGGTCTTACATGGGACTGGCCCTAACTGATTTGACCAAAGACTTGCCAACAGAGTCCTCCAAAGGAAGTGATCTAAGCAGTCCCATACCCATTGCCTTAACGACACAACCGCCTCTGCAGCAAAGCACGAATATTACAAAAGAAGAGAGATCAAACAGCACTGCAGACAATCTCTTCCTCCCCCTCCACAAGAAGACTGTGACTAAAGCTAAGCAAATATTTTATAATTAATTTCTTTGATAAATTTTAACTGTTTTCCATTAGTGAAGTGTTCACAACATGACAACAATTTTCTCAAAGGTACTCAGAATTACTCACTGAATAGTGTCTGTAAATAATCCTTAGTCTTTAGCTTATTTATAAACAATTTCTTGCAAATCATAAATGTGAGAAAATAGACCAATTTTGACTGGACACACCTACCATATGGCATATTCCTGTGTCCTAATGAAATTTGTGAGATATTGTGAATTTTTGAAGAAAAATCTTTCTGGGAGATATTCCATCTCCATCATTGGTGAATATTCTAGTGCATTCACTATTCTGAAACAATGAATCTTGTTGTAGATAAACTCATCTGCAAGTCAAAATAACATCCACCGAGACCACTGGAAGTCCCGCTTGTTTTGAGTGTCGTCTCTGAGATGGTTCCTAGCTCCCATCTGATTACTCTCTGTATCTGCTAGCCGTGATGGGGTTGGAGGTAGCCAGCAGATCTCCTGTTGTGGCAGATAGTGAGGAAAGGGTCACAAGAATCGACTGATTCTTCCTTCACTTTTGTATAAATCAAAACCTCTTTAGACTTCTAAGAAACCTAAATGCCTCTAAGAAGTGCTGCTTCATCGATTCCACATAATTTTGCTCTCTCCTCCGTGTTAATTACCTCTCTCACACAGCTTCATGCCATCCTGGCCCTTTACAGCGTATCAATGCTCTGTCTTTTTGTGGTTGTTTTACACTAGAGCAGATGACCTATACACTTTACAAGCTGTGAGCTTCACCTCCACTTAGCACGCAGTTAAGGGTCTCCGGATCCTAATGCCTGCCTCAGAGAACTGAGGGGGAGAGCTGCAGGGGTAATTTACAGATGGATGATGCCAGAAGCCTCCTGTTGTAGGACTGATTTGGAACGGATGGATCTTCTGAGGCATCTGTCACCTGACCCACCCCAGACATCTGCCTTGGGCAATCTAAATCCAGCCCTTGAGGACAGCAGGAAGAAGCAATGCCATCTCTCACCTGCCCCAGTGTCTGCCTGCATCCATCTGGTTCTTTGGCTGCCTCTGCAACTGAAACTGTCCCTCTGCTTTGCCCAGAAATTCTGCTGCACATCAGGAATACTGTTGCAGATTATGCTGTCTGTAAGCATCAGAATAATTAATTTGTTCTAATCATGGTTATTATCTTTGGCGTTGCTGTTCTTTGCCCTGGACTTTTTAATACATTTGCCCAGGACTTTTTAATACATTTGTCCCAGAACCAAATGATCTGGTTAGCTATTAAAGGGTGTGGGTTCCTTCCTTTTATTAGCGAGGGACAAAGCAAGCAGTTAACTGTGAGAAAGACAGCGGTACTTAAAGATGCCTGTATTTTTGAGAGACAAGAGAGCTATGCTTGTACACTAACCCCTAGTCAGGCAGAGCAGAAAATTATGGTTGCTTTTGGGGCTCTAAGGGTCTCTTGTTTACAAGGCAAAAGCACTCTAGCTCCTTGCTGTAGCAGGGAACAGAAAATGTTTCCATGTAAAACCTTGCTTGTCCCTTTCACTCCAGCACAGAGCTCTGCAGCTAAGATTCCCCTACTGACCTAATTATCTGTTTATTTTGAACCACATCTGGCTTTGTGCAGCACAGAAAGCAAACAATGAAAGGTGGATGGCCCCTCCTGAAAGGAATCAGGAGATCCCCGGGAAAAGTTAGACCAGCCCTGTAGCATCCTTTAATCTTACAACTCTCGCAGTCATGTCCATGCTTTACAATACTGTTCCTTCATGGCTCTTCCCAAGGTTATATTGACTTAGTGAATGTTCCATTCATATCCTCACTTGCAGCGCTTCTGGCTCTTCACAGGATTTAGAGACCTATTTTACTTTCACTGCTTTTCTTTGCTAATCTATGCTATTTCCGAGTGTTTAAGCACTTGACTGGAAGCTTAACTAACTTAACTGTTAGGAACAATGCTCCCCTTCTGCACAGAGAGTAGCATCAAAGTTTTGTGTAGCCAATGAGAAGTCTGCTTAAAGTGTTCATTTGGGTCACATAAGAAACCAAGTGGATGGATAAAACTGTATCCATCTTACTCTGCAGCTATGACAAGCCACTGACCCTTAAATAAAGTTGAAAAATATCTTAGTAGAGCAGGTGAAAATTTGTGTGTTTATTTGTTTGGGAATTTTGATTTAAAAAAGCCCTGTAGCAATGATATTTCTTTCAAATACTTTTTGCAAAAGGACTAACGTTCCTTTGAATGCCATTGATTTGCAACAACATTCAAAATGAAATAATTTTTTGCCAACCATCTTTTGCAGCTTCTGAATGTTTTTGCTTAGAAATAAATAGGAATAGCTTATTTTAACTCAGCTTTTCATTCTCTTGCCTTTTTCTAGAGAAAGAGAGTCTAACAAAGGAAAGGCAGTTAAAAACCAAGAATAACTAGGTCTTGCCCATCAAAACAAAGAAGTAAGCCATATTTAAAGAACTCTTTATAAATTAAAGCAGTCTGTTTCCAGCTTCCAACACTGCAAATCATCTTTGAACTGCTAATTTTCCCTGTAAAACTTAACTGTCCTTTTTGACTATCCTTTTTTTCAGTTAGTGAACACACACCAACATCTCTCTTCTTTCTTTCAAGCTAAATAAGGAAAATTCATGTTTTCAGTATTTACCTTAGAGATAGATTTTCAAAAACTCTTACTGTCCTACAGTTTTTAATGCATAGCTATCACCAGATGAAATAGTATGAAATCTTTGTAGAGTTGCAGGCCTGAAGTTACTAAATAGACCATTTAATTAGCCTACTTTTTCTTTAATTTCATATACCACGTAACAAACAGAAAAGAATTCCAGGACAGATGTTCTCCTAATGTCACCGTGAATTACTGCAAATGAACAACAAATCCCCTCTAAAATCCCTGTTCCTAGAACCAGTGGCAGAATCAGACCAGACTTCAGCCAGTATTTAACTCAGCTGGGCGTTCTCTTTCACATTCTTTGAATCTGCATCACATTTCTCAACAAGTGCCCTCAAAAAGGTTCAACTAGGAAAATTGATGAGCTTATGTCAAAAAGTCTAACTGTAATACTCAGTTACTATATGTTCCCTAAAGGAACTCATAAACCACCTCAAATAGAAATGTGGGAGTTTTTTAATTTTTATTTTTATATGTATACAAATGCTTTCTGCATGTTTCATGGGCAGCCTTGTGAGGTTTTTTTTGATCCGCCACAGAATCCCTAAATGTATGTATGCAAGTAGCCCAGTGGTATCTCCCAGGCATGTAAGCAACAAGAGATGTTTTGGTGAGTGCCTTAAGAGGTAAATTGTGTCTTCCTCCTTTGCAGATCAGTAAAATTGCAGTGAAGTGAATTTCTCTGTAAAGAAATAGCTTGTGATTTCTTCCTTAAGAAGCAGAGGTACAATGCTAGTTCCATTTGTTACAGTCTGTAAACACTAAAAAAGTCCACTTTTAACATATCAGTGCCTCTCTAATGGCTCACTGTAGAAGGAGCTGAAACTACGAATCCTCTTCCAGCAATTTGCTTTGTAAAGAGAGGGTTGATAAAGACTCTCAACAAAGTAGACAAGCTTGTCTTTTAAAAGACAACTGTCTCCCTCTTCCAATTTTCAGGCCAAATATTTCCTACAGATGAATTTGTATGAGGGTATCATGACCCTCCAAAGGCATTTATTCTTCATCTATTGTGCTCGTTGCTGAGAGTGTAGGAAAGAAATAAAGAAGCCAGAAAGACCCCCTCTCATATCCAGACACGACCTTCCCCTTCATGGTTTTAAATGCCACAAGCAGTGTAGTGTAACTGCAGGTTCAGGGGATATTCCCAGGCTTTTGTGGTAATGTGCATATACCTAGATGACACTCACTACAAGAAAGACATTGAGGTGCTGGAGCGTGTCCAAAGAAGAGCAACGAAGCTGGTGAAGGGTCTAGAGAACAAGTCTTATGAGGGGTAGCTGAGGGAACTGGGATTGGTTAGCCTGGAGAAAAGGAGGCTGAGGGGAGACCTTATTGTTCTCTACAATTACCTGAACGGAGGTTGTAGTGAGGTGGATGTCGGTCTTTTCTCCCAAGTAACAAATGATAGAACAAGAAGAAATTACCTCAATTTGCTCCAGAGGAGGATTAGATTGGATAACAGGAAATATTTCTTCACTGAAAGGGTTCTCAAGCATTGGAACAGGCTGCTGGGGAAGTGGTTGAATCACAATCCCTGAGGTATTTAAAATGTGTAGGTGTGATGCTTAGGGCCATGGTTCAGTGGTGGACTTGACAGTGTTAGGTTTATGGTTGGACTTGATGATCTTAAAGGTCTTTTCCAACGTAAATGATTCTATGATTCTATGACTCTGATATCTGTACCTTTGTGTTTTCCTGGGCAGGAACTGCAATCAGTTCACAACAGCCCTGCCAGAAAGGCAACATGCCCTAAGTTTTGGCCCCATGCTATCTCAGCAGGTGATGCAAAACTAATGCACTGTTTTTAACCGCTGCCTTCTTTCCTGGGAGTGTGCTGTTTGTCAGTGCTAATTACAAAGATGGCAGTGCTTGATTCTTTGGGAGATAAGAGAAGCAGATGGCATGTTCATTTATTAAAAACCAACCCACTCCTTCTATTTGCTGTAGGTCTTTGTGCCTTCATTAGGATTTACATTTTAAATGATCAGGGATCTAATAAGCCAGCATGGCATCTCATTATCAAGGATGTATCTTCAGGTCTCTACCTGAAGGGAGAATCATGGATTTTTTCCACTTCATATCCCTCGGTTTAAGAACCTGCTGGCTTGCTTTATCTCTGCTTACTTCAAAGTTTCCGGTTGTGTGAATGCAGCCTCCAACTTGGCAAAATGCAAACTCAAAACTTTCAGCTGATTCCAAACAGTATGCAGCAAGGAAGATGTGGCTTTACAAAGCTCTGGCTTGCTCATTGGAAGTGTTTAATTACCCATTAACCAAATATCTCCTTTTGATGGCTGGGACCAGGAAGGAGGGTGTCGTGGTTTAACCCCAGCCAGCAGCTAAGCACCATGCAGCTACTCACTCACTTCCCCCCCCCACCCAGTGGGAGAGGGGAGAGAATTGGAAAAAAAAGTAAAACTCATGGGTTGAGATAAGAACAGCTTAATAGAACAGAAAGGAAGAAACTAATAATGGTAATAACAATAATAAAATGACAATACTTACAATAAAAGGATTGGAATATACAAGTGATGCACAATGCAATTGCTCACCACTCACCGACCGACGCCCAGTTAGTTCCCGAGCAGCAATCCTCCCCAGGCCAACTCCCCCCCAGTTTATATACCAGACATGACGTCCCATGGTATGGAATATCCCTTCGGCCAGTTTGGGTCAGCTGTCCTGGCTGTGTCCCCTCCCAACTTCTTGTGCCCCTCCAGCCTTCTTGCTGGCTGGGCATGAGAAGCTGAAAAATCCTTGACTTAGTATAAACACTACTTAGCAACAACTGAAAACCTCAGTGTGTTATCAACATCCTTCTCATACTGAACCTAAAACATAACACTATGCCAGCTACTAGGAAGAAAATTAACTCTATCCCAGCCGAAACCAGGACAGAGGGGAAGGCAAAGAAAGCTTTGTAAGCTTACAGCTTATTCTGGAAATCAGTGGAAACATGTTTAGTACTGTTCTTAAACAAATGCAACAATGTTAGTTATGGCTTATATATGAGATGCTGAGAGCAACAGGGGAGGGTAGGACCATGCCTCCTCTCTGTGAAGATCAGGTGCAGGACAATAATTAAGGTATAATCAGAGTATCTTCCTGCTGCTTTCCAATCACCATTCAGCTAATAATGGCTTTATAGATTAAATAGCAAGTTGCAGCTAAGTTAGGCAAGTGCAACATAAAAACAATACTAATGTTTAAAGAAATTAGGTAAACTCAGTCAATGAAGCATAGCATCACATTCATATTAATCTCCAGCAGAGACCTAGTTATTCCAGTCAATGATTCCATCATTTGCTTGCCTAAGTGTTTTACTTCCCTCTGTGTATTCTCTGTTACATTCTTCCCTTCAGCATTCACCTCCTTCCTTGCAGGTGTTCCCAAGGTTAAACCACCCAGCCTTCACCCCTATTCCTCATGGTAGCTTCTGGGGTGAAAGGGGTTAAGAAAGAAAAAAAAAAAACCAGCAGCTAGAAAACTGCTAGAGAATGTGTACATACACATATATACACACATATACACACATTTATATTAAAAAATATTGACAATGTACCATTAACCTCCATTATCTCTATGTGGCAGAGCTACAGCCACTGGTAGAGACTGGCAGCATAGTAAAATGCTTCTGTGTTTGAAGACTGTTTGGTAGTTATGCTTGCTGCAGAGCCCTGCAGCAGACTGGGCTGTACTGCTAGGAAAGTGGCTTGGAAAACCAAGCATGGTCAAAGCTGGGCAATCATGTGGCAGCCAGGCAAGACTAGCACCCCCACCACTATCCAGTATGTCTTTGCACTGGCTATGTAGGATAATGGGGAGCAACTCAGAGTGAAGGGCAAGTCTGCATTTGCACATCTCATATGCACAAGCCCCTTACTGAATGCTGCCCCAAGCTAACAGCATGAAAATAGGCAACTACCAAGGTTTGATTGATACTGGTATGTTCCCATGCTTCTCTTGTCAATGTCTTTGCTTGTGTCCTTAGTGTCCTGAGTAAATGTACTTGGGAATTTGGGCAGGACGTCTTCTTGTGAGACAGTAAGACTGGTAGCAACAACACAAGACTTTTGAAAGGATCTCTTTCCTTTGAACAACTACTAGGGACCAAACTATGGCTATGGAGGCTCAGTTCTGGTGCAGCTCCTGTTAAGGAGCACACCACTATCAGTCAGTCTGCACTGCCAATAAGGCTCTGTAATTGTAACTCCACACTCTGACAGAGCAGTGGAAACATAAGAAACATTAACTGGTTGTAGCTGTGAACCCCTTTCCTTTGCTGCCTGAGATACTTGGTTTATGTCTTTGAACTCTTGGCCATATGAGGATTTTAACTGCAATCACAGGGTTCAGAAGATTGGTAATACTGGGAATAGATGTTATTGAAATGTGAGCGGTTTGAGAAGAATCAGGAGTTATAAGAAAAATTTTTCTCTTTCTGTCATCTTCCTTTTCAATATCAACCTTCTTGTATGTAACTTGCACCAGGAAGGATTTTTTCTTTCTTTTTTTTTTTTTGCTAAGAGGAAAGAAATTATACATAAGCAGAAGAAAGAATGGCACTAAATTAGCAAAGATAAAATATTAATTATGGGAAAATGCAAAGCAGGAAGATAAATCAATTGTGAAGAAACAGCATAAGAAAAGAACCTCTTAGCCTTGTCAGATGCTTTGTGGGAGAAAGCCTTCAATCAGAAATGTGCTGATACTAAATTATCTCTGGATCTGATCTAGCTCTAATAATTGAAAACTCCCACTGCTGGAACAGAACCAACTTGCTGAATGACCAGTTATTTCTCAGACTGGATATTAAGTAGACAAAGCTGTTGCATGTATCTAATCAGATTTGTAATTTTATTCCATGATACACTATATCCTATGCTGTGTTATGATTTAAAATTATCGCACCATGCTCAGTGACATGCGTAGATGAGATGTGCATTTTCTTCAGCTCTGAAGCATTTTCTCTTCTGTCTTTGCAGCTGTGATTGTAAGTTAAGTAAGCAGATTTTCAGAAAGATATATTAGAAGAGGTGTCCAGATTAAGCCATTTGTTTGTTTATTTAATATCTTATTAATACCGCTACCCTCCAGAATTTGTAGTTCTGTGTCTGTCAGAGAGTTTAGTGTGACTTTGCAGGTAAGTAAGTCTTGCATGTGAAGAGAAGCATTCCTTACTCTTTGTAATGGTTTGCCCCAGCCGGCAGCTAAGCACCATGCAACTGCTCACTCACTCCCTTCTCCACCCCCACTCCCACTGGGATGGGGGAGAGAATCGGGGAAAAAAAGATAAAACTCATGGGTTGAGATAAGAACAGCTTAATAGAACAGAAAGGAAGAAACTAATAATGATAATAACAATAATAAAATGACAATACTTACAATAAAAGGATTGGAATATACAAGTGATGCACAATGCAATTGCTCACCACTCACCGACCGACGCCCAGTTAGTTCCCGAGCAGCAATCCCCCCCAGGCCAACTCCCCCCCAGTTTATATACCAGACATGACGTCCCATGGTATGGAATATCCCTTCGGCCAGTTTGGGTCAGCTGTCCTGGCTGTGTCCCCTCCCAACTTCTTGTGCCCCTCCAGCCTTCTTGCTGGCTGGGCATGAGAAGCTGAAAAATCCTTGACTTAGTATAAACACTGCTTAGCAACAACTGAAAACCTCAGTGTGTTATCAACATCCTTCTCATACTGAACCTAAAACATAACACTATGCCAGCTACTAGGAAGAAAATTAACTCTATCCCAACTGAAACCGGGACACTCTTTCTCTCCCGCTATTATTTGTGTGTGGTTCCCCCCATCCCTGAAAGAAAGTTTGCACTCTAGTAACTGGGGTCCCAAACCATCTGAACTGTCTTTGTCTCTTTTTTCCCCAAAAGGAGGAGAAAGATGCTCAATTTGAAAGACCAACTGTGAGTTTTGCTTGTGAAATTATATATAGGAAAAGGGAGCAGAAATAAGGACTACGGATAGAATAAAAATCTTGCTCAGTATTATACACTTAAAATTCTTTAAATATTTTACCTACTGTGACTCCAATGCTAAAAAATCCAGTAAATAGTTATTACTGCAGGGGGACTTGTTGTTCATCTATTCTCTCCCCACTAAGTTGTTTCAAACTTTTCTATGAACTTATCATTTATTCCTTTTGAGGGCTTACTAACAGCTCTTATTGCACATTGCCCACTGTGGTCATTGGAAATTGTCCAGCATCACCACTGAGAGTTGGATTTGTCATTTGTCCCTTGATTCAGGACACCATATGCACCCATATCAGTACAGACCAGCTTCAAAGTAAGTACTTAACTTTAAGCATGTAGCCCTGTGCACATCTGATGCTAGGATACCTTGTTGGATTACAATTTGAGGAATGTAGATACAGTGACATTCTGTTCAACTAAACAAATGAATCTATACTGGAAAGCAGTCAGGGAAAGGTCGTGCCAAGAATTACTGCAGCTAAGCAGAAGCTTAATGCTCTATCTCAATACTAAAGTGTCAGTTCTCCATCAGGAAAACTTCTTCAGTGCTGTCTTACTGATTAACTGGTTCTCTGAGGGAGTTACGCACTTCCTACTAATATTGCTAGTGTAAGTGGTTGAAACTACAATTTTATCTCACAGGGCAGCAAGAAGTTTTTGTGTAAACATCCTTTAGGAATAAAGTTGTTTTCTTGTAATAAATTGTATAAAATAGGAGGAACCTCTCTCTCCATGAACAAAAAGGATCTGCTCTGCACATTGTGCTGTGGAAAAATCCACCCGGGGTCTGCCCAATGCTGCACGAAAGTGAAGTTCCCAGCATCTGAAAAGACATAAGGTTTTCCTGCTATCTATACTCCACTTTTTATTCTATCTTACTAAAACAGCTATTTTATTAAGCCAGTTGCTGTTGGACCTTTCTTACTGAGATCCAGAAAGAATCATCATCATCATAGAATCGTCATAGAACGGTTTGGCTTGGAAAGCACCTTTAAAGATCATCTCGTTCTAAGCCCCCTGCCATGGGCAGGAACACCTTCCACTAGATCAGGTTGCTCAAAACCCCATCCAACCTGGCCTTGAACACTTCCAGGGAGGGGGCATCCACAGCTTCTCTGGGAAACCTGTTCCATTGTCTGACCACCCTCACAGTAAAGAATTCCTTCCTTGTATCTAATCTAAATCTACCCTCTTTCAGTTTAAAGCCATTACCCCTTGTCTTATTACTACACTCCCTGATAAAGAGTCCCTCCCCATCTTTCCTGTAGGCCCCCTTTAGGTAATGAAAGGCTGCTATAAGGTCTCCCTGGAGCCTCCTCTTCTCTAGGCTAAACAACCCCAACTGTCTCAGCCTGTCATCATCGGAGAGGTGCTCCAGCCCTCTGATCATCTTTGTGGCCCTCCTCTGGACTTGCTCCAACAGGTCCATGTCCTTCTTATGTTGGGGGCCCCAGAGCTGAATTGCAGTACTCCAGGTGGGGTGCCATGAGAGCAGAGTAGACGGGAAGAATCACCTCCTTTAACCTGCTGGCCACAGAATATGATTGGCTTTCTGGGCTACAAGTGCACATTGCTGGCTCATATTAATTTTTCATCCACCAATACCCCTAAGTCTTTCTCCACAGGTCTGCTCTCAATCCACCCATTGACCAGCCTGTTTGGGATTGCTCTGTTTGTCTCTTTCTCTCTCACTCTCACTCCCCCCAGCGCAGAACAGTAGTCCACAGGGAAGTTCTGCTGGGAGCATAACAAATACTCCTTCATGCTTTCTGGCGCACCGCAGAGCCAAAATAAAATTTAATTATCAAATACACTTTAAAAATTAAATGTTATTTGCTGCTAAACGTTCATCTCAACTTTGATGAGCACAGCTTTCATTATACACTCAGAGGAATAATTTATGACTCCAAAGAAAACTTTCTGAACTGGTATTTTTCCACCTGCTCTGCAAAAGAAGGTAGTCTAAAGTAAATGACAGGCATAAAGACGGCACAAGCCACTAGCTTTTCTGCTCACAAAGCATGACTCTGTGGAAGAGTTTGAGGGGACAGCAGAAATGAATGAGAGGAAAATTCAGGGAAGAGAGGATCATGGGCATCTTCTTGGCACATGGCTGTTGCCAGGGAGACTCTGTCTATAGTGTGGTTGACAGGTGCAAGAAGCCCCATCCACCTGATGTACTCTAGCCTGTACATGGAGGCCTCTCTGGGCATGACTAGCACCATACCAAGTTACTAAATGAAAAATATATTTCTAATACCACCTGCCACCTGCATCTGGAGTATCACAGTTTGCACACAGAATAAGTCTGGTCTTTTGTCCTGGTTTCAGCTGGAATAAAGTTAATTTTCTTCTTAGTAGCTGGTATAGTGCTTTGTTTTGGATTTAAGATGGGAACACTGTTGATAACACACTGATGTTTTAGTTGTTGTTAAGCAGTGTTTATACTAAGTCAGGGACTTTTCAGCTTTTCATACTGCCCTGCCAGCAGAGGCTGGGAGTGCACAAGAAACTGGGAGGGGACACAGCCAGGACAGATGACCCAAATGAACCGAAGGGATATTTTATACAATATGACATCATGCCCAGTATATAAACTGGGGAGAGTTGGCTGGGGGGCACTGTGGCTCAGGGATTGGCTGGGCATCAGTCAGTGGGTCGTGAGCAATTGTATTGTGCATCCCTTGTTTTGTATATTCTCTTAGTAGTAATAGTAGTATCAGCAGCAGTATTTTCCCTTCCTTTTCTGTCTATTAAACTGTCTTTATCTTGTATTGGGTCTGGCTGAGATGGAGTTTATTCTCCCCATAGCAGCCCTCATAGTGCTGTGCTCTGCGTTGGTAGCTAGAAAGGTGTTGATAACACACCAGTGTTTTGGATAATGCTGAGCAGTGCTGGCACAGCATCAAGGCTGTCTCTCCAATGTTTTGCCCCCCCTCAATGGTAGGCTGGGGTTGGGTAAGACCTTGGGAAGGGACATAGCCAGGACAGCTGACCTAAACTAACCAAACAGTTATTCCATACCATATGACGTCATCTCAGCTATAAAAGCTAAGTAAAGGGAGATGGAAGGGAGGACATTCGTCTTCTGGAGCATCCACTACATGTGCTGAAGCCTGCTTCCCAGGAAGTGGCCAGACATTGCCTGCTGATGGGAAGTAGAGAAAAACATCATTTGTTTTTCTTTGCTTTCGCGCATGACCTTTGCTTTCACTTTATTAAACTGTCCTTATCTTGACACACGAGCCTTTTGTTATATTTTCTCTCCCCTGTCCAGCTGAGGAGGGGGAGTGATAGAGCAGATTTGGTGGGCACCTGGCACCCAGCCAGGGTCAGCCTACTACATATCTCAATCCAAGAGCTTTACTTTTTTTCTCTGATTTTCTCCCCCATCCCACTGGGGGGGGTTGGGGGGGAAGTGAGTGAGCAGCTGCGTGGTGCTTAATTGCCAACTGGGGTTAAACCACGACATCTTGAAAGCAGGCTTAAAATTACCCCCAGGAGGTAATGTAGTTGTGCCTGAATGTTAGTGGTTCACTCAGCTGGAAGCCTTTCCCACTGAAGGGTGATGTACAAAGAAGGCAGGGCACAAGAGACAGAGTATGCATCTTCCATCTTGCTCAAGTGCTTGACACTGAAGAGGAAAACAGCAATGAGAGTTATGAACCTGTGCCTAAAGTGTAGATTCAAGTTATACCTTTTTTGTAGTCTTGAGTGCAATGGGAGTTGTGTTAATGAGGGTCAGCACTTGTGAAATTACATAACAACCCTCATGCCATGCCGTACATCGGCTGTAGGGGCTTACAGTAACATTGCAGTGTATTTGACCCAGGTCAGCTGGCAAGACAGCAATATCACTGAGGATTTGTACATTTCTTGCATCTTCATGGATCTACATTACCTGCTGGAGATATCACAGAGGTTGAGAAAAGAAAGGTCTCAGACACCTCAGCTCCAGACTACTGAGTACACCAGTAAGGGCTCAATTTGCAACAAAAGCCACAGAGCTGTTTATGTTGGGATACTAAGCTTTGAATGGAATTGAGATGGAGGAACAGCAGCAGGGTATCACACAAAGCTGAGCTGTTACATTTCATCCCTTTCCTTTTTCTGCTCAATAGACCCGATCTGCTCCAACTGTAATTCTACTATGGGATCATTGCTGGATGACATGTAGATAATTATCTCTGCTACGAAAGTAACTTGGCCATTTCATTCCATACCTTGGGGGTGATGTTGAGGGAAGGGATAGTGCTGTGTAATAAGCTTCTCCTGTGGTGCCAGGGGAAAAGAAGGATTCAGAGCTTGAGATGGTCCTGGAAGGCTCAGGATGAGAACAGATGCATGCCTCCAGGGCTTGCCAAGCTGGAAACTCTCCTCTTCATTTATCATGGTTCAATCTTCCCCATACGTAACATGCCAAGGCTGCTCAGTTTTATGTTTGCCAGTTGGGAGAGGTGAGGCCACAATTCTCAATCAGTCTGTGAAGCCTGATCCAAGGTGTTTTACTTTGACTGACAGGATGCTACTAGCACAAGCTGCCAGGACAACTGCCATCACAATTTGGTCCATTGCAAATACAGTTGTTCTTGTAATTCTGAGCAAGCACAGGCCTGTTTACTGCTCTGTTATTTGCACAGTTTAATGTGTCCAGACAGTAGGAATGTTTAATTTAGTTTCATTAAGTTTGGAAATGATGTCTAAGATAATCAAGTCCAACCATAAACCTAACACCACCATGCCCACTAAAACCATGTCCTGAAGTGCCACGTCTACACATTTTTTGAACACCTCCAGGGATGGTGACTCAACCACTTCCCTGGGCAGCCTGTTCCAATGCTTGACAACCCTTTCAGTAAAGAAGTTTTTCCTAATAGCCAATCTAAAACTCTCCTGCCACAACTTGAGGCCATTTCCTCTTGTCCTATCACTACTTACTTGATAGAAGAGACCAGTACCCACCTCACTACAACCTTTTTTCAGGTAGTTCTGGAGAGCGATAAGGTCTCCCCTCAGCCTCCTTTTCTCCAGGCTAAACAACCCCAGTTCCTTCAGCTGCTCCTCATAGGACTTGTGCTCCAGCCCCCTCACCAACTTGGTTGCCCTTCTCTGGACACGCTCCAGCACCTCAATGTCTTTCCTGTAGTGACGGGCCCAAAACTGAACACAGTACTCGAGGTGCGGCCTCACCAGTAATGAGTACAGGGGGACGATCACTTCCCTGCTCCTGCTGGCCATGCTATTTCTGATACAGGCCAGGGTGCCATTGGCCTTCTTGGCCACCTGGGCACCCTGCTGGCTCATATTCAGCCGGCTGTCAACCAGCACCCCCAGGTTCTTTTCTGCCAGGCGGCTTTCCAGCTAGTCTCCCCCAAGCCTGCAGCATTGCATGGGGTTGTTGTGACCCAAGTGCAGGACCTGGCACTTAGCTTTGTTGAATCTTATGCAATTGGCCTCAGCCCATCGATCCAGCCTGTCCAGATCCCTCTGTAGAGCCTTCCTACCCTCAAGCAGATTGACCCTGCCTCCCAACTTGGTGTCATCTGCAAACTTGCTGAGGGTGCACTCAATCCCCTCATCCAAATCACTAAAAAAGATATTAAACAGACATGGCCTCAATACTGAGCCCTGGGGAACACCACTTGTGACTGGCTGAGAACTGGATTTAACTCCATTCACCACAACCCTCTGGGCTCATCACTCCAGCCAGTTTTTTTACCCAGCGAAGAGTACACTTGTCTAAGCCATGAGCTGCCAGCTTCTCAAGGAGTATGCTGTGAGAGACAGTGTCAAAGGCCTTAGTAAAGTCCAGGTAGATAACACCCACAGCTTTTCCCTCATCCACTAGGCAGGTCACCTGGTCATAGGAGGAGATCAGGTTGGTCAAGCAGGACCTGCCTTTCATGAACCCATGCTGGCTGGGCCTGATCCCCTGGTTGTGCTGCACATGCCACGTGAGCACACTCAAGATGAACTACTCCATAATATCCCCCGGTACCGAGGTCAGGCTGACAGGCCTGTAGTTCCCTGGATCCTCCCTCCGACCCTTCTTGTAAATGGATGTCACATTTGCAGGCCTCCAGTCCTCTGGGACCTCCCCTGTTGACCAGGACTGCTGATAAATGATGGAGAGTGGCTTGGCAAGCTCTTCCACCAGCTCCCTCAGTACTCTTGGATGGATCCCACCTGGTCCCATAGACTTGAGAGTGTCCAGGTGGCATAGTAGGTCACTAACTATTTCCTCCTGGATTATGGGGGGTATATTCTGCTCCCCGTCCCTGTCTTCCAGCTCAGGGGGCTGAGTACCCTGAGGATAACTGGTCTCACTATTAAAGACTGAGGCAAAGAAGGCATTAAGTACCTCAGCCTTTTCCTCATCTCTGGTGGCAATGTTCCCCTCTGCATCCAATAATGGATGGATACTCTCCTTGGCTCTCTTTTTATTGTTAACATATTTGTAAAAACATTTTTTGTTATCTCGTACAACAGTGGCCAGATTGAGTTCTAGCTGATCTTTTGCCTTTCTAATTTTCTCTCTGCATGACCTAACAAGATCCCTGTACTCTTTCTGTTGCCTGCCTTTTCTTCTGAAGATGGTAAACTCTCCTTTTTTTCCTAAGTCCCAGCAAAAGCTCCCTGTTCAGCCACGCCGGTCATCTTCCCCACCTGTTAGTCTTGCGGTGCATGGGAATAGCCTGCTCTTGAGCCTTTTAAACTTCCTTCTTAAAGAATGTCCAGCCTTCCTTTGCCCTTCAGGACTGTCTCCCAAGGGACTTTCTCAACCAGTGTCCTGAACAGGCCAAGGTTTTCCCTCCAGAAATCCATAGTGGTGGTTTTGCTGACCACCTTCCTTGCCTCACCAAAAATTGAGAATTCTATCATTTCATGGTCGCGAAGCCCAAGACGGCCTCCGACGACCACATCTCCCTCCAGCCCTTCCCTGTTTGTAAACAGTAGGTCTAGCGAGGCTCCTCCCCTCATAGGCTCACCTACCAGCTGTGTCAGGAAGTTATCTTCCACATATCCCAGGAACATCCTAGACTGTTTGCTCTCTGCCATATTGTATTTCTAGCAGATGTCCGGAAAGTTGAAGTCCCCCACGAGAACAAGGGCACAAGATTGCGAGACTACTGCCAGCTGCTTGTAGAATATTTCGTCTGTCTCTTCAACCTGGTTGGATGGTCTATAACAGACTCCCAGCATGATATCTGCCTTGTTGGCTTTCCTTCTCATCCTTATCCATAAGCACTCAATCTTGTCATCACAGTCGTGGAGCTCTGTACAATTGAAACACTCCCTAACATAGAGAGCCACCCCACCACCTCTCCTTCCTTGCCTGTCCCTTCTGATGAGCTTGTAGTCATCCATTGCAGCACTCTAGTCGTGGGAGTCATCACACCATGTTTCTGTGATGGCGACTAAGTCATATCTATCCTGCTGCGCAATGGCTTCCAGCTCCTGCTGTTTATTGCCCATGCTGCATGCATTGGCATAGATGCACTTGAGCTGAGCTATCGATACCACCCCCAACGTTGGCATGCCACCCGCAGGCTCATCTCTGGTGAGCCTAGTTTTATCCCTTACCCCCTTCAAACCTAGTCTAAAGCCCTCTCTATGAGCCCCCCCATCTCACAAGTGAGGATTCTTTTACCCCTTTGAGATAGCTGGACTCCATCTGTCACCAGCAAGCCTGGTGCCATATAAAACTCCCCATGATCAAAAAACCCCAAATTCCACTGAGTGCACCAGCCTCTGAGCCATGTATTAATGAGGTGTGTTTTCCTGTTCCTTTCAGTATATTTCCCTGCCACTGAAGGGACTGAGGAAAACGCTACCTGTGCTCCCGATCCTTCTACTAATCACCCCAGTGCCCTGAAGTCCCTTTTGACTGTTTTTGGACTTCTCGCTGCGACCTCATCACTGCCAACCTGCACAACCAATAGCGGGTAACAATCAGAGGGCCGAACCAGACCAGGGAGTTCCCTGGTAATGTCTCTTACCCAGGCCCCAGGGAGGCAGCAGACTTCCCTGTGGGATGGGTCAGGTCTGCATATTGGGCCCTCTGTCCCCCTCAGAAGGGAGTCACCTACGACAATTACCCTCCTTTTTCTTTTTTCAGAGGAGGTGAGAATGCGCGGGGCTGCTCGACTGTGCCTAGGCACCTCCCTCGATAGGCCTTCATCTACACCCTGATCTTCACGGGCCTGGTCCTCAAGTTCCAGAGCCCCATACCTGTTGCCTAGGGGCAACTGGGAAGGTGAGGGAGACCGGGAGGGGATTCGCCTGCCTCCCCGAGCAGGGACCCGTATCCATTCCCCTCCATCTCTTAGGTCCCCTCCTGCCTGGCGGCAGGAGGGCAGGGGAACCTCCGCTTCTTGCGGAGCCTCCATCTGCTGCCTCCGCCTCAGGGATGGCAGGGTGCGGGCCCACCAATCTCTCTCCCTCTCACACTCCCTGACACTCCTCAACCTTTCCGCCGCCTCCTTCAGCTCTGCCACCAGGCTGAGCAGATCACCCACCTGGTCACGCCGCACACAGGGCTTGTCCCCGCTGCCCTGCGGCACCGGTGACAGGCTCAGGCACTCCCTGCAGCCGGAGCCCTCGACAGCTGCACGTTTGCTTGGGAGCTCCGTCTGGGTCACCACATTTTTCCCAGCAATGGCCTTCACCCGAGTGGCAACCATGCCTGGGTCTCCTTCTGCGAGGACGATGCCCTCTGCTTGAGTGGCCTTCCCGAGCTGGGAAGGGGGGGGCTGCCCTCTCCCTGCACGCCCTGCCTGCACAAACTGCCATGCCACGCCCTTTGTGATGCGCCACGCCCTGTTTGCCTGCCCTGTTCGCCCTGTTTGATAACCCTGGCCACTGTAGAGCTAGCCAAAACAAGGGACTAGTGAAATGGATCAATCCAGTCTTCAAGTTTTGAGAGATGCTCAACTTCTTATGTTTTGTTATGTCTTAACACACGCGTGGTCATTGATTCAGCTTTGCCCTGAGCTCCATCGTACCATCATGCCATCCTGCATGCTCCATGAGGAAATTCAGAGAATAAGTGGCAGGTGGAAAATTGCATAACACTAGCTTGTATAAAAGTGACCCAGGTAGATCTTATTCTGGTTAATACAAGCTGAATTTTCTGGGGATTATCATGTAAGAGTTTTTTCTGTGGCATTATGTGGATGGGAGCTATGATATGGAGCAGAACAGTACCAGCTGAGATGCAGCAGCCAATGTAACAAAGTTATTTTCACGCTCCTGGGCCTCTCTGCAATATGGGGTAGTGCCATCTGTGAGACAGAGCTTGCAGCTGGGAATGTTGGGTGACATTCTTCATGAATGAGCAGCTAAGCAGGAGGCTGGATGACTTGCTCCCTGGCAAGCTCCACATCCTTCACAACCTGTAGCTCCAAGACAGCCCTGTCTGACTCTCTCACTCCAGACATCTCCATATTCTCTGAGTTTGCAGACAACCCTGCTCCAAGGCATCCCCACCAACAAACCTCTGTTCCTCATCACAAAAGGTTTTAGCAGGGCCACAAGTATTGATCGTTTCAGCTAAAAATAAAAAATTTTGAAAACACAAAGCCATTCCAAGAAACAATTTTCTTCTTCCAATGTCTGTAAAGTTTTTAAGAGAAAATGTTTCAGTTATTTTTGTGTTCTATTAGCTGGAATTTGGGCATGTTAAGTTTAAAAAATATTTGAAAAGCTCATTCTTACACTCATTCTTGCCTTGACTCTTGTCAAGACAAGGTTCTTCACATCTTACATGCATTGTCAGCATTCATTTTTCCTCTGAAATTTTTGAACCATTATTACCCACCTATTTCTAGACATGATTTCTCTAACATGACATTTGAAGTCATGAAACCTAGTTATGGGGAAATAAAGGAACAAATGTCTGCCCCAAAGCAAGGAAATCAAACCCAAATACTATTTTTTTAAATGTTCATTTTCATGTTTGCAACAAACTATATTGTTCATATCTCAGGACCTGTTAGGCCTGCAGAAGACCAGAAGAACATATTACCAAATACCTCAGGAAAAATGGTTCTTGTCAGGTTAACATTTTGAATGAAGTACCAACATAGCTAATTGTGAATTCATTTTTATAAATTCAGAAAAATTGTGAAGATAAGATTTAGAGAAACAAGTAAACCTTAGTGTCCTTACCTAGGTAGACTCCACAGAATCACTGAGGTTCTGACATTAACTGGATTGTCTAGAGAGTAGAGGCCTCAGGGCAACAACCAACCTTCTTAATGGTAGTAATCCAGTATTTAATAAACAGGATCCCATGCATTGCTACAATACAAATGTATTACTCAATCTATTACTGGTAATAATTTTTATTATTATTGATATTATTATTACATGTATAGTATGAATCTATCTCAAGTGTCAAAAAAGAATAAAAGGGAAATCCTTCATAATTGCACTGTGGAAACCAGTGAAAGCTACAAAATGTTACTTCCTAATGACTTAGAAACTTTCAGAACATATTCAGGAAGAAATCTTGGTCACTGTCCATGGGATGAGTGCCCAGAGTTTCAAAACCACTTTTACTTTGAAGCCTTCTTCTATGCTGTGATAATATCTTGGTCTTTAAATATCTAGGATATCCCAAACTTGAGGACAGGTCTGCTAGTCCCTCAGAGTGCCATGGGATGGTAATATGAATTAAGAGCAATAATGTGTGGTGGAACTGAAAAGTTTGTTTTCTGTCAGGACACAGCCTCATATTTCTGTGTTCTTCTACCGCAACAAATGATGAATGATTTTTTTGTATCTTCAGAAAATTGCTTCCAACAACAAAGGAGAAAAGAGACTACACAGGAACTGCAACATACCCATTGTAAAAGTAGCAACATGAAAATACCAGAGATCTGTGTTAAACATGGCATTATCATATGCAATCAGGACAAACATGACAACAATGATATCAAACAGTTGACAGTCATGCTTTGTTTCAAAACCAAGGGAGCTCTTTTCGTGATCAGGACATGACAAGATTGCACAGCTCAGTGGATTCTTTTGTGGTGGGGTAAGCATTGTCCTGCAGGTGTTTACCACTGCTAAGTATTATCACCACACCTTTCAACATTCCTGTAGTGCTCCCTTTGAGAAAAGAAGACAATGAACCCTGTCCCCCAACCTTTCCCCCCCACCGTGCCCCCTTCCATCCCCCACCCCAGAGCCTCTGACCCTGAGGCGATCCACCTAGAAACCTTTGGAAGTTCAATTAAACTGAAGTAGCCCACCTCAGCAAACCTTGTCTTACTGGACAAAGAAGCCAAAGTAGACAGTTCTGTATATATTTTCCTGTGTGTCTCCATCGTCACTCAGCCTGCTTAAAACTTTCTTGAGCAACAAGTGACAAAGCTCCCCAACAGACCTATGAAAACTAAGCTGGTTGTATATGGGGATGCTTGTTTGTTGCTTATCAGATATGTTCTAGCATTTTTCCTTTGCAAGAGCAATTTCCCAGCTAGGAGCTGAATACTGTAATCACTGTCATAATTAGTGAAAATCACTTGCTTTGAAAATAACAAAAATGTTATCATAATTGTGAAAATGATGGTTCAGTAATTTAGGAATACTTGTTATCTTGCTGGCAGTAAGTTGTGGGCCTGATCCAAAGCCCAGGAAGCTCAATGAGAAGCTTTCCATTGGCCTCAGCAGGTCTTGGATTAGACCCTCCATTAAGATACAGGAAGAAAACAGCCATTGCTGTAGCACTGAGATGGCGTGCATGAATAAAGTACAAGTGCTAATGTTAGTGAAGCAGTTCCTGGATGTAACACGTGAAGTATAATAGCATCCAAACCGGTACATCAATACAAGACAACATTATTATTCCAGCTATTGGCAATTGGGATTCACAGGCATCTCTACCATTCATTGGATGTGCATTCTGTTTTCCGGCAGCATTTTAAAACTCATTAAATATAGAATATAAAACTAATCATGATAAACAATAAGCCAGATTTCATTGCATTCTGGTTAATTACAAAATCATATCTACCTAGTCTTATAAAAAGCAAATTAGTTGAAATGCAAAGTGTCTTCATTGAATAGCCATGTGAGGAAAAAGCTAAAGAGGGAAGGCAGGAGGTACATCACCTTGTCAGTGCAAAAGGATTTAGGTTCATCCTTCTTGTTGTGCTGTATAATAAAAATACCCCCACCCCAAATATCAGGTGAATGTATCATCTAAAAGTCTGAAATTACCACTCATTTTTATACTGGGATTTGTTTTTGTGACTGTATCTTAATCCAAACAATTCCTGCACTGCTGTTCTACTGATTTATGACTGGACTGCTACTTATTTAGTGGAAAGGCATCCTATTAGGAGATGATTCTGTCCTGCTTCTAAAGAAACAGCAGACAAATCACACCAAAACCTTTTTTGTATTTACTCAGTAACACTTATTAGTGAAATTAAAATCCAGGAGAAGAGATTTTGATAACTGCTAAAGCAACGGCTTGCATTTCCAGATGGTCTGCATGAAAGTGATATTCTACACCCCTCACCATAATATGATGTGTTGGCAAGTGATTGTGGACAACGTTTTCTTATTTAATAAATAGAGGGTTGCACATCATTCAGCAATAAAACCTGTGCTCTCAGCTCCACTGAAAGTTATACGTGCCTCAAGTAGTGATTATGGAGGATTTAGGCTCCCCTGTCAAAACCTGCATTCTTCAAAACCCTCATCAGCTGCCATTTCCCACAGAAGAATTCACAGTTTTCAACAAAGGTCACAAGGGGACTCTCCTGGCCTCACCTGTGGAGGAAAAAAAGTAATGGCAGACACTGCTACCTTTTAAGGCACAGCAGAGTAGGATGGACCCCATTTAAAAAAAACCAAACAAAACACAACAGCTCAAGTGTTGGAACATACTGCTGGGAAGAAAGGGCAGCTAGACAAATTCTTGCGCTTTGATAAAGTCCAGCCCCCTAGCCACTACCTTTCAGGACAGTGAGGTTAAAGGCACTCCTTCTTGCTTCCTTAGCCTCTTACAAAAGCAGCTTTATGCCTTTTATCTCCATTCACAATCAGTGGAGTACTTAGCAAGCTGCCCATAGACACAAACTCCTAGGGACAGGAGTAGACTTACAGACAACTCAGAAGAAAGAAGAAAAGGTGATAAATTCATTTGCAATGGGAGCAATACATATGTTATGAGACAGTGAAGAACAACCTGAATGTATGTGCAACTTTCATCATAGTTGTATCTACAGCAGATACTTCATACTTCCACACCTATTTCTGTCTAATAGATATCTTCTGTTCTTTGTTCTTTTCTTGGCTTCCCTACTTCACTCCCATTTACTGCAGAGTTTGCTTTTAGTGAGTTTTATGTTCTGGGATTTTCAAAGTGGCTTAAGGCTATTGACTTTCAATAGGATTTGGGTAGCTAATTGCCTTTTCCTTTGTACTTTACAAATTCCAGACATAGCTCTTCTGTGAGTTCATTTTAGTCTTTTTTGACTGAATTTCCTGAAATGTTATACCCCTCTTGAAAGGAAACAAACAAAAAAATAGTGACCCTGTTTCTTTTTAATGTAAACCAAAGGAAATAGTTGTCCTTCTTCCTTTAAATGTCCAGAGCTCTTGGTCTCTTATCTATTTAAGTTAAATAATATAGACATCAAATGCATTAATTCAAGTCCCCTTGAGATCTTGATTCCAGCCTGGCAGAGGATCTGGTGATATAGTCTTTCTCTGTATTCCCTTCTCAGTGCACGTGGTGGTTTAGAGCCTGTTAAAGGGGCCAGAATGCTGAAAACTTAATAAATATAGTCTTTGGGATGCCCATTCAGCCAATGTTCTTCTGAAACTTTTATTTAATTCTTTCACCGCCAACTTACATAATCCATTGCTGTCTGTCAGATTTGACAAGCAGCTTTGACCTCTAGTTGTCCATAGTATCTTGGCTTTTGTCTCACTACTGGTTAGCTATGAGTTAAACCTTGCTTACTGCCAATCTCGGAAGGCAAGACATGGTCAGTACAAAACAGAAGTAAAACATTCACCTAACACAGTAGACAGCTCCACTAACAATAAAGGAAAAAATAGATATTTTGTAATGGTAGCAGAACGCTTCCAAAGACATTCAGAAAGGCAGAACAAGGGACAGAAAGAGTGCATGAAAGAAGCAAACTGCAGTGTAAGCTTTTGTGAACTGCTACCTCAGCAAGAGTAAGTCAGATGCACAACTGAGAGAATCCGCATGTTGAAAAGAAAATAGGAGAAACCAGAGGTTGTAGTTAATGGACAAAATGCAGGGGAAGGTAGAGAGAAGCATTAGTCACTCGTTACAGTTTGTCCTTTTTCCTATTTATCTCTGTCTTTATTGTCCACGTGGACTGTGCTCTGGCTTCAGGCACCTCAGTGACCTGCTCAGCAAGGCATGAAGATAACTGTACAGACCAGGTGTGCTGTAAACAGTTTTGAAAGTAATTTACACAGAAGGAAACTCCACTGGAAATGGAAAAGAAGTAGGAATAGAAAAAGAAATAGAATACTCTGTAGCAGCTTTTTTTGCCCAACACTGTGCTGTGTGACTGTCAGAGGAAACATTAGGACAAAGGCACCTCCGTTATAGTAAGAATTATTTAAACTCCTCCAAAAAGGTACTAAATGGAGTTAGCAATTTTTTAAGGTCACACTAGCTTTTGGAGGAGTACATTTGCCTAATAAAAGAAGACTAGACAGCTATTCTGTTAATTAAATCATAGAGCCTCCAAGGTGATTTTGTGTCAGCATAACTTGTGTCAGTTTTAAGTTTTCCATTGTTTTACCTTCAAAACCATCTCCAGACACAGGGATCTGCAGAAAAGATAGTGTACCTGAACCTGTGCCTAGTCAAGGATATTACCTCTCCTATAACCCAGCTACAGTAACAATACCACTAAAGGATGGGTATGAGCTGTTTATAGATAAGTAAATATTGATGCCAATACTGGCTCCATTTCCCTTCCAGGATTCCCTGAGTAATGTGTCTTAGCATTATCTGCCATATAATTTGGAGTCATGGTTGCTGCTTCTTAGCTTCCTCAGGCACAAAATGTGACTCTTCCTGATTGAGCTATCAAATGAACTGCTTTAGAGTCTCATGTTTTCAAACCACTGTGGCACAGGTTCAGGAAATTACCCTTATTCAGCAAAGCCCTGTAGCCCTTTCTGACCATGTATTTCTTGCTTGCAAAGATTTAAAGATGTGCATCTCCAGCAGAACTCTGCAATTTGAAGTAAAGAGCCAGTGTTTGTAGGCTGGATTATCGTTCCTGTGAATTAAACCAAGAGAATAAGTTAAATACACTCTGAACAGCATTTTAGAGATTGAAATTCCTCAGGGTGTTAGAAGGTCATATAGAAAAACAAAACCAACAACCCCTCCCCTCCAACACACCTTTTGAAAGTCCACTTATATGGCATCTACTATTTGGGTCCTAATTTAATATTGTCCATGGCTGTATTAATTTCCAGAACTGAAGATAAATAGGCATGCTGTCCAGCTGTCTTGGGAAAGACATAGTGTGGAACACAGGTAACTGCTATGCTAACCCCATTCTTGAATCAGCCTGTTTAACACACAGGGAAGGACCTGTAGTTTCTGCTAAGTAAACTGCAGAGGAATTGATTGTAAAAAGATACATGATGCATTACAGATTCCACCTTGATAATATCATTCATGTCGGGAAGAAATAGCCTGAGATGAGAGAAACAACAGCAAATAGGTTTCTACAAGTGGATATCCCCAGGTTACAAAGCTTACCTTGTTCAAAATGGCACAGACAATTTAATTACATTAGTAAGGAATTTCTGGTAAGTCATTGTATAATTAGGCAAATTTGAGCAGATATGTCAGCAATTACCAGCACAACTGCATTCACAAGTTGCAACTTAATTGTTTTATTGAGTGTCAATACTCTATATTTGGGAAACCACTGCATTTCAGGTAATCGTAATGTACCAGTGTGAAAGCTAGTAACACATTGTGGCGGAAAGAGTTAACTGCAAAGTTCAAACAAATTACTTGAACTTTACTTGCAGATTTAACTGCAAGGTTCAAGCAAACAACTTGAACTTCACTTACAGACTTAACTGCAAGGTTCAAGCAAATGATTTATTTGAACTTCACTTACAGACTTAACACACCACTATTGCAGGTTTTACAGATACAATGGAGGAATGAACTATTGCAATTTTAAAAGCAACAGTAGTACACTATTACAACCACAAGTGATTCACAGACAACCACAAGCACACACATGTTTACAAACTTAAAGTTTAAACAATATTCACTTACCCCTCCAGGTAAGGGCTCTCAGTCCAAGGGAAGCTACATTGACTGGCATCCTGATCAAGACGGGGAAGGGTCTCCTTCACAAGACAACTGTATAGCTGGAGAAGTGACTCCCCCATTTCCAACATGAATCTTAGAGTTTTTATCCCCTGACTTATGAAATGGTGTGTATGACTATGTCTGAGTGGATTATGAAATATGCCTAAACGGATTATGTATATCTGAGTGGAGTTTCCCCTTATCTTTCTTTCTTTTGCTGGTCTGTGATTGTTTGACTACACAAGGTGGTTGTTTGAAACTGAGGCTGAAACCCTCCAACTTTTTTTGTTTTTCCTTGTTTCCTCAGGCAACTGAATAGTGGTTGGATTGAGACTCAGGGCATACTATTTGGTGAGGGATTTCAAGACTCAATTCAGGTTTTGTTTCTTTGAATGGTGCAGCCACTGCCCTGTTTAGTTTAGGGTTTATCAGACAACCCAGGGCTAAGGTGTCTACACAGCTCCCCATGAATCACCTCTGCAGAGAGACAGGGCCTCTAGGCAATCCAAGGCTGGGTCGCTTTTGTAACCCCCCCATAAGTTGCCTGTGTGCACTAGAAAAGGTGAAACTTGTTTGTCAACTATGAGCCGGACAATCCATACACACATATAAGCACATTCCTTGCTTTTCTGCAGTTTTATGATAAGCTATGAGACTAGAAGTAGCTGATCAGCATTTCCTGATTTGTGCTTATGTATTACCATTCCACACAATGCCACTAAAAGTAATTAAGTTTGCTAAGGATATGGCCAAGAGACTTGGACAGATGAAACTCCCATCCTTCATACTCATCTCATCTGCCTCAGTAGCTCAGAGCATCTCTTCCTGGAATTTCAAGTGTCCTCATCCCCATGACAGTTTGGGGCAGAAAAGAAATCCCACTAGCACCCTCACTGGGTCCAGTGACTCCAGGTCTGCCCATATCTATATGCTCAGCTACACCACCGCAGAGCAAATCTTGTCCTAGAGGCTGAGAGAGCATGAATGCAAAGGGCCCAAGTCAGCGCATCATCAGCTCTGGAGTCAGCCCAGCCTGCTTCCTTGGACAGCTATGCCAAATGTGCTGGAGGAGAGGAGCCTTAGCAAACTCATCTTGATAGCATATTTCCATACATTCTGTATGGTATGTCTAAATATTTTGATGGGTTTAATGTTTTGTACCAGCCGTGGAAACTGGTTTGCTGCTAGGGGTTTGCTAGGGTTTGCTGCTAGTAACTCCTAGATGACTGTAAAAGTGAGATTTGGTAAATAATTATTAGAAATCTTATACTAACACTATGATTGAAACAATAGACAAAAGTATAGCCAAGCAATTAACTAGTAGAGGTAATTACTCATAAGTTTTGCAGTTCTTTGCTCTTACGACTAGACGTTCCTGTACGCTAGATGAGAACAATGTTGAAACTGACCACATGTGATTGAAACTGCATTAAGCTTCAAGATCAAAGAACAAGGACAAGAATAAAGACTTCAAGGACAGCCAATAAGAACTTCAAATGGGTTGGTGGTCACCAAAGCAGCCCTTTGACTCAAATGGGTCCTTCATTGTGCGTGATCGGATGTAGGCTGTACTATGATAATCAGTTATAAACATTTTTATGTATATATATACTAATCTGATGAATACGCAATTAGTTATTCTATATAAACTGTTTGTGCTAAAGCTGTGGTATGCATGCTAGGTGGAACTATCCCCCGTGCATCCAGCGCTGCAATAAAGAATGCCTGCTTTCTAAAATTCCAAAATGAGTCTTAGAGAGTTTCTTCGACTGGCTTTTTGGTATCAGTCTTCTGTGCAAAACTACATGCTTTTATTTCCCAACCATTTAAATTTTAATGTCTGGCCTCTCAGATCAACAGCTATGTTGTTGTAGGACCCCTAATGTAAGGAAGAGGGCAAACTATTTTTCCTCATGAGTAAAAGATGGGATTTATCTCAGGACAGGTCTCTGACAAGGGCATTGTAAAGGCATCCTGTGCTGTTGTGGAATGAGAGGAAATCTTTCTCAAAGTCGCTGAGCAAGTTCCTGCCCACCAGGACAGCACAGGACATCGGAACATTTTTGTGCTTTGAAAGTGTAAAGACTAGCAGGAAGGGTACTTGAATTTACAGTCACTATTACAGAGGACCCAATAGCATTTCCCATCCGAGGACACCAAACCTTAAATTGCATTTGAAGCTAAGAAATTGTTTCTAAAGAGGACAAACTGAGCTTCAGAGGACTAACTTATTTAGGGCCAGTTAGAAGGTTGGGGGTAAGGCCAAGCCCAAGTCTTCAGTTGCAAGTCACAGACCCATGATTGTCCTAACACCATCATTCCATCAAAATAAAATAAGTAGTGATCTCCCCTCAGATCAAAAATGTTTCATGGTATCAGTTCCTTCCCTTTGCCAACAGAACTATTCAGATGTAGAACTACTGTGACCAAAAGTCAAACCACCTTAATAATGAGAATTGTTTTAGGTTACTCGTTTCTACCTTTCTGTCTGCTTTACCTCTTAACAACCCTCTTCCAAACTCTGCTTACAGATAGTAATTCTAGCAGTGCCCCATACAGGCCATTTTGATTTGGAGATTGCAGGAGACAGAGGGGATAATGTTAATAAAATTGGCAGACTATAAAGAGGCACTTCGTGTTATTTAATATTTCTTCTGTTCAACATGGTTGCAAGGATCATCTTCCAGCTCCCAAGCAGGAACTGGAGCACGAATCATTTCAATTAAAGCAAATGCTTCTACCATAATTTATGACAGTTCTCCCTCTGTGTGTGACCTCAGCATCCCCCAGGTTCCTACAAGCGCTGACAGGCCTTGTATCTGTCCTCTGAGTCCAATGGAAATTTTAAGATGGGGTGAGAGAAGATCAATATTAGCAGAAGTTAATATTTGCCAAAGATCATTGGTGTGGCATGCAGTTCAATCTAGACCACCTAGACTTTACAAAATGTGCCATATCTTGCTAGTGTTTAGTCCAGTCTGTGAAATCACTGATAAATTTATGTTCTCCTATAGGAAAAGTCATGCATTAAGGCAAGGAGAACTTCTGCATTTGTGTCAAGTTCACTCCACTGCCAAAGTGCAGAAAAAGTGCAGAAAATTCCTACTACTGGCTAATAACCACATTGTACTTTGCAGAACTATGGCTAAAAATAAATAGATTAATAAATACTCCTAATAGGAATTTAAACCTAAAAAACCCTCTAACTCCTTTTCCAAAAAAAACCCCTAAGGAATAAGAAGGTGCCATCTAGCAACTAATCACCACACAGCTGCTTGTTCACTGCCCCCCACGTGGGATGGGCGAAAAGGATCAGAAGGGCAAAATTGAGAAAACTTGTGCGTTGAGATGAAGACAGTTTAATAGGTAAAGCAAAAGCCATGTGCATAAGCAAAGCAAAACAAGGAATTAATTCACCATTTGCCATTGGCAGGCAGATGCTTAGCCATCCCTAGGAGAGCAGGGCTCCATCACATGTAACAGATACTCAGGAAGACAAATGTTGAATTTCCCCCTTCCTCCTTCTTTGCCCCAGCTTTTATTGCTGAGCATGCTGTCACATGGTATGGGCTATTCATTTGGTTAGTTGGGGTCAGCTGTCCCAGCTGTGTTCTCTCCCAACTTCTCGAGCACCCCTTGCCTGCTCATTGGCAGGGCAGTGTGAGAAGCAGAAAAGGCCTTGACTCTGTAAGCAGTGCTCAGCCATAACTAAAACATCTCTGCATTACCAACACTGTTTTCAGCACAAATCCCAAACATAGCCCCACACAAGCTGCTATGAAGAAATTTAACTCGTTATTTTAAAAGCAGCTTTTCTAATTACTAAGAATAAGAAGAAACAAACTTCACTTCCACAACCACTTTTAAGTTTGGGGGCTTTAATTCTTTAAATTTCTTCCACCATATAATGAGTTTCCTCATGGCAACAAAATGTGATTGCATCTTTCAACCCAAGGGCAAATCAAAGCCTGAAGCTGTTTCATCCTCAAGGGAGTTAGCACCTAAATAATCTGATTGAATTCTAAGTTAGGAAAAATGCCCTGTACATTTCTGACCCTACCCAAACACTTCTGATCTTTATATGCCTCCTACTTATCCAAAATCACACATTGTCTTGATGTCAAAAAACATTTTCATTAAAAATCTGGAATATCTATTACAGACATGCCACTTTTGTGTCTGCAGGCTGAAATTAAAGTTATTTAAAGTGGTTGAATGATATGACTGGAGATTTTACAAGCAATCAGGAGCTGGTAGGAGGTGTAAATTAGAATGATTATGACACGGATCAGTGTAAATTCTTGTAGTAACCAATTACCAACAGATAAAGTACAATCTTTTTTCTGTACTTCTGTCTGCAGAACAGTATCAATGACCTGGCAAGAATTTATGCTCTAGAGAAAGGCTTATCAGAAAGATAATTGGAGAGAGAGGAAAATATTAATAGGATACAAAACCCTCTGCTGTTAGGATATTGATACAAATTTGGTTCAGGGTCAACTGCCACTGAAAGATATTGTCAGGTTAGTAATGTTCATGGATGTTGTAGTCTCCATTTTAGTCCCTAGAGGTCATTAATTAATGTCATTTGCTTTGGAAATCTAAAGAAAGAAGCTGAAAGATGGAACTGGAAATCAACTAGGGACTGCCTGGCTATTCCAAACAGGTCCAAACCATACCGATGTTAAAGAAATACTTTGAGACTAGTGAATTAAAATTATGTTTTCCCCAATTCTGACATTCAGTTCCTCCATTTCTCAACTAAAATTTATTTCCCATTTGTGACTAAGCACTTTCATATACTTTTAAGTGTATGAGACTGCACAGATGCATGCTCGGGAATTAGTTAAATAGAAAAGGTAAACACATTATTTATGCACACAGACCCTGTATCATGACACTACTTATGGTATTTTAGAAATGGCTATAAAAGAAAAATAATGCTAAACTACACAATATATTTTGAATGTGCTTACAATTCATTCAACACATTTCTATTTGTATCTGAACTAAAAGTAAGACCAAAAACCTTTGAGATCCACAACTGATTGGTAAGTTCTCTTTTAATTGTTATTCAATTTTAGTCTTACTACTCTAAAATTGACTCTTTCAAAACAACAACAAAAAACCCCTGTGCAAATTCCAACTAAACTAGCTAGACCAGCCAGTCTACAGATCAGCTCAGTGAAACGAAAGGAATAGAATAGCAAATAAAATTTGCTGTAGATAGATGTAAAGTGAAACAGTCTTAGCCTCACACAGAAGGTGATGGCTCTAGGCTGACACCAGCCAGAAACAAGACCTTGGGCTTGTAGCAAGTAAATAATTCCATGAAAATATCAGTCTGATATTTCATTCTTCCATGAAAATAGCAGACAAGCTCAGCAGCAGTCAAAAAAGCAAATCAGGTTTTAGGATTTTCTAGCAAAGGACTAAAATAGGAAAGATAATTGTGCCACCATATGTATCCATGGTTCTCACACCCTTTTAATACTGCATGCAACTTGGAAATGGAATAATGTCTGGAAAAGGCAGCAAGGGTTATTGAAACTCTGGAGCAGCTCCCAAATAAGGAATGACTGACTGAGTAGACCAAATTTCTCCATCCTGGGCAAGACACAGCTGAAGGTAGATATGTTAGTGGTTACAAAATCATGAATAACACTCAGAGGATAAGAGAGGGATTGACTATTCACTTTCTTTCAGTGCAAGCATCAAAAGTAATCAAACAAGGACAGCAAGTGTGACCTGCAGGACAAATTAAAGCAGGTGGTTCTTCAGGCAACAGGTAGTAGAACTACCTGTTCCACACCCTTCCAAAGGACCTTGTGGAGGAAAGAGGTTTGCATGAGTTCAAGGGGAGACTTGATGAAAGTCTTGGAAGAAAGAACTGTGAAGGCATTTCTAAACAGACAAAAAATGTGAGGAAATGCCCTGCACTGCAAATGGTCCAAGAGCAGAGAAGTATCATATACACATTGCTGGAGACAGAAAATGGGACTAGATGGGACCTGTGAGCTGAACTAGTACAGCTGTTCTTATCAATGCTTTCCACATTTTCATTTCTCTGTATATATTTGTCTCCATATAGTTACATGGCATAGTTTTGAAGAGTTCAAAGAGCACCTCCCTCAAAAAAGCTACAGGCAATAATCTTTCCCAGGTTTCAAATTAAGCTGTTTTTCCACAGTGTTCTCACTTACTCCTCTCAGAAAGAATGCCACAGCAAGGAGATTCCTGTGTCCTGAGACCTCCTGAACACATGTCAATTCCCTAATTTCCTGTACAGAATAAATACATTATTTTTATTTATGATGCTGATCCCCTAAGCACTTTGTTCTTGGGGGACTGTTCCCTTCACCTGGGAGAGAGAGGGGGAATGACCCCATTTAAGGAGATATAAGGCAATCAAATATCTTTTTCTCACCAGAGGGTGGGATAGGGCTTTTTGCACAGATGAAGAAAAGTTATATAATATTAATCAGGTATTACTATTATTATAATCAAATGAGCTCAAATTTTACCTCAAGCACCTTTCAGAGCCTCACTTCTATCACATTTTGCAAGGGTAACAAAACACAATTAGTAGAACTTTTCAACAGTATGCTTTTTCCAGATCTAGAAGCTTGACTTGGTGCAAGAATACTATGGGTGAATCTGTTGTTGGTGTAAAGTGAGAGAAAATGGAGTAGATGTATGTCATTAGCTCCTAAATTTCAATGTTCTTTCAGAACATGCCCAGCTTCCAGTTCCTGATGAGATATGCAATACTTAATCTGGGCTCAAATACAGTATCAGGATGACAACCAGTCATGTAAGACTAAATGTTGTCATGGAATATTGTCCTGTCAGTCATAAACTTCTTCACATGCCTTTTGATCATGACCCTCTGCTAACATATCCAGGTTTGATCTGCCATAAAGTCTAATTAAACTCTATGCTTTATGAAGAATAAAGGGCGTTTAAAACAGTGTCTGTGCCAGTTTTGTCAGACATGGGTCCCTTGCTCAAAACTGAGCGGGTAAGGTCAAAGCAGAAAGCAACAGAAAAAGAACCATGGACAAAAAGAGCCTCTGGGCCACCACAAGGGGAAAAAAAGGGGCACACCAGAGAAGATCAGGAACTTTGTTGGGATGATGCACACAAGCTAAAAAGGAAATTTCTACAGGAAATGCAGAACTCACACCCACACAGTCCACCTCTGCAAAGACCTAATCTTAAACCCATCTGATGTACATAAACCTTAGCACTCCACAGAGAGGGCCCTGTTGGTCCAAATACTGCCAGAGACAGGAAGACAGAGCAGTCTAGATAGTCTTGATTGCAATGGGGTAGTTGTCCAGTGGCAGAATGGGCATGATGTCGTACAGAGCTTGCCAAGAATTTTCTGCTCCTTGAAGCCTGCCCCAGCTTGTACAGTAAAATGCATTGCTGCTCTTGCCCTTGTTCACCTTGACAGCATGCATAAGGTTGTTTCATGAATACATGCCATAATTTAAAATCACCATCATGTGTGATGTGTTGGATGGAGAGACTGAGCTTCACAGGCAGCTCAGTTCTGACCCACATGTTGGATAGAAGATGCCCCCTTTCCCAAAGCGTAGTGGTTACCAGTTTTAAAGGGGCTGCAGAGGTTAATGGTAATGGGAATAATAAATATGTGCTTTCTTATTCATCATCTGATGGGTGTCAGCTGAAACAAATACCAGGATCTTGGTATTTCTGAGAAGTTTGGGTGATCTGTGAAATCACTTGTGGAACACAGATATTATATGTGGAACACAGGAGAAGGGTGAGGTTTTCATTGTGACAGATGCGATTAAACAGCTATATGACACAGAGCTTCACTGACATAAAGGTTAATGCTGTTAAGCTCTACTGACAGATGTGTGGAATCTTTTAATGTGCTGCTTTAGAGTTTTCTTTGTTATTTATCTATTTACCTCTCACAGTATCAGAACTGATTAACAGCCATGATAACTCCTCATTTTATCAAGATGTTCATCCTTGCCTTCTTACCCTGGCTCCTGGATTCATGTGATTAGTTGAATATCTTTTGTTTTATCAGTAGAGTTTGTTTTGTATTCTGGTGACAGGATTAAAAAAACATCCACCCCACTGCCACCAAAAAAAACCCCACCCCACTCTGAAAGTCTGAATAGAGAGAAAATAGAGTCCCTGGGTGTTACTATCCAAAAAGCTGACAGGAAGCATAGTAGTCATCTTTTGTAAAATGTCCCAAAAATTTAAGTATACTTACAATTTGAAGTACTTAATCTATTGTTTTCTGAACATTCTATGTGGATGAAGTTGCACTTAACTTTTTTGCAAAAACTAGTACAGATAATTTTTCTGATACCTACACACAGTATTTGCAATGCAGATTACTTTCTTTGGACAGATATTCTGAATAAGACCAATGTGACACCAGTTGTCACAGTGCCAGGATCTGACAACTAAAGCTGATACAGCATAGTACCACTTTCAAGCCAAAGCAAAGTTTTTTGTGGAGATGGAAAAGTCTTCGATCCAGAAACCTGATGAATTGATTCCATTGTGATACATGGGCAGACAGTGAAAGCAGCATACTGGCCATTACTGAAATGAGATTGTGGAGTTAGAGAGGATGAGGTAGAAGGGAAGAGTAATGAAATCAGGGAAGTTAAAGAAAGGAGGGGAGGATTGGGAGAAGAGCAGGAAGGACAGATGGTTGCTTATTCAAAAAGATATAAGAAAAGACCGGAGGGGGGGGAAAACAAATTAAAAAAAAACCAAAAACAAACAACCAAGGAAATGAGGAGAAGGTAAACAGAAAAATAGAAGAGGAATTTACATGAGCCAAGTATTATTCCTTCATTTACTATTGATCAGAGTTGGCTGAAATTATCAGTTATTTACAATGGGAAATCAGGGTGTGGGGAAGATGTTTTCTATTACTTCATGTAAAATTTGAATGCACCTGCAAAAAAGAAGAAAGGGAAGCAGTATTGGAAAAATTGGAAAATACCTAGAAAAAATCATGGGCCATACCAAAAGCCTTTTATTTCTCAGAGTTTGGGGGTTTCTGGTTTTTGGGGGGCAAGGGTGGGGGTATTTTTTTTTCCTCTGGGTGAATAATAGGAGCAATGGGAGTATTTTCTAAAATAGGAGTATACAAGTTAGATCACCTCAACGATTTCATAAATAATCCTGGTCTTCCCCAGAGCAAAAAGATAAAGATGCATCAGCTATCTTGAATTACAAATATACAAGTCAAATCCAAGACAAATTCACATGTGTGGGCCTCTAAATTAGGGCTATATCCACCCAAGTGTTTTCCACCTTTCAAACAACAACATAAGACAGCTCTGGTATTTCAGGTGGTAATGTGCACAGTGAAATTAAATTACCCATTGATAATTGTGGATTCAGTTACTCATTTGACAAAGCAGCATCAGGATCACCAGTTGGGAAATGAAATAAGTATTCCTTTGTGTCCTCTCTCTAGCAAGTCAGCACTGGCTCATGAAGTGCCACTGGCAAGTGTAGCTGGTGGTTCTCACCAGCTGTCTCAAGCCAGTGGCAACAGAAATGTACAGAAGTCCACTGCAAGTGAGGGCACGCTTCCCCTGGGAAATGGATATACTCAGCAGAAATCAATGTCCATTCAGCCAAGACGGGATACACTGAAGGATAGTGATCAAAAACATTCTCAGCAAGGAGTCAAACTGTGTGATTTCCAGTGAGGCATCTAGAGTGCAGAAGAGTTTGTGAAGCAATTGGACTTGACTCCCAAAAGAGCATGAAAGGTAATAAAAAGAGTCATGAGGGGTTGAAAATTTTATTACAGTCTAAGCTGAGAGAATCTCCCTGCATAACTTAGAATAAAGGTCAGGCTTTCTTTACCAAACTCTTGAAACATGTACAAATCAACTAGACAGCATTTATCTCTGTTATCATTTCTATTCTGCTAGTAAAAGTAAGAAGGCTGAAAAAGAAAAAAAAGCAACATAAAAAAGAGCTTCCAAAAAGGAAAGTTGTGAAAGGCTTATCCAAGAGATAGCTCACTGTGGAAAATTGATTCAATAAATGAACTTGACACACATGCTTGCATTAAAGCATATATTTACTCCATACTACTCAGAGAAATTAAGTCTGTGCTACACACTGATTCAGTGGAACCAGGATATACATACAAGATTAAACATAGGTTCAAATACTTTGCTGAATCAGGGTACAGTCTAGGTGTCAAGGAACTGTGGTTCTGCTCTTTGATAGTGGTGTGCAGGTTACCTCCCGTCTGTGCCTCTCAGTTATCATCTGTGGGAGTACCATAGTGTAGCTCTGACATACAGAGAACTAATGAATACTTCATGAGAGTCTCAGTTATTATTTAATCACAGCTCCTTTATGAGTTGATGGAATTTGTGTTGACTTGATACAAAGAGAAAATAGCACTGCACTTCCTGAAATGTAATAGTGAAAACAAAGCTAAAAATAAACTAAGTTAATATTAAAAATATGAGAAGTACAGAAGAGAAATATAAAATGATGGTTGAAAACTAAACACAGACATTTGAAAGACTTTATAAAAAAGACCAATGTAAAAGCATAAGACAGAAGTGTTCATTTCTATGGTATGACACTTCTATTCATATACATGTAGAGAATCAACTCCTTCCATGAATGTCCCACTAAACTACTTATTAATCTGAGAGTCAGGGCTAAAATGAATTGCAAGTAGAATGAATAAGAAAAACATGTAAAAATCTGGCCTAAAGTGCCCAATGTTTTTTTCTAAATCTATTTTTTCTCTAAGAATATTAGCAGCAGTATGGAAACTATAGGTATTCAAAAATTAAATCTTTTCTTTGCCCACTAAACCCCTACCATCAAAGTTAACAGCCCAATCAAGTTTATTAACTCTAAGTTTAACAGCTTTAATAATTCAGTTATTTAAATTAATTGGATCCAAGGTTTGTTCTTCCAGACCATTGTTATTATGGCCAATCTTATGTAGAACCACTCAATATTTCAGATTTCATAACATCCATGTGCCAAGCTGTGACGGTCTGACAAATTCAAATGTCTCAAACATCCGCTAAAAGAGCTTTGGTGGACAAAACGGCCTCTGTAAAAATGCTGGAGTTTTGTGAACAGGACAATGTGGACAGAGGAGAGGGCCCCATGGAGGGTGGGAACGCACTTCTCCAAGGCCCCAATTCCTTATCTTGAGTGACCAGGAGAAGGAACACAATTTATGCCTTCCTGGAGGAAGAAGGCCCCATGGAAGTTGGGACTGTGCTTCTATCTTAAGTGGTCATACCAGCAGGAAAAGAGAAGCAACTCCACAATGAACACCCCCCCCCCAAAGCTACCGATTCCAGTGAACCCCAGGTGTGGGAACTGCGCATGTTGAGATCATCAACTAACACACTATAAAAGAGGAGAGAACGAATCCTCAGTGCGCGCCCTCCGGAACTGGATCTCTACGCTGGCTGGACCAACGCTGGACCCAGGACTGGTGAAACCCTTCTCTTCTCTCTTTCTTTTTTCTCTCATTCTCTCTCTCTTTTCCTTCTCTCTTTTCCACAGTCCCTACACCTCATCCTTTGAAACATAAACCGTTGACCAAGTCTGAGACTAGGAGTGGACCTAGCCGCCCCTGAGCTCCTCTTTGAGAAGGAGTCCAGAAAGCAAGGGGGTCTGCTCTGAACCTCGTGACTCAACGGGAGGGCTCTCCTTCTGATACATTTCATGTTCCTTTTTCCATTTCATTCTTTCTGTACTTTCCTCCTCTTCTCAAACAGCGGCTTAATGACATGTTGCAAGGTTCATATTAACAAGTTCATGTGTACTTGGACAGAGTTAGCTAGGTTGAATAAATGTTGATTGTTGTTTGAACTCCCCTGGTGTCGTTTCACCTTAATTCTGACAAAGGAAATCCACGAACCTGAGTCGCTCCAACTTTGGGACGCGACACAAGCCCCAATTCACTGTGCTCATACTGCATTATTTAAACTGTTGTAATAGGGCCTGATCTAAAGCCCTTTGAAATCAACGAAAAGACTACCACTGACTTCAAAGGACTTTGCATTAGGCCCAGACTATTTTTTTTGCAAGGCTTTGGTACTTGATAATATCTGATATGGTAGGGAAAGAAGGTGCAAGGGAAGTTACTGGCAGTCTTAGGAGGTATTCTTCAGAGAACTTCTATGTGTACCTGAATATTTCAGGTCAGTCAGTGGTTTACCCAAAACTTCATTTAATTTAGTGTAAGTCCTTCCAAAACAAAAATATATGGCATTTCTTGGCAAAATTGAAAACAAATATCTTTTGGACAGCATGCTTAGTTTGCCCCCACTGGGTAATATTTTTTTATATTTATGGCTTACTTAATTATCTGGATTTTTTGTTTTATACAAAGCTAATTTTTAATGAAGACTAATGTTTTAGAAGTAAAAGTCTGAAAAATTTCATTTCAGGAGTGTCAAAATCAAATATTTTGAAAATAAAAAATTCATTTTGTAAAGACTGAAGAGTTTTAGATGTTCAATAAAATACTTCCCCAAGCATTTTGCCTTTTTTTTCCACAGGTTTTACTAGGATTTTTGAATAAATATGATGGCCCCCAAACTATATTTCTATTAGTGAGTTTCTACTGGGTGCCAAATATAATGCTTAGCCGTAAAAATCCAACTGCTGCTAATTTCAGTGGAAATCAAAGTTGCATAATTCACAGAAGTCTTCACCCTTAATAATCTTGCTGTCTGTGATAAAGATTTTGAAATTGGTTTCTTTAGACTTGCCCAAGTTCCTATGTATTACAGCTGAATTTTATAGTTCTTACATTTCACAGAGTCCACCTTTGTTTGAGATCTTTGGGATGTATCTAGCTTTAGCTCCCCGTCTTTTCTTTCCCTTCTTCTAAATTTATGTGCAGGATTCACATATAGTTTACGCTGAAGTATTTAGCAGGTTGTAGCATGAACTGGTAACCTTCCACCTTATCTCCCTTTTGCCTCATGTGTGGTAAGATGTGGGTCTTAGCAAGAGTTAGGAATACTTTAATTCCCCTTTTTATCCAGCTAGACCCTCCAAAATCATTTGGAGGAGGTTGTTTACGATGCAGTATACATGAAATCTTCATAACATTTTCAAGGACATCATTTTTCATTAGCAATTTTCAGGTCAGCACTTTCTTTCCACAGGTATGGGGATTTTAGCTCTTACATACAAAATCTTGAGCAAATGCAGATCAGTTCTTTCAAGATCAGTAACAAATAACTTTATCCTTTTAGGTGCAATTTATAATAAACCAATATGGTTTGTTTTCTTTTACTTTCACTATATAAATGCCTGAATGAGTCCCTGGTGTCTAGATTAGTGTGCTACAGTTTAAAGGGTGTGATCAGAAGTATACTGAAATCAATAGAAATCTTTTAATTGATCACAATGGGCTTTTGAGCTGAATTCAACACATCAAACAAATTAATTTAATTTACTGTCAATCTGATGTTATGGATTAAGTTCTCTAATGGGAAACTGTGAGCTAACAATTTCAGTTTCCGGTTGTTAAAAGGCTTATGTATAATTTATAATGAAACCATGAGTACAAGGCATTTCAAACAGGAAGACTCATAGGAATGCAAGTTAAGAAAGAGTTGTTAAATACTTCCTAGACCTAGAAAAAGAATTTGGATGTGTGCCCCTGTTTCACAGGCTGTGGAGTCTTCTTCAGTGGTAGGCAGTCACACAGATCAAGTGGCTCAATGACCTCAGGTTACCTCCCCTCCCACAGTAAAGGTAATGTCAGACAAAAGGCACCTTTCACAGCACTTGCAAAATAACGCTAAGTCCAGTCAATTCCTTAACTAGAGCAAAGCAGAGGAGTGGAAAACGTGGTTATTCAATGACTCGACAGCCCCACACGCTACAGTTCCATCCTGGGATTCACTAGTGCTTCCCTTGCTCATGTGCTTAGTGCCTTGCAAGTGTGCTGGTTTCCAGCCAATGTGGTAACCCCTCAACTTGATCACTGACAACAGGCAAACACCATTTCCAAACTGTTCCTGTAGCACCAGCTGAAGCTGACAGCCAGCTGGAAACCATCTCTCATAAACAGACGTGCCATTCTGGTCACCTAGTGGGACTGACCCTAATTGATTCAACTACCTTGGATTTGATGACAAAACTTTCAGCTCTTTCATGTATTGATGTTATTCTGTCCTAAAGTCTGTCAGCTGGAGGGAAATTATCACAAGCAGACAACCTGGAGTTGCATTTGAGTCTGTGGAGGCTGATATTTATTCCTGCTGAGCACCAGGACAGTGCACACTGATTCATGGAAAAGAGAAATGTCATTGTTCACAAATGAGTTTCGTCCTTATGCTCAGATGTGTATGCCATTCATCACTTTCAATCAGTATTACTCACAAAGAGAGAGCACTCAGGGCATGGCCTCATGTACAGCTTTTTTACAATTTCTAATTTACCAAACACAAGATATTTGTTCCTGCTTAGCAATGGCCTTGTGAAACAGGCAACTAAAAGCACCCATTTCACGTCAGATATTCCAGGGCATTGAAAGACTGTATCATAGTCACAACAACACACCATCAAAAGGAACTTGTGGGTACAAAGGATTGGGAAATTCGCTGGAATAAATATAACCATCTACCATACCTGGATTACTACAAAAATCTAATAAATACAGAAATATATATATATATATATATGAAAAGCAGAGACAATTAAGATGTCCTAACACCTGCATTTGCAAAAATAAGTGCCCAAAACACTTCACAGATTCAAAGGATTACTGAGGGGGGAAGGGACCTCTGGAGATCACGTAGTCAACCCCCCCTGCACAAAGCAGGGTCAGCTAAAGCAGGTTGCCCAGGACTGCATCCAATCAAGTTTTGAATATCTCCAAAGATGGGAACTCCACAATCTCTCTGCAGCCTGTTCCCATGTTCAATCAACTTTAGGGTAAAAAAGTTTTTTCTTAGGTTTACACAGAATTTTCTATGTTTCAATTTGTGCCCATTGCCTCTTGTCCCGTCACTGGATACCTCTGAGAAGAGTCTGGCTCCATCTTCTTTAGCCTGCTCCCCCCCGCCCCCCCTGCCATGCTATCAGGTATTTATACACATTGGTAAGATTCCCCCTGGGAAGAGGTCTTGATAGCTGTATCTACATGGTCAATTTGTCTTGCTCCCTCTTGTGTACTGCAGCCCTGTCCTCAGACTACACTATATGAAGGTCTAATGAGTAAGGCTACATCTCAGCAGACTAAAAACTGTTCTTGCTTTCTTTTATAGCTTTGTGAATCATGCTGGGCAATTCACTCCATCTCCATGTTTTTTGGTTTCCCTTTCTGCAATTTGAGGAGGAACTGCTTTGGGATTTTTGGCTGAAAAGTGCTGAACAACAGTATAGTATTTGCCCCACATCTGTCTTTTCTGAATAACATCTAGCATGTTTACAGAAGACCAGCTGTTTTGGAGGTTCTGGGAAACCAAGAAATGTCAAAACATCAGGTCCTTTACAGGAGGCCTCAGAGGTGAGTAAATTTATCATCTTATTGACTGCATAAAAAAATTGGACAAAGGAGTCCACAAATATAAGGTTGAACCATGAAGAACTACCTTGTATCTCTAAAGCCATCTGTTGTGGTTTAACCCCAGCCAGCAACTAAGCACCACGCAGCTGCTCACTCACTTCCCCCCATCCAGTGGGATGGGGGAGAAAATCAGGAAAAGAAGTAAAACTCCTGGGTTGAGATAAGAATGGTTTAATAGAACAGAAAAGAAGAAACTAATCATGATAATGACAACACTAATAAAATGACAACAGTAGTAATAAAAGGATTGGAATGTACAAATGATGCGCAGGGCAATTGCTCACCACCCGCCGACCGACACCCAGCCAGTCCCCGAGCGGCGAATCCCTGCCCCCCACTTCCCAGTTCCTTAACTAGATGGGACGTCCCATGGTATGGAATACACTGTTGGCCAGTTTGGGTCAGGTGCCCTGGCTGGGCATGAGAAGCTGAAAAATCCTTGACTCTAGTCTAAACACTACTGAGCAACAACTGAAAACATCAGTGTTATCAACATTCTTCACATACTGAACTCAAAACACAGCACTGTACCAGCTACTAGGAAGACAGTTAACTCTATCCCAGCTGAAACCAGGACACCATCCCTCCCAACAGATGTATGTCTACTATCAGTTTAAAAAAGGTCATTGTCTCTCCCCTCCTACATCCTGTAACTTATTGCTTGTGTCAATGTTCCTGGAACTAAAGTTTTTGCTAACATTCAAGTGAAATTTCCGTTACTGTAATTGCAGCCTGCAAATCCTTGTCCCATCCCTTATGAACGAAGAACAGTCTGTTCCCTTGCTCTTTTACATATTTTGAAGACAATTATCATGACTCCTTTTTCTACAGAAATTAGACTTTATCACCTCAGTTCTTTCAGGCTCCAGGGATGTTTTTGAAGATCTCCTGTCATCCTCTATTGGATCCTGTGCCTTTTTTGAAGAGCAAAGCCCAAAACTAGAACAGCATTTAAACTGGACCCTTGCTGCTACAAAGAATGGAAGACTTACTGAGAGTGCTTTCCATATGACAACGCTTCCTGGGAGTATCAGATGCCTCCTGCCAATAGGAGAACAAAGATGGAGAGCCTTCAAACAGGATGAATAATGACCTGTTGCTCTGGCTCATGAAGGAGCTATATCAGCATGCACCCATACTTTCACATATCTACAAGATGGGGAGAATGTCAGTTTTCTGAAAATGCATGGGAAGTTGAGTAGAAGTTGCTTCTAAAGCAACATGAATCACTTCTTTTTAAGATGAGTCATCCCTCAGAATGTTATAATGAGATGCATCTCAGTCAGTGCACAAATACAGGTTGCCCATCACAGGCATGTTCGTCCTTCCTGAAGGAAGAAATATGTTCATTATAAGGCAGGTTCGTCACTGCCTAGGTAGGCTAGGCAGATCAGCAGCAGAGTGCCCAGCAACACAAACTGTCACACATTATTTCTATTGTTGTCATAGAGACTAGAAGGCTCCAAGTAAGTACAAAAATCATTGTGGGTACAGACAATGAAGCCAGTGGTTAAAATAGATCAGAGCAGGAGTGGGTGCTCACTTGTTTCGGTGACTGTTTGCAAAGATTTTGATGTCAAGTGGCAATGAAGCCTCATGGTCTTCTGCAATAACACATGAAGATGGGCCCCATCCATAAAACGAAACTTGTCTGTGGGTGGGTACGTACATAGAGAACATAGGGCTGATGAAGTTTTATATGGTAATGTTTTTACTCCATCATCCACCAGGCACTAGAATGTGAGCTCAGAGATAAACAAGAACAGAGTTAAGGAAGCAGCAGTGAGCTAGGCCTGGCTCTGCCAACTTGTAACATACCAAAAAGTGGTATCTAGTCCAACTTGGTCACTTCCTTGGAAACAGAGAATTCTACAAACTTAATAGTCCACTGTATTTGAGCAGAAGAGGTATTAAGCAATGTCTCACAAGAGCTTCTAATACCCAGGGTTCCAAAAAAGAGAGGAAAACCTGTTTGGTTTTTTTCAATACAGGATTTTTAATTTTTTTTTTTTTTTTTTTTTAAGCTCAGAGCTCTCTAACTTGATGATGTTTTCTAGACCACTTTTGCATAGGTGGAGCAACAATAACTTTAACACAAGAGGTCCTCTCAGTAGGCATGAAAGGGACCTTGAATCAAACTGTAAACCACATCTGTACATCTTATTGGTTCTCTGCCTTTGAGGTGTGTCCAGCAGAGCAATTACTTGTCATCTCCAGCACCCCCATAGTTTCTTTAATGAGAAGATAGCAGCTGAGAGAAACAGGTACGACATCATGGAGACTTTATCTAAAGCCTGTTGCAGGCTATACAGATTCTGTACATCAAAGACCATGCAGGGAGCCTTCGGTATTTTTCTCAAAACAGTGTCTATTTTTTCAGCCTTAGGTGTCTATAAGCACCAGTCTCTAAGTGTAACAATACTCTTTCAATACATTTGAATAAATAAATTCCCTCAATGACTCCTAAAATGCTACGCTTTGGCATTACCATTACAAGGCATCCTCTTCTGGGGTTCAAGCCTTTGCTGTGCAATTTGAAGAGTGCTATGACTAGCACTGTAAGTTTGATGCCAGATGTGTCCTGAGACATAATACTTGTCTTACACACACATAGGAAGCCTGGCTCCACCAGGATCCACCCTAGACAGAAACAATTGCACACAGAGACTCTGGCTGCACAGGGCCCTTCATCCTCACAGCATCAGTGCCAAAATGCAGTCACCCCTACTCTATTCTATCTATGATAAATCCCTAACTCTGTCAAAAGTAATGTTCCCAACAAAAAATGAGAAAGACATTAGATTTCTGCATAGAGTGACTATCATAATTTACCCAGTTAGCTAATACAGTATCACAGAACAGCAGTGATATATCATTGTTTATGTAACATCATAGAACATATCCCTCCTTCAAGCCCAAATATTAAACAAGCACTTCTCAGTTAGTGCTGTTTAGAGGACCCTTCTGTGTTCCATTGAAAATAATTTCATCTTTCTCACCTCAAATCACAACCTTGCCTCTGCAGGTCCTTATGAATGCCATCATGATTGTGTCTTCATATCATCACACACTGCAGTTTTTACAATATAATTTTGTAAGCAGCACAGAAAATGTGGCTTTCAGGAATATGATATGGAAGCGATGTTGTGTATTTGCACAAGTTATGAGCAGAAAAGGACCTTGCAGTGAGTGGCAGAATGAAATATTGCCTGTCCAAGTAAGGTAGTTCTTCCCTTTCACCCTGGCTGTGAGGATGAGAGATTGATCCCATATTCTTCCATTGTAGGAGAAGATCAGGTTTGAGACCACCTGAGGAACCTGAACATACATAAGTCCATGGGATCCTGAGTGCCAGGGTCCTGAGGGAACTGGCTGATATAGTTGCCAAGCCACTCTATCTCATATTTGAAAAGTCATGGCAGTCAGGCAAGGTCCCTGGTGACTGAAGAAAAGGGAAACATCACACCCCTTTTTAAAAAGGGTAAAAAGGAAGACCCTGGGAACTACCAACTACTCAGCCTCACCTCTGTGCCTGGTAAGATCACAGAAAAGATCCTCCTGGAAGATGTGTCGAAACATATGGAAGACTGGGAGGTGATTAGAAACAGCCAACAGGGCTCCACAAAGGGCAAATCGTGCCTGATGAATCTGGTGGCCTTCTACAATGGAGTGACTGTATCAGTGGGCAAGGGAAGAACAAGTGATGTCATCCACCTGAACTTCTGTAAGGCCTTTGAAATGGTGCCCCACAACTTCCTTACCTCTAAATTGGAGAGATATGGTTTGATGGATGGACTGTTAGATGGATAAGGATTTGGCTGGATGGCTACATCCAAAGAGTTATAGTCAGTAACTCAGTACAGCTGAGTACAGCTGTAACTGAGTACAGCTCAGTGTACCAGTGGAAATCAGTAACAAGTAGTGTTCCTCAGTGGTCCGTATGGGGACCAATACCATTTAATATCTTCATCAACAACATAGATAGTGAGATTGAGTGCATCCTCAGCAAGTCTGCAGATGACACCAAGCTGAATGGTGCAGCTGATTCACTACAGGGAAGGGCCATTCAGAGGGACCTTGACAAGCTTGAAATGGGCTTGTGTGAAGCTCATGAAGTTCAACAAGACCAAGTGCAAGGTCCTGCACCTGGGTCAGGGCAATCCCCAATATCAGTACAGACTGGGGGATGAATGGATTGAGAGCAGCCTTGTGGAGAAGGACTTAGGGGTACTGGTGGATGAAAAATTAGATGCGAGCTGGCAATGTGCGCTTGCAGCCCAGAAAGCAAAATGTATCCTGGGCTGCATCAAAAGAAGTGTGGCCAGCAGGCCAAGGGATATGATTCTGCCCCTCTACTCTGCTCTGGTGAGACCCCACACAGAATACTGCATACAGTTCTGGGGCCCCTAGCACAACAAATATATGGAACTGTTAGAGCAGGTTGAGAGGAGTGCCACGAAAGTGATCAGAGGGCTGGAGAACCTCTCCTGTGAAGAAAGGCTGAGAGAGTTGGGGTTCAGCCTGGAGAAGAGAAGGCTCTGAGGAAACCTTATTGTGGCCTTTCAATATATAAAAGGGGCTTATAAGGAAAACAGAGACTTTTTACCAGGTCCTGTAATGACAGGACAAGGGGCAACAGTTTTAAACTGAAAGAGAGTAGATTTAGATTGGACTTAAGGAAGAAATTATTTACAATACTGGTGGTGAGACATTAAAACAGGTTGCCCAGAGAAGTTGTGGATGTCCCATCATTGGAAGTGTTCAAGGCCAGGTCATATGGGGCTTTGAGCAACCTGGTGTAGTGGAAGGTACCCCTACCCGTGGCGGGGGGGGTGGAACTAGATGATCTTTGAAGGTCCCTTCCAATGCAAAATATTCTATAATTCTATGTGTACAAGTTTGATCTAGCCCAAGTTTTGATTTATCACGTTCTGGAAAACTCCTACCTTCTGCTTCACCCAGATGTATTCTAAAGAACAGGTTTTTTAATGAGAAGAACAAAACTGACACATTTCTGTTTGCACTTACCACTTCTCCTCCACAATGGAGATGGGGACAGTATTTAAATGACTTTTCTGCACTAATAATTTGGATTCCTGTAGCAGAAAATTAATTTGTCTCTTCTCTGCTGAAAAGAACCTGATGTGTATTCCTGGATCCCAGCTGGACTAGCAACAGAGGAGAAAGAAGCAACAGCACACCTAGCTGAAGAAATAGAATAGAGAGCTCTTCCAGAAGACAATTATATTTTCATCAGATCCTGATGGCAAACATGTCCCTGTTGTGCTAAACACAATACAAGCAAAACTTGGAAGACAAAGAAATGACAAACAAGTAGTGAGCAGAAATAAGTTATAATAAACATATTCACACAACTCAGGACAGTGCAGTGCTATGCATGGAGAGTGGATTAAACAGCAGAAGTAGTCTAGCTTTTCACCAGATCCTAGCAAGAATCTCTCCTTTCCTCTCCTTTCTCATATTTTTACATAAATTTCTGTGCTGATCAGCAGCACTCAGGATGAAAATGAGGTTACTGGTCTAGATGGACATTCTAGTGTGAGCCACTGTGATGCTAGTAAGACCATGTTTCTACTCAGGTGGAGAGCCATGGCTGTATGAGTACTCCACTTGCACAGCCAGGATGAGTGCATTGAGCACAAGCTCAGGTTTGTTTGAATCATCGACTGCTGTAGCAAACGTGTTCACAATGATCTTCCTTCTCCCTTCCTCCAATATAAGTACCAGTCACACAGTCCGACTTCTGTTTAAAAAAAATAATTAAAGAAAATAAAAAAATAATTCACACCTCCACTGGCAAGATTTGCACTTGAATCTTTCTACCTGAGTATTGAATCATAGGTTCAAAGCAGAACCCATACCTGCAAATGCCTATCTTCTGCTTACAGTCAGAAAAACATAAAGGCACACCTCTTGACATTTCTTATTCAAAGCTTGGGTACAAAGCTGCAGGTGTTAATACCAGTGGCACATAATTCACTCCTGCAGTGATATTGCCTGATTAACCATCTGCTACTGCATCAAGAAATTTGTTACCTTCAGTTTAACCATGTCCTGTTTCCAGTTTATCTGCATTTTGGTTTATGAAGGAACATTGTGGCAAAAGCACTAGTGGTTTATAAAGCTGGTAAAACCAGCAATGATTGTATCAGGAAAGGAAAAAGGCAACCTAATATATTTTCCTGTGGTCTGCTCACTGAAAATAACAATGATACTTTTAAAAGTGAATGCTTCCTATCACCTCTACGTACATATATCATTATTTGGAAAGGGCAATCGGAGCTTAAAGCAGAGTGATTGAGGTTTCTGTCAAAATTAAGCAACTCGGGTACTAAGTAAGGAATTAATGTAGTTCTGACAATATTCAAAAAGGAGGGCAGAATTCAGACTAGCACACAAGTAGAGGTCTTCTGGCAGAGAGATATAGCACAGCCACAAGGAACCCAAAGAGATCGAGAAAAACTGTTCAGTCCAAAGGAACAGAAATATTAATGCCTACATCAAAGTGAAGTTGACCATTCCCTTTGGTAGTTTCAGCCATTCTCACAACCCTTGCTTGCCTGAAAATTTATATATATTATTGAATAGATTTGTTTCAAGCCATCTGCTTAAAAGCAGGGGCTAATGAAAAATAGAAACAGCCTTGGAACACTTAATGGAAGGCATGTGCCATTGAACGAGAAAGGACTGAGGAGCCAGATGGCTGGTGTCAACTCCGACTTACAGCTACAGAAACTTGCCTGACTTTCCCCGCAGAGAGAAGCGATTAACTATGGTGAAGCTAGATTATCAACTGTCCTCTCATAGCCTGTGTGTGTCAGAGGGGAGGGAGAAGATGGGTGTAGTTCTCCTTAGATTTAAGGCCTGTTGTGTGCTTTCAGAGCTTACCAGAGATTCATAGACTATCTTCACAAGGTGGATGAGCAGCATCTTGAACAGACCATACAGTTTCCAGGAGAAATAAAAGCATCATCATGATCTGGTCATATTTACCCTATACTCACCTTAAGATAAAGCACATTGAGGAGTGGTACAGAAGTTGGTTGCTCTTGCTGTGTACTAGCTGACAATTCAGCTTTTATATTGGGCCAAATCCTTATGTGGATGCCAATCGAAGCCTTTATTGAGAATTTGGGTTGTGTTTGCCTGCAGGGGAAGATCCCTTGAAATTTCCAGTCCTTTTGGCAGAAAAATTCCAGAACTACAGTAAAGAAGCCCATCACACAGAATACTATTTTTTAAGTTAGATCTTCTTTTCACTTTTCCTTTATTTTTTCTGATTCTCAGGCTCCCTTCCTCAGCTCAAAATCAAGGAAAATAGCCCAGACCACAAAATTTCGCTCCCAGCGTATTAAAGTACTACAAATCCAAACTGTTTCTACTGCACACTCAAGAAGATCCTGTTTGCCCATACGTTTCAATATGAACATTTATTCTTTCACCTATAAGGTTCTGCCTGAATCTTAAATAGTATTTATCATTCTGCAGGGTTCATTTCTGAAATGCAGAATGCAGTCTACAGATCAAATAAATCTTTTGGAACAGAATTTTTACTGCATATAAAATTTTACATAAATATATAAGAATATATAAATATATATATATGTAAAAAATTAACAATTAACTAAAAGAAATGCCAACAGTTACTTGGCAAGTACAATCTAAACCACTAATGCATCACAGAATGTATTAAGATACAAGTAAGGATTCCTATGAAAAGAGCTTGAATTTTATACCTTTGCGTTCATAGGTTTTAAAGTGATATCAGAATCAACTTGTTAGGCTATGACAGAATTTCCGGTTGAATTTCAAACACATCCATTTCTAGCATGAAAAATGTGGTATTGAAGTATGCCATGGAAAGAGATATAAGGGACAAAAGAAAAAGAAATAAGATTTTTTATTTCCTGCGGAGAAGAAAGACAAGGAAAATATTGACTTTTTTTCCAGTAATGCAAACATTAATATTACAAAAAAGACAAGAAGGTAGCTAGGACTACAGTGTACTTTTCCCAAGGGTAAGAAGGAAACAGGACCAGAGGAAGGAGCCCAGATGAAACAAATGAATAACCAGCTCTAGCACATCAAAAAGAAGCTAGTGTAAACTAGTAGGATATTTAAAGAAGCATGTCTTCATGGCAAAGGGAATCCATTTTTCTCCCATTCTTGGCCATGTCATTGAAATATCAGCAGATCACACAGCTAAAAAAATAGGGAAAATAGGACTCTGCCAGAGGTTATTCTGAGTAGCTACTGGTCCTGTTAAAATCTGAGTAATTTTTCATGTACTCTTATCATGACCATAGGACCACAGCAACTAGCAGTGCATGCTCTGAGTGTCTTTATTCTGTGAACACAACAGTTTTCATTTGACATGTGATTATTAATCACATGCTTTTGCTCTTTGGCGGTGACTAGCAACTATCCTTGCATGAAGTTGAACTTACGCACTCAGAGTACTTGAATCTTTTGGCCTCTATAGTGGCATGTATGACCATGTTAGGGATCATGAGCAACAGCACCTAGAGGTATTATACATAGCTTAGCTCTTCCCCAAATGTAAGAGACGCTCTTCCTGAAAAAGCATGTCTTGCAGTCTTCAGTTATGTGTAGTGTACGTGTTCATCAACAGCAGCATTAGAAACCACACAGCAGCATTAGAAAACACACACTGCAGCTCCATGGAGCAGGAGAAGCTGAGGAAAGTAGTCCACCAAAATGCCCTGTTTTTTGCCATAAAAGTTGAACCCTCCCAGTTATATTCAATAAAGATTCCACCAACATGACTCCAAACAATCTTTGCTGCAAGCTTGCCAGCTACTCAAGAGTCCCCTCAATTCAACTGGCCTAAGCCCAAGAGCCTAAGCAGAAGCAAGGGTATATAATTACTAGTTGTTGCAGGAGAAAAAATAACGTTTCTTCTGTCCTGCCTGTAAGAGAAGGAACACAGGGATAGAGGGTAAAGGTAGCTTGATGTAACCTATGCATTTTCCTATTCATGATCATCTCTCAGGATCAGATACCCTCTTCTCTTCCCACTCCTGAAACAAACTTAGTGGCTTTGGAGATTCCCATATTAAGGCTTCATTCCCAAGCTGTCCCTTAATACCTTTCATCAGGTCCTCATTTACAAGAGCTTCCTTGGGAAGTCCCCAAAATTTCATCTTTCTGTCATTTTCTGTCTCCATTGTTGAGGTGTTAGGTTGATTGCCTCCATTTTACCCACCAACATCACACAGAGAGACAGACATGGTCATAGACACACACATACACTTACCTTTCTTTGATGCTGGTCCTGTTAAGAGGCATTTGAATCTGAAATTAGGTGAGGAATTGAATCTGCTGCAGCTGAGATTTGTCTCTTAAGCAATACAGAAAATTTAAGTTACTATTGTAAAGAACCATAGAACCATAGAATCACTTAGATTGGAAAAGACCTTTAAGATCATCAAGTCCAAACCTAACACTACCAAGTCCACCACTAAACCATGGCCCTAAGCACCACATCTACACCTCTTTTAAATACCTCTAGGGATGGTGACTCAACCACTTCCCCGGCAGCCTGTTCCAATGCTTGACAACCTTTTCGGTGAAGAAATATTTCCTAATACCCAATCTAAACCTCCCCTGGCACAACTTGAGGCCATTTCATCTTGTCCTATCACTTGTTACTTGGGAGAAGAGACCAACACCCACCTCACTACAACCTCCTTTCAGGTAGTTGCAGAGAGCAATAAGGTCTCCCTTCAGCATCCTTTTCTCCAGGCTAAACAACCCCAGTTCCCTCAGCTGCTGCTCATAAGATTTGTTCTCTAGATCCTTCACCAGCTTCCTTGCTCTTCTTTGGACGTATTGGGTTTTTTTTCTCCTTGATACTGAGGTGCTGGAGCACATCCAAAGAAGTTCATTACAATGGTGGAAAGGGATGGAGGCTGCACAAGGAAAGGAAGAAAGCTGACTTTGGTGGTAGATATTAAAGATTTCAGAATAGACAGGATCAAACAACAGTACTTGGTAAGGTCAGTGCTATCTAAACCAGTAGTACTTGAAAATTCACTTTGACACAAAGAACTCAGTGTGCTGAGAAAGCCTTGTTCCAGGAAAGAAAAGAAAACCTATTAACTGCATGTGCACAGGTTTGTGCATATGCACACACGTTTGAGGTACCTTTGTCTAACACACTTCAAACACACAGATTGTCTGGCCAGCTAGTGTTCACTGTGTATAATTAAATGCCTTTTATTGGATGGGAGATATTCAGTTGTGGTTGTTATAGGAGCTATCAGCTGAAAGTATTACAAAAACATTTCTTGATTCTTATTCCTAGCATGCTGTCAAGTTTTGATGTTTTCAGCAAACTTGCTACGCTGCATTTTTGAGCTCAGCCAAAATTTTTAGAAGAGAGGGACAACACTATCGGTGTATTTTTCTCGAAGTTCTGATTAGTTAATACTCAAGGTTGAGTTATTCTTCAGTAGGTGCTGTTAGCACAGAGCTAAAATTCTTGGAGGAAAAGATTACCTTGCATGTTATTTGACCCTCCTCCTTCCTGAATTAGTAGTATGGCTTTAAATGAAGCACATTAGAGTACAAATAGGAAAAGCAATGATTCTGTCTTCCCTGGGAAGCCAGCATGCAAGACTCTGGGCTCTCTGCTATCCTTCTAAACATAAAACCTACCCCCTTCAGGCACTAAGTCTTACCAAATTTTTAAAATCTCAGCAAGTATTTTACAAATCTCTTCAGGATTGCTCGTTTCTGTACAATAGTATGGAAGGGGACTTTGCCATGGGGAGAGTAAGCCTACAGTAAACTGCAAAGATGGATGAATTATGGGATTCTTGTTTTAGGTTATCTTCAGCCTGGCTGTGTTTGGAATATGTAACACTGGAAACAGAGAGAGGAAGAGTGGAAAGGTGAACAGGTACAAGTAATCACAATGAAATTCGTGGATGTAATTTCATTCTCAGATAGACTTTTGCATCAGCCATAGATTTCTACCAGTTCTGCTAAGCTAAGGTTAATACCATTGCTGGCATAGACTTTCTGGTGTGATCCCATATGTGAGTAATCACTACCAATTTTACATAATGATATTCAAGCTCAGTATGAAGAGAAAAATTCTAGTTTGTCTGGCATGGACACAGCATAGATTTTTCAAATGGTATTAAATATACAAGCAGCAATACATTAAAACAGAATTATTTTGAAACACATTTCACCAGGAAGGACCGTAGTATCTTTTGGCAGCGTATTGGTCTTACATCTTTTTTCTAATGCCTCACAGATTTTTTTCTAGGTTAGCTCAAGGCACGAGAAAAATTAAAGCTAACTCTACCCTGAGCTCTACCCTCCTCATGTCTCAGTGCAGTATCATAACAAATTATTTGGATGAATTAGCAAACAATTCTTTATTTTTCCCTTTTGGTCAGCCCTTCACAGCACACTGTAGACATTTTCTCCTAGATTTGCTCTTGTGAAGGAAGTAAAAGTTTCTGCTCCCAAAGTGAATTTTCTTAGATCAGCAGAAAATTTATCATGTGTTTTAGACTATAAAGGCTCCTATCATGGTCCACTTCCCACATCTGCATTTCCTGGTAGGTATTCCCTACGGTATTGCAAGGAGACTTCCAGAAGGCATTTCTAAGCTTTCTAAATTGGATGACTAAATTCAGACAGTGTGATGATCCTCCCTCCTCTTCTTTCAACTTCCACTGTTTACAACATAAATTATGCAAATACATGGGGGAGTGCAGCCACCAGTGGAGCATCTGGTACAGCAGTGAGAAGGAGACCAGGAGAATACAAAGTGGTGAGTCTGAAAGCTGAAACATCTCCAGAAGTCAAAAGACCTTGCCTGTGGTAGTGAACATAATTGTGCACACACCAGTAGTAGCCAGGCTCAAGTGTCTACCTTAAATAGCATCTCTGGGCTACCTGGACCGTTGATCTAAGCCAGTGAAACAATTCTTATAGGAATTGTATAGGCAAAAGGTAATACTTCGCCCCTAAAAGGATAGCTATAAAGGATGAAGAACAGCTTGAAAATATTCTACTGGAAAAATTGAGGAATATGCAGAGTCCTTTTCCCTTAATTTGTGTAAAAAATATATTTGAAGCCTGTGAAAGATAAAAAAGGATATTTTTGAAGAGTTTTATTAGAAACAATTTATCAGTTTGCAGCCACTGGAATTTGAAATTTCACAAATGCTGATTAACACGTAAGGAAAATTTGGTGGAACATCCATTAACTGCAAATAAAATATTAGTAAAATGTTCATAAACATCACAAAAGAGTAGAGCATTACCACTGTCCCTTATGAGCCACACATACAGTATAGATAAAGATGTCCTCTTTTGCAGCAGGGTTTTGGGGAACTGCTCAGGTTCCCACTCCATAAGCATTTTAAGAAACACCACTGTATTATTCTGAGGAACAGGTCATCTTTGAAAACACACAAACCCAGACACTTCCATAAAACATTTATATATACCTGTTTTCATTTTTGTTTTGGAGGTTTTGGATGACTGTTCTTTGTGTTTATCTATTTTGTGTACTAGTTTCTACTAGACCAGAACTTACTTATTGAGAAAATATCCTTCTGTTCAGTTTGACTACCCAATTTAATTTGATACAACCACTTTTTATTTGTGATGTTTGTCTTTCAAGTTATGTGTGAGCAGATAAAAAAAAAGTTAAAAATCCTCTTTAAATCTGTAAGCTCAGGCACCATACAAGAAAGTTTGTATTTTTATATATATTATATACTGGATTTCCAGTAATAATACTTACCATCGCATTCTCTAGATACTTCATGAACATGAATATATGTTTGGTATGTAAGACTTCCAGATTGTACATGAAGGAACAAAACATTTAAGTTTGCTCAAAGCTATCGAGCAAAAGGAGTAGAGAAACCAGCTAAGTACCTAGGAATGTAAGAAACCCACATTAAGATCTCTGCAATGAATCAGGCAGAGGAAAAAGTTGACACTGTCCTTCACCCCAGATGAATACATCAGGCACTAGAATCAGTGTGTCTCTTGCGGTCTAAATTATTATTAATTACTTATGAAACAGGGCACAGCTGCAACAGGGACACAGAAAAAAAATCAGCCTAAAGCAGTCAGCAGCCCAGCAGTTCAACACCCCCAGGGAGATTTGTGCCCTGGACGTTTTCAGGTGCATTTGCCATTCCCTCCCTCACCTTACTCCACAGCCCATCACATCCTCCTGAAGAACATGGTGTAGAAATGAAGAATGTCCCTCTAGGAATTTTTTGGTTTGGTGTCATCCAGTGATGTATCTCAGGTCTCTCTGGTCTCTCTCTCCCATCATCCAAATATTCAGGATATTGACAGACAAAAGCTCAAGTTACAGAAACATCCCAGTCCACCTGCCCAAACTGTTATCCACTTTTACTTACAAGACATTAGTCATTTCCAGCCACTGAGCCTTACCTTCACTAGTGTTTGTCGTCAACACAGTGGAGGATGGAGCTAGTCTCTCTCGCCTCCTCACTGGCATGACAAGGAGGAAGGTTGTACCTGCCAGTGTGGTGAAGCAGAAAGCCCGATTCCTGAGCAATGCACACAGGTTTTGAGGAGAGGGTGGGCAGGTCAGGTACCATTATTTGGTTCCTGGCATTTCTACCATGATAGACAACTGAAAACACCTTCTACAAATCATTTCCTATGGTTCTAAGACTACCAGCAGTTCAGAAATATTACTCAAAGACCACATTTTCAAACTCCCCTCTCAGCCTTCCCCTGTGAAAGTAAGAAATTTAAAACAGGCCCAAGATATAATTTTCCTTAGTCTCACAACTTGTGTTTATGATATGCACTCATGCAAAGCACTGATAAAGAACTCCTAAGGAACGATGACGTGTATTTAAACATAAATGCCAGTCATGGGGAACCAGAGACCACCTCACAGAGTCACAGCCCTGTGTGAACAGGCCTGCCATTGTCACCAGAGACAGCACTGGGTGGCAGTCCTATGAAATGATAAGCCACAGACATTGTGTCTTCTGTGCCACAGCATGAGATGCAAAGACAGACCAGTCACATCAGGCCTTAAAAAGATGGACATATGTCTGTTCTTGTAAAGACTGTCTTTACCTGGCCTAGTCACTGGACTCCAAAGCATACCAAGTCCTGGTGAAGAGAAAATGTGGACCTAAACTGTGGAGGCAAAATCCCACAAGTCTGCTAAGCGGGTAAGTGGATCCTTCCACTGCTGAGGTTTTCCCCAGATTCATCTAAATTATATTACCAATTTCCAGGTTTAGTGAAAAATATTGACCATAAATTGCACATTTCCAGCAGGAGGAAATTTCAGATTATTATTGTAGATGCCTTTCTGTACTGAGGAATAGTTTACTGAATGTATGAGCTATTGCTGTCTAGATTTGGGGAAGTAAATACTGCAGTGAAGTGAAACTCCCATTTTACTTGCTGTCTTCCTTTTTTTCCCCCACAAAAAGTAAAGTTGTTGAACCCTTTGAAGGAGGTTGCTGCCCATCTGACAATACAGCTGGAAGCATGCTTTCTCTTTTTGACAAAACTGTTGTGGGGAGGTTTTTTTAAACTTTCTGAGTTTAGTGGAAAATGATAAAAATAATGGGGCAGGGGAAATAGTTTGTTAACAACAACTGTGTTTTGATTTCATTTGGCCCTTTCCTCCTTAGCCAATAATTCTTGAAAAATATTGTGGGGGCTGAAAATTAGGGTTTTTTCATTGAATGGGGTTGGTAAAACAATTAAAGTGGTTTCCATCTTGAAAGTTTATTTTCTTTTTGATTCATAAGCCGGAACACTGCTGGAAGTAATAGTTTTGTTTTGTCCTTTTAAAATTTTCAGTGAAAAAAATTGTAATAATTCTGACCAGTTCTGCAATGTACCCAGTTACTGCTTTTGCACATGGAGCACAGTAGAGGCATGCACTTGTTGCAGAAATGTCTGTACCATCTGCTACAGGACTCAAGGTCTGCCAGGTAAGAAAGGGTATGAGGCTGGGAAAATTGCAAGTTTCCTAGACATCAATAAAAAAAGACCAAAACTCCTAAGAAGACGTCTGTGCTGCCTTGGAAGAATAGTGATTCTAACATAACTGTTCCCTTTGAGAGACATCCTTTCATTGTCTGAAGGATCTTCATGCCCTCCTTATGCCCAACACACTATGCAAAATAATTTGTGCTTAACTGGCATCATTAACAAGAATGCCTTCTATGAACAATCATTCTTTTACCCTATCCACTATGTATGCTTAATTATTAACTTTCAATTTTATGCTCTGATCAATTCCCCTTCCCTTTTTGCTTTCTTCCCCACCTCCCCACCTCCAGTTATCATATACATTCTTTTAAGACTATCACTGAGGTAGACATTTACTGAGCAGAAACCTCCTGTTGCAGTGGAACAGAATAATGAACCACCAAGAAGTTGGTTGTTTGAACATATAGTCTCTCCATCTTCTGTGCATATGGGTGATTCCCATTCGTATTAATGGGCATATTGTGAATGCATTGAAGAGTGACAAGACCCATATGGTCACTCAAATGCTAAGTCTGCCCTCCAGAAAACAAGAAAAATGCAAAAACCTGTTTAACCCAGTATTCTGAGCAAATGGATTTCTAAAATGGCTAGTTGACCCACAACAAGTGCTCCTTAACTGCATGTGGCAGGTTGTAAAGCACTGATCCCATCTTCTGGGCATTTTAAGATCTAGTCTCTCAAATTCTTTAAAAACAGTAAAGGGAAAGAAAAAAGAAAGAAAAAAAAATTAAAAATTAAGAAGACCCTCCACTCCTGCTTCTCTGTAGACAAAGTGTTCATTGGTTTTCTGAACTGTCTTTTCAGATGCCATTTCCTAAAAGGCATCTGTATCAAGGAATTATCAAGATATCCTTTCTATTCAAGCACCTCTGGGAGAACATACTTAAGAAGGGGAACCTGTAGCAGAGAGGGAAGCAGGATGTGAGAGGAACCCCTCTGCAGATACTGAGGTCAGTGAGGAAGGAGGGGGAGGAGGTGCGCCGGAGGAGGGGATGCCCCTGCAGCCCATGGTGAGACAGCAGGCTGTCCCCCTGCAACCCATGGAGGTGAGCAGGAAGCAGATGCCACCTGCAGCCCCGGGAGGAACCCACGCCGGAGCGGATGAATGCCCTGAAGATGGCATGGGCAATCAAAAGGGACTTCAGGGCACTGGGGCTATTAGTGGAAGGATCGGGAGCACAGGTATTGTCAGCCTGACCTCGGTACCGGGGAAGATTATGGAACAGTTTGTCTTGAGAGCACTCATATGGCAAGTCCAGGACAAGCAGGGGATCAGGCCCAGTCAGCATGGGTTTACGAAAGCCAGGTCCTGCTTGACCAGCCTGATCTCCTCCTATGACCAAGTGACCCACCTAGTGGATGAGGGAAAGGCTGTGGATGTTGTCTACCTGGACTTCAGCAAGGCCTTTGACACTGTCTCTCATGGCATACTCCTTGAGAAGCTGGCTTGGTCATGGCTTGGACAAGTGTACTCTTCGCTGGGTGAAAAACTGGCTGGCTGGATGAGCCCAGAGGGTTGTGGTGAATGGGGCGAAATCCAGTTGGCAGTGGGTCATAAGTGGTGTTCCCCAGGGCTTGGTGTTGGGCCCCGTTCTGTTTAACATCTCTATCAATGATTTGGAGTGCACCCTCAGCAAGTTTGCAGACAACACCAAGTTGGGAGGCAGGGTCAATCTGCTTGAGGGTAGAGAGGCTCTACAGAGGGATCTGGACAGGCTGGATCGATGGGCTGAGGTCAATTATTTGAAGTTAAACAAGGCCAAGTGCCGGGTCCCGCACTTGGGTCACAACAACCCCATGCAGCGCTACAGGCTTAGGGAAGAGTGGCTGGAAAGCTGCCCAGCAGAGAAAGACCTGGGGGTGCTGGTTGACAGCTGGCTGAATATGAGCCAGCAGTGTGCCCAGGTGGCCAAGAAGGCCAACGGCATCCTGGCCTGTATCAGAAATAGTGTGACCAGCAGGAGCAGGGAAGTGATCATCCCCCTGTACTGGGCACTGGTGAGGCTGCACCTCAAATACTGTGTTCAGTTTTGGGCCCCTCACTACAGGAAAGACATTGAGGTGCTGGAGCATGTCCAGAGAAGGGCAACCAAGTTGGTGAGGGGCCTGGAGCACAAGTCTTATGAGGAGCAGCTGAGGGAGCTGGGGCTGTTTAGTCTAGAGAAGAGGAGGCTGAGGGAAGACCTTATAGCTCTTTACAACTACCTGAAATGGTGTTGTAGTGAGGTGGGTGCTGGTCTCTTCTGTCAGATGGCTGGAGATAGGACGAGAGGAAATGGCCTCAAGTTGCGGCAAGGAAGATTTAGGTTAGATATTAGGAAAAAATTCTTTACTGAGAGGGTTGTCAGACATTGGAATAGGCTGCCCAGGGAAGTGGTTGAGTCACCATCCCTGGAGGTATTCAAAAAGCATGTAGACAAGGTACTCCAGAACATGGTTTAGCAGGCATGATGGTTGGACTCAATGATCTTGAAGGTCTTTTCTAACCTAAATGATTCTATGATTCTATGATAGGACATTTTTAAGATTCAGCTGGACAGGGTGCTGGGCCATCTTATCTAACCATGCTTTTGCCAAGGATGGTTGGACCAGGTGATCCTTGAGGTCCCTTCCAACCTGGTATTCTATGATTCTATGATTTTCTTTGGCAATGCTGTTATCCTTCCATCAGCTGAATTGTCAGCAAATTCTTACCTCACTGAAGGTAAGTGTTCACTCACAATACAATGCGCACATTCACTGTAAGGTCTTTCCATATCCAAAACACAATGTTTCATCTAAAATAAGATAATTTTTTTTTTTTTTTTTTTTGTCTACAGGCATAAGACAGTATGTGTGGCTCATTACTGGATCTTGATAGAAACAAGGCAGGATCAATTAAAACACATCGGACCATAAAGTGCTTGGGGTGATTAATCCCAACTATGCTTCTGAAGGATTGACTTACAGCATGCAATTGCAAGTCCAGTAATCCAAAAAGTGATTACCCCAGACAGAGTCACATATCCAGATGAGAAAGGATGATATATAAAGGAATGAAATCAAGAGTCCTAGATGATTTCAATCCTTTAACATTTGCAATTGCTGTACCTCCATTCAACTCAATGAACACTCTCTTGTCTGTGAGAAAAGACAGTAAACTGTCATCTGAGTCAAAAATCTGAATCAGATAGGCTTAGTCTATAGGTTATTGGTCTACTTTTATAGGCAACAACCTTTCCACTCAGGAGTTTCTCCAAGACACTTGCCAAAGTAAAAACTAGATAACAGAGTATCGGGGGGGATTTCTGCTCCTATATGCACAATGCTGGCAAAGTTCTGTGATGTTCACAATACTTGCAATTCTGTTGAGAGTTTGAAGCATAATCATGCCATCCCTGGTGTTAAGCAGCAGAAGAAAAGCCAAGAAATACTCTGCCAAATAAGAAAACCCCCAAAAATATAATTTGTGCAACTTCAGAATAACCTAACACCAATCTACTGCCAGTTTGGGACATTAATGCATAGAATATGACTCTGAGTGCATCCCAGATTTGCAATCAAATTACAATTCTGAAGGACACTGTCATTATAACCTATTCACAATGTCATATATGAAGAATTTTCTTAGAGCAGCTTGGAAATAATTTCCACCTTGAATCTTAAAACTCCTTTGGAAGCATCTCAAACAAGGAACTGTCAGTAGCTGTCTAACTTGAGCACTGAAGCACTTGTCTTAGATAACAGAGATACAATGCAGCCATACAACTTGAAGTCATGCAGATACCTAATGTTTGCATTGTTGAGCATGAGGAGATGCTGCAGCTTTATTGGAAATACTGTAGAATAGGTGGGGAGCTGGATCTAATAATTATTACTTATAATATATTATTATATATTATTATTAGTTATTACTAGTTATTATAATATATTATTATAATAATTAGTTATTACTAGTTATACTTCAGAGCATAGAGAATAGGGGAGCAAGTATACAATGTTTACACATATGGTTCTGATGGTTAGACTCTTCATCAGAAATTTCATGCCCAGGTGACTAAATAGAATTACCTTTTTTTTTTTTTTCCCCTTTTCTCCAGATACCTACAGAAAGAAAGGGGTTGTAAATACATCATAAATGAAGCAATTTTTGTAGCAGATGAGAAGTTATTTGGAAACATATTAACTATTGCTTGAAGCAGAAAGTTGGAGACCAGCAAAGAACCAACAAACCTCACAGCCACATTCATAGTGCATGGCAACATCAGAAGGACTTTTATAAAAAAAAAAAACAAACAAGGCAACTTTAGATAAAAGGTAAGATAGAATCTGATTCCTGCTGAAACCATACGAAGCCATCTGTCTGTATTATTGATTAAATTAGTCTAGCCCAAAGAATAAATGGTGTTAACAAGACATTTGCAGAGCCTGAGGAATGTGCCTGGTCATTGTTGCTACATGAAGATGTAGAAAGTCATACAACTGATGACTGATTCAATACTTGGAGGGAGACATCAGTAAAGTTGCTTGGAGATACACCTGAGGACCTAACAATAGCATGCATTCCAAGAACATTATGACTGGTCACAAGAGCCAGTTTTCAGCTAGACCCAACAATACACCAACCTCCACAAATTCACATTTGAACAATAGAAAAAGAAATGAGAGAGGCTACATGACAAATTTCTAGATGCTACACACAAGTTCCTTTAGTAACATTTAATCAAGATCACCATGAGGAAAGTGACCTTCCTAAATGATCTCATAAAAAGTACATGTTACTGGGTTTGCCTCCCATGCCTCCATAATGGCCACAGAAAAGTAAGTTATAAACACTGCAGAAGGTACAACTACTCTTGCCCCTGTTATGGCTTTAGCTAGAGTGTATTTGCCCAATACAATCATGGTACCTGGATAAGATTCACTAAAATTCATGAATAGCACCTTTCTTTGGGATAAATATATACAACATACATGCTGTATGACTGCCATACCTTTTTGGGGTACAAAATGCCAGCTTTGAAGACAAGAGAAAGGCGGCACCCCTAGAACCATGAAAAGAAATCACACTTACCAGTTCTTGTCTAAACTGGGAAAAGAATGGGAGTTTTTACAGGATTTTTTTCACACATTGCAGGAATTCACTTACAATCTGTAATCCCATACAAGAACACCAACTGGTATCACTGAATGACATTATGAATTCTGCAGCAAGGATGAGGAAGTTGGCTCTGAACAGCTTCCACCTTGCAAAGGCTGCATATTCTAGCACATACCACACATGCTGCATCCAAGTCATTCAGCAAGGATGCTCGGCCGTGCTCTGTCTAACAAGCTGTGGCTGGGTGATTGTTGCTAAAAAAGCTCTGAATAATCAGCAGACAGGGACCACCAGCACCTACAGCCATCCCAAAGCTTAAGGGTTGCAATTCCTGTTGAAGCGATGAATATACACGCTTTGGGAAAGGGCTCATGCACAGACTGTGAATGTTACAAAACAGTGCTCACCAAAAAGTTGAGGTTAACTTTTTACTATAGTGTGTGTAAGGTCATTTCAATGAATGTTTTGAGGGAGAAATAAAAGAGAATTATTATGTAATTTAAAATAATCCAGATAGGCTGGGATTTACCTCTCTGAACTTAACTTTAGACTTTCTTTACAGACAGAATTTGACATCAACCCTCCAGATGGTGATTCATCCCGTCTCTGTTGGGAGGGAATGAATCAACCTCTGGTTTTAGTGCTCTCTCCGCTGGTGACAAAGAGGGCCTAGATGATTAGCTTATACTTATCACTCTTTTAATCACAGGTAAAACAAGATGAGGTGAATCCTACCCATTCTGTGTTCCAGCTGCCATACAGTTCATCCAACATTTTTTCGTAATGGAAAAATACTCTTAATCCACATAAATGTTATCTGCCTATGGCTGTACAGAACCTCTTTAGGATAATAAATGTATACCTTAAGCAGTAAATAAATAATTAAATAAATTTGTTACCAGATGAGACTATAAAAATAGGTAACTAAAGATTGTCTCTGCTAATCTATTATTCTACAAACTTTACTCTGACTAATAGAAGTTAAGATATAGAAAGCCTTCAAAGTCATCATGATCACTTCATCTCAGGTGGTACCAATAGTTAAGATTGCTGGCCTGGGGTCACTGACTGCTGAAGTACATCAATTCAATAGTGCTTCATCCCCACAGTGAACTTGGGAATCATGAAAGGTGCTTCATTAGTAGCCATGGTTGCTGTCTTTCTGGAGTCTGTCCCCCTTTTCTGCCCCTTTCAAATTAAGAGTTCAAATAGGAGTTCAGTAGAAACATTTCCTGTAGGAAGCTGGCTAGCACAACCCCAGCAAGTCACCTGTATTGCTCACTGCAATTAGAAGGAAAAGTGTGACTTTGAGAAAAGCAAACTTTTTTACCTCGGCAGCAACCATTGGAAAACGCTTTTCCAATTTTTGTCAAGTTTCTTCTTCCCTGCGAAAATTGTTCACATCTCAATATTTTCCATATTTATTCAATCAAGTGTTATTTTATCCAGATTTATGGTAGGTAAACTAGTTATACTGAGCAGAGCATGATTCTTTTCTCATGGTTTAAAGCATTGCTGATTTTTATCATAAGCTCCATATAAAAGAATCATCTTTCTATTCTGAACATACTCAAGTACCAGCTTCTAGTTATTTTCATTTTTCTCCTGTAGTTTAGGATGCAGCTCCTCAAAATGGATGACATTTATTGTCTCTTCTTCTCTTCTAACTTATTTTTCCACTTCAACTGCACCTGCTGCAATGGAAATATGAAACATCACAGCGAGAAAGTGAAGCACAATATCTTAAGTTTCCCTGCTATCTCACCTTTTGGATCCCTTTCTAATTTGTTTACAAAAGGCAGGTCTTCTGCTCCATTACTATTATTCAGTGGTTTGTACAAAATAGATTCATCCTCTCTGAAACTTGTTCCACAAACAAGGTATTCCTTTTTTAAAAGAAGTCCTCCATTAAAAGCTTTTATATATTTGCTATTCTGTGAACCATCCTGACATATAACTATTCAGGGAAAAACCTTGCCACCTGTCCCAAAGCTAAAGTAACATACTGCAAAAGCTGCATCTTCCTAAATTCACATGGCCTGAAAGAGGGTGGGATTAGGTGGTCAAATATATAGCCAGCTGTTGTTATTAAGCAGTAGTGTAAGAGTTTGTAGATTTACAAGGGAACTAGGAGACAGGCAGTTTCCTCTCTTTCCCTCTGCCCTTGCCTTGACTTGGATTCATCTACTTGGACAATTTTGAACTTGCAATAAGATATGGTACCCTCCGTATGTGGAGTGTGGCTGCAAGAATGTGGGAGGAATACTTAGAAAGCAAATTTCAATTTGGTCCTTGGGATTTGGGGTTTTTGTTTGTTTGGGATTTTTTCGGTATGATTTTTTTCTGGTTTGTGTTTTTTTTTTTTAATCTCCCTGGTTGTTGAGGATGGGGATTACAGTTCTTCTGATGTTTCTGTGCATGTGCAGTTCAAAATTAAAAGTTTTCTTCTAAGAAGCCTAAATGTTTTCACTGGAAAAATGTAGTTGTGCTGGAAAAAGTTGTCTTTCAGAGGAAAAATGGAAACTGGCAGGTTGCTACCTGTAAGCCTGATTGTTTCTATTTTCTTGTCTGTATATAGACTCCTGGAAAGTCTGTGCATGTATTCTCTATCTTCCTTCCTTGTAGTTTCCAAGAGAAGATGGAAAAAGGCACATGAAGGAACATAAAAGTCAGGATTCAGTCTCCTGGAATTTTCCCATGGATTTTTATTGCCTGTTGGAGTGAAAAGGCAGTAAATTGAAAACCAAAATCTTGATTCTTTTGAAAACTTTCTCCAATTAAAAAGTGTGTGTGTGTTTCTCATGCAAATTTGGGATGCATTTTGTGATGCAATTTTCCCCTGGAAGGAATTATCACTTTCTGTACACCTCAGATATTTGAAGGAGAAAGAAAATGTAATACCCTTCTCCCCGTTAGTCAACAAAAGCTCTACCTGCCTTCTTACATAACTTTTTCAATCAGATGCATTTAGTTGAATGGGGAGAAATTCACCGTGGTGTAATGCCATTACTTCCCTGGAGTTCCTGCAGTATTGAATTTGGCCCCTAGGAATTCATTATTCAGGCTGGCTAAGCAATGCCATTATGCTGTTCTTCAATGCGCATAGTTCAGCCAGTAGTACCTTGGGGATAAGCACAAGTTATGGAATATCATTTGGATAGATTGCTCCAATTTATGAATGACACTATTAATGTGGTCTAGTGAGTATGATCTATATAGTTTGCTAGGCTATCTCCCATTAAGCCCAAAAGAATAAAAAACTACACAAGTCCCTACAAGCAGTGGGTATTTACAGTATCAGAATTTACATAAGGTTATGTTATTCACTATATTCAACCTAAACTGTGCATATGTACTTGAGGATAGACTCTGTAGTTACTTCAGAGCAAAGTAATGCTAATGAGATTGCCTGATGATTTCAGAGTAATTGCTCAAAACTGTACTAACCCATGAGGACATAAAATGAAAAAGCATTCCCTTTTTCTTACTGTCTCTAAGTACACCCCAAATTCCCCACCATTAGAAGTTCTTGAAAGTTTTTTATATTTTCTTCTTCACTCTAGACTGTTTTTTGCAAAACTTGAAGCTGTGGCAGGCTGACCTTAGAGTTGATTCAGATGTGCTACTGGCATTGCTAGCTCAAATGGGTAGGAATCTATCTAGAGTCATCTAGTTCACTTGAGGTAAAGTAAATGAATTTTTGATTGGATGGTTTCCTGTGAATCAGAAACTGTGTTAATTTTCTATTTTGAAATATCTCTATTTTTTTCATTTGAATGAGGGTTTATTGGGTCTGGCTGAGATGGAGTTAATTCTCTCCATAGCAGCCCTCATAGTGCTGTGCCCTGCATTGGTAGCTAGAAAGTTGTTGATAACACACCAGTGTTTTGGCTAATGCTGAGCAGTGCTTGCACAGCATCAAGGACGTCTCTCCAACATTTTGCCCCCGCTCACTGGTAGGCTGGGGCTGGGCAAGATCTTGGGAGGGGACATAGCCAGGACAGCTGACCCAAACTAACCAAACAGATATTCCATACCATATGACATCAGCTCAGCTATAAAAGCTAAGTAAAGGGAGATGGAAGGGGAGGCATTTGGTTTTTTACATTTGTCTTCTGGAGCAACTACTACAGGTACTGAAGCCCTGCTTCCCAGGAAGCAGCCAGACATCACTTGCCAATGGGAAGTAGAGAATAACATCATTTGTTTTCCTTTGCTTTCATGCACAACCTTTGCTTTCACTTTATTAAACTGTCCTTATCTTGACCCACGAGCCTTTTGTTATATTTTCTCTCCCCTGCCCAGTTGAAGAGGGACAGTGATAGAGCGGCTTTGGTGGGCGCCTGGTGTACAGCCAGGGTCAACCTACCACAGAGGGAAGGAGGAATTTCTCCTTCAATTATAAACCACTTTTAAAATTTTAAATTTAATTGTGGAGAGAAATATTTTGGTGGCATTTTTCTAGTTCTGATTTCATGCATCTCTGAGCATTTTTTTTATACATGTGCAACACAGAAAGGCCTGAGATAAATTTCATACAGGAAATGTTCTTTCCTCCAACCCAATTTCCCCCTCTTCTGAAAATGATTCCTATAAACTGAGTAGCTTCCACAGCAGAATATATGTATCTCGAAGAAAGAAAACTGATAGCAGAATCTATATACTGTAATCTATTATTATTTTCGGGGGAAGTAATTATGCAGAGACAGCTAGGTGCTTTCACCTCTCTTAATATATCCATGTTCCATTTTCCAACATGGCTTCACTAAGACCAAATCACGCCTGAGAAATTTGGTGGCCTTTTATGACAGGGTTACAGTGTCAGTGGATAATGGAAGAGCAACTGTCATCATCTACCTGGACTTGTGCAAAGCATTTGACACTGTCCTACACGACATCCTTGTCTCTAAATTGGAGCGACATAGATTTGATGGATGGACCACTCAGTGGATAAGGAATTGGCTGGATGGTTGCACTCAAAGAGTTGCAGTCAATGGCTCCATGCCCAAGTGGAGAGCAGTGATGAGTGGTCTTCCTCAGGGGTTGGTATTGGGACCAGCGCTGTTTAATATCTTTGTCAGCAACATGGACAGTGGGATTGATTGCACCCTCAGCAAATTTGCCAATGACACCAAGCTGTGTGGTGCGGCTCATACACTGGAGGGAAGGGATGCCATCCAGAGGGACCTTGACAGGCTTGAGAGGTCAGCCTGTGTGAACCTCATGAAGTTCAACAAGGCCAAGTGCAAGATCCTGCACATCGGTTGGGGCAATTCCAAACACAAACACAGGCTGGGTGGAGAATGGATTGAGAGCAGCCCTGAGGAGAAAGGCTTGGGGGTATTGGTTGATGAGAAGCTCAACATGACGTGGCCATGTGTACTTGCACCCCAGAAAGCCAACTGTGTCCTGGGCTGCATCAAAAGAAGAGTGACCAGCAGGTGGAAGGAGGTGACTCTCCCCCTCTACTCCACTCTCATGAGCTCTGGGGCCCCCAACATAAGAATGACATGGACCTGTTGGAGCAAGTCCAGAGGAGGACCACAAAGATGATCAGAGGGCTGGAGAACCTCTCTGATGAAGACAGGCTGAGACAGTTGGGGTTGTTCAGCCTGGAGAAGAAAAGGCTCCGGGGAGACCTTATGGCAGCCTTCCAGTACCTAAAGGCAGCCTACAAGAAAGCCAGAGAGGGACTTCTTACAAGGGCATGTAGTGATAGGACAAGGGGTAATGGCTTTAAACTGAAAGAGAGTAGCTTTAGATTACTTGTAAGGAAGAAATTCTTCACTGTGAGGGTGGTGAGGCACTGGAACAAGTTGCCCAGAGAGGTCGTGGCTGGCTCATCCCTGGAAGTGTTCAAGGCCAGGTTGGATGGGGCTTTGAGCAACCTGGTCTAGTGGAAGGTGTCTCTGCCTATGGTAGGGGGATTGGAACTAGATGATCTTTGAAGTTTCTTTCCAACCCAAACCATTCTATGATTTTATGAACAACCTGTATTTGGCAGAAGAGTATGTGCAGATTTTAAAGGTATCTCTTTAGAAAATGCTTATATCCCCTCAGATACATTCTCTGGTACCTTTTCAGCTTCATACTAATTTAAAGTATTGAATTGTTGTCTGTATACCACAATACATTAGGAGTATTTACTGCACTGGTGAAATATTAGTTCATATTTGTTTATCTTGCTTCCACACTAATACTACTAGTAACCTCTCAAAGGCCTTATAAAAATCTCAAATATATTCATCATCAGAACAACCCAAATTCACAAGTGTTTCAAGAAAATATTTTCATCATGCAACTTTAAGCCACTTCGAATCCAATAAATCTGCACACCCCAAAATGGTCATGTCTTATCATCCCATTAACCAAAAGGAAGTCTTGCCTTCCAAATCAATGACAAATCATTACACATCAACTTACCCAACTTCCTTTATGCAGTCTAGGAAATCTCCCAAACAGCTAGGCCTCCTGAGGATCCAGTTCCTCTTTACATGCACTGTTCCAGGTATCAAATTCTGTAATCATAGAATGGTTTGGATTGGAAGGGACCAAACATTTTAGTTGGCAGGTGCAATACTATTGGTGCTACAATAAGGGTTTATCTGTATTCCCCTACTGTCCTTACAATTCAGTGCTAGATTTAAAAAAAAAAAAAAACAAAACCCCAACAAAACCAACAAAACCCAGTCTCACAGGGAATTGATTGTGTCTACTATCTTGCTTTTTGCCTGAAGAGGCATAATTCTCAGAATTTTGATTCATTTTAGTGAATAAAACAGTGTTATATAAGTTCCTTACTAGTATCAGGTTCCTGCCACTAAGAAAGATAAGCCCTGCAAGACATTTTATGTTACTTTTATACACGTGTCCTGGTTTTGGCTGGGATAGAGTTAATTTTCTTCCTAGTAGCTGGTACAGTGCTATGTTTTGGATTCAGTATGAGAAGAATGTTAACACACTGATGTTTTCAGTTGTTACTAAGTAATGTTTAGACTAAGTCAAGGATTTTTCAGCTTCTCATGCCCAGCCAGCAAGAAGGCTGGAGGGGCACAAGAAGTTGGCACAGGACACAGCCAGGGCAGCTGACCCAAACTGGCCAAAGGGGTATTCCAAGCCATGTGATGTCATGCCACCTAGTATATAAACTGGAGGGAGTTGGCCTGTGGGGTTCACTGCTCAGGAACTAACCGGGCATGGGTTGGCAAGTGGTGAGCAATTGCATTGTGCATCACTTGTTTTGTGTATTCCAATTATTTTATTATTATTGTTGTAATTTTATTATTGTTATTATTATCATTATTATCTTCTTATTTTCTGTTCTATTAAACTGTTCTTATCTTAACCTGAGTTTTACTTCTTTTCCCAATTCTCTCCCCCATCCCACTGAGTGGGGGGCGAGTGAGCAGCTGCGTGGTGTTTAGTTGCTGACTGGGGTTAAACCACGACAGGATGTTTTCATGTAAGCCTGGGATTCACTATACATTATCCAAGAAGGCTAGTCATCACCGTGTTTGCAAGAAAAGGCCAGTTAGTGCTAGATTTGGGCAAAGAAACAACACTTTCAAAGGAATGGTCACTTTTTAAAAAATTTTCCTGCCATAAAATCTTAGCACCTCTGGAGAAAGGGTAGGCATGGAAAGGGAGAGAGCTTAAGGGAAGCTGTATGATATAATAATTTTAGATACACCATATATATATATAATTCTGAGCTTCAATAGGGTGCAACAGTGAAGAACCATATGTTTCCCTCATAATTATCACTCACTCACAGCAGGTCTGTGCATTTCCTATAGGGAACAAGTTGTTAAAAAAAAAAATTTAAGATCTCATTTTTCAAGCAAATTGTGCCATGAAGATGTTGAGGGAAGGTAATTACCAGAGATGCAATGGAATTGGAGTTAATGGAGAGGAATCAGCAAAATTATGTAAATTGTAATAATTTGAATGAAACAAGAACAGCAGCAGACAAGTCTGTTGCCCAGCACAACACAGTCCAGCATGCTAGGAGCAGGATATCCACCCAGTTGCACTTTGCAGCCAGGAATGAAGGTCCCAAGGCTTTATTTCCTATAATGTGGCCCTTTCTGTAGTTGTAACCCTGCATCCTCTTTCCTAGCGGTACCCTGGAAATCTTCCAACAGCAGCGTGCAGAGTTAACCTTGTTTAAAGATGCATAGAGCCATGTTCCCCTTCAGAGCTACAGTTCCCATTGGCCTGCCAACTTCAGCCACCTTTTCTAATTGTTTGCACTTAGGTGAGGACAAAAACATGCTTTACTGAGCAGAAAAGGAATGTTAAGCTTCTGTTGTAATATCATGCCAGTAGAGGTGGCAAACACTTACATGGTATGCCTGTACTTTCATCTGGCCCTACTTCAGCATCATGTTGAGGCTGTGGTTCCTTCTCAAGAATGAAGCTAAAGAGATCACCAGCATGGGCCAAAACATTAGTATTGCTATATAGGAAAGACCATGTACAATTCACCCATAGTAAGACATAGCCAGATGGGCTTCAACAATTTCTGTTGAAAACTTGAACTTATTTTTCTAGAATAATTCAAGAGCTAAGGGATTGTTACGCATTTTCTTCCTGTAGTGGCAAAGCTATCCAGGAGGTAACACATTTCAACAAAAGAAGGAGGTCCAATTTTAGTTACTTGCTGTAGTGTGGATAAATCTGACCCTATGGGACAATAAAGGTGTGAGGCTTGTTCAATACACCATACAAGAAAGATTTTTTAGTTACAGGATAGCAGTTTAAGTATTCTTTGAGAAATCTGTAGAACTGTTCAATAATACAATTACAGAGATAAACAATGAATAAATAGCCAGGAGGAAAGAGAATTAGAAATATGTGAAAAAGAGCAAAAAATGTATTTTCAGATTAGATTAATGGAGACAGAGGGGCAGCAAGATACAGACAAGAAGACTTTTAGAAGTGGCCAGTGAAAAAAAGGAGGATGCTCCAGCCAAAAGTGCCCTTACTTTTTCCTTTTACTGCAGCTTCCAGAATTTTTTTCAAAGGCAAAAGCATCATAACTGCCATTTTGCAGCTGGGCAAACTAAGGTAGAGCAATGTGAGGTGACTTGCCAAGAACAGATAAGCAGCTGAGTCAGAAGTGAGATACAGGTTTCCCTGCCTGATCTTCCTACTGCGATGGAGGAGGAGTATAGGGAGAGCTACAAGTCCGCCTCAGGACTAGCAGTGGGAGAAATACGTGTGATATATGACTTCACCCTATCATTTAATCCTATATCTCAATGCTCTTTCCCTAAACGTTTCTCACTGCTCCTAGAAAATACAAGATACAGGGCTGAACAGATACTTGATCTGATCCAGCTTCTCTTGAGCTGTACCAGCTCTTTTGCTGGTAAAGGGGAATTTGTGTGATGTTTTGAGAAATAGGAAGAATTCCTGCTAGATGTACCTGCTTTAAAGTTTTGAGAAGACAATGTTTGATTACTTCATATTTTAATGACTGCAAATCTCAGAATCTTGAGACTCATCTATACTGATTTCTAGGAAAATGCTAGTAATCAACCTGAGGAAAAAATCAAAACAAACTCCTCATTGCAAAGAAAGCAAATATAACACAAATTTGCAAAAATCAATTCCAATAATGTGACATTTCTACCTGTGGCTGTTTATATCCTGTATAAAAGAAAAGGCAAATAACTTTTTTCTTCAATCACCCCAAAATAATAATAAAAAAAGTCTGATTGTGAAAACAAAAGTACTAAGGGAGCAAATTGTCAAGGCACAATATTCTCACATAAGCACTGCCAGCCTGCACTCCCACTTTCTGGGACAGCAGATGCTGCTTGTTATCAGGATCTCAAACAACCAGGTAATCTCTCTGGCCTCATCCAAAGCTCACCAAAGGCTATGGAATGCCCTCCTTAGTGTCAGTGGTACTTTCGATCATCTTTTTCAAAGCCACTTTGACAGAGGTAGGACACTGGGGAGGAGGGAAGGGGGCATGGAAGTGTTCATGGTGCTATACTAATCCATGCAAACCATGTGCTACTGAATACCAGAGTTCTTCTGAAGGGATCACATTTTCCTGAAGTCTTGAAATAGTTCTGAGGAGCTAGTTCAAATCTTTAATTATTGTGGGCAGATTCACAGCAATGCCTTCTTCCAAGGAAATGCATCTATCTTTCAGTGTTGCAGTCCTATAGGTAATGTAGTATGGGTTTTATATAAGTTATGCAACATATAGGTTCATAAAAGAACAACCCCTTCCCAGAAAACACGTTCCTATATACCCATATTCTATAAGATAATATACATAACAGAAGTCTTTTCTCAGGTTGGCCATTTCTTACACCCTTCCACATTTACTGAAGGTACTCCACCAAAACCAATTTATTTCCTTCTGTGACTCCATTTTATGTTATGAACTTGAGTAAGCATGTCACCACTTACCATGGGATGGGTGAAGCAGTAATGTTGGTTGATTCTGAATAGTAAGTGGCACGCTGATCAGTTTGGTCTTTGGTGAAGACAGGACCCTGTAAATACATCTCATGGTTTTACTAGCTCACAGTTTTTGGTTGACAAGCCAAGGAGTCGCTGGTGGACCCAAACTCCACACAGACAGTGGCTGGACTTGCAGCAAGCTTGACTGACATGTTAGGCCAAACCGTGAACTCAGAGGACTGCAGGCCTTTCCTGGCAGATAATTTACAAAGCTGGGGCACTCAATTTCTGTTCAGTGATTGGATATATTGCGTCTAACTTAGCTATACAATGATTACTAACTAGTCACAGCAAAGTGCTTGCTTTATCAGGAATCTGAGCTGATTATCTGCTCTCATGCCACTTGCTGGTTCCAGATAGGAGCAAATGCAGTGTTCTTACTAAATTTTTCACTTATAGTAGGTGGGTATCTACGTTTTCACTCATCATACCCATTGCTATTTTACCTGCAGTGATGGCCTTTTGCCCTGATTCTGGACTGCAGGACAAGAAAAAAGGAGCTCTAGCCTCTTTTATTTTTGCTACATAAATTTGAAAGCTCTTCAGATACAAGAAAGTGCTTCTTCAGTCCCTGTTCTTCTGTAAGGGCCCCTCCAGCATTGCTTCTGAGCTGCTGCAGTGCACCTCCCACCCTAATGGTGGCAGAAAAACCCTACGCTTCACTCCATTGACTGCAACTAAAGCAGACTGCAACAGGGGAAAAGTAACAGGGCACATCCTGCTGCAGGGCTTCAAAAAAACAACCAGAAAACTGTCAACAAACTGAGAGATGCTCAGTATATCATTGTAAGGGAAAAGACTGAAACTGTTTAATTTAGAGATGAACTCGGAAGTTACATAAAAGACTGAGCTAAACCATAAATGGTAAAATCAAGAGGCCTTATTGCTCATACACCCCAAACTAGAAGAAATGCCATAAAATTGTCAGGCTATACATTTTATATAGATAAAGGGAGGAGGAAGGTCTAGTTGCTTGTCTTTTGTTTATTTCAGACACAATTCTTTCCTAACCTTTGGAATTCATTGTCAGAAGACTTGGTATTTTTAGCAAGAGCTAACAACAAAACAGAGTTGGTATCCTTGTGGATGCCTCCTGAACAATTATAGTAGATGGGGAATTAAATGAATGTGTTCACGTAACTGACTGACAAGCAAAAGACTTACTAGGTAAAGACAGGTGTTTGCTTAAGGCCCGAGTAAAAATTTGGGCAATATTTTTGAAAATTCATTTTCTTCTGGTAGCAAGTTATAAAATTCCCTTGGCACGGTCAGCTTCTGAGTCAGCTAAAGCTAGTCATGCATCTCCTACACTCATCCTATGGTTGCATTATACAATCTGACAAGTAAAACTAAACTGGAATCAAATCAATCACCTGATCCTAACACAGAACATTGTTTAAAAAAGAAAGAAAACCAAAACACTGTTTCTGATTACAAGAAGCAGTCTCAAAGTTAAGGCCTTACTACAATAAATTAAATGCATCATCATTGCAGCATTTCCTGGGGCTAGAAAAGAATGGGTTTTTTTCTTTCTTTTAAGGGAAAAAAAAAGACACTTCAGCATAAGCAACTCAGGAATCTGGGTTTTTTTAGATCCACCTATGGTGAAATACAGCCATCACTAACTAATGTTAGTAACAATTTCAGTCCTTCTAGTTTATAAGTTTATACACCTGTCAGATCAATGGATCTATTACAGCAGTGACAGGAGCAGCACTGAATTTTCTCATTAGGATAAAAATATGCTGAGTGCTTATAATTTACGAAATTTGATACTAAGCCTGAGCTCTTAAAAATGTATTGATATTATTTATTGTTCAGAAAAGCTGAAAGCAGGGTAAGGGAGAATCTGTGTTAAACTGGAGCTCATTCACATCCTTAACGGTAGTATGATACTGCTGCTGTAATCCCTGGGAAGACTCACAGAATTCATGAGTAAGGTTAAGTTGAAGGGAAATTTGAAATGTGTTAAATTGGGTGAAATGCAAAGACCGTGTGCAAAAGAAATCCTTGTCCTCTTGGCTGGGTAGTAAACATACTGCCCTAATACCCATGCAATAGCTACATGACATGATGAAACACAGACCCATCTAAAAAGTTAGTTTGGAAGGGACTTCTGGAAGCTACCTAACCTAACATGCTAGAAATCCCGGGTCAGAATGTTGTACAGATGAAGAGTCATATTTTTTATTCCTTACAGTTTCTTTTCATCCATATAATGCTTTTAGAGACATCATCTTCTCTCCTATTTTTTTTCCTTCATCCTAGTTTTGACTGAGTTTCTACCTCCTTCTCCATATCCCATTCTTCAAAGGCAATAAAAAAAGCAAACAGTTCCTTGAAAATGTTATGATTAAAAGCACATTTGTGAAGTTGGTGACAAGTAGAAGACAAAATAGGTGGCACACACAGGAACAGTGGCAAAAGAACAGTCAAAAAGGAACAAAACCCCTGGAAAATAAGCTAACTAAAACATACCTGCCACTATAAATTGTCTTAGGATCACTGAATAGGAAATAGACATTTGTCTCCAATCACAGCCATAGGCAGTATGAGCCCCCATACAATGCCAAGAGCAGGAGCCTATAAAGCTGACATCAAAGAATGCCTCACCCATGTCTGAAAGGTGCACACAGGGGTCAGTTCTGTTACTGCTGGTGGTGATTTAATACACATATGTAATTAAAAACACAAATGGGAGCTTGTGTTGTTCAGCTTTAACAGGGCCCATTTAAGAATGGTACCATGTGACTGGACAAAAAGGAAGGACACCGATCAACCCTGCAAAGACAAGAGTTACAGAATGCAACAGCGGAGCAAATACAATTTCAGGTAAGATTGGGCTGTGTCTGTGGAGAGGGGCTAAGGGACCAGGAGGAGAAGCAGCCCATCAAAATAAGGAGAGTCATGAGAACAAACACTGCTTCATTTCCCCAACCGAACAACAGTCCAGGCAGCCAGGACTTCCTTTCCATCCTTACTGAATAGAAGAAGCCTCTTGAGGAATTTCTTAAACTATGTTAGAAATCAATAAACGCACAAGTGCAGTGTCCTCAGCTGAATGGCAATGGTTTCAGGAGAAACATGACTCCAAGAGGGTTTTCTTCTGCCAGGCTGCAGAAACTCAAGAGCTGCCTGGCAGATCCAGAACACCTAGCACCAACTGCTGTTCCTGTGAGAGGGGCTGTGATCTTACATGTAAGAATCCGTAAAGGAACAGATACAATTTGAACCTTAATAATGTTTATCCTCATCTGTCAGGTAGAAGATGTTAAATGCCTTGAGATGTGAGTGTTTGGAAGAGTCCCAAAGCCTTTACAATTTTATGGTCCTTTAGAAGTGCCACTGTAACTCAGGATCTTTGCCTTCTTAATAAAGCAGCCATTCTTCTTCTAGGCCCTGCTAAGGCTGCTAGCCTTCAGGCTTCTGATGGTCACAAGAAGCATAATCTGATTGTGCATGTTGTGCAGAAACATTCATTTCATCACATGGTTTAAGCTTACTTGCTACTGTCTAGAGTTCCTAGCTCCTCCTCTGCAAAGCAGTTGCAGGTTCCCCTTCATAATACTCTTTTTTTAATTTTCCATGTTTTTATTGTGTCACCTTTGATTGGTTTGGTTGTTGATGTTGTTAAATTAAGATCAATGGCAGTTTCAGCATTACTTTGAACTGCAGCAGTCACACACATAATCTGTTAGCCTCAGTTAACTTAACCTCCCTTTTTACATGCATTTTTCCATACCCCTATTCATTCTTGTTGAACCTCAGTTATTACTCCATTGTCCTTTTTTAGATCAAGTACCCAGAACTGAACATAGCTTTTGAAGTAAGGTTGAGCTACTAATATAAAGAATGGCATTTATAATTGTTTCTATATTATTCTTTATCCTCCGGCATCCTCCTATTTTGTTGCCTTCTCTTACCAGAGCTGCAGATCAAGCAATAGACTGTATTGATCTGCCAAAAAAATCTTTTCTTAAATTGTTTTAAGATCTCATCCTTCTAACTTTACTTCAAAGCCTAAGGCAAAATCTTTATGATTCTGAGTTCTTAAAAGCCCCCTAGACAACAGCCATATGTAATATTGCTGCAACATTCATTCAGAAGATGATCAATAGGGTTGTGTAAGCTAATCACAACATTTTGAAATACCATCCCTTGTTCCGTATGACTAATGTAGAAGCTGCCAAAGGAGAACAGAGTGTAGGAGAAGGATCTTCAAAAGCTGTTAGCTTTGGACTGAAATCCATAAAATCCAGTGGGAAGCTCTTACAACTAGAAGGTTCTCCATGTCTAATAGAGGCTTCCAAAAAACTTGCCAAGCTAACATGCTGCTGGAAAGGGAGGATTTCGCTTCCTGGACTCCTTCTTTCAGGAGAGGGCTGTGTTAAGGTCAGGTAATTTTCAAAATTTAAGCCTAATTTGTGCCTTCGCAAGGGATCATACACAAAAAATGTTGCTTTCTGAAAAGATAAGAAGGTCATCTTTGCCAGGAACTTTGAAAGATATTACTGTGCTGTGGCTTCATTTCAATATCAAGGGCCTTCTCCCATGTCCCAGTTTTCCATGAGCATGAATGCTTGCATTGTCACTAGAGTACTTTGGAAGGGAAAAGGGACAGGCTGAGTATTCAATTTATTATCTTTCTCCAGGAAAGGGAATTCTTCATGTATAACTTCCAATGTGTTTCATTTTCTGTTGGTTCATGTTTAAGCTGAATAAATCAAAGTGATGTGCACATTTCGGTACCCATGGCTAGCGTTAGAGAAGCCTAGTCCTTTGCCCAGCCCTGCTGGGATTTAGTTTTGTATGCACGCTTGATTATCCTGGAAGTTTGAATTTCCTCTTGTCTGGTATGAACTGTATGGTTGTGGCAAACCCACCCAGTCCAGCATGAGGTTGGAAACTGTAGCTATCATATTGCCAAGAGATAATTAACTCAGAAATTTTAACACACATGCTTGGCATTCAGTTATCAGACAGGGTGGGAACAGAATGTGACAAGATTTTCACCACAGCCCTCTAATGACCCCACTGTCTGCTCTGTCCTAGCTGCCCACGCATCTGCTCTTTCTCTGCAGCCATGGCATCAGTTTGTTTGGGTATCAGTGAGCAAAGATGGAAAACTTCGGTGCCAGGAAGCACTATGAGAAACCCATGCAACTGTGCTTCTTCCTCTTCCAGTGCCCCTTTCCTTCCTCTGGGTCCTCAACAGCTATCCACTGTGCAGCTCCCCTCTTCTGTCTGTGTTGACCAACAGAACCCTGCAGGCTGGTTTCCCACTTCCTAGGAAGAACAAATGCATCTCAGAAAGATGCACATGCTGTGAAAATCTCTATCCTTAAAATGAAAGCTCACTGAAAAGTCTTGCAGAAGTGAAATCTAAATGCCTGTGGTTCAAAAGCTCTATGTTGGAAAGCCACTGCTTTCTATGTTTGGTGCATTTGGCCAAGGAAGACTGAAGTGAGTTGTCTAAATCAGAAGACAGCTTTGCACACAGGGGGTCTAAATGGCTTGCAAATTTTTCGTTATTGACAATGTAAAATGCTCTGTGCCTCAGAAGTGGCTGAAATCTACCTGCTTGGAAGAAATACCTGTGGGGTTTAGGGACTCTGGCCACAAATCTTTCCTTCAAAGCAGCTCCTTTTAGCCCTCGATCATGATGTTAAAAATCCCAAGAGATGCCTGCCACTATAATTGTTACTAATTATTATTCATTCATCTCCTACCATCTCTTGCCCTGAGAAAATGGTTACCCATTACTTGTTGAAAGGTTCAGGTGACAGTGCAATTTCCTAGACAGCCTGGATGATATAACAGTTACCTGAATGAATAATTTATGCACAGTTCCACCTATCTGGAGGATGTTTTATAAAGTAGAAAGGAAGCAGACAATTCCTCAAAAAGAACCCAACCCACAACCAGACAAAAACATCCCCACCATTAAAAAAAAAGAGTAGCCCAACAAATGTACTCAAGTTAACAATATTTCATTTTATTACTATTGAGACAGTAATAGGTTTGGTTAATTCTTGTGAGTACTTTATATTCGGTAAACAGCCATTATTGTTATATGCTAAATTTTCTAATACATCCCAATTAAACAGTCTCCCAAGGGAATAAAGGGGACTTTTTATTCCGTGGAGGAAAGTAGAACCAGTAAACCAGATTGGTAGTCTTATTATGAATCTCGAAGCAACAATATTGTTTAAAAACAGCCCACAACATACTTTCCCTGGCTTAGGAGCACCAGCAAATCAAGTATGTTAATCTCTATGGAAGAAAAAAATTAATTTAGTGCTTCTGAAAAAGCTACGTGAAAGGTAGATTTTAAAAAATACTTATCAGTCCCAGCAATTCCAATGGTAGCTTAATGGATGAATATGAAATGGCATTGAAACCCTTTGAAAATCCACTTCTAAATGCTTGTGTCAGAGCTGTTTGGCAGTGAGTCCATCTGGAAAGCCAGTGGTAAGTCCTAATTTTTGGAGTTGGCATGCACCAACAGTTCTTACCCACTTTAACTTGGATAAAAAAATTACGGTTGCAACTTAACTCTTCCACATCTAAAGTCCAACACCCAAAACTTAATCACTTAAACCAGGGCTTCTTTATTTTTAAAAATGATACTACAGAGGGGTGCCTAGAATGAGTGAGCTATGGGCAGGCAATCTAGACTCAGAATGGGAGAAAGACAGCTGCATTTCAGGATGTAAGTGATGTTGATGTCATTGGGCAAATATGTGATATTGCATGAGCCAAAGCCAACATCAATTTCATAGGAGAAGGGTTAGAACTGGGACAAAGTCAAGAGACACAGCTGGAGAGCTGATGATGCTGTGGGCTGGGATCTGAGCTTATTACACAACAGATATAGAGGTGGGTTCTAATACCTAATTGTTTCCTAGAATTAAATTATACATTTAAGGCTAATATTTAATCTTGGAATACATCCTTGGCTACAGAAGCAATGATTGCTAGTAAACTCGGAGCCTAATTTTAATCAATATTTTTTGAACACAATGTGCAGAACTGTAAGAAATTCATAATATCTCAAAGAAACTCATCCATTCCTATGCATGTGTGACTATTTTAACCCTATAGAACTAATACTTAGTTCTGCTAGAAGGAAGTGAGGGAATTTCAAAGTGAAAAGGGAAGAATTAAAATGCAGAAATGGAAATCACTCTGACTTGCATGATGAAAAACATGCTCACTGCATGTCAAGGAAGTCAGTCTAGTTAGCAGCACCAGCGTGTGCAAGGTTTGGAACACCTGCAAGTCTAGTACAGTGCCACTACCTGGAGGCCTAACAGAAGTGAAAGTAAGGCTCTAATACTAAATCCACTACCACCTTCTTTGCAGTGCACCTTCTTTATATTCCAAGCAGATACAAGCAAACTCCATATTATTCTCTGTAGTAATATTTGCTTTGGAATGGGATCAGCAGTATTCCCTAATCCCCATTTTTATTAGTAGTCCACAGAAAAATATCAAAGTGACAATTATAAAGTACTGAACCCCACTACATCAGCAGAAAGCACATCAACATGCCAAGCAACAATTCTTCCCCTAAAGTAACACTGCTTTGTGTAGGAGACATTTCCTATTCAGGCTGCCCCTTAGAGAAGTGGACAGTATTTGGGATAATTCCCAAATATCAAAGACTGCAAAGTAGGCAGAAATTAAAGAAGACAGTCAGCCAAAATATTACTCTCTCTTTAACCCTGAGAAAGAGTCCTTTGAAATGTGCCAGGGCACATTCTGTCCATCCTGATTATTTTGAAAAATACTTTGTTCCACCAAGTCTACCCATTGAAATGAAACCGGAAATACTAAGAATCTTCCTCAACTCTGTTACGTTAAGAGGAATAAATATGAGAAGAAAGAATGAAAATCACATTATAAACTTTAAAAAAAACCCAAACACAAATAGACAAGAAATGAATGGACCCAAGATAAATATATTACAGGGTAAAATAAAATTAAAATCTTCTTTCTTTTCATTTTTCTTTTCTCCAGTTCCTATATTAACAGCAGAGGGCTGTTTTCCACTCAGAAATGCCTCTTTACAATAAGGCATGTATTAATGTCCAGACCCTACTAGACAAGTGGTTTTCCCAACATCATTTGGCTTTAGTTGGATTGCTATGGTTTGCTACCCTTCCTATGAATCAGCACTCCTTCTCCATCACCCATCCTTTCCACACCTTCTGCCCTGTTCTGCCTACCCTGGGCCTAAAAGGAACAATGTTAGTCGCACTGGCCATACATTTGCCTTCATTGAGGACCTCCCCACCCGCTAATATGTGTACATCTGACAAAACAACAAGATGTATTTTTCTTACTTTGGAGATATTAGGACACGTTCAATATTAAAAAATTTGCTCAGAGCTATGCAAAATACTATAATATTTAAGTATTTACATATAATAGTAGAACTCACAGGTTCCAAACAAGTATTAGAGATCCTCAGCTTGGGGCACTATACAATGCAGCCAAAACACAAACCAAAACACCGTAGGGTAACAAGCAATGGATGGAATAGGAAAAGTAGAAAAAGAAAGAAAAAGAAAATAAAAACACATGGAAGAATAATTAGAAGGCTAGTGCCTCTTAGACCTCTTTCTTATAATTTTGCAGTACTCTACCAAAGTAGCACAGAGACAGAAAGGAAGCTATGGAGTGGATTTGTAGCATTTGTGAGTCTGTCCCACAAATTATAGTTAAATGAGAGAAATAATACAGAGGAAAGGACAAGCAGAAGCAGAGGTTTCAGATACAATAGCAGAAGAAATTAAAACTTTTAATGGAAAGGAAAGGAAGTACAAATAGCAGAACAGATGATTTTTCCTTGTAAAAGTCATCTCTGATACTTCCAGGGTGAAACTATTTCACCCTGCACAGGCTCAGCCACCTATCAGGAGAACATGGGCTCAGTCTGTGAAGAGGCTAGTGGCAGAAATGTATAGCACAGCCTGATTTTCTAAAAGACTGAAAGAAAGTCCAGAGAAAGCTTGGGTCTTGCTTTAGCCGAGTGCTGACTGCTGCTCACTGAGAAGCTCAGGCAGGAGCCCCAGGTTACATCCTACAAACTCCAGTGGACAAGAAAATCAGGACTGTAGCGAGAAACACAGCCAAGCATGGGACAGGTTAGGACAAAATGAGAATAATAGGGGAGCAATACTAAAGGGGAAGGTTTTGAAAGAAGAGAGCAACCAATATGCCAACAGGCATCTATAATGCTGAGGGCAAAAAGAGAGAATAAAGCTGTGGGAGATCAGCTTCTACAGAAGTAACAAAAGGCAGTAGCTAGAATGAAACAAAACAGGAGGCATAAAGAGAGAAAGAAACTCTTTAAAATACTGAATTCAGGCTTGGCATGTAGATGTTGTTGCTGAAGGCCATGTTACCAATGAAGGCCACAGATAGGCATGTTTTAAAATTTATTTAGTTTTGTCAGGTTGAAATTGGCATTAAATGGCCAAACCACTATATTTCTCTTCCCCTGTACTATATGATCCTTACCCTCTACTCAGCACTTGTAAGGCCACACCTGGAGTATTGCATCCAGTTCTGGGCTCCCCAGCACAAGAGAGACATGAACCTACTGGAGACAGTCCAGTAAAGGGCCACAAAGATGATTAAAGGACTGGAGCATCTCTCATGAAGAAAGCCTGAGAGAGCTGGGACAGTTCAGCCTCGAGAAGAGAGTGTTGAGAGGGACCTCATCAGTACGTACAAATATATGATAGGAGGGTGCAAAGAAGATGGAGCCAGGCTCTTTTCATTGGTGCCCAGTGACAGAACAAGAGGCAATGGGCACAAACTGAAACACGGCGGAGGTTTCACCCTTTGAACATTAGAGAACACTTTTTCGTTCTGGGGGTGACAGCACTGGCACAGGTAGCCCAGAGAGGTTGTGGAGTCTCCCTCTTTGGAGATACTCATGTTTGGACACGGTCCAGGCAGCCTGCTCAAGCAGATGGGGTTAGACCAGATGACCTCCAGAGGTCCCTTCCAACCTCAACCATTCTGTGCTTCTGTGGTTCTGGTTTACTGTAATGAATAAACTAATGGATCAGTTAATAAATATTCATTTTAAAGAAAAACAGTAATGTTCTCAGAAACTGCCCTCCTTTGTCTCTTTAAGCATGACGTTATTTGACACAGGTTGCCTTTAAACTCATTAGTACTGAAAAAAAAGAGACAAAAGCCCATGCTCAAAACAGAGGCAAGAGCTTATACCAATACCCATCCCCATGGCTCACTCCAATTTTTAGTTCATATACATTTTTCACATGACAACTATGCTCACTTTGGTTTCACTCTGTTGCAAAGAAAGTAATAAAGGCTTTTGAAGGGTTAATAGTTGATTAGTAGATATTTTAGGGTATATTACCAACATGAGCAGCATGTGTAATAGATGTTTATGAAAATGCCAGTAGGAAATGTTACACATAATTATAAGCAACCTATTGACTTTTTAGAACTTAAAACAATTTATTAAAGATCTATGAGTAATCATTAATTTAAACAAAGAATTTCTATAGACATTCTTAATACTGTGTACAACTACCTTTTCATACCAATGAAAGGATAACAATATATTCAGTAAAGGAGGAAATCTTTGGCAGTTTTGAGACTGTCATGCTAGATCTGTTACAGTGTGACTCAGAAACTCAAAGGTATTATGGCATTAAAAGGTACAGATGCTGACCAGGATTTCCAGAACAGCCTACAGGCTACAGTCAGTTCCATTACAGGCCCTAAACTTAGAAGTTGTAACTACATCACTCTATCAACTGCATAAGGAGCCAGGGCTTGAACACCCATGGACAGTAAATGCTTGAATCAATCATCACATTGGAGTAGAGTCCTAGGTACCTAACTCTCTTAAATTCCCTTAGGTTCCTGTATGTACAGCCTTTTCTGAAAATGTAGGTAAATTTTTCAAATGTACACATAAACTATGTAATTCCCAAGTTGCGAGTGAATGCGGCTTTCCCAAGTGTTGTCAGTAGAGGCATGCCACAGTTAGCTTCCTGTACTTTTCGCAGCTCCTGCAACAGCAATAAGATTACCTCCTAATGTTGCCTTTTTGAACTATTCTAGCTTGCAATTCTATCTAGAATTGAAATTTTATCCAACATCATCAATAATATAATTCGTCTCAGGAGTTACATACTGTAGGGATTTTGATAGTTTACCAATGGGCTGGGCATAGCAATAATTCAAACTTTCATTTATTTTGATATAATCTTCTTATTTCATGCAAAAGATTTAGAAGAAGTGTTTCTAATTCAAAAGGTGAATGCCTGATCTGAAACTCTTTTCACTTATTTTCTTCTCCAGACCTGGTAACATTACACTTCCAGTGCATCCCCAAACCAAATATCTTCTGTTCGTTCTTAAAAATATATGTTAATTTAGCATGACAGCATTGAGGACTACTAGGATTTTATGATGCTTCATTGTATTTGAAAATATTAGTAAAATGAAATAGTGTTTAACCTTTCTTTTCGGTGAACACAGATCTTACTATCAGCTTTGGAAGCAATACAGCTGTGATTTATTCAGTGAACATGACTCTCAGTGACAGAATACAGGAATCCTCGGGTTTGGACTCATTGATATAGTGTGAGGTTTAAGAGAAAATTACTTCTAATGCCGTTAAAACCTACAATACCTTTTTTCTCTGTTCTTCAAATCTTTATAAGGACAATGTAATAACGCTGTTGTCTGACCTGGGGCTTGGGTACAGGGAAAGGGTGGCAGCTCAGTACCAGCCCACGCTGAGCTAAACTCTTGAGCTTGAAGTTAGTGTGTCTTTGCATTTCCATACTCCTGTTTCAAATCCCCAAAATATAGTACAAGAATAACTAACCAGAAGTTGCTGGTAAAGCAGAACAGAATACAGTTTACACTGAAGAGGTGAAAAAGAAGGTGTGTGTGGAAGAGGGCAAGGTGAAAGACTGAATGAATGTTAGAATGGAATGGTGGAAAAGTGGATGCAGAGTGTCTGCAGCACATCCTCATGGTCAGACTGCACACAGAGCACAGGCTTTTACATTAAGTAAAATGCTAATCACATAGTTTTATGTAATCATATTCTTATCACAAAGTTACTGCCTTTCTTGAACAAGTATTTCCAGCAACAGTTGTTCTAGTCTGGAGCACAGGAAAGGAGAACAACAGTGATCTTGTCATTGGATATTTATTAGGGTAGCTTTGTTAAGTGCATATAGCTAGAAGGCATCATTTCTCTCCAGCAGCAATCAAAACCCTGCAACCAAATTCCAGGACTACAGGACTTCTTTCTGTTTTTCTACTATGTGGCAGGCCTTCCTTTACCAACTAGACCTCTCAACACTCTCATGAAGAGTACATGACTCCCCCATCCCTTACTCCATAACCACTGAAAGCAAATAAGGCAGAAATTTTGTAAAGCAAATGAAAAAGCTTTTTATTGCTTCACATTCACTTCATTTTGTTTAAATAGCTATGGTTTTACTGCTATGCTAATTAATGCTATATAGAGCCACCTGAACATTTTTGTAGTTATTTATTAAGTTACCTAACAAAGAAATGAAACTAGCCAAGGTGCCAAATGGTTAGCTAGTCATCAGTTAACTGATATCCAGGTAGCTAGGGGAGATGGGTCTGTGGACAGATTTTGTGCACAGAATCTAAACAGCATAAAAGTGATCTAGGCATCTTTGTGTGTGTTACCATTTTATTTTTTCCTGATGAGCAGGATAGCTAGGAGAACACCCTCAAAACTTTGCAAAATAGGAATGCTTCTTTTCTTCAGATGTTCAGTGCAGATGGAGGGAGGTACATGGGGAGACATACAGATGCATAAATATATACATCCATATAAACTCACAGAGAAAATATGTGATGAAGTGGTGTGATAGAAAGACTTGAATTCATATGCTACTCCCAAGGGGCAGACACCGGTATAGTGGCCATAACATTCCAAACACATGTGCACAAATTCCTTATTCAACACAAGCCTCATTATGGATTCTGTATATACCATCTGTTTACACTTCATCTATTTTAAAGAATTTCAAGAAATTATTATGTGTCTCTCTACCTAATCAGCAAGTGCCTTCAATACTATCAGCTCAGATAGATAGATTCACTGCAGCAGAGAAAAATATGTATCCAATGTTTTAGGCATCTCCAACTTTTTGATATCTTGCTAATAGGTAATGGAGTGAGCATACCAAAAGCAATACCTTTGATGCTGACAGGATCTAAATCATATGCAGTGTACTGGTATTGGTATACACTTCCACCACCAGTCAGAAATTTCTGCATTTAGGATTTTGGACTTTTGCTGTTACTAGACAAGGAGCAGATTTTGCCTGTCCCGGGCCTCGGTGAGCTTTGGTGGGAGGGAAAAGAGTGAAATTGTGTCAGTTAGAAAGAAACTTCAGTTAAAGTTGCTGGGAGGGAAATAGTCTGGGCAGAGTTTAATGAGATATGTTAAGTGCAATACTTGGTCTGGCCTTGCAGCTCATCACTGCACCACATTCTCAGACACACACACACACACACACTCTAAACCATAAATGTAAAAAATGTCTCACATGTGGTTCTTAAAATTCAACATAATTAACATTATTCTTACTTTCAAAATTGTGTTAGAAATATTAATGTAGTAAAGATTGCAAAGCAGAGCATTAGGCAGTTCAGAAATGTCAGAAATTGCTGGGATTCATTTTACACATGAGAAGTACAGTCCAGTGCTTAATACATGGCAACAGCCAGTTTGCTAAAACAGCTTGCTGGTTCCTCAACTTAGTTTAGCAGTCTCATGCTCTGAAGATTTTTTGGACGACTTGGGGAAAAATCCCTACCTTTTGGAAATGTATTGCCTCGCAATGGGTTTATAGGTGTTTCTACCACCCTCTCTGTGCTCAGCCATTAAAGAGAGAGATACAACTTATTTCATTATTTCCACATCTCCCTCCCCAAATCAAATCAGAAAAGTGGGGATGAAAGTCTGTCTGGTTTGAATGGCTGTTGCCACAGCATCCCCTGGCAACTCTGTGGAGGTGTAGGTGTGAAAGCTTTGTTCAACCCTGTAATGTCAAGGTGCCTGTTCTGGGCCACTTGGAGGGGGCTCTCACCCTCCCTTCACCTGTTCCTGGAGCACTGCCCCCGTGAGTGCCCAACACATGCTCAGAGCAGTGAGACTCCTCAGGGGATTTCAGTGCAGCACACAAGCAAACCTCTATTAAGCTCACACAAAGGATGATTTGTCAGAGACTTTAAACTTGGACACAACTAAAAACTTGCCTAGGGATGCTGGAACACATCTCTCTGCGACCAGACAACAACACTGCAACTTCCCTTCGGAGGCAAAAAAGCAGTTTTTCCAGAAAGAGTTAGGATTTCCCAGCAAAAAAGCCAAAGAATGAATGGTCCCTAATTTAATTAATCATTTTAGCTGAGATTTTAAACAAGGAAAATGTAATAAAAACATCATGTTGAGACAAACTGCCATAGGAAGTGCTGTCTGGAAGTATTAAAATATGGCAAAGTTGCACGTAGCTGAATATAGGCTGCTACAGGGGAAACTGTAAGGTAAACTGAAGGACTGCTGTTCTTGCGGTGTCTGTTTATGGCACCACTGCCATTAAATGTGCTGTGTGTTACAGGCATTTTGAATAACTGTTTCTTCCGCGCTGCCACCCACAGCAGTCTCAGTTTCAGGAGGCCTCGCAGGGAGGGTCTGTTTCTTTAAGAGCTGTGTAATGACTGTATGGGCACCTGAAGCCTTTCCAGTCCTGAAAGCTCTTAACAGCAGTTCCCATGGAGCAAATATATCATTAAAAGCGAAAGCCTGATTAAAAATATCCAGAGAGTGACAATCCTGCTTGTACCAGCAGTGTAGCAATCTGAAAACATGGGAATTCCTACTGAAGTAGAGTTCTGACTCCCCAAAATCCATTTTTTTCACAGCTAAATATGCTAATATCCCCAACTAAACAGCCAAATATCACCGACTACCACCCCTGCCCCAACTGCCACCCCTGCCCCAGTCACTGCTCCTGCCCCAGTTGCCACGCCTGCCCCAATCACTGCTCCTGCCCCATCACTGCTCCTGCCCCCATCACCGCTCCTGCCCCAATCACCGTTCCTGCCCCAACCGCAGCTCCTGCCCCAACAGCAGCCCAGCAGCAGCTCCATCTGCACCAGCCCTACCCGCAGCCATCTCACCTGCTACCAAAGTGCCCCGTCCAGCGGCCCAGCCCAGAGCGATGGCCAGCTGCAGCTCAAAACCAGCCACGCAGAAGTCAGCGGGAGAGAGCTTTGTCGCGAAGCAGGCCTGTGGTGTTTTTTCCCGGTGAAAGCAGAGCTGCACGTTAGGACAGTTGTGCAAAGGTTTCTGCTATGCTCACGGTCATCCCATCTTGGTGCTTGTGGGCTGGATGACACAGGCGCAGGGAGCTGGCTGTAGGACATGAAAAGAAGGGCAGGAAAAAACGGTTTCCTTGGGGCAGAATGCTAAAGGAGGGGAATACTGAGGTGGTGTGCCAGGGTCGGCCTAACTTAGTACGTTTGTTAATTTTTCTAACAGAAACTGTGCCAAAGTGACAGGAAGGTTAAAAGCGCGCTGAAGCAATTTAAGGAAGAGACCGAACAAACATCAGAGAGTCATTGTAATTATCTCCAACTTAGACACTATAAATTCAGGAAATTCAGATGTAAGGTTTAATTTAAAATAAATAAGTAAGCTGAGGTGTGGAAATGCCCTACATACACCAACAACATAGAAACTAACTGCTTTTACTGAAGTTACGCAATAACAATGTAGTGGTGATTAATGCATAATAGATACTGTGACTTGAGATCAGAATACAATTACTTTAAATGATACATTAGATTTAAAAAATATTATAATTTTGCCCCATTTTGACTCTAGACCTTTCAATGGAGTTGAATACATAGAACATTTGAAGAAGCTGCATAACAATATTTTTTTCCTGGCTAAAAAAGTACCAATGCTTAATACTTTAGTTATAGGAGGAGAATCCAATTTTAAATTAGTTTCATCTCATAAATATGTTAATATATTTACTTAGAATTTCACGTAAAATTCATTCTTTGCCAGTCAGTGCTATAATTCCAAAGAAGCAAGATATAGTCTTCCTCTGTAGTGAAGAGACCAAATCACTGCCTAACATACAAACTCATCTCACCTTAATGAAGAACTAGAACATTTGTAAAATTTGAAACAGTGAATGAACAGTCACATGAAAAAAAAAGATTTTGCCTTCTCCTGTCTAAATCAGACCTTATCAGCAGTTTCAAAGAGACATAAGCAAACTAGGAGAATGGGAAATGTAATGGAAAGTGAAATTTAATGTTGACAAAGTAGTGTATGCAGTAGGAATAATTTATATTCCTAATAAGTTAAAAAATTGTTATTTAAACATAAAAAAAAAAAAAGCTAGACTATTCCTCGTACCCAAGAGAAGCACAGCTACAAAAATTTCAAGATACTAAGGAGACACATTCCAAAAACGCTACACCAGTGGTAGTTCTTCATCAAGGGGTCACAAAGCACTATATGCCAAAGATAGAAACTGACCCTGGGAATTAACTGCGTATAAAGAAATGTGTCTTTAAGGAGAGCTAACATTTGAGTTGCTAATTTTAGAAACAAAAATGCAATATGTGTAATAATAAAGGTATCCACAGTATCCAAATATGTTGTAAAGGGAAGCGACTCTTTTTCACGAGCAGGAATTGAAATCTAAAGATGGAAAATTGAAAGCTGATTATGAGAAAAACTTTCCCACCTTACACATTCCCCCCCTTGCGAAACTCATTGCTACAAAGTGTTGTTAGGATCAGGAACTCCAAAGCATTCAGGGTAAGATGTGGATATGGAAACTGCTCAGGGTTTTATACTGTATTAACAACAAACTGGTTTAGAAGAGGTAGAGGCCTGCCTATCTGGTCATTTGCCTTATCTCCCTCTGAAATGTCAGCTAAAAGCTGCTGTTGAGGGGAAATACAGGCCTGGATGGACCAATCATCAGATTCAGCACCACAAGGTGGTGCTCACCCTGCCACTGCTTCTCTGCTGTGTTTTTGTGGCATAGCCACCAGTGGCTTTTTTTAAAAACCTTTTCTTTGAAGCATAGTAACCTTCTCCCCATCCACACATCCAAATATACCTTACATACGAGACTAATTTCTCATATTGATTTCTTGGATTTTGGACATGAAAGCAACAAATCTTCTGTAATCATCTTCCATCTAAAGCATGGCTGTAACAGAATAATGCTATCTTTTTCTTAAAGTGCATCCTAATCACAGACCTGTTTATTTCTTAAAGCAAGAAGGGACCATTAGATGATGTAGTGTTACTTAACTTATTACACAGGTATATAGCATTAGAAGCAGCCTGTTTTGCAGTCCAGTTGTCTTTTCACTTTTCACTGATTCAGACAACTGTTTCATGCGTTCATACAAAAGACTAGCATCTTTAGATATTGGCTTGTATTACTAACAAGCATGTTCGGACAGTTCCTTTTTCTTTGATATCTGTTGACCAAGGCTATTCTGAAAGTAATAACTTCGCTAAGCAAAATGTGTCCACATTTGGAGATTGCTTGTCATGAGGAATTTAATAGAGCTTTCAGTGCTATATGTGAAAGAAACTTAAATGACCATGAGAATAGGTACTTGTCTGTAAAATGGGAAACTTGCGTTCAGTTCCCTTCTTTAAATGAAATAAGATTTCTCAGCTTGAGCTCAGAGTTATGCTAATATGTTCATCTAATCCTCAAGAAATCTGCCTCCAAGCATGGATCCTCTGAAATTTTTAGACTAACTCCAAGGCAAATACCCAGCCTTTCATTGATGGCTTTCTACCAGTCTCTTAGCTGGATGCCAATACCTGCACAAAACTGCTAAGCTGCCATTAAAGTGGGACTCCTGGGAGAAGGCAACACAGGGAGCGCAACACTGCGGTGTCTGGAAGTAAAAGAGACATTGCAAGTTGCTTACAGCCTTGTTGACACAGTACCTCCCTCTGAATGTGTGTTGGTGTACCCAGGGTTAGAATGAATCAGCTCCACAGCATCAACACCATATGACTCTCCCTGTTAATGAACACCTGTTGATAATTTAATAGCCTGAAGAACAGCTGAAAAATGAGACTCGGTGTCGGGAGCCAGCACATCTATTCAGCAGTAAATCTTTCCTTTTCAGTGGTTATCAAGGTACTTGTTACTACACTCTTGTTTACAATGGCTTAGCTCTGTTGATATTTGTATATGAAAAGAACATAAGAAAAGGAGGCAATGTATTATCACCCTAGGTAAGAGAAGGCCACAGACCTCCATGGCATGTCAAAAGTAGGATTAATTACACATATATTAAAAAAAAAAAAAGAAGTCAAAGAAAAAGCTTAACAAAAATTGTTTCCAGGAAAAAAAAGTCCCCCAAAGATATTTTACGTGGAGGACAGAACTGAGAGGCAAAAACAAATATTTCCCACCAAAAGAAACAATAGAGGGCTGATCTAATCCTCTACTAGTCCCTGAGGAGAGACAAGTGGATATGTCTCTCTTACTGAGGCCTTTGATGAAAAGCGTTGAAAGGTCTCACTTCAATTCTAATGTGGAATGAGAACATATATGAAATAATCTTCAGTTCCTTAGTAATATGGACATCCTGTTTACCAGTTTTCTAACCTTCCCCTGAAGGGTGATCAGGGGGCTGAAATGCACCTGCACAACTCAACCTGGTTGCAAAACTTCACCAAGATGCCTGCAGCCATGTCCAAGAGTAATAAATGTACAGTCCAGTTACGGTATCTAGCTTGAGGTTGCTGTTGTGGCTCTAACCAGATTGGCGTAAATCTAACCAGATTTAATCTCTGAAAATTCTCCACAAATGTCCAGTTGTGAAATTTCAACAGAGCATATTTTGAAGATTTAAAGGAGATAAATCCATTATAAAGATAGCGCTGGCATGGAGGGAGAGGACACTCGTGCAGATATTCAACAATAATGGCTGTACGTCACGATAATACTTTCTTGTGGTTTCCTAAGCCAGTTGGGATTCATTGCTCCTCTTTTGGAAGCCATAGTTCTCATTCTCCGGCCAGCTCTAATTGAAAAATAAATTCAGCTTAAATTCAGGTCCAAGAAAGAAAAGAATTTGTCTCAAAGGTACTGACAACACACATACACTTAAGTATGTCTGGCTAAAGACACTTACAAATGCACTTACAAGGCCATGGTTTTCAAACATAGTTTTCAAAGTTTTGGATTAGACCTCTGAAAATTTATTTTGTCTATGGAAGAAACAGACCCACAGCTTTCACGGTAATGGGGAAGTGGAGAGTTTAGGGAAAGGACAAAGTTAGGCAAGAGATTCAGCTATGCAAGATCTATAAAAAAGGCAGTGTAAGGAAGCAGCAGTTTCTTCTTCAGCATACAGTTCTTAGCAGTTGCAAGGGGTCTGCGTGGACGACAAGAAGAGGCCATTAGGATTTCAACATCATGATCAGAGCGATGAGTTCAAAAACTCAAACCCCTTATTAAGATCTTTGGAGATAAAAAATTAAAATAAAATAAGGAGAGAGACAGGGAGGGAAAGAGATAGTGCAATGTTTAGGTATTAAAACATGCAGACTCCCTGGTTGACATTTGTAATCTCATTTTTAAACCCATCCCAGAGTAGTACTTCTACTCATCTGTAGCAAGATCTGAACATTCAGCTTGGATATATTTAGGGGTTGTATTTTGAATGTTTTACTGTGTCACTAATTGGGTTTTATTTATTAATCCATTTCTCATATGGCTAATCTTAGAGGAGGAAGTGTGATTTTTTTGTCTTTTACCTTATTTTATGTTGTGTCACTGAATGTTCTAATTGAACATGCTTCACTGAGTAATACAGAACTGAGTTAGGAACAGATTAGTCACATTGAATATGCTGTTGTAGTTCAGGAAGAGGATGAAACAGTAAGACTTCAATTTTAACATATTTATGGATATTTTAAGAGAAAAATATTCTAAAAGTATGTTATAAAATGGTGTCTATCCACAAGTTAGTCACTGTGGATAAGGATAAATCTTATCTCTGCTCATTTAAATAAGTTCTGGAATCATTGCTAGCAAAAGTATATCTTTTGGGGGAATGTATGAAATGAACTACGACCCATTTGAATTAAATGGAGATGGGCCAGTTTTAATAAGTGGATTTTGTTCCCTTCTTTCATTTCCATGAAGACCATGAAAAATTGGACCAAAATACTTGGCTGCCTCTTTTAGCTGGATTTCTACCCATGGTGTGGGTAAATAACACTTGTGCCTGGTACCAGCAAATGGCCTGAAGCTACAAAATGAGCTGCTGCATGTTTTCATTGGAAGCCAAAAAAATTTTAAAATCAATTACCTCAAAGGATTTTTGGATCAGGCTACTTGCAAAGAAAGCATAGAATTAGGTTGTACTATCTTGTCTGGGTTAGAGTGAGCACATTTTTCACGACTATTTTAAACACTAGCGAAGAGGAGAATTAGGAAGGCAACCAAGAGCTTTTTCAAAGATGTTTTAGAATAATACGTAATATGACTGAAGGCTCTCTTCATATAAATCCAGATTTTTGTAAAACACTGTCAAGTAATTGCTCTGTTTTACTTCACAAAAGTAAATAATACCATTCAAAACCAACGGTTTAAAAAATACTTTGGAAGATTCTTATTGCTATTTTTGTTCCTTTAGGGTCGGATTCATCTCATCTAAGTTTCATCATCTGAAAACTGGTGTTTTGTCTCAGCTGGACACTCTCTGGGCACCTGCTGAAGGAATTTTGAAAATCATAGAGGCAGTTCAGCCTACTGAGGTGTGATGGATTGTTTTGTCCACAGACTGTAAAGGGAACAACAGAGGGGAATAGTTTGGATAAGATGCCTAACATTTTAGACTAATCATGTTAAGCAAAAAGAACCCAGTTTTCCATGCAGATGAGAAAAACCTGCTTTAAGGTGCCAAAGAGTTACAACTGTAGTGCTGTCTTACAGTTGTGCAGTTATAGAGGAAATGGAATAATCAAATAGTAATACAGGAACTTATAAATGTTCTTGGAAATCATTTTTCAGTCTGTTCTTGTTACAGGAAAGTCTGTTATCTCTAGCCATTTCAAGGCTTTTAGTAATGTACAAATTACAAATTGCCTTGGGTCATGAGGATACACACCTTAAAAATAACTAGTGGGAGACTGAATTGAAGGTTACAAGCATAGGTGAAGGTGCTTTTTTCTGATCTCATTAGATAATGGCCTTCCTCAATTTTGAGACTACTCTCATTTGTGGACACAAAGGCAAAAGCTTTTCTTGGGAAGGGAGGTGGATTTGAACACCAGGAGAGTCCTGCTAGGAATAAACTTCTCTTTCCACCCATACCAGAGGAAAGATTTTAAATGCCCCTGCTTTTTAGCTCTGCTGTTCCCTTAGGGAACCAGGAAGGATGGTAACCTCCAGCAATGGAATGGGTTAGCAAGAAATACGAACGTCTTCAACACTCTCAGACTGCTCTAGAAGAGAACAAGTGCTCACAGCCCTAAACTAAATGCAGTGTGAAGGAATTAATGGGTAACATGCAGAAGAAAGTCAAAGATTTGTGTTCAATGGAACAGATCCCATGATCATGACCTTCCTAAATGTGACTTGTGTAAGCAGTTGCTGATAAGAGAGAGAAATTATATCACTACACTTGGCATAGTTGATATTACTCACCCACAGTTTCTTATTATTTCTTCATAATATTTTGTTCTGTTTCTGAGAGAAGATTCTCAGGCAAGACGAGAGAGTATCAGTCATGGTGTCAAAGGAGGAAAATATGCTGATTACTCTTTTTAAAGTCCCAATGAATAACAACAAAGGTAAGGTTTTTTAAAATGTTTCCGTAGCTTCATGGATGATTTAATGATGATTGTACTCTAGTGAATTTTACCATGCATGATGCTTCTATTTGAGTTTTGATTTAGTTTATAACATAGCCTCTGCTAACTTCCATCTGGGAAATTGTGATTAGTATATAAACAATTTTTTTTTAAAAAGAGCAAATGAGCTTTAGACAAAAAGAGACAAAAAGTACATTGAAACTAGACAGTTCATAATGAGCCCCAATCCCTGAAAAAAACAGAGTGAGGATGTATATACTACCTTCCTTCACATTAACAGCTCTCTAGTAAGTTATTATCATCAGACCTAAGAAAGATAGTAAAGATAATTCTGAAAAAAAGAAGAGCAGATGAAACTGGGAACATCCGGGCAATACTACCTCCATCCCAGGCAGGCAGCAGCTTTTCTGGCATTATAAACGGATTTCACTAGTACATTGAAATTAACCACACAAGTTCACATTCGGTAGGGTCTCTGGTTGAGTATTTGCAAGGCAGAGGTCTTTCAGACTGCATAACTTCCCATCTTTAGTGGCAACGGGGCACTATAGCCAGATTAGACTACATTAATAACCTCACTGTATGTTTAGCTAGGCAACCACAGAAATGCTTTGAAACTAATGGGCAAGGACAGCTGTCTCAAAGGTTTCCGCAAAACCACGATCCAGGTATGACATTAGGATGGCTTGTTTGCATTGAAAAGTTGGCAGCTATAGCTACTGCCAGTAAGGAAAAACAAAACTGATTCTATTTTAGTTATGCTGGTATAATGTCTGCATCAGAGATTACTGTTCTAGAGAAAAAGTCACTCTGTTTAGCAGTAACAACACTTTACATCACTAGAGTAAAAACAGGCTGACACCTGATTTTCTCAAACTAGAGAGTGAAGGGATTTTCTTGCCACTTTCTCTTTTAAAAAAAAAAATAAAAAAAGAAAGAAAAAACTCTGTTCTGTAAGTTTCACCAGAGGGAATAAAAGAAAAAAGAAGGGGAAAAATCAATTTTTTCTGTGTTCTTGCCCTCACACCCACACACTAAATAAAGGAATACTGAGAAAAGACAGGTCTAAATCACAGGGGAAAAACATCAAAGCCAAAATAGAATCTTCTGAGTGAATTGTAATGTTGCCATTTCCCATGCCCTTTCTGGAACATTTTGGAATTAAAATGTTTCATTCACTTGTTCTGTGGTGCTTTGTTTGTGGTTTTGGGTTTGGGGTTTTTTCATAGGGAACAGAAAGGACAGGAATCTGGGGGGAACATTCTTCCCTTGGCAGGCCCAGGCCAGTGGAAGCCATGGGGGAACCACAGGTAGAGAGGAGAGAGGAAGTTGTGCCCCGAGTTTAACATGTGCTACCACACATGTTAATAGCATCCACGGTTATATGTAGGCAGCACCTCTTGGATGCACAGTGGGTGAGGAGGGAGAAAAGGGGGAAAAAGCATGGAAGCCCATCTGATGACTGTTGATTAACCCATGCTGGCTGATTAACTGAGAAGCCAGCAGTCTGACAGAACATAACTTATGAAGAAGCTGTGTGAAGTGAATGCATTTGTTGTGATAATGAAGTTAGGGGCATTCATTTGATAAGAGGGTCTGTTTAAGGACTGTAAATCTCCCTGATGACAGTGCAGTTTGGTGGAAGGCTAGAAAAGCACCAAGCTGCTGTTAAGAGGAGCTCTGCCAGGAAGTGTGTGTTGAAGCAATCACGATTCATTATTAACTTATGAAAGCAAATCAAAAGTCCTGTGAGCTGTCCCTGGACCCCTAGTGTATTCAAAGCCTCTCACAGAAGGGATCTCACAGAAGTCTCTCAGTATGAAGAAGGGTGTTACATAAAGATGGAGAATGATTTCTAAGGGACCTGAATGGGAGTTTGATGGAAAGGGCTCATGTGCAGTTCTGTGGTTGGTAATATCATTGCCTTTCCCATGACATATGCCTGTGAGATTGGCTTGTTTGCTAAGTCTGCTGGAGCAGGTTAGGATATGATATGCTTTCAGATGCAAAACCAGATTTGAATAACAAATCAGAGTGATTAAGACTCATCAAAAAAATCTTCCCTTGACATGTCCAAGAGCAGAGAGATGCTAGGTGTCTTGCCCTTCTCCTCCCATTTCCTTACTCCCCCGCTGCAGTCAAATGCATGTGAAGAGTAGGCATAGTCAGACAGAGAGGCTCCATGTGGGTCACAGTGGGAGATGCTCTCAGACTGGGCAATATTAAGGTGGTACAGCAGGAAACAGAAACAGTAGCTTTAATGTAATCATAATCTGTACATTTTCCCTTGAAGCATGAGAATCTGATAATACTCAGTGCTTGCCGAGCTTTCCAGTTTGGCCACAGAGCATGCAAGGTTTATGTGAATCACTGTCAGAGGGCAAGTTTAAATTGTGATAAGTAGCCTATATGTAAAAGCAGTATTTCTGCATCAAGTAATAATGCTGTGTTTCCTGGGAAATGAGTGGTTGAAATCCATCCCTTGTCACACAGTAACACGCACAATAAATGTAATTTTAAATCCATTATAATGCTGCCAAATACATTAAACAAAAATATACAGAGGATTTATCCACCAGAAGATTTACAGATTTCCTGAGTAGTACATCATTATCGGAACTGTCAATTTGAAAATAAAAATTGTCAAACCGTCACTGGAACATAATAAAAGCTGTGACAGAAATACACAATAGCTAAGTTTTTAAAAAATGAAATCTTCAGCAAACCCACTCTACACACAATTATCACCTCTGTAGACTGCCAAGGAAGCAGTAAAGTACTGAAGGATACCAAAAAGAGAAATGCAGTATCCAACACATTTAATACCATCACCACACCAATTATTACATGCAAGTGCCATTGAAAAGCAGACTGTTGTGTCTTTAATGATGGAATCCAGAGGGGCTAGCATCCAAAAGAGATAAAATCCTAGCTAAAATATGATTATTTGTTCTCACATTTTTTTGGCTTGGATTTGGATTTCTCACTAGGGTTCTGACTGGTCAGCCTCACACTTGTTAGCCTCCTTGGTTAAGCTGAGAGAAAGGCAAGAAGTAGTTTTGTCACAGTCTGCAAGTAATTATAAAGTAAGAGATTTCTGTGACATAGCTTTGGGTGAGCCTTTCCTACCTAAAAGCTTACAAGACTGATGTGGTCAAATTCCAGGAAGCCAGTGCCATGCCTTCCTTTGAGTGAGAACACTGTAATGCCGTCTTTCCCTTCCACATCCTTTATGATCCCTTCATCCTATTATTTCCTGGTAGACACAAAATTATATTGCAATGCTGTCCTACAAGCCTAGGGCTATTGCTCCCTGTCTGTCTAGTAATTTAAGCACACCTTTCTCAGCTCCCAACTGTTGCACGTTCTCCAGATTTATAAATTGACCCTCCAAGGAGATCTGGTAGTTAAAAACAAACAGGCACAAAGCCTACAGAAGTGATTCTATACATGGTTGATCTGAAGTCAGATCATGTAAGATATATACAGTGATGTCCTATTCCCTAACTCATTTTCTTCATCATGCCTGGCCATTCTTTGAAGTTAGGTGAGGATTTTTGAAGGACACTAGGATCATTCACTTTGACATAGCTTCTTCTTTGCACCATGTTGTGACGGTCTGACAAATTTAATGTCTCAAACATCCGTTAAAGAGCTTTGCTGGAGAAAACGGCCTCTGTAAAAATGCTGGAGTTTTGTGAACAGGACAATGTGGCCAGAGGAGAGGGCCCCACGGAGGGTGGGAACGCACTTCTCCAAAGCCCCAATTCCTTATCTTGAGTGACCAGGAGAAGGAACACAATTTATGCCTTCCTGGAGGAAGAAGGCCCCACAGAAGTTGGGACTGTGCTTCTATCTTAAGTGGTCATGCCAGCAGGAAAAGAGAGGCAACTCCACAATGAACCCCCCCCCCAAAGCTCACTGACGGATTACAGTGAACCCCAGGTGTGGGAACTGCACATGTTGAGATCATCAACTAGCACACTATAAAAGAAGAGAGAATGAGTCCTCAGTGCGCGCCCTCCGGAACTGGATCTCTACACTGGCTGGACCAACGCTGGACCCAGGACTGGTGAAACCCTTCTCTTCTCTTCTCTTCTCTTCTCTTCTCTTCTCTTCTCTTCTCTTCTCTTCTCTTCTCTTCTCTTCTCTTCTCTTCTCTTCTCTCTCCCTCTCATTCTCTTTCTCCCTCTTTTCCCTCTCTCTTTTCCACAGTCCCTACACCTCATCCTTTTAAACATAAACCATTGACCAAGTCCAAGACTAGGAGTGGATCTAGCCACCCCTGGGCTCCTCTTTGAGGAGTCCAGAAAGCGAGGGGGTCTGCTCTGAACCTCGTGACTCAATGGGAGGGCTCTCCTTCTGATACATTTCATGTTTCTTCTTCCATTTCTTTTTCTACACCTCCTGTCTCTTCGCAAACAGCAGCTTAATGACATGTTGCAAGGTTCATATTGATAAGTTCACATGTACTTGGGCAAGGGTAGCTAGGTTGAATAAATGTTGATTGTTGTTTGAACTCCCCTGGTGTCATTTCACCTTAATTCTGACAAAGGAAATCCACGAACCTGAGTCGCTCCAACTTTGGGACGCGACACATGTGAGCTGTCTTTCCCAAGAAGCCCGCTTCCTATCTTGTTCACTAGTTGAGTCAGATCCACTTGCAACAACAGCATGCCCCACTCGCCTTCCCAGAAGACTGACGCCCCTTATCATTTCTTTGCTATTACATTTTTAAGATGCTACACCTACAGCTGTTTACAAGGAAATTCTTGTGCTGTAGACCTGGTCCCTTGCAGGAAAGGGTTTACCTTGTGCTATTACCATCTCACTGGGCTTCTGCTTGGGTGAGAGTCATTTACTCCATTATTCTTCATGTTAATTACATGTCAACTCTTGGTAAAATTTCATAGACCACAGAAGTAAAAGATAACAGAGAAAGCAGTCAATGTTCCATTCAAAATGAAAGTTTACAATTTCACACTTAGAAGCATAAAGAGATCAGTACAGTTGGTTTATTAACAGATCAGGAGGAGTCATAATGAACTCCTGCAGCTGAGAGCTGAAGCAAGACTATCCCAGATTAAAAGGAGTCCTTTATACAGGGAAGGAAGTTAACCATTTAAATGACTTGGCAGGGGCTATGATTTCTGTGTCATTTGAAATCTTCATGATAAACTTGCAAGTGCTAAAAGATCTGTGTTGGGTCCTCTTCTCAGTCTTGTACTTGGAAGCAGGCTGGACTGATTGTCAGAGTATTTCCTGGCTTAAAAAACAGTAGCTTTACTTTATGGAGGGTTATGGTGGCAGTTTCATTGCAAAACTATTTCAGAGGAACTGAGTACTAGCGCATCATGTTATAACGTTGAAGAAAATTGACAGTAAAATAGAGGGAACCATAGAGAGCTTTTCTTTTAAATGACTGACCAGACGGAAAGAAAATAAAGACACTTGTGTTGGGTCAGCATTTCTTCAAGAGTTTAGAGATTTGGATGTGAGGGTCTTCACTCTGGAATTTAATGAAGGCAACATTAAATTGAGTGTCTCCATGGAATCCCCTGTTTTGAGAATCCGGAGTTTTGAAGTCAGTGACTAAATCTGCATTGGCTCAAATGAAACCTAGTGAAAAGTTTTAAATGTTGTGGCACAAAATTGAGTGGAATTACTGCAGTGTAGCAAGTTCACTGTGGTTTAGATTAATGCATTTTAGATAGCATTTACTTGTGGCTAAGGATGCTTCTATAGGCAGTTCCTGTAGCTCAGCTGATGCACAGTATGTCATTAAGCTGTGGTAATTCACTTGTGCATCTTCAGCTAAGCTTTTCCTGGCTGTTGGTGTATCCTAGATTATGATCAACTTTGCATTATTAGACTGTAACAACTGACCTTCTGTTTGGTTTCAACTTTATTCAGCTTTGTAAAATGCTATTTGGTCTCGTAATACCATGTCTTGTTAATACCATCCTTAAACTGTGGTACTCTATAGACTGATTCGAGCTGATGCCCAGAATGTCCTTAGCTGGCCTGATTATTTATTCTTGCTGGACCTGTATCCCAGACATACATTCCCGTGTATTTCACACTGTTACCTTTACAATATCATTATTTAATAACCCCACTTTACAGATGGTGAATCGAAGTGATGAAGTGATAGTGAGTGGGACTTTGAAGAACCCAGCATACTTACTCCTGCTTCAAAAAGGAAAAATGCAGTACGTCTGGTAACATCATCAAACTCTCTGAAGCACAAACACCATTGAAGCCATGCGAACACCCTCGCTTATGTTACTACTCCCTTTTGCACAGGAAAATCCCAAAACCTGGAGCAATTTTTACAGTACCAACTTAATTTGGCTTTATTTGCACATTGTTGTCCTATCACTTTTGAAATCCTGGCAGCCAGAGATAGGTGTCCTGCTTTGGCTGTGGACATCTGGTCACCCTAGAATGGAGCCAGCAATGCTAATTAATTCTAGCAGTACACAATGCCTTATTCTGTACTGTCATAATTCACTGAAGGCAGTGAAAGCTATACCCCTCTCTGTGAAGTTTCAAGCAAGCATGTGATTGGAATATTGCTCCATATGTATTTCATGTTCTTCTTTAGCACTGATTTACCTCAAAGGAAAGTTCAGTTGCTCATAATTGGGATAAACAGCAGGTTAATTTATCTTGTTGAATAGACCTTTAACCACAAGGAAAGCTTAATATTTACTGAAAACACTAAGAATTTTGTTTATTGCATTTTAACTGCAAAATAGCTTAAATAAACAACTACCTTATCTTCACTTTCTTGACACCCACCCCTGCTCCAAAACCCCACAAACAAATAAAAATCAAAGCCAATACCTTTCAGTTCCAGTAAGGTTTAACTGCCTAATAGCCTTAAGTGCCTTTGAAAATACCTGGTTTAATGGAAGCAGTGTTTTAATAAGAGGGGTAGCAAATCCTTCACATCTGTAGAAAAAGATAGTAATTTAAGAATTCCAATTGCTCTATTTTAACTGTCTTGCGGTAAAGTGACATTTTCAATACAGATGCCAATTATTTATGTATTCAGCTTCTTCCATCACTGGATTTATCTCCGTTCCAAATTGTTGCATAACATGCTTTTAAAAGAAAAGTGCAACTAGTGAAATCCAAAGCTGGATGGCAAGACATGGCAAAGTGAAAATATTATTTCAGGGAAAGGAGTGATATACCAGAATACTGGGGGGGAATAACAGGGGGGACACAGTAAACACAGACACACAGACTTACTTCATATGCACACCAGATCATATCATTAAAGCCAATTTACTGGCTTTCTAAATTTTCCTGTTGGATATCACCAAGTATTGTGATGGCAGAAGCAAGAGAAGGGTGAGTAATAACTCAACAGTAATTTCCCTAGTGCCTGTAAATAACAAACATTGTTAGCAAATGAGTGATGGAGGTCAGTGGGCCATACAGTCATTAGATGGTTTAATGATATGCTGCAGGTTATCTCAGGGCACAGTGTAATAATGACATTCTCAGCCTTCCCTGCAGCAAATAACCTCTGCAACCCAAGATAAGCAGTCACATTGCACAATACAATACAATAGCAAATGACCCCAACAAGAAAATTTCTCTTCTGTTTGACATTTAATGAGCTAGTATCCATCAAAATCTGTCCTGAGAAGAGTGCTGTCCTTCTTAAATCTGTTTTTGCTAACTGAGAAGCTGTTAAAGGGCAGAAACTAAATGTCCTCAGACTTGTGGCTTACGGGTAGAGAGGTAATCAAGTCAGTTGGAGAAGAATACCTAGCATGTAGCATCTTGTTTTGTTTTCCTGGCTGTTGCTTGGTCCTTGCAAAGGCATAGTCCAAGGAGAAAAAGTATGAACAGTATGGTCTGTTTTGTGCTGGAGGTCATATTAAAAGACCATAGAAGACCCCATAATCTAAGAGTCTTTGAATTTATGAAAACTGCTGCGTCACTTATCAATGGCAGGTTTTGGAGTAAGAAGGTAACACAAGTTATCATAGCATATTTGGCATCAGCATGTTAGGTAGGTATAAAGTGGTAAAGTAACTTCAGTGTTACCCAGAGCTGAAGGGAACCCAATACCAGGGGCCAGGTAGCCAGCCAGGGTAAGGAAACATTGATTTTTTTCAGCCTGTCTATAGCATCAGTAAGACCATACTGTGTACATAGATCCCGCCTTGCTTAAACCAGCAGACCACATACAGAATTTTCTCTTTGTTACATCTTCTGTGTTAGTACAGAGAGGTGACAGTTCAGACCCTCAGTTACTATGGATGGGATACAGTAAAACAAGAGATGTAGGATGATGTAAAACAAAGGCATGAATGACACTGTGGAAAGAAGAGACAAGGCAACCCAGACTTGGACTTTCTCAGTAAAGACACTAAAAATGAAACAGAAAAGACTCACTTGAACTCTTCCATGGCAAGGACATTTAAGTATAGGCAGTAAATCTACTATTTAATTGATTTAAAGTAAGTTCAATATTTAATTATTTGGTAAAACAGCATTTATTCAGTGTTAACAATATTGTAATTTAAAAGCAAAAAAATGCAGTAGAAAAAGGGTCTGAGAGCACAAAAGAGATGGGGAGTAGAGACTTGAGAGCCACTGCATAAGTTATAGGAATCCCCTTTCTCTTGTGGTGGGAAGGCTAGCCAGCAAGGTCATGAGCTGGAAGCCACTTACTTCATCTGACTTGTATTACCTGTTACTCCATCATTTTTCAATCTGATCAGTTAATATATGACTGCAGTAGTATGGGTTCCTACTTATTATCGCTGTCTCACCACACAAAAATAGTAAATATATATAGCAAGGACACTAAAGCTGAAGTCAGTGTAGTCACACTAAATTTCCAATGTCTTAATATGAGACTAGAATTGTAAACTCTCTAATACAGTTTTATCAAAGTCTTAAAATGAAGAAGAAACATTCTGATGATGAAATACAGGCATTGTTCCCTGTTCAGAGCACATAGGTACTATGAAATTTTCTTAGCTCAGATTACTGGAAAAGCCAAACAGTGGGTGTTTTCCACAGTAGTACCCTCTGTTACTATCATCCTTATGAACTATATGTGAAATAATAGGCAAAGTCATAATACAGATCATCTATTTTTGATGAAAGTTATGCTAGAAGATTTCTAGGAACACCTATGTGCAATTTGCCTGACTTTCTGGGAGGAGGAATGGAGAAAGGAATGTGCACACACATTTTGCACCTGCAGAGTTGGTGAGACAAATATAAAGAGGACAAAAACTGAAGTGAAATTGAACATAAGCTATGGAGCAGAGTTGTCCATTTATCAGGCTTTTTCATGGGCAAGATTTCCAAAGGGCTCAGCACACAATAGCTCCCATTTAGAATAATTGGACCACTTCACTTTGGTTCCAGATAATATTAAGTTCTTGAAGATCTCACTTGTTTCACTTGACCTTAACCCTTCAAAAATTTCCTGAAGACCACAAGTAACACTTAGCATGCTTTTTTAATGGTACCACAGATTGACAGACTAGCCCATCCTCGGAACCACTGCATTGCATATGTGTTCCTATAGCCTTGAAAGCCTTCCTAGACCCTTGCTTTGGCAAAAGTAGTGGCCATTCCAGAAACAAGATGATACATCATCTTGTTGATAACTAAATTTGATTTTGTTGCCTTTATTAAAAAAAGAAAAAAAGGCAGACCAAAGATGCAGAGAAATGAAACAAAGTAAATAGTTCAGGTGAAATATGGTTTTCTGCATATCTGTGTGTCGTAACTGATTTACTTGGGTGAAATAAGCACAACCTCTTACTGAGGCCTTTCTCACACCCATAGTAACTCTCTCTTCTGCTTACATTCTCTAGAGGTTCGGCTAACACTGCGGTCATATAGGGTCCGCCTCCTTCAATGAGCGCCCACTTCCAGAGGAGTGATAGGAACACCACTCTACTGGAGACTTTGGCTTCCTCAGTCACATTTCATTGACATGAGCCGAAGTGTACAAAAGTTATCAGAGGACGACAGACAAATAGATATGGGCTAACAGCATGATCACCCAAGTCTTGTTTCCATAGGCTGACAGGTTACAAAGTTGAAGTCAGTCAGTTTTTCTGTGTAGCTAACAAATCTTTCAGAGACTTCCAGACACATGCCAGAGATCTGCAGAATAGTACTATGCCCCTGATGGTGCTGCTCATTTAACACCCCTGGGGAGTCAGGGGGGCTAAGCTGCGGCTGGTGTACACCACAGCAAAATAGAGCAAGCCCTTGGAGTGCAAGTGGATGTTTCTTACTTTAAAACTCTGTCCATAGCCCTAATTGTGTGGAGCAGCCTTAGTTTTTATGAAGTCCAAATTCTGGACTTCACCCAGCTCTGCAGCTCCTATGACTGAAAGGAAAACAAAAGCCTTAGGTAGAGGCTTGACAAAACCCCACAAGCTTATCCTTATTATGTTGCCCCCCTACAAAGCTGAGATCTGTCATGTCTATGGACCTTCAGTTTATTCCATTTAATTGCTTCTAACTACCTGTTCTTAAGTACTGGAAGTTCCCTCTTCTCTCCCTCCCCTGTTTCTCATTAGCTAGATGAGGCAGCAAGTGCAAGGCTTGTTTCAGAAAGGCAGATTCACATGATGTTCCCTCGTTTTTCACACTTTGCAGGCAGGACACAAAGAGAAACTTACTGAAACAGCCATAGCTTAGTGAGAATATACAGAAGAGATTTTTGTTTCCCGAGTACAATGACAGTTGTCACTGTGAATGGAAAGGAGGACAACCCAATACGTATGACATGTATGAGACAGTAAACAGAGTAGTGCCAACCGTAGATGTTTCTTCTAATCTGGATGTGATTTGCTACAATAATTTAATGTCCTGCTCTGGAACTTACTGAGTTTTTTATCAAAGCTTTCTTAGCTGCAGGTCCAATTAACTGGGATTTTATTTTGGGGGGAGGAGGAGCATCAGCAATTGTTTTAAATGGGGGTCATTCCCTTTTAAAACCCCTCTTACTCTACAGCAATCGATGACATAATTATGTATAATACATTCTGGTGTAACTCAACCTTTGGTCTGCACTACTCGGGGGAAATTAACCAGCAGAACTATTCTGTAATAACTTCCTTTATTGTTATTTTGGTATAATTTAACTATTCTGGAATAACTCCCCAGTGCAGACATTCAGTTCCAGAATAAAAGTGGGTTTATTCCAGTATAATTACTCTGCTTCCGAAAGGAATAATCATTCCAGAATAAAGTCACTTTTATTTCAGAATCATATATGCAGGGAGCTACTTGGGCATAGCTTCCCAACAAGGTTATTGTAGTGCCAGTTAATTTTCTCATGTACGCAAAAATGTTAGTAGCCTTCAGCAATGCTTGTGTCTTATTATACTTATCTGTGTTTACACCCTAATCTGCATAAAATTAAGCACTAGGATTTAAATGGAATGTGTTAAACTGAGTGAATTTTCTTTTTTACCTTGTCTCACACATAGACAGTTCAAGATTTTGTAATAAACACGTATCTAATCTGAAGAAATCTGTTTGAATACTTTCCTCTGCATAAATTGTATGATATAATCTGTCAGTGCAATCTGAAGTTTATTTTCTACAGTTTACAAAAATAGTCAAACAAACAAACAAGCATACATGCACAGACAAAACTATTTGGATTTGGGAATTGACTTGGTAAACATGTAAAATAACTGCAAAGGCAACTGTAAAGCAATTATATGGAACAGATCCTCCTAGAAGATCCTCCTAGAAGTTATGCTAAGGCACATGGAGGACAGGAGGTGATTTGAGACAGCCAGCACAGCTTCACCAAGGGCAAGTCTTGCCTGACCAACCTAGTGGCCTTCTGTGATGGAGTGACTACATCAGTAGACAAGGGAAGAGCTACAGATGTCATCTACCTGGACTTCTGTAAGGCCCTTGACACAGTCCCCCACAACATTCTTCTCTCTAAATTGGAGAGAGATGGATTTGATGGGTGGACTCTTTGGTGGATAAGGAATTGGCTAGATGTTCATACCCAGAGAGTAGCGGTCAACAGTTCAATGTCCAGATGGAGATCAGTGACAAGTGGTGTCCCTCAGGGGTCTGTAATGGGACCAGTACTGTTTAATATCTTCATCAATGACATAGACAGTGGGATTGAGTACACCCTCAGCAAGTTTGCAGACGACACCAAGCTGAGTGGTGTGGTTGACACACTTGAGGGAGGGGGTGCCATTCAGAGGGACCTGGACAAGCTTGAGAAGTGGGCCCATGTGAACCCCATGAGGTTCAACAAGGCCAAGGCAAGGTCCTGCACCAGGGTCTGGGCAACACCCAGTATCAATACAGGCTGGGGGATGAAGGGATTGAGAGCAGCCCTGTGGAGAAGGACTTGGCAGTACAGGTGGTTGAAAAGCTGGACATGAGCCAGCAATCATAGAATCATAGAATTATAGAATCGTTTAGGATGAAAAAGACCTTTAAGATCATTGAGTCCAACCATTAACCTAGCACTGCCAAGTCCACCACCAAACCATGGCCCTAAGCACCACACCTGCACGTCTTTTAAACACCTCCATGGATGGTGACTCAACCTCTTCCCCAGCAGCCTGTTCCAATGTTTGACAACCTTTTCAGTGAAGAAATTTTTCTTAATATCCAATCTAAACCTCCCCTGGTGCAACTTGAGACCATTTCCTTTTGTCCTATCACTTGTTACTTGGGAGAAGAGATCGACACCCACCTTGCTACAACCTCCTTTCAGGTAGTTGTAGAGAGCGAGAAGGTCTCCCCTCAGCCTCCTTTTCTCCAGGCTAAACAACCCCAGTTCCCTCAGCCGCTCCTCATAAGATTTGTTCTCTAGACCCTTCCCCAGCTTCATTGCCCTCTTTTGGACACACAGCGTGCATTCGCAGCCCAGAAAGCCAATGCTAACCTGGGCTGCATCAAAAGAAATGTGGCCAGCAGGTCAAGGGGGGTGAGTCTCCCCCCTCTACTCTGCTCCTTTGAGACCCCCACCTGGAGTACTGCATTCAGCTCTGGAGTCCTCAGTACAGGAAAGACATGGACCTGTTGGAGTGGGTCAAGAGGAGGGCCATAAAAATGATCGGAGGGATGGAACACCTCTCCTATGAGGAAAGGCTGAGAGAATAAGGATCGTTTGGCCTGGAGAAGAGAAGGCTCCATGCAGACCTTATTGAGGCCTTTCAATATTTATAGGGGGGCTGTTATGGGGTTTTGTGGCACATTTTTTTGGTAGCAGGGGAGGGGGCCACAGGGGTGGATCCTGTAAGAAGCTGCTAGAAGTTCCCCTGGCTCCAAGTCGGACCCATCTCTGGCCAAGGCCAAGACCATTAGCGATGGTGGTAGTGCCTCTGGGGTAACAGATTTAAGAAGGGAAACCTGCAGTGAGTCGGGGGATTGGAATGTGAGAGGAACCCCTCTGCAGACACCAAGGACAGTGCAGAATGAAGGGGAGGAGGTGCGCTGGAGGAGGGGATGCCCCTGCAGCCCGTGGTGAGACGGCAGGCTGTCCCTCCCCCCCAGCCCATGGAGGTGAGCAGGGGAGCAGATGCCCCTGAAGATGGCCGTGACTCCAAGGGAAAGCCCACGCTGGAGCAGTCTGTGACTGAAGATCGGCCCACAGAAAGGACCCACTCCAGTGATGTTCATGAAGAACTGCAGCCCGTGGAAAGGACCTACGTTGAAGAAGTTCATGCAGAACTGTGTCCCGTGGGAGGGACCCCACGCTGGAGCAGGGGAGGGATGAGGAGTCCTCCCCCTGAGGAGGAAGGAGGGGCAGAGACAAGGTGTGGGGAGCTGACCCCAACCCCCATCCCCTGTTCCCCTGCGCCGCTGCGGGGAGGAGGTGGAGAGAACCGGGAGTGGAGTTGAGCTGGGAAGGAGGCAGGGGTGGGGAGAAGGTGTTCTAAGAGTTGGGTTTTACTTCTCATTATCCTTGGTTTTGATTTGATTGGTAGTAAATTAAATTGATTTTGTTTCTTCCCCAAGTTGAGCCCATCTTTTGCCCGTGACCATAAGTGGTGAGTGATCCCTCCCTGTCCTTGTCTCGACTCACGAGCCTGCCTTTATATTTTCTCCTCATCCCACCGTGGCTGGTGCGGGGGGTGGATGAGTGAGCAAGCGGCTGCGTGGTGCTTTGTTACTGTCTGGGCTGAAACCACGACAGGGGCTTATAAGAAAGATGAGGAAAGACATTTTAGCAGGGCCTGTAGTGGTAGGACAAAAGGTAATAGTTTTAAACTAAAAGAGAGTCGATTCAGACTAGATATAAGGAAGAAAGTTTTTATGATGAGGGTGGTGAAACACTGGAGCAGGTTGCCCAGAGAGGTGGTAGATGCCCCATCCCTGCAAACATTCAAGGTCAGCTTGGACAGTGCTCTGAGCAACCTGATCTAGTTGAAGATTTCCCTGCTCATTGCAGGGTGCTTGGACTAGATGACCTTTAAATGTCCCTTGCAACCTAAACTATTCTATGATTCCATGATTGTATGATTCTATATTTCAGTCATAGTAAGGTTGCAGTCCAAATGAGCCAGAAGTACAAAAGCTGCACCTTGGAGACAACATTAATTCATTGATTTTCATAAGTGTAAAGAGTAATAATTTGGTTTTCATGTCTGAAGAAGTTTTTCAGAAGTATTCACTAACATTTTGGCAGTGCTTTAACCAATGCTATGGCAAAGGTTGAAGTTCCCAGGTCTAGCATTTGATTATAGTTCAGAGACTACAAAAGGCCAGCAGAAGTTTGGAGACACATCTCTACTTGTTTAGCCAGAGACTTCCTCTGAACTGGTTTGATGTCAAAAGAAACAGTCCCATTGCATCTCAGTCAAATTCTGACTCTGGGCCATGATGCAAATTAATAAGCATTTCATGAGAATTTTTCAGTTTCCCTAGTTTCAGTGATGGGAAATCGGACATAAAAGCAAACAAACAAACATAAATGTTACTTAACCTTAAACAGATTTATGTCTATAAATTCAAAATTTAAATTAAAAAGAAGAAAAAAGAAAGGAAATCTCTTACTTATAAACAAAGTTGGTTTATTCAATTCAAATCAGAAAGTGAAATTGTGAACTAGTATTTATTTGAGGTTAGAAATGTTCTTTCACAGTTATTCTGCTGTGAAAATCATGTATTTTGAGTAGGATCCTGACAGCTTCTGAGCTTCTTCTGTCAGGCGCTCAGCACCTGTTAGAAGCAAACCCTTAGGTACTTCTTTTTAATACACAAATTTATATATACTCTATGTTAAGGGAGTTGGCAGATAGACAGATTGGTGTGTATTTTGAAGAAACAGTAAATTGTTCTTCCACAGTGTAGTTATAGACTGCTTTCATAGTCATTAAAACCTATTTTAACTTTATCAAATAATTTTCCTTCATTTCTATTGGAAAGATAGTTTTAGACTGAAAATTGCCCCAATCATGCTGAAAATGAATGAGGACATTTCTGCGAAGTTTGAGGAAAGATATTTAGGGTTATTCTGGAATTATTATAATAAATCTTGCCTGGATTTTAATCATCTGTTCTTCAATTCCTTCGAATTTTCAGTACTATCACCTTGGGATGAGGTGCCTGTATTCTGAATGCAGAGCTTATATTTAAATTAATTAAGTTGAACTGGAATAGTTCGAGATCTTTGGGGGAGTTGGCCAATGATTTCAGGGGCAAAATCTCAAGCCATATGTATGATGTCTACCTTGTTTTTAAGTTTGTCAAGACACAGAGTACACTATTGTCACGTGACAGTCTAAGTTGATTAAAAGCACAACTTAGTCTTGGTCTACAGATGTAATCAAGAGTATGTCTTCTGCACATCTCTCCATTCTATATTTAAATGTATTAATTCAAAATCCATCTCAAAATGTCCCACCTGGGAACCATGAGATATTAAGTTGTGAAAAAAACCCACTTTGCAAGACAAGGAGGTTTCCTCTGGATAATCAGCATAGTTACAAGAGTATGGAAGAATTTATTTATATGGGTATTTAAAACAATTTACATTCTAATCCATTTCATTCAGAGTTGTTTTCTTTTAACAGATGGAGACAGTTTTGCAAACAGTGTTTGCACCTGCAGTGTGAAGTAGCTCTTTTTGGCTCTACATTCCGGTGACAGTAGACCTACAAAGTGATCTGTATGACATTACTGTGCTCTCTCAGAAGTAACTTTCTGAATGTTAAAAATGGAAAGCTGACTGAAAAGCCTAATAAAACAATAGGATAAGCCACTCCCTTGCCAAATTATATTTTCTATTTTTCACAGTGATGCCTGAAACTGGCACATTTGTTCTGACTTTAGCTGTATCATTCAAAAATAGCCCATTTCGTCTGTCTTTTAACTGTTTTTATTTTGCCTAAGTATTTTGCATACCTAATTTCAAACCAGGATGAGTATTTCTGTCTCAGATTTAAGAGTCAACTTGATAAAATATCATTATTATTGTAACAGTTTTACTTTAAAGCTGAACTAACATTCATTAAAATTCATAAATCTTTATTTTTACAAAGCTTGATACTAGTTTGCTATACCAGTAAGAAAAGGTAACAAAATTGCATGTATCAAGCATATGCTATTCACACAGAGAAAATACAAACATTTAGGGCAAAATGAATGAATAATTTAAGGCCTGTTAAGGGATTTAGGGCTCTTTTTAGATGTAAGGTTGGTAACAGCCCACTCTGAACAGTGCTTCTGCCATCTGCAAACACATTCTTGCACTCATGCCTGATAAAAGGCACAACCAATTCACAACTCCTTTCCTTCAGTAACTTGACTGGGATGTTCCTGCGCATTGCCAAAGATAACAGAACTGCTGCATTTACACTGCAGACTAGAGTATGGTGTAGTGGTAGAGCAGCCACACATTTTCTTCTAGTGTTTCCTGGCTAGAAATGTGTACTTGTGCTTTATATTTCCAAGCCCAATGCTTTGTTAAGTGTCTGATTTGCTGTGTGTGAGCACTACCTTGGCAGGAAATCCCAAGCAGTCACATTTATTGAGTATACTGCAGTTAAGATTTGACTGGCACTTCTGCGTGTCCAGAGTCAAGCCAAATCTCTGCTGATCTGACAGGTTGATGGGATGCCAGCAGTTCCAGGCATGTGCCTACCTTCCGTCTTGCAACTGGACAAAACTTTCATCTGGAAAAAAAAAAAAAAAAGTTGTCATTTAGAGAAATTTAAATGTTCCATAACCAAAATTGATGGGTTTGTACTATTCAGCAACTCTTTTTCTAGGTTACCATCATTCTTGAAGGCTTTGAGTCAAATCATGAAATGCACTATATGTGGGAAACAAAGAGATTTATTTATATACAGTAAAACGAGGGAAAACCAAACAGATATAATTGGGTGAAGAAAGGCAGGGGCAGGGGGGGAAATTACAAACTTACCCAGAGACCAGAAAGATACAGCAAACTGCATTCAGACTCTTACAAGAGTGCCCCCTTTCATTTCAGCTACATATAGATCTCAAGCTTAACCCACTCAGTTCTAGTGCATAGTTGTATGTTCATACCTATGCTCAAAGTGTAGGGCTAGAAGCACCTAAGCAGTGAATACCCTACTGATTTCTTCATAAGTTTCCCCCCAAACCCCGGCAATGGATATGGGGTATACTGCTGGTTGATATGGCAGAGCTTATCTAAATGGTGTCCCTAATAGGGGCAGCACCACCCTTGCTCCAGTGGCTGCTTTTGTCAATACCTGCCTCTGTGAGCTAATGAAAGCATAAAGGCATTATAGGTCTCTATGACTGGTTGACAAAGGAATACTAAAGTTTGGACAAGCCATAGCTTCTTCAGTCTCACATCCAAAGCCCAGCTGGATACACTACAGGGTGAAAGATGGAAGAGATTCATCACGTTTGGATACTGCCCACTGTGGATTTTTTTTCCCTTGTACTTTGAAAGGGATTTACAAGAAGTAAATTGAGCAGCTGGCTAGAGCTACATTATCACAGCACTGGGAAATTCATCAAGTATCGTCAGATTTTTGTGAACTAATGTCAGGCTTCCTGAACTGCTGCATTATTTGTGCCCTGTGGGATTGCAGCCAATCTTGTCTTGGTATCGTTGGAGCAAATCACAGAACAAAACCTGCTGATGATTTCCTGTTTCATACTCCTTATCTGCCACCCTGTTGCCAGTAATTTCATGAAAGAGATATCACAGCCCATCCAGATGCACTGGACACCTGATTTATACTTCCTTACAAGGCACTCCCATTGCCTGGTTTACTTGCCTTGCCCTTGTATGCATGCATGTTAAAAAAGGAAAAGGAAAAGGAAAGGAAAGGGAAGGGAAGGGAAGGGAAGGGAAGGGAAGGGAAGGGAATGGAAGGGAAAGGAAAAGAAAAGAAAAGAAAATAAAAGAAAAGAAAAGAGAAAAGAAAAGAAAAGAAAAGAAAAGAAAAGAAAAGAAAAAAGAAAAGAAAAAGTTAAATTTTCAAAGGCACTCAGCATGTGTTTAAGCTTCTAGGTAAAGTGTCTGCATTTTCAGGAAGAATTTGGCTCCTAACAACTTCCACTAGTCTTCATTAAGCACCTCCAATAAATTGGAACCTTACTGTGGAGAATGATCATTTTAGACATTCTGGTCCTGTATAGTTAAAATCAGATGTTTCAGGTTGTAGAAGAACCACCCCCAAATTGTCCATTTTCCTGTTTAGCACAAGGACCTTACTTTGCAGACATCACACATACAATGCACCTGTCCTTGCTTCACACCCTGGCTACCCTGGTGAAATTCAATTGTATATTTTCTTTCTCGTATTTCCTCTTGATGTCTCTCCCCCTGTGACACTGTGTCATACAAGTTGAAGAAGCAGCCTGTGTAAGAGAGTGACACAGAATAATGCATCATGCCAAATATATTAAGCATTTTAAGGCATCACAGACCTGCAGGATTTCAGATAAAAAGAAACAATTGTTTGAATCCAAAAAAAAGTTATAAAAATCCACAGGGAATTTGATATTTATACCTGAGCTTTAATGGTGCCTCTATTTCTGTTTAATGTGGAGGCATGTGTGCAGTTATGACTGTAAAGTTAAGGCTGTAATTGTCATCAGCTTTTTAAGAGTGTTGTTTTGAAAGGTCAGATTTAATGTTGTGTGCTTTGGGGATTTTTCACTCTTTTTTTTCCTATGGACATTGATGATGGCAGCAGGGTTGAGCCAAAAGATATCAGTATCTTCTGGTAATTGACTGTCTGCCAAGTGACAGTGAAGTAGGATTTTCTTTGATTTTCATGTTGCTTTAGCTTCATGGTTTCCCTGATTTTGTTGTTTGTGATGTTGTGTGGCAGCTGGACACAGTACTGAGGAGCTCTGGAAAGCTACAGTGAACCACCTAAAGGTTTTAACCCAAATCCATGTAGAGAGATGAAGGTCAAAGCCCATGTGATGTGCTATTAAGTTAAAAAGATAGGCCAGAAACCTCCCACAATATCTTCCTTTTTCTTTTTGCCAGGAAATTTATTCCCAGAAAGTACTAACAACAGTACTGATGTTAATTAGACTAACTAGGAGACAGAGCCACATTCTTAACCCTTTACATTTTTTTCTGATTTTTATATTATTTAATCTGTTACTCTGACGAAGACTCATTTTTATTGTGTGCTGAAACATAAAGTTCACCACAAAAGACTACATCCTAATTGTAAGAAGGAGAACCACCGGGGAGAAGGTAGTGAGGCGAAGCTCCAGCACAGCTGCAGAAAGCCAGTGGCTATTTGAGAATTAATTAATGATTGAGAGACAAAGATAATCAAAGAGGACTTGTTGAATTTAGCATTATCAAGGCAGTGCCACTAGATTTGTTTAACAGCCTAACTTAGGTAAGAAAGAGCAATTCTTTTTATCAGATGTGGGTCCCAAGACTTCCTGCATGACCAGAAAGAATACCAGCTTTGAGAGATAAGTTTCAAACATGAAACCAAAAGGGTTTTTTATAAAAATTCTGGGACTTTTGAGTCACACAAGCAATGTTTTTATGGGGAGGGAGAGTTTGCAGCACTCATAATGTTAGTTTCTGGAGGATTTCTGAGGAGTCATATAGAAAAGATTATTAGAAGTTCTTGACTGAAGCTTAGGGAAAAAATGTAAAATGGTGTCAGTCTGCAGAATAGAGCAAATCAGTCTCAACATGTTGGAGAGAAAGCTCAGTGCTCAGTGAATGAGATTACCAAATCACAAATCACACAGAGTTCAAGCAAAACTAAGAGAGCATAAGGAGCCTTAAAAATTCAGCCAAGACTGGACTAGACTAAGGAGCATGAGAGATTGCTTGCTTCCCATTTTGAGCACAAACAAAAGTAGCATCCAATCCTGAGACAGAGCTAAAAACAAATCTTGAAAAAGCAAAGGCTGTTATTTTTGTAGAAAATGGATGGAGGCAGAAAATATGCCTGAAACCAGATTTCACAGAGATAAAGTGTACTGTAGAGGGACAGGAGTCCACATTAAAAAATTTAGATAGAGGAAAGCTGAACTAACTGTAAACCTGGAAATAATAAAGAAAAGGCAATTTTCCAGTATATATGCAAATTCCACAGGGAAAAGTCCTAAAATAAGTATTTTCAGTACAATTAGAAGTTTGGTAACAGGAGAAAAGGTAGAATAAGGAACACAATATGATTTTGTACATGTAACTATGCTCAAGAGAACATAAGATCCATGATCCAACATTGTCAGGCTTTCGTATATGTTGCATAAGGCTCCTGCAATGTTATCCCAGCTATCCAGAAACAATGTTGCCAGGGTTCTGATGCATGAAATGGATATTTTCCTGCATACCAATTATGATCATGTCAGCTAAAGGGTTACAATCTGACAGTTCTGAATCTAAGCATTTTGCAAGAATTATTATTTTAAATACACTATATCAAGTGCAATATAGCTACAATCTAATAATCTGTAGGAAAATGATGTCTGAATTGTTAAAGGATGCTTTTCCTAAAAGGCTGGAAAACAAAGTTCCTGTATAGTTAGTACTCTAGTTAGTCCTACCAAATCACTGGGCAGCACCTTTGAAATGCACCCTGTCCCATCCTGAATTGTTGATAGACGGTTGAGAACTCAGCTACCAGGTAATATGATCACTTGTGTGACCATAAAGACTATTGTAAAGTTTTATAAACACAAAGAAGAAAAAAACAACTTGAAAATGTGTTTTGATGAAATGAACATATGAGTCTGCCATTGTACCAGCAGCTGGAGTGAAACGTAAGTGTGAATACAGGCACTTGTCCCAGAGGTTTGCCACCTTTGTAAGAGCTGCGTTCTGAAGAAGGGAAAGACTTCAGGAAGAATGAGAAACACCTGCAGCTTCTTCCACCACAGTACACAAAGGGAGACGGACAGCAAGGGTGTGTTTCCTCTGGCCCAGTCTTTGCCAGCTCCAAAGTAGGTTGTCTAGCCTGAAACAGAAAGGATTCATCTACAGTCAGTCCCAGGGAAATATGTAAATTAATCTCTGAAGAGAGGCACCTGCCAAACTTCCTTGACAATAAAGGGAGGCTAGAGGACAGCTCAGATTGTATGCCTAATATGAAGATGGGTAAAATTAGCTGGGATAGATCCTATGAAGAGTTTTGAAGATTCAAATCTCATGAAGGGAGCCAAAGTGTCAAACGGCATTGGCAGAGGTTGCTGACCAGAGCAGTATGGGACTAAACCCCACAAGGTGCCTCAGGTATCTAAGTGATGAAAGAGGTCTATAGAGATGGACTCAAGAGTTCTTAATGCATGAACTATATTGCCTGTACTAGCTTTCACTGCAAGGGGTAAGTGTAAAATAATTGCCCCATTAAGGGCATGAAAGATTTTGATTTGAGCCAGTAGCTGTTAGAGCTCCAACTCCTTTTATAGGCTCTAGAATAAGTGAAGCAACACATAATTCTGCTTAGTTATCACGAACAATGAATAAACATCTTCAAGCCCAGAAAATTCAGTATTAAACATGAAAAAGCTCAAACACATCAAGACTTGGAAGTGCATGCTCTTGGCACTAATGACATTTTAACTTGTCCCTTTGGAACATTGTGCAATATCAATGTGATTTCAACAAAAGTACTTGAATACCTTTGACCCAGGTGAAACAAACCCATTTTGTTAAAGACACCATGATTTATTTCTCTACCTTCCACTGTCGTCAGCAAAGAGAAATTATCTTGCATGACTGCTTTAATCATGCATGCCCACACCATGAAACTTCACTTGCGTTTGAAGAAGTTCAGTTTAATTTATTGGAACATGTAAACTAATGGTTTACTTGTAATGCCTTGAAAAATTCATCCTGTGCCCAGTGAATAAGTGCTGTCAGCTTGCAGAGGTTACACTGTGGTTTTATAACCCCAGCCCTTTGTTAAGAACAAAACTAAACTTTACGATGCCATGAGCAAGTGCCTCCAAAGTCTAGAGCAAGGTTTCTGAGGTCAGAATCCACTGCTGTGCCCCCTCCCCAAGCCTAATCTGAAAGAGTTTCTTTTCTAGAAGTCTTTTACTGCAATTGACTGCCTGTGTCATATGTCTTCATTTAATAGCTGTGGCTTCTGTTAAGTTTATTTACTTGCCCCTGCAGCTTTGAATGAAGGATGGCTTAAATGTAATTACTTTCTAATGCAGCTGGAATAGTAAATGTGCAGCTGCTAATTAATAGCTCCTTCTCAATGAGGCTTTGTGTCTCACCCTGGCCTGTCCCCTTGAGTGCTCTGCGTAACCTCATTGTTAGGATTGCTGATTCAAATGGAAATGGATACAGGAAATTCAGATTTGACACTGTACGGTCTAGCCTAGCAAATGTGATCCACTTCTAACTTCCAGGGAAGTGTGTTCAGAGGGGAACAAACGACTGTGCTGAGGGCAGGAGCATATGAATTGCATGTCTGAGAGGCTAGGTTGTCGTTGCCTACCCAACCCTTACAACCTAACCCTGGCTTAAAATAGTTATACGTGAATTAACCAGAAGTTCAGCTGAAGACTGAAATGGATACAGTCACAAGTTCAGCACTCCAGAAGCATTGTCAAAGGACAACTGGTCAGCAGAAAAACATCAACATAAACTTTGCCACTAAATCGAGCAGCAATGAGCCCAGATGCTGTTAACGGAACTGTGAAATGATTTTTCCTTCTTTTGAAAAATTCTCAACCATAGATTGCTTTGTTCAATATTAGGATAAACCCAAGCATCACTCCTCTACCCAGGAAGCCAATGATCAGTGTTTCCTACTCTCACCTGGGATGGAGGAGACTGAAGTCTAAGACTCTGGCCTGAATCAGGCCCTCTTAGACATGTGTTCCACTTCTAGAGGAGTGCCCTGACTACACTGGACCTTAGACTGCTCAGGAGCAGACAACCATCTCATCAATAGCTCTGGAGGAGGGAAGAACAATACTCCTCAGACAGAAGGTGAATAATAATTTAAGACCCATACAGATGGCCAGGTTTTAGTCCAAAGTGAAATGATCTTGCCAAAACAGAAGTCACTGTTATGTATTGTGTAAACAGGAACTCAGTATCTGAAGATAAAGTCTTTGCTGCAACAAGCTTGGGGAATTTTTCAGGTAGAAGCAGTGGCTACTGAGTGATGCTGCAGGATATGAGTCAGCACCCACAGATTTGGATGAAACTTTTCATACGAAGTGCTAAAGAGATGCACTGTGCAGTAGCACAGACAGACTACTTTGAATGCCATTGGCTGCTAAAGCACTCAACAGTTTTTCCCTTTGGGAAAAAAAAAAAAAAAAAAAAGAGAGACACGTAGAAGTTCCTGTACATGTCACACTTACAGAGCAGCAAGTGTACACAGGTTATTCTTGTACTTCCAATTTTTGCACTGAATGCTTGATAGGAATACTCTAGGAAAATCAGAAGTGCAAATATAAACCTTATAACTATTTCCAGATGGCTGAAGTTAGATGGCTCACTTAGAAAGCCTATTATGAGTTCTTCGTGTTATTATTCCAACAGATGTAAAATCAACATCATGCTAGACACTTGTGGCGGGTTGACCCTGGCTGAATGCCAGGTGCCCACCAAAGCCGTTCTATCACTCCCCCTCTCCTCAGCTGGACAGGGGAGAGAAAATATAACAAAGGGCTCATGGGTCGAGATAAGGACAGGAGACATCACTCACCAATTACCATCACGGGCAAAACAGGCTCAGCTTGGGGAAAATTAACTCAATTTATTACCAATCAACCAGAGTAGGGTAATGAGAAATAAAACTAAATCTCAAAACACCTCCCCTCCACCCCTCCCTTCTTCCTGGGCACAACTTCACTCCCAGATTCTCTACCTACCCCCACCCAGCGGCGCAGAGGGACGGGGAATGGGGTTTACGATCAGTTCATCATATGTTATTTCTGCCGCTTCATCCTCCTCAGGGGCAGGACTCATCACACTCTTCCCCTGCTCCAGCGTGGGGTCCCTCCTACGGGAGACAGTCCTCCACAAACTTCTCCAATGTGGGTCTTTCCCACAGGCTGCAGTTCTTCACAAACTGCTCCAGCATGGGTCCGTTCCACAACATGCAGTCCTTCAGGAGCACACTGCTCCAGCATGGGTCTCCCACGGGGTCACAAGTCCTGCCAGAAAACCTGCTCCGTGGGCTCCTCTCTCCACGGGGCCACAGGTCCTGCCAGGAGCCTGCTCCAGCGCGGGGTTCCCACAGGGTCACAGCCTCCTTCAGGCTCCCACCTGCTCTGGCGTGGGGTCCTCCCCGGGCTGCAGGTGGATATCTGCTCCACCGTGGACCTCCCTGGGCTGCAGGGGGACAGCCTGCTTCACCGTGGTCTTCACCACAGGCTGCAGGGGAATCTCTGCTCTGGTGCCTGGAGCATCTCCTCCCCCTCTTCCTTCACTGACCTTGGTGTCCGCAGGGTTGTTTCTCTTACATGTTCTCACTCCTCTCTCTGGCTGCCATTTCTGTCTGTCCCAGAAACTTTTTTTCCTTCTTAAAAATGTTATCACAGAGGCATTACCACTATCGCTGATTGTTTCGGCCTTGGCCGGTGGCAGGTCCATCTTAGAGTCGGCTGGCATTGGCTCTGTCGGACACAGGGGAAGCTTCCAGCAGCTTCTCACACAAGCTACCCCTGTAACCCCCACCACCACCAAAACCTTGCCACACAAAGCCAATACAACACTACACTAGAGACTATTCAAAGGCAATTGTCCAAAGTTACTTGGAGGTTTTGCATAAATCGTACCTTCAAAGAAAAGGCAAAAGCTTGGTTTTTGTGTCATAATATAAGGAGTAGTCTGGAAATGACGTCCTTATACTGTGATTGTAAGCTCCAAAACTGTGGCAGTGTATCCATGTAGTTTTGGAATCTGCTTCCTGTACTCTGGAAGAGATTTATGTAACAACCTTGCTTGTGCTGAGTATAACATGCAGCTCTACATGAAATATTTGCTTATTCTGGTTTGCTGGAGCAACTGATAAACAACAGCAAGCTTCCATTTCTATATTAGGATTTTCAGTCTTCTGTGCTCATGTACAGAATATTATTATTGTATAAGGATTTAACCAGACAACATTTTCAAATAAAAGCAGTAGCCATACATTCTTGCCAGAGATCAAGATTAGCCAGAAACACATTCACAGTTTATTACCATCCTTTCTAAACTTTCTGCAAGTCAAATGAATTGCCAGGCAGGGTTTTTATTAAAAAAAAAAAGAAAAAAAAAGAGTGTTCTTCAAAAACTCTCTCTTTGCTTTATCGTTTCAGTGGAGATAAAACAACAGTGCACATGTATGTTTCTGAATGTGCATGTGTGCTTTTCTAGTTACTGTATTTATTTGTTTTGTTCTTCCATTTCTTCCTTTTTCTTTGCATATCTGCCCCAAATGTGATGGAAATTGCTGCGCTCAAACAACTCTTCTCATCTCCTTGTCTTTCTTAGTTCATCCTTTTCATATGACCTTGGCATATCTTCTTCTTTGTTGCCATTCCTAAATATTGTTTTCTCTTTCAGGTTCAACTTTTTTGACTTCTTTGCTCCCACCACCACTTTTATGATTCTTCTTTTAAACCTATCATAAAAATCTTTCCTTTGTTTTCTGTTTTATGTCTCTGTCTCCCCTTTCCTTCTTGTAAAAACACTGCCTGTTTTCTCTGGGAGCTATTAGGTGTCATTTATTTTTTTGATGCTCTATCACTTTATTTCCTTTATACTATAGCTTTAGATAACAGAGGATATGTAAAAATATACATAGTTTTGATATAATTAAATACAATACAAGAAAAAATACAACACAAAAAGGAGGAAAAATAGACTCTAGTGAACTATATGGCACTTATAGTTGAATAGTGAACTATATGGAACTTATTTTGGTACTGGATCCTACTGAGATCCTACTTTGCTCCACACAACAGCCCTGATAATGCAGTGAACACCCGTGGCTGTGTTCTTGTAGCTGCGTGCATGCTGCGCATACACTCTGTATACACGTCTTTCTGAGTGTAGGAGGGAGGCAGAATGAGAACTCTGAGCAACTGTTTAGATCAGCTTTTACCTTTTACTATAAAACTTTTCTTAAAAATATAAAGTGAAAATGCAGGTCTGGCCATATAGACAGCAGTCTTTGCAGCATCCAGCCCTTAAAATGTAGGATTTTAGAGGTCCTACTGACAGCCTTTGCTCTTAAATAGGGCCTAGAGCTCAAATTGTCACTTGCCCTCCATTAAGACCCTATTCTCCAAGTGGGCCTACTGGAGTGAATGAATGAATGCAATTAATTGAACGACACAGTCCAAAGTAAGTCTGGAGTTCAGCCCCACGTAAAAATCCACTCAAAGCAAAGAGCCACTGCCTGAAAAGTAAATATTAAGTAAGACTTTAAAAGAGCATTAATTCATTACTATTGTCTGGAATCTAACTGAATACTTTCTAGTAATCAACAGATTAAACATTACATTTTACGAACTGCTCCACTGCCTGAATGAGTCATTAGATGAAATCATGCATGGTAGTGTACTTCATAAGCTCTTAAACTTTAACTTTCACAGTCTTATCCAGTGATTGTTTAACATAAAAAAATAGACCATCCTTACCCAGAAAGCCTGTGCCCATTCCCCAGCTTAGCATTAACTATCCAGGGTGACCGCCCAAACCATTAGGAGAGAAGTTCACATCTGTTTTCACTCTCTTTTTCTGGTCAAAGGAATCTTATAGACTCCACTGCATAAAGCTAGAAAAAAAGGAGTGAAAAATGCCCTTTCCCACAGACCACCCCCTTTCTGAAAAGCAGACAGACTGATGGCTGTGCAGTTCTGTTGGGCAATAAAAGACATGGCGCTGAACCCCAAGAGGCAGAATATTACTTTAATATTCATCTGCATTTTCTGCACTTTGTGGGAACATACAGACTTCACAGGCATCTGATCCTCTCATGTGGTAGGGTGGTTTCTTGGTGGACTTCCCCATGTGAATCCTTGTGGAACGTACATAGAGGAGTACATGATTTCTGGATCAGGTTCAGTTACAAGAAGATAGGTGCCCTATTTGAACAAATCAATCTTCACTTTCCATGTACTGTCATCTTCTTTTGATTTAGTCAGCTCTCCAGCGTCCCAGGTTTCTTCTTTTCTTTCCATGGTGATTGGTATTTTCTGGCATGGGAATTTCAATGCTGTATTCTCCACTGTACTGAATCTGCCTTGAGGGTTAAAAGTTCACCCTGTATACAGTAGAAGGCTCATTTACCTCAGTAGGGCTGTACTGCTTTATGCCAGCTGAGGACCTGACCTACCTTGAAGAAGTATATGTTGACAGCAGGTACTCTTTTCAGAAAAAAAATAATAAAATTGTTTGTTACCTACCTGTACACTGATATGTTCTTTCATTTCTGCAACTGACACCTAAATGTTTAAATTCAACACCCAGGAATAACATAGGTGGTGATACTAAAAGACTTTATGTACTCCAAGTAGTCCCTTGGCATAAATCCTTGAAGGCTTGGAGCCTTAACAAATACAGCTGATGTACATGTATTGGTTCATAAATTCTGTTTATTACATCTTTGGCTGCCCTCTGTTTGTTTTCCATACTGTCCTCTGCATGCAGAAAAAGATGTTCCCCTACAGCTTGTGCATACTTTGGTCCATTTTTGCTATAGCAAACAGAAATACTGAAATAGGTTTGGTAGCACTAAATTTTTGAGTTTTGTCTTTACAGTGACAACAAACACATTCTAATGAACAATCAAGTAAGCAGATATAAATAATTAAGAGATTTTCTTATTATTTTTAGAACATGCTAATTCTGGTGGGATCCTGGCATATAGAACAAGAGAATGCTTTGTAAAATCCCCTGTTGTGTTACAGAAATGTTACCATTTTTTCTTCTCACTTGACTTTCAGATTCTTATTCCCTCTTGAAGTGCAACACAACAAACTTACCACAGCAGATTTTTTATCAATAACGTATTAACCATTCAGCTTCAATTTAAAACTAAATTGCTTCCCAAAATATTTTTTTAAATTTCCTGGATAATTTTTTCCTTTAAAAAAGGGAGGGTTATTTAATTAAACACCACAGGTTTTGCTTTCCAGGTTCTTGTCATTTTTTTGGATGTGGTCTTACTTACTGTGGTAACTGGCAAGCAATCCTGCTACAATAAATCAAAAAGTACAGCTGGGTGCCAAAAGAAAACACTTCCAACGTGGCTCTCCTGTGTAGCTGCATGATTTTAACTGATATTGACAAGCAGTACCTTACATCTTGGTTGAGAAAATTTAGTTGATATTGAATCACACAAAAATGAAAATAAATGAGAATATTTTTCAAAAATAAAGAGGAAAAAAATTAATTTTAAGAGCTCCCAAGGCTTTGGGGGTGACCATTTTTCTACCTTGGCACATTCTAACAATAACCTAAAGAGATGCATTCACCATTTCTGCCAAGAGGGTACTGTGAGCAAGGCACATGATATTTAATAATGCTGGACTCTAATTCTCTCTGACTGCAGTGACTTTCTTTTCAAACCACTGCAGGTCCTTCATTCATGAGTGCTTTACATGCTTTGGCAAAGATGAGATGGTTGAATATATGACATCATTGCTGTTAACACCAGGAAACAAAAGAGGCACATTTGCATGAGAAAGGTGGCTTTTCTGTAGCAATGAAGAGAGGGAGGGTCATAGGTTCATTCCTCTGTTTGCAGACCATGGATAGTGCTATAAGCTTACTATGCCTTATTCTGTGAAGCTCACAGTCAGCAAATACAGCACTGGGCCCATTGCTGACTACAAAAAAGACCATTATCCCCTCATAACAGTTGTGCTGGCTATGACTTTTGTGTAGAACTAGGAGTTCATTTCATATTCAATGGCTCTCTGAGAGAAGCTCAAACCGTTCTTCCTCTTCTTTGCATAGGTTTGTTCGGTGAGGGGAATGGACCAACAACAGGGGGAATTGGATTGGCAACTGCTGCTGTCAGCTAGTCTCCCACACACAGTTACTGACTTAACTTGACCTCTTTATGGCAGCAAATACCACACACATGTTATGCAGGAATGAATAGATGAGGCTTTGGATCACAGGAGCTCCTCGAAATGCTACAAGGACCACAAATCCAATCCAACATATTGCTTCCTGCAGCTCAAGAGGCCCATAGTATACATGACCCTACATCAACAGGGGACATTTTGGCAATTAAAACATTTCAGAAATCTTGAGTTTCTTTTTAATATATTTCTTCTAATACAGCAATCTTGGCCCATATAATAGCCTTGAAAAAAAACCTAGGAATTTGCTTTTGGTTTGAGAAAAGAAGTCATGATCTGAGATGACAAAGTTATGGATGTCTGGAAATATTTTTGAGTGGTTGCACAACAAGATATTATTCTTAGCTTCAGGGAGAGAATAGGAAGTGTGCTGTTGCTTGTCATGACTTGTGTATGACTAGGAGGGAGAGGAGCACTTTTAGAGATGCTCTGCAGGCTCAGGCAGCTTGTTCCCTGGTTGTGGAAAGAGGCAGAATTTGTGCCATCCCAATCCCTTTCAGTGATATTGGTGTGATCCTGTCTTGTACAAGGTGTATCAAAAGGACTTGATGGAATTGCAAAGAAGACATACATCTAGGCTTTTTCCATGAAGTGGCATAGTTAATAGGAAGGGCTATAGCTCCTCATGACATTAAAGATAACTCCAGTGCTATTTCTTATAAATGGATGTTGAATGGACAGGACTCTTTAAAGTTCAAACCAGGCAGCTTTAGGTCATCAAAAGAGTTAGATCAGTCTCTTCTTCCTGCTTACTCTTACAAGCTGGAAATGTCTGTCTCTTCTTCGCCAAAAAAGATGTCAAAGACTTTCCCTAGCATTTTAAGTAGCTAGCTGACTAGAGAACAGCCCAGATATTGCTGCATCAGTAAAGTATTCTGAAAGGGACACTGTCATCTTAAAACAACACAGGCTGTATCTAAATTAAGAGTCATAGTAATATTCTACTCTAGTGTCTCAATGAAATAAGGACAGTGATTCCTCCCCATGCACAAAAATCCCAAATGGGCCACAAAATCCACCTGATTTACCACTGCACCCAAGGTGACCCTACCACAACAAACCAGTACATGTAACTGTTGCTGTAATCATAAGCACAAGACACAGAATGCTTCACAGAGCAGGATATTTATATATCCAATGTGTTCGACCAGCTGCTCAAAAGAGCAGATGAGCATAGCATTAGAAAAACACTGTGTGTGTTTGTATGATACGCCTGTGTATGCAGCCAACTCAAAACACTCTTCCTCACTTGAACTCAGGCAGTTTCCATTATTTATTTATCTACTTATTTATTTATTTTAGCGGCTATTTGACATCCCTTCTTAAGTTTAGAAAATTCAGCCTCCTGCTTCATCATTCAGCACTCTCCCTGCCATATGGTTGCTTTGATTCATCCCAGCCATCAGCTGGTGTAGTGCACAGTTCAGGGATGTTTTAAGTTTTACCATATTTAAGGGCAGGAGGATTTATATGTTGCTCATCTTTTTGATGTTCTGGACTTGGATGCGCCAACTAACAACACTCATTACTGTCTGAATTTCTCTCAGAAAAGCAGTCAATGCAGGAGATGGGAAAGAAAAGAATGGGTAAGCACTTACCTTTAGGTTGCTTTTGTGAAAGTATTTCAATACCAATTCTCCTATGCCCAAGGCTGTGAGACCTGTAAATGTAATGCAGCATACTTTCTCTATTGCAAATTTAACCTAATTCCCTCACAGCAAGTGCAGCTACATTAAGAAAGAATAGACCATGTTGCATACAAGTGATTCAAGCTGCAACTGCTAGGGTTTGATGTTAAATTTACTCCTTGAAAAATTTATCCAAATGTGTTTTGAAATGTAGAAAACAGATTACATTAGACAGCATTATACACTGGCCTGTTCTGTAAGTACCAAGAAATCATTCAAACAAATAGCTTTACAGAAGGAAATGCAGGCAGGAAAAGCATTTTCATAAAGGCAAAAGACAAGGTGTTGCCACTACAAAACCTCTATATTCACACTTTTCCTATTCCCCAGAGGCAAGATAACACTTCTCCGCCAAGCTTCAAATCTTGAAGCCCAGAACTCATGCTACCACCAAGGACAACACCAATACCCCCCATGTAAACAGTGACTAGCACATAGACCTATCCACAGCTTCTTCAGACAAATGTTGTGCACACATCTGCCACCCACCAAATTCACTGAGAATCATAATAAAGTATACCCAACCCATTACAACAACATCAGGTCAACTATATTGGAGTTTTGACCAGTCACTAAATAAACCACAGAGAAGAAAGAGTAAGTTGGACCAGCACCAAGAAAAATAAGTGCAACCACTGGAAAAACAATGTGTATTTTCACTCTATTTTAAAGCATAGGCCACATAGTACTTTACCCAATTTAACAAATGGTTTTCATGTTCGGAAATATTTGCAAAGGGAAGAAATCTATTTTCTGATGAATAAAAACTGTTTGAATGGTCTGACTGATTAACATTGTGTAACATTTACACAGTACTTTTTGCATACATTTGAGCATTTAAAAGATTTGTGTATGTTAAATTACATCCTTCAAATATGGCCCCATATTGTTTATAAGATCCATGTAAGACAACAGGAGGCAATTATCAGAGAATTTTATCTCCTTTAGTCTTTTGGAAAGCAGTACAAACATCATTTTTATAACTATCTTTGCACCCTGTTTCAACTAGTGAGGTAAGATATAATTTTGGATGTTCCTACTTCAAAGGATAGAACATAGCTTTTTTTCTTTTTCATTGTGTATCCAAGCAGAATAAAAATCTCCCATCTTTTTACCATATAGGATTTACCTTATATAATTAATTCTGTCTAAAAAGGTAGGCATGTTTCCTAAGTTAGGAAAGATTTGAAGGAGAGGGAGGTTGGGGGTTTTGGTGTTTTTTTTAAAGTACTGATATAGGCAAAACAGGGAAGCTTTCAAGTGTACAAGCTCTTCTTCAGGCTTGAAAGAAAAGCAGAGATCTTTGGAGTTAAATACAAGCTGAGAACAATAATTCTGAATTTGTTAATCAGTTAGATCATTTGAGAGAAAAGGCAGCTGGTACCTCAGGAACAGAGGAATGACACCTGCAGCAGAAGGGATGGTAAGATAGCTATCTGCTGTGGGAAAAAGAGATAAGCAATTTATCATCAACTGAACTTGCAGGAATTAATGGGCATGGGCAAAAGAAGGCATAGTGTGCTACAAAGCTAGTATATCTCTACTCAATTCATGATTTCTGGTATCCAAAAGTGTTATGAATTTTAGTTCCCAGGTACTTATTTTGAAAGTATTTCACAGGTTTCCGTTGAGGATAAGAACTGAAAAGGCAAAAATGAAATGAATGTTTTGTGAGAAATATTCTTTCTCAGATCTTTGAGTGTGTCTGTTTTTCATCTATTCACTCATCCTGGTGTTTAGCGGTTGTTTGGTTTCACTCATGTAATTTCCTCATGGACATTTAATGTGCTTGCAAAAGTATATTACATATGGGATGCGTAAGCTCCAGGTCTCGTAATGGTCCAGTGGAGGACAAGGTATTGTAACAGTTGAGAAGATGTGTTGGCAGTTCTTACTTTTGACATTCAGCTGTTATTATGGGTCTGGTTAGCATGTGCTAGTCCATAAGAGTGATGCTATAGTGATAAGTTTAGAAAAGATCCACACTGAGGGTTGGAGGACTGTTGAAGGAGATGCCTCTAGGCAGGGGGACACATATTGCATTTGTAGTGGATTTCAGTGAAAGACTCTAGGTGATAAAGGTGTCATTTATATAGTCTTAGGTACAGCATAAGTATAAGCATAAGCAGGGTGGAATAGACATTTAAAATATCTTCTTCAAGGTGGCTCATTAAAAGTCTGCCATATTGCAAGACCCTCTGTGTGATATTGCTGTGTCCTCACTGTCTGATACTAAAGGTGAAGTTATGTGTGAGAATGAGAAGAAGTTAGCTGATCTGAATTTCTGAGTGTTAGTCACCATATTGTACATACTCAGGGTAGTCTTAGAGGCTTCCATGATGCTGGTATGTGAACAGGTAACATCTGTCACAACTAGGTTGATCCTGGTGAAGTTGGGATTATGTTGTGTGGTTTATGAAGCAAGTTCGCTCTGTCCTGCAGCAAGCATGCCCCTTTGGCGAGTACAAACTGGAGGAGGACAGTAAGAGTGCAATGAGTAGGAATGCAAGGTTTCCCCTGACAGAGTCCTGGGGACAGTATAGGACGTCTTATGTGTAGAAGGAGATGCTACATAAAATGACAGAAGATGTAGTATCTTCTTCAAGTTCCATCAGCCTGATCAATGTAGTCTTTGTAGATCAAGATGTTACAGATCTTTGTTCATCTGTTGGCTTAATTGCTTTGTAGGGATGCTGTTTTAAGCACTGCTCAGGATTGTTTTCAGAAAGAGCCTGTGATACTCTTGGTTTATGTTGGATATTTCAATGCTCATTCTTATCCTAAAGTGGTTACTACAGCAGCCCAAGGTGGGATTTTGGCTAGGCTTGTCAACGAGTCTCCCTCTATAGACTATGGAGAGAGACATTTACCTGCAGAGGTAGAACCATGCCATTCTGTGTAAAGCAAATGGGAAGCACCATTTTGGGATATCTATGGTACTTCCTTAGGTGTCTATAGTTAACTGAAAAGACTCAGTTTTCTTATCAGACATTATCTTTCCAGCAAGATTCTTCATGAAAAACTGAACTGTTGCTCCTTCACAGATTGAGATTTACAGGTTTACTTTTCAAACCCATTGGCATGAAAATGTTTAATGGTGGTATTCCCAAAGCTCAAAGTATATGCTATGTCACAAGGAAAGGCAACTCCTCCATAATTTCTGACAGAAATGTCCTGACAGTCTTCCACCAGAAAGAGGACTGAAGAAAAACCCACTCACAAAATCCTGGAGTAAATTCCTTAGGCTCAGCAGTTCCTATGGCTCCAGGAGAGTGAATGTTTTCAGTAGAACTCTTGGATGAGCTGGGCAATCCATCCACAAATATTTACTAAAAGGGTGTGAGCTGGCACTGGTGTTTGGTAGTCAGTCTCTATCCAGATGGTCTGGCTTCAGTCACTGGAGCATGACCACTGAATTTCTCTTAATTTGCAGCAGCTAGAGTTGAGCTAGGGTAACATAAGCTTCCTGCTCATTCTTACATGCAGGCTATCAATCCCGGGTGTTTCATCCTTGGCTCAACTATTCCTTTTTCAGCATCTTCTTAGCCAAGAGCTTTCTCTTCTGATGGTCTCTTGGGGCTGAGTGAAATTCATCTGGAGTGAGGGAGAAAAGGAATGGGCATCTAAGCACAAGTATTTCAATCACCACTCTCATATCCATGACAGATTACAGCAGTCTGATTCCTATGAAATACTGCAGCATACACTGTCTATCTTGTCTGTACAGTTTGACTGACTGAAGCATTGTCCAGCAGCCCTTTTTGGCCGTATTTCAGGCCCTCTGCAGATTCAGACAGTATCTGATATGCCTAAACTACATTATTTAGACTTTCCTTCCAAAAAAGGCAAAAAAACTGTCTGTTTCCTTTCAATGTAAGTGGAGATGAGGAGAGCCATGTAACCTTAGGAATGGAAGGCTTCTGAAGGCCCTATAGTCTACCTTAATCCATCTCTGCAGATCATTATCTCTTTTTATGAGTTTATAATCAACAATCACTATTCCTTTAAAAACCTGAGATGCTCTGAAGGTAATGTCAAAGTAATCTTAATCAACCTAATCTGCATCAAGTTCTTACTAAATACCAATAATTTCCAAAGCAGAAAAAGTACACTGTACTGTTCCACATCTAATGTTTCATAGAAAAACAGTGTATTACTTGCATACACTAGCAGTTAGTAGAAAAGAAAACATGGAAGTAGCTGATGAGCTGTTGACTATCCCTGTATTCTTGTCAACTGGACAGAGATCTGAATGGTGGTGCAAAATGAAAGGTAATCAAACTGCCAACCACAAAAAAATTTTGCGAGTTTATCACACTATTGGTGATCAAGCTGCTAATATAACATGGCATTTCAGTTCATTAGCTGTGAATATGATACTAATAAGTACCTCAGGCAATTAAAACAAGTGTTAAATTGTATTAGGTTACTTGCAATCGGCACTTTGAACAACCTGGTGAGCATATATTTCATGCAGTCCACGCAGTAGTGGCAATGACCCCAGAATGAAAACTGGCTACACTTTTGGTGTTTCTCATTTTGTTAGCTACAAAATCCTGTCAAGTCTGTGTAAAAATCTGCTAAACACAAGAAAAAAAGGTAGGTGGGTGTTAATAAGAATGGCTTGAAAGCCTGTTAATCTAAAATCCAGATGTTTTTTTATTGAAGAATTTAGAAGTATTCTCAAAGCCAGCACCAGCTGCAGGTATTGCTATGCCATAATTGTTTAGATACTATGGTAACAGGCACTGTGAAAAACACTGAGATAGACAGTTTTACATCACTTTTCTTCATTTGACCTTTCCATTCACTTTTGATTCATATGCACCTACCAGCTGATAGTTTAGATTCAAGCTCCAATGAATTCAAAATCTGAAAAAAAGCTTAGCTAAAAAATCCGTGCTTCACTCAGTTAATAGAGAAATGCAGTGTACGCTGCTAGTCCATGCATTAGATCTCACTAGCTATCATCCCCTTGTCCTCTAACCCAAACACAACTTTTTTTACAGCTTCAGAGAATCCTCATGAAAAGTTTTGATAACCAAATGTGAAAGAATATATGACTCCAAGATTAAGCCAAGTAGGTGTTGGAGACTTAAGAACTGTCCCATCACTGGTCTACTAGCAAAAATTAATTAAATAAATAGACTTAAAAAGTAAAAAAAAAGAAACAATAAAACTTCACACATGTTCTTCTCTAGGTACACTGATAGTAACAAATATCTTGTGTGGCAAAGTAAAGGTTACACTTTTCTTGGATGTTTTGTGTGAGGCAAATTACAGATCCAATAGTCCTCTAGCATCCTACCTTCTAGGCTCTGAAACTAACTCCATTATCCCTTTAGTTTCACTCTACCTCTAGGGAGTAAAGAAATGCACTGTTAATTCAGTGTTAACAAAATGAGACCAACTAGGCTAGCTGGTATCTGAGCGCGAACAGGACGAAACAAAACTATCAGCAATGCAGTTAGGTGACAGCTACAATTTAAATTAGATAAATGTTAAGTCATATGGAGTAGGAGAAAGGACCAAAGTATTTTTCACATGCTGCTGGGATCTAAATTACCTAAAGATCTAAATTACCTAGAGTATTTCAAGAACAGGATCTAGCATTCATTGTTAGCAGGCTGACGTGCTGCTGAAAGTTTAGAACAAAGAAATGATTGGGCAAAATAATAAAATTGGCAAGGATTGCTAAAGGAAATATTGGAACAGGACTAGGATTTTATAATTTGGTGATACATTTTTTGTCCCCTTAATACAGGGTAGTCTGTCTCAACTCCAAACTCCAGTGTGCCACAGACAGTAAAGCTCTACATGGACAGGGGATAAGAGAGTAGAAGAGAGATTAAATATTGAGAACAATTAAAATAACCAAGGCTATTTAGTTTAGAAAGCAGGAGTATAAGAAGGACAACCTAACATAATGAATGGTTTAGGTGAAAGAGATCTGGTACTCCCCCATAGCCAGTCCCAGCCCCATAACACAATTACAAGAGTAAAGTTGATGAAATTGGCAGGCAGAAAATGTGAAATGAACAGAAGGGAAAGTGTCTTAAAGTAGCACATTATCAGCCTATGCAATTCACTGCTACAGGAAATCGTTGAGGAAAAGAGTTTAACAGGATTTTAAGAGGATTGTTTTATTTGTACTGACAAGTAAAACTTTTGTGCCTGCATGAAGTTTGATCAAAAACGTAAGGGACTTTAACCCTTCATGGGGAAGGAAGCTATGGGTAGGGGCTTGCCAGAGAGGCATCTGGATGCATGAAGCCAAGGTCAGTTCTGCCTTCCTTTGAACTTTGGGGACAGTAGATACCAGGCTGCCTGTTAGGGCAACCTTCACATTTATAGCTCTCAGGAGCTGCTAAACAAGGAAGCAGGAAAGAAGAGGACGCTCTGGGATTTTGCTCAGATTTTGATTGTAATCAGGATAACATGTAAGATCCATGTGAGTTTTTCCTAAAGACACTAAAACTCTAGAGATTTAATACACGTGCACCAAAACTCACTGTAAGCCAGGTGCTTGCCTGTAAAAGCTAGACATCTGCTAACTGGCATGCTGTCCCTCCCTGCTCTTTTCTCTAGGTATATTCATTTACACTCAGCTATAACACTGCTACACAGAAAAGACTCTGAATACTAGACACCTGGATTTTTTTTTTTCAAATGACCTGCAAGAGTTGGGTAGACACTTACACACAAAAAATAATTTTACCAGATCATGCAACAATGCTGAAAGATTCAAGAAAAGTGAGTGAAATTGCCTAGAATTAAAAATTAAAACAATGTGTTTTCTGTATTATAGCATTTTGTTCTGAACAATAAAAGCAGCATGATGTTGACTGTCTTAGTAAACCACCCATTTTAAGCACCTTTCAGCTGGGCCCTCAGAAGGAGCCCGCAATTACATTTTAAAATAGGTAGGTAACTCTGCTAGCACATTGGTGTTGATGTCCAGATCTTGATATGTTCAACCAGGCTTTCATTCTGTCCCTCTGGTTTAATGTCTCATCAGGCCACAGTGTCTGACTCTGGAGTAGAAACAGCTCAGCCCACTCACACCAGCAATCAGACAGATGATGAAGAAACTGGTACAGCTTCTGAGTGCAAATGCCTGAGAATGTCTAGTTTGGGATTTTAATCCATTGTGGCCTTCACTACTGCTAACTGTTCTGCTGTCATAGTTTATCCATAAATTTATATTGTAAAATGATAAAAAAAAAAAAAAAAAAAAGAAGAAGCTATAAATGCTGGTATAAATTAAAAAAACATCATTGTGTTGTCTGATACAAAAAACATAAAGTGGAAGAGCAATAACAAACCAGAGCTAGAGTTTAAGAAGAGGAAAAAAAAAAACCAACAGGAAGTGTAGGTCACTAAACAAAAATCTAAAAATGTAACCGAACTTTTGTTGAGTAGAAGAGATATTCATCCCTGCTCCAGCACTTTTAGTTCAGCTAAAAGAACAAGCCAGTTCTAAAAGCCCCTAACAATTACCAAAACTACACATGGTAAGGAGTAGAGCTGTAGAGCCACTCTTTCCCTTGCAGCAGCTGGAAGGAGGATATCATAGGGCAAAGGATTTCCTAAGCATTTAATTAAAATTTTAAACTTTCTATAGAAAATTACTGGCTTTGAGAAAAATGGCAAGAAAAAGCAACTCACTCTCCACACATGTCCCTGTCAGTGAAAAGAGCTGGCCTATATCCTGTCGGTTAGCCTATTTGAGTGGGCTGTAGGAGGTTCAAAATGCGGCTCTTCTGAGGTGTCTTCCTTATGTCAGGGAGGTGGTCTTATCAGAGCCCACAGAGATATGTGGGTTTCCCTGGTGGCTCAGTCAATCTTTACATCAAGTGGAAAAGGACCAATTGGCGAGACTGTTTATGTAGGTTGGTGGCTAGGGTGCATTCTTCATAGGACTCACGTTAAATGATGGTTCTGTCCCATATGACCACATGGCTTTTGGGTGTTTTGAACTGTACTTTCAAAATTTTGTGAAAAGCTTGGGAGAGACTAGATTTTGTTTTGTCAAAATGTCAAGACTGTTGCTTTGTCCACTCTTAAAATGGAGGCAGTACTGTGACAGCTGCAATGTTTTTACATATGAGACTACACTTTTCCTATGCCCTTATGTGGTGAGATACTCCTGACCTCAGGTATGGCATGGGACAATGAAAAGCTCTTAAATAATGTACTTGCACTGCTTGCATAGCTGCATGGACCAACTCACACAAAGAAACCTGTGATCAACCTCTTATAATTATTTGCAGATCACCAACATTTTTGAGACGTGTCCAGCTTTCTATGTAAAGGATGTGCCTATGTTAACCTGTCAGTCATAAAATTGAACAGAGAAGGTGCAGTCCCATAAATAAGGCCCCCCAATGCTTACTTGAAGTAGCTCTCATTGGCTGGTCCAGGGGTGCTGCCTGGCAAAGGAGACACCCTTACATCATGATGGAGAACATGAGAGGCCAACAATTTCCCTGACTGTTGCTCATCAGCAGGAAAGATTAATCATTAACAGTGTTGTACATTGCCTACATGGCAAGTGAGCTGTTCCCTTTGCCCTTTCGCTCACACTTAGATTGCTTGCATTCCATTCAGGCTTAATTATAGTGATTGATTGTCAACTTTTTTTTATTATAATAAAGTTGGTTAGACTTGGTCCTTGGTCTGTTGCTATTTTATCATCCGAGATCCAAAGAACCCTTTGTCGTGTAACACCTTCCCAGGCTTCACAAGGTATCTTCACTTCAAGGAATGTCAACTGCAGGCCCAATCCCAGAGTGTTGTCTTGGCAAGACCTAACTGCCCATGTGACAGGCAGGCTGAAGGAAAGGGACCCAGCAGAAAGCAGTCCTCTGTCCTTCCAGGTTGAAAATTGAGCCTTATATTAACTACCTGCAATGCTGGCAAAGACCATGACAGAGCATATGTGCTAAGTGCCATCTCACAGCAGGGAATGAGACCCACTGTCCACTGGGATGGAAAACATTTGTGGGACATTTCAAAGCAGATAGTGCTGCAAGAGGAAAACTAACTCAGCAGGCAAGAAACATCTGGATGTGGATCTTTCCTGTACCACTCCATGTCACTTAGGATGTACATGAGACACTGTCGTAGTAAATAAGCCTGTTTCAGCATCTTTCAGCTGGGGCCACAAGACTTTAACTGCAAGTTAGAAGGCCTGCATAGATGACTTGCTTGGCCAGCTGCTTCTTGCCTTTTGTTACTGGGTTTATTTTTATAAGATCTGTTTCATTTGATATTCCTCCTAGTCTATCAAGTTTCCCAAAGTTAACAGTAACATGTTTGTATAAATTTTAAAACACATTTGCCATTTGAATGCTAACCAGTTTCAGATTCCTGAGGTGGTAAACTCTGTGAATCAAAACAAGCTCTGTTGCCTGTGTGGCTTTGCTTCATGGAAACAAACAGTATCTCCATAACCATAAGCCTGTACCTGATTTAAAAAAATAAAAGAAAAGAAGGGAAAATAGATGGTGTAGGTGGCAACAAGCTACTCTTCTATTGAAATTGTTTCCAAATTGTCAAAATGGCAAAGTATTGTCTCATCTTGTCACATTATTTATATCACACCAGATACATAGCCTATTTTAATGCGGTTTTATTCAGGGTTATATTGTTTAGCTTTTGCAAATCAACAGTTATGAGAAAACGAAAATCAAAGTATTGCACACTGTCTCACATTCCATTAATCCAGCTGAAGCTACAGTGAACAGATGCGTAGCGTACAAGTCATATGGTACTTATTTGAATGGGACACTTTCAACAAGAAATCATTCGTAATGCAACAACTTTATCGCTGCTATAAGGAATGTGACTTGTTGAAATGCAATGTGTTTTTTTTTAAACCAGCTGAAGCTAGGTACATTACCAAGTCTAGAAATCCTACTAGGCAATGTGGTATATACCATTAGCTGCCTAAATACCTTTGCACTGCGTTGTTCTGGTTCTGGAGAGGTATTTAAATGTCTAATTCCCAGTGATATCACTAGGACCAAGGTGCCTATGTACCTGTGAAGGTTCAAGTTTCCTATAGCATAAGGTTAATATTTTCAAGCCCAAGAGGCATACTTATTGTATACACCCATGTAAAAAAACTTTGCTCTTCCATATCTGCTGCATCTCACAATAGCTTTTGTATTTCTCATATTTCCTGTTAACTTAGGTGTGGATTTAACTCCACACTTTGAAAATCAGTGAAATCAGCAAGGCCTAAACTCAGACTTAAGGTTAAACACATGCTACTCTCTTCTGAGTGAGAAGAGAGTACTGAGTTACGGCATTACAGAGGGATAACTGCCTGCTATGGACTTTGTGGGTTTTCATTTGGGTTTCTAAATTGCTTGGTGCACTGTCAAAGTGTCCCTTTTAAGAGCTCTGGCGAATCATATTTCCCTCTTTTTCAAGAGATTACTTTCATCACTTCCTGCAGAGTCCCTCTAACCAAATCAGTGCCTCATTTTAATACATTTGACACAATAATGCTCTGCAGCTGCACACAGAAGCCACAGATAAACAGAGCACTGAATTAACAGGCCTCTGAAAACTTCCCAACTAAAATTCTTGACAGATTTTCTCAGTTACAAAAAAAAGGTAAAAAAACCACAAAACCCTAATAAAATATCTATCAGTGTTTTATCATGCATTTACAATAGAGAGCCAAACAGGTTTTGTTTTTCCAATCATTCTGACTTTCTCAAAGTCATTTCATTGATATTTGACCCTTCTGATACACATTTAAAGGCACAAATTACCAAGAATTGGGACATTTCTAAATGACAGGGGAACAGCCCTATTAATGCTCATCTTCACACCTACTTGCTGACTACTCAGACACAGGAAAAGGATTTTGGAATGTTAAACAATTAGAATTCACCCTCAGTCAAGATAGGAGCCTGTGTCAAGGTTGAGGTTCCAACTTAAGTAATTTTCCTATATTTAAATGTTCTCTTTTATATCACTTGAAAGATTATATTTCCTATGTGAACCCATCCACTGCATTTTGTATGCTGCTAAAGATTTCCCAAGCTACTTTTCAGTAATGCCTGATTTCTAGGTCTGAAGTCCTTCAGGGTGACAAGTGCTGTGATAGATCTGTATTAGAGTAAGAAATTAATTTTTATTCAATTTGATTAAGGAATTGCGTGAGGATTTTTTTTATCCCCTATGAAAAAATAGCTTTTCAGTTAAATGGAAATTTGCACTAATTATATTTTTAATCAAAATACATCAGGTTTATGGTAAAAGCCTCATGTTTCAACTGCAATTGGCTATGAAAACAAAATAAATTGCTTTTAGTTAAGACATTTGTAGAGGAAAAACATTACTTCCTAGCTATTTCTAAACTTGCTCCAGATCTAATAAGGGAAGTAGAAAAGGAATAGAAGCCAAGACAATATAAAATTTAGCCATTAATAGTGCACATGCAATTGCCCCATTGCAAGGAGGAATGACCTGAGAGATGCATGTGAGATTACCTTATGCACAAACTTGCCAGATATCACAACGATGGGTGTAACTTACAAGCCTGTGTAAGAAAGTTTGCCACCCTTGCAGACAGCTGCAACACTTTAATGCAATGTGCTAAATGAAATTTTATGCACAGAAGATTCAGTTAACTTCTTAGCAATGTAATCTCAGCAATATTTAAAACTTGCTCTGGAAGTGTCCAGCTGGCAGCTATTTTCCCCTCACCAAATGTATCGATCTTTTCCACATTTTAGGTCAATTCTCACTTCCCCCTCTACTGTGGTAGGTCGTGGCATGTGAATCTCTTACCTTTCCTGATCTTTGCCTCCTGCACCTCCTCCAATTTTAGACAAACGCCTGCAGCTATCCACTGGCAACCTTCTCTCCCTTTCCTCTGGCAGATAACTCTTGTTTTGGCAGCTTTTTTTCCCAGGTATTGCTTGAGTTCAGGAGCCTATGCACTGCACTGTAAAACAGACATAGGGCAATGCCTGTGGCATATAATATGGAGGTATCACATGTTTTAACGCAGTCAGTGCTACTGTTGTTGCTCCCCTAATGTGTAGTTTCTTCATATCTACTTTGTTCATCTGTATCATATTTGTTGCTGTACTCTTCTGCTACACAATAAGAGGTTATAAGGGTACAATGATAACAATTCTCTATACTTCCATGCATACAAAATCTCAGTTTTCTTCTACTGTTCAGAGAGGAAAATTTGTGCCCTAACAGATCTGGGGACAAATGCTTACCAATCCCTAAAATCTATGGCTACTTATTCTGGCAGGGTCAATTTATGCTTTTATTCTGCAAAAGTTGACTGGGGATCTGCCAGATAAGAGTTCAAAAAGTGACACCCTAGCCTCTTTGCATGGATATTAAACTTCTCATCAAATAATAGCTAAGAATGGTTGTCCCATAAATGGGGTTCATTTACCCAGTGTGCAAGCCAATAGCACACAGAGTCGAGGTATTTTCAAGTTGATTTCATTGATGTGCATGAATGGGTGCCTGTCTCAAGACGGCATACCTTTGTCTCAAAAATCCTCACATTTTTACACTTAATTAATACATATTTATTGTTATTTTCCATAATGATTGCTTCTTTCTTCTTCGCCCCTCATGTAAATTAGTGCGCAGACTCTGTCTTATTCCTTCATTGTCTTCTTTTGCGTAGGTGGTATCATTTGAGTAGGTGGTCAATGAGTTGGTGGTTGTGATCTCCCCCTATAGGAATTACCTTTTACCTCCTTCCCTAATCTTGGCAGTTCCAAGCAGTTCTTCAAGGTTTATTGACCAGACCACAATCTGTTACCCTTTCTGGCAGAAACATAAAGCCCATTGTCTAGTAGTTAGTTCCTAAACCCTGAATCATGTCTAGTTTTTGTTTCCCTATTATAAATATTAACTGATGGGGGCTGCACACAGGACTTTAGCAGCTCCCTGGTTATTTCAACCGTATTATACTTATTACTTGATAACATGGGGATTCGTCATGATATTCTTGCTCAAAGGCTCAAATGCAGCAACAGTTCAGCAACTCAGCAACTGATGTGTGCCAGACTTGCCTACCCATTTTCTGCCAAGCAGAATTCACTGATGCATTCACTTGTTCATCAGGATATCCAGGGTCTCCATGTATAGCCTGAGCATATTTATACTCTTTGGGCGCAAAGATGTTAGGTAAATATGCAACATTTGTGATGACAGTAGCATTGTGCCTTTAAAATTCCTGTTTAGTTTTCCATTTTCAAAGGAAATGGATTCATTCAAATAAATTGATTATAAGGCTGGGATTTTCAGAAGCACTCAGTGTTGGCCTGTATTAGCTATCTGAACTCCAGGGGGAGTCTTCTACTGACATCAGTGCCAGCAAAGTCAGGACAATGATAAGTGCTTGGAAAGACCCCACATACACAGTCAATTTGAATAAATTAAGGTTAAATTAAAGGTGCACGTATCAGAAGTATTCAGCACCCACAACTGGCAGCAGCTTCTTTACAGAATACAGTCCTTGTCTACAGAAATCAATTATCATCGGTAATAACTGTTAGTACTACTGGAGTACCTAGATGTTCTTACTGACACCAAGTCCTACACAATAGGCTCTGCCCGAGCCTCTGTTAAAGATAAGATAAATCTCCTAACTTCAGTGGCTCAGAATTGGACCCAGAGAAAAAGACAGTCTGTGACTCAAAAAGCTTATCTTCTAAATAAACAAGACAGACAAAGCCTGGTTGAAAACAAATCTGTCAAACTTGCAGAGACACTCAACACCTGCTGGCTTCTGTTCACTGAGCCAAGCTAAAACAGTGCTCTGATGCGACTACCTGAGTAACTGAATAAAGATGTAAGCACATGGCAGTGTATTTATATGAATACTTGGTCAGTTTTTGTGTGCAGAGGTCCAGAAACATTGCAAGTCTTTATCGTGAGGATATGAGGATAGGACTCAGCACCCATCACAAGCCATTAAAAATAATGTGCTGCATATTCCCAAGATATCACTGACCACTTTTATTAGAATACTTTTATTTCTTAATTAATAATTTTATTTCAATCTTAGACAAGCAAATTTTCTTCTTCAGAGGCTACACACAGAACATGCCACATTTGAAATTCTAAATGAAACTAGTCTGGCAGATGAAAGCCCATCTGCACAACAGTCTCAGAGCAAGAAAACAGCTGTGGATTCTCCCCTATACACAGAGATTTTCAGCATTTTCAAACCTTGATAAGAAAACTCTCTCTAATCTTTCACCTCTTCTTCCTTTCCTCCTTCAATTTTTTAAAAAACATTTCTGAGTAAAGAAAGATGCTAAAATAAAAGTCTGGGTGTGCACTAAAAGAGAAAAAAAAACCCACAACAATATCTGGCACTGGGGAATTTCTCAACAGAGAGGTTTGCTATGAAAATCTAAACACAGAGAAACCGGTTCCTGACTGTTTTCCCCATCTGAAGGATAATGCACTTGCGCTTTCATATTCCTCATTGGGCTCAGGTGGAATTCCAGAAATGTGCTTGAGATCTCCTTTTGTCAAAAGAAATTTAGAAATGTCTCCACTTACACTTTCATTCAGTAGCAGGATGAGTGGTGGCAGGGTAAGAGAGTATCGTCAAGAAGCGCTGGGTTGGTATGGGTCTCTGTGAATAGCTCTTGGTGCATCTAGTGAGTCTCCCTTTCCTGTCACCTTTCTGCTGACAACAGAGGGAATGCAGGTCCCCTGAAGGACAGTTCAGGGCTGCTGAGGTGTGAATTTGGTCTGAACTGCCCTTGCCAGGAGTCTCCATCTCTCCACCAACCACAGAGGGAGCTGACAGACGCTGTCTACTAGTAGTCGCTGTGAATATATCGCTCTCCCTGCAGGAGTCCCCAGTCAAGACCCTTAGGGGGTCCTGGGCTAGCTGGATCACAGGTGTGACCCCTTAGTGCAGTTTTTATGTGCTATATATCCTCACCTCTTACCAGGTGCCTCTGTGGCACGTCCCACGTTACTGATGGAATACAGCCAATGCAAGGTAACTACAGCAAGAGGAAAGCAGCTGATACTGACATAGCACTGCTATTTCCAGCCCTGTCTCGAGGCCCCTACATTGTACCAGACCAAATCAAGCTCTTCCTTGAGAGAAACAGTCATTAATTGGATGACATGCGCACACAAAAGTTCTGGATTCCTAAACAACTCCCCCAGTGCCTCCCCCATAAGCTGAATAATAACCATCTGGTGGAGCAAGTTTTAAAAAGTACAGATATGCCAGAATTTGCTTGGCAAGGTTTTAATCAAATTGAAGGAGGCAAATCTGCAAACAACAGTCTCCTTCACTCCACAAGCCTGATTCATCCACAGACACCATCCCTCCTGTGCTCTGGAGGAGGCAGGTGTCCTGTGGGAAAAAAACCACCACAGTGTGTAATTGTTTTGTTAAAAATTATACTTACTGGGGAGCAGAATAAATTCCACAGATAGTTGTATTTCTAGCATTCCTCTGCTCACAGTTCTTGATTCTGAAAACTTCTCAATCTTCTACATGTTGGGTTTGGGGATTTTTTTGTGTGTGTGTGTGTAACTGTAATTGCCAGACTCCCCCAGTTTTATTTCAGTTTTGATTTTCTGTAGTGTACTTGCATTTCAAATTTTTATGCAGTGAGTTTCTACATGAGTATCAACTATTCAGATTTGGAGTAGGGTTGTTTACATACAAAGTCTTTCTTTGATAGAGTTTCTTTCACAATCCCATGCAAAAAGGATCATTTTGATGCAGTTTGGACCAAGCTCTAGCAGCTGGAAAAGATGCAGTGACTCTACAAAATACACACTGACATCGAGGTGTTATGCTTTAAAAGTTATCTTTGTACAGCTCACATGTAGACTATTCTGACTCTTTTCCCAGGACTAAGTCTTTTATAGGGAATATTATAGAGTCAAAGTTGCAAAGATGCTTGTATGCTCCCAGACCAACTTTGACAGAGAGAATTATAGCATACTCTGGAGTTACTAAGCCCTCCAGAGCTGCTCCTACGCTCACACAGACAAGTGTCTGGATTTTTTTTTTTCTGCTATTGCTTGCTCTTGAGCTGGAATGGGAACGCTGTGTTCTTTTATCTGAATGGGCATGGTCTGTTTTCATACTGTAACATCAGTACCACTAGACACCTGCCTGAGAACTGGGTCCACTCGAGAACTGAAACTGTCCTGCACTCATGCAAAGGTTCCTCCACACCATGAACAAGACTCCTCTAGCATGGACTGGGGGTTATAGCAATGATCCATCTTCAGTTCAGCTCCTCCCCTTCCAGCCAGTACTTACACTACCACCGCTGAATGATAGGAAGGCAGCTAGATGAAAGCAATGGCTAGTCTTCAGTAATTGGCAGCATTCAACAAATACAAGTGTTAGAAAAGATGTTGTGCTTGCCTGAAAGGTTAAACCCCTGCTATCTCTTTATCTTGATGATCAATTTGCCAGAGTTTGCATTTTGAGGATTTTAATCTCTTCCCTACACAAGGGAAACAATATTTCATTTAAGATAGGCCGTTCTTTAACACCCCTCCCACAGCAGGGTGTTGATTTCAATACCACATGTCAGAATTAATCAATCTGGTTTTATTTCAAGGTTAGCTAAAGGAATTTTATTGCATTTGAGTAGAGAATTAATGTTACAGAGCAGAAATAGCATATCCACTCAAAGCAAAAGTGCTTTGGCCTCTGGAGTTAATGGAGAGCCCTCAGTATCCTGTGACAGATTTTGGTAATCTTTTGCCTTAATTTAAAAGAATGTAGAAATAATTTGACACCTGAATCAGGAAATGGCATTGCCCCCTTTCCCCTTTTTTGCTCAATCTTGGGAGACGTCTCTTCTGAGCAGCTGGATTCAAAGCCTTTTAATATTTAAGTTATAGTAAAAAATCTACAAGTAATTGATGAAACGTTTCCAGTAAGCCCAATGAGTTGGCTGCTCATCTTGTTTCCCCCATACAGTAGCTTAAGAAAGCTCTATTTGTACAGCCAGGAACACAACCCATTGAATTTGTACTCCTGCAAATTGGGCTGAATTGCTGCACAAGCACTGCCCACATTGTTTGCACTTAGGTACAGTAACCGTTATTTCTGACAGTCAAAGCAGAGCAACTTTTATTTCAATGCTTTATTTGAACCCCAGAGAACAAAACTACCCTTACTTTGTATTTTGTAAGTGCCACTGCTTACAGATTCTGACTCCACAACCACATTGGCATGGTGTCAGATGGGAAGATTTTTCCCAGTAATGGGCCATCTGACAGAATTATCAGGAAACTCCAAGCACATCATTAACATTTTCTACCAGAAAAGCCTTGACAGTGTCAGTGCTCATTCATCTTTTTCTTTCACCCCACACCCAATTCATCACACTGAATACTCATTCTGCTGGGCTGCTAGTTCCTGATAAAAAACAGGGACAGCCCATGTTGCTTCAGGAACATGTCTTAAATCCATTTCTTACTTGAATGAAGAAAAGGATGTTTTGTTTGAGGAGCTAAAAAATGAGGGAACATTCCAAACATGCTAAAAGAAGTTACCAGGCTTTGATCATGTGAGCTGGGAGCATCCCAGTGAAATCAAGAGATCACCCTTGCTATTTATCGTTGACATCCCTGACAAAGTGATACCCACATTTTTACGAACGTCTAATGTGACAGAGATTTTCAGGGAGAGATTTACTGGGACTGATCACAGAACAGGGTAGGTACCTTGCAGTATTACAATTTTTCCTACTCCTTCCCCGTAATACAGCTCTATTCTCAACATTGAGTGGAGCCAGGTGCTACTAACACAGCATCCACCTTGCTAAATATAGAAGCCCCAAGTGGTTGATGGCCTTTTGTATTGTGTTCTTCACTTCTGTGTTTGCCTACTGTGAGTAAGTGATAAGGGTAAAAACCTAGTAAATATTAAGCAATTAAGGTGAAGTTAGAGTAAAAAAAAAAAAAAAAGAGCATTTCATTAAAAGATTCAGGTTTGGGGTTTTTTATTTAAATATGCTTGGAGGAAGTGCTGAAGAACCAGATCATCCATGTGACTAGATGATTTGGGACTTGGTTCAGGTAATGTCTCAAATTTAGCTGAAAGGATTTAGTCTGATTTTTTATTGATAGTAGTAGTAGTAGTAGTAGTTGTTCACTGTTTTGGTTTGTTCTTGTTCTGCTTTAGTTTGAAGTCAGTTGCATCCCTTTCTTAGTCTAATACTAAATCAGATATCCTCTATGTAAGTAGTGCAGTAAAATGCCTGGGGGGAAAGCAGCTAAAAACCACTCTCCTTCTTTCATTGATATCTTTCTCCTCCTCACATGCATATCAGTTATTCTATAGAATGAAAAGAACTTGTGTCCCAGAAAAGATGAAAGAATTGTATGTGTGCCATAATATTAATCATCCTTCTAATATTATAATAACATTTGGAGAAGCTCCTATAACACTGGATCACTTCTAAATGACTATGTTATTTTTCTTAATAAGAGCTTTCATAAACCATTGTTCAGCCATTAACAAAAACTGAGTACTTGTGCGTGCCATGAATTCAGTCTGCTACAAAAATGTTAGTTTTCATTGACTGATAGGAAACGTGATTCAAAAAAGTACTTCTTTGCCATAAGAAAACTTATTCTGTGAAGTGAAGCAAAAAGTTTTATGATGCTTTTCCATAAGGTAAAAAAAGACCCCAGAGCCAGTTCAAGCTGCAAGATAAGGAAGCTACAATCATCAGCAGAAGCTGCAACCTTAGAGATAAGAAAAGAAATGGGCCACCTAGAGACAATAACAGGACTCAATGAAGAAAAGGAAGACTCCAGACCCTGATATTACTATTGGTCCAAACTTTCACATAAGGAGTGGGGAACTTAGATTGTAAGGGTATAATTTCCCAGGGATTTCTTTGTTTAGGATTCCTTTTTGGAGGCACCCAGCTTGAGCTCTAGCATTAATAAAAGAGAACTTCACAGAAGAATTTCCTTTTTGTTTTATGGAATCAGCAGAAACCTAGAGTCAAACTCTGTTATGGTGGCTGGCATGCATAAATTCCATGACTAAACAAAGTTTCAAGCACTACTTCAGGAGGTTGGCTGGACTGCTGAGCTTCATTAGCAATGTAATTGGTCTCTGGTTCAAATGGAAGAATTGCAGTATTCTATGCAGCATGGTAAAGATGGCATTTAAATCAGGTTTCTTAAATATGCACATTTAGTGTATTTAATTGACTGTAAAATAATTATTCTGTGCTGTATAATTATGTTGTGGCAGAGAGCAAGGCTTCTAAACATCTCAAAGGCAAATGATTACAGGCCCAGAATTAAGACATTATTCTCTCCTAAAATATACAGTAGAACAATGAAAGTGTTTTATCTCCGCAGTGAGGTCTTTGCATCAGACTTGAAGCTATGTTTAAGAAGATCCTCTTAATGGTTTCTTCCCCTCATTTTCTACCCTTCCTCATGCTTCTTTAATTTAGCAATACAGATGGAAATACAGTTCAAACCATGGGCAGGAATGAGGATTAAAATCCCCGCATGGCATCAGTGGTTTCAGCTAGTTCAGAATGTCTAAAGCTAGTCATGTGAGAATTTCAGTTGTTCAAAGAGATAGGCATATCCTGAGTGTCATTTGGGACACTTGAGTTGGATGGTGAAGGTGGATGATGTGTCAATATCCCTTTAAACACAGATCTGTGGTCTGACCAGAGTTAAAGATTGCTTGAAGGCAAGATAGGAGAGAAATCTGTTTTCCTCTTCTTTGAGAATTTTAGCCTAACCCGGGGCGGGGTGGGGGGGTCGGGGATTGTGTAGTGTGAGAGTGTGTGAGAGGAAGGAAAGATGGGATGGACAAAATCCTCTTTTCCCTAAAGACCTCTCACTGATGTGTCTTGCTCATCTCCCATGGGGAGGGTGGGGGTTGGTGGCTTGCAGGGAAGTGATTTCTTGCACTTGGACAGAAGCACCATTAGCCCTTTTGGCACAGTAGCTGTGCTGCAGACTAAGCCGGGATGTTCAACAGCACTTCATGCTTTTTCTCCTACCTACTTTTTGCTGGCTTGGAGAAGTCATGGTGTCATTAATCAAACTGCAGTTCCTGGTGAGGAGTTGGATGCTAAGGATCAGAAGAAACACACAGAGAATCAGAAAATAAGTTTGTCAAAAGCCATTTTTTTTTTCTTGCCTTGTTCTCTACTCCCGACCCCCTCAACTAGCAGAAATTGCATTTTTCTTTGAAATAAGATCCCTCCCTTGAGGGAGAAAAGCCAACTGGGAGCACCAAGTGCAGTTGTATTTCACAAAAAAAGTAATGGACTGAGGGTCTGATTTCCACAGCCCTTGTCCTCATCTGACACCGTTGGTTTATTTGCGAAAGTTATCATCAACCCAAAGCAGTGTTTCTTCACATAAGTGTTGCCATATTGGCCTCTATAAAAGGTTCATCAGGTCTTGTATCCTCTAACTGGATGCTTAGGGAGGAGCACAGGGTCTTGAACAACAGTCATATTATCAGCTTGCTTTGCAGCAACAAGAGGCACTAGGTCTTTCCAGCTGGAAATCTTTCACTGCCTCCGATAGTGTTTCCCAGCAGTCACATTCTATGGACCACATCATTCTTACTCCTGAAAGCTTTTTTGGTGTGATTTGACCTTCTTTCACCACACTGCAAGAAAGACCGTCCTTGTAACTAACTAGCCTCATGTTCTATCCATCAAGGGAACATGAAATCATGGAATTAGGGCTGCCTCTGCTTATGATGGGTATATGGGGATCTGCATGCTATCATCACATTAAGAAGACAAAATTAGCAGATGGGGCAATGGAAAGAGCTATATTCTAGGTTAGTCTTATCATGAAGATCTAGTACCTCTTTCTTTCCACTCCTGAAAGGCCTGGGAGAAATCAGTTTATTAGGGGCAGTGTTCCTCTGGGATACTCTGCAAAACAGTGTGCTCACCGTGAACTGGATGTAATGGGAACAACTGTCTTTTTTTCCATCACAGACCACAGCTGGAGAGAGATCTTTAGCATTGGAATTAGCATTTTTCTTAAGTCCCATGTCTGACCTGCACTCAGCTACCTCATTGTGCTTCTAGGTGGCTCATTGCTGCACAAAAGACTATGGCTTGCCTGGCCAAAAGCCTTTTTTTGGAACTGGAATATGTTCTCAAAAAAATGCAGTATTGACATTGAAGCCTAATATTAAGTTATTATCATGCAGCCTTCAGTCCTGAACCAGAGAAAGCATCTGTCCCTTTTCTAGGGAGGTAGGTGTAGAACTGGTGAGAAATCTCTGAAACCTCTCAGGAGTAGAAATATCTGGAGCTCCACTAACAATGAGATGTGAGAACTGGAATATTAGCAACCCTTTTAAATAGACAAGGATTGCCGTAGGAAAGGAAAACCTGATTTATTCTTTTGATTAATAATAAATCATGTAGCCCTTTCAGTAGACATCTTTAATGCCTAATATTTGTCACATATCTTAGATAATAGAATACCCTAAATATAGCCCATTAGCTTTAAGTACTGGAGGACATTAGCAGAACAGTCTTTTGTATGTGAAGAAAAAACGGGAGACAGATTTGATAAATTATTGGTCATGGAGAATTTGAACAGCCCATCTTCTCCATTCTCCAAATGCAATAAATTTTTTAAGATCAGAGTGTATGTCAAATGGAGTTCATAAAGTGGAAAATGACACTATTTACTTTCATCAAATAAAATGCTGTCAAAATTTATGGCTCTGCACCTCAGAAATCTGTCTGAATGCTACTGCTATTTTGTGTAACACTTTAGCAACCCAAAATAATAGGGCTATAAACCAAGTTATGCCAGCAGAAGTTCTTAAAAAAATAATTTAAAAATCCTAAATTCATAACTTGAAGCAATAGTCCAAGTTTTTGACTGCTGCATAAGGAAAAATGGTATAACTTTTCAAAATTAGCAGAGATGGGAATTTCTTCTAAAGAAAGCTGAGAAATCTGACCTGTATCAGGACTATCATACACCTTGGAATGAGATGTGGTGAATTTAACCATCTTAACGTGCAGACACCCACATGTAATGGTAATAAAATGGTCCCGTTTCAGTTTTGCCAACATGATATTTCATTGCACTGTACCAGCTGGATTTCTTTAGTATTCATCCACAAATCACTAGAACAGTAACATGTACTGTATCCCTGTTCCAACTACATTGAGGCAAATTGGGCCTATTGAGTCCCCAGTCTCATCTTTCCAACTAAAATGACATTTTATATTGTGGTAATACAGACAGTCATCTTGAACCACCACAAAACTTTTTTTTTTGTGCTTTTTTCCCCTCTGCCTGGCAATGACCAAGACTGGCATTTACCATGATTTTTCCTTAGTCCTTTAACTTCTGTTCTACTTGTCCGTGATCATACCATCTATTTAAAAAGATGGGTTTTTACAGGGGAACATCCAAAAATACCCCTGCCTACCTGAGAAAGCATCCAAGTTCACCAAATGCAGTCTCTAATGTCATCATCAGTCCTGAAAATAGGCTTTAGAGACTACTGTTGGAAAGCACTCACAGCAAAGTGCTGCATTTATAGGTAGGGATTACTGTCCTCTAACTGTTCCTTTTTAAGGATGCCACAAACTTTTATTCTCTTCTTTCTGATGTCCGGAAATAGATATGTCTACTGCAGGTGTGCTTTGGAGTGAAGCTGGCTTGCCTTTCAGAAAAGCTTGGATGCTCTTAGTAATAGCAGAAGCTATGAAACAATCCCCTTGTAAATGGACTGATGCACAGTGGTGGCTCTATCTTCTGCATCTGTCCACAGATCCCCTTATTGCAAATGCTTTAATTGGAAGAATGCAGTTTGAATACAGGTTCATCTAGTTAAAAATCCCAGGTGTAAGATTCATGCCATTGTGGGTAATATTCCGATTTACTTCAATAGATGCAGCAACCTGGTAAAACATCAGTAGAAGTCTCAGTTAAAAATCTGTGCCCTGTATCAGAAGGATAACTTATATAGTCATCCATATTTGTGAGAAGTTCAGCTACAAAGACAGTCAAGGCTCTTTTATGATTCCTTCTATAATGTAATGCACCGAGCAGCTGGAGAACCTTACAGGGCTAAATGTTGAGTTGGCTGTTGTTTTTACTACCTGACTCTCTGACTGTAGCTCCTGTTTCTCTCCTCCAGTCTGTAGTCAGAACATCCTCCCATCATGTGAGCAAAAAGCACCAGGCTGAGTTCTGTGACCTGACTTTCTCTCCAGTCATGTGTATCGATCTACTACAAGCCCAGAAATGAACCATCACTTGGCCGAGAGGCAATAGAAGGGAGACAGAGCAACTTGCATGAATGCAATAACTTTCAGCACAGAGCCTCCAGCAGCAACAGCTCCCCTTGATGTTAAACAAGAACCAAAGCCAAGTTAGGAAAAACACTTTTTTTTCCTTCCTCTTAAAACAGTTTGGACCGAGGCCCATTTTGTTTTTCTGTGCTCTAGCTAGGAATTCTCAGCATTCTTGCTAGAGGAAATACAGTACCTGCGCTTCCTACTGCGGAAGAGTCTGAGCAGAGATGAGCCACCAGCTCCACCCACACATACAAATACAAATCCATCTTTAAACTCCCTGTTTAATTTGACTGGTAATCAGCGTGGGTAGTTACCGTCTGATAATTATATGGCATTGAGAAGTTGTTAGCCAGATTTCTCCCATTTCAAGATACTTTATAGAGTTGCGTGATGACAGGCGAGGGATTACAGCCAATTGTCGGCCAGAGAGTGCATAACATACTGTCTAAAATGAGTCTGACACTTATCAGCAATGCAACAGGGTACAGAATTTCCAGTGTGAGAAAATAAGGTTAGGTCCAGAAAATACGGGCCTGTGTGATCAAACAGCTTACACATTTCACCAAACAGAATGCTGCCATTAAGATTTATACATTGAAACTTGAGATCTGTGACTCAAGGAAGGACAGCAAGCTTATTATTAATCAGTGAGAAGTGCTGTTTATAGTTCTGCAAAAGAAAAGTAAGTGAAATGTCTTCTTTTCATGCATGATCTTTGACAATAAATAATTATACTTAAGAGTGCATATCCTACAGGCCTTTGTAAACTAATGCTACACACAATAGGGACTTTTCTTTTTTGCCTCGGGATTAAAATTCAGCTTTTTGCGGTGAACTTTCTCAGCAGGACTAGAGAATGAGACAGGGAAAGATTCGAAGCTTAACTTATGAGACTGTAACCATAAGAAGAAATTCAAGATACAGGGAGCTATTAGCTTGACCTGTCCATACTCCGTCACAATGTGCTTCATGTCCTTACTTCAGAAAATGTCAGGAGTGTTTAATGTGCACTCTCATTTCTCAAAACTAAAGCTATCCATGCTGAAATCAGCATGGCTCTTGCCATGTGAAAGCACTTGCACAGTACAGGAACAGAAGAATGCTTTCACGGGTATGCACAACACCCCTTGCTCAACTGATGCTTGTCCTGATCCACACAGCTCACTGACAGGCTACTGGCTATGGATCAAAACTTTCATTGTCCTTGTAAGTCTAGGGCGTTTCCATCCATACATCACATACTGTTAAGCTCCACCTTTTCATATTATTAGTATACCTGCAGGAAATTATTTTTGCAATTATCTGATGCTTCAGATTCCCTGTGACATTTAATCAACTACAAACACAGCTTATTGCCTGGTGTGTTCAAGTGCCATGAACATTATCCCTTAAATAGCACGTGTCTTGTTTTACAGCTTAATTAGTTACTGTTAAAAGACATTATCTTATTGTATTCATCCTTGTCTAGATTTTCTATTTGCTGTAATTAGCAGATAAAATACAGGTATAGAGTATTAGCAGAAATCAAGTATATATATTTTCAACCATTCTAACAATTTACAAATAAAGACATTTTTCTAGGGTAATGAAAGAGTAAGAACAAATTCTGAAACAATTAGCAGTTTCTGATGTTATATTAGAGCACACAGGTGGATCCAAAGCAAAGAGCATTTTGTTTTTTAAAAAAAAGCACAGCACAACAACTGTTCAGAAGTACAATGTGTAGACACCCACTACATTTTTCAAATTCCTAGGACTGAAGTTGTGCAGAAGGGACATACTCTGCTCTTATGTCAATGATGGAACACAATAGGTGAATTCTCTGTAGTGCTTTGTCTTGATCTATCTAAATATACTCTAACCAATTTTGGGAGAGGGGTCAGGCTTCAAGAGTCTTGTCCATCAAGGTTTGCTGGCTGTGTGTTTGCTGCTACTTCAACAGCCTGTATAACTTGCAATAACTCACCATGCATAGTAAAGCTGAGAAAGCAACTATTGATCTTCTCTCTACGCTAGAGGCAGTATAATATACATTGGAAGAGACAATTAGGGCTCCATTCCAATAGTTTCTACATGATGTGCTTAAATATAATTGTGACTTAGCCCAGCTGGTCAAAGTGGAGCACGTACTTCTTGTTCTGCCTAGCTCAGTGGTCCTCTGTACTGCAGCTTTTGGGGTATTTTAAGCCTTGCAAAAAGGTAATTAAAAATAAGCTGGTTTTCAGTAAACTAAATTCATTTAACAGCAATCCACATCTCCTTTGGAAAATATAGAAGTATTACAACTCAGAGATGGATGAAAACTACATGTCTAATTCAGTATGGTTCTCTTCCAGAATTGCTATCCCTAGAAATTGTTATAACCAGAAGTGCTTTCTGGATTACAACACAGTGTGGAGGATGCCTGAGACTTGCTGCCAGTGCAATGCTATAATAATGTTTAAGACATCAATTCAGCAAACATGCTTTGAGACTTGAAAGATGTATTCTTTATCACTGAAGTCTGAAACTACAGCTGGACAAATTCTTTTCAGAATATAGTAAGCTCAAAAATGTGGTTTCATGAATTTTTGGGCTGAAGTTGACAAATTGTTTTGAGGAAAAAAATTTAGGCTGTAACATCAAAGCACTTCAATGTTTTCTAAAGTGGAGTTTTCGACTTATTTGGGAGTGCCGTTCATAATTCAAAATGGAAAAAAAGTCAACAATCTGAAACCCTACGAGAACTTATTTACTTTAAGACTTGCCAACATGTTACAAATACACTCCACGATTTTCTGTTGGATTTTTGGTTTAATAAAAGCTTGTTTTCTATCTGCCCAAACCAACACTTTCTTTTTTATTTCACCACCACCACCTTTTTTAACTCTCTGTTCTTTTCTTTTCATTCATTTCCACTGTCTCCATGTTGCAACCAAGATATAAGAGTTTCAAAACCTATCAAGTCACAAATGAAAGTCAAATATGCTAATGCTAACATTAATCATTTTAAGATGTTTGCAGGCAGGATTAAAATGCAGCAATTCCTTTGACGAAAGAAAAAAGGCTGATCAGTCCCCTCAGCCAAGCTTATTCACCACCAGCTTTTTTGTAGGGGAAGTGGGTTTTACTCAGCAATATTCTCTCGCACATGCAGGCTGGAGACATTCATCGCACTTATTTCCTCTCTGTCCCTTTCCTCCCCCGGCTTCCTCCCAGCTCATACCATAGTTCATGGCTGGCTGCAGTGGCTGCATTCTCATAAGTCCACATTTATCACTGTCTGCCCACCTATTGGAGTTGCTTCTGTAGTCGCAATCGGGTTATTAATTAGAATCATCTGGGGAGGCACAACTCATCGCTGTTCCCTGTTCTGGGAATTCATTCAGGAATAACATCCGTAACCACATCTTCCAGCACATACGTACACGGAAATGCCTTGAACGATACTTCTCACATACATTTTTCTCTCCCACAGGCATGCTGTTGACCTTCAAGCTCTAGATTATTTATCTCATTGCAGACAAGTTCTGCATGCTATTTATTTTGCTATGTAGGAGAATGCAGTTTGACGCATCATTGTAGCTCTGATGTAGAAAATACCCTTTCTTCTTCCTTCCAAAAAGGAAAAAGTCAGATGGGTTTTCAGAGCTTAATGAAATACATTAAAATAATCTTTAAATAAATACATTTTAAGACTATAAAAAAAGAATAAAAACCAATGGAGAATACATTCAGTAGAACATTTTAAATTCAGACTGATTAATTTTGCAGATGTTGACAATCCATATTGTAACGTAACTAGTCAATTGTTATCCACATTATAAATATCAAGAATCCCAAGGTTAAGGACATGGAATCCCATACAGTCTCTATTGCATTCCAGGTTATATTTATTTCTATTGTTTTAATTTGAGAACTTCAATATACTGAGCTTATCAAATCTTACTAAATAAACTGCATGTGGATAAAGGGGAGATATGCTAGATGATATAATGATCGTGTGCTCAATCCTTCTGAAATATTAGTATCTCTTCCCTGGTCTTTCAGCTGACTGTCCCAATTTGTGGTTTAAAGAGATGAGTTGAGCATCATCAAAATCCTATATAGGAGGCAATGCCATGTGTCATGGTTTAAGCCCAGCCGGCACCAAAGCACCATGAGGCTGCTTGCTCACTCCTCCCCACCCCACTGGGGGGTGGGGAGGAGAAAATACAGATAAAAGCTCGTGGGTTGACACAAGGACAGGAAGCCATCACTCACTTATGGTCATGAGCAAAAAACAGACTCAACTTGGGGAAAAAACAAAATCAATTTAATTTACTACCAATCAAATTGAAACAAGGATAATGAGAAGTAAAACCAAATCTTAAAACACCTTCCTCCACCCCTCCCTCCTTCCTGGGTTCAACTCCAGTCCCAATTTTCTCCACCTCCTCGCCCCAGCAGCACAGGGGGATGGGGAATGGGGGTTGGGGTCAGTCCATCACACCTTGCCTCTGCTGCTCCTTCCTCCTCAGGGGGAGAACTCCTCACTCATCCCCTGCTCCACCGTGGGGTCCCTCCCATGGAAGACAGTTCTCTACAAACTTCTCCAGCATGGGTCCTTTCCATGGGCCACAGTCCTTCAGGCACAGGCTGCTCCAGCGTGGGCTTTCCCATGGAGTCACAGCCATCTTCGGGGGCATCCACCTGCTCTGGCGTGGGCTCCTCCATGGGCTGCAGGTGGGCATCTGCTCCATCGTTTGCCTCCATGGGCTGCAGTGGGACAGCCTGCCGTCTCACCACGGGCTGCAGGGGCATCCACCTCCTCTGGTGCACCTCCTCCCCTCCTTCTGCACTGACCTTGGTGTCTGCAGAGGGGTTCTTCTCACATTCCAATCTCCTCCCCCGCTGCAGGTTTCCCTTCTTAAATATGTTCTCCCAGAGGTGCTACCACCATCGCAGATTAGCTTGGCCCTGGCCAGAGGTGAGTCCAACTTGGAGCCAGGGAAGCTTCTAGCAGCAGCTTCTTACAGGATCCATCCCTGCAGCCCCTCTCCCACTACCAAAACCCTGCCACACAAACCCAAAACACGATGGAAAGTGCTTATGTGCCTGACGCAAATGCATCTCTTTCTCAGAGTGTTAGCAGATTTTTCTTCTGTAATGAGTTGATACTTATGTTATGCTACTTATCTACTGGCATATGGTGGTAGTTTTTACTCTTTCATTGCAAAACATGATTCAGATTTCCAGAAGTATCTGTTGGAGCTGGACACTCAGATCATAGAAAGGGGTTTCAGCAAGGCACTCTGCAGAAGATCCTCAGAGATCCTATCACAACCCTAAGTGATTCTGAAAACCGGTAACCCGTAAATCAGCTACAGCTTCTCTACTTGACCATATAGTCTCTTGAGTCTCAACAGCTGCATGGTCACAGCAGATATATTCTTTCATGCATCTCGTTTTGGAAAACAGCTTTATAAGCAAAAAGTTGCTTGTGCAGGTGTTCAGAGAAATCAGGTATCAGAAACTGGGAGTATCGCTGCAGCCAATGTGAGTTTGGGCACGTGGGAACACTTTTCTGCCTTCTTGCTTTAAATTTCCTTTGACACTATATAGAGTAAATTTCATCAGTACCCTCAGAAAGCCCCAATGGCAAAGCCACAGGCTTCAAACCATAAAACCCTTCCAGTCTAGTGTCATTTACACAACTTCACCAAAGCTGCCTTCTGCTGCTTAACTAGTTTATCACTTGAACTAGTCACTTAATAGTCCACAAAAGTCTGTGATAAAATGCTCTGCGTGCAATTATTGTAATTAGGCATAACTGTCATTTTAAATCTGATTCCATGTGCATCTCCAGAGATTTAATCATTCAAGGTAGATCACCAAATAGCTGGCTGAGTTAATTATTTGAATAATCTACAATTCAGACACTTAATATTATGCCTACATATTCCCATGTGTGCCTGCATTTTCTGCTTGGGTCCACAGAAGTTTGGCAAAGCTACAGGGAGGCTTTGCTGTTGGTTGAAACAGTACAAGATAAGGGCACTGTTAATCCTTTGCTGCTGTGGCTTCTTCTGTCCCCAGGTAAAACGGGTTGGTATAAAGACTGTGGATCTGGGCAGTCAGATCAAGGCATGCCATCAAGAGATAAGAAGCTGAAGTTACATGAAGTTGAACAATTGGTGTCAGTGTACAGGCAGATTTGCAAAATTGAGCTTGCCACCTATTAGTGCAATGTGACTTCAAAATGCCATTTTCTTCCTACATTCCATGTTGTGGCAAAGACTGGCAACACTGCATTGTAGCTTGCTGTCACGTCCCAGTTTTTCAGGACCATGACTCAGGTTTGCTGATTCCCAGGTCAGGACTAAGGTGAAATGACACCAGGGATCCTTTAACTCACAAAACTCAACTTTTATTTGCTCACAACAAGAATTGGCATGCTCACCACCAAAATTAGTATGCTCACAACAAAAATTGGCATGAGACTTCATCAGTAAACTGTGTAACATGTGCTAATAATACACCACCAAACGTATGCTACAGGCCTTGCTTATTTGGGGATAAGTTCAGCGAAGACAATGAGAAGAGCCCTTCCCACTGAGTCACGAGGTTCAGAGTGGACCCCCTTGCTTTCTAGACTCCCTCTCAGAGAAGGGCCTAGGAGCAGCTGGATCCACTCTTAGTCCCAGACTTGGTCAATGGTTTTATGTCTTAAAGGGATGAGGTGTAGGGATTACAGCAAAGGAAAAGGGAAAGAGAGAACAAGACAGAGAGAGAAAAAGGGAAAGAGAAAGATTTCACAAGTCCTGGGTCCAGCGTTGGTCTAGTCAGCCAAGGGGTCCAGTTCCAGTGGACATGTGCAGCTGGGGCTTCAGTTTGTGTCCTTTTATCATCCTCGCCCCTCTTTTGGGCAGGTACTCGAATTTATTAGGTTAATTAGGTGTCATGAGCAGTTTGTGTGTGGGGCTTGGGGGTCGTCTGGGGAGTAACTTCCCCTTCCTTGCAGATGCAATCTTTCGCCATGCATGGCGAGCTGTCCTGCTCAGCATATCAGAATAGCACATCAGAACAGGGAGCTGTGCACCCTCTGGTATGCCCTCCCTGTCCTGTTGCTGATGGGTGCTGATCAGCTTCTTTTCACCTGTGGTTCCTTACTAGGCAGGGTTGGTTGTTATGCAGAATTTGCCCCACCACAATGTTTGAGACGTTAACTCTTTCAGTCTCTCATGCTTGCTTGGTGTAGCACTGGAAGCTTTCTGCCTTCTACTATTTACCAATATGGTCTCATCAGTGCACTCCTTTCTGAGCTTCAGTATTACAGGCAATTGGTTTTACCCAGTCATTCTGGGCTGTCTCATGCTTGTACAGCACCTTGTGGCTGTCAGGGTCAGAAAGCCACAATTTCCATCCTGCTCCCTGAAGGGCAGCCTCCTCCCTCCCTTTCAGCCAGGTCCTGCCATTGCATCAGTGGCTGGCAGCATTTTGCCTCCTCACTAATACTCATTGTCACGTGTACAGTATGGAAAGGTTGTTCTAACTTTGGCACCAGGCAACAGGCAGCAAACTTGATGACTTCTGATCTGAAAGTGCCTCTGCTGGTGGACTTCCAAGACCCATAGCTGGCTGTGGTTTCTGTGCCTGCCCTGACACAGGTTCCGCTGCAACCCAACTACTGCTATAGGTGGGCAATGCCAAAAACACTGACAGACCTGTTGGCACTGTCACTTGGAAAATTTCGGTGTCCTTCCTCTTCCTCACTCTTCTTCCTCCTCTTGCTTGTAGGAGATACAGCCCTTCCCTTCACTCTAGATACAGATCATTGAGATCAGGAACAGGCAAGGCAGCTCCTGAACTGTACTGAGAAGCTTTGAGCAGATGGTTCAAGATAGGGCTGGAAGAATGAATCCCTTGAGATGGAGGTGACAAATAAAAATGCAGCATCTATTTAAGAAAAGAAAACAACAATCCTCATGATCTTTAAGGCCATCTTGTGAACTGGGGAAGGAGAAGAGAGCTGACCTGTGATTGTAATGTTTGGAGGTTGCTGCTTATACTTAATCTTCATTTCCATTAAGAATAATTTTGTCTTTCAAAATAAGATATGAAAGAAGATTCCAGTGACTGCTTTCTGGCACGTAATGAAGGTAGTAAAATATTAGGTTCATAAAGGTCATTATGCCTTAGCAGGGGTGGAGGGATGGATTTCTGTTACTGGCTTTCCCTCCCCTCTCTGCTTCTGAATGAAACACATGCTGACATAATTTGAACTCAGAAGGCACTTGATAAAAGGATAAAGCATTTGCTTATCCCACTGTGCTTGCAGACTACGCTGGACTGACAGAGGCATTGCTATTTACAGAGAGGTGGGTGACTCAATCCACCCCTGCAGATTTTAGCAAAGGCTCAGGAATGTTGAAGGGGTTGGGAGCAACATGAGACTTTACCCCTTATCTGTGCGTCTTGGGGTGTTACTGAAAAAGCCAGTCAAAGAAACTCTCTAAGACTTGATTATGGAGTTTTAGAAAGCAGGCATTCTTTATTGCAGCACTGGGTGCACGGGGGACCACTCCACCTATCGTGCACACAGTTACCTACAGCAAGCAAAATTTATATTGTTCTAGTCATATGCATATTCATATTATCATTTACATAGTGTCCACCCTTTGGTCATGTGCAGTGTGGGTCATCTCTTTATCCTAGTTAGCTGGCCTTGGCAAATTTTAATTACAAAAACTCAGCAGAACTCAAAGCTTATCATCAAGGCCCAAGGCTTCTTGGCTGTTGACGCACATCAGGCCCGAGGCCTCCTGTTTATTGGCGCCTTTAGCACATACCATTGACAAAGCTCAAGGTTTTCTTATCTAATTAGTACATACCAAAATTTTGAAGTTATTCAAGCAAGCAAAAGTTCGTCACTACAGCAATACAGTAGAGTTTTTCCTTCTCATGCCTTTATTCAAGGCATCAGGGACTGCGGGCAAAGAACATGTCTGCCACAGCCTTGTGTGCCCTTTTCTTGATGTGCACCAACAGAGGGGGCAAGGGCTGATCTGGGAAACTGCAGCGGGGTCATCCCATCCTCAGCTTGTTTACATGTCCTTTGCAATTGTAGCTAATCCTCAAGCAAGCAAGTGCCTGTAATAACCCAGCCCTTCCTCACTACAGGGCAAATAGACCATCTTTTAAGTTCTCGTGTGTGAAACTGTATTTTTAAACAAGTATTTAGCATACAATTTTTCCAAGAGGTAGTGTGCAGCAGGCAGTTCATTAAGATGTATATTCATCTAATTGAGTGTTTCCCACTTATAGTTGAACTAAGGTGTCATTTGGCTAAAAGCCAGATGTGAACTTAGGAAGTAAATTGCGTGTCATGTTCAGCACTTCCCAAGTCCTGCAATACAGCCACAGAACTATGTGTTGCAAGGCTGACGTGAGCTTGGCAGAAGGGCTTAAATTGAACAGTTATGATCTACATTTTCACTGATGCCTTATGCACTCCTGACAACTCTAGTCAAAGGCAGTCTTTGCTATGGTAATTTTTTTTTTGCCAATAGATGCAGATTAGAATAATATACATACCACCTCCTATTGAAGCCAGATGTTAAACCAGTTGCATACAATTATAAATATGTACATCTCTAAAGAGAAATATGAATAGTAATCATATTGTTTAGCACAAAAAAAGGTAGGAAAAAGCAATCTGAAAAATTATGGATGCCACCTGATAAATGGTAGTTAAGGGAAGTTCACTGAGCCTGAAATTTTGACAGCTCTCTAAGTTTAAAACCTGACCCATGGAAAGTGAATTCTTTACAGCTCCTGTATATCTATGGAAGCTTTATGTTTTCTGTGGTAAGTGTGACCAGCTTCTTGTTGCATCTTTATGTTTTCTTTCCTGTAGAGAATAGGACATAGACACTCCCAGGCTGCGATTTTGAAAACAGCCAGCATGAGTCTATGTCTGATCCTGCCGAGGCAAATAGAAGCCTTACCTCTGATTTTTGGAAAGAAGCAGAGTTGCATTTGCATTGGAGGGTTTAGAAAACATTGTTCTGCTGTTTTCAATTGGCCCTTTACAAAATAATTACCTGTATTTTATGTTCTACATGTTGTTTCACAGCCTTTGTAAAACAATCAGGAGCTTAGCATTGGAAAAGGCTGACTTGTGTTTTCCAACATGGGAAAGAAACCTACCAAAATGTAGTATGTCTAAACTTAATAATATTTCCAATTTCTATTTGCCTTGGCAGTCAACTGATAGCTGGTCAGGCTCACAAAGTCAAAAATTCATTTGCACGAGTGTCTCCACAGCTAAATTCTGTCAAGCAAGTTTTCAGGGTCCTTGCCCAAGGAGTTCGAGTCTTTTTCCTGCTTCCAGCAAAGGTGACTTTCAGATGGAGCCCAATGCATTTTTATTTTCCATAAGTAATGTTTTCAAATTGCCAGCCTAATGTCTTTGGAAAAAAAGATTATACTTTTTTTTTTTACAGCACTTGCTTAGGTAGTCTCCCTGTAAAGTATGTAATACGCAATAACATTTATTTCAGTATAAATTTTGAGATATGGAAAAACTCCTAAGGAATAGAAGCTGTTCCTTAGCTTCTGGTCAAGCACAAAATACCTGTTATGAATTTCCACTTTCTGTGTATGCCAGGCTATTCTTTGATTCCGGCTTTGCCCTCAAAATAATGCATGCAATTCCCAAGTAATGCAAGAGAAAACTGTCAGCTCAATGGGAATCAACAGGCAAGGAAAAAACATCAGCCTCAGTAGGAGCAAATGGTCTGATGGGAAGAAATGCTGCCTTTGTTTCTCAAAAAGGCCAAAAGGGAAGCCAATTGCACAGTTAAGAGAACACTGCGCAGAGGAACTAGCCCAGTCTTTGACACATCTTATTTTTTGCCATCTCCCACAAAACAAAAAAAAAAAAAAGAAGTCTATTTTAAGTGTCCTTTGGACAGCTAAATACTTCAGCCGTCCCAAATGAGGGATGTGATCATCTGAAGCATTTCTGTTGCTAAGAAACTTGCTAACACTAAAGCCAGGACAATGCATTCATCGGGCTTCTGCATTTGTTAAGGCATCCTCCCAGTGTCCTGTGCCTTCTGTGGTTTTGTGAATTGGCTGGAGGTTGAAGCTAATAAGCTGGTTCCATTCTCTGAAGTGGCTGCAAACAGCAAACTAACCATTTCACCTCTTTCTTTGCAAGCTCCCAAGAATAGGACTGGATGGGTCAATGAAGTAAAGCTTTGGCTCCTCATAATAGGGAGTTTCACCCAAAGTGAACAGAATTGAAAAATACTAGGTAGTTATTTCAGTGATCTGACACAAAACAGTCCTGCAGAAATTTAGTGTCCATCACTCATCTGTAGCTGGACAGAGCTCCATACAGTTCATTCTATCAGCTAATTTAATAGAGAATGAAACTTTTTATACCACAGTATCAAATGCCAAAAAATGTTGAAAAGAAAATGTACAGCATGGGCTGTATAAGAGGGTTACTCAAAGGTAATATGATTTCCCCATATAGTACTGATTACTGTGGCACAAGTTCAAGGAGTTAAATGATGCATGCTCAAAGAAGCAGCAGCTGATTTTTCCAGAGAATAAGTAGGATACTAGGCTTTTAAGACTGGAGAGTTCACTTGGGTAAGTCTATAATTGCAGAAAAGCACCAGAGGTTAGTAACCTGAACACAGGACTGGTCACCAGGAGCACGTGATAAATGTATATTCCCTGCACAGCTTTGTACAAATTTTACATTTCTTCCCTTAATTGGGAGTGGGGGATAATCAAGGCATTGTGAACAAAAATGCATTGAGAGTAATGCATTTCAGTCCATGTAGAGTTTTGCAAGACATCAGTGATGTTCTTGTAATGGCTGAAATTTGGACCCATTTCCAATTATTCCCTACTAGTAAAGGTATTGTATTTCTCTGAGGCCAGTACACACTGACCTGTACTCCTGTATCCACATATGGTGTCCTTTTTCCAGAGAAACTCAATAGCAGAACACCTTGTGATTGATCTCCTTTGAATGTTAAGAAAGAACATGCCACTAATAAAACACAAAGTATGAAAATCTATCTGTCATCAGTATGATGAATCTAGCCCATAATTCCTCAAATGAAATCCCTCTGTGAAAGCAATGGCTGTTCACAGATCAATTTGTCTGTGGATTCAGAGTAAATCAAAAATGAACTGCCCAGAAGCTAAAATTTGAGTCCATCTAATTGAAAAAACATTCCAGTTGCTAGGTCAGATTATTCACACAGAGTAAGTGTATGGCTTGCTTATGCCTACAGCTACAGATTGGAGTCACCATTTTTAAACACTCTTTCCAGCCAAAGTGGGTGCTTGGCATGGCTGTGGAAATGAGCCATTGCACAAGGAGTGAGTTTGATGTGGACATTTGCTGTACACCCAACCACAGTCTCTGTGGGCTGGCTATCACTTGCTCATTCAGACATTTCTTTGTAATGGGGTGTTTTGCTCCTGGGGAGCTGGGGTAAGAACAAGATCTCTACCTTGCAGTGGTGGGGACAAGTAAGAGATAGGTGGGCTTAAGTGAGATCATGTCCAAAGGTTGAAATAAAATGGCGTTCTGAAGCCTATTCTGATCCACACAGCAAAAGTTCCCCTATTACTCCAGAGCCAAGAGGCTTAGACTTAGCTGTGAGCCACTAATAATATGTAGCTTACAATTAACAAACCACTAGTGAGAGGATTTAAGATCAGAGGATCTCTTGGGTTACAATTTATTATGGATGATTTTGTTGTTGTTGTTTTTCCAGCCAAAAAGAAGACATTAGGAGTATTGCCTTACTTTAATGGCAAAAAAAAAGAAAAGAAAAGAAAAAGGGCACTAAAGACTTCTTTTACCTCTAAACCAATCATGAGTATTTGATCACCTTCCACCATTCTTGTGCAATAGTTTTCTTGAAGTGTGGACATGAAGTGTGAAATCCAGTGGATGCACAGCTGGTGATCTTGTTTTCCGATGGCTTTCCACCCCAGGAAGAATTTGGGATCCCAGGTACAGTTAGTATCTAAACAGTGCAAGAAGAAAGGCATAAAATTGGAGGCAGAAAAAAAACCTTTACAGCTTTTCTGATAAGAATTAGCTATTGGGAAACAGTGCCCCAGGTTTGTTGCAGTAACTCTTTCATATAAAACTTAGAAATAACTCCATGAGGACAGACAGGACTTGCACCTTTGCCACTTGAGTGCTCTGTCTGCTATGCCACCCTGTCTGCTCCCTCTCCTGCTATTGCCAGTCCCTGAGACTTGACTTCCTTTCTGCTAGATGGAAATTTTCAGCAGCTCAGCTACACTGGCTCAAATAGCCTCTTGTCTAGTGTTTAGGGAGCTTAGCACTGGGCCAGCCCTCCTCCTCCACCCTCCTCTGCATACCTTCGTCAACAGCTGTAACCTCTACACTATTACAGAAATTAGGAACTACATCCAACTTTTGAAGGAAAAGACTAAGACCAGCATCTTATCCTAAGTACAGGATAGCTTTCCAGTCCTTCTTTCTAGGTTTTCAGATGCATCTGATTAAAAAAGTGTTTTCCTGTCATCCCCCTCTCTCCAGTATTTGGTATTAGATGGTATAAGCATTTCTCATCTACGTTCTCCGTTGAAAATTGTATGCTGAGACATGCAGAGGCCTCGTGTCTGCTTCCCATCTCAACATTGTGGGCATCTGCTTCTGGGGCCTGGCTATTAAATTCTAAGGTTCAGTACAAATGAGCAACACAAGATTGAAACTACTTTGTTTGTTCTGTCTTTCTTCAGGATCATCCCTCTTTAAACACTCAGAGAGGATTTAGTGTATCTTCACACTACACTAGCCTGTGCAAAGCCTTCTATTGTCCTTGCTACAGTGCTGAGCATGAACAAGCACCTTCCAGGGAATGTGAAGACACCAGATTGTACCTGCCTGGGCCAGCTGAGGATCCAGCCCATGATTCCTAACCACCCACCTACAACAAATCCTGGCATCTGCGTAGTCCCAGCCGAGCCACGGCTGTTCCTCAGTGCATATGCGCACAGCCAGGATGCCCTGTAGTTCATCTTATATGGTTCAAGCTGAACTACATCAACCCACGCAGGGGGAGTCCTGTGCACCCACAGTGGTGATTAGCCCCAGAATGATCTCTGGACTTTGCGATGTCTCTGGCACTTTTGAGCGTGAAGTGCTGTTAGCTGGGAGGGAAGACCTGGCAGGAGGATGGGAAACAGCACTCTGCTGTCTCTATTTAATCACAACCATATTTTGTTCATTTTCATCTGCAGAAACCACTTAATTCAATATGGATACACAGCTACAAGCAAGAGGGAATCAGGCTCATATTTTACAGATCAGGCACCAGTGGAACTAAACACTTACTTAACTTCATGAGGATTTCACGTGTTAGACTGTGCTTGCCAGAAACAAAGAGCGGGAGAATCCCCAAAATGAAAAGCCAGTGTCCAGTTGAGCCATTAAAATCTGGCAGAAAAGCAGAAAAGTTTGTACTGCTAAAAATCAGCTGCTAGAGAAAAGAAGAGTAAGGCAGAGGAAAGGAGAGCTGAGCCCTGAGAGGCAGCTTTCCAAGAGCCCACTGCAACAAAAACAGGTTAAGGAGCAAATTTTTACTAGGAGTAGTAAACAACAAACATGGGTGATCAGGGAAATGCAGGGGAAAGGGAAAGGGAAAGGGAAAGGGAAAGGGAAAGGGAAAGGGAAAGGGGAAGGGAAGGGGAAGGGGAAGGGGAAGGGGAAGGGAAGGGAAGGGAAGGGAAGGGAAGGAAAGGAAAGGAAAGGAAAGGAAAGGAAAGGAAAGGAAAGGAAAGGAAAGGAAAGGAAAGGAAAGGAAAGGAAAGGAAAGGAAAGGAAAGGAAAGGAAAGGAAAGGAAAGGAAAGGAAAGGAAAGGAAAGGAAAGGAAAGGAAAGGAAAGGAAAGGGAAGGGAAGGGGAGGGAAGGGGAGGGGAGGGGAGGGGAGAGGAGGGGAGGGGAGGGGAGGGAAGGGAAGGGAAGGGAAGGGAAGGGGAGGGGAGGGGAGGGGAGGGGAGGGGAGGGAAGGGAAGGGAAGGGAAGGGAAGGGAAGGGAAGGGAAGGGAAGGGAAGGGAAGGGAAGGGAAGGGAAGGGAAGGGAAGGGAAGGGAAGGAAGGAAGGGAAGGGAAGGGAAGGGAAGGGAAGGGAAGGAAAAAGGAAAGGGTGTATGAAGACAATAACCTTGTAGATGAAACACTAACCTTGTGTCGATTAGGGAACACAAGGTACAGCCATAGAAAGCTGCTAGTGAAAATAAAACCAGGACAAATAAAAGCTTTTGCCATCATATAAAGTAGTAATCTTGCTGAGGGAACAGTGTAGGCTTTGAAAGACAGGGCAAGCATACAGAACCAGGAATCTCAATGGCTTCCTTCCATCTGTGCTCATCAGGGAGATTGAAGGAAGCAGGAATAAGTTTGCTGCACTCAGACAGGGAAGGAGAAAAATAACTAACAAATGAGGAAGGTACCGGAAGAATTGGAAAGGTATTAGATCAGTTAAAAAAAATTCACATAGCTCCAGGACTTAACAGAAAAAGATCTCAGAAGGAATTAGGAACAAATCATCTGCAGACATTTGCAATATTTTTATTGATGCTAGCTAGGGACTAGAGAGAACCTAATCTGACACTTCCTATTTAGGATGGTAATGAGGGAGGAACCATGAAAATGCAACCCTTTACAAAAAGTTTAACAGATGTTTTCCAGTGAAATAATTAGCTGGTTTTGCTATCTGCTGGGTGGGAAACTGGCAGAGTATTGATTAATGAAATACAGATTTAACTCTTTATTTTTGTTCTTTAAAAAAAAAATTCCCACCACAACAAACCTCAAAAGAATAGGCTTTAGGCCCAAATTAAGTTCAGGTTTTTTTTCCTCAACTTCTTCTGCTGTTATTTCAGAAATCTGGCCTTTATTAAATGTCCTCATAGCCCAACACTGCTTTCAGCTGGAGACTGCAGTGAAGACACAAATCCATTATGATGACATCAAATTGTTGCTATGGAAACAATAGCCATGTCACAGATTCAATGTCAGCATTTTGCCAATAGTCATAAGAGGGCAAGAGAGGCTGTGGAAGTGCCAAATCTTACTTGAAAGCATGCCCTTTGTAAACAAGTATATGAAACAATACTTGAAAGATAACACTGTCACTGTTAATTGGAGACACTTAAGATATTTTTAATCCTGATGCCTCACTAAAATGTAGTAACTGCCTATGAAATGTGACAGAGCCCTGGTTTGTCTCTTTGCTGGGGACCATGAATACCACCGAACTTCTGCTTGAGTGCTACAAGGACAATGTGTTTTGCACATCAGATCTAAGATCAGATACTGCCTCTGACACATTGATACCAGTTTTTTGCACTTATGTTACAAAACATGAGATTTTACTTTAAAATTCAGTTCCTGGCAACCCGTGGTTTTACATTAAGATCATAGCTTTTTCTTAAAATACATCTATGAGGACAAATTTGAAAATATGAACCAAGCATGCCCTGAAGGAAAATAAGGAGAGACCCAAACTTTAATTTTTTTTCAAGGCAACTCTTCTGTCTTTTAATTCAATCTCATTTTCTCTAGGGCTGGCTTCTGACCTTTTTTTGTTTGCTGTTAGCAAAACTGCCTGTATGAATTCACGCGAAATAGAACTTGAACATTACAAATAACATACCTGCTCTGCTTACTTTCAGTCATCAAAGATAGAAGCTGACACTTTCTAATATAGTTGCTCTAATTGCTGCACACGACTTTGTTGCTTGGTTCTGTCCTGCTGTGTGACTGCTCTAACCTTAGTGGGTTTACGTGATATGTAAAAGCGGATGTATAAACCAAAAGAAGAAAAAAGCAACTTGGCACACCACTGAGCAATAACCAGTGCTTTATTTGGTACCTTAGTAGGTTAAAAAGCATCTACACGGGCTTTTCTGCCTGCTGCAAAACAACTTGAAATAATACAGCACAGAGCTCACCTGTGGATGGAAGTGATGCCATTTTTAAGCTATGTTTGCACCTTCCAAGTTTTGGAGCCCACCAGAGAAGCAGAGACCAGCCAGGACAATTTGTATAGCCCTGGGGCCCCTTCTGAATTATAGTGGATTCCTCTGGTTGCTCTGTAAAAATTAGCACCATCCAAAATCTCTGCAGCACTGCAAGGAGGTATCAACTGTCTTCTGCAATGCCTGTTAGGATGGACCCCACAGTGATCAGAAACAGGGTGGTGTAGAGTTACATCCCACTACATCAACATTGCTACCCAGGACTTAAGGCAGGTTGAGGAGCTCTCCCTGCAAAACTTTAAGGAGTGTTGGAGTAGAAAGAGTCATTATTTCGTAACAGATTTGTTGTGGAGCTAGAAAGACCCTGTGAATGTTCACTTTTTCAAGGCTAATGTTCCTGTCACTCCCCACAAATCCTTCAACCCCTTTGTAATAATGGAAGAGTCTGTATAGGTTTACCTTCAGAAACACCGTGTTGCCATAAGTAGCCCCCTGAGAAAAACAGCTTCTTGGTTCTAAATACTGCTGCTCCTATTTAAATATTTAAAGCCTTTTTGGAGTTTCAGTAAGAATTTGCTGAGCAAGACAAAACCGATCTATTGTAACTACATCACACACCGAGCCTTGTCCTTTCTCTCTCCTGCAATACTTTTCCAGCCAGGGTCGCAAGGACTTCAGCTGTAAAACCCACTGGGTTTCAATAGGCTGGACAAAGCACCCAATGCCAGGCTTTGATTGTTTGCATTTATATGATAGCTATTCTCCACTTCCACACCAGCAGCACTGATACTGCTGCACTGCCAGATACTATTGGCCAGTTAGGTTTGAACCTCTCCATACCAGTAGATGGTCTAATCAGGATGGCAGGTGGTCGTGTGGTCTCCAGGCACACCCTAGTGTGTCCATAACAATGCAGTTTTTGAATGTACTCTGCTTTATTCCATATATATGGATTCTAATCAAAGCAACGGATGATGTACTCTAACAAGCTGTTATAAAATGCCAGTCTAATTAAGCTGAGGCAGAAAGATATTTTCTAAACTTATTAGACTTGTTTACCAGTTTACGTATGGGGAAAAAAACAAACTTAGTCTGAAGGTATCTTCTGCAGTCGCCAGTTCTGCCAACCACGGCATTGGTGAATATGCCAGGAACAAATTCCATCTGTCTATCATTTTAATAAAAAAAATTTCCAGAATGCAAAATGGACTGGAGAACTTTACTGCATGTGCTGTGAACACTACTGAGCTGAGGCTGGCATCTGCCTTTCCTCAGAGTTAATTTTAAAAATTGCTTTTTTTTAGAAAATTTACTATTAGCCCTCAAATCTATTAATTATTGGTTCAGCTAGTAGCTTAGATTTTCTGAAGTCAAATCTTTATTCGCTAAACCAAAAGGGTATTAGTTTTGCAACATTCCTGGCTATATGCAAAAAGAACAGTACAAAACCCTTGTTTTCCTTTCCCCAAGACTACTTGAAGAGTAAGCATCTTGGCAAACTTTGGAAAAGATGCAAAAATGATCATGCACATGTATCAGATACTCCAGTCTGCCCATCCAGCAGTGACAAAACAGCCAGGCTCTGAATCTGGATAGTACCACTCCATTACAGCTGTGCCTAAAGGATCACATAAGAGCAAGCGCCAGATCTGTGGGAGAAGCAAAATCACCCAGTAGATTTATGGAGAGAATGCAGCATACTGAAATGTGGTAAAACATTGTAACTATTAAATAAAAGGCATGTGCAATTTATTTTAAAATTTAATCTGTAGAAGGAGTGTTCAGCTCTACTAATTTTTCTCAAAGCTTTGCATTTAAGAGTATGTGTTTAACATTAAGTCAGATTTTCCAATGCCAAAAGCAAAAAGTGACATCGTTTCCAGATGTAGATTTTAGTAGATCATGTCTTGAATAATTAAGGGCTGTCAGATCTGAGCGGACTAGTAATTGAAGATGTATAGAATACAATTTATTGCCAAACAATACCAGACCTTCAGCAAAAAGCAGAAATCACATCTCTGTAACACAGGGGTTTTATTCTGGGAATAAGCTTGGAGGTATGGATTGAAAACATCAGATTTTCCTTCCAAATGGAAAAGTTAAAATAAACAAAAAGCAGTTCCTGGGAACATTCTTTATATATGCTGTATTATTTGTCTCCCCACATTCCTGTGTTTGCTTGTTATTTTCTGTTGGAAAATGTGTACAAATTACGCACCTTCCCTAACCTACTCCACTTAGTCAAAGAAGACAGACCTGAACATCAGCTGGTTTTATTCAGCTCAGTGCTGCTCAAAATAGTTTATAGCTGAGTATAAACTGAACCATCAGAAATAGGATCTCAATCCTTTGAAATGTCAGCAGATCAAGTTCACTGAACAAGCAGGAGCTGAATTTTCAATCCAGAAGGCTGCATCATTGTCAAAAGCTCAAGATTATTTAGGTGAGCTGATTTACTAACATGGCAACTAACAAGATTTGTGCTCCAAAGTTTGATTTATATTTTGGATTCATCTTGTCAGACCAACTGTAAATAATATCTGCTAAGAGCAACATTTTAAATGGTCCATTTTCAGTTTGCTTAGATTGTTCATAAGCCCACGATAAGGCTACAAGGCATCTCAAACATCAGACCTAAATTCTGCTTTGTCCTGGGCTACCATATAGGAAAGCAAAAAAGCATACTGGCAGATGGGACATGGGTGGCTGGCAAGAATCTGACTCAGCATCTGCAAAGGCTAAGCAGGTATCCCAGCTCAGGGTATCTGAGCTCAGGGTGTCCTGGCTTACCTGCTCCACAAGTTGGACAGGTCCATGATGGAGGGAAAGGACCAGACCAGTGGCTGGTCTCCCTCTCTTCGCTTTACTGACATCTAGGAGCAGGAGTATCTAACACTGATATCATGACTTCACTGAAGTCAATGGCAAAATGGTCTTACCCTAGGGTTTGGTTTTACCCTAGGGGAGAATAAAGTGCACACGCCCTTCCCTCAGTCTGCACTACAAAAAAAAGAAGTGACTTGGGCAACTTTGTCACATCAGTGCTGAGGCTAAATCAGAGAGCAGAGAAAGGCAAAAAGGGGCTCTGTCTTTCCAAATCCTGTCAGGCAGCTTCACAAAGTTGTTCTTTCACACATTCATGCCTTTACTCTTTTATTATTGACTAAATCTGAATATCACAATGAAAAAAACAAAGAAGTGTTGAGGTGAAGAATCTTTTGGTTTTTCCTTTCATATTATAACTTTAAAAGTTGTTGTGAATGTTAATGAATGAATAAGATAGAAACACATTTTAGAGAGAAGGCAGTGCATTTTTCAGGAAGGTTTGGAAGTACAAGTTACAGTACAGGTACATAACATGACCTTAAAGTAATGATCTGCAGACAACTTCCCACAGGGAAATCAGTGCTATATATAACAAAAACAGTTCACTACATATTTTTCTGTCTTCAGAATGCTTGAATAGGTAGAAGTTCATCAGGGCACAAACAGAAAATGTAGCAAGGGCAGACAAAGCTCTGCAAAGGGCTGCATTAAAAGGCTGCATGTTGCAGGACAATGTGTCCCATTTCCTTTTGGATCCAGTGGCTGACTGGGTTAAGCACAGGGTATGTCTACGCTGCATTTTCATACCTGAGCTGTACTCAAGCTCCCATAAAGAAATGCCATGTTTCTTCAGATGTGTGGCTTCATTTCAGCAGCAGGCAAAGGCAGGTCCTGTATGCAGCTGCTGGATGCTGCCGAGTCGTAGCAACCCAAGATGGGAGGAGCTGTGTCAACTCTGAAGCCCATTCCCATGTAATCAAAAGCAGAGCCGGGGCTCAGCATCCTGGCATCCAATCTGCGGCATCCCCACACCCCAAAACAGCTTCCCTAGCAAACCTCAAATCCTTAGTACAAAGGAGTCATTGAAAAGCAAACCATTTTAATTCTGGGATAGAAAGAAGTTCTGCAGCTGAGCTGACAATTCTTGCTCTTTAGTATTGATTGGATAGTCATTTGTTGCAATGATGGCTAAAACAGTCAAGTAGATGCTAGAATACCACTGTTTTGATTTCTGAATGTGGAAACCTCTTTGTCTGCATGCTACAGAAGAATGCAAAGCTTCACAGCTTTCGTTCCCCAAGCAGAGAAGTGTCCAGGTAGATTTTTTTGGGGGGTATTTTTCCATTTGCTTTTTGTGTTGTAAAAACAGAATATTTCACAGACTGATGGCAAATTTGTGAAGGTTAATGATATGGTGCCAAATGTCTACCCCAGATCTCCACCTCCAGTGCTAGGAAAGATAGTGACTATATGGTCTGTAACCCAGAATAACTCAGCAGGCTTGCTAACTTACCATGTCAACAGGGGATGTTTATCCTGCATGTGGGATCAGTTTTACCTCAAGCAGATTGGCACAGAAGAGTTGATAAATTCACAGCATGTATTCAAACACTGCTTTCAGCAAAACATTTCCACTTTTATTCTGGGGATGCTCAGATGTGGCTGAAGAAATCTCCACAAAGCAGAAGAGGAGACGGAGCTGTGAAGTACACCTTAAAGAGAAATTATAGCTGAATCATGCATGATATTTCAGCTGCATCAAATACCAAGGGCTTTCTCATTGCACAGTGGAAGGAGGCAAATTAATGTGGCTGTAACATGGACACAGTCTGGACAATAGTAATGATAATGACTATAACTAATAAAAGGAGGCAGTACAATCACAAGTAAGCAAATTAGCATTATGTTGCTCAGAGAAGCTTCAAAATAGTCCAAGAAAGATGCAAAGACTTGTGTAGCATAAAGAAGGTAAAACTACCATTTCATCATGCCAAACTGAGAAAATTACCCCCAAAAATTGAATGTACAGCTATAATTGATGCAATTGAGAGAAATAGTGAAGATAATCCGAGTACATAATGACTGTAGTGGGAGAATCACAACGTAATTGCAATGTACTTTTTTTGCCACAATGTATCATTACATCACCTCTGTTCCTCTAGAACAAATATATTTATTTGAATTGAAGAATGTAGATTCCCAAATCCCTTTGTTTCATACCAAAACCTGCATGCCATCTCCTGTCGTTGTGTCAAGGAGCTGCAGTTGTGGATAGCTGTGGCTGTAGTACAGTGTTTGTTTTCAGCTTTGTTTCATACCTGCACCCCCAAAATCAGGAATTTTGTCAGTTTGTTAACTTCTCTTAACTGGTCCAGGAAGACCTATGGTGCATGTCCTGCAAGGAGGCATAATATTTCTTTCTCAAATGCAGGTCCCTCGTGTATAACAAAACTACCTTAGTTGAGATGTCTGATGCCAAACCTCCACAGTGAAGGGGGAAGCTGATTTTTCCCCTTCATCATTTAAACATTTGATCTATCATTTTCATCATGTGTAAAACAAAGACAATACCTGGCTTCTTCCCAAAGGCATCATTAGACCCAGGTCACTAGCTTCCTCTAAAGGATTCCTCAGATTAAAGTAGAAATGTAGAAATGTATTATTAGTATTTTACCACTATCAAGAAATTACATATAGTCATAAGACAGATACCGAAGAAGTAAGGGAGAGGCAATATACTTTTATCTGGCATCTTTTTTTTCTGTGATATGTATTCTGTAACTAGTCCTGTCTCTGCTAGACACATAGCAGTATGCCTGCCACTACTGTCCTGTAACATGTTACATCACTAGTGAAGAGATGTGGTTGAAAATACCTTGTTTCTCACCATATTTTCCAACTGAATTTTTTTCCCTTCTCTTATAGCAACTTTCCAAAGATTTCTTTTGTTCCTGTTGGGGGAAATAGGAAATAAAAAGGAAAAGGAGAAAGCTGACATCCCTCCATTTTATTTTTTTAGAAGAGAAATGGTTAGCTTTTGGATAAACATGTTAAAAAACTCCTGAAATATTTCTGCCAAAGTGCTTTTTTCCTATGAACTTGCAAATGTTTTTCTTAAAAAAAAGATTTTCTCTTAAGAGGGCTTTTTAAATAAATAAGAAAAAGAAGTAGACAAAATTCTTTAACCTGCTTTGCTGGCCACATATGTGCTACTATTAAAATCAGCAGTATGTGTTTGTAATGCTGCTTGCTATTTTTCATTAAATCTGTACATGCATTGCAGATAATTTCTGAGGATCAATGGTAGATCTTTCTAAACTTTTTGTATATACAATTATGGGAAAAAGTAAAAGATGAGGGACCAGGAAGCCCTAAGATGCCTACTTCAGCCATTCCCAGGAAGAAATGATGGTAAAATAAGGATTTCCAGCAGAACATAGGCATGAATAAACAGAAACAACCTATTTCCATGGAAACAACTGATCTAAAACCTGGACAAAGGAAGCACGTGAGTGCCTACCTGACTATATGTCATCTTTAACATGAAGTCGGTGAGTTGAAGCATCCAGTGATGGGATGTAGCTGGCTCACCAGAGCAGGAGTACTGCGGTCCCCAGCCAAGGGCAAGCCCTGGCACATGGCCCAAGTGTGTCGAGGTAGGCGGATATCTCCATCACGGTGTCCTAGGTCCATGGAGGGTGGAAATTAATTTACTGTTGCAAAGGGGTGGTGGCACTAGGAGTATGCCGTTACGTACTTCCCTTGTGATTCAAGACAGGGCAGCATGCTTGAAAGACCTATTAATCACTGCAAATCAGCTGGGTGCTTTGTCTTAACGATTTTATACAACGGAAAGGGAAAGATACAACTGTATTTATCGCAGCTAAAATGTTACTGGTACCCAGAGTGAAGATCACTAGAGCACTTGAGTTATATATTTCCTGCATTAGCACTTTTGTTATTTCCCCCTGAATCGAACTTTTCTGGAAAGCTATAGCAAACACAGAGCAAATACAATTCATACTGCAAACATGAATGCATGCTGTGTTTGAGGGAGAAAGAATGTACTTCCCCTGGTCCTTAAAATAATCTTGAATTTTTAAGAGGTTTTATGGACAGTTTACAAGAGTGGGGTACCAGCAGATCCTACTTGGCAAGGGAGGCAGGCCTCCCTGAGAAACCCCTGTGAGTGACCTGATGAAAATGAGCTCAGATTTGGCCAAGGGATGAGTCTCTGAGAATAGCATTTTGCATACATGTGGGTTTTTTTGTTTTGGTGGGGTTGTTTTTTATATATATATAACAAAAGCATTCAGAGTGAATATAAGCTGTTCTCTGCATGCATGAGCAGCTAACTGACAGGCAGGCTGAATGTTCACATCTTCTGAGGTACATGCTGAATGAGCCATAGTCTTCCTTTATTCACTGCTTAATAAAAAGCATATAAAGAGGCATATTGCTCCACTTGGACTCCTGCAATGATTGAAAAATGAGGTTAAGCAAGCATGGGGGGAGCACTGTAATGATTTAGAGGTTGCTGCAGACCCAGAAATCTCAGAAGGCCCTGCTGTTTTCAGATCTGCTAAATGTAAGCCTGCAGTCACCCCATACTAAGGCAGCAGGAGGCGAGAATCGTCCTGCTCTTTACAAGCAGAAAATACCAGGAATGCCCAAAATCTGGCCTTGAGATCATGCATGGCAGGATTCAAGCATGAACTCAGCCACTATCTGGATTCTTCTTGTGGATTACTGAGATTGCCAAGTGTAGAGGGATTTAATAGCTTGCCGTGGCCTTTGTGCTAAAAAGACTTTTTTTCCCAGTTCTGTGCTGGATGTACTAGAATATGACTTAATCTTTGCGAGATTAATTCTGGATTGCTGTGCTCTTGATTATGTAATTTGTCAAGATGTACTACTTAAGGAAAAGCAAGCACTCAGTACAGCTTCTCACATCACACAGTTCAGCAGGCAAATTCCCAATGCATGCACTGATTTTGTATCATCTGAAGGTGACAAAAAAGTGATACTTCCCGCTTTTGTGCCCAGTTTGAAGTGTCCGAGCTGATCGCTTTGCAGCTGACTGGTCTTCAATGGCCAGGCTGCAGATGACATCTGCATGGGGGAATAGGAGGCGAGGGATGTTTCCCCAAGAGGAGGTGATCCAGGAGGGATCCTGGACTCCTCTGCATGTGACCATTTAGGGCTGCTGGGATTTTGTTGTTCCTAATGACTCCTTCAGCACCCACAACCCTGATTAGGTATATTTGCATTTTTGAGTGCTGCATCCTTTTCTCACAGCAGGGAAGGCCAGAAAGACATATGAACTGATCCCATCTGCTTTCCAATGTGTGACAACACCTGGCAGTGCTAGGACTCAGAAAAGGATGGAGAATCAGTACATTTGGAGGTCATTTCCCTAATTTACCCCAGCCTTTCACGCACATCCTGACCAAGCAAGCTGCAATGGAAATTAAATACTAAAAGATAGCATGTTTACTGTGCTTTACTTTCATAGCTTTCCAAGAACTTTCCATAGATGGGTAAGCATTATCTCCATTTGACCGAGAATGTGGCTCTGAGGCACTCAGAGACTAAGTGGGCAATCCAAAGCATTAGCGGCTATTATTACTATTTGTTTTTGTATTGTATCACTGTCAATGGAGACCCATTCCTGGGTCTGTTCCCTAGTCACTGCACAGTTACAAAACTAAATGACAGTCCAAATGAGCTCATAACCCAAGTAACGACATGTTTTGACAGCAAATGTATTCAGAAAAGCCTTCTGTCTTTTCTGGTTAGCCAGGAAATGAGGCTTTTTTCCCTCTGTCAAAGGCCTGGCAGGAGTCATCCTTCATTTAGACACATTCATAACAAACAGCTCTCCCTGAGACTGACCACAGACAGTACAGCAAAAAATGAACCTGGCTGCTGCATTGAAAGCTATTTTGGGGTGCAGGGAAGCAGAGGCATAGCATCAACCTGCCCTGCTCCTCGCCACTGGGGATGCCGTCAATGGTCTTTGAGCTCTAAACGTTGAGCTGCCTCAGGCTCACCTCTGCTTTCACCTGTCCAGCCATAATCGGGACAGGGCAGGAAAGGCAAAAGGGAAGTTACCTACAGTGTCTGCAAACAGCATTGTCCTGTTTTTCTAGAAGTTAGCAGTAAAACTCTTAATGTGACTAGATATGCATATAAGCGCAGGCAGAATGATATCTCGATATTGTGCCAAAAAGAAAGACAAAAAAGAAATCCCAGGTGGCCTTGAAATTACAGAGTGTGTGCTGGTGGGAGCTTTTAAATTCCTGTGTAAAATACTTCACATCCTGAAAAAAATCGTGTCTAAAAATAGGCCCATACAAGATATGTGATAGCATTGCTCTACATGAGTTCATGTGCATTTGACAAACATGAGAATCACCAAACGAACTATAGGTTTCATGCAAGATGCTCACAGTCATTTAGTTTTTGTGACTGATCCAAGTTCAATTCTTACCCTGGAAGAGAAAACATCGATAGATCCCAGAGCAAAGCAATTGTTTCAATACAGTAAATTGAATCCAAACATGAAAATAAGATGGAAGACCTATTTTCCAGAGCTGTAGGCACACCTAATTAGAGCTCCTGGCTGCACTGCAGAGAATCTAAATCAATGGGGAATGATATATTACTAGAGGAAGTAAAATAATCTGAGCAGGAAGACAAGGCATAATTTTGTTCTAACAGATTAGTTAAAGATATGTAAAGATTATACTGGTAGTTAAATTATCTGAAATTCTACCAGTGCAGCCAGAAACATTTAAGCATACTGCTGTCCTCTCAGACACTATAAAATCACAATGTTCCTAAAAAATATAACTTCCCATATGTAAGCCAGGTGGTTTGAACACTTGTTTTAAGGTGCTTGTGACCATACTTCGCTATGGTATGACAAGCTTGTGGTATCTGACAGGTGAGAGCTGCAGACCTGCATGCAACCAACCAGTGTAATGAAACATTTTCAGGTTTTGAATGGACACTGGTTTTGCCCACAGCTTACTGAGAGCACTATAAAATAGTAAGGAGCTATCAACAGTAACACTATACTTATGGTTGTGACATAACTGTCTTGCAGGTGGCTTTGCTACAGGACTGAGACCTGGTTCTTGTGAACGCAAATGGAGGCTGTTCGTGACTTAAAGTGTTCATAAAACACTGGGCAAAGGAGGCAAAGAAAATATGAATACCCTTTTGACAGATAGGGAAGAGGATAGAGAGGCCAAGAACGTCTCTACCAGAATCACATTAGGGAATTCACACTAATGGCAAATAAGTCCACATGCCTACACAGCAAAGTTGGACATTGGCCAAAGGTAACAAGCGCGGGTGACAGAAGCAGGATGGCCATGGTGGTATGACACCCAAACTGGGCCCCATCGGGCAGCGCTACCAGACTGACACTGGTGAGCTCAAGGGCAATGAAAGTAAAGGCAACATCAACTATCAGCGAGGATGATATTGAAAATGTTACAAGGCACAGGTAGCAATGCAAAGAATGGCTAGCCTGAAATCAAAGTCTGATGAGAAAAACATGGGATAGATGCTGATTTCTCCTGACAAGCATCCAGCACTCAAAGTGGATAGAGTGCTGTCACACAAATAATTAAGAGGAAAGATATTTGCAATAGAAGGAAGAGGAAAGTATGTAGATGGAGCTTTAGTCCATTTTAGAGGGATGACCTAAATAAAAAGAAAAAAGGAAGGTAAATTAAGCTGAAGCTAAAGTCTAAGGGAGAATTGCTGACGTTGATCTATAATTAATAGACTAATACCTTTTAAAGCCAAGAGAGACCAAATAATCATCTAATGTGACGTCCTGCATCAGAGCTGTGAGGAGGACGGGATTTTGAGATTTTTGACATTCGGCTTTTTTTGAGTTAAGACCTAAAGCTGACTATTTGAAATTCTCCATGAGAGAAAATGCTGAAAAGGTTTGTCTGAACTCAAGAAAATAGATGAAAAAGAAATAAAATAGTAAAATAGTGGAAATTTGGTTTAATTCACCAATTTTATTTGCAAAAAAAATAAAAGATGGTGTCACAGAATGTTGCATGAAATGCTTTTCAGAATGAAAAACTGACATTTGTCTTTGAAAACACTAAAGTGAGGAAATTCAGAATTATGGGAGTTTTTTCCCTGTCAGAGAAGGTGTGTGAAATGAGCTTATTTGCAGAGTACTTTGATTCTTATGAGAATAAATTTTCCCATGAAGAAAGGTGCTACCCAGATTCTTCTAGGCCCACCTTTATCCCACAGAGGTCAGGCTAGACAATCCTGCCCAAAGCTCACATCTTCCAGCTGTGCAAAGGTACACTTTTTTAAAAGATATCTGGTCAAGGCAGAAAAGCATCAAGGGATAGAGAACTCACCCTACTCTCAGCATGACACTGAAAGATCATGAACCAAGCACTTAGGAAGCACTCCAGGGGACCAAATGGATCAAAAAAAAAACTGATCAAAAAAGGGACAAAATTGTATCCAGCTTCTGCAGACTTTTTAAGAAGAAAAAAGACTTTGTAGAGGAGGTCTCATGCAGAATGAGACAGGCCTTGTCACTAGGATAGCACACAGTGATTTCTCCCAAGTGGTTGAGAACACGGTAGACCACAGTGAGGACATCCAGTGGAAATGGTTTTGCTGATGGTTGGGCTGTGCACTGTGTTGATTTCCAAGGTTATGTCATGATGAGTTAGGGAATATAGCCACAGGATGGTACAGAATTCCTGGAGGGTGTGGTTTTGTTGGGTTCCCCCCCCTCCCCCCCGTCAAAGAACAGCAGCAATAACCCATCCACAAGGTTGTGGAGGTGACTGGTGGATGTGAGTGCTATTGAATCACCAGAGAAAGCTGAAGCAGCAGGTGGTGGCAAGCAGGGTCAAGAATCACAACACTGAATGTCAGGTCATCTAAGGACCCGTTGTGTGAACAGGCTGGCTCAGGAAGAGGCATTCACAGCAGCAAAGCTAAAAAAAGCTAACCTGTTTTACTTCGCACATAAACAAATGGAGAGTGCCCACACTGGTACTTACTGTACTACACAGGAGAGTAAGTGAGGGGTTTTAAACTCCTAATCCTCTTGAATGAGATCACAGTTACATACCCAACTGTGCACCTTGCCTGCACAGGTTTTTCTGTGAGAAGAGTATCTCCCCTTTAAAAGGTTTTTGCATTCAGCTGCTCTTACAAGTTGCTTAATACAATAACAGAGTCACCAAATTAAAAAAAAAAAAAAAAAAAAAAAAGGGAAATGCAAAAAATGACATTTGCACATTGGAGAATTTAGAGGAGTGAAGGATCCTCTAGAGTTTCTCTGGTTTTGACCCATTCTATAATTAACTGCAGTATAAAATGTGTTCCAAAATAATTGCAATCAGGTTAGAAAATGTCAGTTGCTCACCTGTGCATCCTAAAGAAGTGTCTGGGTTGTGCTTTTAAAGCTACATGAAAAGAAATTCATCTAGAACCTTTTGCAATTCAAAATATTTAGCTGAATGACAAGAAAACTAATCCTTGGTTTATTATTAGACATGATAAAAGATTTCTGAACATCCTGGATGTTCATATTTTTCTTCTGCTCTTTTAATGCAGTGCTACTCTGAAAAATGACTTTGTCAAAAACATAGCTGAAGCTTTTAAAAGTGAGAAGTGGTTGTGGAGGCACAACACAAAATGCCTTGAAGTGGTCTAATGTTTAGAGATATGTGCTCTGCTCTTTCTCATTTCCACACCCTTTGAGGATGGCATCAAGTCTGGTGTCCAAAAATTGAGGTGCTCAGAATCATTAGTCTTCCCTGAAAATCTGAGCCAGCTTCTCCTTGCTCAGTGTACCTGTCCTTGGTGTATAATCAGTTAAAATCAGAGGCTTATTTCACACCCTGAAATAAGTTTTACTGCTCCCATTAGCTCCAGAGCATCAACAAAGCAGTGAGAGAGTGCAGTGGATGCACTTGCTTTTTGTGTATGCGTTACCTATTGACCATGCTGCAAGGTAGATTAACTACTTCTGCTTTTGGCTCCTGGTCCTGCCCTTAGCATCAACTGAGACACCCAGCTATCACACATCACCAGCAGAATTGCTAAACACCTTGGTGAAAATTTGCTGATAATGGCATTAATTTGCCTTAGGACCCAAAGGCCATACCCAGACCACAGTACCAGCAGCTCCCATCCCTAGATGTGTGGGTGGCAATAGCCTCCTTTCCCACCTCTGGAAGTCAGGACAAGGAAGCTAAAAAGTGTGATTGCTGAGGAAAGCAGGGGGTATCCCTGACCTCAGGTGGAGGGAACCAGCATCCTAGGACATGCCACCGATAGCATTCACAAGGCAATCAGAAGCAGTCCATGAGACCTGCTGGAAATTCATTACTCACAATGATGTGTGAAAAGGAACAAATGATTCACCGGGAACAGACTGCTAGCAAGGCAAGCAGATAAGGAAAAGGAACCCTATTACTTGTAAAGGGAGCACTTTTGATGCAGGATTAGTAAGATACAATAAACATAGCACTCCAGAACGATGTTTTGACAGAGCCAATTTTTGAAACCAAATCACATGCTAAGTGGCATGCTTAAGCAGACACTGGGTGAAATCAAATTAGGGCTGGGTTAAAATGATGCTTTGAAATTATTTTAGTGGTTCTTATTGATTAGGAAATGTAATTTTATAGGACAATATTATGTATAATCAAAATGCAGTCATAAAGAAAAAGGTCAGGATATTACTGAGAAATGGTCTTTTATCATTACAGTAGTTAGGAAAGAAGACTAAAAAGTATAAAACTAAGCATCTTTTCTCAAGCACGGGCTACTACTTTCTCTTAATTTTAAGTTAGCAAAATTAAGAGAATTTATTCAAACCACCAAGAGCCATACACCGCTTCCCCTTTCTGTGTATATCTCTGTTGATTATAGCTGTGGAATTTCGTGCTACTATCTTAAATATTTTTCTGATTTCGTTTCAGTAGAGAGGTGCTAAATTCTGTTTCATCACATCTTGTACTGAACAGTCATGTGCTGAATGTATTTGGCTTAGTTTTATTAATTTTGAATAATTATCACCCCAAATCTGGAAGATTTCCCAGGTTACAAATCCACCTAATAGGTGCCTCAGCGAAGGCAGCTCTGATTCGCAGGGACACAACAGGAACAGCATCACATAGGACAGATCCCTGTGCCACCCCTTTCTATATTGGTGTTCATGCACCCAGAATTTCAGCTGGAATTTCATAGATCATATTTACCCACTGAGGAGCAGAAGGCATGTCCTCTGATGATGGAGTCCCAGGAATTAACCCATTATGGGAAAAATTATGTGAAAAACACAGGCAGCGGTCTATGCTATTGGATTCAAACAAGGGCAAAGAGACGGTTCAAACTGGCCTGAGAAAGATGGTCCACCTTCCCTTGGCAGAACCAGTGGTTTGTGCAGATTGCTAGCGAAAGAAAGGTCACAGAGCAAAAATGCTGGTAAAAATGAATTCTGAACTTTCAGGAATTGTTCGTCTAGATGGGTTCTACACCGTTCCCTCAAGTAGTATGAAAACATCTCATTCAGTAAGATAGAAATGTTTCATTTTGATAATAGCTGAACTACATCATTTATTATCAAAATTATATGCTGGATACATGTAATAAAGGATGTGTGTAAATTCAATATTATCATGCATATTTTATTATGCCATGCAAGCTGAAATGAACAGAACTGGAAAAGTAGAAACAAAACACATTCACATTATTGAAATGAAACATTCATGCCTTATCAAAACAAAACAAGAAAATAGAAATGGTTCATTTAAACATTTTTCTGTCAAAAAAAATAAGCTGAAATTGACATCCTCCTGTGAAATGTTTTGATTTTAAAAACACTTCTTTCTCTGCTGGGAAAAAGGGTTCTGCAAAAAAATGACTGTCTGCTCTCTTTGCCAGATACACACAATATAGCATTGATTACAATGTTTTCTAAAATGGAGATCAGTCCTGATGGATATGACTTGTTTCATGACCTCTACTCCAGTTTGAAGATGCAGGCTGAGGTGCTAGCAGCGTCCTTGTAAGAGATGATTCTTAAAATGGTACACCTAGACCATCAGGCTGTGCACCCAGCAGATCCTTTGCAAATAGTACAAGAAAGGATCTGAGCATAATGCAATGGTAAATTAAAATGACTGCAGGTGAAAGCATTTTAACTGCTCTGAAACTACCTGACACTAGTGAGCAGAATATTTTAACATCCACTCCAACACACATTGCTTTCAAGTTATGGAAAGGCTGGAGGGCCTGATTCAAACCCCTTGGTCTGTTGGTTTCCATTTCCTGACTTGAAAGGACTTTGCATCCTAAGAAAACATGATAAAAACATGCATGTTTTTATGGGATGCTTGTTCAGCCTGCTGCTACCTTGAAACTGGTCTTCCCCAGTCACGTCTTACCAGCCTTGTTTCCCCCTCGCCTTGGCCCATTAACACCAGGTGATAACTATACCTGCTCAAACACCTAGACTGAAAGTCTCAGAGAAAAAGTCACACTGCTTCCCCCAAGAGTAAATTTCTCCCAGATTCATCCAGAGAAACAAAGTTGACTGAATAAAAATAAGTAGGAGTGCATCTGACAGCTCTTTGTATGAGCTCCATAAATTAGTTTATTCACATCACTTAGTGCACTTCAGGAACGGGAAAGATGATTGTGCTTTCCTATCCCTCTGAGGGGGCTTGTAGCTATAATTAAGAAGGTATTATTACTGAAGTCTAATTACATTCTTTAAAGTGTGCTGATAAGAGCATGGGAAGAACTGTTTTAAAACCGCGGCTGGCTCTTTTATCCATGCTAAAACCAGCCACCAAACAAACAAAAACTGGTGAAAGCAGATCTCACATGACAGCATTTTTTCTGTTCTTCCCAGCAGGAAATGCGATGGGAGGGAGGATCAGAGGACAAGTAGGCAGAATTTTAGATGTATTTTTGTGCAGTTGAAGTTTTCCTTTTGGTGGTTTGTTTTTTGGTTTGTTTGTTGCGATTTTTTTCCAGTTAAAGAGCTTTTTCATTTTAGTAACAGTGGTTTACATTTGTACAGCACTCTCAGTAGGGGCTAGCTGGGTTCATTGCTTGCTAATCCTCATCTGATTACTACCATTGAAGTCTTCTTTGACCCCTCTTTTGTGTCCACTAGTGTGATCAGATGGTGAACAGTTTGAGACCAGGGCAGCATGCCTCCTCGTTCTCCTATAGCACGTAGAATATGAAGACTTTACCCTCCAACTGAGGTTTCCAGATACTATCAGAGTATGATAAGTAATTCGCACAGCGTTTGCCATCCAGATGGATAGTATTCTGCATGTTAATTTGCTTGAACACTGATTCTTTGCGTGCATTTTTCCCAGATGTACGTACCCAGGGAGTGTACTGCAGTTTACCTATTTTTTCCCTTCTTTTTTTTTTTCTAATGAAATGTTTCTTTGACCTTTAAACACTAATGAAGGCAGATGACAATGTGCACAAAATGTTTGTCTTAATTGTTTTGAGTGATGTGGCTTCACTACGAAACTTCTTTCAGAAGCTTAATTACTCCCAGTGCTGCATTTACAGCAAAGGGAAGGTATTAAATGAGACAATGAAGGGAGTTCAGTGGTTTTGAACTTATTTTCTGCAATCGGGTGATCTCACACTCTTGCCATTTATTAATACAGGCCATTTCCTCCCATTTCTCACAATTGAATTGAGTTGCTGTTTGCATGCTGATGGGGCAAGTAAGTGGGGAGCTGCGTTCGTCACCGCCTGATAATGGATGAGAGCCGTTCGTTCGGAGGCAGGCGGTTCCTCTGGAGGCCCTGCGATTTGCCAGAATATATTACATTTTTCCAAGATTATTGCACAGCAGATGATTAATATTGCATGCCTAAATGGCCTTTTCAAGGACTGAGCAGGGAGTGGGGGGGACTCAGGGAGAGCCTCAGAAGACTAATTTCCTATCTGCACGTTGTGATAGAAATGCATAATGGCAAACAACGTTTTGTAACTTGCCAGTATAAAAAAGGGAAGCCTCTCAGCAATGTGGAGCCAGAGGAAATATGTCTTCAGTTGACAAAACCAGCAGAGCCCTGTTGAAATCAATGCGGCTCCACTGGTTTGCATCAGCAAAGAATCTAGCCAGAAATCTTACTAGGGAGGTGCAGCAGAGAACTACCATAGGTAGTTACCATAGGTAAAGCAGTCTTCTAGCAGGATGGAGAAATATAGTCCCTAAATCAAGGCCAGCTTGTGGTGTGGACTCTATGGGAGTATGCAACGGGAAAGAGGATGCCTAGAAAAGTTAGGTTCTGTCTGCTCTGCAGTAGCAAAGGACTGCACTGCGTCTCAGTCTGTGTGGGAGCAGGTAGTTCTCTGCCATGGGCTGCGTGGCAGAGGCAAAGGGCTTCAGTTGGTTTAGGGTGGCTGTGAAATGTGCTAAAGATGTGCCTAAAACTACATTGGCCAACACAGTCAGCAAAGAGCTCTGCAAAACCCATAGTAGGGGAATGTAACACTAGTGGAAATGCTTTAGTAGAGTGGTGTAGGTGTAAGAGAGGGTTGTACAGATCATTTCTCAGCTTGTGCCTCTCTGGTGCAGCTTGGATCATGTTTTGGCAGTGTTGGAAAGCAAAGCTTTGTGTAAATGCCCTCACATGACTGAGTTGGCTTTGGATAGACCTTGGATGGGCTCTGTGCTCTATATGGCTACAGCAGCAACATTTTTGTAGCATGTCTTCTACCTTTCAGGCACAAGAATTTGAACCAAATTCAGATGTGAGCCTAAATAATGCAAGAAAATGTCTAAACTCATTCACTTGCCCCTTCTTTAGCCTTTCCAGGAGCTGTGCTCTGAACATGTTTGGCTAGCTGTATGTATCATGACTCAAAATCTGATGAGCACATCCTAACTGGAACTGCTTCCTCCTCCTTCCATTCACGTGTCCTCCCATCTGTGCTATCTGCAGACAGGTTGTTCTATTCCTGAGATGCACAAGTTTTTGATGCCACCTTGTTTTGGCCACTGACTTCTATGCGTATTTGGCTTTTACGTCTTTCACTCCCATCCAGTCAAAGTTCCCTCTAGGATGATGCTGCCAATGTTTTCCTAACTGTCAGAGGGAGAAAGGAGTGTGTGTGTGTGTGTGTGTGTGTGTGCTGTGCTAGTGGACACTTGGATCTGCAACAAACAAATACAAAGGCTGCATACAGTGTTTACTATCCTTAAGACATCAGCCAAAATCACACTTAATATATATGCTTCGATGAATAGGTATTATTTCCTTATCAGTTCCCACCTATCCTGGTAACATCTAAACATCATCATTTATGCTTCACCTGTGCAGCCAGCTCTGAGTTGAATGTAAGGCCAGGGGAGGTAGTTCAGCTCTCACACTTCTTAGTCTTGGCTTCTCAGGTATGAGTAAAAGAAAGGCTGAGTTCACTCTTGGCTGTGCAAGCATATTCCTGTCAGGGCTTTTGCTTGTCCAGTTTTGCATCCATTGCACACTAAGTGTATTTCTACAGGGGTCTGCCTAAATATGATTCATATGTCCCCAGGCTTCATGAAAGCAGGTTGCCTAAAGCAAAAAAGTATGCTCAAATATTTTTGTCAAACAGATGTGGTGAGGTCACTATACTTGTGAGGAGATTTTCAGTGAGGGTTTGTTTTGCTGTGATTTTTTTTAATTAAATCTTCTTTTTTTTAATGCTGTGGGTCCCATTTTGTCATAGAACTATGGTTCTGGAAATCCATCTTTTTGTATTTGATGCTTAGATTATTCACTTGTTTATTGTCCCAGGAAGGATGCTGAAAACTTAAGACACTAACAAAAAGACCTAGGAAGAAACTGGTTGTAGCATATGATGAGTGAACAGTGAAAGTGGAGAAACCCAGGTACCCTTGGCTTCCTGATAGTGTTTCTGTATAGCTAAGCTTGAAAAGAATTTTTTTTTTTTTTTTTTAAATGCATGTGCGTAAATTGATCACTCTGAGACTGTTGTGTTACATGAGGGGTAGGACTGTAATCTGGGAGCAATGTTGGCTTACTTCCTCACCATCAGTTATCTGGCAAATATTTGGGAACAGTGAACACTTTCAATAAAAGTTAGATGGTGAATGGGGGTGGAAAAGGTCATGTTCCAGGTGATTTATCTGCAGGAAATAATTCAGCTACTTCGTAAAACCACCTCTGCATCTGGCCCTTTGATTGCCAAACTATTCATTCTTTCTAATGCAACAGAGAAATGCTTATTTGAAGAAACAAAATAAAGAGCTGCTACAGTAGAGCAGAAGGCAGATAATTTAAACATGGCAAAGCTGCGATGTCATGGGAGATGTACAGAAGCATTCCTTTGTTCCTTTGTCCTTCTCCCCATTGTGGGAACAAGCCAAGCCTTAATAGCAAATGTGTTAATTCAGTTTCTAAGTTAGCTATTTGGGAAAAGGTTTTGCACTGTTGGGTGGCTGCCCCAAAATCAGGATTAAGTCAAAGACATATTACAATAAAGGGGAAGAGGGCCTTAACACAACTTTCACGGTGGATGTGTTCTGTGCAGATCAATAAAGAGGCTTCGACGGTGTCCGATCACTGGCAGTATTGCACGAGGGAGGGGTGCAGGTCCTCTTCCGACCGACGCTAGCAAACTGTGAACAGTACACATTCTTTTGTACTGTATTTACATAGCTTAATGGAGTTTCAAAAGGTCAAAATCCAAGCAGTATACACTTTGGAGCTGTGAACTACATACAATTGTGTTACTGCATTGTTAATTGCATCTTCAGAGTGGTGGGGTTTTTTCTTCTTTTTTTTAAACTATGGGGCTTTCGGAGATGAGAACTGCCCTTTTTAAAATTTGTGAGTTGCAATGGGGACAACAGACCCCACAACTCATCTGGCAAGAATACTTCTAAACCTCTGTCCTCCTTTGTTTGCAGAGGAGGTAGTTGTAAATGGAGTAAATGTTCATCACCCCAGTACTAATGAAGTTGGATAGCATTTGTTTCAGAGTTATGGGAAAAAAGGGCAAGGAATGGTGCTGGTGGATAATTAAAGACTAGGGTTTGATTTTTGGTGCCCTAAAGCAACCTTTGTTTTATGTTGGTTATGTTGAGAGCTGGCTGAAACATACTTAGCCTTGTTTTGGACCACAGCTTGGGACCATAAGACCTTTAACAAGCCCTCAGGCTGTTACCCCTGGAGGGAAAGGCTCAAGCTAGGCAATCACCAGAGGACAGAGCCACACATACTGAGTTAGAGTATAAAGGCATCAACTACTTTAAAGAGCAGGTGTGCAGTGTCCTGTGTTTGCTGTGACTTATCAGGCCATCCTAGAGTTGAGTACACATTGTCTTTTAAACCCTAATTATGGGATGTGTTGTCCTTGCCAAATGACCATGTCCAGCACAGGGGGCACTGCATACAGCAAAATCCCACTCAGCTCTATCAAGTTGTTTCTATCATCTCTTTCCCTGGGCCTAAAACATTTGGCGTATGAGCTAGTAATGAATCAGCAGCTCACGTAGATAGGACGCTAGCTCATATTCATTCCTGCCAATAATCATTAGCCCTGTAATTGATTTACTTCAGCACAGTCTATGCATAGACTACACTATCAGCTCAGACAAGTCTGCCATGAAGCCTCTACAGCAAGTCAGACGAACCCCTCAGTTATCCCAGCAGGTCTGATAAGGAGTGGTGGAGAGGACCTGCTCTGCTCTTCATTCCCTTTCCAGCTGTCCCCCATCCCCATGGGTTTCTGCCATGGTCAGAGCACAGGTTGAACATAGGCAGTTGGTGTTGGTCTTTCTCTGCTGAGCTATTTTGCAAGCAGAAATGAAAATGTGTGCAATTATTACCAGAGTCTCATCACTTGCTGCTTGCTGTTAGAGAATCAATTATCAGTCGGATTTCACCTGTTAATAGTATCTGATCACTTAGGTCACTGACAAATTAATAGTTCATTTCAGCTGTAGGGTTTTGACAGTGATAACTGTGGGAGCAAAAGGCTGCTTTGTCATTCTTCAGGAAATAGAGGTTGGGTCCTCAGCTTTTGACAAATTATCCGCAATTTATATGGAGGGTCTTCTGCATTCCTTGCAACTTCTTTGTCATAGCTCTGATGAAGAAAATGGGTTCTTTCAAGCACTTTTCCTCGGGGAGAAACTGGCTGGGGAACAGTCACTGGAGAATAAGCTGTTTTTGCAACAAGTCTCAAGCAGCTATATGGCAATAACCACCCTGCTTAATCTCATCATGCTCTTGGGGAGGTATGTGGCTTCCCAGCAGAGCTCACTGAGCATTTGCTATCTCAGGGCTCAGCCACACAATCCAGATAATGCAGTTTATCAAGATACTGTGAGTCAGCTGAGGTACAGTAGCTGCCTATGCAACAGCCATAGACCCTGCCAAAAGCAATGTAATGCAACTTAATTCTCATTCCTTGCAGATAAAAATCATTTTATTTCATCGGCCATTGGCTAAAAACATGCGCACGTGGTTTTACCTGCAGCTCTGTCTGTACATGGTGTCCTGTTAAGGGGTAGTAAATTGAACTCTAGATTAGATCCTCCCAAACTTCGTCTTCAGTATATTTTGCAAAAGCCTTCACAAGGTTGTGTTGTTCTGTGACGTGCAAGTTTTCTCAGCCTAATGCATTACTCTAACCTTCTGCTCCAACCAAATAAAATGTCCATTTTATTTTATGGGAAATGGTGGGCAGACGTTTCATGTGAACTTGCAGAGTGATTGTGAGAGACCGAAGGAGTTAACGTCTCAAGCATTGTGGTGGGGCAAGTTCGGCTTATACAGACTGAAGCCCCATGTGCGCAAGCCCACCAGAACTAGACCCCTTGGCTGACTAGACCAATGCTGGACCCAGGACTGGTGAAATCTTTCTTTTCTCTCTCTCTCTGTCTTGTTTCTCTCTTTCTTTTTTCTTTTCCTTAATCCCAACTCCTCATGCCTTTAGACATAAACTGTTGACCAAGTCTGGGACTAAGAGTAGATTCAGCCGCCCCTAGGCTCCTCTCTGAGAAGGAGTCTGGAAAGCAAGGGGGTCCGCTCTGAACCTTGTGACTCAACAGGACAGCTCTCCTTATTGTCTTCCCTGAACTTATACCCAAATAAGCAAGGCCTGTAGTATATGTTTGGTGATGCATGGTCAGCACATGTTACATCGTTTACTGACATAGTTTCATGCCAATTTTTGTTGTGAGCATACCAGTTTAGGTGGTGAGCATGCCAATTTTTGTTGTGAGCAAATAAAAATTGAGTTTTGTGAGTTAAAGGTGTCATTTCACCTTAGTCCTGACCTGGAAATCAGCAAACCTGAGTCATCATCCTGAGAAATTGGGGCATGACAGTGATCCAGGTATTAAACCATATCAGTGTTGGTTAAATGTGTTGTTGGTTTATTTTCTGCCTTCTTATAGCGGGGCAGAACAGAGCTAGCAAAAAAAAAAACAAGGCAGGGTAGGGGCAGGGGCATGAGGGAAGTAGAGCCATTCAGGTTTGGTTTTATGAGCTTTTTTTAAGCCCAGATGAAAGAAGAAGGCAAGAGGTGACAAAGGAGGATAATAGGAGGCTAGAGGTCTGCGGGCTTCTCATTAACCCACCTTTTATTTATTCCCACCATTGTACTCCCACCATCATGACTGCACTGGGGGTCCTAAAGGAGGCTGTAGCACTAGGGCATATCTTATGTATTAAGAGGTGCTCAGCCTCTGTCCTATTCTTTCTTTCTCATGGGACCACAGGAAGACCCCCACTGTAGCTCCTTCTTCCTTTTACCCTTTTTTTTATCCTGTTGATAATGTGATATATTCTGCCAAACACAGCAAAGAAGTGGCGTGCAGAGAAACAGGCAGGTTACCACTTCTGCTGGGACATCTAGGCTGGCTTTTCAAACAAGACTGGAAGGCACCTACTGCTGCTGAGTGCAACTCTCTTCTAGTTTTTCCTTTCCCAAATCAGGGTGAAACTCCTCATCAGCTCAGTAAGACCCAGGTGGTGCCAGTGCCAAGAACTCTTCAATGCCTCTCCTCTGCAGGCCATACCAGAGAACAAGGATGTCACTTCAAAAATTTTTTTCTGTTATCAAGCTGCTGGAGCTTCAAAGCAGTTTCTTACTGTCTGTGCTTTCATGCCGTTTGATGCCTGTGCTCACAGGGTTTATACATTAATGCTGGTTTCAGGCAGTGTGCAAAAGTTATTTAGCTCATTCCACATACACAGGGCTTTGGGTGAGTTGACCCTGGCTGGATGCCAGGTGCCCACCAAAGCCGCTCTATCACTCCCCCTCCTCAGCTGGACAGGGGAGAGAAAATATAACGAAAGGCTTGTGGGTCAAGATAAGGACAGGGAGAGATCACTCACCATGTACCACCACAGGCAAAACAGACTCAACTTGGGGAAAATTAATTTGATTTATTACCAGTCAAATCATAGTAGGATAATGAGACATAAAACTAAATCTTAAAACACCTTCCCCTGACCCCTGTCTCCTTCCAGGCTCAACTCCACTCCCGGTTCTCTCTACCTCCTCCCCGCAGCAGCACAAGGGGACAGGGAATGGGGGTTATGGTCAGTTCATCACACGTTGTCTCTGCCGCTTTGTCCTCTTCAGGGGTAGGACTTATCACACTCTTCCCCTACTCCAGCATGGGGTCCTCCACAGGCTGCAGGTGGATATCTGCCTCACCATGGACCTCCATGACCTTCAGGGCGACAGCCTGCCTTACCATGGTCTTCACCGTAGGCTGCAGGGAATCTGTGCTCCTGGGCCTGGAGCACCTCCTCCACCTTCTTCACTGACCTTGGTGTCTGCAGGGTTGTTCCTCTCACATATTCTCACTCCTCTCTCCAGCTGAAGGGGGGGAGTTTTGTGCAGCAACTTTTTCGCCTTCTTAAATGTTACCCCAGAGGCACTACAACTGTCACTGATGGGCTCAGCCTTGGCCAGCCACAGGTCCATCTTGGAGCCGGTTGACATTGGCTCTGTTGGACATAGGGGAAGCTTCTAGCAGATTCTTACAGAAGCCACCCCTGTAGCCCCCCCTGCTACCAAAACCTTGCCATGCAAACCCAATAAAGGGCTAAAAGCCTTTAAAAAATATAAAACCTTTAGTTATTCTGGCTTAATTCAGTTCAAAAGACCATCTCACCAGATGAAAACAGAGAGATCATTAGTTCCTTAGGTCCATGAGATGGCAGTAATTAAGAGAAGTTGCTCTGCTACCCTGTGGAGCAGTCAACACTACAGAGGGGTATGGGTAAGAAATAGTCTTTTCTGATCTGTTCTTAAGGAAGAATTATTTTCTAAGCACAAAATAGAAAATATTTCTCTCTTGGCACTTCTGAAAATTACTATTGGAAGCCCTGAATTAATGCAATGTAATGAAGGGCAACAGAGCAGTGAAACACATGTCCTCAAATCCCCTTTCAGTAACTTCTTGGAGATCCTAAAATGTTGAAGCTCCGGAGCTTCTTAATGCCAACTTCAGCTTCAAAACCACCCCTATTTTGACACTTAAAATGTCAGGTTCCTGCGATCATCGTGCTGTCATTGTGCCATGCCATCATGTCTGAGAGGAGATGGCACATTTCCTTCTAAAGACTGCATTTAATCTACTTACAAAAGGTATGTTTTTCCATCCATTAAGCTATGCTCTCTGATCAGAGCTCTTCAGAAGGAGTCTTATTTTTTAATCAATGTTTTGCTCCAAGGACAGGAGGACTTTAAATAAGTAAATACGCTACTGCTTCTAGATGTCTCCATGTCATCTTGTCTGAAACAAAAGCAGTGGGTCTGAATCATCCTTGCAGTATTCCAGTTTTATACTGAAATCAGTGGGGCTACACAGGATAAAAATGGAGTAATGCAGCAGTGAATTATCTCAGTAAAAGCTTGCGATCTGTAGCATCCACCTCTGCAATGCTTCATGGAGTACATTGCTGATTAAACTATGGCTGCCATTCTGCCTTAAATTAGTTTTCAGAACTGCATGAGGGATAACTGCCTCCTGGTTTTCTTGGGGTAGCAAGAAAGTGGAAGAGTAAAGGTGTGATATTGTCCTTATTTACTTTTAATCTTTTTTTCCTGTGATTTATTATCTGAGACACTGGATTTTCCCGAGAGCTGTGATTCTTTAACACGTCTATTCAAAATCGCCATTTATTCGTCTAGACTGAGAGATCTGAGCTTACAACATCCGATGTTACAGTGAAGTTCTTGCAGGTTCAGGGAGTTTGTGAAATGGAAATTCCTCTATTGTCAAAAGAATTCTGCTTTCCTTGGAGAAAAAGTCGGGAACATTTAAATGTCTTTGTTTTGTAAGCACCTTATTTTTATCAATGCCTCTTGAAAACTCTGTAATGATTTCATATTCTGAATATTGTTTTTTATGTCTGCAAAGGTTGAGGGAGTGATCAGGAATTATCACATTGCCAGAAGGTATTAAAAATATAGAGGGTGATGAGAAGGGCTCAGTGGAACTACTAGCAGCATATAAAAATGAATAATGTGCAGGTTAAGAGTTTTGATGCTGTTTCCATTAGCCTTATCTATGAAAGGTACAGCAACTGTCTGCCCTGCCAGTTAGTCCTCTCATTTACCCTGACTCACTGCTATTTGTCCTCCTGGTTTGTCCTGGCTTCAGCCTCAATCCTCAGCCTTCCCCACAGTGTCCTGACTTCCAGTAAAATAGGGGGAAGGAAAAAGAAAAAAAAAACAAAACAGCAGCCTAAACCAACACGAATGTATGGGGAAACTCTTGGACTTCCCTGTGCAATGCTCCCATCATGCAGAGAAATGAGGGTGTTTAGGAACTTATGTACAGGCTGTGCTTGTTCAAAGATGTTCAGACATCCAGCCCAGGAAGCACATTGATCTAAATATCTGCCTTTGAACAACAGAGATTATGGAAATTTCATTGTAAAGTGGTTGGCAAATGCAGCCAGATGCTACTTGATGAAACACCAGTGCAATCCACCAGTATCGCAAGCCTATAGCAAAAGTGACTGGTGATAGTTTTTCCCAAATGGCATAAAAATTATGAATGTGGTATTCATAATGTCTCCAAGTAAGTAGTCTTGAGACTGGTCAATATGGAGACAAATACAAGCAGTTTCTGGTTAAATCTCTGCACTAAATATTTATTTAGACATCTGATTGTAATGTATGTGCCTCATAAAAATGATCACAGGGTGTGAGTAGATGGCAGAGCGTACTGTCCTCATTGCTCAGACTGAGAGAGACACACGAAGGTTACTTGCATTAGAAACCAGGTCAAGCAATCAACCAAGGAGCTGGGAACAACAACGTTATGTGCTGTCAAACCAAATCTAAACTACTAAAAATGCAAGCAGGGTGGGCAGTGATCTTGCCAGTTAGTTCGGTGCCCCTGATGATGATGGGACAATACTGAAACCCCTTATTTCATCAAATGTATTTAAAAAAAAATAAATAAACAGAACCCAATCCTCTAAAGGAGGACCAGCTCTAAAAGAAACCCAGGTATTATACTGCAAAACGTTAAGAAACCTTAGTTGAGATAGCAAAGATATTTAGAGTGGAGCTTTCTTTACCTAGATATAGACAGCAACAGTGACAACAGTCAATGTGTTACCTAAAGTCTTATACTATATGTTAGTATGCTTTTTTGCAGTAGGAAATGTATAAATATGATCCCTCTCCCTGAGTAACAGAAACAAATTATTTTAAGCATGAGATTAAAGTTTTGGGTTTGTATGTTATTGAGATTTTTTTTTCTTTGAGGAGGCCTAGTTGTGTTTGCTTTTTTTTAAATACAGCTGGTGTTACTTGAAACAATGGAGTACAACCTGACTATTTTAATTTCTGAGTCAAACAAGAAGCAAATTTTAATTGACTGTAAATTACCTAGATTCTTAAAAAATCTTTTTATTTGAATAATGTATTTGTTGTTAACACTCATGATGGGGCTTCATTTCAATATGTAGGTTTGACTCTTTTGACCTGGGAGTTCCTCTGAAATCTTCAGTTTCAATTTGGCCGTCTTCATGTCTATGTTGAGGAAGGAACGTAATGGGGAAAACAGGCTTTGCAAAACCTCTCAGTCTTGATTTTCTGCCCAATGATACACTAGAGGACTTGGCTATATGAGAGTGTATGTTCTTGAAACATCAGAGATGAAGAAAATGGTAATCAGCACTACCATTAGAGGAAGTTTTCCTTCCCTTTCTTGCCATATTACACTGCTGTAATATGATCTCCATTTGTTATCATGCCAGTTGGTATGTATAGGCTATGTCTAGTCTAATTCAACTGGCAGATTTGAAGAAGGCCTCATACACAGGAGCTATCAAGGTTCAGCTCCTCGAATGTGCAGTGAATTGAATATGATGGATCAGTAATCCCATCTGCTTTTGCAATCCCACCTGCTTTTGCAATCCCACCTGCTTTTGCAAATAGTAACATTGAGGCCCTTCTAGAAGCATCTCTGAGCTAACATGTGCCTGACCTGTTGACAGTGGGGTCTCCTCTGTAGGTGGCATAGATGGAGTAGATGGCATAGATGGAGGCTCTTGGGGCAGTCTGTTGGTGTTTTGTATCTGTCTGAATACAGGGTTTGGGAAACATCATAATATCCCACAGCACTTGGCCAACAGAAGACTGCTACTTTCACATGAATTTATCTTATGGATCCAGTGGCAATATTCACATAAAGTGTTCATTCTATTGTGTGTGGATGGTAAGGGACACTGCTTTTAAGACAAGAAGAAAAAGCTGTGGATGGACAGAGAGGGTTTTAAGATTTTTTTCCGCACTGGAAAGAATCTTCATTTTGGTTATATTTTCTTTAAAAAAAACTCACACTTTTTAAACTTGAAAATTTCCTTTATATCATTTTTTGGCCTCCTTAAACCTTTTTAAGTTTATCAGCATATTGAAAGATGGAGGCTTTCAAGTGCTTGAAGGCTGAGACTACTTTCACTGAAGTCACTGGGAGCTTCATGACTAATTTTAGTAAGGAGGGGGAAGGTGAGCAATCCTTGCCAGCTCACATCAGACAGAGAGCTGAGTACCTCCACAATTGCTCATCTGTTGACAATTCAAGAGTATTTTTCTATCTTTAAATAGATCACATAAAAGGTCGCTTCTAGACATGCCTGTGAAAACAGGAGGAAACTTGCAAAAACTTTCCCTGGCTGCTCTGTTTTTGCTCCTTTACTTCTTTGCTTGGAGAAACTACCCACCAATTTCTTGTCTGTTCTCCATCCTATACCACTTCTGTCCCCGTCCTTCACTCACATAGCTGTGTATGACTAAAGGTCTTCGGTAATCTGTGATCCAGCTCTTTAAACCACAGAAATGCTGAGTGGAAGGGACCTTTTGAGGTTATCCAGTCTAATCTCTCTCTCAGTCTCTCCTTAAACAATATTTGCGCAAGAACCTTAGGAGCATCAATCTTCTTTAACAATGACAGCATCTGATGAAAAATTCAGGATGTCTGCAGCTACGTGCTCACTCCAATTTAAAGCCTGTTCCTCTTCCTCATTTCCTCTGCTTAACTGTAGCTATGGTAGGCTGCCAAGCCTTTCAGCTGGCCACTTCTACTTTTTATTCTCTCACTCTGTCCCTCTCTTTCTCCCCACTGAGTTGTCCAACTTTTTGTCAGTTTGAAAGACTTAACTCCTCCTGTCTGTCTTCTCTACAAGTTAGTATGTCCCTTTGGCTTTATGCAGAATATTTTTATTTTTTTTTAAGCTGGGCACAAGACTTGGGCACACCTGGAAGAGGATAACTAAGCACCATGGAAGACAGGAAGCAGTGCCTTTGTTTGCCTTTGTTTGCTGGAGAACTCTACAATAAAAAATCGTCATCTCCTGAGTCATTCAATACCTGTTCTTCCAGTAGCATATACCAGGATAGCAACTGCACTACCTGGTGATTATGGTCATAAAAATAGAGTAAGAAAGCTTGCTTGTTCTTTCTACTCACCTCAGATAACAGGACAGCCATACCATGAGTTTTCCTTGGCTTGAAATGACTGCCTCTTGCCTCTGCTGAGGAAGATAAAGCCATGGAGATCACACTGGGGCACGTGGAAGGCAGAGGGCCACAGAAACAAAGGCACTTGCTGCAGCTAATGATGCTGCTGAGTCAAGCTGAGATGCTAGACAAGCACTGTTGAAACATGGACTTTGAGGTACAGCAGACATGGTGAAAAGTGGAGGAGGGAAGGGTGTGCTGAGATGGTAGGCTTGGGGAAAGAGACCAAAGCAAAAGGGACTGTGGGGTCTCCTCTGCCAAGGAGCTGTGATGCTGCTGGGCTTCCAGACAGAGCATGATGGCTAAGACAGCAGCAGAAACATTCATTAGAATGACTGGTTTAGCTTTTTGGACAATTAGCCCGATAATTATGCCACTTATTTATTATAATAGCCTGCAGTTAATGGATGCTATACAAGGGAATTAATGAATCTAAATTATTTTAGAAATACCCTGAATATGCCATCTTTTTAAATAATAACGCATAATGTCTCTGTAGGATGTTTAAATAAGTTGCAGATTGCTGACCGCTGTTCAAAAGCCATACTTGCTTCTCAGAAAGTCAAACATGAATTAAGGAAAAAGATCTCTTGCCACAGGGCTGGGAGCAGGACCCCGAGGCTGCTGTATGGACTACCAGAGCAGAGATGCTCTTCAGCTCTGTAGCAAGCAGTACACATCAGTTGAGGCCCTGCTAGAGCTTTGCTTCTATCAACAGCAGGGCAATATGTTGACTGCCTCAGCTTTGGCTTGGTTTGTGTCCTGCCTCTTCGTCAGATATAGATGGTGCCTTTGCCTACGGGCTGTAGCAGGCCTATTTATGATCTGCTCAGCACAGACTGTCAGAGGCGGTTAAGATACTTTCACCCAAGGAAATGCTACTTGTTATTCCCTTGTTATAAAACAAAGGTCATTTGGACTGAAAATACCTTTGTTGCTAGCCGAAGTGAGGGAGAGTTCTGTATAACTGTCTGCTGAAGAAGTGTAGGGGCCATGGGAGTGGGGAGAAAGCAGAAGCTGGAAGGTACCAAGGCTATCACCAAAGCACAGATGATGGTGACTGAGTTTATGTGGATAAATCAAGCAGCGTAGCCCTCCAGCCCTCAGACCAGGTTTCAGCTGGCTGATCCAAGGCTCCATTTGGTGCTGTGTAGCAGTGTGACCTTGCCTGATTTCACTAATTGCCATTAAGATGTGAGAAAGTCCATGAGCTAAGAGACATGCAGGATGAGAGAAAGGGACAGTCAGCAGGTCCAAGGACTGAAAAGGAGAAATGCAGCCTAGACAAAGGTATAAAACTCTAAGGAAAAAAAGCAGGGAAGAAGATGGCAATTTGGCAATGTCAAGCATCAGCCTGTTCTCATGCAGCATCACAAACAGCTTCCTCACCCACTGTGCTAGAAGGGGTACAGTGGCTCCCTCATTGGGGTGGTGAACATGCCCACGTTAGCCCATGCTGGACAGACAGCAGCAGAGCTGCTTCAGCAGTTGCTTTGTTCCCCTACCCGGCTGCCCTGCCTGCACTGGTTTTATTTTGCAGTCAGATTAGTTCCCATCTCCAGCTCCCTGTTCATGCTGACACAGGAGAAACAAGTGGTACAGCGGTGGCTGCTTAGTGCCATGCTGCTCTTTTCAGATACCCACAGCCTGCATTAAGGATTGAAATGCCATGTGAACCCACAGTAGCTTTACAGATCTAAGGGTGCTTTCAACAAGGATACGGCTTCGTCGTGGTGGTTGTACAGCCTCTGTGCCCCAGCCAAGACTGGGGCCAGGATCTGTGAATTCTAACTCCAACAGCTCTGCTAGTACTCAAGCTATGCTTCCCAGCCAACAAGTGATTTGCACTGATTCGTATGGAGCAACCTGGCTCTTGGGCATCTGCGTGACTAAAGCTGCAATATTTAATACCTCCATTAACAGCCTTTATATCAAAGGGGCAGGATGGAGCCTACCTTTATTGCATGCCTTAGTTTTGTGATGCTGTGCTATATTTTTAAAGAAGGACAAGCTGTTCTGTTCTATAAAGCAGCACCTACTGAACGAGACAAACCACCCAGGTACTTAAAATTAAGTGTGTATGCTTACCTAATGGTGGCTAACCGCTAATGGACTGAAAACTGTGTAAACCTGACAAATCCAATAAAATAAAGATAATTATGCCTTCTGTACCAGGCATTTTTAGAACATGAACAATATGTGTTCAGGAAGAATAAAGCTTCACTGAAACTACAGGGGAAATAATGGCACCTAGTATTCATGGTGCTGTAACAAAATACTGTTTGCAGATCTCCACTGGTTGTGAAATTATCTATACTGAAGAAACTGGATGTACTCTAAACCAAAGATTGAAGGAGCATAAAACATGTAATATTGTAGTTACAAGGCACATAAAATCTTATTGGATCTGTGATAAATATTTGTGCCTGAGCAATTTTACTATTTTACAAACTACTTTCCCTGGGGGATGGTTAAAGAATACAAGGACACCCTATTTATCAGTTTTAAAGTCTAGCAGCTCCCAAGACCTGTGATGAGGGTTTAATGTACCTGTTCTCAAAAGTGTCCAATTCATTGTTTAGTTTTGTATTGAAAATATTCTTTTTTGATTAAAGCTGCTATCAGTAGATAGATGTATCATCTCTTGGGCTGCATAAATAAAGGCAGAATAGGTCCCTAAAGTGATGCTGTTTTGAAATTGAAACCATATATTAAAGAAAATTCCCCATGGAGGATGGGGAGCCCACAGTACAGAGTTTAATGGAAACACAGATACTGCATTCAGCTGCAGTACAACACTTTAGGACATTGTCTGTGGGACTTGGAAGAGACTGTGCTGCACATTTAAAAAGTGTTTACCTAAAAATGCAGGCATGTACTTTGTGAGATTTAGGGATAGGGAAGGAGGCATTTGAAGCTGGAGATAAGACTCCCTGAGTGGCAATGAAATGTTTTCTCCAACCATGTATTTTAAACTCCATAAGGATCTCATCTGGACAAGTAATTTTTTTTTTTCTGTTAACCTGGTCTTTAATGCATTTACACCGGTAATTTCTGAGGTATTTGTCTGTGTCCCTCATTGATTGTTCCTGGGTTTAGCCTTTTCCCACTTTTGAAAAAGTCCCCACATTTCTTCATGTATGGAAGGAATTTAAAATACTAAAACTAAAACAAATCCTCTCTGTAGATTACTTTCTCTTTTCCTACATCACTTCTTTTTCAAATCTCAAGCTTGCTCCTACCTCAACTCTCCAAAGAAAGAGCTTACCTTCACCTTTTTCTAATAGCATCTTATCTGTCAACATCCTTTTTGTTCACTAACCAGCGTAGAGGTTTATCCCTTGTTCTTGGAAACAAGTATTTCAATAATTCCTCATAGAGGTGCTTGCTAATTACCTTTCAGGTCAAACAGTCTCAGGATGTGGTTTGCGTGTTCCCATTGAGTCATCAGTGTGGTTTCTGAAGAATTCATTTGGAGCAGAAAGCAGAAGAGGCTGCCGAGTCACCACATCTGTTCTGCCACAATTATATTTGGGGAGGGTGAACACCTCTGAGCCTGGTGCAAATCTCTGTGCTGCTGAATGCCTGTACTGATCGACATCCTGAATGACAGTACATAACAGAAAGATGAGTTAAAATGGTGTCTGTGATCATGCAGTGGCAGTGCAGAAGGTTTGATGTAGGGCTGGTGCTGTGTGATACAAGGAGCTAGGAGCTACCAGTATTGCCTCTCTGAACAAGAGAAATCTTCTAGCCACCTTTTAGAGATGGGGGTAGGGAGTAATATTTTAAGGAACTGATATATCTGCATGGTTTCATGTTGGATGGTGACAAGAATGGCAACATTTGAGGGAAAGTGTTTCTGTTTCAGAAGCAAAGCCAGCTGAAAAGCTACCCAGAAATCTCAGTGTAGCCCCTTGAATTCAGGGCATACAGAAGATTCAAGGATTTCACAGCCTTTTGCTCACTTAGACTTCCGTCAGATGAACATGTATTCTCATGGTAATGTTCAGCAGCCAAATATCTACAAAAGCAGGGGGCAGTGGGAGAGGCAGGCTGCCATGGATTGCTTGCAGAGCAGTTCCATACAATATATGTGTGTGTGTGTGTTTGTTGTCACTAATACACCATTGCTTGCAACCCTGGAGCTGTTTTGGGGTTATAGCAGAATATTTTGTGTTATGAAGTAAGTGCCACCATATGCATGTTCTGCCTCTCGTAATGCTAAAACTGGACAATGTAGCAAGAGAATTAAAGAAACCTAGCCCTAGCCAAAATGATCAAAGGCAGATGGTTCTTTTGACTAGGTTGCTTTTCAGAGTCATTGATGGGCACAGCCCCACCGAGGCAGTTTTACCTACCTGCTGCCATCAGGTGGTTTGGACAGTGAACATTTTTGGAGAGTTAAATGCGAGAGCAGGAAGCTCAGTGCCACGCAGCTGTAAATAACTTCATGGCGTCCCGTCTGCTTAAGCATCCTTAACTGGCTGATCACTTTCTATTAGTTATCTGGTCAGGGCTGAGATTAAATTAAAGTCTTGCAACCCACTGGGACAACTCTCACAACCACATGCGCTTACAAGCGATTTGGTCACTGGGCCATTCTAGGCAGCTCACAGAGGCAGAGAGGTAAATTCAATTACCAGCCCTCTCACCCATTTCATTTCTGGAACAGTGACTTACTAGACAAACAAAGGTGTCCGTAGGTAAAGCTGAAAGTCTGGATTGAATGATCAGACCTGCAGCACATCACATGTTTTTTATTTTTGTGTTGTGCATGATAGTTCTGAGCCAAAAATGGATATTTATTATTTCTTTACTTGTATTGACACACCACAGGGGAAAGCCTTTGCCTCTAGCTGCTCTCCACAGACATTTAAACTAACAATTTTGCTGCTATCTTCATAACCAGAAAAAAGTAGCCAGAAGATAAACAGGAGATGTCTAATCACATCCAACAACAGTCATCACTCTATCTTTACCACTCTAGTAGCCTGAGGAAAGAGCAACTGCATTTTGCATCATGTCCTGAAAGCCATCAGTCCATAGCCACTAAGAAGTGACGCGAAATGGTGGTAGTCCATGCTCAGCAAGCAACTAGTGTCCAGGCTGGAAGCTCCTGAAAAATGTAGTCTCTGTGAGGAAGCAGTTCCTTCCTACATCTCAGTTATCAGGAGCAGTGAGCAGGTTGGCCTCACTTCTTCCAGGTTTAACTTGCGCCTATATTTGTGCTTTGTCATATGTCTATATTTCTTGCAGAGAAAACCATCAAAATCTGAATTCCCCATATTGCGGCGTTTATTAATTCTGTTCAGGTTTTAAAGGCAGTAAATATTAAGTTGTAAGCTCAAAGGAAAAAGTAATTTTTCAGTTTAAATGTACGCTTTGAGTCAAAATCAAAGACAGACTGCTAGACCAACCTTTTATCTGTACAAAATGTACTATGCCAGCCTAACTCCTTCCTTAATGTATTTGATGCAGAGTTTTCTATGCATTGTCTTCAGCAGCAAAAGGCTGTTTTTTTACAGGTGCAAAAATGGTTTGCTTTTTGATCTGCAGTGGGCAAACAGGCATGTAGCAATCAGTTCTTCAGGCACTAAAGTCAATAATCTGAATCGGTTGATACAGTAATGGAAAACCTCAGGCTAGATCCTTGATCTGCACCTGAGCACCAGTGCAGTCAGTAAAGCAATTCAGATTGCTGTCGGGCAGGGGCCTGACCCCTACCCTTTAAGCTGTGCAAAGCTTGAAGCTGAAACGTGGTGTTTAGCACTCCTACCCCTTGCTGCAGGAGGAAAGGACAAGGCTTCTTGGTCTTGCACCCTTGCTCAACTAGCATTTCTAGGACAACATTGAGGACCAGTTCTGCCACCTATTTGCACACTTGGAGGGTGGGCTGCTTACCATCTTCCAAGTACTGTCTGCAAAGCAAGGAACATGTCTGCCAAAAATCAGAGAAACATGAGTGCCATCTGAAGATGAGCAACTGCTATGTGTGCAACCCCAGCAAGTATTGCCCTCCTGGGTATTTGAGCACAGGGCATCTCCTGTAGCCCACGCACTCCCTGGCCACATCGTAACCTTGTAGGCAGCCGGGACGTCACCCACACAAGCATTCATCAGGTTGCCTGGGCAAGCCCGAGCAAAGGCATGGGGTCCAGTATTCCAAGAAGGGCATGTTTGTTCAACCCAGAAGTTCATCATCATTCTCCAGTGTTGTGGAGGTGGGAAATGCTGCTGGTCAGGAAGGCATTACTGAAGAGCAAACATAACTGTTGCCTTCCCCCAAGCTTGCAGGAAGAAAGCCCCTTAGGGCTCCAGCTTCTTGCTCAGATGGTCACAGAGGCTCATCCAAGCTATATGGCTCCCCTGATGCTAGCCTGGCTAAACTTTTATTGCTTCCTCTATTCATGCTGTTTCCTAAAGCTTTTATTGAAGGGAAGCACAAATTAGAAAAAGTTAATGTACAGTAAATGATTTGATTGTGACTATTGCTATCACAATGCCACATGCAGGTCATCGTTCTGTTTTGTTAGCACTTTTCTGGGAAATTACTTCAATGAGTTAACTTAGTGGGCATTGTTAAAGGCAAGTTGATTGGAGATCCTGTCCTAAGCACTGGTCTTTCCTGGGCAGGAGAAAAGTGTTGTGTGGGAAGATAGCAAGAAAACATGTTGGAAGCAAGGGACTGAGATTTCTTCCCTGTAGAATATTATGTTTCCGTCCATAATCACTAAGCAGAATATGAATGTTTTCCTTAGTGCCTTGCAAAATAAGAGGGATGTTTTCATCCAGGTTACCAGTGAGAATAAAGGAAGAGATGATCAGAACCACCAGTTTTTGAGAACACCTACAATAAGCATGGTGGAAAGATAGAAAACCTGCCACAAAGTCTCATGTAAGAGAGAAAGGCCATGCTTAATCAAAGCTGACATAAAATCAAGACTTTTCAAGGCAATACCTGCAGTAAAAGATAAGTATTCAGACACTGTCAGTCTCTGCAAACATCTCCTGGTGCCACCAGGTAAAAAAAATTCTCCATCAGCAGTATGTGATTTTTATTCCACTGTACATGTCACCAAACAAACCTTTCTCAAAACTTGGCTGCAGGAATTTCTGAGGAAAAGCAAATTATCCAGTGCTTTGGTTCCACAATACCATCTCCAAGGAAAAACCACATGAGAGTGAGCAGCCAGGGAGAAATAAGGTTATGAAGGGGGCCACAGAAAAAGACTGAGATACCAAAGCACAATTTAGTAAGACAGGCAAGGTCAAATTTTATCTTTATTTCTGAAACGAATGTTCACCCTAATAGATTTCAGCAAGGCTGAAAAGAAGTGACCAAGAAAAGAATTTGTCCACAGTCCTGAATTATTTTGATGACAAAGGCAGGCCTTGGTGTCCAGAGAGAAAGCATGCAACTCATCTGAAGACTGAACACAGTAAGCAGTGGTAGGCTGTTTGGGGCAGGAGTAAAATGACCATTAGAAAATTTTTTTCTTCTTGCTCAAGTTGCTTCCAAAGCCACATCCTCAGTGCTTTGGTACTCCCTGATCACTGGGTAGAAATCAACACACTGATAGAGTGCCAGTTTTGGCATAACAAAATGCACCTATTGTTCAAAATGCTTATTTTTAAATACTCTATTTAATGTTTGTTTCACATGCCACATGCTGGGTAATAATAAGAGAGGGTTCCATTATTTTCAAAAACAAATCAAATAGACCAAACAAATCCCTTTTGGCAATGAAAAGAGTAGTCCATGAGACCTCTATAAATGCAACTGTGCTTTAGCTCTGCTCTCCCAAACTCATTACTTAGTGCTTTCTCCAAACTGTTGTTTGGCAGCCAGTGCTGCTTTAGCCAAGCTGTTTGTTGGCCACAGCATCTTTTCTTTAACTGCATGGTGGGGAAGTGTCTTTAGTGTTTTCAAACCTGTTGGATATCATATGCCTTTGAGGGGAGTGTGAGGCCATCCTTTTCCCCCAAGGTTTTAGGGAGATGCCTTCATCCTACTAAGCAGCACAATGTATAACCAGTATAATTGTTGTCTCCTCAAATGGTGTCCTGGCTCAATGTCAATCTTGACACCTTACCTGTTAATTAAAGTCTTGAGTTGTTGATCCTCCCATCAGCTGCCCACTGCTTCTGCTGCCTTTACTACCTGGCAACTTTGTCCTGATAGCTTCACCTCAGGTGGTCTTGCATGCTGCTTTTCACAGTTGGCGCATCTTGTCACAGTGCCCCACTTTGTTCTAGTGAATGCTGCTGTCTTGTCTTTCCCTAATATTGCACCAGCTGTTGCTATTTGGAGGCATTTCTCTGGGGTTTCATCTGTCTTTCCCAACAGTTCCTTCTTTAATATTAGAGCTTTCTTGCTCACAAACAATTCCCTCTTTCGTTAGGGAATTGTTAAAATTTCCAAAGCTACATGCAAACAACAGACTTTTCAGCAATATAATGTAAGAAATTAGTTTCTATTTCTTTTGCTGCTTGATTACTGTCTTCTTTCCTAGGGAAACTGTCTGTCTGCTATCTTCTCCTGCCTTGGGTCTCACATACAGATCAGCCTGCTGGCAACACATTTTTGCAACTGCTTCCAAAACAAAAAGTTCAAATCCATTTTTGTGACATCTTTTCTCTGAAAAAAAAAAAAAAATTAAAAAAAATTAAGGGGTTGTTTTCCTGTTTTATGGTTTTATGTCCATAGTTAGCTCTGCAAAATTGCATGGTACAGTGAAGGTGAGAGTCCAGCTGAATATCATCAGAGACTAGGTCCTTGTTCTGGTTATTGACCACATGTACCTAAGAATGCTAATACCTCAGTCACTGGGCTTCTCAAATTCCCTTTGGTTTTAGTAGCTTACTGACTGGGATCTCAAAGTGATCTTGCTTTTTGGAAAAAAGAGTTGATAGGTTTTGATTTTGGAAGCAACACGTTAAAGTACAAAGGCATGTGATGCTTTTTATACTCCTTCTCCTTCAGAGGCAGCACTTGCTTTCTTTCAAAGTATAATTTTTGTTTCTCACAAGCAAATTAAAGATTGTATAACATGTAATTCATGTGTTTCACAAATATTTGCATTTTCCAATTGTTTCTACAAAAGCCTGAGATGCTGGATCTGTGGATGTGCTGGGGAACATTCAATAGCTTCTTTTCTAATATTGAGATGTTAGGTCTCTCATATCATAAGTTGCTTAGAGAAAGAGGTATTTTGGCGGCTTCAGACCATCCTTTGAGAAAACAGATCTCTATCCAATTCATGAACTGGAACAGGAAAGTTGGTCATTTCTTTGCACACAGCTACAGCCCAACTGATCTGGGTTTCTGCCATGCACAGTCTTTGCTTATGGCTTAATTTTAGACCCAGCATCACAGAAAGATTTAGCATTTGTTTTTTGGGTTTTTTTAAGATCAGTAACTGTAAATAGTTACACAACACTTGACCCTTGAATGAGAATGACCAATGCATTTGGCACATTTTTCTTCTTCCTTAGACATTTTGCTGTGCTTTTTTTACTTCAAAAAGTTGTTTGTACCATTTTCCTCCCCCAGGCTAGGTGTGTATCTGTCTTCATGTTCTAAAAACAATATATGATAAAAGCAACTTCAGAAATAATACAGAAATTGATTAAATAATTGCTTTTAAACAATGATTTCTAAATACCATTTAGAAATAAGATATAATATACATATTTCTAAACAGCAATGCCTCTGCTAATGGAAGGTATTGCTCCATGACTGCCGGCCCAAGCGGAGATCTGTAGGCTCATAAACAAAGTCTGGTTGTGGGCTTGATGTTCTTTCTGTCTTACCCACCTTTTTCTGCAGAGAAAGTTGTGCCCACATCCTTGCACAACAACAGGCTGGACAAACGTTATTTCCATTCCTCTGGGGAGGAAAATCTTACAGTGCAAAGCATGTATCAGTAATTTTTGCCATACAGCACAGCAGTTCTTGGTGTTGAAGTCTTCATTGCTAGCCTGTATCCTTTGCTGGTCTTTAACTTGACCTAACACTATCTGGGAAAGTACATGGCTTTCTAGGTTGTGACCTAGTTCTCAACAAATCAGAGTCCCACTTTTAGTCTTCTCCATTCCTAAACTTGCTCCTATATCCCCCACCACATGCAGTGGCATGAACTTGTCTGTAGACTTGCAGCAAAATGCTGTACGGTGCTCCCTGGAGTCTCATAAGCTGCTTGTTGCCTCTGTTTTTGTAGTGTACCTTTCAAATGAGAGCGCAAGGGCTGTGATCCATGATCTAGCCCTCAGCTGGCTTCTAGACTTTCCCCCACCCCCAGAAGAGAGCTTGTTGAAGCCACAGGCTGTCAGAGTCAATTATTTGCAAAGCATCTTAATAGGACTTGCAGTTTTCCTAAAAAAAACCCATCAACAACAACAAAAAATGCCACTAGGGTCAATTGTCCTTTCTTTAAAATTGGTTTCATGGAATTCGTCTCTCCCCAGGAGATTTAAGGCACTCCTGGAATTACTGCATAATCAACTCATGTCTTCTCTGGGGACTACACTACTATGAAATCAAATAATGTTGTAATCTCGATGTGAAAACCAACTTCAGTCAGCACCTTTGATCTCAAAGGTTTGAGAGTGTCACTGAAAGAATTACTTTCAGCCCGATAGTCTTCTGATCAAATTGCAGCAAGCATTAACTACGATCTCTCCCAAACCTGCAACCCAAGCAAGAAAGGACCCAGGCAGGACTTAATAAGAGGCCTCCAGAAAAAGACTCTTATGACATGAGAGAGGTATTTTAGGAACTATTGCTTTCCTCAGGGGCTTTCCATAGTTGTAGCACTGCAGTGTGGCTTAGTAACTGCAGAGCTAAAGGGATTACCTGTTCCATTGCTGCATGTAACCGTGGTCCAGACCATTTGTGCCCTACAGCAGTCCCATGGCCTTATTTGGAAAAACTAACTGGTATCTTTCCACTAAAAACAAGACTTTCTGTGCAAAATGGGCTTTCATGGGAAGGGCGTCATTCTTGTTTCCCTATTTTTTTGGTAAAAAAAATCTTACAGGAAAACAAAATGGGGAAAATGCACTTTTTTATTGCTTTGGTCAGTCTTTTCTGTTTTCAGTTTCATTTTTCATTGGTAACAAAGGCAGCTGTTTTCACTGGTATTTTTTAAGATGAAAAAAATTCCTATGAAAAATAATTGGTGTTTTTCAACTGCCTACATATGAGAGTCCTATAAACTCTAATCCTGCAGCTGAGGCTATTAACCCATTTTTTTTACCCTGTGAAGCTGTGTTGAAATCAATGGAGCAGAGCACGTTTGACAGCAAGAATGATTATAAGATCAGTAGCCAATTAGGCAAAAAGACAGCTCAAGACTGTTATGATACTGGGAACTAAAACACTGTTTTCTTAGGTAATAGATGAATCACTGAAAAAGAATCCACATGGTTCTGTAGAAAGGCACCAAATACCAGTTATAATACATTTTAGTGGATCTGGTGGAAAAAATGTCTTTTTGACAACATTTCACAGTTGTTTCTTACACGATTATATCTAGAGAATAGAAATACACCACAGCTTTTTATACTCAAGTTGATATTGGGGTGAGAAAAATACTTGATTTTCATCTCTACCAGTTTTACTGTGTGTTGTAATTGCATCTTATGCTGTACCAAGGGACACGTTCAGCCTGCCTTGCCAACTAGCTTCCACTGAAGTTATGGGAAGTTTTATTTGATTATCATGGTAGACATAGTAGAACATTTTCATATAATGTCTGTAAGTGTTTCAGCCACTTCCTTATAAGTATTCCTTTGCAAGTGGTTAATGATAATGATAATCTGATATTTATTTTTTTTTTATGATTATATTTTCCTGTGGAAAGAAAGGCTAGGCAATCAGGCTGTTCATCTGTGTTCCCTTACTCCCCAAAATTTCTGCACCTTTTTGACCCCTCTAAAGCAAATCTGACACAGGGCAGAGTTTTCCAAGCTTTTAATTTTTGGCAGAGTCTGTGGAAGGCAACTGGTCTCGCTGGAAATGGCTAAATGAAGGTGATTTGGGGATGAACCGACAATTTGTCAGCCATCAGGGCCATGGCACAGGAAGGAGCCATTAGAAATAATCTGGCTATACGAAAATCACCAGTTGCAGCTTGTATTTTGTTGGGTACCAAAGCCAGTCTATTCTCAAATGCAGAAGCATTAGACCAGGCTTGGGCAACTGCAGAGCCCACGGACAGTACAGCAAATGCTTACACTGTGCAACCCACAGGAAAATGTGTCACACTGGGTTTTTGGGCTCTTGGGCTACAGTTGAAAGAGCAGACACCTTCCATGCACAGAGAAAAAAGAGGCCAAGTTATGATGCTTAGAAAGTGATCAGTAATTCATTAAAGGAGCTCTAAGTGTTATTAACTCTGAAGAAGTCGTGATCTACTGACAGATAGTCTGCAAGTTCAAAGAGATGAAATACACCAAATTATCTGTCGTACAGCTGTCACTTTGTTCCAGCTATTATTTTTGCTATATACTTTATTTCTCTTTAATTTTTTTCCCTTTCATACTGTTTCTTTCTTTTTAAGATTATTTCATATTCGTCTTTTTTTTTCTTATTGCATTAAGTGCATAAAATAGAAAAAGAAAATTTTGAGATGCTTAAACAGCTCATTAAAACCTGCTTGTAATCTGTCTGGAACAAAAACTGCTGCTGTGTTCAACAGCTCAGAATACTGTAGCTTTATCAATCTTCTAAAAATCTCGTAAATCACTACTGTGGGCTGTCTCCAGTTTCTTGTAAATCAGGTAAATCGCAAAGCAGATCTCTTGATGAGATTGTCCAGGCATTTTAACTGTCTGTACAGCTTCTGCCTTCATCCACTCCTGTGGTACAAAGCTTTTTCTCCATAATCACTGCCACACATACAGTTTGGAGTTTCACTGAATTATTGGAAGGGGACAGTGAGGCTTTCAAAGACAGCATTTTCATGCTTATAAATTTTATTGGTGTCATCTTGTTCACGAGATATATGCAGGTCTCCTACAATATCTGTGACATCCATGTCCTGCCTTATAATCACACTGTGCCACAACCATCACAATGATTAAAGGGATTACTTTTTTTTCTTGTGTGGCGAGATTAGAGGAGTTCAGCTAAATGCAAGAAGGGCGATGAAGGAGCTCAGTTATATATCATGATCAGTCTCAGGAGGAGGTCTTTGGAGGAGCCCTCCCTGTGCCCCTGAGGTCTCAAGGAGCAGCATTTCCAAGATGTAAGGGAGAGTGGGCACCTGCCTCCCACTCTCTTTCTGGGAGAGCCTAGCACTGGGTCCTGCATTTGAAGCAGATCTGGTCCTGATAAAAAGCCTGCAGCAAGACTGCAAAACCCGCTGGACAGGTGTGACATAGCTGCGAGGTGAGGAGGAACCAGTTTGATCGTGGCACTGGGAGGGGCAGTAGCTGTGCCCCACTGTGGGTTGGAGAATCATGGCCCCATGGGAGGCTCCAGGGTAACGCACCTCTCTCCATCCCCTTTCACCCATCTGGCACCTCAGCTGCTCCCACCTAAGTGATGCTGCAACTTTGCTGCTGAGATTCACAGCATTTTCTTCTCTGTTCCCATTTCCACCCAGCCTCCTGCCCCTGCACTGATTCTCCTCTTCAGTGTGTCCATTTGGTTTTATACAGTGGTTTTGATTGCATCATTTGGTTATAACAAAACTTCATTGTTATTGTAGTAGAGACAATAATACCCTTTTTGTATCTTCTACCTATAATTTTTAAAATAGGATCTGGGGCTGACTCTGACTCCATAAAGAGAGCAGGGGGGTGGTGAAGGGGCACAGCTGCAGGGCCAGACCTGGGCCTTATGGAAGTCCCAGTGGCCTGCAGTGAGTCCATGGTCCTGTTGCGTTCCTTCCTCTGAAACTGAGGCTTGAATACACAGATTACTGTGCATCTCCTGGTCTGCTGCCCCACAAAAACTCTTAGTGAGGATAAGCTTGCAACTCAAAAATCACTCAGTTTAAGCTTTGTACGTACCATATCTTACAGACCCAAAACGCATCACTAAAATATTTGTGGTTTGTTCGGAGATGAAAGTGAGGAGAGCAATTTGTGATAGTCCCTGTCTAACTTCAAGGTTACCAGGGTGCCAAAAACACATCTTGAAGCTCAGAGAGGAAATTCTGAATCGGAGATGTCACTTTGCCCTTAATGTGTCCTGTTTTTCCCAGGCACCAGTACGTCTCCCATGAGTATGTGATAGATGGAACAGATGGGCTGCAATGCTTGAGCAGGGAGATGGGTTACAGGGAGGCTGCAAGACTTTGACTTTGACTTCATACTTCTGGCGTTGCTTTGTGCTACCCCTTAGCTGTCTGGTTCTAAAGGGCGGTGAGTCTTTGTAATGCCACATCCTAAACTGCTGGACAAAGGGCACCCACTGCTGTGTGGTCTTAGCACTTAGGAAAACATAGTAGCCCTCATAAATAAAGACACAATGAGCCATCACTTGGGTTTTGGAAAATTTGCAGCAGATGAGGATGGCTGAAATCACAGCATCCACGTATTAAAATCCCTGCCTCAGTTTTCTCTTCCGTGGGCTCAGACTGGTAACAGCCTCCTGCCTATCAGGGATGCTGCAAAGATTAATTATACACTTGCCAGATTACAAAACAATTAAAAGCGTTATGTTTATTCTAAGTAGCACTGTTTAAACCATAATGCCCCTGGGAAGAATCTAAGCGGCTCCTTACCATCTTATGCTTGCATTCACTTTTAAGGTAGCTCACCTTTACCAGCTCACCCTTGTCCCTAATGTTACCAGGCAGATTGCAGCTGTGCTTTTCAAAAGAACTTTCTGAGTCCTGCTGTTGGCCACAGCAGAGGGAAGGAATTTGGCGAGGAAGAGCGGGACCCTTCTCCACTTCCCCTGTCCAGCCTCTTTTTCCCAGTTTCCCAGGCAGTTTTGCTGCCTAAACTCTATTACATCCCCTGCGCATACTGAGTGGGCTGCATTTTGCATCCTCCTGCTAATGAGGATAGCAGAAAAACTTAAAGTTACCCCCAAAGCCGTGGAAATAGGATCTGAGCAGCAGCTGTTTTTGAAGGTGGTGGCTCAGTGCTCTCCCTCCCCTGCACGTTCAAAACCCGAGAGCAGTTTCCTACGCCTGTGTGTCTGCTGGCAGCGGGCAAGTTTCTCCATCATCACCAGAAACGTTTCGGCAAACTTCCCTTTGAATTTAAAGGAAGGTGGCTCTAACGTGTGCTTCTAATGACTCCTTCGCAAGGAGGCCAAGTTTGGACTCGGCGGTTCTTTTCAGATGCTCCAATGCATCGCCCAGTAGAGGGAGCAGAGGGAGCGCTGTCCTCCCGCTGCCGGCGGACGCCGTACATCGGCAGAGGCGCTGGGAAAGGCTTCCCCCGTCCAAGCAATCCTCAAGTATTTCTCCGCAATCCCGCGTGTGGGTCAGCGTGGGTTAGTGTGCCACTGAGCCACGCAGGCAGAGCGCCCGGGAAAGAAACAGCCTTAGGCCCACCGGGTCCTGCAGGGATGCTGCCGATGCGGCCGGACAGGGAGAGAGCGTCAGCTGCTGGGGTCCAGTGCTTAAAAATCTTTTCTCAATACCTGCTTATTTAACGAATACATAGCAATTTATTTAAATAGCACATTGGCAATATTAATATATAATAATTTAACATATTGTGTAAATGAATTAATGTAATGAACGTAAATGAACGTTGTCATTAATATATAGTTGTTAGTAATTGTCGTGGTTTAACCCCAGCCAGCAACTAAGCACCACGCAGCCGCTCACTCACTCCCCCCCCCCCACCCAGTGGGATGGGGGAGAAAATCGGGAAAAGAACTAAAACTCGTGGGTTGAGATAAGAACGGTTTAATAGAACAGAAAAGAAGAAACTAATCATGATAATGATAACACTAATAAAATGACAACAGTAGTAATAAAAGGATTGGAATGTACAAATGATGCGCAGGGCAATTGCTCACCACCCATCGACCGACACCCAGCCAGTCTCCGAGCGGCGATTCCCTGCCCCCACTTCCCAGTTCCTAAACTAGATGGGACGTCCCATGGTATGGAATACACTGTTGGCCAGTTTGGGTCAGGTGTCCTGGCTGTGTCCTGTGCCAACTTCTTGTGCCCCTCCAGCTTCTCGCTGGCTGGGCATGAGAAGCTGAAAAATCCTTGACTTTAGACTAAACACAACTTAGCAACAACTGAAAACATCAGTGTTATCAACATTCTTCACATACTAAACTCAAAACATAGCACTGTACCAGCTACTAGGAAGACAGTTAACTCTATCCCAGCTGAAACCAGGACAGTAATTAATATAGTAATTAATTTAAACAACACATAATAATACTCACTCTTTGACAAATTTGGGTTTGATTCACATGGACAGCGTCCTATTTTCCCTAGAGAGCAAACAGTGCGCATGGCTTCATGAGCTGTTAGAGCATACTTAATTCTGATCCTAAGGACCATTTGCACCCTGTTGCATTTAGTTCTGCATATTGGCCAAGGGGTTTGCTGTACCGATGCCCCTCTGGGGCTGGTAACCGAAAGCTTTTTCTGCTTGGGGTTGGGCTTGCTCACTCAAGGTGAGATCAGCACCGGTAGCCTGCGCTGCTCATGCTACAACAGACAACACAAGCACAAAGTGGAACAGAAGAAGCAAACATGTCAGTGTCGGAAAACAACCCATCATTTTCTGATTACAGTTAGTGCACACCTGCCTTTCATCAGCTTAGTTATGACTGTGTAAGCCCATCTAGAGGTTGTTCTCTAATTAGTTTGCAAAAGGTTATAAAAGCCATTAGATACATATTCAGAATATTACTTCATGCATTTGCTAAATAGGAAAACTAAAGACAGCATCAGGTTTTCCTGCAAAACAATCTGGCCACACCAACACGAATCTCCTGTTACAGTAATGCCAAAATCGTTAGTGCTATTGTATTTAGATAAATGTCTGACTTCAACATGATTTTCTTTTGGTTTTTTTAGAACTTAGACAATTAGCTAAACAAAGACCATAGCTCTCCCTAAAAAGTATATGTCACAGTGACCTGAAAAACTATTGCATGTTTTATGCAAAGACATTGAATGAGACAAATATTTTTTTGCTCCCTTGCATCATTTTCATGGCTTTAATTTAAAGAAATAATTTTCACTGAAATAAAAATTTACCCCAAAATTTTAGACCTTCATTTATCTGAAGCAGCAAGGAGGTAATACTTTTTTTAGAAGTCTTTCGGAGTCCCTTTTTCTCTGAGTGACAGAAAAAAAAAAGTAGAATTAAAAATCCCACCCACAACAAATATGGAACAAAAGTTTAAAGCCTCCCATTAGGTTCAAGTATCTTTGGATTAGCCCCCAGGGGACAGGCTCTGCTCTGACTTGCTCCTCTTTAATTCCAGAGTGATTTAAACAGGAGCGCCTTTGTCCTTTGCAAACTTTAGTAAACAAGCTAATTAATCAGTTAACTAAATGTGGGCTTTTGTTACTAATTTGTTTTATTTCAGCCTAAATACGTATACAAGGTGCAAAGCAATGGACCAGAATAGTTAATGGAAGAGCATATAGGGAGGCTAGGCTATGCTTCTATTTATGTTCAACAACAATAATTCAGGAGAATTTCATAGCAGAGGCATGCTTATAAATGAGTTACACAGGTTGAATCAACTTTTGAAATCAATAGGAACAGAGTATGGAAAAAATCCACACTATTTAAATTCCAAGAATTACTGGAGAGTTAACCAATCTCTGAAAAAAATGTTATCAGGTTTGACATGTTTCCAAAGTGTATTCCGATTTTAGCTAAGCCTTATCTTCTGACAAAGAAAGGTTTTGTTGGAAATCTTCCAGTTTGTGCTTCACGGTATTAGGTTTTTTTCTTCTTGCTTTTTTTAATAAGATTTTTTTGCACACCATGGTAATTGGTATAGAAGTAAGCATGTGTTATTCTTCCGGCAGTCATATTCCCTTCAGTGGCTTTCTTTTAAGTAACAAGACACCGCAGCAGTATGAATTAAAAGGCTACACATAGGCACATCGGGTGGCTCTGATGATTTACAGGAGTGGCGGTTAACAATGGGTAGCTTGTTGTGATGGCTCAACTGCTACCGTTACACTGACTCTGAAAGCAAATATACGCGTGCATTTACAGTTCCTTAAAGATGTATTCTATTCGATCCATAAGGGATCACTTCTGCTTTTTCAAAAGTATCTGACGTAAAATACCTTTGTTCCTGTGAATGGGATTGGGTTTGTATTTCAGTTTTGCTTCTCTCCTGGTGCTTTTATTTGCAGCCATTTCAAGTCTGAGTTGTCACAAGTGTGATCTTGGGTGAGACACTTGTGTGAGCACCCTTGAGTTCTTCATCTATGGTGTTTATATGTTTAAAAGCTCCACAGCGATACCACCTAGAAAATGTACAGATATTAATAACAGACTGAGATGTAAAAAAATAAAATAAAATCATAGTAGCAACCAGAGCACTGGCCATTAGCTCAACCCAGGGTCTGAAGATATGTGATGATCCTTCAGAAACTTTTCTTTCTCTGTGGCATATGCAAAAGGGATTTTTCAGGGCACGTGTCATTACATGCACGGTGGAGCCCTGTCCTTTACAACTGCAGGAGCTGGCAATTTTTTTTGTGCTGCATGTGATTCGCTGCCCCCGGGGTTCAAGCTGTGTCTGGTGTTTGGTGCCACAGATGCAGCAGATGAAAGCCGGGGAATTTTGCAACAGGGAGTTTTGCTACATGCAAAACACAAACTAGAAAGCTAATTAAGCATCACCGTGTTCCCCGCTCGCTTCAGGAGATGTTGGGCCTTTAGCAGAAAAAAGCACTGTTCCTGGGAGTGTAAAGGCAGATATTTTCTACCTGTACAATTAGAAAATCCTTGGGATCATGAAAACAGCTTTGTGAAAATACAATTGCAAGCCTTGTTCTCTGCCATGCGATTGCTAGGTGCTTCCTACTGCACTAACACATAGTACAAACACGTATGCTGAAGTGAACTGAAGGACACAAATGGAAATAAAAGACGTGAAGTTACTTAGTGATGGGAACTGGCTCCTGAAGCCTACACGCTAAGCACCAGAAACAGTTTGAATCTTCAAAGCCTAAAACAAAAAAATAGCATAGAAGAAGCCGGTGGGGTAGGAAAACAGCAAATCACTTAGTGTAGGCTTTGGCTGGCACTGAGGTGTTTTCACACAAATTCTTTGCATCAAGCCAGAAAAAATAAGGGAATTACAGGTAGTGGGGGAAAGCAATGCAGCCAAGGAGAAAAGATGTAAAACTCAGTTACCTTATGTATTCCTTTTGGAATAGGGGGAGCAAGCTGTCTCATACACATGTGCATGCATGCATATGCTTTCTAGTGGTCCAGGTAGAGGAGAGCCTGGGAGGTGAGCACTGTCATGGCTCCTCTGCACACTCTTCTCTCTCAGGAGAAACCGCTTGGTCCTGGTGCCCGTGAGGGAAACAGCCCTTGCAGCACTGCTGGGACCAAAGCTCAGGGCTCCTCTGTCTCTGAGCTGATACACCTCTTTCTTCCTTGTTAAGCACAAAAAGGTTCAAAGCTTGACAGTGAGCCCCGATGAAAACAGGCCAGGCAACTAACTCATGATGAAAACCATTCTTTTTTACCCCTTCCTCATCTCATTCTAAATCCATTTCACCTTTATTGGGGGGATTAGATACCAACATGCACGTGTGTAATGCCTTTTGTTGTGGACTCAATGAATCCTTCGTTTCGCCCCTTTCCACTTCATCCAAACTCCATAAAAAGCCCCGGAAGCATTACTTTAACAGTGTGATGACAGTTTAATTAGATCAAGACTACAGCAAAAGGGGGAGCACTGGGATTGGAGGCAGTTGTGGATTACAGTCGGGATGTTTGCTGCTCAGCCTTTTTCCAGTCCACCTACGTAAGGCCAGCTCAGGGGCAGCTCCTGATACTTGCATGTGGTTTTCCCTGCAGGTGCTGTGTCCTTTCCAAGGGCTAGTGGCTGATCTATACATTGGGGTTACAGTGTCAGTCATTTTTTCTTTGCTTTCCATCTCTGAAGCTTATGATACTAAGGTTTGCGCTCAGCATTATCTGAATGAGCAGCGAAGAATAATAATGCAGGTCCATCACAGCCATAATCCTAGCCTCAACAAAATTCATAGCAAACCTCCCACTGACTTCACAGAACGGCAAGCTGTCACCTTCAACTTCCCATGAAAAAGGGAAGGAAGCCTTAAATTAGGAGGGCTCTGTTTTAAGAACATTTATTCTGGCATGAATAAAGTGCCTTTCCCCATAAAGTCCATGGCTATTTAACTTGGAGTCACAGCCTTTCTTGCAAGAGAGATCCACCGTGACTGTTTTACAGCTCTATAGAGTATGATGGAGAAAAATGAAGCTAATTGCTATAAGTAATGACAGGGAGTAAAGTTTAGGCACTTTGACTCCCACTTTTCCACATCTGAGATTTTAATGACTCCCAAGAAATAAACAAAAACACACGCTTGTTTTTCAGCACTAACTTATATATGAAGGCACACTGGTTCCAGCGTGCACACTCAGGAATCCCAGGAGGCAGGCATTTTATAGACCTTTTCCCAATATCTTATTAACAAATGCTAGTGTTCAGCAGGCTATTTAGCAATCTCTTTTAATAAAACACGCATTTGCTTATCCTATGCTTTAATTACTATTTGTTGCTGTTCGCTTAATGTATTTGGTTTGCAGTATTATCCATTCTTTTGTATTTCTTTTCTAAGATTCTGATATATTTATATATAAAGATTTGTTTGAAAGAGTTTGAGTCTGGAGAAAAATCACTGAGACAATAACACCTTTTTGTCTGATGCCACCATCCGCTGCATCGCCTCTGCAACACAAATCATCCTCCTTGCTATGTTCTATCTTCTAGAATAGTTGTTAGCTAAAATCTTGCTCTAACTCTTGCATTAGAGAGGAAATATGGTACAGAGAAACTCCATCTTACCTTCAGTATTTCCAGTGTTCTATATTTAGGTCCCCTTTTACGTTAGTGTCGGCTTGCCTGACCTTTAATGCATTGATTCTCAGTGCACCAGCTTCAAGCAGAGAAGTGCTATGCGTCCCATATTGCAGATGGACAGCTAAGATATAGAGACTTGCCTAAGGTCACACAGGACTGCTTGTGGAAAATTAAGGACTTACTTAAACCCAAGTCTTTCACACACCACCAAACTACCTCCAGCACTAGACCCATCAGACACTTCAGTTTGCTGCCATCAAGGCCCTGCCTTTTATGCAGCCTCTTTCCAGGATATCTCCTGGGAAATGCCCAACTTGATGCCTGGGGTTCCCCTACCCTGCCCACTAAACATGTTGTTAGCCATTTTAAAAATCAGGTACCAGAAGAAATCCAGGTGATTTGTGATGCATGTTAGATATTTTTTTGACTGAGACAAGCTGGATTTTCATGTAGGTATTGGGTTTATATGGCAAGGTTTTGGTAGCAGAGGGGCTGCAGGGGTGGCTTCTGTGAGAAGACATCAGGAGTGCCCCCATGGTGGACAGAGCCAGTTCCAGCCACTTCCAAGACTGACCCAACACAGGCCAAAACTGAGCCCATCAGTGGACTTGGGGAAATCAATTTCCCCAAGTCGAGTCTGGTTTGCCCATGACAGTAATTGCTGAGTGGTCTCCCTGTCCTTATCTCGACCCATGAGCTTTTTGTTGTATTTTCTCCCCCTATCCACTTGAAGAGGGTAAGTGGTAGAGTGGCTTTGGTGGGCACCTGGCAGCCAGCCAAGGTCAACCCACCACAATGTAATTATCAGTGTAACCTGCTTTGGTGAGACTGTCTGCATTACTCCATAGAGGTGCTATGGGTGTCTGGGCCAACATTTGTTCTTCTCTGAGAGAGATGAAGTTAATTGGATTAACTCTTGTATGTCACATTAATACTGCTAGACCTGAAAGGAGGATACGGCCTGTTGAACTTGTATGATTGCAGCTTTTTGTCTTAATGTGGAGCTCTTGTTTTTACGAAATTTCCTAGCAAAAAAAATAGCGCCAATTCATCTTTAACAGCATCTATTTTTTAAACTCCAATAAACATGGCATAAAGTAGAGAATTAAAGAAGTGGGCTACCTACATGAGTGCTCTGGAGGCATTGAACATCAAGTAGTTCGCCTTTGTCACCTCTCTGCCAGTGCAAGTCACCCAAATAAGCTTTCCTGTAACTGAGCTAATGATAAATCTGCAACTCTGAAAGAACATCTTTCTATCTTTAGGCTTCAGCTATGCTTTTCTTTTGTGTGTATAGCCTATTTATGGAACACTGTTGTTGAACTTGAATGTAAAACAGAAAAGCGTTCTTGCCTAAATTGTCTATAAATATCTTCTGGAGGAGCTTAAGGGGTTTTACTGTCCGGGTTGTTGTGAAGCCCTCAGTGTGCTGCTTTGCTCAAGTATTTGTTTACTCCTCATTTAACACCCAACTTCTGCCTTCAAAAAGTGACCTCCTGAAATGTATATCCCAGCTGTTTGTATGAGACTGCTATTTCTATATAACCCCAAGAACATTGTTGCTGTACGGCCTCCATGAGGCAAGAATATACAGAAACATGCACATGAAAATTACCTTCTTGGATATACCAAGGTACAAATAAACATAAAGATTTTTTAGAAAACTAACAAAGGAAAGGATTTCAGCTGAAATAATGTTGTAAATTACTAGACTGAATCAGACTAGTGTTTACCTGTCCCATATTCCCATCTCCAACAAAGGTCAGAATCGGATGCATAGAAGAAAATGCCCAGAGAAAGTGTTAGAGGATAATTTTTACCTAGGAAATGTTTCCTCATTCATTAGGCATGGATTCATGCCTCAAGCAGAAAGGTTTCAAATGTTTTTCAAATCCTGGTCTTTGGGTTTGTTTTGGGTTACTTTTTATGGTTTGACATCCTATGTAACCATCTCACCCTCTTCTTGCTGGGGTATCATGTGTCAACAAGTTGTGTAGGCTGATCACTCAACAGATTTGCAGTTTCTTTTAAGAGTTTTGATTTACCTGTTTTTCTGACTCTTTGAATCTCTTTGGAGCTTGAGCTGGAGGTGGGAAGGAGTGGACCCCTCTATAAAATTAAACACTTGGACTTCCCAGTGCATCTTCCTCTATGGCTTGAAGCAGAGAGGGGCAAGGACAGTAACAAGGTATCCCTTATAATTCAGTCCAAGTTGCATAGGGCATTATAATTGCTCTTTTCTCCTTCTTTTGATTAGGTTGTATGATCAATTGCACCCTTGGTAAGTTTGCCGACGACACCAAGTTGGGAGGGAGAGTTGATCTGCTCGAGGGTTAGGAAGGATCTACAGAGGGATCTGGACAGGCTGGATCGATGGGCCAAGGCCAATCGTATGAGGTTCAACAAGGCCAAGTTCCAGGTCCTGCACTTGGCTCACAACAACCCCATGCAGCGCTACAGACTTGGGGAAGAGTGGCTGGAAAGCTGCCTGGCAGAAAAGGACCTGGGGGTTTTGGTCAACAGCCGGCTGAATATGAGCCAGCAGTGTGCCCAGGTGGCCAAGAAGGCCAACGGCATCCTGGCCTGTATCAGAAATAGTGTGGCCAGCAGGAGCAGGGAGGTGATTGTTCCCCTGTACTCGGCACTGGTGAGGCTGCACCTCGAGTATTGTGTTCAGTTTTGGGCCCCTCACTACAGGAAAGACATTGAGGCGCTGGATCATGTCCAGAGAAGGGCAACCAAGTTGGTGAGGGGCCTGGAGCATAAGTCTTATGAGGAGCAGCTGAGGGAACTGGAGTTGTTTAGGCTGGAGAAAAGGAGGCTGAGGGGAGACCTTATCACTCTGCAGAACTACCTGAAAGGAGGTTGTAGTGAGGTGGATACTGGTCTCTTCTATCAAGTAACTAGAGATAGGACTAGAGGAAATGGCCTCAAGTTGTGGCAGGGGAGGTTTAGATTGGATATTAGGAAAAACTTCTTTACTGAAGGGGTTGTCAGGCATTGGAACAGGCTGCCCAGGGAAGTGGTGGTGTCACCATCCATGGAGGTATTCAAAAAATGTGTAGTCAAGGCACTTCAGGACATGGTTTAGTGGGCATGGTGGTATTGGGTTGATGGTTGGACTCGATGATCTTGAAGGTCTTTTCCTACCTAAATGATTCTATGATTCTCTGTTAGTGAACACTCCTGTACCTTGTGATGGGGTGGTGTCACAGCTCTTTCAGCTCCCCCTTGGACACCCAGGACTGGAAAGGCTGTCCAGAGTGGTCATCATAGCAGAGTAGCCAAATCACAGAGTATATTGTCCCAGTCATGGGGCAAAAACTGCAAATATTGGTTTTGGAAAATGTGTGTGGAAATGCAAAATGATATTTACACCCATGCAAATATATGTGCTTTTCCAGAGGGTATTGAGGTAGTGAAAAACAAACTCTTAATAGGCAAAGAGCAAAACAAATTTGCTTTCAAATTTAAGAGAACATTCAAGAGGAGAAAACTGCAGCCTACACTGAATCTCATTTGACACTGGAAATATGAACATTGGCCATAGCTTTGATAGCAGTAGTGTAATATAGTTAAATTTGCTTGGGTAACCAAACAGAAGATTTCTAAACATAGTAGAAAATTGCAAGTTAAATATGTTAAATTTAACTTTAAATTATCAACTAGCAGCCTTATTCACAGATGATTCACTGTTTTTCTCTATTGTAAGTCAGTCAGTTGAAAACCATAGAGTTAAGACTTCTCCTTTCTACAGGAATTTATGGCATTTTGACACCTGGGGGAGGGAACACACCAAAAAATAAGAAATACTTTGCAAAACAAAATTTAAGGCTACCTGAGTGTATAACAATTTGAGATTTTCCTTTGGTAATGTGCGGTATGTGTGTATCAATTCTTGCTTTCGCATTTGTTTAATGTTTCATGAGGTAAAATAATTTTCAAGGAAAGCTCCATTCCAGTGAAGTTGAAACGAAATAGGAATTTGTCAGACAAGAACAGTTCTTGGATTGATGCAGTTTAAAGCACAGCATGAACAGTCAGAAATCAGCCCCAAAAATGAAATGCTGACTTTATAAAAACCAGTGGGGAATATGCAATCCAGAAAACAATTGATCCAGTTTTAAAAGGACAAAAATGTCCACTTATTAAATTGTGCAAGAAGCTAAACAGGCTGACATCACCATCTCTTGGGTAATATTACACTATGGGTTTGTTTGGTTTGATTTTTTTCCTCCACATCCTATACAGCTCAAATCCTGCAAGTACTAAATGCCTTGTGAATATTCTTGTTCATGTGGCACTTGAGTCTTCATAGGGTTGGAAACTGTAAGTGTGTGTGTGTGGCAGGGGATGTTACCTCTCCGGGATGCTCAGAACAGAGAAAGACATGAAGGCCAAGTCTACCTTGGGAAAAGGTGACAGTAAAAGTGGAGTTTTCACTGAGTGTCACCCATTGCCATGTTGCATTTCATGGGATGCTTGCAAAGTCAGGCCAAGTTTCTTCCTGCTCATGCTTCATCACTAGAATTGCAAGCTAAATATGTTAAATTTTGCAAGACAAATCTTGCCTTCCTTACAGCAGTAGGATTACGCAGGTATAAAGGAGAGTATAAGTAGGCCCTTTAATAAATCCTCGGTACAAGCCAAAAGCCTAGTAGACTTTTGCACAGCATTTAAGCAAAAGACAGAGTCTTCTGGTTGGCAGTGGAAGTTGGCTGAAGCTTTGTTAATCCTCCTGCTAAAAGTCCCAATTTCTGGTAAGGAAATAAAACATTGTATTTTTTCTTGTTTTTATTCAGAACTCATCATGTTTAAGTTTTGAATGAAGCTCCAGGACTGGAGGACAAAGAAAGTAGTAGTAATAAATAGACATGAAAGGGTGGGATAAAATTGGGGTACTCAAAATAGCATTACCCCAAATGATGTCAGAGCCTTAACTCTTTAGCTGCTTCCTGATGTGATTTAAATTAGCAGCAGAAGTCATCCTGTCATTTAGATTCAAGCAGCACAACTAGTGCCCTCAGGCCCTAGTAGAGGTCATGTATTGAAATGCTTAGACAGACTTAGATTGCCAGCTCAAGACCAAGGAAATAAAACTCCTGTCTCGAAATGCGTCTCTGAGGCATTTTGTTACAACAAACTTGTTTGTTTATTTGTCTGAACTGCTTCATGTCTAAACAGGAAGGAGGACATAACCTTTCAGCAAACGTGTAGAGAAATGTATCGGGAACATTTCTTCATGTTTTCAGGGTGAGTGGAAACCAAAAGTCAGATGTGACCCCCAGCCCCATGCATCTGTGCATCCTTCTTCCCCATGTCTCCTCCCCTCAATCCAGGCTCACTTGTCAAAGAGAAAGGGACAGTTCATCCAGCTGCTAGTACTCTGTGCTGAAGTTAGGTTGGCCACATCTGCTTGTTTTGTGCAAACCAAACAACGGCTTGGTTTGTGCAATTAAGTATACACTTTAATGCGCATAATCTGAGCAGGAACATCAGTATGGGAAACTTAGCTTTCAGTTTTCATGAATTATGTGTGTTTGAATTCTGAACCTTAATGCTGTACTAATGTAGGCATTTGCATTTAATGACACAGCTAAGCTGAACAGGCCTGCCACTTCTTAAACTCTTAAAAGTTTTGGCTCTGTGAAAACCTCTTGCTGAAAATATGAACAACAGCTGGTAGATTTCCTGACTGAAATGCTGTAGGCTTGATCACGAAAAGAGAAGAAACACAGCATCAACAAGATCCTGTGAATCTTTTGACATAGTTTTATGACCATTTTCCTCATATATTATGCTTCTTGTATCTAGAGTACAAGAGTACATTAATCTAGAGTACATTAATAAAAATTAAATAAAACCAAATTATTTAATATTCATATTGAAACTTAACTACAGAAAGATGCATGACAGAATCAGCAAAGGAACATAATATTTATCCCAGATTCTTTAAATGTTTTGGGTTGGTTTTTTTTAATAAATTAACGAAACAGTGTAGACAGATCTGAAGGAAGATATCAGAAACATTAAAAACAGACTTGCTCTGACAATGGGGTACAGTTGAAACTACCCCTGACTTCAAGGGGCAGACCCTAATGCCCTTCCTGCTGCTGAGGTGTGCCTTACTCCATCAGCAAGCCCGTTGCTTTCATCAGAGCTGCTTCAAAGCGTGTGGTTTTGTTGCTTGAGGTTTTGCTGCATTCAAGGAGAGGGTTTGCTAGCGAGGAGGATTATGCCATGGCATTCAGGGTTTGCAATGCCACGGTGTTTACTCTCCCAAATAAGCACAGGGGATTGCTCACACCAGTGCTATACAAACTGGTCTCCTGGGGCAAGACGAGGGACACCTCCAAGGAGCAATGTAGAAATTACCATTAACTAGGAGTTAGACTTATAACAGCGTGCACGAGATTGCTTTTCGGAGATAGGTCTCTCAAGTAACTGCAGAAGAAATCAAGGAAGCCTAGCCTCCAGCAAGGCACAACAGTTATTTTCCTGGTGCTGCTTGAGGTGAACACCATGTTCATGACTAAGGACCACATTCTCCAAGGCACTTTGGTAACCAGCTCCTGATGACTTCAGCACGAATGTCCAAGTGTGGCTGAGGATGTGGGAATAAGTTCCCATCACTATCAGTATGGGCATATAGTCAGACCTATATGGAGGCATTAACACAGTGGAATAATTTATTGTTCCATTCAGTGTGTATTGAATCTGGCATTTATAAATTTCATAAATTCCAAGAGATTTAAAAATATTCACTTGAAAGAAAAAAATAGTAATTTTAATAATATATAAGCACAATTTGCTAACTAGTTGTAATTCGTTTTGAAAAATATTTGGTTCAGCACATTAATAGGAATTCTACTTCCCCTTAAAATTTTGATCTAAGCATTTCCAGCTTTATCTCAAACTATTCTAATCTTGTCTTTAGAAAGTTAATATCAACAATTTCTTCTTTTCAGAACAAAAAATTAGTAGATTTTCACATCTTTAAAACTGACTTATTTTTGTAAAATGACTTTGCATTTAGCTAAAATTAAAAAAATCTTTTTCACATGAAAAGAGCTTTCAAAGTTCAAAAATACATTGACTCTAGTTCTATGTTTTTGACAAGCTTTTATAATAAGCTATCTTTATACATGCAAAGAGTCATTGCTTTTTAACCTCATAACCACCTGGAACATCTAAACCTTTCACAACAAAGAGAGAGATATAAAGGTGTAAAATGGAAGAAGAAAAATACAAATCTTAAAGGAATATCAAACCTTTCAGCCTGAGGGTTAAGTATGGGCATTAAAAAGAATTCAATTAAAACTGAAAACAAGGGTGTACTAAATTGCCCAACTGTAATAAATTCATTATGTATGGTTAAAGGAAAAGATAACAATTCATAATAAATACATGTGCTTCTTAAGTACAATTATTTGTAAAAATAATTAAAGTAGATTATTCTGAGTTCCAGACATATGTTCTCAGTAGTCTGGTGGGTTTAGCAATGCAGAGGTACCAGCACTGCTTGGGGAGGTGGGAGATGTGCAGTAGCAGTAACGCATAATGGGATAACAACCTCATATAAAATTTAAGTCTTCTGTCTAAAAACCAGGAAATAAAAGCAGGAATTGGATGTTTCTCCTCATTAAACTTCAAATACTATACCTTGCGTTTCTGTGATTTTATAGCTGATTTAAATACTAGTTTAATGTTAGCTTTTAGCTCCCCTCTTGTACCAGCATGATGCAATAACTGGGGTTAGATTTTCCAAAAACCTGATCTCCCTATTTCAGCCTCTAGACAATCAAGTTTTCCAAGTGGCTTATCCCTGGTAGCTCCCCTGATAGCAAGGAGAAAAAGGAGGAACCCTTTTGTTCCAGATACTCTTACAAAACCAGGGTCACCTTCATGCTTCAGCTACATAGTCCAAACTCCAGTAAGAGCCATGGTCACCCATAAGGTTCATAAGGTTCATAAGGCTCAGACCTGCCTGTGGAATTGCATATGTTAATGTAAATTTATGTTTTTAAAGTACAAGACAGAAGACTTTGTTTTAATGACTGATGCCATGTTTCCTCTCCTCTCCCCAGTTTCAGGAGCTGGTTTTCCCACGGTTGGGAGGAATATAGTTGCTGTTGGTTGAGTAAGAAGGACATGGTATCAGAAAGACAAAAAAAAACAGGATCAAGAGGAAAAATAAACCAAATCAAAAGTAACCAAAATGGCAGTGATGTCACAGGCCAGGAGACCTACTGAAAACGGCAACTACCTGCAGTCTTTTCACCAAAAGGCTTTAGTTTGCTAAGAATAGTGCGTGAAGTATTTGCATGCAGGTATTGTCAGAGGGCAGACTTACACAATGATTGGGATTGTACAAAGAAGCTGATTCATCAGGGTCCGGTGCATTTTTAAGGAGAAAATCTAGAACGAGTGCCATTATTTCAAAGTACATTTCTCACTCACTGAGTCAAGATTCCCAGGAGCTATGAAAGGCAATCATGCGGTTCTCAGGTGATTGGAAATGTCATTATAATGTAAAATGAAGAAAACTTAATCCCCATCACTTTTTCCACAGGTTTTTCCCTGCCTGGACAGATGTTCCTTGTCAGCCTCTTGAAAAATACATGGACCATAATACAGGCTCACCATGGTCACTGCTAACCAGTGACGTTAGTGTAAGTATTAGCTAAAGGCAAGAACAGGAACAGGCGAACTTTTACTCTAAATAAAATATAAGCAGCTTGCTGGCCAAGTTGAGCAGAGGGGTATTCTAAAAACCAGGATACAAGTTAAAAAAACATATTCTTTGTATAGTAGATGGTGTAGATGGTAAACAGCAGTGTTCAGAGATTATAACAGCCTTTGAAAGAAAGGGCTAAGAAAGGGCTAAGGGTGTGGGACAAATGGGGCTCTGAATCCCAGTGAAAGGACCTCCAAAATCCTTCAATGCTTATAGCAAGGAACAGCCCAAAGAGCAAGGAAGAGCACAGGCTCCAGATATGTTGCAAAACACATATCCCATGTCTCCTTGGGATTTTAATTTGCTGGATACAACCATCTTCCAAAGGCTGCCTGAAGAGTGGAACTTGGTATGATGAAATGTATTGGTTTAGCTATAGAGCATGAATAAGGACTAACTCTAAAGCCCAACATGAATAAAACTTATAGATAAGGAATGATGTGTTTTAAAAAGTGATTGATTGTGAAATGGTAAAACAAGCAGGTATTATCACAGATTTTTCACAAGGGAAACATACTTCTTTATATCAGCTTCCCACAGAAATATATTGTCTCAAGTTTGCTAATATAGGTATGCTTATGGATGCATTTATAATGTCTCATTCCTTTAGATGTCTTTACTTTGATGAATTAATCTTTTGCTATTGGGCTAACTGTTGACATATTTTTCTTTCTATTTTCAAAAAGTCCTCAAATTAGAACAGTCTGAAGGGGTTTTATTCCCCCCATAAATAATTTATTCACGCAAAATTGCAGCTTCCATCAACCCAAGGCTACTCATGAGTCTGCATAATTCAGTGAACAGAGACAACTGAATGCAAAGAGGAAAACTTAAGTGCAAAGTGGAGAACTAGAAGAAGATGGTGAAGATACCCTTTGTAGTCCAGTTCTCAGAGAATCCAGTGTTTTGGTCTATCCACCATACAAACAATTAACCAATATGTAAGAATGTAAGAGTCATATTGCAGAAGACTATAGTAAAGAACCAGACTATAAGAAAATGCTGTTAGCGGATCTGCCCATCCCTCCAGTACCTTCCCCAATGAAATATGTGTAGGGCAAGCGCAATGTGGTGCTTCCCCAAAGTGCTCTCACAGATGCTGCAGGGTGTGTTGCTAGACCTGGGGTGGGTGACTTGGCATTTAATAATGCTTAAAGCATTTCTTTTCTTTGAATGTGCCCCATCGCTTTTTCACATGCACATAAGTTGACAGCAGCTACACCACTTTGTGGTGTGATTCCCACGGTCTAATGCCATGTGCCATGAAGGAGCACTTCCTTTCTTTGTTTTGAACCTAGCCTTGCCTAGTTTCATTTGATGCCTTCCAGTTCTCAAATTGGAAGAGACAGGGGACACTGATCCCTGTTCCTGTTCTCCATGCCTTCTAGTGATTTTATGGTCCTAAGTCAAATCAGAAAAATAACAAGATGCCTTTTGCTAGCATGTTTTTTGTTACCCCCCCAGCTACATTATAAAGGCTGTGCGTACAGAGGGCTTTACAGCAGCTGGGAAGGATTTTCATGACTACTGATGATATGTGGTGAGCCCAGCTGAACCGAAAGGCAATCGGTCTTGCACACTTGCATACCTAAATCATTTATATGCCCTCTTTTTAATATAAATTCCTCCCAGAATCAAAATGCACAAATTCACCCAAGTCTTACCTGCAGGATTTTAATTTCCCAGCATTATCTTGATGTGTGCATCTAAGATGGCTAAATCCTTAGACTTTGCTGCTTTTCTAGCTGAGCAGGCAGTTTGAGGATTTTGACATGACCATTCACAGTTTGGGATTTAATGGCTTCTAGCAGGGAGCTGAAGCAAAATGCCATACTGGACCATTGATTTCAACTCAGCTCTGACAGTTTGCACAAGCCAAGGATCCGCCCCAAAGAAGGTGGTTTCTAAATTCATATTTTTCTAAGAGCAGTCATGGAGTATTTATAAGCCCTGCAAGTGCCTTAAAGCAAATGTGAGGTAGCGTCCCTGTTCCTAGACCTCTGCCCCGTGCCAGGGAAAGCAGCTTTGCTTTAGCTTGTAAAAAGCTCAAGGAAAAAAATCATCTCTGTCAGTAACACTGAGAGATGGGGCAAGAGTGACTATCCCACACTGCTGTGGGGTGGATGGGAAGAGTTTGGCAGTTAAAAGACTACCAAAGAAACAAATCACCTTGCGCTTTTTTTTTAAACTTCATTATAGTTCAAAATATATAAATATAGTTTAAATATATATATAGTTTAAAATATAATATAGAATTTTAAATATCAGAGCAATAGCAGGATCAGTGCTCCAACAACTTTTAATTTTTGTATCTGTATTGCTTCAGAAACAGGGATTCCCTTTGGAAGTGGTGGCTTCTATTGCTAAAAGCGTGACTGCTCTACAGCCACATTCAACCCTTATGATGGTGTGTGTGATTCATACCACTTACCCGCTTCGCTACAAAAAAAAACCAATCCAGGACCTATGCACCAGTAAAGGATGCAGAATCAATTGGGTTTGGCAGTGAGGTTAAAAACAAGCTCATGTACCATAGGCACATGCTCTCTTCCACTGGGGTTCTCAGGCTCCTGTGGCGGGTGACTGGTGTTTCCCAATGGAGTAGGACTCCCTACAGCAGTGGGTGTTTATTTGTTGTCTTTTCTCCAGCAGTGCAGCTGCTTTAGCTGTTTTTTCTAAGTGTCAGGAGCTCCTAATGATTAAAAAAATTGAAGGAGTATTATTTAAAGGCTACCTGCAGTCTGATTCAATGTCTGGTTAGCCCATCCACTATTCTTAATGCCACCACCTTGCTATATATATCACAATACTCTCCTGTTAAGGACACTAGGTTTAAGCAAATAAGTTATCAATGGAAAATAGGAACATCTTGGAAATTTTTCCCTAGTCATGAAAAATTGGGTTCTCCTGGCTTTTCTGTTCCTACATCCTGTGTTTCTCAAAGCACAGTTGCCTTCCAGTTTCTTCAAGCTCATGATCAAATGCCAAGAATTTGGCATTCGCTGTGTCCAAGAAGAGCCTGGGTGGGCTCTGAAGACTCAAATGCAGAGGTGCTAGAGGCAGCACCTCACTGCCCCTCACACTGGGTAGTATTTTACCCTGTAGGTAGCCACTCTGAAATCGCTTGCCTTCCAGAGTAAGGAAAGAGGACAATGTGAAGAAAAGCCCTCACGCAGCTGCACGGGGAAGGACAGGGGTGGCTGTGGCCCTCCACATGTCCAGTTAAGCACCCCACCACCACCTGTCTGTCAGCAGGGCCGGAGAACAGTTATTTGCGCTTTGCCTGCGGTCCAGATCCCCAGCTGCATCCCAGCATGGTCTGCTGCAGAGCCTCAGTGAATCACACCCAGCATCCCTGTAAACATTTCCCTTCAACAACAGCCCTGCAGGCCGCCGCCGTGTATTTGCATTACTGTGCAAATACTTTCTGTTGTGAACAATGTAAAAATCATTGCCCATTGTGTTTCAGCTCTGTTAGTGTCTTCTGAAAATAGAACATACACTGAAGTAGTGTAACGCTGTGTTTCAAGTCTGAGTCGTTGGGGTTTTTTTGTTGGGATTTTTTTGTGCCTTTTTTTTCCCCCCACTATTTTCATTGTCTTTTAATGATCTGGTGGGGAAGCATCTGTCACTGTATAGCAACCTTTTGCACTGATATTGCTGCTTCTTAAGCACTTGAAATGAAACATCCTCTTCTTAGCAGAAGGCTGGATTTCAGCTACTAGCTGGCATGCAGGAATCGTTCCATCTACCTGTGAGAGGCAGCTCTTTCTGGGGCATGGCAGGGACACTGTTTAGCAGCATGTGACACCAGGGCAATAAAATAAAAATATTGTATCAAGCTGAAAGTGCAGGGTAAGTCCAGTTGGGCTGAGTGCAATACAGTTCAAACTGAGATTTATTTTTCCCTGTGTGTATTGTGTCAGTTTATATCACAGTGGCTTCAGATTTTTCGGTTCACCGAGGAGCCAGCTTCCAGTTTCACCTTTAATTTTTGTATCTGTATTGCTTCAGAAACAGGGATTCCCTTTGGAAGTGGTGGCTTCTATTGTTAAAAGCGTGACTGCTCTACAGCCATGTCCAACCCTTGTGATGGTGTGTGTGATTTGTACCACTTACCTGCTTCCGCTACAAAAATAAACCAATCCAGCACCTATGCACCAGTAAAGCTGCCCCCCAAAAAGAAGTATGAAAGCATCCCAGCTGTTGCATATAGGAAAGGCCCATGGAAGATGCAGCTGTGATGGGATAATTCTGCTTGTCCTCTTGGCTCCAATAAGTGCAAGGAGCAAGTAGGAAAACAGCGAGTTCCAGATGTGTGTGCATATATATATATATATATATATATGCATGTATGCATGTGTATGTGTGTGTGTGTATATATGTATTTATAAATATGTGTGTGTGTGTGTGTATGCACATATATATGGGGAAACAGCACCTGGGTTGCATGGAGGGGGGGTCAGGCAGAGATGAACAGAAAACCTGCTGAAAAGTCTAGCCTTTCTGCTGGTAGGGCATGAGTTTACTAAAAGAAACAGGAAGGAGAAAAAAAGGTTTCAAGGAAGACTCCTGGGAACTAAGAAATGCATGTATTAATATTAGAGAAATATGGGCATATATAAATCACTGGTTGTGGATGATCTCAAAGTATTAAACTGATTTCCCTCCCACTTCCCCACCCAAGTAATATAAGAGGGGAAAAAACAGCTAACGTTGTAATTTTTTTCACAATAATCCTTGAGAAATACATTTTGTTTGCTCAACTAAAATCAGCTTTCTGACAAGGACAAAACCATTAATGACAGAATAGGTATTTTCTTTTAAAAAAAAGTAATAAAAAATCAATTTCTCAATGAGAAGTATTTCAAGAAAAAAAATCAACCTGATTTTCTACTATAGCACAGCAAGTACTACTGAAAACTCAAAAACAACAAGGGACCCATCAGTATATTAGTGAAAGGTGAATATGGTATTGATTTTCAGAAGGAAAACAAAAGTAAGAGGTGGAAGTGCTTCATAGAGAAATAAATCCTTTCAAAAAATGAAAGAGCCAATATGCACAGTTATCACTGAACACAGAAAGGTAAAATAAATGTAGCATCTCTGGCACATCTCATAAAGAATAAATCTCCATGGAGATATAGATAGATAGATAGATAGATATAAACAGAATTATTAAATAAGTGAGTAAAAAGTATTTCTTTGGTAAATGTGGTATCATAAGATTTTTTTTTCCATGGACCCCTGTTTTAAAAATATAAACTGATTCACAAACTCTGAAGTAGAGTTGTGCATAATATAGAAGCCAGGTGTTTGTGATCACTCATTAGAAGGAAATCAGCTCTCAAGCATTGACAAACTCTTTTATTTTGTTGTCCTAAAATTTTTTCTGCAAGATACTTCTGGTTAACATTAGTAACAGTCTTATAAATGCTAGGTTTTTGCCATTTTATGGTTTCTTTATTGGCATTCTTAAAATATTCACTTAGCACATAAGAGAGGTGAAACAGTACTGTATCATTTAAGTAACCAATCACATCACAAAAATAATTAGTCTAGATAGTATTAATGAAATTTGCCAGCAACCCACATACTAAAACACGTTTGCATTAAGTGTTTCTTGAAAATTTTCAAGTAAGAAATAAATCAGTAACAATCAGACTGTTTGTACGTAATTCATGAAGGAAAATAAGACGCAAATGAATTAATAAATTATTCACCAGCTCTGCTCTCAAGTGTATTGAGAGCTGGCAAAAAGTCCACAGCAAAGGGTAATGCTAAAAAACAGCACATAAAACGGAGAGGCACTATCAGGTAGCATAACATAGAGATTAGTGGCAGGTCATGACTTAGTCAACATCCTCATTAATGATCTTACAGCAGAAGTAAACAGAAACATAATGAAATCTGTGGATAGCTGGGAGGAACTGTGCATGCCAGCGTCAAAGAAAGGGGAATAATACAAAGGAAACAAGATGCACAGATGTCAAATAAAATCACACTGCATGTTAAAAATCAAATGAAGAAAAATATTCCATGCAGACTTAAGAGGACAACCACAGGCATGTCTCAGATTAATCTTCCATCCATCACCAGGCAACAATAGCCAGGTAATAATCAGAGTAGCTCTACAGAAGTCAGTGGAACCACCAGTGAAGACTGAAGGAAGCATGGACCTGTTTTCACCAGCTGATGAGCACCCCCTTGTTAACGAGAGTGGCAGAGAGAGCAAAAAGAGGTCTTTGGTGCTGCTTGGTGAGGTGCACCATTTGCATTGCAGAGAAGCAGCAGCTCTTCTGACATAACCTACAGAAAGTCATCATCCTCTGTAAGCCACCCGATTGATTATATCAGTACTTTTAAAAATCTGTAAAATTACCATTTGAAATGTTTAGAGGTGAGAGGGGTGAGGAATACCAAAGGTATTTTCATAAATCTGTAGACTTCAAATGATGCACCTAAAGGTGGTAAATTAGTCACAGAACGTTACTTGCCCTGGCTGTCCCACATCCCGTACTGAGAAAAACATTGTTGCTGAGCCCTCAAAGTGCTGTTTTGCCTGCTGTTTTCATTAGAAGCCATTCATGTTTTATTTAGATAGCTTCAATCAATGTGTATCTCTGTTTTATTTTTCAGTTAAACCCTGCCAGCGTAATCAACCTCGTCTGCAAATTGTTCTGCATTGTCAGTAAGTGACTGCCTTCCAGTATTGTAAACTTTGTGTAGTTAATTGTTCTTAGAGAATAGGGAAATATTTCTTGGTAGCAGAGTAATAATTTACATGACAATGCAGTGGCGCTGTGTTTATTTTGAATACAAAATTCATCTCACACAATTGGTTTTCATATTTTTGCCGTTGGGTTCCCTACAGGTTGTCCTAGTGGGGGATGTGAAGAGGGGGAGACACCTGCTTTGATTCCTTAAAAGTAGATTGGGGACAAATGGGAATGATGGATCAATTTAGCTGGAAAAAACTTGCTCTAATGAGGGGAGGTGCCTGGATATGTTATTAGTCAAAGATAGAAAGCAAGTAGTAGGAGTTAATAGCTGTTCTCAATGTGGATGGAGCTCGCTGATGGAGTTCCTAAAAGCTGTGTGCTAGGAGCTGTGCTGTTCAACATGTTTATAAACAGCCTGAAAAAGGACCAATTGTTAAAATGAAATGGTCCAATAATTACAAAAAAGTTGGCAGGCTAGTGAAAACAAAGGTTGACCAAAGATTTACCAAATTATTTTTGAAGATGGAGAGGCTGAGTAATAAAACTGCAGGTGAAACCCAGTGGAAGCAAATGTAAAGTGATGCACCTTGGAAAAAGTGATCCAAGGCTCATGAACAAAATGAGCTCTGAGCTGGCTGTAACTGTCAGGAGCAAGACCATTAAAACATCAGCTTAGTGCTTGAAAATGCTGAATGAAATTGTAGGAGGTTTTAGGGAACAGATAGAGAACAAAAAGAAAATACTGTTAAACCCTGGGACAAACCCATCGTTCATCCCCATTTTGAACACTGTGGGCTGCTCTGGCCCCTTCACCTGCAAACAAAATATGATGAAAAATTCAAAGGAGAGTGACAAAGGTGACGAAAGGTGTGGGGCAGTTTCTCCATGATGAATGAGCAAGCAGGCTATGACTCTTGTTATTGGTCAGATTTGACTGAGAGCAGACAGGGTAGTCTCTGGGGGCCACAGTGCTAGGAGGAGCCAGATGCAGAAGAAACCCATGGCGGTGGTGAGCTGCAACCTCCTCGAGGCTTTGCCAGGGTTGCTTTTATGGATGCTCAACATCCGCATGGCCTCAAGGGAGAAACAGCACCAGATTGTGCGGCAGAAATCCAGAGCATTACTAAATGTGGAAAAAACCCTCCATGTGTAATTGAGAAAGTCTCTGGAATTAAAATGGGTGGGAGACTACTTGGGAGAAACTACCATGAGTGCTTGTGCTGCTCTTGCTCCTCCCTAGATGCGTGCTTAGGGGCACAGCTGGACCACGTGTGTGGCGGTGGTGGGGGCGTGTGTAAGCTGTTTGCAACCAGAAGATAAACCATATGCTGCTTTTAAATCTTCTGAAACTGAACAGCCTTGTCTCCCTGATCAGACCTTATCTTTAAAATGATGACCGACTTCGGGGACTTCCTTCTGTGCTCGCTTCCTGCTTCTGCAAACCTGAACGTGGCTCTTGGGAAGCATTGTGGATTGACAGCTTCAGCAACTAAAAAAACATAGACATGATAATCGCTGTCAGAGAAGGACTGGAAAGAGAAACTGAGAACTTAATTATGGCCGCAAAGGAATGGGCTCTTTGTATGAGCAATGATAAAATGAAGATAGAGGCAAGGAAGTACAGAGCATAGGAATTGCAGTCAGGTTTTGGAGACTATTAGCAGTTCTGCTTATGATCATACCAATACAGCTAGAGTTTTTTCAAAGGTGCAGCCTAAAAAACTAATCCCTTTGAGGTTGGTTTTTTTTTGCTGTTAATGGCCATAAGGTATATGCTAGCAGATCCAGCATAATGGCCTTAGAAAGGAAGGAGGCCAACTGTATCATCATGGACACTGCTTTTCCAGTTCATGAGAATGCCAGACTGAAAATGCAGGAGAAGACAAACATACATGATCAGCAATGATACAGAAAGCATAATTGCAATTACTTAAAAATGACTTGGGAAAGCCAATACAGTATTGTGTACATTAGAAAAATAAGCCATGCACCTTCCCAAAAGCAAGTATAAAACATGGTAATAGCATTCAAAACTCATTGATAGTTGGATCTGAATTGGACCCCCTGAAAACTTGGATGGTGGAGCAGAAAAACAATGACAACAACAGCAGTAGCAGTGCCCTGTGGTTATTACTAACACATCTATAGAAATGTACGCTCATGTTTAGCATTTATATACTATGGATAAAAACCTGGCTGGTTTTGATGAACATTGAGATGTAGCTGTCTGCAACAGAAAGAGATCCAACTTGATGAAGCAGGTGGCCTCTCCTTGCCCAATATTCTTTATACAGAAAAGCTATGCAGGAAGGGCAGGTAAGTACAGGTATGGCCTGAAGAGCTGAAATGTGCATTTCTGCCTTCCCCACTCCATTCCCTCCAGCTTCTGTTCACAGGATTAGCTCTGCAGCCAGAGTGGACAATTCAGCTTCAAACTCTGTTTAACCCAGGGACTGGCATACGCGGGCCCGGGCTGCCAAAGAGACAAATGAGGGTCTCCACTGGGAGGGTAATATCTTACTGCCCTCCCTGAATTAAATGATAGCTTTATTTCTTTAGGGAAGACCTTTACTTTTCAATCCAGGTGTAAAAGTAAATATGCTTTTCTTCAAAGGTGCAAATGAGACCCAGGGATTTGTAAGAGTGAGATGCTCAAGGTTAGAAAAAGAAAAGCCAGCAGTCTGCAGGTGTTTGGTCACGGAGCCAACCTACAACATATCCACGTGTATGTCAGTCCTTGGAAGGACACCAAGGAGCAGGCAACACTAGAGCTTTGAACCTTCTAAGCTAGGGAACAGCCACTTTCCTAATTAAAAGGGATAAACAACACCTCAACTAGCCCATCAATAAGGTCAGCAGTCCTATCAGGAATCCTTAGTCCAAGACCTTTGATACAGAAGAGCGTAAGTGTGAACAGTTGGCATTTAACAAAGATAACAAGGCAAGCAGTGGAAGTAATTAAAAAAAAAACCAAACCAAAACAACAACAACAACAAAAAAAAAACCACAAAAAAATCCAAACCAAAACAAAACCCCCAAAATCCATACATCACAGTGCAGTCATGTTTTGACTTGGAACAGAGCATTGCAGGGGCCAGTGGTGTTACACTGCCCCTAGACTGATCACAAATTTCAAGGGTAGAGCTGATTCCTCCCTTTTTTGCACACAAATGCTTACCTTCTTCAACATGCAAGTAGACATAAACTACAAGGAGCTTTATGGGCTCTATTTTAAAAGGTTATTCTATGGCAGAGTTTCAAAAAGCAGAAGGCAAGTAACTTATAACCTAGATTCAAATTTATGATGCTGTCATGGTTTAACCCCAGCCAGCAACTAAGCACCACGCAGCTGCTCATGCACTCCTCCTCCTCTCCCCCCCCCTGCTGGGATGGGGAGTAGAATCAAAACCAAGTAAAATTCGTGGGTTGAGATAAGAACAGTTTAATAATTGAAACAAAAATTAAAAATAATGATAATAATAATAATCATAATGAAAAGGAAGATAACAAAAAGTGACATATAACCCGAGAAAGACAAGTGATGCACAAAGCGATCACTTATCATCCTCTGATTGATGCTCAGCCAGTCCCTGCGCAGTGGTCTGCCCCTCCTGGCCAACTCCCCCCAGTTTATATACCAGACATGACATCACATGGTATGGAATACCCCTTTGGCCAGTTTGGGTCAGCTGTCCTGGCCATGTCCCCTCCCAGCTTCTTGTGCCCCTCTAGCCTTCTTGCTGGCAGGGCATGAGAAGCTGAAAAATTCTTGACTTGTTATAAACACTACTTAGCAACAACTAAAAACATCAGTGTGTATCAATGTTATTCTCACACTAAACCCAAACCACAACATTATACCAGCTACTAGGAAGAAAATTAACTCTATCCCAGCCAAAACCAGGACAGATGGGCATCCTGGATGGCTCATCATAAAGTAGATGTTTTGCTGTTTGCATCATATTTGATGCTGTTCTCCACTGCCACATCCAGGGCATCCAGTTCCCAGAAACTCTCACGAACGAGCACGTGACACCAAGTAAGCAACACTGGAAAAAACAGCTGTACTGCAGTTCCTTTGCTGCACAGATCTCTTGAGCAAGTTGAAGCTGAGTGAGATGTACCAGAGGACGTGTACTGGATAACTACGCCAGAGTGTGTACTGGATAACACAAGTAGCTGGATGCTATGTGCACATCAGTGTTCTGAGTTCAAACCACTGCAGGTACATCAGCTGAAGTTAGCTGAAGATTGAGCCTAATGTCACATTATTTTGGAAAGAAAGCCCATCTTTGTGGTTGTCCTCAGTTTTCAGAAGCAACTGTGCTCCTAAGAGGTAAGGACCTGCTGGCAACTGCCTAGATTTTGCTTTGAGGACAGAACTGACACCACCTCCAACTCATTTGTAGCTCAGCGGTTGAGTGCTGAAACAGGAATTCGCTGCTTCTGTTTGTTCCTCCATCTGAGTGTCTTCATACTGCAGTTCTCCATGATGTGTAGTACTGAAGAGCAGAAAAGATGAATGAAAGGCAAAATTCCTATAGCAGTTTGTTTGGAAAATCAGACTTAACTTCTGTCATCGTTAATGGTATTTGGGGGTTTGACTGTGACCAGTGAAAGAGCTTGGTGATACAGGACACATCAATTTGCTAGTCAATTTACAGGGGCCTGGTATTGGATACAAATCTCCAAACTATATTGAATGTCACATCTGAAAAGCAATTCCAGTGCTTGGACCTTATTCCCTGCCTACTGCTCTAAGCATCTTTTTAGTATAATGATATTCATATTCTCAAAATCACTATGCTGCTCTCATCTTGGCTCACTGAGAAGCTGTTGTGTATACTAATCTGTGTGGTATGTCCTATACATTAGGGTGTCTGGCTTAATTTGAAAATCTTCTTAAAATGCATACTTGAATTATTGATTGTACAGCTCAGAAGATGAAATAAGATGGGGTGGATTTTAGAGTTATGAATAATAAACTCCTGCTCAGCCAAAGCTACCAAGTGATGAGTTCAAGCTCAAAGAGATGCTACCACTACGCATTTTATACATGCTAATGTCAGGCTACCTATAGTCCTTGCTACATGTTTGCTATTTTTCTTAATAGACATGCAGAAGCAGGGATTAGCGTGTAAGGGATTTAGGAGCCCAGTTCCCACTGCTCTGTGGTGAGATTATGTGCCTGAAAAACTCTTTTGAAATCTGCTCCAGATATCGATTGCTGTCAGATTTCCTTTTGGCTGAATAGGTATTCTGAAAGGTCCCTGACCCCCTTTTCTTGTGTGCTAGTTGATAACATTTTATAGTCCAGCCTGTTATCCTTCGTGCAAGACGTTAGGTACATCTTGCTTGCTCTTCTTTCCCTTTCAGAATTTGTTTCAGCAAGCCTTTCTCAGCCTCTTTCTTCTCCAGCCTTCATGAGCACAAAACTAATTGGGTTCATCTATAACCATACTTATGAACATCCAAGACTACCTAGCACTTTAGTTGCCCTTTTTGCACTGTTACCATATCAGTACTTTGGTAATGGGGCACTCAGCATTTCACATAGCCTTCAGGTGTGGGTCCACTGCCTCTTTCTGCATTTCAATCATCTCTTCTGATTTGTTCTGTTGCCTCTGCTGGTACATCTCGGTGTTTTGTTTGCTTTCTCTTTGGCTGCCAGACGCTGCGCTAACTATCTGAAGATTAGATCTCCCATTTGTCTCGGATCATTTTCCTGTGACCCTATCAGAAGAAGCATTAAAAGATTTATAAAATTAATGTGTGAAACAAGGATGTGCCAATCAGCTGTACAGAAGGGGGTAGAAACATTATTTCAGTGACTGCTGATACGAGTTAAAAGAAAACTGAACTTAATAAAAAATCATTCTACTGATTTCTGAAACGCAGCCCAGGAGTTAGAAAGGTCATGGAGGAGACCAAAAAGATCAATTGCATGCCTCTGCACAACAACCCATTTCTTAAAGCCCTGATTTTTGGTATAAACCCTTTGGCTTTGTTTTGACCCAGTCTTACATGATTTATGTTTTTTCCTCATTAAATTGTATGCATGAGGTATCCACTCAAGTCTTCACCTCACGCATGTTTCACTGAAGGGAGCTTCTGTGTACTTGGTACAAGCCACTCTACCTGGTTTTAGTATTTGAAATCTTTGAAATTTGTCTTTGCGTTATTGATTTCTTTCTTTTTGGAACCTGAGTTATCCCTAACCATAGAATTTAGTCTCCAAAATAATTAGGATCACTTTACCATTGCAGTATAACCTCAAGTGAGAAAGTTAATTTCCTATTCAGTTTAGAATTTCACCATTAATACCATGAATACTAAATTCATACCACCGCGGTCGAAGTCCTCAGAGAGTGCCTTTAAAACACCGACTTCTTAGCTGTGATCATTTTCTACTTTTGTTTCACAAATGGCTTTAAATCCTCTCACAGTGTTGCAAGAAGAGTGGTATTTTCCCTCAGTTTCTTCTCTCAATCCTGCCTGCAAGGAGATAGGTGAGATAAGTAGTTACAGATGATACGAGCATTGTAGGATAGATGGCTAAGAGTACTGCAAAAGCACCGTGCCCAGCAGTCCCTGAGGGGCAATAGAATATTTCTGCCAGTAGCTCAAATTGCTCTCAAGCCCAGCAAGCAATGTGAACTGGAACCTTACTCTTCTGGACGACAGCGTAATTCATCCTGCACGCTAACGCTGTGATGGATGCCAGAGGTGGATTTCCTCCTCTTCTTCATGGGAGATTTTGGTTTCTTGTAGGGTGTAAAGGCTCTGTGGTCCTGGCTGATGAAGTCATGCTAAGTTGCAGCATGCAGCATATGGCTTCAAGTGCCCTATAAATTAAGGCCAATACATTGGTTTCCTAATGAGTATGGGCACCAAGTATCTATGTGGTGTTGTGTTTTTTGTTTATGAAGAACATCTTATTTTCCTGAATGCCACAAGAGTAAATCAACGAGCAGCCCAGAAATTACTGTCCACCTCTTTGGTCCTAAAAGTCACTCTCCCTCTTCTCCTTCTCAACCCCAGCTGGTGCTTTTGCTGTTTATTGGATTTCTCTCGGTTTCCCCGAACTTTTCTGACTTTTACCAGCAGCTGCAGCCAATAAACCCCCTTGCCTCCAAATTTCCTGCCAGTCCCAGGGAAACCTCTCTGGCAGCATGTCTTATTTGACTCTGCTATTTCTGCTTCCTGTTGTTTCAGCAATAACTATGTGGAGGGGCATTTAATTGCTCTTTCCATTTAGCCTGGCTGAAGCGTACTCAGCACACCCATCTGCTTTAACGTGCCTTCTGGATCAAAGCCCTCCCTTTTACAACAGCCAGGTACGTCTTCCAGCCTAACTTATCCACATACAAAAAGAGGCTTCAGCCTCTATTTGAAAATAGAACCAGAGCCAGCTCTGAGAATTCACGAGTTCAAATTAATGAGAAAAAAACCAACCCAAGTTCTTTAAAGTGACATTCTAGTGACAATTTTTATTTTCTCCCACATTATTTAAGTACTGGAACAACAGAGACAGGTCATGCTTTCCAAACAGTTGAAATCACTTGAAGTCATACAGGAAGGCTGTATTGTTAGGTTTCAATTAAGCTAAATTATTAATGATTTTTGTGTCTAATTGCCTTATTACCTCGACTGCAGACAGATTCAGGTCAGCAGTTCAGATAATTCTTATGCAGGGCCATTTTGCAATCCATGTCTAAGCCACCAGCCACCACCAGTCTTCCGCAGCAGGTTTGTACAGCCTTCCCAGTTGCAATGGCATTGTGAGCAGGGTGGATCTGGGCACGCACGTCAAGAATGGCTGCTTGCTTGGACTGAATACCATGCTTTTCAGGGCAGGCCCCTATCCTGCGCACCTGTGCCAGGAAATCTTCCCATGTCCCTGCTGCCTACGCTTCAGGAAGCATTGAAACAGCATCACTGCCTACCAAAAGAGGAGTGCAGCAGGAGTATTTCTGCTGTTGAGAGACTGGGAACCCATCTTCTGCTGTGCAAGGCATTGGGCTGAATTATACAGGCTGCAGGGAAATACGTCAACTGCAAGTTAGGGACCAGATGCCCCACAGCACTTTCTCTCCTTCATGCTGTTCTGATGGTGCCAAGCTACTGCAAACCTACTTTAACTGGCCAGTGTGACAAGGCTTAACCTACCCCTTAAGTGGAAAAGTATTTTTTGACATTCCATGTTTCCAAAATAATAAAAAATAATAATTTATTGCATTTCCTATGTAATATGGGAGGGCATCTTCTCTTAGTTTTCTGAGGCTATTCTCACACTTAGAAAAATGGCATTCAAACGAAGGAGAAGGAACATATCAGAGGGAAGAGACTATGAAAGAGAAAAAAATGTACTAATTGTCCACAAACAAATCATTATAAATCCCCAGAATTTCACTCATTATAGAAAGAAAACTGAACATTAATGTAAGAAATGCACCATTAAAGTGCTGAATGAATCTTACCTCTGACCTGTATTTGAACCTTATGAAAGCAAAGATTTTTATGAGAAAAATGCAAGATGTCTTTTAAAAACAGTTTAACTTCAACTGAATCTGCAAAAACTGAAATACTTTAATCAAATTATGTAGGTATGGCAAGATGTCTCTCCACAGCAACTGAAAAGCATTATCGCCACAACTCTTTTGGATGTTAAAAGCCATCGTGCACCCGTCTTTTTCTTCCACTTGCCAAAGGGTCTTCACAGTTTCGTACAAGATGGCAGCATAATGGCTGGCCTGACTACCCAAGCTAGCCCCAGATGTCAAACTGCCTGAATCGAAGCTGAGTGCTGGGCCATGAGGAATGTGCAGGGAGAAGCAGGATGGGGTGGGAATCTTCTGCCCCTAACTGGGGTGAAAACAAAGGACTTTGGCATGCTCAGCCCACCCAGAACAGCTGCAGGCACGAACCCTACAGCTTGCAACGATGCTGGGATGAGAGAAGCATTGCACCATCAATCCCAGTTTTACGTAGTCCTGCCTGGAGCCATGAGGAGATATTTCAGGTTTGAAGAAGTGTTTCCTGCTCACCTTTGGTGCCAAGCAATCACAGCCTGTGCCCAGCCTGACTTTCGGACTTTTCCGGTGATAAAATCCCTTGGTGACTAAATTCTCTAGCAGGTTTGTAGCCAGAGCAAGCGGTGGGACAGAAACACATCTGTCCCCATGCAATGTGCCTCACTCTCTTGATGGAGAATTTATTCACCCAGGGGTTTTACCAGGTTTTACCAAGGAAAACTGCTAGTTTCAGACACATGTAGAGGTAGATGTCCAAAAGTCAGGCTAAGCGTGCACCTCTGCTTGTGAACTACTCCTTATTTTGTAATTTTGCTTGAGCCTAGTGCAAACGATCTCACTGAGGCTCGTGCCTAAAAACAAGTGTGGGAAAAGGCAGCATGCAAAAACAGTAGGTGCTCCCCTGGTAGGGAGGGATCTCAGAGTGCTTCCCTAAACCAGGGCTGTAGAGGAGATGATGATGAGGAAGAGGAAAACACAGAATGTGGAGTCTGTCAGGATCTAATTCAGCATTACTATCTATTGTTAATTGTTAAAAACATCAGTGAGCTCCAGTTGTGGGAATTTTATGATGGAAATGGGGGTTTATGAGAGATGAGTTGAGTTTTGCCAGATCTATAGCAGTAAGCCTGTGATGTTTATTTGAATCACTCCATAGCATTTATTTTTTACAGTTGATGTACTTTGTCATGACAATACTTCACATTGGGAAAAAAAGGTGAAAACCAAACAAGCCACGTAATACTTGATCATGAAGTAGAGAAAACACTGTGAAATGTATTTGTGCGGGAGAACTGTTTTAAAAAAAAAAAAGAAAAGCAAGCCTGAAAAGCATAAATGTGTACCAATGAACTGGTCCAGATGACATGCATCTCTGAGAATAAGGTAATTCATTACAGAATGTAATGGCTCAGTGACAGTTGTTTATGGAAGTTCATGAAAACCTGAGAGAAAGCCAGAAAGCAAATAGGACACAGATCTTCAGAAAAACAAGAAGAAGGAAAAAAAAAAAAAAGAAAAAAGAAAAGAATCAGAATCACAGGCAATTACAATTCACTAAACCTAATTTTAATCCATTGTAAAATAATGAAATGATCATTAAAGCCCCGCATCTACCTGGGGGATAACAGAATAATGAGCAGCAAACGATGCAGGCACTGTGGTGCCAGGGTAGTGTGTGCGACAAATCCTCCTGAAGCAGAAAATGGATTGGGAACCCAAAATACTGGGTGAACACATTCAAATAATACAACTTGAAAGGCTGATTTTTTTTCTTCCATGGGAGAAAGCATTCTGGAAACCTCTAAGGCTGCAATTTGGTTCTGTTACAGGTTTTCCGGTGTAAAAGACCGCACTGAATTTGAAGGCCTAAAGGCCGTCCGCCTCTGCAAGCAAAAATACCTGAATGCTGGGGTGATGGATATGGAAAAGAATACGAGTAGATTATAGAGAGTCTTACAAAATGATAGAGCAGCACAACAAATCAATGCACTTTGGGGTTGCTGGCGCAGATAAGTTATATCCTTCGACTGCAGAGAATAACTGCTCTTTATGTAATCACACCTGGGATATGGCATTAAATTGCAATACCTCATTACCTGTCCTTACAAAACACGAAAGAATTTGAGGGAATTCAGATCTGAAGAAGAAAAATTATCATACTCTTGGAAAGACTGATACACAAGGAAAGATTAAGTGACTGATACACAAGGAGATTAAGTAGCTTAAATATATAGCTTATCTAATCAATAATTAAGCAAGGGAAGGATAATGGTTTAAAAATATGTAAGAGAAGGAGAATTATTTTGGATGATGCATGGTCCCAATTCAGCACAGTGCTTAAACACATGCGCATATCCATCAGCCCTGCAAAACACCGATGCATGTGATTTCAATGGAGCTTAAGCACATACCTAAATTTAAGCAAGCATTGAAGTACTTTGATTAATTGGGGCCATAACCACAAGTAATGGCATGAAATTAAGAAACGGGAAAATGTAGGCTGAACAGCAGGAAAATCGTCCAAATGGCGAGATATATGAGACTGGGGAGTAATCACTCAAGGGAATTGCTGGAAATCTCATCCCTGGACAACTTTCAAGTTTTGCTGGAAAAAAGTACTGGGAAAATATCCTTTGGGGAATAATCTTGCTATTGCCTCTGGAGACCACAACTGCACAACTTAACGTAACTTTTCTGTCTCTAAGTTTTTCTGGGCTGGCTCGCAGCACTAAGCCTGAGATACGATTTTAATGAGCAATGATAGCACAACAGGCTGGTGATCTTCTGAGGCTCCTTCCTTGCCTCCCCCAATTCCTTGGTTTTTTTCCATCTTCTTTATATACAATGCTATGAGTGAAAAAAACCCCAAACCACCACACTGTAAGCCTAGTGGTAATTTGCCTTTTTTCCACTCACTGACTAAACATTGATTTCATTCTCACCTGCGCATTAAAACAGAGCTTACAGATATATAGCAAATCTGTTTTCAGCTTGTAGGGCTTCGTTTTGTTCCCAGAGTATGTGTGGTGAATATCATCAAAGAGGTGATCATATCTTGGAGAACCTCATATCTCTGAGCATCCCAGCAGAGACAGTATTAAGGATTTGGGGGTTTTGGTGGTTTCTTTGTTTGTTCCCCCCCCCCCCCCTCCATATTGCCCCTGGAAGAAGGGCTGTTGCAGAAAAGGACTTTCCCAAGGATGGAGCAGTAGATTCTTTGAGGGCTTTTCCCACTGGGGAGCATGATTTTGATGAGCCAAATGTGAGGCCCAAAACACAATGGCTTTTTAATTGCTTTAAAACCTACTTTTTCTTAAAGTAAATATTTGTAGACGGCTGTGCATCGTTCACTCAGACTTTTGGGGGTATTTTGCAGCCTCACGGGAAAGGCCAGGTGTTCTCTAACGTGACTTTGCAGAGGTCTACTGGAAACAGAAATGGTTGAGACGGATCTGTTATACCTTCTAGATTTCTCCCTACCCCAAAATTCACCACAGTTGACATTCTTCCTTTATTTTTGACGTGTTAGTGAGATGGGCCCTGATTTTATCATTGGGAAAACAGCATTTATGTTTATTTGTCTTAATTCTCTGCAGCACATCAGTGCATCCAGAATAGCAGTTCTTAACCTAAAATACACATTTCTGTGCCTGTTACAGCAACGCAGCTAGGAACATGTGTGAGCATCTTCCTGACTCACGGTCTGAGTTAACAAACAAGATTAATTAATTCTTTCATCCCACTGAAAAGGATGGTCTTGGAAGGTCTCTGTCATGGGAGGTCCTTGTTAAAGAAACAGCTGGGCAGGTCTTCCACTGGGGTGGACCGGGTGGCCCCATTGGGGCCCTTCCAGCTCTCTCTGTTACAGTTCTTTTACGGTCAAAGCCCGAGGTGCAGCAGTGTCTGCCCAGATAGGTCTGGCCACTGGGATAAAGCGTGGCCCGTTGCGTGCGTCAGCGCTCAGGCAACTGGAAAACTGCCTTTCTCCCCCCCCCCCTTCCTTTTTATGTTAGAAGAGTTTGATTTGTTGGGGTCCTTCTCTCCAAAACTAAAAGCGAACAGAGAACGCGATCTGGGAGAAAAGTGTTTATCACGCTCCAGCCAAGCACCGTTATTTCCAGAGGTCCCTTGTAAGCACTGAAGATAACGAACGTTAAAACAAAGGCAGACTTCTTGTCCTCTGTCCTGGATGTCCTTGGCTCTCTGGAGATCAGCGGATCCACCATCTCCCCCCTCCTGGGGGCCCCAGCGCAAGGACGGAGTGTGTCGCCCTGGCCCCAGGCGGCTGCGGAGCTGCCCCCAGCCCCATCTCCCTGGGCTGGGCAGCAGGGAGTGGGGCTGTGATGAACAGGCAGGCTGCGATTGGCTGCTTGGCGGGGGACAACAGGCCGGGCAGCAAATGGGGAGGTGGGGAATCCAGCGGGGAACGGTTCTGTGCCGGAAAGACAGGCTGCGATTGGCTTTCTGGGAAGGGAGCGCTAGGCAGAGCAGCCAACGGGGAGGTGGGGAAACCAGCACGCCACGGTTCCACGCCGGAAAGGCAGGCTGTGATTGGCTGCTTGGCTGGGGGGGGTGGGGCAAAAGCCCAAGCGGCCAATCAGGAGGTAGGGAATCCAGTGTGGAATGGTTCCGTGCCTGGTAGGCAGGCTGCGACTGGCCGCCTGGGAGGGGAGCAATGGTCAGAGCGGCCAATGGGGCGGCGGGGGATCCTTTCGGAAGAGGGGGCTGCGGGGCAGGTTGTGGCGGGGGTGGGCGCCGGGGCAGTGCGGGCCCGGGGGAGGGGGGCGGCTGCGGGGCAGTGCGGGCCCGGGGGGCGGCGGGGCCGGTGCGGTGCGGTGCCAATACCGTGCCGGCCGGCTGCTAGGTGGAGCCCGCGTCCGCGCAACCCAGATCCGGGCCCTCGCCGCTCCCCCGCCCCTCGGCTCGCCGCCCGCCCGGCTCCGTGCGGCCGCCGCCGGGCAGGGCAGCAGCGCCGCGCCGCCCGCCGCCGCCGCCTCCTCCTCCTCCTCCTCCTTCTACCCGGGCCCCGCTCCCCGCTGCCGGCCCGGCCCTGCGGAGGACGCGGGCGCTGCGGGTCCCGCCGCCCCCGGAGCGCCTCCGCCCCCGCTCCGTGTCCGTGCGTGTGCGGCGCGCGTGTGTGTGCGCTGTGCCGAGCCGAGCCGTGCCGTGCCGTGCCGTGCCGTGCCGGCCGGGCCGCCCGCCCGCCCGCCCGCGGCCATGGGGCCCCCCCGCGCCCGCTAAGCACCGCGCGGGGCGCGCCCGCCGAGCCGCCCCCCCCTCCGCGCCCGCCCGCGCCGGGGCTGGCGGTCTCCGCAGCGGGAGGAGGAGGAGGAGGAGGAAGAGGAGGAAGGAGCTGGGGTGCCGGCGGAGCCCGGGGGGCTGAGGACGACCCGCCTCCCTCTGCGCGGGCGCCTTTGTGTCCCCCAGCCCCGGCGGAGCGAGGGGCCGCGGGCAGGGGAGCGGATGCAAAGAGCGGCTGGTGCTGGAGGGGGAAGAGAAAAAGGGGGATGGTGGAAGATTTCTCTCTCCCCCCCCACCTTTTTTTTTTTTTTTTTTTTTGGTGGTCTCTTCGGCAGCGGCTGTTCTTCCCCAGCAGCAGCGGCGGCAGCAGCAGCAGCAGCAGCAGCCCAGGCAATGACTCTGCCGCATACGAATCGCCTGGCCGGTGGTGCCGGCTCCGGAGACATCGCCTTGCTCTGAAGTTGCCCACCTGGAGGAGGTAAATCGGAGCGGGGCTTTGGTCCAGAGGGGTCGGCGACGACGGGGAGAGGAGGGAGCGATCGCCTCCCCCATCTCCACACACCGTCCGTCCTCCGGGAGGGAGCCTGTGTAGCAGAAGAAGACGGCTGAAAAGGAGAGACTTTTTCTTCTTCCCATTTTTTTCCTTTTTAATTTTTTTTTTTTTTAATTTTTTCCTTCCTTGAGGGACGTTCCCTGTTTCTCATCCCCTCCCTTTTCCTCCTGGCTGGGGGCTTTGGTACTGTGGCCAGGTCTGCTTCCTACCCCCACCCCTGGTTTTAATGGCTGGATTGTGGCAGCAGCTCCCTGCTGCAGGTTGTTGAGGAACTGATGGGGACTTGCCTCTCAGGAGCCGGAGGTGACTAAAGGTAATTAACCGCCACCCGACGGATGGATGCTCACCAGCCCTTGCCTGGCCGTCAGTCGCACCCGTGCCCGGTTGCGTTGGGCTGAAGGGTGCCGGCCGCCCTGGGCGCACGCTTGGATTGAATTATCTCGTAATAAGGATAGTTTGCCTTCAGGGGGGCTGGATCCTCCAGGTAACGGGGGAGCGTCTCTCTGGGGCTGCATGCTGCGGGGGGACGGCGGGGACAAGGGGTGTGCTGCTGGCTGGGAGATGCCTCGTCGGCTGCAGCCAGGTTTGGCTATGGACACTTAGGGTGGCGAAGGCAATGGGCAGATGGAGGAGACCTGGTAGGTTTCGTTCTTGCTCTCCCTTCTGTTTTTCTGTCAAAGGCACCGCGTTGGACCAGTGGGTTTGCTGGCGTTACCCTGAGAAATTCCCGAGTTCCATGTGTCTCCCCTGTCCTCATGCCCACCCCTCCGTCTGTCTACGTTTCTGTTTAATTGCTGAAGGGTGCCTCGAGAAGCAGTCGCTTTCCTGGGTAGCGGGAGGCAAAGGGTGGGCAGGGGGCATGGGTGGGGATGTTGCTGAATTGGGGGTGTAGGGGTGTGTGTCGGGGTCACGTGTGCGTGGATTTGGGGTGGTAGGGTAGAGGTCTTGCATCCAGCCCGGTGGCCCCAGGTTACAGGTAGGCGCAAGCTTCTCTTTCCCTTGCAGCCAGAGAAGCAAATGTATGGTCCAGGTAGATGCATTGCTAGAGATGTTCAGAGCTCCCCACCTCCTGCCTGTGAGATTGCGTTTGCCGGCTCTAACAGTATAGGGCTGGCGTTTGCCAGAGGGATTTTTGATCAAGAGGGCCGGTATATATGGCCGGAGGAAGGAAATTGCTTTTTTTTTAATGCCTTTTTTTTTTTTTTTTTTTAACTCTTGGTTTATTTGCTTGCTTAATTATTTATTTGCATTCTCCTTGCAATCGTTTTTTGACTGTTAAACTGGGAAATATGGTTGTAAGGCTGATGATCACTGTCTGCCATGAGCCAGAGAGCAGCCCTTTCCTGTTTCCCAGTCTACGGAGCTTACTTCGAGCTGATGCCCTTTATTGCTAATGAAGATGTAGGTGCAGTGCCCCAGAAATGTGCCCTGGGTACCTAGGGGATTGCCTTCAAGGGCTGAGTTTGATCAGCAGCCCTGTGTCCAGAGTTGTCCATAGAACCAACGTAGCACCCCCGATGCATTTAGTTGTTTTTTTCTCCAATGTTTCCCCTATAGACAGGCAGATGTTTAGTTTTTCAGGAGGGATGGCGAGGTAGGAAAGGAACCTTTCTTTCTCTCCCTTTTCTAATAGGCGTGTGATTCTTCTCTGCGGTAGTTAAAACAACATGTATATGGCCAAAAGCAATGGATTGTTGTCTGCTTGTCACTGTAGCATTCATCGCTTTAGCCAAAACAACCCAAGTCTGTTGCATTTACTTTCCTGTTTAGATCACTCATTAGGAGGTATTAGCATTTGCACTCTCCCAGTCCTAGTTCCAGGCAGCTAGCTGCTTAGGAGGAGGCTGAGATGCAAAAAACAAGGGTGAAAATGCCATCTGTGTCTTGATATAAGGCAGATAGGTAGCCTGCTAGTTGCAGTTTCTTTCTGTATTGTAGCACTGTTTATTCCACAGCGTTGGATCAAGATTTTCAAAGCTGACCAAAAGAAAAAAAAAAAAAAAAAAAGTCTTCCCTGGAGTTAAAAATAAATAAATTTCATTTTTGTTGTGGAATGCCATCTCTTAAAGAGCTCAGCCAATGCTGCCTGCTTGGTATTGAGTAGTAGCATATGATTTGTAGAGCTCATTTATCATCATTTCCAGGGGTTCGCGATATGAACAGGCTTCTACTGTGTATTCATTAGGAAAAATCCTTCCATGGAGTTTTTTATGGGGGTAAACCAGGTGTTGCAGGTTAAAACAGGCTGCTGTCAAAAAGTCTGCAGTCGTCACTGCAGACGGGGAAGGGAGAAAATCTGTGCACCCATGCTGATGTGGGGTGACAAAGTTCAGGTTAGGGCTCCCCTGTAAAGCCATATTTTTTTCTAAAGGTAAAACGACTGCTCTGAGATGGCAGGAGTCAGTCCCCCTTGTTGTGGTTGAGGCTGCTCTGTTTCCAGCTGCTTAGAAGTATTTTTTTCTTATTTAGGCTTGGTTTACTATAAAGTGACTGTAGTCTTGTTACCTGCTAGCAAAAAATAAAGTAGATACAGATCTCTGGTGCGTCTGTTTCCAAAAGGACTGAAGTTTTTATAAAGCTAGTGTTGGCCCGTGAATTCCATATAATTTTTGTTATTCAATAAAATATGAATTTTGCCTTTTCTTCCGGTAGCTTTTAAGAGAGGATATGTTTAATTTCGCATTTAATTCCAAAGCAAGCTAAATGGCAGTGCAGATTGATGACAGTGAAAACACCGAGTCCCGCTTTGTGGAACAATGAGATGTTAATGTTATTTGTTAAGTTTAAGTCTAGCAAGTCCCTGCTCAGATGTTTTGTTTGACAGAAGCAGGAGACGGGTTTGTGGTTTCTCGGTGCCCTCCGGAGATGGTGGAGCAGCTTGTGTCTCAGCCCAGGAAATTTCATCCCCCAGCGCCTGCCGGGGCGATCCCCCTCCTTTGTTTGCCGCAGCTGGGGCTCAGCCCTGCGTCCCCCAGTTGGGATGCCACGGGGACCGCGTCCCTGCCTGCCGGGGTGATGCGGCGGAGGTGCTCGGCTTGCCTAACCTGGCGTTAATTGCAGAAAAGACTTCTTCCTTCCGCAGCAGCAAACAAATTGCCCTGCCCGCTGGTGCGAGAGCAAAGCCGGTGCCCTTTGCTGGCTAGGAGGGAAACGCAGGCAGGTTTGTAGGTGAAGATGCAGGCACGCACATTGAGCTGGCTGGCTGATGAGCTGGGTGGCTGTGTGCTGCCCAGCATCACGGGGCTGTTATAAAAATAAATAAATAAAAATTTAGAGGCAGGTGGACCGAATTGTCGGCCGGGACTGGAGAGGAATATGCATGACCTTTAGCTTTGGTCAGCGCGTCGGTTGGAGTGCCTGACGCTGCCGTCAGGGTTTTCGCATTCAGAGCATGAGCGTATGCATCATCAACATGAGTAAATGAGATGCACACGGGAGAGTGAAGTCTTTGTAAATGCAGTAGTCCTGGGAATGGGTGATTTATTATTACAGATTTTAATACTAATAGCGTTGGGACTGGTGCAGATTGGCTAGGAAACTATTTCATGCGTGACACAGTGTAAAGGATGGGCTGAAGATTGATGAAAGAGATGGAATTCAGGGAGCAAGAATGGATCAGGGAAAAGCTAAAACATGGAGGATGGGCTCGAGGCTTCTTATGCTTTAAATAAGTTTTCTTTCTTTTTTTTTTTTTTTTTTGTTGTTGTTTTAAATTATGTGACTTGGTGGTTCTGGAAGCAGCCCAATGCTGTGATTGGAGTGATTTTGATAGAACTTCTTACTCCTTAGAGCATTCTTGCACGTCACAAGAGAGGTTTGGAGGAACAGCTCAAGAATTATTATTTTGGAGCGGTGATGACTTGAGAGCTAGGCATCACAATATTGATGTATTGCTTGGGACAATACTGAGACACCAGGACAGCCCTGCAAAATATAGAAGTCTTTTCCTGCCGCTTTGGATGATGGGCTGCTTATTGGAGTGGGATGCACTTGGTGAGCCTTGAAATTTTGAAGAGATGTTTACCATAGTTCAAGGGGACTCCCAGTTCTTCCCTGCTGGTCCCTTTCTCATTCAATAGATGTCCTGCCGGGATGTGAATACTAGAAATGCACCATGATGCCAAATTTTGAGTGTATATACACGCTGCAGTCTCTGCTATGTCTATAGGCAATGCTTTCAGGTATCTGTAGGATGGAGAGCTAGAAAATGTGTCATTCATAACAGTTCGCTCTGCCCCAGGGTATTTGTAGGAACGTAACTGTCCCAGGCAAGGCAGCCTGGCATGCTGGCCTCTGACCGTTTCATCTCCTGGAGTCATGTCTGCCTTGGCAAATCTTTGTCATGAACCTCACCACCACTTAATATCAAGCTCTTTAATCCCTGCTTGGGGGTTGTGTGAATATGTCCTCGTTTTTGTAGGTGCTGAGGTGCTCCAGCACTCCCTTGATCTCATCCTGGTGCCTGCAGGCAGTGGAAGCTCCCAGAGCCGGCTGCTGAAGTAGGAGGAGCTTGCGTTTGAGGATCTACTTTTAATTCTTGGCTACTTTAATGGCAAGGAAACCACCTCCTACTCAAATCTGTGATGTGATTCTAAGATGTTATCCTATTGCCTGTTTTTAGCCTCTGAGTTTGCAGTGTAATGCTTGCTTTACGTTCCTGACTAGATAATCTCTACAGTGCGCAGTCTGAAACGCATGTGTCTCCTGGGTGCAAGCTAAGCATTCATTTTTAAGACGACTTCTCTAAGGACACCTTGACACTATAACTTTTACTTCAGCAGTCTTTTCAGTCTTCTGATTTTGCCTGTAAAGCAGATGCATTTATCAGTCATTGCACCAAGTGTCTTTAGCTATAGCAAGGTAGCTAGTCTTTTCAGGCAATAAAAACTTCATTTTAATTGTGTTCTGGACCACTGTTTTACTTGCTAAGCAGTGCTCAGCATGGGAGTTTTTCCTAGCCTGTCTGAAACCTCTGTTTTCCTGTGGAAGAGAAATGAGGACTAAACCATTTTTAAAGGCCTTTTTCTTCCGTCTTTTTTTTCTTTTTTTCCCCCCTTCTTAGACTTTTCATCTCTACTGCTTCTGGCCCACTCCTGTCCGAGGGAGGTGTTGCTGCATCTGTGATGGGGCTCCTTCTGTAGTTGATGGAGTGCTTCTGTTGGCTTCCCTGTGAGGGGAAGATGCTCAAGAATCTCAGATGTGGTACCTTCTCAAAAGATGCTCCAGAATCTCAGATGTAGTATCTTTTCAAAAACATTCCCCCGCTTCAGCATCATGTTTCTCCTAATTGGGTTGTAATCTCTTTGCCAGAGGTGGCATTTCAGGCTGAACAAAGCTGTGTACGCAGGTGAAGACTTGAAATCTGTGCACACTTCTAAAATCTGCTCATGAAAACAGTTGGAAATTAAAATCAAGACGCTTCCATTTGAGACTTGACATCTTTCCGTTTCAAGGGTCGTGAAACAGATACTGTTCTGAAGGAAGCAAAGAAGTGTTTGGAAGCTGTCCTAATTAGGCAATATGAAATTATATATTTCATTTAAATGCCTAATAGTAATAAACTTTTACAGAGCATCCATTGATGTATGGCCTTACATTACAAGGATTTTTTTTTTTTTTTTTTTAAAGCACCTTAGTCAACACGTGGGTAATTACATACGAATTATTTCAGTGGTTACAAACCTAATGCTTCAGCAGTCTGTAGCACAACTCCAATTCATTGCAGTGGATACCTGACAGGGAACAGCTTTGAAATATTTCACACAATGTTTTGAGTAGGTTGGATCATAGCTTTGCTACTATTAATTGTAATAGCTTTACTGACTTGATTGCAGTTGCATTGATTTATACCAGGTAAGGTCATTGATTTTGAACTTCGCAATGGAGCTATGCATTTCTAAAACTTACAGCGAATCGTCATAAATACAAAGGATCAACATGAATGTTTTCTTACAGCAATGCAAAGTTAAAATGAAGTGAAATAGTACTCTCTGTGCTTTTGTAGAAGTGGTGCTTAAAATGTAATCATGAATTGCCCTACTATAAACTCCTGTGAAAGGTGCCAGTGCTGACAGCACTGCTCTGAAAAGAGGTCCAGTCTAAACCTGGCACCTTCGGATAAGTCTCTTAAGTGGTTTTATACCAATGACAAGTAGTTCGTGTGTAACAGTCATCGCATACAATGCATATGAGTTTTTACAATAAGTCCCTCTCCCACTCCATGGGAACCAAGAATGTGGTTACAGAGGTGAGGATGCTGAATGAATGGACACTATTTAAAATTAGAGGGGTAGAAACATTCTGACTAATGCAGTCTTAGTGCATCCATTTATTGTATGCAGACACATATATAGACTTGTAAATATCATGATTTGGGGAACAGACGCAGTTCTGGGGTTTTTTGTCAAACTTGGAGAAGTTAAAAAGAGGTATTTAAGAATTGCATCTATACCCCAAGCATATGTACCTGCATGTGTATGTCTGTGTGTGTGCATACATAGGTTTTGTTTGTGCAATGATGGTGCTGATGCATAGAGGTTTTTTAATTCTGTTGCTGGAAAAACTTCTCTCCCTGCTGATTTTCTGATTCTTTTTTTGAGTTCTTGAGATGTAGGTGCAGTGACGGACAATAACAACAAAATACTTGTGCACGGGTCTGCAGTTTTAAAATTTTAACTGAGTTGCTCGGTTAGTAGTCTGGCACCAAAATAAAGCCACCACATTTTCAGATATGCTGAGCAACCACACATTGTATCAGAGTTGGTGCTGGTCCTTGCTTATTTGTTGTAGTAGCCTGTTCCCACACTGAAGTTGCTGATCCCAAGCCTGCCTTAATGAGAATTTTTTCCACTGCCCTCAGAGTACAGAAGACAAGTGTCACTGCTGCAGGAGTGCTGTTTGCAGCTTTCTTGGAGATGTCAGCATTTTCCTACAAGCAAGGAGTAGGGGTATGTTAGAGGTAAGTATGCTAGCTAACTTTGGGCTGATCTAGGTTAGATGAGGAATTCAGCTCAAAAGAGCCCAGCGCCAGGAGCTGCTGAGCTGTTGAGTGTTTGGTTTTTTTTTTTTAACATACCTGGTGTGTTGTGTTGGAGGACACCGGGAGAAAAGGAAAGCGTTGAGCAGAAGTGACACTCCTGTTCTGTTTGATAGGTGGGTCTTGCTGTTTCCAAGCCCTGCAGAGACGCTATGCTGCGTTGCTATTCAGTGCCCTGTCGCAAACCAAGCCTTGGCTTAAGCCCGTGAGAATAGGGGAGGGACCCGAGCCCAGTTTTTGATGTTCTGCATGGGTGGGTGCCCTGAATACTCAAATGCATTCCAGTGACAGCTGACCCTGTAAGGAGATTTTCAATAGTGCTCTGGTTTTTTCTTCTTTTCTTCCCTTCCTTTTTTCTTTTTTCTTTCTCCTCCCCCCCTTCCTCCCCCCTCTGTTCCAAAGACTGCTGGGGGAAAGGAAAAAAAAAAAAGCACCCATCATAGCCATCTCTTTGAGTATTTGAGTAAGTTTCACTGTTGGAGAGAGTTGAGGAGAATTTCAGGGAACCTGTTAACTCCTTTCCTTTCATGCTGCCTTTGCTTGTGTGTGTTACTGACTGACACATTGTCATTTCGAAGTGGTGCAAATTCCCGTCAGTCACTTCAAAGGGGACAAGTTTTTGGTTTTTTGAAGGTTTTGGTTTTTTTTTTTCCAGCAGGATGTATGCTGCAGGTTTTGTATGCAGAAATATCTGCCGTGTAATGTGAATCCTTATTTGCCACTTTTGTCTGTGTGTTCCTTTGCATCTTTTGGTTTGGGTTTTTTTTTCCACCCTCCTTTTTTTCTGCAGTAAGAAAAGGCTTTTGGATTCTATCCTGAATGACTTTTTATGTTAAGGCTATCTGGAGGTACACAAAACTGGTCTATAATCCTGTAGTAGATGGCTTATCCAGAGTCTCCAGAGAACAGCTGTTCTTGTGTCCAGCACACCACAGATTGCTATATTGCACATTGCGCCTTAGCTCAACCTCATTGGAACTGTGTGTGGGATCTAAAATGTTATTCCTTTGGATTTAGAATATTGCAATCAAGGCCTTTAATTGTTTGGAAATGTGTATATCCTGCTTCCTTCCAAGGGAAATTATGGTGTGACTACTGCACTTGTAACTCCCACAGCACAGACTTCTTCAAGAAAATGTCATTTTGGATTATCTTAATGGGTGCTGGTGTGTGGAGTGGCTGTGTGTCTTTTTCCCCCTCTCTCTTCCTTTTTTTTTTTTTTTTTAAAAAGAAGGACAGTAATATTACAATTGCTGCTTTATTTGGTATGACTCCAAAATGATGTCTCTCCTTGTGTAAAATTCATCCTGATAGGTATTTGAAAAATACCGATTACGATGCATAGAGTGATAACTTGTGACCTTTTGACAAGTGATCTGCAATTACAATTGTAATGCACTTTATAGATCTCCTTAAGTAGGTCACCAATTTGCAATGAGTCTTTCTAAAGTCTGTGCGATGCATTTCGATTGCGGGAGTGGGGAGCACTTCTCCATATAACGTCACCGATTTTTCAAAGAAAGGCTAAAATGCGACAAGGGAATGATACCTGTGCAAGTATCCTTGTTTTGGTGAGAAATACAGGTGCACGTCACCGAGCGCGTGAGGGTATTCCCACCTCAGGAGCTCTGTGTTTGCAGTGGGGCTGAGACGTTGGGTAAAACTCGAGCAGCTTTAGGAAGATGTTGGCTATTAGACTCAAGCAGTTGTTTATGCCAGTCTAAACTATGAAGTTGTAATTTTCCCATTCAAGGGGAGAATCCGGACCTCCGCAGTGTCTGTGGGGATATTTGTGGCAGGCAGGGAGAATGGGATATGGTGGGGAATATATCCAAGAGCTGCCTTGCTGTTTGTCTCCTCCAGCTTTGGGAGCAGCAGATGGGGGGTTGTCTTCTCCAATGCCTTTACGCTTGATCGCACTCTCATCCCATGCGAGCAAAGGGCGGACCAGCATAACCCATGGTCCAGGCTGTAAGGGTGAGGATGCCAGCTTTTGTCTGACCCTTTTCAAGCTGTGGGCTTGAGCACAGCGAGGGTCCAGGGTTCCTCCCAAGTTCATGTAATCTGGGGGCAAAGCCTATTCTAGCAGTAGTCATAGTGGTAATGCTGGTGACTTAAAAAAAAAAAAATAATTAATAGCCAAAGTAATAGGCAAGTTAGTGAAGAATATCATGGAGGTCTGGTCTGTAGTAATATAGATGTATTTTGCAGTAGTAGTAACGTAATGCTGTTTCTTTGAGCTGGTTCCTCCTCTTATTACTACAATAAAATAAATGGCAAAGCGTATGTTGACCTAGGGGTGCCAAGTCGACTGCTGATTTCTAACTCAGATAGGTCTCTGTGGGGCTGCAGTAGGAGCCGTAGTCAAACACCAAGCAGATAATCACTGTGTTTTTGTTTTTTTTTTTCCTGTAAATCACTTTTCCTTTTATGCCATAGACATTTGTGTGGGTGGTTCCTTGTTGACCACAAAGATGAGTTTTTTTGTTGTCTTTCATTTATGTTCTCTATTGAATTAGCAGAGTTACGCAGTTTTGTCTGTCACACTTGGGTGGGACACTGCAATGATTTAATTTAAAATGAAAGAGAGATGTCTTTATTTTAGGGAAAACCATGGCTAAGTGGTGAGAGTAAGCAGGTCTAGCCTTTACCAGAAACCCTAATTAGAAGAAATCCCATGTACGGTTGACCTTGACTATTGAGACAACCCTCAAAGAAGAAAGAGCACTAAAAATTAGTATGCTGCCAGCGCTGCACTTTTATTATTTGACGTTATTAAGCAAACTCGGTGTGTATTTCTTTTTTGAAGCGTTTGATTAAATGTGTGATCTTATCTTGGTGAAATGGCCCGCTGGGCTGCAGACAGTGGTGTTCAGAAATGAAATTTGTTTAGAGCCTCTGAACAGACATTTATTCAATGAGACCTTTCTTGAATAATAGATGTGACAGTGAGATAGCTGTGCAACGTGTTTTGGGGTTTGGGCTTTTTTTTGTGTAGGGAGTTGCAATGTGATTGGGGGGAGAAGATAACACAAGTGCACAGGAGTGAGAATAGGATGTGTACATAGGGAAATTATCATACGTTGCAGAATCAGGCCCCAGTTCTGCCAAGAGTTATTTCTGGGCGAAGCTTTGCACGCTTCGGGACCTCCCTGTTGGCATATTGTTTGGCATATCAGGTGATGCACATACATATCTAGCTCTGTATCAATAATCTTATCCTTTAGTTAGAGCTTTTAAGATGCTTAAATTTTGTGGAAATAAAAAAAACAACCCACAAACAAAAATCCCCAACCAACCAACCAGAGAAGCATGGTAGTTGACTCTTGGGGTCAGGGCTGATGTCCTTAAGCAGTTCTTTGGTTTATAATAGTCCCATCAAATCAGTGAGATTAAGGGAAGGAGGCTAGACCATGCATAAGGAAGGCAGGCTTCATCAGAGGGTGTTCACCTCTTGTATTGTGTCCAGCAATGAGAAAATGTGAAATGTTGGTAAATAGCCTCGTCTTCCTTGTTTTTTTCGTTGGAAGCACTGCTTTCTTATTAGGCACAGCTACTGTGGGACCCTCCACTGGGGAGAAAATACCCTAAATGGGGCTTCCAGTTTTGAAGCATTATCAGAGATGCAATGATATATATCTGTTTTTCCAGCAAAACAGTCAACTTCATTATAGTTCTCCATACAGCTCACAGGGATAAGATTTCATTGAACATGTGGACTGCACAGGATTTTCAGCTGTTGACACACAATTATACACCTTGCTTTTCCCAAGATGAAGCTGAGAAGGAACATGAATACCTGAAAATGTATTTTTTTAAATTTTTTTTTTTCCAATAGTGGACTTAAAAGAATATACTATAGTGATCTCTGAGGGTGAGAAATGTGAATTTTCTGAGTGGCTTAGTCTTCTTCTGCAAAAGGGCCTTTTTATATAGAAAGTTTGCTTTTGAGTGAAAGGAGTCCCAGAGTACCTGTGCTGTAAAACTGTGTTTTGATCAATCCCCATCTGCCCCACTGCTTCCCTGCATTGCACAGCAGCTGTCTTTACATCAGGTGAGAGGTGATTAAGTGATTCCTCCTTCTAGAGGTAAAACCAAAATCTTCCCTTACAGGAGTCAAGAGAAGATGTGAGCTCCGTACCTCAATGATATGCTGAGGTGCCAATTTAAGAGTCCTCCAGCATTTGATGCTCCAGCTGCTCATCTTCCTCACTCTTTGGTTAATGTGCTTGTTTTTCTTAAAAGCTCTATGGTTCTCAGGACTTTCTGATAATTACGGAAACATTTTTCTTTCCTGGTGCACCAGGATCTCACCAGATGTCAAATGTAGATTTGCCAGGCTGGGTGTAAAGTACAGGAATTAATGTGTCTGGGAGCCCTTTGTATTTTGCCACGATGCTTGCCTGAGCTTGAGGGATAATTTCTGCTTGCAAGGTGACTTACGTATGTGGTATACTGAGGAATACAGCCTGGAAACATGTAGCTTACAGGCATATTTTAAGGGGCTCTTCCATACACGTGCAGGTGGATACGAGTCATCTTTGTAGCAGAGACAGTAAGCCCAGAGCCAGAGGTTGAAGACCAGCAAATATGATCCCCTTAAGCATCCTAGATGGTGTCGTGTCCCCAGGGCTGGTTTGGTGCAGAGGGTGGTGAAGCTGCCTGCCATGAAATCATTCCTCTGGGATGGTGGTGGGCAGTGGGGTAGGGTAGGGGCAAGGAGAGCCACCTTTATAACCGCTTTGTTGGTTGTGCAAGGATGATGGGGATTCTTGGATCTGGCATGAACTCAGTGAGGTGCTCAGACAGGTCATGTCTTACCTGGGTACCTGCATGGAAGCTAGGTTGTAATCCAGCCTTAAAAAAACCCCAAATATTTAAAAATGGTCCTTTATGCAGATGGAACTGGCACATGAAAGCACAGCCTGCTAGAAAAAGTAATGGTCCCATTAAGATCTGCTTAAACTAAAAGTTAGTCAGGAAAATAAAGATGGAAAATTGGAAAATTCACTGGACTGAAGTCTGCTTGACATCTACTCTTCTACAGAAGTAACTTGGTCTAAGTAACTCCGTACATAGTGGTTTCTGAGCTGAGTTTCGAAATTCATTTCTGAACTGGGAATGGTAACTCGGTATAATTTTTTCTTCTTTGTTATGTATGCAAATGCTGCAGAATTATAGCATTTCACCTAATTTTGAACTCTTAATGAGGCTCTTAAAATGGGAAGAAAAATCCGTCACAGGTAAATTTCTATGGTGGCTGTTTAAAAGGGAGCTAGCTTTTTTTACTAGTGTTCTGTTGCTCCTAAAGCTAAGCCAATGGTTTTAATTAAAAAATTGCTTGCCGCACGTGCCGGATGTGCTGGTTGGGTTGGTGCACGCTGTGAAGGCACCACTGATGCTTCCTGTCCTGAGATGGCCCTCGGCAAACGTGCGTGGGAGCAGTGCCGCTCTTGTAGCAAGAGGTATTTTATGGTCCCATTTCCCTGTCTGGAAGTCGCCTGTGCAGGACTTGAGGACTTTGTGCAGTCGTGTGGGCTTTGGGGCTGCAGTTACTGCTGAAGGTCCCACGTGTGCCAGCGCTCTTGGTGGCAAAAACTAATGCTATGCAAATGCCACAAGAAGGGGAGAGTTCCTCCTTAAACATCACCCTAGGACTCGAGAGAACCCACCTGGCCAGGTGTTACACAAAACCTATGAGAAGGGGATAGTGCCCACGCTGGAGGCAGTGCAGGGTGTTGTGTTGCAGTGCCTCCTAATTATTCCACTTGGCAACATTGCTTACTTTCTGCTCCCATTGAATTTCTGCCTAATTTTGCCTAACACACCTAACTTTTGGCATGTTAGGGAGTAAGGGACTAATCAAAACTATGCAGTTAAAATTGTGTGTGTGTGCAGTAATAAGGTTCAAAGGTGGTCGTGTAATTACGTTAAGTTCTCAGCCTCCTTGCTAATTTTCTGCTGATTGAGGGGAGAAATGAGGATGCCTTTGTGCCCTGATGAGTGTCTTTGCATCCAGCAAACCAGGGGCTGATGGCTGGCTACCCCAGACTTTTCCCAGCCAGATGCCTACTCTATTTTCTTCCAGTTTATTCACTTCCATTTCCAGACTCATTACGTCAGACATCCAGGGTCTGTAAAGATGATGTATATGTATCTACTGATGCTATTGTAGCATGGAGTGATTATTTAAATTAAGCAAGAGGACATCTTTCATCAAAAGGGCAAGATAAAATAATAGCAGGAGCGCTGCTTTGTTTAATGCAGGTCTGTGGTCTTGGTACTGAGATTTCAGCAGCTGGCAAGACACTTCATCATCTGGGAAGACCTGCTGGGAGCCACAAATTAATCACGTCGCGGTATCTTGACGTTGCCTTGCAATGTTTGCGCTGCGGTGTTCAGCTCTAGGTGCTGATGTTACATCATGGCAAAAAAGATACTGGTATGTGCCGGTGGAGGGGGATGAGCAGATAGTCTTGTGGCTGCCTCCATTTTCTGGCTGCAATGAGCTTATGAAGGGAGAGGACTTTTTTTTTTTTTTCCTGCCCTTTTGCCTTTTCTCACTGCCTTGCATATCAGTTCTCATCTTATTTACATTTTAGGATATCAGGCCAATGAAAAATGTATTTCCTGGTTTTTCATATTGGTGTGATTTTATTGTCTGTGTCTCTATACTGCTCTTGTCAGATAAGTGTACAGTGAAGAGTCAGTTTTTGCTTTTAAACGAAGAAGAAGCTGTCTTTCCCTTATTAATTTGGCTTTGGCCAAGGCTCTGAAATCTTCAAAGTGATATGGAAATGTCCCTTAGTTTGAGTGCTTGGACGAAGGCCAGCAGAGGTTTTCTTGTGTGGGCTTGCTTTGTTTGTTTTCCTCAAAAACTGTGTGTTGATTCAGGCCAATTGCTGCTGATACAGCCTTTGGATATAGTGTTTGTAGCTAATTAAAAATAGCCGCTAATTGAGAGCTGAATGTTGTGGACTTCAGTTTTCCTGCACATTAGCTGTGGATAAGAGTTTTCCTGGAAAAGTAAAGAGTGAATCTGCTTGAAGAGACTTGCAAAGATCTGCTTCGTTCAATTTGGAGACACATTTGAAAAGTAATTTAGTGTTGACTCATACTATTGCTAAAATATGTGGGAAATTGAGGTTTCTTTTAAAAGTGCAATGTCTTGTCACTTTATTTTATCTGTAGGTAATAACTTACATGTTATTACTTACATATGATTAACAGGGCCATCACCTGCAGGTACCAGCAGCAGAAGTATTGAGTCCAGCTGTACGAGTGTGGCACGGTGTAATCCTCTTGTGCCACACGATCCATCTGCTGAATGATTGATCTGCTGAACTTCCTTTAGTCCCCATGCTGACCTTTATCGTTTTGTGTCTTTTCTCTTTAGACGGCTCTATATATGCCACTGATTGAAAACAATGTTTGAACACTCCGGTGAGAAGTTGCATGTGTACAGTGACTTCACCAAAATCATGATTTGCCAAAGCCTGTGAATTTTGGAGATACCTTAAAAGTTGTCGCTGTTCCAGAAATAACACCTGTTATATGTTGGATATGAAAGCAACAAAGATACAAACATTTACTTTATTTATTACTTTAGGCAGAAATAGTGGATGATGCTTGGATCCTACTTGTATTTTTATACTGACAAATGCTTAGCTTTTCCTTACAACTAACCTTGGCTCCAAGTGGCTTGAGCTTCTGCTGGCTGCTTTTTGATGAGTGTGGTGTTCTTGCAAGTTTACCTTTTTCTCTTCTCCCAGAAGTAACTGAACAAAATTATTTGAGTTGGTCGAGTATCTAGAAGAGCATCGCAGTGAGTAGCCTGCCTGCTCTCCTGGTACCCGCCTGGTCGCTGAGTTGGGCTGAGCCACGCAGAGCAGGATGCTGCCGCAACTGGAGAGCATCCACCGGCGCACGTTTGGTGGTTGGCTGGCCGGTCGCTGCTGTAGGCTGCTAGCAGATAAGCCTGGGATGGTTAATAGACTCATTAGCAAGCTTTTATTGCAGTGCTGAAGTGTGGTACGCAGGAATCAAACATTGTTTTGGTTGGTTTGTTTAGCTAATTGATATTTTTATAATTTTATTCTTTTATTCTGCACCCCACTTTTGCTGTGGGATTAGTGTGTGTGGTTTTTGTGGTGGTTTGCTTTGATCTTGTGTTTTTTTGGGTGGGGTTTTTTGTTTGTTTGCTTTTTGTTTTTTAAAAGGAGAATGATGAGGTAGGTTTAGTTTATCTGGCTGAACAGAGATGTCTGTATGCAAGGTAATCATTTAAACTGGCCGCCTATCTAATGGAAAGAGGCAGGCACTTCTGAGGCATGGTTCCTTTCCTTCTCATGTAGACATTTAAAATAGGTCAGATGAATTGCACCCTAAAAAGCTTATTTCTCTCCACTGACTGTAAAGGAAGCCTAAGGTGACAAACTCAGGTAGAGACATTTACGTTGCAGATACCTTAAGACGGAGGAGGTGAATCCCACCCCAAGAAATTACTCTCCCTGGCTTGCAGTGTGTTTTCAATTTAAATGTGAATCTGTGTGATAAGTGGGTACCTGGCACAGCAAAGCTGATGCAGCGGGAAGTGCATGGGGAGGAATTGAAATGGCCCCTGCTCTTCACAGTGCTTGTGCCCAGGAGGAGCTCTCACTTACTCAAAGGAGAACTGGCAGGAGTTGAATTGGTGTAAGGCATGTACCGTATATATCACAAAAATAAATGCAAGCGTGAGCGATCCCTCCTGTTAGTTTTTGTGCAGACCTATACGTTAAGAGTGGGACTCCCATTGTGTGCTTTTGTACCTCCATGGCTTTTTTCCCCCCAAGAACATGTAGTAACCTGCAAACCTGAGCAATTACACCTTTACTCTCCCTTTTTCTTTCGAGGGCTGAAATGTAGAAGTCTGTGAAGATGCTGAAAAGGCAGATGCTGGGAGACGTGTCTGCCTTGACTCATGTGGGAAGGCATCCCTCGGGTAGGTGCCCTGGGATGCTGAGCCCAGTGGTAGGAGAGAAACTTCCCAGATTGCAGCCCTAAGCTTCTGGTCCCTGACAAATTAAGGATTTATCTAACGAAGCTATGTCCTATGCATATGGTGTGCGTAGATACTACTAGTCTCTTAAGACTCAAAAAAAAAAAAAAAATTTGTTTTTTTTCTACCCTCCTTTCTTGAGTCCCCGAGAGCTGCAGTTTGGACAGATGTTCCAGTGCAAGTTTTGGCTGCTTCCCCTCCACCCCCAAATCAAACCCCTTCGTTTTGCCATCTGTTTCTGTGGCTGTATGGGGAATCAGGCTGGGAAATGAAACTCTAATTTTAAAATCTACGTTTGGTTTGTAGCTCTTGCTGGGCTGTTTTTGCCTGGGATCGGTTTCCTGGCTGGTTTACAGCTGATTTTTGTGTATCTGCGTGGTAGTAGCACAAGCTGTGGGACGGTGTGGGGAGTGCAGAGCTCAAAACATGCATGAGGTTTTCTCCGGGGTGTTGGTGGCTCTCGCAGCCTTCCTGTTTCCAACTGTAGGTGCTCTGAAGGTCAGTCCCCAATGTGTTGGCTAAGTCTCTTGCTCTAAGGAACACTGAACATCGCATGTATGTGTGTGTGTATATATATACATATATATATATAAAAAATATATAAAAACTACACATGTATATGCGTGTAGGAATGTATACACGTATATACGTACATACATACATATATATGTATATGTGTGCATATATATGTATGGTAACTTGCTAAGCGAGATGTGTTCTGTTCTTTCTTCCCACTGTTTCTAATACTCCAATAAAACCGGACAGAATTGAACCTCAGCATCATGCAAACTCATTTTACAGCCTGCACAGAACTTTGGAGAAAGACAGGAGAGCAAACTGCGTCTTGCATCTTAAAAGCAGAGCTATATATGCATAACACATGCCCGAATCCATCAATATTGCAGATACGTAGCACTAAATTCACTCACCCCATTCCTAATTATTTGGTGCTGGTTTCTTCTCTGCACTGTTGGTTTTAATTTTTCTAAGCAGGTGACTGAATCCTTGAACAGCCCTTTGTTTTGAATTGGATGGAGATGGGGATTTTTAGGACTGTACTATAGTAGTAACACACTGGTGGCTGGGTGGTTTGGGTTTTTTTTGAACAGCTGGTGTCATCTCTGTGATGCCGTTGTTTGGATGATTTTGCCCTCATTAGTGGACCAAGGGAAGATTTCTTTCTTCTTTAGTCTTGATGTAAAATGGCGTATGTTACTTTCTCTAAATAAAAGGAGAGCTGATAGAAGTATTTAAATACAGAATGTCAGCTAATGATGAAGGAGCATTTAAAACTTCTTTTGTTCTGAGTAAGTTTTAAATGAACAATGAAAACAAAGCAGATGTTGCTGAGTGTTTGCTTCAGTGTGGCTTAAAAATTCAGTTTGTGCTTTACAGTCATAATTGTCAGATAAAATTAAAAAATTACAGGGAAGCCACATGGGGTTAGATCCAGTAAAGGACTTTGTATGACTCATTGTCTCAAAAAAATCAAAATCAGGGATAATATTACTTGAAAATTTTAGCCGCCTTTGCTGGAGATGACCAATTCTGATGGAGGGGATTGAGAATGTTCTCTTCAGGATTACTTGGTAGCCCTTGCACTTGGTAATTTTGCTTCAAGTCATTGATTATGAAGCATATTCATGCCTTCCACAGTCTTATGAAGCTATGCGCATGTTTCATTACTATGATCACTCTAGGATTTAGGTCATTTTTTACAATTTGTTTCTGTCTGTTTACAGTGTAGTCCTGTTGATTTGCTCCCATTGCTGGGAATTTATCAGTGCATCAAACATCTTTACTTGCTTTCAGGCCAGATTTATCCTCTAACTATAGTGGCCAAGCAAAGTGCTTTTGCACAGACCTGTTCCTGAAAATTTCTTGAGGTCATGAAGACACTGTGCTCATTTTGAATAAAATCTATTTGCATAAAAAACCCCTTTGAGCAGTGTGAAGGCTATAACTTTGTAAAGCTCCAAAGTGTGAGTTCAAAATCTGTCTCTGTTCCTCTCCAGGGCAGCATTTGCAGACAGAGCCAGGGTCCAAGGGACTTAAACGTGATATTTTAATGATATCTTAGTTGAATCTTCTTTTCAGTAATTTTCCTAATATTTGCAAATTTGAAATCTGAACAAATCCTCCTTTTATTGGAGAAAACTATGTTTCTGGTTAGAGCTTGTGGTACACTAGGGGCTTTGGTCAATACAGCTTCAGCATCTGTCTCTGTAAGAAAGAGCTGATTGAGCCTGAATAGCATCGAGGCGTTGCATTATGACCAACCTTTCCTACTGAAGGACACACTTGAATAGACAAGTCCAAGCACCGGCTTCTTTCTGAATACCATTCTGTATTTCTGCAAATCTGCTACTCTCTTGTTGTCAGAATCTTAAAAATTATTTTAATGTAGGCTTGTGTTCCTTCTGGTTTTACAGCAGCTGTTAATACAAACTGTTCATGGAGCTGCTCTGACTTATATAGTATTCATTTTTTTAAAATTAATATTTCTTTAAAGTTGTGGGGGTTTTTTTTTGTTTGTTTGGTTGGGGTTTTTTTGTTTTTAAGAAAGTATGTAAATTTGAAGCTCCATTAGTAAAAATGGGGTATGGAGACCTGTTGGCATCCATATGTAAAAGAACAAGCTTGTTTACAGAGCAATGAAAAGTTAGAGGATGCAATTCAATAATTATATCTTAGCAAGACATCAGTCTGATTTCTGTAGATTGGCAAGGTAGTATTTTGGTAGCTTTTTGTACTGGTGGCTCTTTCTTTAAAGCTGAAATTCTGTGTATGTGCAGTCTCTAAGATTCATACTGCTAGAATGCCTTGAATGTTTTTAATATTTGGCCTTTATAGCTTATGTATTCTTGTGAATAGTGTTTAACGCTGTTCAGGAACGGTATATGTGCTTGCTCTTTTCTTGCAGTGATTTATTTTTCATGTTTTCACTCTTTTGTTTAAAAACAGAATCTTAAAAGGAGTATGATAATTACCAGTTATTAACCTTCATTTGCCATTAGTTGTGTTGAAAGCTGGCATCACAAGTGCTGTGAGCATTAAGAAATGTTTTAATTAGGTCATTAGATGCTATGTGATTTAGTGATTGCCCAGAGAGAAATGATAACAGGAAGAGGTGTAAACGGGCAGAGTCTTAATTCAACAAAGCATTTATGCAGTTGCAGTAATAGGGCTTAAATCCTCTGCAGTTGAGCATAGGCTTTGCTGGGTTTGAGCGTAAAACAGATTTCCACCTCAAATGGGGAGGGCTCAGCATCTTGGCAGAAGTAGCTGGTGCAGCACAGCTGGTGAAGTTGATGAGTTTTGGCTCCGTGGGCACCATTTCTGTGTTCGCTGGAAGTGGTGCCCCACATTGGGAACGTCTGCCTTGGTACTTCTCCTTTGCTGTGATTCCTTTATTGGGCGTGTGTTGTTAATCTGTTGTGGGAGGGGAAGGAAAAATAAAGGGAAAAAAGGAAAAAAAAAAGAGTAGGAAGTAAATTAGTAAGTTCTACCTTAGACTGGAAAATGACATCTTGTTTCTCATTTACTGCCCTGAGCTTCAATGGATGCTTTTACTGTGGCAATGTAAGTGTGTATTTTTATCAATATAATAAAGCAATTCTCTGTGCTGGGGGAAAAAAAAATAGTTTCCTAAAGGGCCCATTGACTGCCTTGATTTTAGTCTCTTCCCAGTGAATGGCTTATAGCAGGGAATATTGGGTTAGATTTCAGAAGTCAAAAAAGCCTTGACATTTGGTTGGAGGCATGTTTCTTTGGCCTGCTCTACTAAAAAGGGGAAAAGCTTCAACATTCTAATTTTTAAGAGATGTTTAGTAGCCACGAAATGTCATATCCTCTGCAATCAGATTGCAACATTTTTATTTTTTTTTTTTTGAGCACAATCAGTAAGATTACTATTTTATCACATATTCCCTTCCCACCTTAAAAAAGTGTTTTGCCAGGAAAGAAAGTGTATTTAATAGTTGTACAGGTCGTTGTGCCCTGTGTCATGCCCTGGTAACTTTTGAACCTGTTGCTGAGTTTGATTAGTAGAGGAGGAGAGGTCTCAAATTATTTTCTTCAAATTCTGTGAAAGCTGGCGCCCACGTTTTCATAACCTCAGTTTTTTTTCTTTTTTTTTTTTTTTTACAAGCGGAGACTAGTGAGACCTGATCCTCAAATGATATATTGAGATGGTGCTTATAGCACCTTCAACGGGGCTGCGGTCTATTTATACCATCTGAAGTCTGGCTTTAATTGATGGATTTTTGTACCTTTTTAAGTGAATATAAATTATATGAACGCTTTACAGTCCAAAGTAATAAAAAATCTGAATTGTCACCATTTCTTTCTAATCATATCACAAGAAAGATTCCCGAGTAAAGTATGCACATAAACTTTTAGCCCATTGAAATATGCATATATAATTTAATTTGCATACATTAAATTCTTAGTTTCATTAATGATTTAAGATTCTTTTGCAGTTGGAAGGCTCTGTCACATTTTTTGCATGATTGAATTGCCTATTCTATTTAAATCAGACTTGGTAATATTGCTTGTGCGTTACAGAACGGTACTGGTAACTTTGTTAGACCTTTTATCAACATGACTAATTTATAACTGGCTGCAGTGTATTATTAGCCAGAGATATATTACAGTGTAAGACTTCCCCAGAGTGGAAATTTTATAAAGTGCAAGTAAGATGGCAATGTCAGGGGATGTAGCTGAGAAGGTGAAGGAAAGAAACCTTGGCATCTTACATCAAAAGAACATTTTCATATTAGCATTGTTAAAAAGGCAGTAAACTCGATTTGTGGTTTCCTTATAAATAAAAATATTAACTGGTATAACAAATTCAAAAAGCTCTTTTTTTTTTCTATTCTGCTACAGCAAAACAATAAATGCAAACTATTTGAAACAAATTTTAAACAGTGGCATGCTAAAGGAGTGAAGAGCCTTGTTTTGCTGCTGGCCCAGTGCTGGCTTGGAAGCTGTTGCTCATGGGCTTTTTCTTTTTGCCGGGATTGTTTCTTTCTTTTGGAAGGTTTTAAGAGTATTGCCCCACTAAGACAAGATAATTTTTTTTTTTTTTTGAGGTGTCTCATGTTTACCAGTAGGCATCCTTCTGGCACATAGTAAACATGATTTTTAAAAGGTGGCTCCATAGGAGGCTGTTGCTGTTGGGGTGCCATTGGGTTGCATCTTTTCTTCCATCTACTCAAAATCTTCTGTTTCCTTGGAAACTGGAGTAGTCTGTCTGATTCTCTGGTAACCCAATAATCCTATCTCTGGTAAAGACCAGGAAGAGCCAAAAAACTGCATGGGGCATGTGCCGACTCTCTCGATGTGTTGTGGTGGGACTTGGCCCTGTTCAGAGTTGACTTTCTTACAACAGCAGTTGGGTTTGGTGCTTGCGGAACTTGGGTGGACTTCCAGGAGCTCCTGACCCAACTTCATGATGTCTCTGGAGTGAAGGCTGGGTGAAGACAGAGCTACTTCAACAGCTCCATCTCCTCCTTCCCCAGAAATGCAAATGTATTTCTGCAGAATGGAGCAGCTCACAGAATCCCCATCCAAAATTTAAGAAGAACCGTTGAAAACCTAACCCAAGGTGTTAGTGTCTGGTGATCAAAAATAACCAGGGGCAAAGACAAAGCTGCACAACGAACAGGAACGCCCACTTGTGCAGGACCTGCCCTTCCAGAAAGAGGTGGAGAAGACTCCCAAATTTGAGAGGGTCCTTGTGTATTCAGAACTGCTTTATTTGTGGAGCACCTGTAGCATGGTTTCCAGGTGCTGAAGAAACTAATCGAAGAAGCAGCCGGCAAGCAGGGTCTGGGAAGTGGCAGCTCCTTTGATGGAGAGAGCGAAGCTGCCATGCAGGATGGCTCTTCCAGGATGAATGGATGGAGGTGCTGGGCAGTGGGAAATCCCTCGAAGGAAAAACAAGGACTGGGGACAAAATGTAAAGCAACAAGGGTTGAGGTAGGAATGGGTGAATCAGGGAGCCCTGTGTGTTAGGTCCAGGCATGTGCAGGCTGTTTGGTCGGGTTTTATGATCTCGGTATTTAATTCATGGGGTGGATGCTTTTTGCATCCAGGTTTGCATCCTGCTTTTGATACTTCTTTCCTGCCTACTGTGTGTGCTGAAATGGGAAGCAAATCTGGACAGTCCTCTCCAAGAAGTGGTTGATAGTAAAGGATGTAAATGGGTTGTAATTGTCCATGAGGGCCCTGATCCTGTAGGTGCATGTGTTAGCTGTAGAAAAGAGTGGTCCTGTTAAGCTTAAGTGGGACACCTTAGCTATTTAAATGTACATGCGTAGATTAATGTGCTTGCCTTGGTTATACCCTGAGAAGTTGGTTAGGGCTGGTCTTGAGTTTCAGAGGTGCTGTGATTATAGAGAAGCAAGGATTAAAGAAGGAGTAAGAGAGAAAGTAGACCATTATTGAGAACAGAGAAATCACACAGTGCTGAAAAATTCCCTTTTTAGTGAGTATCAGATATTCTCGGAGCACGTACTGACACTTGCTCTTGAGTACTCCCAGTTTGCACTTTGATATTAATTGAACCAAGGACTAAAATTCCTGCTTTGTTGATGATTTTTATTTTTTTTAAATTTTAAACTGATTAATGTTTTCATTTGAATAGCACTGCTGACTCTGCAGAAGATGTGATCTTTTAATTAGCAGATGTCAGGATTAGCATTAGTGTTGAGCTGTAATTAGCATTTGTGCTCATAGCAAAAGACTGGGGCTCAGCTTGGCAGCAAGGAGAATGAAATTATAGGTAGTGGTGTACCTTGGCGCTTTCCTGCATATCTGTAATTGTTTTTTTGGAAAAGTGAAACCCACAAGTATCATGATCAAGGCATGAAGACTAGCGGATTAATTGCTGATAGAAAAATTACATGTAAATTATTGGTATGTGTTCTGCTAGTTAAATCATAAGTTTTGTTGGCCTAACAGAATTTAATATATCTAATTGTCACACACTGATGCTCTTAAATTGAAAGCTGCAAAGTGGTAGTAGTTTCTTGGCTAGACCATAGCAGCAGTGATCGTGGACACGGATGTCTCTGGGAATGGTGTTTTGTGAGTAGAGGAGACCTAACTGAAGCAGGTGACATTCGGGGCTCTTAGAGTCCTACTTCACATTAATTTAAAGACAAATGTATGTTGATTTTATGTGCCTATTTCCAGAAGTGAGGGTTTATGGGAATGGGACTGTATTTGAACATAGGAGGAGGCAAGAGATGGTGCATTTATCACAGGTCAGGGATATACAGAGGGACCCAGTTACAGAAAGTAATGAAATCTGGATGTCTTCAAGGAAGGAGACTTTTCCTCTCCTGCTGATGAAAAATCAGCATCATCCCAAGTCAATGGAAAGAGAACATCACCAACTAATGTGGGACTTAAAAAGCTGATTATTGGTGGGGAAATCTATTCAGCAGCATTTTACCCATATGAAGAAAAAATAGTCCTTTTTAATGCTGCCAAGGTAATTGAAAATAATGGTGATTTCTGTGACCATTAGTCAAACAATTAGACAAAACTCAGAGGCTTTGCTTTTTGATACACTTAGGGAAACAAAAAAGCTACTTGTTTATAGGCAGTTCAGGAATGGAGGTTTAGAGTTTGCAGATTTGGTGCTTGGAGGAAAAAATGACCCTTCTGTACAGCACATCTCCAATAATGGTCATAATGTTATGAGTTTGCGGTGTTCCCAGGGCTGGATAGGAGAGCAGGATCCTATTCCCGGCTTGTGTGCATGGGTCATTTTTTCTGGTTTTGGTTTCTGGGGGGTTGCATCTAAACCCCATTGAAATGGGGTTAATTATTCTGACCACTTTTGTCAAGTGTTCTGAAATTCATTGTTGACAAGTGCTGTATTAAGGTCATGAGTTGTTTCTGGTTGCCGCTTCTTTGTGGTTTTAAATCCAATTGGAGATAAACAAGACAAAGATGATGACAGATGTTGTGTATGTGAAGCTATGAAGTGATGCTTTAAAAATGAAAATCTACTGGGAGAAAACATAAGATTGAGCCTCAAATCCATTTTTTTTTTTCCTCTCCCACTTTAAAGCTGAATGTTTACAGGTAACAAAAACTTCAAATGCTTACAGCAGGTGACAGGCGGCTCCCCTCTTGCATTTCCGCCAGGGAGAAGTGATAAAGATTTAGCTATCATCTCCCATGTATAAATAATGATTGTATGCATAACCAACCCTCCCCTTGCCCTGCCAAACCAACCTTGTCTTGCATCCAAATCCCTGCTTGGATCTGTGGAAACAGCCGTGAGTGATCCTAAGCACGTAACATACACTGTTTTGTGTGGGTTTATATGATTGCTTTTGAACTTCACTCCAGTGCTTTATTTCTGAAAGGAAAAAGAAATGCTATCAAAGACGAAGGCTTTTCAAGGTGTTGACCTTTCTAGGGAAGAGCAAGGTACATGCGTAGCAGTGTAAACGCTCAGTGATCTTTCAATAAAATAGCATTAAAAGCAATGGTGTGTCTGATTTGTCAAATGAAGAAGTAGTACATCTCACCTTCCAGCTGAATAAATACATCTCATAGCAGAGGGTAATACTGTCATCATAACATAATTGAAATGATATTATTCCAATGTGCAATTCAATAAAACTAACCACAGTAGTGGAGTTATCGATTTAAACTCAGTTAAAAGCAGTTCACATATTCAGTTCAAAATATTTCTGATGAATATCAGCTCTGGTAATATGATTTCCTTCATTCAGTAACAGAAAAGAAGTTTTTATCAGCCTGAAAGATCAGATAAAATGTCAAGAAAGAATTTGATTTTTGCTCCATTGGCCTGAGCAGACTGACTCCCTAGTAGCGAGAGCACTTCATTTTTTTCAGTGTACACGTTTCTGGTGCATCCCCAGTTTTTGGCGTGTTTAAAAAACCGAAACATATTACTTTGACACGTGTCTAAAGGCAAGGGGTTCTTTTTTGCTAGAAGCAGCCACCAGCTAGTTGTAGGCATGTTTATTTGTCATGTAAATGTCTGGCTCCGACCTCTTCTGAACCAGAGGAAAGAGTCTGCGGTAATTACTTGGGTTTTTCCTGGTGTAATTAGCAAGTAATCTGCTGTGACATCTAAGTACAACATATGTAGTCGGTGTGCGAGTAAATATGTTGTTTAGTGAATTGTAAAGCAATGTCACCCTTTTTTTAAGTGGTACTGTAGGAAAGCCTTTTGCATACACTGGCTTTCAAGGCTACTTTTTCCCAGTTCATTCTGCTGTGTCCAAAGAAGGGCAAGGAAGCTGGTGAGGGCTCTAGAGCACAAGTCCTATGGGGAGCGGCTGAGGGAACTGGGGTGGTTTAGCCCGGAGAAAAGGAGGCTGAGGGGAGACCTTATCCCTCTCTACAACTACCTGAAAGGAGGCTGTAGTGAGGTGGGTGTCCCTCTCTTCTATCAAGTAACTGGTGATAGGACGAGAGGAGATGGCCTCAAATTGCACCAGGAGAGGTTTAGATTGGGTATTAGGAAAAAATTCTTCACCGAAAAGGTTGTCAAGCATTGGAACAGGCTGCCGGGGAAATGGTTGAGTCACCATCCCTGGAGGTGTTTAAAAGACGTGTAGATGTGATGCTTAGGGCCATGGTTTAGTGTTGGACTTGGCAGTGTTAGCTTTATGGTTGGACTTGATGGTCTTAAAGGTCTTTTCCAACGTAAGTGATTATATGATTCTAAGAGGTTGTTGAAGCATAAGGATGCAACAGCATAGATCATTTCATGTGAGGGGAGGTGAGAATATATAGAATTGGCATTTGTTTCTTCCTTGTGGCAGGATCAATACTGCAATCCTAAGGCCAACATTGCCCTTTTTCTTTCCTGTTGTCATCTTCTGTTTCTTCTTTCTTTCCTGTTTTAAATCCACTTTTAAGAGGGCAGCATGGCAATTAATACTTTGAGGATTTAGATCTTGCAGTAAGTTTACTAGTTTGTCAGTTCTCTCTTAGGCTCAGTTACCAGAACAGCTATTAACTAATTGTATACCAGCACTGCTTTTCCTGTAGGGAGAAAGAGAGTCTTAGAAAAAATTCACATGTCAAAGAAAAGAGGATCCAGTGTACTTTTTTTTCTTCCTTCTTTTTTTCCCCCTTATTTCAAGAGTTGTGCTCAACCCTTTCCATTTTATATATAGCTTTTACCAAAAAATGGTATTCCCCCCCTCCCCCCCCGGGATGGTGTCCTTCTGTACATACTTGCTCACACTACCATACTTGTTCTGTGCTTCTGTCCATCCTTCTGCTTTGTGGCAAGTGTTTTACAAAATCTCTTGCGGTAAGAGCAAGCCAGCTGTATGCAATCTGCTGAGCTGGCCTGAGATCCTTGCTCTGTCTGAGATTGCTTTGTCACTCTGAACCTGAGATGTAAGATATTCCACGTTGCTTCTAAATGTGGTGGCAAGGAAGCGATCAATAGCCCTAAGCATGTGACAAAAACTTTTACGTTAGAGTCCTTGCATTTGACTTAACTTTTATGTTTTTCCTGTTTGGCTTATTCATAGAGATGCAAACCAGTTTTTTCTTTTAGCAACACATCTAATTGATTTCAGAGTGAGGAGGAAAACAAAGCTGGAGCTCACGGTGAACATTATTCCTCCTTGAAATGTTCCGAATACTTCAATTTATTATACAATTCCAGTTGTAAGGAGGGCTGTGCCCTGAAAAACCAAGAAGTGAGCAGTGTCTGCACCTGCTCATGGCAAGACCTTGTTCATCAGGCTACGCCTTATTTTCTTTTATCCGTCATTGCATAAATACCAGGCTGCTTGAGTTGATGGTACCCTACCTGTGCCAAATATAGCTGCTACCCCACCTCATTTGCTCTGCATAGGTCAGGTAGTGCTGTAAATGGCTTGGGGAAGGAGAACTCAAACAGCGAGATAAGGGTTGTCCTGGAAATGGCTCTTGGTTGGTGATTGAAGGGGTTCAAGCCCAGAGTCAACACTGTTAACTCAGCGAGCCACAAATGTAAGTAACTTGCAGTTAGGAGTGTAACCTTGAGTTTGTTGTTAATGGTATCTTTGATAAGGCTGTTTTGGAAGAGAATTTCCTATTTCATATGTGGTATCAGAGGTTGTTATATTTTCTTTACACTAGCGAACCGTGCAAAAAAAGTATTGGGGAATTTTTATGGTACCCCTCGAGGTGAATTAAACACATATTTGTGCTTAAATATAAAAGAAAAAATGTAACAAACAACGCATTGGGAAGAGTCCTACTGCAATACGTGGTTCTACATCGAGTCAGCAAAGATGCATCACAAGCAAATTCCTTCTATACGCTGGCACAAGCACCAGTCCCCAGAGTGGTTGCACGGGGCACCGCAGCCTGGCCCTGTGTCCGTCCCCGGTCCAGCTCTGCTGCCCAAAGGTGGCCCCTGTGCTCCGGCCCCTGAGCACTCCCATTCCAGGATGGCTACAAGACAATGCTGAGGCTGTTTCTTATCTCATCACCCAGGGAAACTACTCCCTTGCAAGGAGTCCTTCTGTCCCTGGCATTCCTGCTTCCAGCCAGTTTAACCCCTTCTTGTACTTGTGCCTTCTTGCTCGCTGTGCCAGATCATTCCTCAGTCACAGATTACCACTGCTGAGCCTTTACAATTATAATTTCCCCTTCAAAAGCAACTGTTGCACAGTGTTGAGCTGAATGACCATTCATTTTATGGGGGAGACCACACTCCATGCTATACCATCAGTATGCTTGCTTGGAGTTTAAAATATTGCAGTGAACAGCCCCTTCGCGAGCTGCTGCTTCCTGCCTCCTTGATCGTGGTAGTTAGTCTTTCTCAAATAAGAGAATTTTTCTTTTTTTTTCTTTTTTTTTATTTTAAGACAGGGTTTCCTTTGCTCTTCTCCACCATATGACCTCCCCTCACTTACTCCTGATTTAGGATTTGTTGCAAACTCGGGAAGAACATTTTGAACAGCCTCTAACGATGGTGGTGGTGGCACTTTCCTGTGCAGCATCCTACCATAATCTCTTGCAGAGGTTTAGGTGATTAAAATGTACATTCATGGCTGTGTTCAAATTTGCAAAGTTGCTGAATTTCGTGGAGCACAATTCACTGCTGTCATGTCATTCAGAGTTCTTATGAAGATTTTTTTGTTCTGTTATGAATTTGAAATTTTAAAAAGTGCAGCTGATGCACTCCCATCTACTGAGCCTTGACAACTGCAGAATTTGAGACACAAATGCCTGTCTAGCAGCATCCTTGTGAGCCTTTTTGCATGGTCATGCCATGATCCTGCTATGTAAAAGTATTCAAAAGCTGGGGCCCATTTTAACGATAGCAACAGAAATCAAAATAGTGTTTGAGGTTGCACTGAGAGGAAACACTGCTGCAGAAGTAACAGCACACCTAGGGACTTAAATGGGTTATTTCAGTGTCCCTTCAATTTGGTCTTGTTTATTAACGTGGGTGTATAGAAACCATCTTCTGCTTGAGTGAATGAGGGTGGTAAAGCTGCTAGATCTCTCTTGGCTTGGAGATGTGATGTGGCAGGAGCAGAGAGCCTGTATGTTTTATGGTGCTGGAGGGATGGCATCATGCAATGTCTTCAGGCCTTCTGCAAGCCCAGGGGTGAAACGGAAACAGAAATGAGCCCTGCAAAAAGAAGCTTGTATAGGGATGTGAGAATGGTTTACTTGAGAGGTGGTCAATGTGCAGAGGAATTACTGTATCGGACGAGATGAGCTAAGGTTCAGCTCTCTGAGGGGAAAAAGAAGCGGAACTGATATAAACTGCATATGTATAAGCTGTGGCGGTTTGGCTGTTCTCATGTCCTTGGGCTCAGTTATTTGAGCAGGTGATGGGAAGAAGCTCTGCTTGTGGTGTGGGTGCATGAGCAAATCCATTAGCCTGAGAAAATATCCCCACCCTAACGATATCGGATCAGTTATTTGAGGAGGACCGCTGACCCTTCCTGCATTTTGGTGCGCTGGCCCTTCGCAGGAGCAGTTACCTGAAGGGGTGCTGCTCTGCCCTGCCAGGCAAGGCTGGAGGGCTCTTATCTTCTTCCTTCCGCCTTGATAATAGCACTTGTCATCTCGCCGCACATGTGGATTTTTACACAGCTCAGCATGCTTTCCAGCAGACACCAAAATATTAATTATAATGCTGTAAAAATTAATTGAAACACAGCATAATCTCTGTTAAGTAAGGTCACTGAAATTGTCTTAAAATAGACCCCTCAAGAAATAAGATCAAATCTCTCGACAGAGAAGCTTGGCAGATTTCCTGTGCCAGTCCTCTTGAGATGCTTCCTTTTGCCATTAAAGTGCATTCAGTATTTCTGTATTTTCCCTTAGATCACTTGCCATTTGGAGCAGCTTTCCTATCCTGCTCATCTCTGCTAAGCCGTTAATAGTATTTTGGCCTCGCTTGCCCAGGTAGTGGTGATGGGAGCGAAGCACTCATCGGTGGTGTCTTCATCTGAGCGTTGACTCCTTGGGAGAAGACGTGGACCCACAGATGATGTGGATGGAGATCCAGTGTGGCAGTTATTTCATTCCCGTCACAGATCTAATACCCGAATTACCTGTGATGATCTTGCCAGGTTTTAGAGCAGAGATGGCACAAAACATTTGGTTGTTAGTGTCTACTTAGCGCCTACAAAACTGGTCCGGCAAAGTGGGTAGAAGGATAGAATGCCACCAGCTTCCCAGTGACCCCTGTCCAACTGTTTTATGGTTTTTAGGAATGGCAGCCTTGTCTTTTTCATCCCATTTCAAGCTAGCTAGTACTAAATCTAGTTAGATTTGGAAGCAGAATGCGTGTTTACACTAGATACTGTTCTTATTTCATTGAATTAGCTATAAATTAAATAAATACAATAAAAATAATAAGCTTCAGAAACACATTTTCTTGGGAATAGATAGCCCATAATTTCAGTGCCACAGTGGGATGCAAGCTAGCATTTTAAGGATGTTGCCAGTGATGTGGTTACTTTAAGAGATTCAGGCTCCCATGCAGTGCGATAAGCGATTTAATGTGGTGCGATTTACTTGCAGAGGCTGTGTGAATGGGATCTCTGACAGTTTGCAATTTTGGGTGACACCTGCTGCGTTTTATTTTATTTTAAGGTAAACTGCTGTCTGGAAGGTAAAATCACCTCCTGCAGTCAGAGAAGATCTAACTGGACCAAGGAAGCTTCCTGACATGTAATAGTGTGACCTTTTTCCAGCTCTGGTTTTCTCTTTTGGTGTTGTAAAGTGTTTTTCTCTGACCGGAGATCAATGGCCTGCAGAAATAGTAACCTTTAAGTGGAGGGGAAAAAAAAAAAAGAAAGAAAGCAGAGCTTCAGGTGAGCAAGATGAGAGCACGGGTGGAGGAGCTGCTGTGTCGTCTGGATGCTGTGATGCTCTGTGCCTTTCACCCCTGTGCTTCAAAGTCGAGCCCTTCTGCAACCATGGTGTTTTTTTTTTTTCTTTCCTGTTGACAGAATCTGTGGGGAGGAAATATGTATGTGCGAGTCTAACTGTCCTAAAGCTAATAGAAAGGAGTTGCTTGGACATCACAGCTAGGTGGGAAATAAGGCCCCGTGTTACTGCTTCTGAGGTGCTGGCAGCTGCTTACAAGAGCACATCTGGGAAGCAGGTGGGGCGAAATGGTTTCTGTAGGCAGGGCCAGAAAAGAAACACCCAGAGTTCTGCAGGACTGGGACCTGCATGTTTGGAGCAGAAGACGACTTGAAACGCACCCTTAGCATTTAAAAAGAGATGTGGTAAACTTGAGTGGTGCCCTTCCTCCTCTTCCCAGAGGGCTACGAATAGGCAAGGCTTTCACCTGCGGGTAGTGCGTCAGTGCACCGTGGTGGGGGAGGTGTCTTGTAAATGCTGGGAATGGTGATTAGTAATATTAATAATGGTGATTAATAGCCCGTCCCTCTTCTCACACAGATCTGGTGGTAGGTAAAGGGCTACGGGGCTTCGGTGGGTTGAGGAGGTAGCTCAGACCAGAGGCAGCCTGTGCTGGGGATGTTCTCTGTCTTTTGTTTGCTTGTTTTTGTTTTCAGTAAAAATTGCATGGGTTCAGAAGGAGCCTCCTAAGGGAGAGAGGATAGCAGTGTTGTGTGTGGACTAATTCACTCATATGACAGATCTTTAAGAAAAAAACCTGGATGGCCTAGCACTTAATGTTTTTCTGTAATTTTGGTTGGTATAAAGATAACTTTATGTAGTGTGAACTCTAGGCTGCCATGGTCTCTGGACTCATGCAGCAGCCAGCGAGGGGAATATGTTGTGAACTGTGGTGATTAATCCCAGTAGGTTGTTTGTTAGGCTTCAAGGAGGCATGCCTTGCCATGTAGAGGTTGAAGTAACCCATTGCAGGGGAAATCTGAAAATCGGACAGCAACCTCCTCTTAGATCTGGCTTCACACAAGGCATCTGAACTGTGCTATATCCATCTTTTTAAGATTTGTGCCTAAACTTTGCAAGAAAAGAGCGATCAAACTTCATGTTGTGATGACAAAGGGTGGATCCACTGTCAAAGTGATTAGAGGCTCAGGTTATCCCCAGCAATTGCCATGCTGTAAATATTCAGTCTTTCTCCTTACCCTTAAGCCAGTAGGCTATAACCCTTTTAGAGAAGAAATGTGATGAGGTTGTGAGCCAGCAGACCCATTTGGAAATGTATTCTTCCTCTGCTGTTGGGCGTTACAGCGCTAAAAATAAATTAAAAGGCTCCATTGTAGGATATTATTACTAGCTTATAATGCAACTTAGCTGCTGATAGACAGTCTATTATAACAATTCCTTCTGGCTGCTGACAGCTCACCAGGTGCTTGGAAATGTCAGCTACTGCCCCAGGATATATGGAGAGGTTATGGTTTAATTTTCAGGTCTTCCATGCTCTCTGTGGGTGGAGAGTAGCTGGGAGTTGGCCCCAGGAGTCTTGCATCCAGCTTGTGTTTCTCAGTGTTTTTTTAGCCTACCTGAATGGTGCTCTTGCACACCTCATTGCTCTGTCAGACTGGTGGGTTTTGGTGCATTATGGTCTCCTGTGCTGGTAGTCACTTTTTTTTTGGCTTTACTGAATCCATCTCAATTTGTTCATACACTGCCACTCCTTTTTTTTTTTTCCTCTTAAGGAGGGGCCCGCTCAGCCTTACTGGTATGTTTGGTAGCTGTATAATTAGAAAGCTAAAAATAATGTACCGAAAGCAGCAGTTTCACAGGAGGCGTCCCAGTTTGGCGACACCAGGCTCTGACTCACGTTTGCTTTGCTAAGAGCTGGGCTGGTTTAAGACAGTAGTGGGTATTGGGCATTGCCTTTCTGAGCAGCTAGCGTTTGCCTATGCGTGGTGCAGTGTAGCTCGGATCTGGCCATCCGGCCCCAGCTGTGATAACGCCAACGTGTTGTGGATGGAGATTTATTGCATTCAGTGTTTATTTAGGATTTATTACAATCCTTACCAAAACCCTACCCAGTGCTTTAAGTATCTTGGTGCAAGCAGCAGTGATACAAATCAAAGAATAAACCTCCCCATCTTTGTCTGACAGCCAGCAGATCTCAGCTCTATCTGCAGTAATGCTTTTACCCTTAAAGATAGTACTGCAAGCAGTATTCATTATATATTTTTTTAAATTTTTATTATTTTGCTTCCTTCCATGCAGTGATAGGCCATAAATTCCTCTTTCTCTCATGCTGGTTTTTATTATTTATTTGTAGTGTGCTAATTCCAGAATCTGAACCTGAATCAGGACCCCATTAATGCTGGTTCTTTACAGACCTGCTGTAAGAAAGGTGATCTCTGAAATACCGAGGAAGCCTGTTTTATTGCTGCGCTATACTTTGAATATGTGCTGTTCTGCAATAGAGTTTGAAAGAAGGAAAATTCAAATTATGAAATAAAGATTTCATACTATGCTGTTACACCAGGTGAAAATCCCCTTGTTGCCGATTTATCATCATTTTTATTGTGTGTCTTCCAGTATATGCTCCTTTTCATCATGCCCTGTCCCTTAGATTCGTGTGGTCCTAGGGGAATCTCAGCATGTTGGCTGCTTCACATCATAACTGCCTGGAAAACTTTTAGTTATGTATCTTAAAAATGGTGGCACCCAAATAAAAGTGGAGAGACTCCCAAAGCTGTCCTTAATCATCTCTTATTCTGTGAATCACTCATCTGATCTTCTGGGGGCTGATTTGTGTCCTTCAAGCACTGAAGACCTGAGACCCCATCAGGGTGGTGGGAAGTCAGGACTGGCTTTCTATCAATTTAAATGCACAGAAAGCTCGCAGAGCTTAACTTACTTAGTTATTTATCCCATTTGTTGTCATTTTAGTCCTCTTTTGGTGACCAAATTCAGTGAACTGCAGATGAGGGGGAGCTACTTACAAGTCTGCCTTGTTCTGAACAGTTTCTTTCAAACTTTGGTTTGCCCCTTAGGTGAAATAGGGAGTAAATTTACAGCTATGATTTGTGAGCCGTGCTTAGCTCAAATGGTAATAAATCATTAAACGTGCTGCCATTGGTTTTTGAAGGGAAGCAAATGCAGCCCAGTACTGGGACCATTGAACTTCCACTAAATGGTGAATACTGATAAAAATGCACAAGAAACAGGTTTTGGCCAAAGACTTTTAACCTTCGTTACAAGTGCTTCTTAAAAACTCTGAGACTGGTTTGCTTTATGTATGTGCTACTTTTGGACATCCTTGTTTCCCAGTGGATTGGCTGGTCCAACACACAGAGGATTTGCAGTCATCCCATAAGAGCAGCAGAGGTGCATATGCCCACTGGACTGGATGCGGAGATACATCAGTGCGTGTATCTGCAGAGGAGGAGCTGGACGTGGACCTAAGCAAGCCCTAAACAGAACTGCGTTGGGTCATCTGCCGGGCTAGTGCATCTGCTTCGTGTGTGTCCAGGGTGTCATTCCGGCGAGTAGCCTGGTTTCTCCTAGCAGAATGTCCTCAGGAGCACAGGTTTCAGGATAACTTAGCTGTATGAGTGGGTCCCTGCATCCCAAATGTGCTCCTGCATCCCTGCGGGTGTGGTTCCCGGAGAGTTTTTGACGACAGGTTTTGGGTTTGCATGCCAACGTGACAGCCGTGGACTGACCTACAGTGCTGCTTGGCTGCGTTGATCACACGGCTGACGAAGTCGATGGTGGGTGTCACCACAGGCTTAACAGTGCGAGATTGCATACTGATTTAGGGAAGGACAGGCCCCAAAATGGGGTGGATCCAGCCTCTGCTGTTGCAAATAAGCTGTGGAGCAAAGACCAGAGGCAAACAGCACGAACCCCGAAGCCTGGCAGCTGCCTGGGTTGGCTGAGGAAGCGTTGGGCAGTCCAAGCCCACATGCAGCCAGGAGTTTCCCTGCAGGGTGGCGGTGAAGTCGTGTTTTTCCCTGCATTCAAGGCTGAGCTTACATAGTTCCCTTGGAAGGACAACGACTGTGTCTTGTCTCGGCTGAGCTTTAGGGAAGAAAAGGAGGGCTGCCATGCTAGGTGGAGGTGCCCTGGTGGGCAGGGCTGGACGCTCTGGATCACGGCACACAGCAGAAAACTGTCATTTCTGGCCCTCTGATGGTTTGCCTTCAATAAGAGGTAGGAGTTTGAATTTATTTTCCTTGAGTTGGTGAAAGAGGTTATAACTGGTTTTGGGAGGGAGGAAAAGACATGTGTGTAGATGTATTTATCTGGGTGGCCATGGGTCACTTCTTCATTGCTGGAGCACAGTGTGACTCTTTCACGTATTTATTTTCTAAATAAAAAGCTACAAAATTTTGGAGGAAAAGCTGGGAATGCTGATTTGGTATCTGGATGCCTTCCACATCCACACTGTGTGCAGGCAGATACGTCTTTATATCCCATTTTTAAATTCTAATCCATGGTGCTGGAGATGAGGTGTGGGATGGTGGCTGACATTTCAGCTCGCTTCATATCATATTATTTTTAATCAGAAGCTAGTGCTCAATTTTAAATAAACACTGGTGAGTCAACTTCACTGGTCTCATTGAGTGGTAAAAAGCATTGTGATTTTATTCTTTGCAGCATAATTAATCACAATGCCTATAAGTGACATTTTTACCATTAACTTTTGACACTGTAAACTCATTTTTTGAGAATTCTTAACAAAAATGATATGCAGAAGCATTTGTTTGTGTCCAGGATTATGTTTGCAATTGACAGGAACCAAATATTTTGCTGCCCTTGCTATAGGTGAATTACTGACCTCACGGAAATCAGTGGGATTTTTATGGGTGATTTTGCAGTCTCTGGCCATTCCTGTCTTCCAATGTTAGCAACCTCCTTAGAAAAGAGGAAAACTTGAAAAGGAGGACTGCACTATATCAGAGCTCTAATTAAATTACTAAAACTTGTCCTTCCTACCCTGTTTTCCAAATTAATTTGTAACTAATCTTTTAACAGAACACAAAATCTGCAGGCCACCTGCAGGAGGGGTGGTTATTTCCATTTAATAATATTTTCTCAACAGAGATACAAAAGAAATGCCCCGCAGAGTTAATCACTAATGTCCATTGAGAATAAACATGCAAAATGTTACATCAACAGTGTTCCTATGTATGCAGAACTCCAAGCTCCACTGCTATTAATAATATGTTCAGAAGGCCTGGGTGTGCAAAGGAATGAAGATGTTATATGCATATATATATATATTTATATATACCCACCAACTGTATAACCTACATGCTAGACTTTACATAGCACTGTATCAGTTTCATCCTACTGCTGCCTGCAAGACTTCCCTGGACTTAATTACATGCTAGAGCATCTTCACAGCATCACATGGTAAATACATTATTAAAAGGATGAGCTTGGCAATGGCACAAGCTACAGTCAGGAGTGCTGACCATAAAACGTTGGGCAGCGACTTGTCTTTGCCAAGCTCGCTTGCCACGTGTGTACCCCGAACCATCCTGGCTGCAGGTGGAAATACAGTTACAACGCTGGAGGGAGGATGGATGTGTGGTCACCTGGAGTTTGTTTAGATAATAAACAGTTCCCGTATAGAAAATCATCCTTAAAAGCTGAGTCCTGCGGATTTCTTCAGAAGAGAACCTGCAGTTGCTTTTGCCCCCAGGAGCAAACCAATTTGTTTGCAAGAGCTGGTGAGCAAGCTGCCTGCTGCTGGCTGCGAAGGAAGCAGCGCTGTGAATCGCTGCAGAGTTGAACTCTGAAAAAAATCACATTTTTTCACATCAGAGCTGGGTTACTTGGGTTACCTTTGGCACCGCAAAGCTGCTTTTGTCCCTTGACTCCCCTTCCCTCCCTATTTTATTCTGTGTAAAACAAGACCCCTTCTGTGGAGGAGAGAAAATTCACAGTAATGAAGGCACACCTCTTGGTTCAGACCTGTTTTATAAACAGTTTTAGAAACACTCATACGGGAGCTCAGCTTTAGGTGTATCCTATATAAAGCTCTGTGGGTATCTGCTTTACAGACAAGTGCAGCTCTGGTAGCCTCAAGGGGCTGCAACCGTTCGTAAAATATTTTTGGGTGCTTTTATCTGCGAGAAGAGTTACCTGGGTTCGACTCCTCTGAAGGAGGGAAAATTTCATGATCTAGCAACTTCTAGTGCTTCGCTGCCCTGCTAGCACGGAGAGTCAGCTCAGATCCCAGCATGCGGCATTGCAACCGGTGTTTGGCTTCAAGGCAGGAGAGGGGGGGCCATCCAAATCATCCTGCCGCCTGCTCTGCGCTCCTGGCTGGCTGCATTTTTCCCCTGTTGTTCAGCATTCATCAAAATGCGGCGCTTGGAGAAGGGATTTGCCATGCTCTGTGGGAGCCTCCTGCGGCGCTCGCTTCAACTGGGAAGAGCAGCATCATCCCACCCTGGCTTAGCGCTTGGAGGATGCTCGGGCTACACTGCCTGTTGGGGTGTGGGGATGGACCTTTTCGTGACACCTTAGTGCTTATACTCGATGTAGGCAATATGTATGTACTCTCTGCTTCACCAGCTTGCAGTGATCAAATTACTGTTTACATACCCGGGTATCTGCATTGCACGTATGTGTTTGCAAAATCTGGGTGTGACCAAAACCGGCACGGCGTTCTCCGTTCCTGGGACGTTGTCTTCCCTGTAATAACCCCAAATTTGCTTATTTGCTTTGCAGGTCCCAGGGCGGTAACTTAAGACGGTCTCACTTTCTGGGCAATTCAAAATGCTAATGTTAATCAGAAATTTTAAGTGGCTGCTTCTGGGCGAGAGACAGGATGCCAAAATCAACATTTATCCATTAAAGTCAATCTTAATTACAACAAAGCCAAGTATTGCCTGTTCTGACCACAAGCTTCGCATTGGGTTTCCTTTTTATTATTTATTTTTTTGCCAGTTTATGTATTTATAGTGAATGATGTTCATACTTATTTTTTAAAAAATCTGATTTCTAATAAATACATATTACATCTTGGGGGGGGGGCAGATTTAGTTTTGCTCAAAATGGAAATCCAGACTTGAGGGTTTTGGTTTTTTTTTTCTCAATTTGTTTTTAGTTTCTTGGTGCAGTCCAATCCTCTTCCTCCTTTTCATCCAGAAATAGTAGCTTTTTCAGAGCACTCTGCCTGCTTGAAATGCTGTATCTACCAGCTTGACCAGATTCCTCTTCCTTGTAATCAGCACAGATGTCATACACCACCTTTCTCCTCTCTGGGTCCGAGGCTACGGTGATTTTAATGGGTTTAAAGACAACTTCAGCATTAATAACAGCAATGTTCATTTATTTCTATTGCTTCTGACAGGTTATGCAGATATCATAGTTACTGTAACATTGTGCGCACTTCAGATATCAGATATCCTTTGATAATTTTACAAGATGTGTTTTGCCTAATTATTTCATCCCTAATTAATTCAGGTTGTCCTTGACGTCAGGGCAGTGCGGGGTGCACGTGCCGTGGATTCCCAGGAAGGGATTTAAATTCCTGGGCTTGCTGGGGCTTGCAGAAATAGCTCCTTCTTGCCTCAAATATAAACCAGCAGCATCTCTGCTGTCCGCGCCCCGACCAGCCGGGGGATGCTCAGCTCCTGCCCCCCCTTGGCTCTTCCCAGCCTTGGTGGGACAGTGGCTCTGTCTCTCCCTGCCAGGCGTGGGTGATCCCAAGCAATGCCCCTCTCCAGCCCCATCCCTGCTCTCCTGGGGTAAATCCTCAGCTTGTAATGCTGGAGGGTTTCCCTTGAAAAGGCTCGAGGAAGGAAAATGTTGTGGACAGGCCGAAAAAGCGGCCCTTCTTGTGGATTTAATGTGTTAACTGCAATCGGCAGTTGGGCAGTATTGCTCTTATTGCATTAGTTGCATTGTTCTTGTTTGATGCTAGCAAGCACAGTGGAAGTCCTTAAATTCCTGGTTTTTTTGTTGGTTTTCTTTTTTTAATTTTTTTGTATTTGAGACTACATGGAGCAAAGGATTTATTTAAAAATGCCAACAGAAAGAGGCAAAGAGTAGAAAATGAAATTAAAATGTCATGGAGGCAGAAGCTAAGAAATGAATCAATTTAAATGAAGGAAAAAAGTGGACTTTTTAATTAATTTTTTTTTTTTTATTTTAAGGGCATCAGATTTTAAATATTGAAAGTGGGAATAGGCAAAAAATTATTTAAAAAAAATTAAAAGCCTCTTCTTCTTACCAGCGAGGCCAGGTGCACCCAGCTGTGCTCTCGGCAAGTTTTTCTGCAGCAGTAAAGTCTGTGCAGAAAGTCTCGGCACAGGGCAGCCTGGGTTTTGTTGGCCCCTCGCACAGCACCCGCGTACAAACGAGACTTTGAGCTCTATGGTAATTTCAGGGATGGGGATCTCAGTAATTACAGCCAGGGAGTTGGTATTACACCAAGTTATTTTCTAATTGTACTGGACTGGACTTGCAGAGTAGAGATTATTTCCAAGCCAGTTACTCCTAGAAGCTTTCTGTAAGCCCCTGTTTGTGTGTTTGGCAGTAAACTCTGTATTTCCCATCTTCTCTTTGAGAAACACGCCTTTTGCAGGAGAGTTGGCTCCACAGGGAAGATGAACCTTTCCGAAGCTCTGTCCTGGCATTGCTGGCAAGGTGCTTTCACGGAGTGGCTGTGAAAATCACTTATGCCTTTCACTGGTGTCAATGTTGGCCTCTCCTCATTTTTATCTTTTCACCATGTCATCCCAAAAAGGGGCTGCTGCATGCCTTTGATGCCAAGCAGGCAATTACACGCGGAGGATTGAAAGTTTTGGAAATTTAGATGTGTTGCTCATTCTGGATAGAAACCAAACACAGGGAGGTGAAGGAGACCTGGGCTGGTACCCAGTGAATCTTAACAAGATTTTGGGGCAAATCTTGAGTTCGGCAAGACCCTTTGCAGCCTTTTGGGCAGACACAGCTTGTTTTCTGGAGTAATGCAGAGTGGCTTTTAGATATCCCACATTGCAAGGTGATGCAGCTGATGCTGTGGCCGTCCTTCGCTCCCGTTTTTTACTGACAATCTAAAACTGCTTTTTCTCAAGTTAGAGTAAATTTATGCCAGTTCCTTCTTGCCAGTTAATTAGTTTATGCTTTATGGTGGTGTCATATGTCACATAGTGTTGATGGTAGGTAGCAACCAAGTCACATCCCAGGAGCGCTCTGCTGGGCGCTGTGCTGGGGGGGCTGATGACATGGTGCTTGCTTGCAGCATCAATAGAAGGTTATTTCTCTTTCTTGCTTCTCAGTTTCCTGGGTTTTGCTTCCGTCTGAAGACCCTGAGATAGGTAATGTTGGTGGCTTGACTGCAAATGAAGTCTGTGCTCTGTTGTCTGGTCGGTAGGCTGTGTGCTTGAATTGAAGGAGGTGAAGGTGGTTGTGTGCAGAAACGTTATTTTATGAGTAAGGAAAATTGTCCCAATCATACTTATCAAGTTTGTTGCTTTTTTGGTCAACCTGAAGCACCATGTATCTTTTTAAAAGGCTGAAATTACTCAAAATAACTGGATTTGTAGTTTTGAAAGTCAGTCGTAAAGTAATTTTGTGATCATTTTGCTGACTGAGACAGCAGCATGTTATATTTCTGCTCCTCTTGTCCCTTAAGACCTTCATAAAATGAGATCTTCTACCTCATGATCCTGTCAAAATGACTGCATTTTAAAGTAAATATAAAGACATCAGTGAACATAATTTTCTTTGAGTTCAGTCCCGGCCTAATGGCTTTGACAGAACATCCAGTTAATTTTGCTCTAGGCTTCTGCTGCAATCTATCCTAAGGAAATTACTGGGGATGATCAGATTTCTTTGTTTGTGAGAGATGAATGCTGCTGAGTTGCCTGCTTTCTCCTTGCTGGTGTGGCCACGAGCTGGGGTTGGCTTTCCAAAGAGCTTGCTGTGAGGTTGCAGAGAAGTAGAGGTCCTCCACGGCGAGGAACAAGTGCCTTGGTGTCCTCCACCCAGGCTGGCATTGCAGGTGGGTTTAGGAAGACATTGTCTCTCTAAATGCGTGTTCCCTGGCCAGCAGTAGGTGCATTGCATCAAAGCCCTCCTTGAGTAGATTTGGGGCTGATTCCTCCTTGTTCTGCCAAAGAAGTCTTTTATTAATCCTTCCAGTTCTCAGCCGGCAAGCATGGCACATTGCTTTCTTTGCATTTAAATACCACATGGGTGAATGTAACACATTAACCATTAAGCCATTAGGCTAGCCATGTTTACCGGCCCACAGGCTCATGTGTTGCATGGTGGAAAGTCATTGCATTTTGCACACCAGCAGTGCTTTGCGTGGACCAGCAGAGAAGCTGATGTGGAGCTCTCTCGCCCCGGACATTTTGTCCAGCTCACGATTAGCTGTTTTGTTAGGTGTTTTGCTTGTAACTGTTGGCAAATGAACGAACGGCTAGGTTGCCATGTTGTAATTAATCCAAAATGGTCTTGTGTTGACTGACTAGCATTTGCACACTCTTGGGTGGAGATCCAGCTGTTTGAAGTTTACCATTTCCTTCAAAAAAAAGGCTTAAAGCTGAGAAGAAATAGGGAGAAAGACACTCCCCTTAATAAAGAAAAAAATAAACCCAAGCGTGTGTGCTTACAAGAAGCAAGAAAAGTGGAATAGGAGGGGAAAGAAGAAGCAATACCCCTTGCTAACTGGGTGCAGGGCTCATGCAACCAATCCTGACTAAGGCAAATTCTCTTCCTGCTTTTCATTTTAACAGAGCAAAACATGCTGCCTTTCTTTCTCCCCAAATTGGTCCTCCTGCGTGAGCTGTGGTCTTGCCAGGTACAGAACACAAATACATAAAATTATTCGGTGTTGGTAGGTTTCAAAACACAGTGTGTTTAGAGTAAAAAAGAATATTCTGAATGAATTGGTACAGGGACTTTGATCTGAAACTACTGTACTCTTGCATTTTTAAAGCAGTAGTTTTGGACTTTGAGTCTCCATTTAGTCTTAAAAGAAAAAGGTTGTTTAACCTTAAAAGGAATAAAATGGAGCACAAGTTTACTACCTAGCATCTAATATCTTTGCAGAAGACATATGTTTTGCAATAATGTTTGGGTTTTTTAAAGTTTTGTTTTATCATAAAATAGTCTTTTTGAGTAAATTGTTTAATCAGAAATGTTGGCAGTATAACATGGATTTCATTTTCTCCATAATAGCTTTCTTTTTATTTTTTTCCAGAGTATTTATGGAAAATCTTCCTATTTTGTGGTTTCTGTGGAGAGAGGTTTTATAACCGGTTCAGTAAACTATTTCAGGCTTTCACTACAGATATCGCTGCATTTTAAAATGTTAGACTAGGCTTTCTTAAAAATCCACCAGACGTAGTCATTTGCCATAGGAGTTAGGTTTCCATTTTCTCCCAGCCGGTACTTAGGTGCGCTACGCCTAAGGAGGCTGGGTGCAAGCTCAGCCTTGCCATTCCCAAATTGAGTCAAGGATGTTACTGGTGCTGGTCTGAGCCAGCTGAGCTTTGCTGGACTTTTGACCTTATTCATCTCCCTGCATATCCACAGGGCAAGCATTTAGCCAGGAATGTGCCCCATTTGAGAGACAGACAAACCCCACCCCGTGTTTGCAATTTCAAGAGCACCAAGTTGGTTTGCATCAATATCACACAATCACTGAAACAGTTTTCCAGGAGTTGAAAGACTTTATCTTACTAGTTATTGAGGTATTAATCTGTTGCTGCAGTCAGTTGCTAGGCAGGATTTGCAGACAGTCCTGAAGGTTGGGAAAAACTCGATAGATGCCATATGCTGATTTTCAGTCCTTTGTGTAAATCACAGACTTAACCATATGGGTTGTGCTGCCCAGCCAGGTATTTAAATCCTCTCAGCCATAGACATTTAAATACTACATGTTATGGCATGCTGAAATCTTGCATAGGTATCTTTCTTTTTATGTCCCAACAACCTCTTTTGAAATGAGTGTTTCCATTCCTTCTTTAGTGACTATGAGAGAGGATGTTTCAATGGGAGTCTTGCATTGTGGGTTTCTGTGTCAATGAGATTGAGTGAGGAAGCCCTGGAATATGTGAGCGAGAATGTTAGCAGAAACTACAAATTTAGGTATTTTACTAAGTATCTTCATGAGCTTTTTCAATCTTTCTACTGATTTATCTTTACTTTCTGCTTCCACATTATTTTCGGGGCCATACTGAAAATCAGTAATGCAAAGAAAAGCATTGTTAGAAAAAGAGAAAAGATATGTTTTTTTCTTTGTTTTGTATCATTATTTCCACCTCTTCTTTCTTTTATTCTCATCCATTAAATGATAGGAGCTGAGAGGACTGCTAATTTATGAACTTTGAAAAAGCGTCCTTTAAATAACATGAAAGGTAAATTCTGTATTGCCTTTGGGGAATATTTTTGAAGGTCTGTGGCTAGTTCTTGTTGATTTCAGTGGGAAATAGGAGCCTAAACACTTTAAAAAATCTTTCTGGTAGCACTTAAAGCACTTTACAACTCAGTGGGATTTGTGTGCTTATGTCACTGAAGCACTTTTGAAAATCACATTTAACAGCTTTGGAGGCAGACCCGCCATTGTAAGCTATGGGGATTTGTTTTACTAAGTTGCTTAGGCGCTGCTGATAACCTGAAATGATTGCGGGTTTCCTATTTAAAACAAATTAAAGTCCCCTTCCTTTGGCCGAGGATCATTTTTCACTGCCTTTTCTATTTCATGGTAGAAACAATGGAGGCCCTTCGTGTTTCTGAGAGTAAGGCAGGACACAAGAAGCTGCTTTTCCCTAAAGTGATATAGAAATCTTAATTACAAAGACTGAGGAGAAGAAAAGCATTTTACTGTTAATACAGCGTGTTATTATCACTCCTTAGGCAAGCGGGCAGATCAATTCTTATCTGACTTTCAAAATAAATTTGCACTGAGATTGATCCAAGGATCTTCTGCAAGGCTGGTTGCAGCCTGCTCGCTGCGAAAGGCTGATCCTGCTCCTGGCTCAGCTGCTTAAATGTACAGAGGCTACTGCTGAATGCCTGGCTCAAGGTACGTGTCTGCAAAGCCTCACATGCAGAAAAATCTCTGATTTCCATTTTGGGTGGAGGACAAACTTGACATGCATTTTTTCCATCCCTTTTTTTTTAATTATTATTTTTTCTATTTGCATGAACCCATACATTTGGGACAGGAACAGTAGCAATTTATTGAGAAGGGTTTCCTTGGAGAAACGCTGGATGTAATTTTGGAAGAAGGAATAGTGCTTCATATCGGGAATGTTTTCTGCTTAAGAGTTATCCTGAGTGAATATTATTCCTTCTAAGCCAATCCTCATTTATCCTCTCCTGTCTCCTTTCTGCATACAACCTGCTTCCCTGGCTGCTGACAGGGTCCATCCAGAGAAATCATTAAAGATAGGCTGGATGGGAGATGGGTCTTTTGAAAATCTGCCCCTAATGTTAGAGCATTTAAAAAAATACGGCTGAGAAACTTTACCAGCTGTAAGTGGTTGTCCAGAGCATGACTATCATTTTCCACCTCCATTAATCTTCCTTCGGCGTTCATCAGGATACCTCAAGCCAGGGTTGAAGGTAGACATGTGCCAACCCTGGATTGCACCATCTCCTTGAATTACAGCCTTAGCGTCACATCAATTTTAAACTTGCTAGAAGGCTCTGAGTGCCTGTAAAAATATTTCTAGAATAGAGGTGTACTGATGAGATACTGCCATTGGCTTCATGTGGTACATCCAGAGGGGGGCTGAAATTTCTTGGTGGTTTGCAACTGAAAGAACTTTATAATGATAAATGCTGGAATAAGCTGAAAAGAAAAGTGAAAGAAATTCAACTTAGAGAGCCTGCTTTGGCTCCTCGGAGAATTTAAACAATCATTACACCTTAAATTTAGGAATTAAGGGTTTGTTTTCTGAATACTGCTGCCAGCTAACATGCTTGGGGATGCTGTAGGAAAGCTTAGGGATTCACCTGCTAAATTTAGCTCTTCTCTACGCCTCAAGACTTTCGCTATGCTTCTTTCTCAAAGCATTTCTGAGCAGTTTTTTCTGCCTTAAAATACTGGATGATGTAGAAGAGATAACAACCCTCCTAAACACACATACACACTTACCCCCCTCTCACCAACACTATTTACAGAAATCCTCCAGACCTTGCCAGCCCCTCCACAAGGTTTCTTCAAAGGAAAACTTTCAGAGACTTAAATAAATACTTTCTTTGAAATGGTTGTAAAGATAGCAGCTTCTGGAGCAAAGCCCAGCTTTTGCAGGACTCTGTTGGCCAGGTGTGAGAATCCATGGGCTGCTGGCCAGTGTCAACCCAATATATTAGGTCTGCTGGCCCGTGTAAACCCAATACAGAGTCTCTGAGGTCTTGCAGGTTTGAAGTTTGGGGAAGGAGTCCTGCCAGCCCCAAAGAAGGGGCTCTGAAGGTGGAAACAACCACGATTAGTTTAGGAAGGATTCGCTGGCTTGATGTTTTGCTGTGGGATGCTGCTGGCATCTCTGCAGAGAGGCTGTTTGTTGCTGTGCTGAGGGTCCCGATTTCTCTCTTAACTATTTTTAAGTCTCAAGTAAATGTTCAATGAGCGATTTTTATAGCACTTCTGGTTTATCTTCCAGACCGTCTGGTGGCATCAGTCTGATTACTATGAAATCTCAACTGATAGTGTAAGTGTGTTTTAAAGTGGCAAAATGCCATTGAATTAAGTATGAATATGAAGCCTAAATTACACGCTGGCTTTAGAAAACAGGGCAGATGCCTGTTCTGGTGTGAATTGATCCCAAGCTGGTGTAAATTCCCGAGGGGGGCTATTGCTTTTATTGCTAACATGGGTGATGATTTCACATGTCAGCTGTCTTGCCCTGGGAGCCAAAGACAATGCATGCCTCGGGCTGGCTTCAACTCTTCCTCCCCTGCCGTAAAGCTCTGGACCTGAGCATGGACCCGAGATCTTTCCTGAATTGGGATGTGGTATGGTTTTAGCTGAATCAGACTCTTGTCTCGAAAGGTATCACTGGCCATTCCTCCAGCTTTTTTATAGCAGGGAGAATTTTGAATCAATCTGTTAATTTGGATGTACTGGTACCTTGCCTGTAGTTACGTGAGCTTTATTGAGTGACGTTGCTTTTGACCTTTCCAATGATTCTTCTGGTTGTCATTAGCCTGTCTGGGTGAATGGAGGAGTGGGCGGCCTTGGCAGATCACCTACCACGCTTTCTACTCCATTTGGAGACAGCGATGCTTGCACCAAGGTGGCTTTTCATTTTTGCTGTTCAGCTTGTGTGGCACTCTGCTCCCCAAGTGCTGATACAGTAAGTCTTTGCTTAGGTCTGTAGTTTTCTAAACTTGTGTGCAATGCATCGTCAGGATAGTGCTAGAGCAATCTGTAAAAGGATGCTTGCTGTGCAGGTAAGCAACTCTTATTTGTCTCCACCATCAAATAAAGTGCAATATTTTCATATATTTTGCATTGACGCTAATCATCTTGGTGGATAAATAATGCAATTAATCTTGTAATTTTTCCTACTAAGAAGTAATGTACCTCTTTGGTTTAAATAGATTCCTCTTTTGTGAGTAACTTGAGTATCAGTTGGCCCTGTTTTTATTGCTGTATCTGGTTTACTGTGAAAAGAGGTGAACACCTGAATTTTGGCATGTCTCAGGTTTGAAGCTGCTTCACTTTCAGGTAGTAGGTGGTGATGGTTCTGTCAGACAAACCCTGTTAAAACTTGTTTATTCCTCAAAATAAAAATTCAGAAACATGGACAGCTGCTCATTGCTTCTTTTTGTCTTGGCCAATTTTGAGAGAGATGGGTTTGTTCTGATTTATTAGCAGTTGTATGATCACTGTCAAAATGTCTGATTATTTATCACTTATACTACTACTACTACTACTGCTACTTATTATTTCTTAATTTTAGTTCAGTGTTTTATTCATGTTTCTGAATGGCCTGACATCACTCATGAAGTGCCGACGGAAAATTTAACTTATAACCAATGAGGAAATAATATTACTCTGTGTCGTGGTTTAACCCCAGCCAGCAACTAAGCACCATGCAGCTGCTCACTCACTCCCCCCCCACCCAGTGGGATGGGGGAGAGAATCGGAAAAAAGGTAAAACTCGTGGGTTGGTATAAGAACGGTTTAATAGAACAGAAAGGAAGAAACGAATAATGATAAGAATAGCAATACTAAAATGACAATAATAATAAAAGAATTGGAATATACTAAAAAGTGATACACAATGCAGTTGCTCACCACTCGCTGACCAATGCCCAGTTAGTTCCCGAGCAGTGATCCCCCCTCAGGCCAACTGCCCCCAGTTTATATACTGGGCATGACATCACATGGTCTGGAATACCCCTTTGGCCAGTTTGGGTCAGCTGCCCTGGCTGTGTCCTGTGCCAACTTCTTGTGCCCCTCCAGCCTTCTCACTGGCTGGGCATGAGAAGCTGAAAAATCCTTGACTTTAGACTAAACACTACTTAGCAACAACTGAAAACATCAGTGTTATCAACATTCTTCTCATACTGAACTCAAAACATAGCACTGTACCAGCTACTGTAAGGAAAATTATCTCTATCCCAGCCGAAACCAGGACACTCTTGAAATAGAAATTTGAGCATCCCTAGCTATAGGAGGAGCCATTTCTTGTCTGCTTGCTTATTTTGACCCTCTGCTGTCACAACTGAGCACCTCACAAATTTTGACATGGAAATCTTCCCATTACGTTGTTTTACAGGTGGGGAGCTGGGGCAAGGTGATACACTGAGTCATGCAGGTGCCCTGAGTTACATCAGAGCATTTGGCTCCTTTCCCACTTGGCTGTGCACCCCCTGAGCCGTGGAAATTATGTCTATAGTTGTAACAGTAATGTAATGTGCTGCTGGTGGTGGAAAGCGTGATTGCAAAGCGATGCAAGAGCCCTGTGCAATTTATAGCGTAATTACTTGAGCTGGATGAGTGGAAATTGAGGGCTCACCCCCCTCCTAAGGCTTGGGGTACAAGGAGAAAAAGCATGAAGGAAAAAGAGTCTCTTGTTCTGTGCTTCCCCAATGGGTAACACAATACTTAAAAATGCTGCCACCTTCTTCTCACTGGTTTGTAGTTCCCTTGCCTTCCTAGGAAGCTTTTTGCTGGTGTGCAGGTTGGCAAGTGGTACTCACATCCCTGAATCTCCCCCCGGTAAGACATCTAATCATAGTTGTCTGTGTGTGAAGAAGTTTCCTGGGAATTTTATTTCACAGGTAAATGTTATACCTGCTGGATGTGGTAATTTCTTTGTTTTAAAATTCCATCAATTTACTAATATCAAAAGGAAATGTTGTTGCACAGCAAGGGTTTCTTAGTAGCATGGATTTTTTTGTGTGTTGCTCATGAAAGTAAGTGAAAAGCTACTTAAGCTGGACTCGAGTCTCCATGTGCAATAGAGGTCCCATTTGGATCTCTTCCTTGCAATAAAATCGTTTTATGTTTTCCTTTAGATGTTTTTGTGCCTACATGTGGAAAAGATGAATAGGTCATTGAGATTTCAGCAGCCCTCACAGTCTCTAAGGAAAGGTGAAAATTATGGAGGCATTGGAAGGAAATGCTGTGATCTGAAATGTGCTGACCTGTTGAGCAGAACCTCCCAGTGAAACTTGTTGGTAACCTCCTTCCTCTGCTGCGAAAACGGCTTTTGCAGATATTTAGGATGTGCACCAAACTGTACCCTGAGCCAGGAGGATAGGGAGGAGGTGAGGGACAGAGAGAGCTTGTTCCCATGGCCGGTCAGCTTAATTGCTGGCTAATGATGCTGTGTAGATGAGCAATCTTGGTAAGGGAAGATCAAAGAAACAAGATTTTAAGATCAGTGCTGCTTTACCAGCTCCAAGCAAATACCTTGGCACTGAGCAAGGGCCGCCTGGGAAATACGCTGTGTTTTTTCCTCTTGGTGGTGGCAGAGCTGGTAGGTGCTGGTGAAGGGTTAAATAAACCCTTCCCTGCTTTGCAGATCTGAAAAGCTGTGGCATTTCTCACCTAAACTCGTTTGTTCAAGCTCAGTTTGAAGGTAGTTTTGTGTGTTGAACAAAGTCATAATTCCCCAAATTCTAAGCTCAGATGACTAAAGCTTTGTTACAGAACTCTGCTTTTTAATGTCTTAAGCAGGAATAATTTGTATCCAGAGAGAAAGTAGTCTAGAAATGCATGTATTCAAGTCAGATACCAGTGAAATACTGATTGTGCTGTGCTGGACAGGATACCTAAACACTTCATGCCTCAGAGCTGTGCATGGACCGACACCACTGTGGGCTCCAGGGTGGCCTTTTTGGTGGGTGCTTGAGATGACATGCAGGAAAGGAATGTTTTAACTGATCATTTTAGAGATTTAAAGTCCCACGTGTACATAGTTGAGGCATCATTATGATAAGAATCTTGAAAGTTTAAGAAGCATGAAGCATGTATTTGTATAAGATGGGCAACTTAGAACATTCATGTTTTAAGGCAAAAACTATTCCCAGAATTTATCTTCTTGACCTGCTGTGTAAATATAGCATGTAGTTCTAAATATAATATTTTTATAAATGACCATTCCTGTTGCCAATAATAGTTCTTATGCAGCACATAAGAGCACATTGCCATGACACCTGACTTGCTAGAAGTAGAAGTTTTTAATAAATGTGCAGATAAAGTTGCTGTTGCATTGCATCTTGTGGTCATTGCCTCCTGGAATATAAATACACGTAATGAAGTTGTTTAATGTGACACATTCTGTTTCACCATATTGACATTTCCATTTTAATGTACTATACCTGTCTGGTGAGGCTACCTTTAATGTGCACCATGAGCATAAAAATCATCAGCAGAAAAGAAAAACAGCCCACTTGAAGAAATGATAGCTAATTTAGCATCGTATTACTTCTGGGAAAGTTTATGCGTGAACAAATGTTGCAGTTTTTCGGACCATACACCAAACCTCAAAATGCGTTCTGCAGCCAGTGTAATAAAATGGTGATTGGGCCATGGAAAAGATGCTGCTTCTCCCAGGGGGGAGCATCACTTCTTCTTATTCATTTAGGCTGTGGCTGTTTTAAAGGAGATGCAGTCACAGGGTGCTGAGGTTAGATTGTGCATGGTCACCACTTAGGCGCCGAATTTCGATCTTTATTAAATTGGGTAGAATATCTTCAACCTGAGATACGGAGGGAGGGGAGAGGAAGTGTTTAGAGATGCTAAGGGAGTAGACCTAGAAAGGACCAGGGGGCTTGGGGAATAGGGCTCCCGATACAGGGAAGTGCAGCAGAGTCCACTGTTTTCAGCAGGGAACAGAGCTTATTTTGTTGCTGGTTTTTATTTAGCTGTAAAATTTGAGAAGAGAGAGGGGAAAACCAGTGAGATTTTCCTTTTTTTAGTGCTCTTGAAGACTACTGAGAGAGTTCTAACTTGCAACACAAAATTTAATAGACTCCTAGTGCATAAGGTAAAATACCATCCTCAGATGTCTTGGAGAAGTAAAATCATACTGCCAGGGTATTCCTTCGTGCCAGGCATCTATTTCCTGCCCTGTCCTGTGGGCGCTGTGTTTGTGCCCTGCAATACGCAGATTAACTGGAGCTTCATTCTGCCCAAAAAAACCGTCCGCATCCTCCTACGGAGCCGCGACAAAGTAAATTCATAATCTTTTTTTTTTTTTGCCCAGAAGAAGTAGCGATTGTGCTTTGGTGAGTATAAATAAGAAGTGACATGGTTGGCAGGAGCGGCTCTGAATCGGCCCTTGTGTCCCATTGTGTCCCTCGCCAATTAAAGGTCATTTGCAGGGCACAGCAGCGGGGACTTAGGGGCTAAGCCTATTGTCCACACATTAATGACCACTGAGATCAGAGGCAGCTGAAAAATTCGGGGGCCAAACCCAGCTCTCATATGCTGGCAGGATGAGGGCAGGGTGATGCTGGGAAAGGCGCACGAGCATTCCTGCCTAACGATGCACGGCGGCTACCGGTGCCCAGCTGTGCTTGATTTTTCCCCACGCTACTGCTGGCTCTGTTACCTTCCTCTGTGTCTCATTGGTGGGATGCTCTTTGGGGCAAGGACTCCATCTTCCTGTGGGTATCGCTGTGCAGATGGGATCCTGAAGGAGCTGGGATGATAAGAGCAGACCCACTTTCCAATAGCGTATAACCCTAATGGTTTCTTCCTACACATTCCTTTGGAGGATGTCAAAGGGCCTTAAAAGCAGTCACGGTTTGAAGGTTGTGGCACCCTTGTTGGATGAGCTATTAGGGTCTTCGTTTTAGGTGTGGCAGAACCAAGTAGAGAGATGGTTTTGCTTCAGGATGTTGAAGTCTCTCTGCCAAATTTGTGGTGGGTACACCATGAGAACTTAAAATGGTGATGTGGTCCAAGTGATGTCCAGTGCCAAACTGTACCAGTGCAGAAATGCCAATAAATACAGAATTTTGAGGGGTGCAGTGATTTACCCCGAGCTGAGAGCAGCGGCCCTGTTTGGGGGCATCTGCTCCTGTGTTTTACTGGTTTACTTGCTGTCAGGTTCCTGCATTTTCAGTATTTCTAGTGTTGTTATTTATCATTCTGGTGATATTAGAAAGCAAATAGTAAAAAACTTGTTTCTCCACTGGGGAACCCACGTACCTTTTTGGAGGCTCAATACATAAGAGCAATGGAAATCAGCAGCTAGAATACAGTCACTGCCATACCATGTATCTTGATCCATGAATTACCATTGCTGAAGGCAAAAGGCTAAAATGGGGTTGACAGGGAGGCATAATAGGTCTAGGGCTGGAATTAGGAGTTTTCTTAAGCGTAACACAGAGATAGGTAGCAGAAGGTTTTCCTTCGAACGTGCAGGACAGGTGAACTCTGACTGCGGTGTTTCCATACTTTAATATGAGGCTCAAGCGTGATCTTTTGAATTTGTAGCCGAGACAGAAGAAGTAATGGTGCAAATGTGCCCGGCAGCAGAATTAATAACAGGTGTTAAAACGTATTTCAAGAGATGCCACGACTCAGAAACCATACTTCTCCAGCCTCTTCAAGCCTGCATTGTTTTGTAGGGGCTTTATTTCATGTTAGGCATGACAACTTGATAGCAGATTTCTTCATCTTATATTCTCTAGGCAACTTCTCAATGTTGCTGTCATATCTTGTGATTTTTTTATCATGAATCACATGAGTTTATTTTTTTTTAATTCTGGCACAGCTCCTGGCATTGGAATATCTAGTGCTAATTTCAGCATTTATGAAAAAAATACTTTCAGCAAGAAAACCTAGCATCCAGTGTTAGCAAAGGTGCACTAAAGTCTTTGTAAAGATATGCTGATGAATCTCTCTTGTTCTCTGAGTGATACTACTGCCCAGGGGACTGAAGGAGGCCAGGAACTGAAGATGCTCTTTAGCACAGGTTCCTGCTGCATTTTTATTGTAGTCTAATCAGTGTTTCCTCGGAGAGGAGAGCTGATGAGGCACCTGTAGAAATTTATGGCAGGGCAACTTTTTCTTCCAGGTCTGAGTTGCATCCCAAGGTGAAGCTCTGGTTCCTTTGAAAAGATTGCCAAATTCGCATTGACTTGAGGCAGTCAGGGTAGCACAAGCAGTTTTTATTGCACTGTTTGCAGCTACAGCGTTACAGCGATTGCCAAAAGAGACACCACAGGCAGTATTGACTTCAGCTGCTGCAGTAGGAAATGCGTGGTTTAATATAATGAATGCTTAAATGCAAGAAAAGATAACTGGTGTAATTGTCCTGCCCAGGAGTCCTTTAGGCTTATCCCTACAAGTGTGTGTCAGGGCCAGGTTTTTGGCATAGCTGGTCCCATGGGCAGTGGAGACTGCGGGGCGCTAAACCCTTGTCAGCACATCAGGTGAGGGTCCCAAACAGGAGGAGGAGAGAGCGAAGCCCGATCTGTCCCTCGGTGGGTGTCGGTCCCTCCTCCCCTTGCCCAGGAGTGCTGTCCTGATTTATGGTGTCCACCTTCGGGTTCAGCATCAGCATCGCTCGTGTCTGCTGTCTAATTTCTCATGCTTGACAACCTTCACGGGTGAGCTGGCTTTCCACTCCTTGATCCAGCACACTTCTTGGTTTATTGCTCACACAACAGAGTCTTTTAATTGAATTTATATTTGTTTGGATAGCACTTGTCAGTGTGGCATGAATCTTCATCAGGTTCGCTTATCTTTCGCCAAGTTCATACGTAATCCTCACAGTAAGAAGTGCTCCGAAACTGGAAGGCTTGTTTCCCCTTTAGGGGAAAGGCAGCCACTTTGGGGCCCATCCAGTGCCTTGCCCCACCAAGCTCTTGTCCCACACTGGAGACACCAATAATAGGGTTGTGGGGTTTTTTGTTTTGTTTTGTTTTGTTTTTTAAATGCAAATTGAATATTTACTTAAGGGAAAGGTAACTGTGGTTATTTTTAATACTGCCGAAGAAGTGAGATAAACCAAGGGACCATGGCTGATGGAAACCCTGTAGGAAGGGGGCTGCATGGTCGGATGCTTCCCCTTTGCATGTCAGAGGACCAGAGTCTCCTGTGGAATAAGCAGCTCCCCCTCTTGCAGAGTCTGGGCTGAAAGGCCTTAAGACCTTGAGAATTACTGACACAGGAAACATGGTAACAGTACTGGAAAAGGGATAACAGAAACAGGACCGTAGTAATTCAGTTAACAATATGTTCGACAGAATACATTCATAATTCTTTCTACTTGGGGACACAATTTGCTTGCTGTATTATGCTGGTAGAGATAACCCTTAATTCCTTTCGTATCCTGTTTTTGAATCATTTTGTTAAACAAAGGCCTTTGAGTCCTCCTTTGTTGTTGAGAACAAATGGTGAGATTTTGGGAACTGTAGCTACTTTTGTTATTCACAAATTCCAGAGCCTTTCAAAATTCTTCATCATTCACATTCTGGGCTTCACCACACAATCATTCATTATGTCAGCAGCTGCCTGGGGAGTCTCACTTCAGCTCATTCAGCCAAATAATAAGCACTGAGACAACTGCTTCTGCATTAAAATAATAATAAAATAATAAATGGAGGTCCTTGCATGTGCAGGACAATGTGGCTATCTTCTGCTTTTTGACACATGCCTGCCTGGAAGTCGGTGATCGGTTTTGCTCAGCATCTGTGTTGAAATGAACCTGGGCATTTGGGAAATTATCTTCTTCTGAAGGATGTTTCGATATGACCAAACACTTAAGTTCTGCCCAATTTCTGGATGCATTTAAAACATGTTGTCTTGCTTCTCAGACATCTTTTTTATGTTCCAGTCATTTGGCGAGAGGATTTGTGGTGCTCACCTGCCATGCCTTTGCAGGTATATTAGCATATGTGCATAGAGATGTGGAGATAACACAGCCCAGCAAGTGAAGTGGTTTTTCGTGATGTGGAAGCACGATTGCAAATGAGTGACCAGCACTGTGAGTTTATGTTTTTTGGTGCAACCATTTTATTTTTCCAAGTGAGTGCGTCCAAGGAGCTAATAATAATGTTAGTGTGAGTGCATCCAAGGAGCTAATAATAATGTTAGTGTGAATCTTCATTCTTCCTCTTTAATTAGGATAAGGAATGTAACTTACAAAGTAAGGTGGGATTATTTCTTCCATCTCCTGTGCGAACAGTTTGCGGTAGCTTCCTGTGCAGATGTATGCAAATATAAGCGTCCAGTCTGAGTGCAAGGTATCAGTGCTCCAATCTCCTCAGTAGCTGACTAATCCAAACTGGCTTTATCCAGATGTTGTGCTGTCCCAAAATCTGAAGTGATGTACCCTGCCTGTGCCATCACGTCATTCATCTAAGTGGAATTTACATCCTGATTCAGCTGAGCAAAGGAAAGCTGCCTGTAGCTTTTCAGGCAGGTATAGCTTTCGATGCATCAGCCAGGCTGTACGCAACGTTGCCACCTTTTGCTGAACTCTTCCCGCCTACACAAAGAGTGCCACATGCAACTGAAAACCGCTATTGATCGTGTGGAAGCAGTTCACTCTGTTAGAGGAAGTCATTTAGATGTTTATGGGAGATGTGCGGAAGAAAATTTACTAGTTCTTTTTTTTTTTTTTAAACTGAGCATGAGGACTATACAGAAGCGAACAGATGTTCCCCAGAGGCTGACATTAGCCAGTTGTAAGGCTGGATCTGAAAAGGTTCAGTAAGGATTTTCTCTCTGAGCACGAATACAAGGTCTGGACAAAGGTTTCTCATTGTCCCACCCAGCTGGCCTCACTCCTTTTCCTAAATACACTTGGTAACAAAAAAAGAAAGGAGAAGAAAAGCATTTAAATTGTGTTTGTGTCTGTTGTTCTATTTGGTGAAGCGCAAAGAGCTTGTATTTTCAAATGACATAATTTGTTTTTAAATATTAGGCCAGCAACAGGAGCCCCTTGTAACCTGCTGTCTCCTCTGTGCCTTGCAGACAGGGGCATTGCCTTTCCAACCCGAAGCTGAGCTTTGATCTGCAAAGTCTCCACCATTTCTTACCATGACCATGCTGTGGCCACTTTGTTTTTAAGTTTTTTATAGACAAGCCCTCTTTTAGCCTATTTCTTTTTTTCTTTTTTTTTTCTCTCTTTTTTTTTTTTTAAGTCAGGGGAAATGTCCTCAACTGTTGCACCTTTGAATGAGAGACTGTGTTTTCCTTTCTCCTGGAAGAGCTGCTAGCCCAAGGGAACCCCCTCTTAACTGGGCATCCTGTGGCAACACAACTACCAGTTATTTACCTGCATGGTTTGTTGTTTTTTGGGGGGAAGGGAGGGGGGGGTGGTGGAGATCTGAGCTTTGTAAGCACTTGTGCAACTCTAAACCCAGACAACAGGCTTGTCCCAGCCTCATGAGCTGCATTCCTAAATTGTCACGTAGCAAAGAAAGAGCCTTCTCCTCCCTCCTTCCACACCCTCCGTACCCCCCAATTTGGCTCTCAGCCTTATTCCTTCTATTTCCACACCTCCCTATTTAAACCTCTGCAGAGGAGGCTCTCGGCCTACGCCTTCACATAGCTGAAGCATCTCAAAAGGGTACAGTTTTGATGACTTTCAGGTGGCCTGGGCCCCAGCCTCCATGTCCAGCAGCTCCAGCTTGGTTATTGGCAAAGTAGCTGTTAGTCACTCCCTGGTTTCTTTGCCTTTTACTCATTTGTCTGCCCAGTCTTTACTGTTGTGAGTGTTCTTCTGCTCTCTTTGTGTTTGTGCCTTTACCATGGGCAAGGTGGGAAAAGCCCCTTTTCCCCTGGCACTTGCTTGGAGGAGAGTTGGAAAGGTAGTGTGAGTGATGGCTCCTTTTGGGTGAAGTCAATGCTGGGCCTCGCCAGCGGAGGTAGGCAAAGGGCTCCTCCAGCAGTTCATCTTTTGGGCAGTCTTTGTGAACCTACGTAAAAAACCCTCTTATCTTCTCCAGGACACCCAAGGTACATTGCAAAGTGAGATGGGGTGCAGTCCGCATGGCCAAATCTAAACTTGTCTTGCACTAGAGCTAGATATGCTCAGTACAAAAAAAAAAAAAAAAAAAAAAAAAGGCAATAGATTCTGATGGGGAAAAGTTCCTTTGCAAGATTTCCCACTCAAATTTTTTTTCCACGTTTTGGATATGAATGTCCTAAAAGTGATGTCTGTCTGTGCCGTAGCTTCCCGGACTTTGCCCAGCACCCTGGTGCAGTTTCAGCGCTGTATTGGCTTGGCAGAGCCTTGTGCATGCACTGTCTGCAGGGACAGAGGGATGTTTGTATACTGACGTGTGTTCAATTCACATTTTCAAAACTGGGAATGCAGGCTGGCCATGAAGAGTAAGGCCTGATCCCCTTTGTCTGTGTTACTCAGTTTAACTGCTGGGGCCCTCTTTGTAAAAGTAAACACAAATCTGAGAAGAAACTTAATTACATCTTTATGCGCTAGCCACACAAGTTATGTAGAGGCTGTGGGGAGAAGCATAATTTCTGCTGACCTGTCCTCTTGGTAAGCAGTTTGCTTCTTGTACATACTGGTGGACACCCCTGTTTGGGTCAGACGAATCACTCCCTGGATTCCTCTGACTACATTGGCTTCATCTCTGCTGACTATAAAAGGAGCCTGGTGAGTATTTCGGCTACTGATGGCTCTGTTTTAGCCACCAGCCCTTGGGCAGCTGAATATTTTGTCTAAGACTCATTAGCCAGGGAACTGCTGGGAAACGATGGTCTGAGCACCAGGAACGGAGGGGACTGCTCCATCAGCCTGCAGCCGTGCCACCCCAGGAGGTGGAGAGGCAGGTAGGCATGGGGGTTGTCACCCCTCCCATCCCTCCTTTGGGGGGCTTTGTGGAGCCAAGCTGCCTCCTTCAGCATTTAACCTGCCCAATGGGAAGCTCACCCTGAAACCTGTAGAACATACTCGGCATTCGGTTTCCCCTGGGCAAACCTACCTGTCAGTCAAGGCTGTGCCCACAGGTCACGGAAGAAAGTTTCTCCATTCACATACCCTCCAGGGTTCCCATCCTGGGGTTCGGGGCAGCTATTGCTCCTTCAGAGGGTCTGGGGTTACAGTGCCATTTTGCACAAAATATAGGAGTGTCAAAGTATAAGGTTGCAGCAACTTCCCTGTGAATTAAACTTATTATGGGTGCAGGAGCAAATAGCGTATCTGCCAGTCCCATTACTAGCATGGCCATGCCATAAGCATGCAAGAAATACACCCTTTAAAGATGTATAAAGATGACTGCATTAAAATCCATACCTGTTTGGTCACAGCACGGCGCGCAAGCCATCCTTTGAATTTCAGAAAGCTGAGAGCTGCTGGAGAAATGGTTTAGCGCGGGGTGGGGGCAAGGAGTGGTTGGTAGCACGTCCCCTGGTTTTTCTGCACTCCAGCATCCCTTTTCCCTGACAAAGGCAGCAGCTGTTGCTGCTGTGCACAGATGTGGGAAAGTCCTCCAGGTAGAGGAGAGCTGCCGCTCTGTCTGAGGAGCAGCTGCTCTGAAATTGTTATTTTATTCTGCTGTTTCCCCTAGCTCTGAATCTCACTGATACTTCCTCATAGTGTCTGCCTCTTCCAGCCTTCTCAGAGTACTTCTTGCTTGTCAGGGAGGCATTTCTATTTTCTTCTGCTTTGAAGAAGTGAGAGCTGAAGGCATTGCTCTTATTTTTGGGAGCCTCTCTGCAGTGTTTGTATCCAGTTGAATTTTTCTTCAGTGTACTGGGTGACCCGTGAAGCCAGGTATCTCCCTCTCTTCCCCTGCCCAGCCCCTCCACACACAAGCTCTGAGCTGTCTCTCCAGATCTCCTGCATCTGATGCATTTTGATTATTTTGGGGCATGAGCTTTCATATTAGTGGGGAAAAATTCCTTTTTATCTTGTATTTTGTACTTACCAAAGTCAATATTTTTCCCCGTTACCTGCCTTGGATCTAGATACCAGCTGAGTTAAAAGGTGCCAGTTTGACTTCATGACTTTTGCAGTTTGGTCATATTCCTCTCTGGTTTCCTGCATCTGCTTTTACGTGGGATTTATACACGCCTCCTGTGGCTCAGCTGTGGCTAAGAAACTTCACCATGGTGTAGATGTGAATTTAGTTTTCCTGTATTTCTGCTTCTGGGCTATTAGGAAACCCCTTTTCTTAGCACAGCCGGTGGTCTTTGCTAACTTTTTTCATCCAGGGAGGAAAGGCATACCTCTATTAGTGTCTTGGCTATAATTCTGTTTTGACAAGAGAGCACTATTTTGAGGTAGCACCTCCTGTATTGTGGTCTAGAAGCTGCGTGGCAGGGGTTGTGCTTTCAGGTGGTGAAACCTTACTTTTCTAGGGTCTGCACTTTTGGTATGTTCACATTCGAGTACCTGAGCTCACCTGTTATCACTGTTTTTACAGATTCTGGTCCTTGCCCCAGTACACTTCATACATCCTTCTTCTGATCATAAGGTTATGTTTACAGGTGGCAGAATATTTTTTTTCAGAGAAAGTTATTTTCCTGACAAAAAGTCCAAATTTTTAAAATGAGAGGTTTTGGGGAAAGGTAGTTGTTCCCTAAAGTATCATCATAATCTTTTATTGTTGCAGCTTCACAAAATATGTGAATTCACAAAATGTGAATAATCATCTTTCAGTAATCAAGGAGAAAATGAGTCATTATTTGGGTTAATAGAATTTAAACACTGAAAAAAACCAAGTTTGCCTTTTTGCATCCTGTAGCGCTTGCACCTAGGGCTGTTGGACTCCCGCGCACATTTGAGAGCCCATCATCCTTCAGAGATGCCTGCACGATCCATCCCTTCTTTCACTGTCAAGCTGTTGGAGTTCAAGCACTTTTTTTAAGCAAAGGGCAAAACTGAACTAAAACCTTGCTCAGACTGCTTTTTTTCTCAGTCCAGAGTGAAGCAGCTTTGGCCATGATCACCCAGAAGGTATTTTGGTTCAACTCCCTGTGTCAGTTTTCCTCAACGGAACATGATAAGGGAGGTTTTAATTTTGGCAGTACTCTTGGTTTGACCACATTCCTCTTGCTGCTTCGTTGTCCATCACCAGTGGTCTCAGGATGTCCTCAGAGTCAATGCTGGGCCACCCTTCGCTGAGCCCTGGCTCCTTAGACTACTTGCTTTCCTCTTAACCTGTTGGTTTGAGTTGTTCCCAAAACTCTGTGTGTGATCTCCGCAAGCTGCAGGGTGCCATGGAAAGATGCTCTATGTCCGTTCTGTAGGACTAAAACCATTTCTGAAAATCGTCTATGTGCATTTGGCTGAATGAGAAAATACCCCTGCGGTGGTGGTCTCAAACCAGGCTAATGAGGGAGGAAGTAGAAACTAAACATATAGATTTCAAAGGCACAAACCCACCCCACACTTGCAGTCTGGGCACTTAGCATCCTTCCATTTAACCTGCAGACCTGTATGGTCACATTTATTTAATCTGCCTGTGCCCAGGGACGGATGTACTGGCAGGGACTCTGTGATCTTTAGCTTTGCAATTAGCCCTGTCTCTTGCCCTGACGAGATGCTGGCGGCACATCCCCTCTCCCGGTGGCTGCGTGGGTTGCAGGGCTTTCTGGTGTCTCCTACCCAGAGAAGCAGCTGCTATGTTTTCCCATGTCTGTGCCATCCTCTGCCTTCTGCCACGTCGTCTGATAACGTACGCGTGTTTTTCTCCCGTGACCCCAGTGAAATCAGTTTAATGCGAGTGGAGGGCTCAGTCAGAGCTTCATCACGCCCTGGTTTATCATCCATAGTACTTAGAATAATACGACAGCCAGGACAAGGACAAGAGAGCTGCAAGAGCCGTCAAAACCAAGCGGGCAGCTGGGTCAGGATGTGGCCCCAACTTCGCACAGCAGTACGTAAGACGTGCACCCTGGCTATCAATACCCAAAATTGTTTTGCGTCCTGACTTTTAGTCTGTAAGAGGGGTGGTTGCTCTGAATGCTCCTCTTGGCCTGCGTTCCTAATGAAGGCTATGGCTGGAATCGCACCCCTCCCTGAGCTAATGATAGCAGTTTTACTGCTGATTTCAGCGTTAAGCTAGAATGAGATAATTTTGCAAACCCAATGCATTGCCACCAAGACGTCTTCAGTGTTACTAGTATTTTTAGATGTGATAAGCTTTCTACATGCAAACAAAGCAAGCAACAAATTCTTTGAGTTGTAACAGTATTTTTATTTGTGTGACTTCGTGTATGTCAGGAAAAAAAAAATCCCATTTCTTCTACTTATGCCACTTAGTGTGGAAAAGGATGGGAATACATAGGGTAGTTTAATGCAGATGTCAAAAACTACTATGAGGAGAAAACTGGTCATAAAGTAACAATATACGAGTTCTTCAGAAAAGCAGGAGAACCCAAGCAGCAATATGTTTGAAAGGAAACCTTCTGCACAGGATAAAATTCCTCAGTATAACTATTCTTTGTAAGTTACGCTTCTTGCAGTTTGTGGCTTTGTTTAGTATCAGATTGCCTTCATCTTGCGGGCTTGTGCAACTGGAGTTTATCAGGATTGAGTGACATGAATGTATTTGCATATTCACAAATTAATCTTTTTAAGACTTCCCAGTGGGATTCTTAACTATGCTTAGTCTGTTTATGCACTCAAATCCACTGCTCCAGTGTTTTAAAACTTGAAATCATAACTGCATCTGAATTTCACCATGAAATAAAATATTGTGAGTGAGGACACATGTTAGCAATCAACAGAGGGTCTTTCAAATGAACCCTTGTGCTGCAGGACAGGAGGCTGTTTCCAGGGAAGTATTGACAGACCCTTGATCAGTTGAAGCCTGAGGCACTGAAATCCATCAGGTTAATGCAGAACAGGTTTCAGAGGTGCTCAGCGCTTCTCAGTGATGGACCAAGTTATTTTGGTATCTTAACGGTAGCCGGCTGAGCTTCATCAGGCGAGCCGTAAATTGCATCATGGGGAAGGTGCAGAGGTAAAAACAAGAAGGAGAATCTGTTTAAATTGTGCACCTGGAGCTATCACACCTTTTTTTTTGTAGTCTCTGTGTGCCCCTGAGTGCTGACGTTTTGACTGGCACCAAATTTTTCATTTAGAAACAGGGATCTTGTTGAATTGTTTCTCTTATCTCACCCCTTCTTTTAATACAAGTTTTGGCCAGTTTGTAGGATTGCTGATTGGATTTGTTCAATTAACAGAGACTTTCATGTTACAGAAATGAATATTCATATTTTTTTTAATTTTATTGCTGGATAGCTGAACTGGCCAACTGGGGCTGAACTTCTCAGAAGATAAGAAGCAATGGATTGAAGTTCGGAGACATGGCTGTGATTTTCCAGCAGACCAGAGATCTTGTGGGTCACACTTATTAGAAGTCCAGCTTGGTGCTTTTTTAAAGAGGTTTCATTTTTAAAGGGCAAGTATGCAGCATTTAAAAAAACCCAAAAATTCTGATGGCAAATTGCTTTGCACGCTGAAAGGAGTAGTTGTTTTTGAAACAAGCAACTAGGTGATTAAAGATTCTTGTTATAGTAGAGAGGAGTACAAAAATCATAAGATGTGGTGCATTACAATACTAGGGGGAAGCCCTGGGAAAAGTGCTACACCATAACATAAAGCACTGCAGAATGGAGGAGCTGGAAACAAAGGCACAGGAATATCTTCGGAAAAGCCTGGGGTAGTTGGCTGAGGTTAGAAAAGGAGGAACACCTCATCTGTTCTTCTTCAGGGCAGAAGGCGACTTGTAAAACCAGCAGGTAAAATTCTCATTTAATATTTTTAATACTTAATAGGAATTCTGTGATTTGTAAAGCTTCAGGCCATGTCTTTTTTATATATATATATATTTATTAAATTGAAATTACTTCTAAGTCGCTATGAAGTTCCTTAATTCATTTGGCATGCTTTGGCCAATACAATAGAGGAATAATAAGAGAGATCTGATCCTGGTGTGCGCGTCATTATACTCTACTGTATAGCAGCCTGCATTTCCTAGCAGTACACTTATCTTCTCCTTTAAAGCAATACAATTTAACTTTGCAGGCCTTGTCATCCAGCAGTAATTTTCTGTCACTGCGGGATACCAGTCCCCTGTTTGCAACTCAGATGCATTTTAACACTTTACCCTGTTAGCATGCATGATTGTTTGAGGACTTATGTAGATGAGGGATCCTTAAGCTGAGTTTCTGAAGACTGAATTCACTGTCTTGTTTCAAACATTCAGAACTATTTTTACCGTGGTTACTTTATTTTGGTCCTTGTCTTATATTTGCTTTTTGACAGATTGAAACATAGGCAAAAGCAAAAAAAAAAAAGCATCTTCTGGCATCTCCCTATTTTTAAATGCTGTTGGTAGTTCTTGTCTTATACCTAGGTTTGCGTGGTATCATTTAATATAGATCTCCCTAGACCACAAAGTTTTATTTCTTCACTCATTGATGACCAGATTAGGTCTGATTTGATGTTTAACTTACTAAAACAGAAGAAGATGGTTGGAGAGGACACAAAGAGGACTTGAGAACAGTTACAGTTGGAAAAAAAAAAAATGTGTGTAAGTAAGAGGACTTAAACAGCTTAAAGAAAACAAGAAGAAAATAGAAAATGAGAGAATAAAAAGAAATGGCAGGATTTTATGCAGAACATTTAAAGTTCCCATGTGAGTAAAGTCCTGCTTTTTGCTTGTGGATGTGGGAAGTCAAGCCAGTACAGCTGTTGATTTGTGAAGGATCACATTTTCACCTGTTATAGCTGGGAGTTTCTCTTGGTTTATTATTTTCTGTGTTAGTCTTGTGTATAGGCTGGATCTTGCAGTGGAGAGGCAGATGTTTGGAAATCTGTGCCTCCTTGCTGCACTACAGCTTGTTACAACATGGTGTTATTCAGTGACTTTGTGAGCAGTTTCATTGTCGCTGAGTTTACATTTCATGTGATTGGATGTGATTTTTAGATTAACCATTGTCAATTTTGTTTTGCTTTCTAAAAGACACATTGTATTACTGTTCTTTGAGCCCCGTGGAAATTGTAAAATGGGTTCCATAAATAATAGATGTGTAAAAAAAATCTTTGTTAAAAAAAGTCAAGAACTCTTGATCTCTACAAGATTAAGCTCTCTACCATTGCACACCTGAAAAATGGTCACCGTAATCAGTCACCGTAACTTTTCAGTGCAAACAGACCAAGTCCCCCATGTGTGCCTGGTTCTCAGTTTTTCCCCCTGCAAGTGAAGCGGATGTTCTGTGCAGGTCGAAGCCCGGTGTTCCCAAGCTGGCTTGTCAAGTACTGCGTTTGCACAGCTGCTCCATCGGCAGCAAATTGTCCCATCCAGAAGGTGCCTGTGGAGGTTTGGGAGTGTCTGTGCAAGGCTCTGTGTGTTTCTTCCCACCCTCCCTCCACAGTGGCAGCGATGCTGGATCCCAGCATCCCCTCTTGTGTGCTGAGGAGCACAACTAGGCATTGCGGGCCAGAGAAGCAAAGGAGAAAATTACTTTTGGTGCTGGTTTCCCGAAGGAAAAGCTCTTTTCCTGGGAGCTGGTACTCAGCAGAGAGGCCCATGCAACTGTGTGTCCAAAAATGGACCTTCACCTTCTTTTCTTTGCCACAGAGCTGTTGCAGCTTGATATGGATCAAGCCCTGGTTCCTCTTCTAATGCTCTGAAGAACTGGTGATCCTGTAATATCCGTGACAGTGAGCGTAACTGAGAAAGGAATCCCTCCTCAAGAGCCTCTTACGTTTTTTTTCCTTTCACTATTTTTAAGACATGTATTTCCTCACCTCAAAGCTAGATTTTTTTCTTAAGAGCATGAAGGGCTAGAAGTGAGTAGCAACGCATGGCAGCACCAGCTGTTCTCCTTTTACAAAGGTGGTGCTGGTGTGGGGTCAGAGCTGAAAGCTGTGGTGCCTGGCGTGGGCAGAGGTGAAGAAAAGCAGGGAAGCACTGGGAGACGAGGCACCTGCACCAGTTGTTACCTGGCTCAGAGAATTTTAATTAGGGAGAGGTGGGATCAAAGGAAGAGCTGTTCGGGCAAGTTGTCTTTTTTGTTTTAATGCAAAGCGCATCGCCTGAAATAAATTTGGGGTGGAGGAATCAAATGGTAATTTTAATGAGGCAGCAAAACGTAATGATGAAATACAGTTCCTCAGGGGCTCCGTTTCATCGTAGCGTGTACCTTTAAAAACATGGGCTTCAGGGGGCAGAAACTATAGCATCTATCTGTGCAGGCTTTTATTTGGCATGGTTGGGTAGGCTATTGAATTCCTACTCCCCGCCTTTAGCTTGGCTGTGTACTATATGTTCTCCACAATACCTCAAGCTGAAAATTGATCTCCGGTCAATACTGTGCGATGATTCGAACCACTCCTGTAATCAGTGCTGCTCGTTGAATGAAATTCATCGTGGGAGGCCTGATTATTGTCTCCGCCAGGACTGACCCAACTGAAAGGGCTATCAAACTGTCTGAATTTGGACACTTTGGACAATTGCCATCAGGAATTATCTATGCTCCCAGAAAGGGCTAAATTCAGTAGAGATGAAGTGCTAGGGTTTATTGATTCCTTTTTTTTTTTTAAACTTTTTTCTTTTTTTCCTCCACTCCTCCTTACTGGGTAGAGCAGAGGCAGCTTTAGCCACATGCTCTGGCGGTTCAGATAGCATTGCTGCAGTGAAGATGAATCTTTTCTGACCCCATGTCAAATTGTCTGCAGCACACACTGGAAGATTTCAGGGCTGCTTTTTAAGGAAAGACCATTTGTCAAAAATGCTACAGCATGTACAACAGCCTCATGGTTCTCTTGGCTACATGCTGCAGTCAAGGTAAAACAGAAAAGTGCCACAGATAGGGCTGAGCACTTACCAGTTTGTGTATCAGCCTCAATACACACGTTCTTGATCTGCAGGTACAGGGAAGAGGAGCTGAAGCCTTCGAGTACCTGATTGGAGAGGGGTTCACCATGCAACTGTGGTTTCCATTAGGTCACTGGTTGGGATACCCTTGTCTTACATTATGAAGCTTTCTGGAGCTGTATAAGCAAAAGGGACATACTACACCAGCACAATGAAGGGCTTATTAGCAGTTAATAATATTTAAACACTTGACACTTGCTTAGATAATGCCTTTTGGTTTTCTCTTAACCTTTGTACAGAAGTACTGAAAGTGGGGCAGATTTTTTTTCTCACCTTACTGGTGTGGAATTTTCAGTTATGCTGATACCACCTATATTGGGAAACCCTGTTTCCTCCTACAGGAGCTCATGCCACTGGTCTTTAATAAAGTGTACTTGAAATAGCGATAACAAATGAAGTGCAAGTATAATAACTGTATTTACTTCACAGAACAGTCTTAAAGTGGATCAGGGGATGTCAAGCTTTAATTACAGAAAACCAAAGTAAGGCTCGTTGGTGAAACTATGCTGCCACACACTGTTGCCTGCCTACCTGAAAAGCTTTATGCAGTAACAGTGCATGGTCTAGACTTGCTAATGGCACAGCTTCTGTCCCCAGCAGCAACTCTTTTGCCTCTGACTCGAGGACCTGGACTGAAATCTTAATTCACTGCAAAGCTCTCATCGATGGGTATGGACTTTGCTTCAGCTCCATTTGATGGAGCGCAGTGGAAGCTTTAAAGGCATTCAGGCCAAAGTCTCTTCACCAAGGGTGATGTGCCTGTTTGTCACCAGATAACCTCCAGTCTTTTAATAGAGTTAAAGCTTCGTGGGCTGGCTCTGCCCTTGCTTAATGCCATGGCATTGTTCCCATTGGCTTCAAAAGGAGGAGGCACTTAGGCTGGGACTCACAAAGGCCCTTAGGAGCCTAAGTCCTATTCATTTCCTGATTTCAGTGGGACTTAGAGTTCTAAATCCCTTTGTGAATCCAAGCCGTAATGCTCTACTATCTAGGCACAAGCATTAACAAGAGTTCTCTTTTTATCCTCTTAGCATGGTAAGCCTGGAAAGTGGAGCTCCTTATTATCTTCCCTGTGCTCCTGAAATAGGCTGAAAATATGTGTAGCTGTTTAAATATGGAAGTTATCTTCTTGCTTGACTCTGAATTATCTTCTCTTTTCCAGAACTATGAAAACAAACAAGTCTGGATGACCAAGCTCATTTCTAGGCTGAAACTCTGCAGGATGGGTGTTGGGGTGGAGAATGGGTAACCTGAATGAAGGGAGAGGAATACATCATTGCTTTAACCCCTTTCTGTCCTTCAGCCTTCCACCCAGCTTGGTCCATTGGGATGTGCATGAAAATAATTTATGTGACAAACCCTTTTCATACTGGGAACTATGCTTTAGAAGAGCCCTGTCCCATAGTATCCATTAAGAACTTGATCCACAGACCCTGTGCGGAAGCCGCGTACTCATTGGTGGGGCCGTAAAGATCAAACCCTCAGCAAGAAACCTTCATAGTAGGCTCTTACGATCATTCTTTCAATGCCAAATGAGTTTTTTGCATCTGCTTGCTCATTTCCAAATATATTGATGGTGGGCCTGGTGCTCAGCTGATGCAAATTAGCTTAGCACCACTGAAATCAGGTCAGTGGCTGTGTTGATTTATCTCATCTGAGGAGTTGATATAGACTCTCCTGTTCTTCTGGTTCTCCTCCCTCTGTAGCCATCTTAATCTGTTCAAGAGCAATGTGAGTCTAGAAATTATTTTGAGTAAAAGAGCGAGCTGTACAATGTGTTATGTCAAAAGTAAATAATGTATAGGCTTACAGAGGATCTAATGATTAGATGTTGGCATATATTCTTGATAGATTAGGAATCCTTATCCCATTAATGGGTCAACTCTTAGCCTCTGTGATAAATAGCTTTGATTGACAGAGAAGCATAATGATGAGATATATTCACTTTGCTGTGATGATCCTAAAAAACAAGGGGTGTCTAGTTCTGAAAAATGCTTTCACCAAAGTAAATAAAACACCCAATCGATCCACAGTTAGAGCAGGGAACTGTTACAGAGGTGCTGCTCAAATCTTACCATTTACAGCAAAGCATGTTTGTAGCAGGTAAGGCTTTAACTTAACTGATTCTGTGTCGATTTTCAAATCCATAAAATATAAGGACTCACCACCTAGTAATAGTTGTGAAGTTGATGGGAATACAGAATGTAGCGTGGTCTTGCATTTAGGGGCCAGGGGTAATGCTGCTGGGCTTAGTTCTGCTCCTCCCCTAGCGAGCCATCCTGCTGAGCCAGGATGAGCTTCTCCAGGGAGCACTGCGACGTTTTCTTTCTCCTTCTGTCATGGATCACTGGTTTTAATGGCTTGTGCCACAGTTTTCTCTGCAAACAGGGCCCTTCCTGCTTTTACGTAATTTTGCTAAAAAATTAGTGAGTCTCGAGTGCTGTATGGAGTTTTGTAACTGGAGAGGTATTGATGAGGGAGGTTATTAGAAGGTTTCACATCCCTTAAGGGACATATATTCTCCACGCTTGGTATCTGTTTGATTACCTCATGTATCAGTTGGGTCCTAAAATCCTGAGAGAGGCTCAGAGTAAAGCTCTGAAACACTTGTTTTTTTCAGGGCATTTGGAGGGATGCTTTCCTTTTACTTGCTGCACTACCAACCTGCGATAGCAGAGCGCGGCATTCTGGGGGGATGCACGAAGTACCTAACCATAGCGTTTAGCAGTGCTGGCCCAGACATCAGAGAGGGGAGGGCTGGCCTTGCAGTGGGCTCCAGACTGCAATTCAGGTGACCTGTGCTCGTTTGCCATTGATTTTTCATCTGACCTTGCACAAGGCGCATAACCTCCTCCTGCCCCGGTTGGCCATCTGCACCACAGGGACAGCGCTACTGCCTCTTTCATGGTCTTTGTCCTCAGACGTATTGAATATATATTGTTCAGGGCAGAAGGGGTTTTACTATACATGTGTGTAGTACTTAGCGGGCGGGAGCTTAGTACTCCACTGGGATTTTTGGGTACTATTGCAGTAATACAATAATGACTGATATCTTGCAGGTTGCTTTCCTCCCACTTTATCACCGTTGCCATCCTGACCCTTTTTTCTGCCTGGAGAGCTGCCATATTGGCTTTGAAATGGTCTCCCATGACCATTAGTCTATGCAATGATTGATGGGTGATACATAGCTTATGCAGCCGATGGGCATTTTGCATTTTGATTTTATTACCAGTTACAGGTACCCTGATTTGGGAGCAATCCCAGTCTGTAAACTCGCTATTTGCTGAAGCTGTAGTTCAATGGAATAACAAAAAACCTAAAAGAAGAATAACCTGGCATGCCCTTGAGAAGTTTAAGGTGTTATTCCACCATCAGGAATCATCGTTGAAGCTTCCGCAGACTTTGTTGCATCCTGGTTTGAATGGATATACTGGAACAAAACCTTAAAATGCTTGCTTGAAAATCTATAATTAGACTTGCTGGGGAATGGTTATAGAATATATTAGACTGAGTGGCTCGTAAGTAATTTTTTTTAAAGCAAATTCATCTGGTTCTCAGAACTGCTTTCTGAAGCAGTGCCAATTGCCACAACCAACGGGGCTCCGGTGACTCTCAGGAATGTATCATTTTAAAAGTGATTAGAGATTAATTAAACAGAGCTTCATCATCTGATGGAATAGCTAAAATATACCTTTGCTTTATCGTAACTTGGCAATAAAAAGGATGTATATGTTCTTAGTGGCCAAAGGTGCTGCTGCGTATTGTGGAGGCAGCGTGCTGCCCATTGACTCTTTGGATGGTTCTTCAGCTCTTCCCTTTGTGACTTTGGAGATGAGGCAGGAGCACGGCATGGCCAGGTATTGCCTAGGGCATCAGGGACCTTTCATTGAGGTCAGGGTGAATGATCATGGTCGCCTTCCGAGACAGCCAGAAATTTTATCTTTGATCTTTCGTGATTTCCTTGGGTAGCAGCTTTTCTGATAAGGAGCTCGGATCCATCTATTTAATCCCAGGGTCTAAAAGATGAAGCTTTTCTTTTCCAAATTAACATAGAAGAAAAAAGAAAAAAAAAAGATGCCTTCTGCACGTCTGTGTTTGACTTTCACTAGCAACTTCTCCTTCTCCAACTGTTCGTCACTAAAACGTGTGCTTGTCGGGGGTGGAGAGCAGGGTTGTAAACACATGATGTTCTCCAAACATCAAGCAAATCTGGCATACCCTTCCCCGCCTATTTTGAATCACAACTGATTTTTCTTTAACCTCTCAGAAATAGTTTTAAAATCCCTGTTGTATGCCTGTAAAGGATAAGCATAACCATAAGATCCTGTGGGCTTACTTAATTCAGAGTCTTTATGGCTCATATTTAGAATGGTGCTTTAGCACACATCTTCCTTGTTTGTTTTTGTTAAAGTAGATATTCCTATTCCACCTTCTCCTGGAATTAACAATGTGTTTGTCATTAGTGATCAAGATAATTCCAGTAATGAAAAATCACATGAATTTTTACAATGGTTCCACTTCATGCTTGCTTTCTTCTTCTCCCTGCCCCCCGCCCTTGTTGGAAGGATTATAAATGTATGAGGAAATGTATGGCTATTCAGGTCAAATTATCCTTTAGCAATGATTTTTATGTTTTGACTCTTACTCTGATATCCATATGTCGGAATTTTGGAGGCTCAACTTTTCTGATCCTAATGTCACTTCATTTTTTGGCTGCAGGAAGCAATTGTAGCCTTCAAAGGACAGGAGCAGAGACGGTTTTGTAAGCGCAGGAAAAACAGCCAGGATGCTGTGTGCATGTTCAGTTTGCAAATTGCGTGCTGAGACAGGCAAAGGCACTGGATGTAGCTCCACACTGAAAAGACAGCGTTCTTGGTGCATCCTTGCTGATACTCGTCACCTTGGCTGGCTTGTTATTCCTGGAGCGTGAAGAACCTACAGATGTGGTCAAGCGTTGTGTACCACGCTGCTGACCGTCTTCAGCAATGCCGCTGCTCCTTCAAATGCCCGAGTGCCGTGCGAAGCACTGCCTCGTGGTAAGGCATCCCACCAGCTACATCAAGAAGGCTCCTTTATCAAGAGGCTGCTTGTTTCATGGTGTTTCCCTTCTTCTTGGGCAAGGAGGTGAGATAGCCAGACCTCTTCCAGGTCTATTGGAAATCTTGTAGGAAAAAAGGTAGAGAGCGCCCTTGGTGGAAAGTTATCTGGGATCTTCTGCTGTAACGGATCAGCATCATTGTGCTGGCTGATCTCAGTTCTTACTGTATCTTCTTTTTATTAAGATCTGAATAAGAAAACCGATCTTAGGTGGTTGTAAAATGTTACTGTGCAGTTTATTTCTCCTAACCTACTAGAGTGTATCCTTGCCTGAGGCAATAAAACATGCTGTCAGATTGTCGGAGTAGAGTTCTATCAAACAAAAAAAAGAAGGAAAAAACCACTTCATTTTGTTCTGGCCTTAAATACGGCAGGATGGCAAAGAAATCCAGTGTAAACCTTTAGGCAGTCTATGCCTTTATTGCAGCCCTTGAAAATAATCCAGCCAACAAGTAAACAAGCATAATTTGGACTGAATGGTGAAATGCTGTGTTTCTCTTTAGTGAGCTCTCTGCAGCCTTCAAAGACAGGTGACGTGACTGGTGGAAAGAGGATTTGTGTGTAGTCAAAGGGCCAGCCTTTATCCTAAAAATGACCTGATTGCCCAATTATTTTTTTTTTTTCCCAAACCAGCTGTTGTTATAAATAGCAGTTTCATATGGACTGGAGGGGTTGAAAGTGTATCTGTTTTTACATTGCTCACTTTGCATTTCCTCCCTGCACTTCAAAGATTTGCTGTTTGTGACTTTGTTTTTTGCCTCTTCCCTTTTTCCCCCAAGCAAACAAAAACCCCCAAACCAAGCTATTTTGTCAGGGATATGAAAATCTCAGGGTCAAGTTGCAGACTTGGCAGTAGAAGATCTAAAACTTCATCTGATTTAATTTTGTAGGATGGTACCTATCAAGTCAAGGATGCGTCCTTTTAAGCAAGCATTGTGTATCCTAGTCCTAAGCTCAATGCGTGCCAGGTGTTCTGTATATACATACAAACATATATGCAGATATACATATGTGCTTGTGTATGTATATGCCCTAGGAAATTTAAGTAAACTATTTACAGCAAGGTCCTTAGCTTGCAATGATATCATGTAGCTAACGTTCACTGCACCCTCCTTGGCACGTTTACAAGAGAGCAAGAAATGAGCAGACACCTCTGCGGCAGTGTTTGAGCTTTGTAAAGTGATCTGCCGCCTTCTCCAGTGGCTGCGTTTTGCAAACTCACTTTGGGGCACACCGTATGCCTCTGCTAGTGCTCGTGATGGTGCAGGAGCAGGCACTCAGGGCCCGGTTTTGGGGGGGGCCTGACCTAGGGAAAATGAGGGGGGTTTCATGTTTGCTTTCTGCTTTTCATGGGATGGGGCCACCTGTAGCCTTTCTCCTCCATGGAAGGTATTGCTTTGAAGACATTAGGGTTTTGGGTTGTACATCAGGACCACACTCCAACTTTTGTTTGCAATATTTCCAGATAGCGTAAGGGGTTAGATACAACCCTGTGTCTTGCTGTAACATGCAAGGAGAGGACTAAAGGGGATTCCCATCTGTACCAAACGCCTGCCTGTGGAAAGAAGGCACTGGGGCTCCCCTCCCCTGAAACCATTCCCTCTCAGCAAGGTTAACCTTCTCAGTAGTTGAGGGTAAATGCTTTCTGAAATGCTTCCTGAAAGCCAAGTGCTCAAGAAGTTTAAGAAAGGCTGAAGTCAGTGGGCTTTAGGCATCTCAACCCTGTCTCTTGGTACTTCTGCATTGCTGTGTAGCCTCACCTCCTGAACCCTGTCCCACTGGTCTAAGGAGGGACAACAGATGTTCAGTTCGCAGCTTCACGGTATTTTGTATTCCCTCAGCTGTTGGCCTCATATTTTATTCCCTGCAAAGTATTGAAATGCTGAAGATACAGTTATTAACATCATTTTGACTCCTTTGTGCTGTTTGTCGCAGATGCATTGCTGTGCTCCAGAAGCAGTGATGAATCTGTGTTCTCCTCACCATTGCAAAATATCTGTCTGCCTTTCTGTGTATCTGTTTACTTGGGTGGCTCTGCAGATGGGGAAGTTAAGGTTGGAGAACTCTACCTGCCGGCTGTAGGTTTGGGATCAGGCTTGCCCGCATAGTGAGTGTGTGTTGTGCTCTGTTTATTCAAAGCATGGGTTGCCCTGACTTCAGTTGTGGTTTTACGTGCACTGAACTTTTGCAGCGGAGATCCTGGGTTCTCACTTTGGCTTTCCAACAATTTTTATCTTTCTGGAAGTTTGACTCCCACTTCAGCTTCTCAGATTCACTCCTGTTCACTGGTGGGGGGGCCCAAACCAGAAAAGGATGGTGTTGGTAACCGGAAAGGCATGAATGCTGTCAATGCCTTCTGCCTCGAGACAGCTCAGGTCTTCACAGAAAGCTCTTGGAAATGTGTGCATTGAGCAGAAGGGTGTGATGCAGAGGTACTGGAAGGGAGGAAGAAAAGGCATCTAGCAGCATGAGAAATAGCCGGCATCCTTCTTACTGGAGCATCCAGATTGAGCAAGCCGGAGACAGGAATTAATTCCCTTTCCCAGGGGCTGGAGCAGAGAAACTGGTGGGTCTCCATTGAAATGTTGCTGAGCATCCAGTGCCTCCCAGTGCTCGCCTGCTGTCATCTCGCTGGGTGCTGCCAGCTCTGCCTGCTGGGCTCTGCACTCCTCCCAGCCCCACCGTATTCTGCTGAATATGCTTTTTCCTTGCGCAGCCGAGTTAATTTTCCTGCAGCGGAGTCCCTCATGAGGCTCCCTGCCTCAGGAATTCGGCCGTCAGCCTTCAGGAGATGCTGCCTGCCAGATTAAAAAATAGCATCCAACCTCCTGCAGGGACTCCCTGGATGGGGTGAATGGAGCGGCCCTGCACCTTGGCTCCACCAATGTCAGTGGCCAAGCATCACGTCTAGGCACTTTACTCTTATTTACCTGCATAAAAAATTTAACTGGCACTTGGGATTCTTGGTTTCTCCAAAGCCATAAGCTACCTCTGGCTGACTTCCAGCCACAGCAGAGGAAGGGAAGCCTGGCTGAGCACTGCCTGCTCACCCTGCCGTGGTGACTCTGTCAGCAGCGGGGGGGAAGGTGTGTTTTGTTCCAGATGCGAACTGGCTCCACGCAGCTCGCTGGGGATGTGTTGCTGTCTCCCAGTAGAGTGGAGGAGTTATGCAGGTCTGATTTCCCTGCAGAGGAGCACAACGCCGCCACTTCCCCGTGCCAGTAAGTTCTTCCTCCCTGGGAAACGAAATAGCTAAAAGGAATAAAAAGTTTGTGTGGACTTTGGAAGCAAGCCTCTGGTTCGGGGTCCCATTGCTTTCTCTCTTTTCTGCCTTACTGGTATTTATGGAGAGAGATGTTTTCATTGTGGTGGGGAGGTGGAGAGGGGAGGAACGCTCCTAAAATGCTCAGTCCTTCCTCTTAAATACGTGTTCCCTGTATTGTCTCATTTCCAGGCTTAGGCATAATGTAGCTATCAAAGCTTCCCCCTTGGCCTCATCGTGCAGCATAGCATATTTTTGCCCTTAAGCAAGGGAAACAGGTGATAAGCTGAAGCTAGCTGTCCTTGTATTGGAAGTGCCAGAGTGAGGCCAGCAGTCCCTGCCACAGTGGTTATGTGCCTTCTACGGATGCCTCGCTTTCCATTAATCCGTGCCGTGTACCAGCTGCTTCTTTTCAAGGTGGTGCAACATCCTAGGAAGTTGCGGTGTTGGGAAAATGGTCAACGCACACTTAGTCCTGCCTCCACAGTCTGGCATTGAGAAGCAAGGAGATAAAGCCAAGCCAGGAGCAACCTGTAGACCAAGAGCAAGCAAGTGGGTGCCTCAGCCTGAGAAATACTAACCATGAGCCAACCCTTTAAAAGTGAAATGTCCTCTCTTCTCCAGTCTAGGAGGCTAAAAGGTCTTGATATCTGTGGAGGGCTTATGGTCTCCACTGGAAGGTGACCTGTTTTGGCCCTTGCAGCCACTACCACTACGTAAGAATATTATTGTCCTCTCTTAAGGAGTGGTTTATCAGTTTAGTTTGCAGGTAGGCGTTGTATTTTAAAGCTTTAGTAGAAGACAACTTTGGCTGGTTTGGAGATCTCCTGTGGCGTTGATTTGTTTGTTGCCTATGCTTGTGCTGCACCTTGCAGGCATCGTACTGTTATGTCCTTGTGAAGCAAAGTGTTACTGTTCATTTCTTGTAGAGGTGAGAGATGGCATTTTTCTTCCCATTGCTTGTGTGTATACAGTTTCTGGGTTTTCTTTAGTTTTCATAGCAGGAAAAGTGCTGACTGATAGATACAGACCCCCATCTTAGACTTTGTTTCCATGGAAGTGAGCAAGGACCTCTGCTCTTCACTTCAGAGGGTCCTGAGCAACCTTGACAGGTGGGAATGCATGAGGTATGGTTCAGGTCAGGAGACGAAATGAGAGAAAAAGGAGCATTGCTGCATGATACCTGCAAATCAACTTTGAGAGTTTTGTTTTCCCTTTTGAGCGTTCAGCCAAGTAGCCTGCCTTCACCTTGTGTTCCCCAAAAAATAAGAAGGGGAAACCACGGCCTTAGCTAGAAGGAACGTAGCTGCGGGAGGAGCACCGAGGGCACCCAGCAGCGTTGCCCCTCGCAATTGCCTGTTTGACAGTTGGAGTTCCTGGAAAGCTGTCTGTTCTCCTACTCCTCGCTGAGGGTTAATGTTTGCAGAAGACATGTGAAATCCTGCCATGACGACTTTAATGAGCACAGGGCATTGCTCAGAAGGTTTCCTGCCTGCTGTCAAATATGCCAAGCCTTTTGACTGCCCTCAAAAGACCTGGAGGCCTTGCAGCCCTTTCAGACTCTCTCACTGTCAAAGTATTCTGCTTAACAACTATCCCAAAGACCACTTCAGTGCTGTATGACTCTGATTGCAGTACAAGGCTATCACACAGTTTCTGTCACTCTTTGTTTATTTTTTCTTTTGCTCTTTTTCTAGAAATGTGGGCCTGTGCCTCACCTGCCCTCCCCTTCAGTCCTTAATTTAAGTCCCACGGGAAACACCAGCAGCGTTACTGCTTTCAGAAAGGCAGGCGTGTTCTTTGGCTTGACAAAGTTCATGCAAATACATACGGCTTTTCCAGGGTCAATAGTGGTTGATTTCGTGATCCAATCTCCCATCTTAAGCAACTGGATTGGGTACCCAGTTGGACATAGGTTTATATGCAACATAGATAGGAAAGGCAAATGTTTGCCCAGACATCAGAAGCTATGTTTCCCCTGTTGCAGCTATACTAGATCCTTTCCTTATAATGCAACCAGCTCCTTTCTGTGCTGTATCCCCTTCTGTATTCCTGTTGATGTAGTCAGCAACATGCAAGACAGTTAAGATTATTTACTCTCCAAAGTGCTGTGACTAAAAGAGAGCTGACTTGTAAGCATCTTTGAGGATAAGCATAAGTCCTCTTTATTTGAGAAAAAAAAGAGGTCCAAGAGATCTTACCTATAAAATACTTTTATTTATTTGCCTTTTTTCTTTTTTTTCCTTTTTTTTTTTCCTGTTAACTGGAAATTTTTTTATTTATTATGAACTGTGTTAACTAAATCTTGGCTGTGAATTGACTCTGACTTGGAAACTGCTATGAAACATAGAGATGAACCAAAGTGGCATCTTACTGTGTAGAGTCCAGAGCTGTCACTGATCTGAAATGCTTGCAGCTTGCCAGTGCCTAGGTGGTGGGTGGCTCTTGGCTCACCAGGGTGCAGGACTCAAGTCACAGTGAAGCATGTAGATACTCAGGAATTAGAGGACCACATATGTGTTGAGCAGGACCACAAATCATGCAGAAGCATGCATTTGCACAGTGCTCTGAAGATGATAAATGCTGTCTAAATGTTCACTCGAACTTCAGCATGAATTAAATCCAATAGAAATTTGGTTTGGACTTTATTTTCAAAATGTTGCAACTGGATAAACAGTTTTTGTGGTGGTTTTCTGGTTTTGTTCATTTAAATATTTATGAAAAATATGGGGAAAAGATTCCATTAAGAAAGAAATCTTGCAGTATTCAACTGACTGTCTTAATACCCAGTTCTGTGGTGTGACTGCAGCACCAAATCCTGCAGATTCCTTTCCTTTTGTGGCTACAGTAAAACATGTGTAGGATGAGACCAAGAAGGGTAATCGGCGTTAGATGTAGTTCTTCCCTGAACCTTAAAAATTTTGTCTGCGACAGGAGTTAGCTCTAGTTTCCCACTTTCTGGAGCCAGGCACAGACTGACAAGCAATAACTGCACTTGGTATGGTTGGAGCAGTGAGCTGAAATCCTCTGGCTGGTGTTACACAGACCCTCAGAGCAGCTGAGCCATCAGTCCCTTCCAGCCTGGAAATGGGAGAATCTGGGCCAGGATTCACAGGAACACTGCCCAAAGTTAGGCTTTAAAACACAGTCTCCCGAATCTGAGACACACTAAGCCCCCAGTGGCTCCCGCAGATGTCGAAAGCTGGTTTGGGAGCTTCGGCGCACCTGAGGATGAGGCAACTTTATTCAGGTGACTGAAGGCAGTTGGCTTTAGGACTGATTTTGGGAACTTTAGCCTGTGTTTCTGGGAGGTTTGTCTTGCAGCAGCCCAGACCTGTATTTGCAGCAGCGAGGATGCTGCCTGCCTGATCAAGGCCTGACATGCAAGGACCTGTATGGTCCTATCAAATGATAAAAATATATAAGGAGGTTGGTTGTTTTTTTCCCCACTCCCAGTAAGCCTTGCTGGCTAAGACAGTCCCTCTCAGTTTAATTTCTTTGTGCTCTTCATTCTCCTACTGTGCTGCGCAGGATCTCAGCCTTTAACATTTTTCACCTCGTTGAATTCACCGTGTATATTAGTATAGTGAATGAGTCATCTGGCATATTTAAGTGCAAACCTTAGAAGATAGCTCTAAAATTGCCTTTTCTACTGGAAGCTGATAAGCTCATTACATATGCAAAAAAGGATGTGTGTATCAGGCAAAGCCAATATGTGACTTGGTAGCGAAGACCAGTCTGAAATACAAAATATATGTAACGATGAATTTAAACACCTTACTAAATCACAGCTGTGCCGTTTTATTAGACATTGTTTCATAAACTATGAAAGCTTTAGCTATCATATAAATCTGTCTCTTAATAGGCAGCAGTTACATTTCTTTATAATTTATTTCTCTGATACTGCTCAGCAAAAACGCACCTTCCTGGCAACTCTTTTTATATATTACATTTTGTTTATCATTGCAAGCCCAAATTTCTTGCCATGCTCTCTCTTCTGGTGCCATGTGAATAATGGAAGTACAATCTAGAGGTTGTGAAGAAGACAGGAGTTACAAAGAAGTCCTTGTGTTGCTGGCACTGAAAAAGAGGTCGAGATGGGCTTCTGCAAGCCCATTCTCACGTTTCTCATCTGGGACCACTCACTGCTTAGGATTTGTTTAGTGCTGAGGGCAGTGGGACATCTTACAATGGTTCAAAATAAACATCATAAATGTACATCAGCCCTCAGGGATTGCTGGTATCCCAGTTTAGACCAGTCGCTATCATTTTTATTGCCCTAATGTGATGCTTACTTGAGTCACTTGTTCCAGACGTGGGAGTAGGTGTGAACCTCTCTGATAAGCGTTCTAGGAGATCCCAGCCGGCAAATACCTAATAAATTACAGTTTGAGGATGTTGAACATGACGCGTGATGCTGATAAGGTATGCGTGTGGACTGCCTTTTAGTGTGATTCTCATGTCAGCTGTCACAGTCCCCTCCAGCCGTCTGGCATGGAGCAGCGGTTGACATCTGGGAGCTGCAATGGGGTTTGTCTGTCCTTCTTTCATTTAGGTCATTAGTGTCTCACCACCAACTCCAGTCAATCAAGAGAGTGGTATCCCCCAGTCCTAAGTCTGCAAAATGTTTTTACGTTTTTCTGTCTGGGGTTTTTACAGATAAATCTAATACCGGATGAAAACATACTGCCTCTCAATATTCTGCTAAGTGGCTAGCACTGGTTTTTTTCACACTGTTTAAACAATTATAGTCTCCCTTTGTCATTAATTTGATGTTTTTTCAACCAATATTCTTGCTCTGGTAAAATGTTTTGAACACTCTTGCTCTGTTTATACTTCTCCATATCAATGAAGAAGCACCAGCAGGAATGGGGGTAGACAGAGATTTCTCTGTGATGTTCAACAGCTGATGCGTTTTGGCCAAATGACCTCTGTAATGGTTCATGCAATAAGATGGGAAATTTAAAGCATTTTTTTTGTTCTAATTACTAGAGGACTGCTTGCCTTTTTTCAGGTCAAACCATTAGTAAAATCTCCTTTTCAAAGTTAAGGAAAGCCTGAGCAGTGCTCATCATTTTAAGAGTCAATGATTCCTCTCATATCTAAAAACAAGCCAACTGTGAATAAAACTGTGGTATCCATTGAGACCTCCTTGTGCAAAACTTCCTTAAAGGAGCATCTGAGAAAAGTGCACTTTTTCTTAATTTTTTTCCTTTTTTTTTTTTAATTCAGAAGGGATTAATAATTTATGTGACTTGAGAAAAACATATCAGCCAAAACCAACATGCCTAGAAGATAGTAGAGTTCTAACTATCGACTCCAAATGAGTGCAGTTTTCTAGAAGTTGAAAGGATCTGTAATGTGGGCTTAGAGTGGGTACAGAAATGTCACCCTGTGGGTTGATGCATTTGTTATCAAGGCCCACCACACAAAAAGTCCAATTTACCCCAAACCAGTGTCTCTGCCAGTTCCTGCAATAGGTTTTTCTCACAAACATCCCATTCAGTATGTCTCTGTAATTTAAATAAGCAACTTAGCTCCTTTAAAAAGTATATACTTACCTGAAATACTTTCCTGCATTTTTAATTTGCTTTTGCTTGTGTCAGACTACTGATGACATTGCAAAACGAAAAGAATATTTGATTGCAGTATTTATAACAAATGCAGGTCTCATTGCTTAAGCCAGTAATGTTTATATATCTGATGCCACCAAACTTCTTCTGGAAAAATACAGCAAGACCCCAGTCTGGCAGGGCCCTTCACTACATCCTTAATTTTCATCTACATTAGTTTTACAGATGCTACTGAGACTCCTCAGTTATTTGAAGCTGAGAAGGGGGCTGGCTTGCTTTCCTTCTGCAGCAGTAATGCTAAGGTTTAAGCCCTATATCAAGCATGGTGTGGCAGCATGCGCCAACAAATCTTGGTATTTTAGAGCATATGTAGAGTTAAGCACATGCTTAAGTTGTGCAGTTGGATGCTTTGCAATGCTTAGTAAATGAACACATCAACTGAATGAAAGAGAAGTGCTACCAAGAGCATCCATCTTGCCTGAGATTCAAGAAGCAGCTGAGAAAGCGGCGTTTTTGTTATTTGGGCAGGTGTGTCAAATGCAAGCGGCAGCTTTGCAACAGAAGGACTCTTCTGTCACGGATGTTTAAGCAAGTTATTAAAACACTTATTCTTGTCCTTTCTGTGAAAAATTGTGGTGAGTAGTTGAGAGATGATTTGTTTATGCTGGCTAACTGCAAACAAAACTTTATCATTTACCTTTTAAAAAATTTAGGGTGAAACCAAGCAAGGAAATTTTAAAAGTAAATAAATAAATAAAGCTGTTAAAAAGCAGTGACCTTCTCAAACACACAGAGAAAATGTGTGTTAGTGAGAACTGGTTACGTGCTACCTTTGGGAAGCTAACATCAATGACAATTAAAATACATTTATCTGTTCTGAAGGGAAAACCAGAATTGATTTGGTTCTTGGTTACCCTTTTTATATCACAACACACAAGTTGAGGCATTTGTTCTTAATTCCAGAAGTTTTCCTGAAAAGGGAGGATTATACCGATTGCTTGGCTGGAGTGGAGCAGGTAGTGGCGCAGCAGCTATTTTAATTGTGTGCCCGTGAGAAGACTGTCTGTATGGGGTGAGATAGGGTGACGTATGTGAAGGCCAGGCTTGAGTGTCTAAAACTTTATTAAAACTCTTGCAGAGTGGTGGAGGAGGATAGTTCCTGAGGTTTTTAATGGGATTGCAGATGTGTGACAGGTTTTGTTAGGGTCACCATTAAAGGTGCAAGCGCCCCACATCAGAAAAGTTTGCTGCACACCTAGAGCAGCTCTTGCTCCCTTTTGGCTTGGGATGTGTCCAACACTCGATCCTGGAGCTGCTAGGAGCCAGGGTCTTTCTGTTTGTAATCTGTTCCACTTACTGGTGCAAAAAAGAAAATATTTTTAATGCAAAACCCATTTTAAAACACACCAAAAAAAAGCCCCTACAGCTGTTTGAAAGCTGTTCAGAAGTATGGCATATTAGAAATAGTCCCAGCTGAAATGGATTAGCAGGCAGAGTTCAAGTGAGGAGGTCAAATGTGTAAACTGAATGCAATTTATCTTGTGGCACTGCAGTTTATCACATGGTTGCAGAAATAAAGAAATACCACACGCATGCACATATTCACACCTAATAATTTAAGAATAACTGGAAAAGGTCTTAAAAGACATTAAAAGGCTTCTGATGACATCATGCTATCTAGGGTAATAAACCAAAGATGGTTGAAGTCAGTTCCAAAATTGCTGTAGCCAGAGATGTCTTTATATGCCTGTCCATATAAATTTCACGTCGCAGGAAAAAGGTATCGAACGCTAGTATTGCATACTAACTGTATGGGGAGACATTGGTAAGATTTTTCCTCTCATGGATTTCTTCATGCTACATTTAATTTATGGGTTTTTTTTTTTACATTTACAGAAATCCTTTAGTGTCCGTATTAGCTGCATTTGCAGATCTTTAAAACTTGTGGGATGCTTTGCCCCTTAGAAAACTGAAAGAAAACTTTGTCAGGGCATGACAGCAGTTTCCTTGGAGCCTATCCTTTTGGGAAAGTTTTATTTTCTGCCTTAGGGGGAGCAGGAGGCTTTTTCCCCCTCCTTTTTAAAATCTTTGTCATTAGCTAGAGGGCTTCTCCCTGAATCTGGGTAGCAGATCATTGGGTAGTTGAATTCCTGAGGGTATCTGCATGGAGACCCCCTGCTTCTCTGGTGGCTTCAGATCCTGGCAGCGCAGGATTTCCAAAGCCCATGCTCTGCTGATGATCCTTCTGTGTGTCGGGACCACATGCGGTATTTTCCATGACAGGTTGCAAAGCTCATAAAATGAACTCATAGAAGCTCATTTAAAGGTCACGGAGGGTGTTCATGAAAATCTGGTCATCTTGGGACTTGTAGATTGGACCGTGTTGCCTTGAGACAACACAGCCTGTTAGTAACCGTTAGTCTTGTGTTGGATATTAATATCATCTAAGGTTGCGCATGTGTGTTAATCACGCTCTGATGTGGGAAGGTATTCCTCTGCACTTCAAAAGATGTTTACTAATGTCACCAAAATAGAAAAGATGATGGGCCTCCTTATGAAGGAGGAACTGACTGGTGAGCCACTTGGAATTAAAAGGTCAAGATAATTTTGCATTTCTGTCACATTGGATGCTAAGTTTAATGATAAAGACGTTTTTTGAAAAACACTTTAGGTGGCATAAACTCCACTGAAGGATGCTAGTGTCACATTAATAATAATTATTTAGAAGTGTGACAAACTCATCTTGAGCAGCCTCTATTAGACACAAACTCGGAATGAAATTTAAAGTAGAAGGTAATTTCTAGATGCAGTTAAAAACTTGTCAGAGTGGAGAAGCAGCCACTTTCTGTCTCACTTTGATTGTAAGCACTGTAATGAAGTAGCTTAGCCTGGCATTTTCCTACCTGCAGCTTGAGCACGGGCAATCCTAGTGCAGTATCTGGTGCAGTTGCATTTCTTATGCATTGAGCTCTGATGTTCTCAGAGGAAAAATACCCAAAACTTGTTTTCTGTGGTAATTTTCTTTTAAAGACTTTTTTTAAACTAGTCCCTGAAGTATCAGTGGCCCTTATTTCAGCCATAATCATTTCAAGACGTGATCCCTACTATTGAGCTGGCATGTTTGCAGCTTTTCTTTATCCTCACATGCCAGTTGCTTGGGGGATAGTAACTGGAGCATGTAGCCCTCCTTCCAGGATGCCCTCCCAGGCTGCATATTTCTGAACTCCTCCTTTGCTTTTGCGCGCTTATCTTTAATATATTAAGAAACTTAATACGTGCGAGAAGTGCCTCAACAACAGCCTCGGGGCTTCTTTGGTTTTAGACCAAAACCACTATGCTGTTTATGCATCCCCATCTACCACTTCCAGTGACCCCAGTCTACTTCTGGTCCGGGCAGCCCCTGTAATCAGGCCATGGATGGACTTTTTAATTGTGACCATCTAGCACCAAAGATGAATTTCTGTGTCCCCTGATCTGGTTCTCCTGCCTGCATTTCTAAGAGCCATTCACCTCGTTTCACGTTAACAAAATTTGGGGGATGGCCTTAAGGGGAGACCATCGATGGGGCTAAGATAATTATTGTCTGCTAGTCTCCATGTTTTTGTCTTGGCGTTTCCCACGAACAGGCCATTTAATAGCAGATCTGTGAGTGTTTTGTCTTCATTTCTCCCAAGGCTGGCCTTTTCAAAGGAACTGGTGGAGGCTAAGGAGAGAAAGCTCATTTTAATTTAGTATTATTGGACTTGATCCCCCTCAAACCCTTGGTGCCAGTGACTATGCTGAGATCATGTCTTAGTTCACATATAGTTTGTGACCTGCAGTGACCGCCCCTATCTGCTTTCTAATAGGTTCAGTGAGATCCCCATAGGACCATCCCATGCCAGTGGATTTCCATGGTTCAGGATGCCCTTGGGCTGCAAGCTGTGGTGGACCTTCACGAGTGCCTCCCCAGCTGTGGTTGACAGCGGTACAGAGCTGGGGTAAGCGCCTTGCAGCTCCTATTTTTAGTTACAAGTATCAGGATAGGGCTGCCTGGTGGCCTGCGGTTCAGCTTGAGGGTTGGGCATGTCCTGTCACCCAACACATCACGAAGCCAGTGATTTAGATTTTAAAGATGACCGTTTTGGGAAAGGACAAAAATCTATAAACCAAAATTAAAACTAACTATGGGTTGAATGTATGCACAGGAGAAAGGTTGCATTAACCCTCTTTTATAAGGATATTTTAAAAAACCCTCATAGCATTGACTTAACGTGGAAGAAATGGAACCAATATGTCCTAAGTTTGGATGCTGGTGTCTGGTGGGATTTTTGCTTTGTGTGTGTTGTTTTGGTAAAGATTGGAAGCATTCTAGGGTTGTGCAGTGCTATGCATTTTATGGCACATTTAAATGTCTATAACATAAATAGCTTTACCATCAGAAGGCGTAAATGTCAGCCTATTGACACATTATAAAGACACAAATGGAATGTAGCCTGGCAGACTGGTGCTGGTTTTGAGATTTAATAGTACATCTGTATCATTTATCCCAGTGGGAAATAACACAGGATGTTGCCTTGTAATTTTTTACTACTGTATAATAAAATGTAACCATAATAAATGGTGTCTAAGCAAGTAACGCAGCAGATTCTGGATTTTGTCCAGTGTGTCTTTACCACTTATCTTAGGTTAGCTTTGCCCCCCCCCAACATTAGGCAACGTATGATTTTGACTGGATATAAATTGAATGTGGATCTCTTCAATGTGTTAGGGAGGTTATCTATGGAGAAAGAGACCTTCCTGTACCAAATGCATCCTACCTCTTAATTAGCTGGTGTTAGCAGTGTACTGGTTCATTCGTCTTCAAATAACTCACATCCTAAGTTGAACTGTCCTTGAAAGGGTCTGTTCTGCATTTCTGTACTTCAGGAATGTGTTTGCAGGTTGATTGCTTTCCCAAATGTCCTTACTGTGATATGGTGTTACGTGCAAATAACCTTTTGATAAGAACTCGAGCAACGATATTTCATCGAAGCGTTATCAGACTCATGCAAATTGAGAGCAGGGATTTGGTCGGTTTATGTTGGTTGAATTTAACTTATCGCATATTCCCTGCCCAATGCTAATGGGGCATCTTACGTACCTTTCAGCATGCTCAGGAGGTGCTGTGTCCTGCCTGGTGCTGGTCCTTCCCTAGCTGCAGTGTCTGGGCTGTCGCATTGCTGCAGGCTGTGATTTTTTATTAAAGCCATGAGAAGTCTGAGAAAGGACTTGGCATCCATTTAGGTGCTTCTGCAGGGGCCTGATAATGCAGAAGGGCTCTCCGGGTGCTTTCTAACATCTGGCCTGCGATGTTCCAAGTGAAGAAAAATATGAAAACATTATTCTGTGTGTATGAGAGTACTGCACATTTGTAAAAAGACAATTAACATAGAAATGAGGGAGGCTTTTGATTCATCAAGTAGATTCAACAGACTGTGTCATTTCCTTGATTTTCATTTTAATTAGGATTAATCAGTTTTATCTTCTAAGGTCTTTACAGGGAATTTACACGAAACAGAAGACTTTGGTCAGCGGTGTGCCAGTGTAATAGCCCCTACTTGAAGAAATCCAGCTGTGGCACGTATAGCCAGGATTAGATTTGGCAGGACTCCAGGCTCTCTTCTCCTCTCACATTAAATGCCTTGCTGTTGCAGGGAACCCTCTGGGCCTTCCAATATCAGGGCCTGGGCTTCATGGAGCTGCCTGGTTGCTTGCTTCTAAAACTACTTGGGACCAATATATTGCTTGGAAAAAAAATCCTTGGGACGCCAGGTTGAAATAATGGCTGCTTTCTGCTCCAAAGACAGACACAAAAAGTCTTGCTTAACCCCAGCAGCCATTGGTCCCGACAGCTGGGAGCTAGAGCCGGTTGAGACAAAATGAAGCTGACCTTTTTCTCCTCAAACTCAATATATTTCACAGAAGCGTATGGGTTTGGATGGAGTTTCGGAGGTTCTGTTTGAAATGTTAGAAGCGGAAAGTGAGGGAAGGGAGCCAGGTAGTTATATAGGAAGGAGAGCAGCATCCCAGTGGCCTCGTAGGGGAAGCGGCGAGGTTTAAGTGTGTGTTCTGCATGATACAGAGCAGAAGCATGACTCCAACACGCCTTAGGTGAGTGTTGCTGTCCTAGCGTCGGGCGATGTCTTCTTTTTGTTTTCCTTTTTTTTGCATCTTTTTAAAAGTCTCTTTCTCATCCCACCGAGAAAAAAAAACAACTTTGAAAACTGTTACAAAACCAAATGAATCTTTCTGGTTTAGTTGCTAGATGTATTTATGAGTAGACAAATTTCATCTTGGAAATGAGCATCATTTGCAAACATGATGAGCATTTTATTATGATTGTTTTTCTGTACCTAAAATAGATGTCTTGCTATGAAAACTTCCATATAACATGTAGGTGAAAATTTAGCTTGCAGTTTGTTTCCTTAGTGGAAAGGATATGATCGTTCCAGAATATATGAAATGTAAATGTTTTCCTATTAATTATAGGAGAACAAAATTTCATCTATGTGGGCCCTACAACAGTAAGTATCAAGGGTAGGCTTTAAGCTTCTTGTACACTCAAATAACAGATTTGAAAGCCATTAGGCATATGAACAAGAAAATGGAGACAGAAGGCAAAAAATGCTGAAGGGAAAATCCTACTGAAAGCCCACAAAGTATTTTCAAGCTTACAGAAATGACCTGCTCCGTTCCTGTTACACAGAAGTGTTAAAATGAGAGCAGGCGACCCCTCTCCCCCAAATCATTCATCTGTTATGTCTGCGATGTATTTAGACTGAATCCTTTCCCAGATGCTGTGGATCTGTCGGTTCCAGGGGAAATTAATGGGATTTTACCATTTGCTTTGAGGAAAAGAGGACTGGACTTTCTCCTGCTGTCTTTGGCAGGAAGGAGCGAGGAGCTTTCCTGTCTGCTTTCTTTAAATATTGCGTCTTTTTAAGCCTTTTTGCCAGATAGCCTAATTTGTGTTACTGCACTATACCATGTTGGAAAATTACAGAGGTTAATGTACAGCACTGTGATACACAACCATAATGGTAGACTCTAATGTTTTTTAAATGGTAAACCAAAGACATTCATAATACGAGTTGCAGTGAATTGCCTGCAATTCTTGCCAGAGATTAGTTTAGCATTGCTTTTAATATTTTATGCACTGAAGTTGTTTGCAAAGACTAAAAGCTTCACTCACTTTGCACACTAGTGCTTTGCTCTTTGCCTGTACATAGCACAACAGAAGCACTCTCTTGCTGATGAATTGTATGGCAGGAAGTTTTATTAAATTCCAGTTATACCGCCTTGGAAAGATTTTTCTAGTAATCAATGAAAACTGTATCAGATTTATGGTGTCATAACTGGGCTGGGTAGTTAGAAATCTAACCTTTTGTAACATCACTAGTTGCATATTAATATTTTTAAATATCTAAACCACATATGAATGACATAAGAGGTTTTGATTTTAAATGTTACCGTAGAGATTTGACCGTACATAATCCCATTAAAATAGAAGAGTACAAGGTAAAACGATCCATTTGCAATTATAATTGTGCATATTGAGATTGACCATTCCTTAAAAAATTAGAAGTGCAAGGTGGAAAAGGGCACTTGAGCAATCACTCTTTGTTGAAAGCATTGATGGAAGAATAAAAAAATTGAGGGGAATCGATTTGTCAGTAATGTGAACAAAAAAGTATGGGAAGCATTTCTTTGGAAGGTGAAGGGAAGGTAACTCTTTTGCTGTCATAGTTAGCTTTGCCTGGAGAGCCACCACAAAAATACATGATCAAACACAGAACAGCAAGTAACGCTATGAACTACTTCATCTGCTCTTGACGCTTGATAAATAAAGTGTATTAGTTGATCAGCTTAGTACTGGAGAGTCAGCATGGACTCATGAGTGCTCCACAGAGGAGGTGGCTTTTGTTCTAGCTCCACTGGTGGCCTGCTGTTTGACCTTGAGCAACTATTTTTTGTCTCCATGCCTTCCTTTCTGCTATTCCTTGATTGCTTTGTCTTCTTGGAGGATGAGCTCTTTGGGAGAGAGATTTCTTTGCATTGTGTTCTGTGAACAATGAAGTCTGAGCCTAGCTGAAGCCTCTAGGGGCATCTCTAACACAAATTATAATTGTTAGCTTTAATCACTTTCATCAAAAGAGATTGGTAATGGAGGATGGCAATGTGTGGGATTTGGAGAGATCTGTAGGGTGCATGTTAATTAAGTCACCATAGGTGAAAGTTGCTGATTTGGCTTCATAGGGCTGATGCAGAGACACTAAAGCCCAGGGGCGATGCTGTGCTGCTCCATATGGGTTTTCATCTCCAAAAGCTCGACACTGGGTGCTCGATCCTCTGCTTAAACAGAGCCAGAAATGAGGTGCTTGGTACATTTTAGCAAACAAGGCTTTTTCCCAAGCCTCCTACTGGTTGGCTAAACCTTTGTGTGGTTTTTTTTGTGGGTCCCTCTGCTGTGAGCATTAATGACTGAAGTCAGACTGCTTGGCTTTTTGCAGTGAAGACAGCTGGTTGAGGGTGAGCCATCTTGTCTTGATGGATTCTCCTCCCAGCCTTTGCTGTTGCCGAACAGAAAGTGTTTATCGTTGCTCTCCCAAATAGCAGCTTCTGTTTTGGCATGGAGGTGCAGCAGCATGCCGGTTTGCAGATTGATTGCCCTTCTTCTGGCGTCTAGTGATGCAGAGCAGTATGCCCTTGTCCTATTTGGGTGGATGCATTACTCACCATAGCAGAGGATTTAGCAATATTTAGTCGTATGAATGCCAGCAGTCATGTGCAGTCATGTTAGTAGGAGCGGGCTGTGTTGAAGTATCTACGTTACCCATTTAGCAGTAATCTCTGCAGGTGGAGCTTCAGGGTAACATGGGATGGAGCAAGGGAGAGAAGGTAATTTTCCCTCTCCATTAGCATCTTAAGTGAAAGCACTTGCCAAATTGTCCAGGCAGAGTAAACTGGGGAAGAACTGTGTAAGAAACAACAAATGGTTTCTGAGAAGAAGTACTGTAGGTTTTAGACAGGAGCAGGTTAGTTGAGTGGTGTGGAAAGCAGTCAAAGAAAATAAAAATGAGCTTCCCTTGCATATGGGGCAGGTGCTGTGCTGCTGCATTAATAGGAGTCAGAGATAAAGCAATGTCTCTTTCTTTAGTGTGTTTATTCTATCTTTTAGGGCTAACGCCAAATCCCTGTAGTTCCTGCAGTGCACCCACTGCCAGTGAGCACTTGATTCTCTAGCAAGTATTTTGCAAGATCTTTGCCGTGCAGGAATCTCTGTATTGTTCCCTTCTTATTTTAATAAGAACAAGAATTCCCCAAACTACATTTGAAATCTGCATAGAAATAGCATATGGCAGAGGCCAACTCAAGGTTATACATTTGGCATTTGGGGAGGGAAGGCAAGAAAGATTTACCAGTCAGTACACTCACATTATGATAAAATAAAGGTGAGCTGGGAGGAGAGCATGTGCTGAATCCTAAAACGACACAGAAGAGCCATAAACCACTGTATGTTGTGCTATCTCTAGCCCTTTATGCTCCAAGCAGAAGTGAAATCTGGGGTATCATAAATGAAACGAAGTTCTTGTTTTAATTTCATTTAAAAAGCCGTTGGAAGGTAATGGGGTAACAAACATTAACTTCTTCAGACTAGGCAATCCACCATTTCTCTGCTCTATACTGCTACCATCAAATCAGAGTTATTCTCCAAAAGCTTCTTGGAACAAGATGGACGTTTTGCTATAAAACACAAGCGGAGTAGTCTAAACAAATGGCATTTTTCCTAGAAATAAAGTGTATGGATGCCCTCATGAGGTGTTGCCTGGTCTGCTCTACACTTGTAAAAGCATTTTTTCCATCTGAAACTGTATATATCTGATCAAAATCCAAGGCTGAAAACAGCTAACATCTGGAGACTTTTTCCTTTGTACAGTGAGAAATGATAGCTGGTCATACTCTGAGTTTGCCTGTAAATTTCTTAGATGGTCCAAAACCTGTTTACTGCTTACAGAGGCAATTTTGCTGACAGGCGACCTGGAATAGGTCTTTTTTTCTTCTAGAGCATCCATACTTGCCTATTACAGAGAAATCACTCAAAAAAGAAGCATGCATGCGGGACTCAAGCCTTGTTTTCAGTTTTAATTTACTTGTCTGACTTCCAGGGTTACTGAATGCAAGTGATTGTTCCTTTAATAAGATTAATTATGCATTGGGGACCAATGCCTCAGCCTCCTTCTTTTCATACTCTCAGGGGAGTACCTGCCAAGGAGTGCATAGAACTGGGGTGAAACTTTCCTTTTTTTTGCATCAAAGATTAAAATAGGACTGTTCTGGATCAGCTGAGCTGTGAAACCGTAGCCCTAGGACCGCTTTTTTGGTCTGCAAAGTTTTTAAGGTACAGGATGGTCCAGGGTGTGGGACCACGGCAGCAGGGGGAAAGCTACGCTGCAGTCCCTCTTGGGAAAGGCTTAGGGACTCGCCACTGCAGCTGGAGCAACTGGCCCCAGTTTAACGCTGCATGCTATTTTAATCAGGCTTTGTAGTTTTTCATTTTAATAAACTTCTTCCAAATGAAATGACCTGTGTTCTCTGCTACAGATTGCGGAAAATGAGCTGGGCTTGTGGCTAATGTTGGAAGCAAAACTTAGGCAAGAGGACTCATTGCTATTTCCCTTGTGTGGGTTTTTTATTTTGTTTTCTAATTGTTTAATTGGGGTGGGACGCGGTCCCAGGGTCCTGTGCCATCCAGCTTAACTCTGACAAAACTGATTCACAATGAAGTTTCAACTGTAGCAATCCCAACTGTGAGGAGCAATTTTTCATGTGTAATTAATCCTAATAAAACCAACACTTCCAGGAGGCTGACCTGGATCCATGCATTTCATGCTTTTGTCAATTAATGTTACATTTAGCATCTAACACTATAGTTAGAAGAAAATACTGAAGGTGTAAGGGGACAGAGGAAATTTAAGATGTAACTGCTGAGGAACAGGAATTAACATCCTTCCAATCATAATTTATTTTACGATCTTTTGAAACTAGATGTTTCTGTATTATTCTTGTGCTGCAACCTCTAAAAATCTCTGTTAAATCCTCTAGTATAACAATAGTTTATCCAGATCACATTGGAGTCTATTGTGGTGAAGAGATACTCTTATACCTACACATGTGTTTGATAACTACTTGCATCTCTAAGGGTTTTTTTGGTTATAATTGGCAGTGATAGCTTCCACTGATTTTTCATCCAACCATTGTTGGGTATGTGCTCGTACTGTCTTCCCATACAGAGATGTGCTTCATAGAGATTAAAAAAATCTTACAGTCTTTTTAAAATCAGATCTGTTTGACTGGGAGGTTCCCGAGGCCCGGGAGCGCCGGGGAAGAGCGGAGGGACCCGTCCGGAGCCGGCGGCTCTCTCGAGAGAGGCTGACGCGGCGTGGGCCTTGCCAGGGGCAGCCGCGGGGGATTTGAAGGGCCCTGAGGCGCGCGGCGGACAGGCAGGCAGGGCGCAGCCCCCCTCTTCCCCTTCCCAGCTCGGGAAGGCCGCTCAAGCGGAGGGCATCGTCCTCGCAGAAGGAGACCCAGGCATGGTTGCCACTCGGGTGAAAGCCATTGCCGGGAAAAATGTGGTGACCCAGACGGAGCTCCCAAGCACACGTGCAGCTGTCGAGGGCTCCGGCTGCAGGGAGTGCCTGAGCCTGTCACCGGTGCCGCAGGGCAGCGGGGACAAGCCCTGTGTGCGGCGTGACCAGGTGGGTGATCTGCTCAGCCTGGTGGCAGAGCTGAAGGAGGCGGCGGAAAGGTTGAGGAGTGTCAGGGAGTGTGAGAGGGAGAGAGATTGGTGGGCCCGCACCCTGCCATCCCTGAGGCGGAGGCAGCAGATGGAGGCTCCGCAAGAAGCGGAGGTTCCCCTGCCCTCCTGCCGCCAGGCAGGAGGGGACCTAAGAGATGGAGGGGAATGGATACGGGTCCCTGCTCGGGGAGGCAGGCGAATCCCCTCCCGGTCTCCCTCACCTTCCCAGTTGCCCCTAGACAACAGGTATGGGGCTCTGGAACTTGAGGACCAGGCCCGTGAAGATCAGGGTGTAGATGAAGGCCTATCTAGGGAGGTGCCTAGGCACAGTCGAGCAGCCCCGCGCATTCTCACCTCCTCTGAAAAAAGAAAAAGGAGGGTAATTGTCGTAGGTGTGGCCAGCAGGAGCAGGGAAGTGATTGTCCCCCTGTACTGGGCACTGGTGAGGCCGCACCTTGAGTCCTGTGTTCAGTTTTGGGCCCCTCACTACAGGAAAGACATTGAGGTGCTGGAGCGTGTCCAGAGAAGGGCAACCAAGTTGGTGAGGGGCCTGGAGCACAAGTCTTGTGAGGAGCAGCTGAGGGAGCTGGGGCTGTTTAGTCTAGAGAAGAGGAGGCTGAGGGGAGACCTTATCACTCTCTGCAACTACCTGAAGGGGGTTTGTAGTGAGGTGGGTGTTGTTCTCTTCTGTCAGATGGCTGGAGATAGGACGAGAGGAAATGGCCTCAAGTTGCAGCAAGGGAGATTTAGGTTAGATATTAGGAAAAATTTTTTTACTGAGAGGGTTGTCAGACATTGGAATAGGCTGCCCAGGGAAGTGGTTGAGTCACTATCCCTGGAGGTATTCAAAAAGCGAGTAAATGGGGTTCTTCAGGACATGGTTTAGCGGGCATGGATGATGGTTGGACTCAATGATCTTGAAGGTCTTTTCCAGCCTAAATGATTCTATGATTCTATGACCAAAGTTGTTCATTGCTGTATCCTCTGGTGCATGTATAGCAGAAAGTTCATGAGTGCCTAAGTCCTCAGAGGCAAGTATAAATGTTTGTTAATTTCTTTCTTTTTCTCTTTGTTTCCAGAAATGTTGGATTCGGTATCCTGCAAAAAATAGTGTGTGGATTTTTAGCACCTGAAGAACAAGAAAAGGTAAATTACTGGACCATATATTCTAGCCTCATTTGTTAGCTGTGATAAAATACTAAACTGCTTGACCTGATCACGTTGTATGAGCCTACAGCACCGTTTCTGCATATGGGGTTTGTGTATTTTCAGTTATGCAGGCATGGTTGTTTCTTGAGAATATTCCTTCATGGAAAGGGAGCAGGGGAACAAAGGCAGCAGAGCATGAAAATGCTGAAGCACAATGGTAAGGAATAGTGCACCGTGAATTTTTTAAGTGCATGTAGAAGTGACAAAGGTAAAAGGGGGGGGGGGGGGAAATCAAGGTTTATATGTGCCAGCGGAAGAGGTTGTGGACTTCCCTATATTTCCAAGACTGCCTAGCACAGCCTTGCAGCACGGCGGGCAAGTATCGAAGGAGGCTCAGTGTTCATCAGTGTTACAGCAGCCTCCTCATGTTTTGGTGACCAAGTAACTTGTGGGGTGGTGCACCCTGCTCCAGAGGTCATGAGCTCCTCTGCTGCCTGTGAGCCTGCGTCTTGCAATCGAGTCTCTTGATCCTCTTGGGTCATGACATTTTGCTTGGGCAACGCAGCTAGACAGGGCTGTGGCTCAGTCGCTGGTGTTAAACAAAATGCTGTTCATCAAACTTTCATGAGCCACTTTGCCAGGGGCTGCATCTTGAAAGACTAGGCTCCGAAAAGCAGTGAGGAAAGCTGTGCTGCTTCGTACTGCTGCCATCTCCTGTACTTTCTTCCACCTTCTTTCTGAGGCTGAGAGGCAAGCATCCCTGTGGGTCCTTGTGTGGTTTTGCACTTTGCTCCTTTGTGGAGACAAGTAATGTAGAAGTTGGGCAAGGAGGGCATGGCCATGTTGAAGAGTGGTGGTCCTGCTTGAGCTGGTACATCCTTCCAGCTGTACGGTGATCCAGAGGAGGGATCAGGACCCCATGTCTGCCTTAAAGCCTGTGCATGGCTTCATTATTACTGTGGATAACCTAGAGGAATCTACATTAGCTGACCCTTTCAGTTAGTTTTTGTAGTAATTAATATATTAACTTCAAAGGTAGAAGAGATGTATGTAGATGCCCCAGTATGGAGAGAAAAGGAAATATGTGAAAGTCTGTACATTTGAGTATAGCAAAGCAAACATAGTGAGATTTAAAAATACAGATGTGAAGAGATACAAGTAGGAGTTGTTGCAGGGTTCAGGAAAGCTTCTGTACGAACATGTAACATGTTCTTATGAGACACTTAATTTCATTACTTGGGTTCGAAAAATGCATATGAGTGACATCTTGTGTTCACTACATCTGCAGTGCCATACTGCACGTGCATTAGCAGTGCATTTTAGAGGCAATATGTAAGCCAACAAATCATAGGGTGGACCAATGCTGTCTTCTTCCTGTATCAGCATTACAATTTGCTGGAAGCCCATCTTCCCACCCTACAAATGGAAGTGCCTTCTCAGTTCTCAGGAAGGATGTTGAAATGCACTGAAAGGGCTTAAATTTGCAACTTGCTTTGATTCTTATGTATTTTGTTGTGGTGGACACTGCATGCATCAATTTAATGCAAAATTATGACAGGAGAGGAAAAATAGCAGACAGAAGCTCTAGGAGTGAATAAATGCGTGATCAAAATGCATTAAGCTTTTCAAGAACTACAGTCTCCTGTAGTTTGGGCGCACAGGGTTTTGAATTACCTTCCATGAGCTAATGAATGGCATTTGTTTTGTTGAATACTTCCATTAGGATTTACGGTGTCATTTAAAACTCTGTAAAGCCTGGTGTCACCATCAGCAGCTCATTTCTCTGCCCTGGGACTGTCATGTTCAGGCATTTAACATGGATGGGAGATGTAGGGTAACTTTACTGGGGACTCAAACAATTCATTGCTTTGAGTCTAAGTTGGTTTATCCATGTCAAAAAGAAAGACTGAAAAATCCAATTTATTTTAAATAATGATTTTCCCAAGGGAATAATGGAAAGGTGTTTTATACCTTTCTCCCCCTCACCATCCTGCAGTAAGATTACAGCAAGATGCAATGCATTGGCAAAGGGAAAGACTGTGCAGCACTGTTGAGTTTCACTGGTATTTCACTGGTCTTTTATAAGAAGGTGAAATATTAGTCTAAGTTATCTGTGCAATTTAAAATTATCTCAATGAATCCAATTGTTCATGTTTATTTATGCTTTTAGTACAGTTGTAAAGAGATTTTTTTAAAAAAACCAGTATTTCTTTTTGCCAGTAAGAAACTAAAAACACCCCCAGATTCATCACGGATAAGTGCTTTCCAAGGACTTAGAACAAAACTACTTGTGCTTTAATGCAATGTGGCTCAAACAGGGGAATTATTCCCACTGGGTTTCTTAAAAGCTATAGACATTGTTTTAAAGTTTAAGCATAAGCAATATTGTAAGTAGATAAGGGTATGTATGTAGCAAAGAAATGGCCACTCACATTGTTATATTTGATTAATGTGTCATTTTTATCAGCTTCTCCTGTTCTCTGAGGTCAGGTCGTTGCACGCAATTTTTTTTTAGCCCGTGAAAGGGATCCCACAGAATCATTTAGCTCTGTTGAGTGTATAAGCAGGGCAACCGCGAGCTCTATAATTCCTCCAGACTTCAGCAGCGTCTTTTCATTTGGTAACGCGTGGCACTAGGTTGCAATGGCTGAGCTAGGGATGTCTCAGACAAATTTCATTGTACTGAAGAGATGCTAGCTGCTCTGTGCGTGCGCCGTCCCCTAGGAAAGGCTTTGCCCCATCTTATGGGAGAGGCTGACCTTGATGGGGGTGCTCACCCCCATCAAATGGGGGCTTCTTGCAGGTGGAGTGGATTTCATGCTGTGCTGCTGTTAGCATCAGTGAGTGGGGTCCGAAGCTTCAGAAATTGATATTGCGCTTTTATTCCCTGTGTGGCCAGGCCAAAGTAAGAGATCCCAAGGCTCAAGGGCACAAGAAGCACTCTCTTCTTTTGTTCTCGGTGCCTTTTTTTTTTTTTAATTTTTAACCGGCTGGCCATGACATTAAGATTTCTAATTAATTTAGAAACCACAGGCAGTTGAAGAGAGTGAGCAATGTAATAACTGGGCCATGGGGCAGAGTAAAAGCACATCAATTATTCAGGCAGTCTCTGCTGCTTATTCCCTTCCCGGAGCTGGGCTGGCTGTCAGTGTGTGTCAGTGATGCCGCTAATGCCCTTCAGAATTTACATGCATAAACAGTGGCCTTTTAAAATCTGCATGAGGATAACTTCAGCATTTCCAACGATAGCTGCCAGCAGCGTGCTCTGTCTGGCAAGCGCCGGGGGCTCCGACCAGTATTTTGGGTGCCTAGTTCAAAACCGGGATCTTGGTAGGCATGTCCGCCCCTGCTGCGGAGAGTTGCTCTTCAAAGAAGTTGAGGGGCAGTCCGAGCCATGGGAAGAAAGAAGAAGTCCTGCTTTAAAATGCAGATGGTGTCCAAGAGTGTTCTCTCTGGGTGAGTGAAGACCAACATCTCTTACAATGCATCACCCACTCCTGCTATTTCCGTGATGTCCCCGAAGTGCACAGTGCAAGGATGCCATGGATGCCACTGGGACTGGACCCACTGCAGTGGCCCTACAGGGATGTGGCCAGGAAGCATCCACCTCCTTCTTGCTGCTGTGGCTATTTCACATCCTATGCTTTGGCTTAGCAGTGGGAAAGTTTGAAAACGAGGAAGATTTTCTCACTGTAAAGAACTAGATTCATTGGACTGTGGTGATTGTCTTAACATGGGTGCACTGCAGAGTCTCATGTTAGAGATGCCACAGTGAGCAACACTGATTTCTGCATTGAACCAGCAAGGGGCCTGAAAATTGGGGAACCTGTTGGATTTTTCTGCTGTGGACTACAAGTGGAACACGAAGCCTTATTTTCCTGGCTGGCCAGCATGGTTATCCCTACTGCTGGAGGCAGCCACCTTGCTTTTTAAAAAGTGAACTAATTTGTGAAGGCAACGAAATAAAATGAGCCTCGCTAATTGTGTTGTGCTGGTGAAATGACCAGCTTTGGTTCGGAAAATGCTGGCTATAATTAACAGTGAAAGGCTTTCTTCTCTGATCTGTGTAGCCATTTATGAATCACTTCTCCCCACGGAAACTTTTAAATCTGTCTCACTGGGGAGCCTGAGGAGGAACAGGTAAAATGGATTTGCTTTAATAGCTGTGGTTGTAACTTAAACACTTGAAAAGATATTAAGCATTTTTCTCCATTAGCATTTCATGTTGATCCTGATGATATACCAGCCGAGGCTAAGGCAGGATCAGCGTTCATTAAATGGAAGAAACTAAACGCTGTAGACAAATGCTTTGGCTAAATGGGGCCTTCATTGCACTGAGAACAAGAATGCAATTAGCTGAAATGTTTGTTTACAAAATCTAATTCCTGGGGAGTATCTTCTCAGATTGCTGCCTACATCTCTTGGGCTGGTTTTGTTGCCATGGCTTGTAGATTGACGAATTTTGCAAAGCTTGGCTGTAGCACGTATATAACGGACAGGTCAAACTTTGCATGGTAAACCTGAACCCAGCTCAACAGCAGGGGCTAAGCTGCAGATACGCCAGAGTTTATTTGTGCATTCCTTCCATCTATTCTACAGTTTACAGTTAGGTGCAATTAATAATAATTATTAGATGTTCCAGATATTAAATGGTGTAAGCTGAAGAGAAGCTGGAAATTGTGCAGCGCTGAGTGTTGTTATTGCTATCCTCCTGTCCCCCAACTGGAGCCTAAACCAGGGAAATCACAAAGGGGTTCCAGCTGTGTGAGGATGCATCTCTCCCAGGGTACCTGCATGAAGAGCCTTGTCCTTCTGGCTGGTTGAGAAACGTGGACACCCTCAGAAGGTGATTTCAACCATCCGTGATGCGAGTTTGGAAATGCTGCTTCTCCTCAGGTTACAGAAGGAGCCAAGGGGAAACATAACTGCTGCAATCCAGATATTAGGGTGGTGTTTGGGTTTTTTTTTTTTCAGTTGGGTGTTTTTTGGGTGCGTGTGGGTTTAGGGTTTTTTTTTGTTAAATTAAGGCCACTAACATGGTTGAGGAGTTATATTTAGGAGAAGCAGGAGGCAGGGAAAAACTCTTGTAGGGAAATGTAAACATGGCTTGTGGGAGCTGGATGAGAAAACTGATCTTGACAAGAAGAAAATGGCTCATGCCGCTTTTAATATTGGCTGTGCATGAAGGGTGGGAGCTTGGGCATTTCATTCTGTGCCTTCGCACAGGTGATGAAGTGCCGATGGTGGGGTTCGATTTTGTCACTGCGTAGGGTTTGTGGAGTGTGAAGGATCAGACGTTTCGAGCGTCTGTTGATACCAACAAAATAGCACGTATTAATTTTAAAGTGTGTAATAAAACATTGCTTTGCACGCTAGTATATGGTGTGGCAGTATTTATTAGCTCATTTTCTTCTTACTCTGTGCGGTGGCTCTACTTTCTTGCAGTTATTTCTTGTGGCTTCCTTGCAAATGAATAGAGTGTCTGGATTTACCTATCAGGTGACATTGGGCAAGTAAGCATTTCCTGGACACATTTGCCTCATGTGTCTGGTGGCAAACATTAAACAGTTACCAGAATAATACAATTTCCTCCCCATTTGCTGAATACAGGATATTAATGGAATAGTCAGTATAATCTGTTAGGCGATGGCTTATAGTCATGTTAAATGACGGGGAACAGACTAATGAAGACCATCCTATTGATGGATAAGGGTTACAATTCACCAACCCCACAGTAATTGAAATAAGAAAAAAGCTGCTTTTGCCTAATCCACAGAGCAGTAGGCGATGGTTGGGTATGTCCATGTGTGTTGTACTGAGTAGGGCTGCAAAATGAGGGGGTGAGCTCTGGACCTCTGTGGGAGGTTGGGATGGGATGGGACTGCTGCAGTGGCTCCTTACCTGGTTGCAAGAGGTAAAGTCTCAAAGTCTTTCAGATGTCTTAGCCATGACTTGTTAATGAGCTCATTGCAGTGTTGTGGATCTTGCTGCCTCCTCCTGTGCAAGTGATGCTCCCTGGCAGCGCTTCTCCTCCTTCAGGCAGTGAAAGGGGAATTGCAGGAGTTGATGCAGGGGCTTGCTCCTTGGGAGGGGCTGCTCAGGGGGTCCTTGGGATTTGATGCTAATACGGCATTTAAGACACCACTTTTTCAATGTCAGCACTGGAAATGACAAATACTTTCCTTAATTTGAGAGAAGTGTGCCTGATATTATATGCTTATATACGCCTGATTGTCTATTCTCAAGACAGTACATGGGCCTATCTCCTGTGAAAGCTAATTGCACTATTAGAAGATCCTGCTAACTTAATAAGATACATTTATTTGTGTCTTAAGAGGATTTTTTGCTGGGGTGAAAGAAATCCTGAACAGTGCCAAATTTTATTGGAAGTGTATTGTTCTTCCCTGTCCCTTCCTCTCTCCTCATGTCGAAATTGTTCTGGAAATTGAAAATATTTCATAAGATTGAGGCACACCAATGTAATTGAAGGCAGGCAGCACTTAAATGAACTGTAGGGGAATTCATCGTGCAGATGGCTTGAGGCTGATTTTTTTTCCTGTGGGATAGTCAGTAGGAAGCAGCATAGCCGACAGGGCTGTCCGTATACATTAAAGGTATGGAAAACCCAGGGGAATGGAAAGCACCGTGGCCGAGGTATCTCCCTTTGACCCTGCTTTGTCGTGACTTTAGCAGCCACCCCAGGTGCTATCAAGACTTTGGGGCAGATTGAGGGATTTATTGCCTGGGTCTACCTTGGGGTGGAGGAGAGGACCTGGGGCCAGGGTGACTGCATCTACCCCTTCCCCAGCACCCCTCTCTTCTTGGCATCCCGTGGTGCAGATCATCTTCATCTCCTCTGCACTTCCACAGACAGTTACACTGCTATTAGGAGCTGGGCCTTGAGGTTTCATACCAGCATGATTTGAATTAAGTCCAATTTAGACAAAAGTTTTCAGAGCTCTCTCCCCTCCCTCCCATGCAAAATAAATTGGAGAGTTTAAATGTACTGTGTCTGGCTTGGAGGCATTTCCCTGTGGTTTATTGCTTTGCTTTTATTGATGGGCTCTGTTTGCTCTCACACAAACTGATTAATTTGAACTCGATGATTTGTTTCGCAGAAGTTGTTTGCTTAGGGATGAAGGCTGAATTAAGGTTTTTTTTATGGGGTAGAAACTTTAGTTCCTACAGACTTCTTCAGATTTCAGTTCCACTCCCTGCAAAGTTTGTAGAGACTCAGAAAAAGTGGCTCTTAGCCAAGCTGGGAAGATGCAACCTGCCAAGTAGCTGTAGAGAGAGCAGGAGGATACGTTAAATTACAGACAGCTTTTGAAAATTTCAGAATGTCCTGCTGAAGCAAAACGATGGACCTTTTGAAAAATGTAAGGTGATCTGATTCTGCTTGTTAATTTCCAAAAATAAGAACGAAATTGGAACAATCAATCCAATTCTATTAAAATATGAAGTTATGCTAAGTACAGCATTAGATATGTATTTTTTCACTATAAATACACCCCCAAGGAATCATTCTATTTTTAAGATGAACTTGGTATTATGATAATGTAAAAGAAGTCTATAATTTATGATTCCAATTGGAGGTGAAGAAATTTAACATGTCAGCTTCTCTATTCATTACCCCAGCAGTCAAGACTAACAGGCTGTTCCTTCACCTTTGCTGTCAATCATTTAGATAGACCAATTATGGATTCAGTTAAAAAATATATATATATCAAAGGAGAAAATGCAGCAGAATAAGGTTCAACATACTAATTTTTTTAAAAAATAGGTCTGTAAGGGTACATTTAGTCCTATGCTTTATGAGCTTCATGGCTAAAACTCTCCAACTATTACTCTGGTCTTTTTGAAGGTGCCATATGGACTAAGTTTAGAAGTGGTTCTCCAGTGTTTGTGTGTTGGAAAAGAGCTGATGACAGCTGACAGTCACTTCTTGTACTATATAGAAACACTGCCTAGCAGGGTTTTTTTTAAAAAAAAGGGAATAGGTGAAACATAAAGTCGTTTGGGTCTTGGTTGTGCAGAGCCATTCACAGACACTGAAAAAAAAAGAAGCGCATTCTGGCTGGGTTGAGATTGCTATTAATTTTAAGCATTAGTTCTTGGAGTTCTGAGCCTTAAGGTCTCCAGTGCAGCACTTCTTTAGCACTGAATTTAGAGGGGACTCTTTCCTTTTAAGATGTAGGATATAATTGCATTGACCTCTGTTCTGCCAGTACTAAATATTCAACGTGCTCCAAAAAAATTCCACAGAACTGGAACTGGAAAATCAGATTCCTTATTGAGATGCATAAATATAGTCACAGGTCTAGTAATCTTGTTTTGAAGCAGCAGCATTCCTTTGGGGTAAGTTTATTATGACAAAATATACATGGCCAAACTTAAATATAGTTAACCTAATATGACCAGACTGATTTGGAGCAGAGGTAGGTCAACACTAAGTGCTTTTGAAAATCTCATCCTAGCTCTCTAGAGATTAAGGCTACGAGTGCAGAGCATCAGCCTAAGTCATGCTGAAGAGGCAGAAGGGATGTTTCGCAATGGAGAGAAGCTTCAGCTGGAAAGGAGGAGCCTGAAACAGACCAGAGGGGTAAGAAAGGTCTGCAGCCAGATGGGGAAATACCCAGCTTTACCCAAGGCACGAAGCTTGGAAGTTAACCTGCTTGGTTGCATCTGTGACTCTCTGCTACTGGCAGTGTGTGTATATGGGCAGACTTCCTGTTTTTGAGTGGGTAGGGGCATCCTCTCCTTTCGTGTTTTGAGCAGTACTGCTGCACCAAGGGAGTACAGATGAAAAACTTGAGGTTGCTGGTCCCAGTTTTCTCTTCGGTTTTACCTTCTTTAAAAAAAGGCTTGTTGCAAATGCAGTGTCCTTGGGATTTTTAACACTTGCCGGAATCTCACAGCATGGGAACTAATTTTTGGTGTAACATTTTAATTTTAATACCTAGAAGTCCAGTACTATTTTAGGCATTTGAGTGCGTAGAGTCTTGCTGTTGCACATGGGAAGAGACTTGAGGACTCTCCTCTTGTATCTCTGTGAATAGTACATGCAACTGATTTAGTTAAGGAGTTGAAAATGTAAGGTCTAGCGAGGCCATGGAAAGAGTATTGACACCCTTTGGATGCATGGCTTCCTACTGAAATAACTGGAGCTGTTTTTTTAAAGTGGGTCTGAGTTTGGCTCTTAGATCACATGGATGTGATAAGAGATTTGGCCAGATCCAAGCCATGCAGCATCAGTCCCTTTGCAATCAATGAGGCGGCTTGTTCTAATACCTCACCCTCAGATGATCTTGCTCATCGCTAGTGCTTCATTCCACACAAGTCCAGCTGATGGAGGTCCTTCTCCCATCAGCTGTGGTGTCCCAGCATGAGATACGTGCAGTCTGATGGTCCCTTCTCTCCTCTCAGTGCCAGCTGTGTTATCACAAGCCCCCAGAGGAAGGCATTCTTGCCAGTCTCTATAATATTTAGGGTCACTTTGTCTCCCCTTATAACTATTGCAGTTTATTCAAGTGACAGACTGATTCGCCGATGAAACTTTCTCTTGGACCACGTGTTTGCAATTTTAAAAGCAATTTCTGCTTTAAAAAAAAATAATCTGGCATAAGCAGTAAGTTTAGCCCTTAAACTGCAGCAGCATGGTGCCTTTTGGAAAAGCACACAGCTGCTTTATGTATAACATGTGTCTGAGTTAAACCTCCTGGGTTGCTTTCCGTGATCAACACTTTTATGCAGGAACACAGACATCTCAGTGAGTGGATCTAAACCCTTTGAGACTGACTTTTGCATGTCCATACTATATGGAGCCTGCAAAGGACTGGAAAGACATTTTGTCGGTGTCTGTGTATCACTGGGCTGGGCCTGGCACTTATATATAAGAAAAAAACACTGCAGATGCTCAAGGCAGAGGATGGGAAAGAAGCAGGACATTGAGTAAACAGATGGGGCGGGCCAATGTTAAGAGCAGGATGGTTATGATAAGCGTAATGTGCAGAAGTCACAGTACATCAGCTGGCTAATCAGTGCCAAATGATTTGTAGGCATCTCAGCAGAGGTGAGTGTTGAGGAGGTTTGAAGGAGAATGGTGTCATGGCTCTGCATATTTGTACTCTTCACCTGCAGAAAGAGGGACTCCAGGAAAAACATGAAGGTTATTACTTCAGTGATGCTTCTCTACATATTTTTATATATTCTTCTTTTTCTGCATTCTTTTTCTCATGCATTTTTTCTTTCTTTTTTTAAATTCTTTTTTTCTTCACATTCTCTACAGTGTCTCTAATGAGACAGGGTGATTGTGGGCCCAGATGCCCTGCTGCAAATGCCATTTTTTAAACCAGCTGAGAATCTGGCCTAATATTTAGCAGTCGCTTAGTACTTTCATCTTCAAAGTACTGTGCAAACATTAATTAATTCTGCTGGGGAGTGCACAAGAAAGTGCTGCTGGAATAGTTACACAGACTGCAAAGCTGGGAGAGATGGCAAGGACAGTGTTGCTGGGCTTGGGAGGTTTATCCTTACATATGTAATTCGGCAAAGGGCTCCACAACAAGTGGTTTATTGGGAGAAAAATCTCCTTAGGTGCCTGTTTTTTCCATTGAGTGGGTGTCTCCCTGCTGCTCCTGCCCTGCTTAGGGAGATGGGTGACCTGGGATTTCTGTGCCCACAGCCACCCCTTCAGAAGGGTTTAAGCTTTCAGAGACAGTAACTTCAACAACCATGCAAATGCTCTGCAGATGCTCGGTGCTGAGGCAGAGAGAGGCCGTGCAGAAGTCAGGGCTGCAGTTTCATGCTTTTCACTTGGAAAACGTATAAACTGCTTCCAGCACATGCAGATTTGGCAATGCTCCACACTTGCGGCTATTTGCATATGCAAAACCATTTTGCCCATGCAGAAATTGGCTTTGGCAGGAGTGAAAAAGCACAGCAGAGCTTCAAAAAGGACTGTGAGAAAGCCTTTCATCTGCTCTAAGGACAGTGTCAGCAGCCTTCGGCGTGGGCTGCGGTAACCTGCACTGGAGAGGATGAGGAGTGCTTGTACATTCCCTGCTGCTGGCTCAGCACAGGCAGGACAGTGGCAGCTAAGGAGCAGCAGCAGCAGCATGTCAAGCTGGCACAATTGCCAGTGTCTTCCAGCTGCACACCTAACTCCATCTGGCACGAGGCGATCAACGCTGCCTGTGCTTTGAGACTTGCCTGGAGCACTGCTTTTGAGCGAAGATGCAACTTCACAATATTTTAACACTGAATCCACTCAACCAGTCATTATATTATTAAAAGGAGCTTTTAAATGGTCATGCCTGCTGATGCCGAATTATTAGCAGTGAGCCACGCAAGCCTTACATGACTTGTCTAATGCTGTATCAATCAATTCCAGGTCAAAATAGGCATCTAGGGGTGAGGGGGTATGCAATTTGTTGGTATTATGAGGGTAAGTTGGAGTGGGAGTGCTGATGGGACCAAAAGGAAAGGCAGAGGGATGCTTGATGCCAGAAAATATCACAGCTGTAAAGAGATTTTGCTCATTGGATGTCTGTCGGGGATTGGATGCGAATCTATGCTTTGGTATGAAAGCTGGAGGCGAGATGTGTCTTCATATTGAGTGGAAACAGGTCTTTGAACAAAAGACAGATTCAGGTTGACGGATGGGAGCTGGGTTTTGTCTTGACTTCGCTGACCTTGCTCAGATGAGGAGGTGGGGGGAAGCGTTAAATGTCGTGCACAACTCATTTAATAGCACTTAACACAATGGCAGTTTGTAGAAGCTGTGCAAATGCATTTAGAAAAAGTATATTTCTTTTAGCTGTGGTGAAATAGGTAGATAAAATGTTCCTGACTGCAGGCTTGCGTTCATTGAGATCCATAGGTAACTACTGATAGTTTTCCAAATTTATTTTTCAAGTTGGTGAGTTAAGGAGCTGAGGAAAGAGAGATCACGACCGAGGCAGTTACTTTTCCAGTGTGCATGGTCTATCCATTTAAGGTAGTAAAATTATATCTAGAGCTGCACAGTTTTAATTTCCCACTCTTCCTAAGACTTCAGTAGATTAACGCACTCAGAAATATTTCTTTTTAATCTCAAGATATTACCATGCCTAGGTTTGCATGAAAGGTGAGGCTGGATCTCTTGAGGCTCACAAGCTGTAATCAGAGATGTTTATATGAAATTTTAGTGTTCCATCATATCTTACCATCTCAGGAGTGAAAAAATAAACTTAATGAACCTAGATCAGGCAGATTTGTGATGAAGTCCCAAAGAAGAGAGAGGATTTGCAAGTAGCTGTGATTTCGTTGTGTGATTTTAATTTTATGGGCCCCTGTTGTTCAACGTTTTCTTCAGAGTAACTAAGAGTTGCATTAAATATTAAACAAACGGTGTGATGATTCATAAAGAGGGTCATGAGCTCCGTATGTGAGTTAGAAATCTAATCTCCAGCTGGTTTCACTATAATCCATGTCATATGTCCAGGATCAGAGAACTCCAGTGTCTTCAAATAATTAGTTAGTGAGCAAAACAGAAAAAAAATTCCATTGAAACAATTTTCTCTTAGAAAAGGCTGTTTCTTCAAAACAAAATTGCTTGTTAAAGCTTATCAATTTTAATGGCATTTTCTTTTGAGCAGAAGTAAGACAAAAATAATTTGGAAAATGTCAGAATGTCTTCTTGTTATTTGCAGAATTGATAATTTTTTTTAGTGTAAAATGACTTTCATTTAGAGTTGTAGCTCTTACTCTGTTTTAATAGGAAAAGAAGGAAGTAAGGCGTTTTCTTTTCATCTAATGTAACTTATTTTAATGAACCTAAAATGACTTTCTTTCTAGAATGTTGTTTCACCAAAAAGGGAAACTTGATTAGCTTTTTCCTGATATCTATATATAATTTTAATACTAGTTGAGGTTAGGGGAAAAAAAAATTAAAATCTCCAAGTCTTTTCTTTGCATTAGGAAATTAATTTTTCCCCTACTTCCCCCTGGAGCCCTGGAAAAATACCTGTCAGCCATTCATCTCTGAGACAAATATGCTGAGGTTTTTCCCAGGCCTTGCAGAGATTGCATCCTCCTTTGCATGACAATTACAAGGCAATGCTGGGGGATACCACGTGAGTTAAAAAAACTTGCCCATTCATTATAGCAGTCACTCACAACACAAAACACACACACACATGCACATAAAGGTCCAGTGCTCATCCGCAGAGTTTCCCAAGAGGTTTTCCTATGCTGCAGGTGGCTTTCAGCCTGCACACGGATGCACACATGGAGTGTACATGTTGGCTCAGTTGCATCTTGACTTTGAGCTATAAAAGGTTTTCCTTTGGGGCATTTGGAGACTAAGTATTGAATCTACACTCAAGAAGTACTGTGGAGGCAGCAGAAGTGCAGGTCCTGTTGTGGTGGGGTAGGTTACTTCTAATGAAGGAGTGTTGCTGTTGCATTTAGTTGGTCAACTCATGAAGCAGGTCATAGCACGTGCTTGAACTTAAGAAGGGGGCATATGGATGCACACAGAATTAAAGTTTTTAACACCTATAGTGTCTACAGACCTTTGAAAATACAACTGTCCTTACTTTCTTATGGATGAGGGCTGTCTGTCTTGGTGTGTGGCTTGGGGTCTTACTGCTTTGTTCGGAAAGAAGTAGGGTATAATGTTTCCTGTCCTTGTGCCAGCATGGTAGAGTAGGAGAGCTGGTGGGATGGGATCTGTGGGCTTACTGGTCCAGCTTCCCGGTCAGGGCAGGACTGTTGTCTATGTGAGACTAACTCAGCAGTGGCTTTGTATAGCTGTATCTTAAAAACCTCCAAGGGTGGAGATAGCACTCTCTCTCTGATGACGTGTCCCAGGGTATTGAGTGCTTAAAATAAGAGAAATGTGTAGACTTGAGTAAGTTTTGGGGGAGAAAAAATAAAGCCTAATTTAAAAAAAAAAAAAAATTAATCTGCTTGACTGTGTTAAAAAGATGCAATTAGGGAAGCATGCAAATGGTTACGCAAGCAGAAGTTTGGTATCTAATTGTAAATTAGATAGACAGCTGCGGGATATCGATAGACATATGGCAGGAATGTAAATAGTTTGCTCGCACTTTAGTGACATCCTGGAAAGCTGTGTGTAAACTTTCTGAAGTGAAGAGAGAAAAGATGATTTCCTGGAAAAGAGAGTTCTCAAGAGAAATAATCACTAATAAATAATCTGTGTCCCTCTGGAAGGTGAAAGTTTTATTTTGGCACTCGCTTAAAAAGCAGCCTCTAATCAGACTGCATTTTCTGATTTGGCTGACGAGCACCAAGCAAGCTGGAGAAGGCACCGGTTGCATTGTGTAGCTGGAGCCATCATAGATCAGAGCTAGCTCCTCCATGGGACCTGCCTGCTGATTTCAGCATAGCTTCCTGGCAGATGCTTTGTGTCTACCAGGATTTAGGGAAGATGACAAAGAGGAGGACAAACAGTTGAGTAATTCCAAGAGGGAGTATCAGATTCCAGAATGTAAATTCATAGGTCAGTGGCCAAAACTCCTCATTCTTCCACCAAACCGAAGGCAAGACTTGCTAGCATACCAGCTGTAGGGGTTGCTGCTACTTATGGTGACCTTTAAAATAATATCCTAGTGGAATGCAATACTATGAGGCACTAATTTTGGCTTATTTTGCAAGCCAGCAAAGCTGTCTAAGTATTTAATGCTCTTTCATTAATAGTTGGCCATCATATGTTTTGCTTTGCATAAGGTGATACTATTGAGGCCATAAAAATTCCTGATTTAATGATAGCTAATGTTGGTTCTCATAGTATCTAAAAGATGCAGCAAGAGTAAACCTTGAATAGCACACTTGATTTCTGGATGGCTGTCTAGTGACTTACTGCTTACATAATTCTTGTAAAGTTTGCACTGGGCCAGATTCTGGCCCTGTTGAGGTCAACAGTAGCTATTCCGGTTTACTTTGTTGGGATCATGCATCTGCCTTAGGGATGGATTTCAGTCCCATAGCTTGTTAATAGTAATTTTAGTCAAAAGGTCCAGACTTACTTAGCAGCTTGATGTTTGTTTTTTGGTGGTTTTTTTTTTTTTTTTTTTAAATAAGACAATTTCTGAAGGATGCAAAGAAGCTTTTATGGATTGGAAGCAGTGAAAGGAGAGCAAGGAAAATCAAAGAAATTCAGACATCAGTTATGTTTCAAAAGTACATTTCACAAGGGAGTTTTCTTTAACTATCCTTCAAAGATGACATGATGGAAAATTTGGTTATTAATCAGTGGTGCTATCTCTCTGTTGGGTTGAAGAAATTTTTTTTTTAAAATGAAGATTAACATCTGGTTCAGTATACAAAGAATTTTTAGAACTGTAAAGCTTTAAGTAACCATAACTTAAAGTGCGTGGAGGATTAATACAAAAAGGAAAACACTTCAAGTGTTGTTCTCGAAGAGGTGAGCTTAGCCTGTGTAGTCATAGAGTTATGTCATTGGTATATCCTTACTGAATAATTGCAAACATACAGTGCAAATCAGTCCCTGGAATCAGCAGACATACAAATATACTATAGGGTGTTTTATTACAGCAGAGCTTGAGAATTGCAAAACCAATTTTCCATAGAAAAATTACTTTAGTACTATTTGAGTGCCATGATTTGGTTAATCTAAAAAGCTGTAAGTCAAGCTGTTTGCTAATGTTCCTAGCAGACCTCTTAGTTCTACATTGATTTATAAAGGCCTAATTTATATTAGAAATTATGCCCAGTGCTTCTAAATAAGAAATTGGAATATTTCTTACGGGGGGGTGTGGTGTGTATATTTAACCAGATAATTTTCCACTCACGAAGTAGGAAGGAGTGGCTCTTATGAACCATGGAATCATAGAATGGTTTGTGTTGGAAGGGATCTTGAAAGATCATCTAGTTCCAACCCCCCTGCCACGGGCAGAGACACCTTCCACTAGACCAGGTTGCTCAAAGCCCCATCCAACCTGACCTTGAACACTTCCAGGGATGGGCCAGCCACGACCTCTCTGGGCAACCTGTTCCAGTGACTCACCACCCTCACAGTGAAGAACTTCTTCGTTACATCCAATCTAAATCTACCTTCTTCCAGTTTAAAGCCATTTCCCCATGTCCTATCACTACATGCCCTTGTAAAAAGTCCCTCTCTGGCTTTCTTGTAGGCCCTCTTTAGGTACTGGAAGGCTGTCATAAGGTCTCCCTGGAGCCTTTTCTTCTCCAGGCTGAACAACCCCAACTGTCTCAGCCTGTCCTCATAGGAGAGGTGCTCCAGCCCTCTGATTGTCTTCGTGGCCCTTCTCTGGACTTGCTCCAACAGGCCCATGTCCTTCTTATCTTGGGGGTCCCAGAGCTGAATTGCAGCACTCCAGGTGGGGTCTCATGAGAGTGGAGTAGAGGGGCAGAATCACCTCCCTCAACCTGCTGGTCATGCTTCAGCAGTCATTGCTTTCCAAAAGTTACTCTGAAAGATGAGAAGAGATCTCTATTTTCTCCTTTATTGTAGCATGTTTCTGATTTGGTTTGCAGCAAGCAGACAACCTTGCAGTCAGTCCACGGCCATAATACTGTGGATGGTTTTTTCCCTTGACTGGACTTTGGTATGTCAATAGCTCCCAACTGCTTTCTCAAAACACTTCTGTATTGGTGTTCACTGAAAAATAGTAAGTTATGCCCCTGTTAGTTGTGGTGGCACTTTTGGCATTTTAATGGCAGGTCATTGACCTTTTAATGACTCTGCAAGCTCTGTTCTGCTCCAAATGAGCCTAGAGAACAACAGGATGAAAATGTCATCGCATCCATGTTTGAAATTATTTGCTATGGGAGAGGTACCTGGTAGCATTGGGTTGTTTTCAGACTGTCATTCTGACTGCATTTTAGTGCTGGATGCTGGAAGCTAAATAGGTCAGGATTGTAAGTGGATAAACCGTCTTTTCTTCTTCTGGAAAGACTGGTTAAGATTTTTGTTGGTGGGTTTCTCTGGGAAGGCTAGATAAAAGTTCATATAGGTAGAAGAAGCAGCCTGATGCTTTCTTGCAGTCTTATAAAGCCATAAGTAACTATGTTATTTTCTACTGTGTCATTCTGCACTTACGTGGCTAAATTGTGTGGTGAATCAGGCCCTGAAAGGATGCTTAGGAATGAATTCCTAAAATACTAAAACCTGTTTTTCACCCGCTCCAGATGGAGCATTCATTCTTTGCATCCTCCATGGGCTTCCCTGTAGTGAGACTTGCCCATCTTCCCAGTCTCTTGTTCTCCATCAGCGTGGATATTTGGGTGACTATCTTCTCTCTTCTCCTCTCCCATCCCTAACTTTCTTCTCTTCAAATCTGTATCCTTCTTGAGTCCCAGGTGTGACTGATATGCAGCTCTGTGAAAAAAAAGGAAGTTTTTGTATGAGGTTTTGTTTGACGAAAACCATTGCTGATTATTACTTGCCTGCTTTAAAGTCCTCTTAGGTGTTTTTCAGTGCTTCAGCAAATATGCGGTCATTATATTCTTCTTCTGGCTTTCTCCGTCTTTCTGGTCTGAGTCCCTTTTAGCCATGCTGAATGGCACCATGCCACCCCAGGAGCCTGTAGGTCCTGTGTCCCATTGGGAGGATTCCCTGGCCCCAGTAAGGAAGATGCTAACTGGCAATGAGATGAGATCTCTCTGCTGGGAGATGCCCGTTTCTGCCTCAGCTCCAGCCCTGTCCTGTTGGGGCTGCCCTAAGGCTTGTGAGCTGAAACTGTTTTCCAGTAGCAGAAGGGTAGAAAGGGAAGGGAATTTAGCTGATGCAGAAAACGTCAACTTTTTTTGGAAGGGATAGGAAAAATAAAAAAAAGACAGACCACTTACAGTAAAGACCATGCAGAAGAGTTTAACATGGTCCCTCCAAGGTTGGCTCATGCTATCCTGAAGTAGGTGGTCCTTTCCAAGTACTGTGTGGCTTCTCCCCCACCAGCTGAGCTCCCTGCCTGACTGCTTTCCCCGAGTTGCTTTGCATCTGTGTGACTTCCATGCTACCCACTGGTAGATGAGCAAAGAGATGTTTTATCAAGGGAGCATGAGCTAGAGGAGAAGATGGAGCATTTCAATGCTGCAAGAAGCACTGTAGTGGACAAACTGATAGAAGACTGTTTCCAAGATAGTTGTGACTTGTTTTCAATCTCTTTGAAATAATCCCATTAGTTTTCCTGGTGGGAATTTTGTTTTTGCTTAATACTTTTTTTTCTTGGAGTTTTGATGAAATGTCAAAATTTGTGGAGCTTTTCTAGCTAGCTCAGGTTTTGCCCTTTCTGGAAAGACTGGGGTAGAGATAGAAGCAAAGTCAGAGGTCCTGTCTTGCCTTTTTGCAGGCTGGAGGCATCATTTCTGGCTAGAAGATTAATGGTGTACAACTTTTTCAGAAGAGCTTAGTATTCAGAAGCTCCCATTATTCCTGCTATGTGTGGCACATTTTGAAAAATTGGCCCTGACTGGAGAAGTTGAGAACTTTTAAAAACTTATCCCTGAATCATTCTACCTATTTCAAAAGCCTGGACTTACTTTCTTGGATAATACACTAACCTGCTGAGAGAGAGTTAAAAATATGAATTAGAAAATATCACACACACCCCCACCCCACAATATATAACTTTCTGCAGTGCCAGTTCCTGCTGGCTGGTTGTCTTGATTAACCTATTTTCTGGATTGGTATAACTTAAGTTTGCGTATAAATTACATGTTTACTAATGTACATTTTTTTCCCCCATTGTTTTGTATTGACAGAGACTTCACCCTCTGGGCTTGCCGTGTTTCACTCTCTCAAAAGTCTTTGCCATACTTATTCTCCATTTTAAAATGAAAATGTTACATGCTGAAGTGGAGGAGCACAGTCTTCTTTAATGCAGTGTGCAGTTTGCACTCAGATCACTTGCTCCTGTGTATAATTTATACATGAATCATGAATTACGTTTGGATTCTCAGGAAGCAAAAATAAATTGGGTAGAGCCACATCCAATTATGTAATGAATTCCTCATGGTAAAATTTACAGCAGGGATGTTGCAAAGTGGAACACTGATAAAAGATTTCTGAAAGATTTGTTCAGTATCTCCCAATAAAATTAAACCTCTGTCCATTTTAGGCATAGAAGAGCCATTTTGATTCAAACAATAAAATATTTAAATGTGCATGGGTTTGTTTTTCATTGTAGCTGAAGTACCAGTGCATAAATCAAGCAGGAGAAGAAATACTTGATAGTCTTACTGAACAGAAGCTCTTTCCCAACATGTTGTAAAGAACCTGCAACAGAACTCTTTTTTATGGCTCTAAAAGCACCTTCTAGGCTGCATCTAATAGATTATGTTTTGAGGAGCTACTTCCTGACCCTGGACTTGACTTTTTAACTTGCTGCTGAACCCTGCCTTACTGGGCAAAATATGGCTCATGAGCTTTATAAGGCAAGCAACCAACCAGTGACACTGTGAGAAGCATTGGTAATTTCACCTGTGTTTGTGGCATTGATTTCTTTTAATAGCTTTTTGTTTGCATTTCCTCCCACATGTTTCTCACTGTGCCTTGACCTGTTGCTTTTGATTCATTTTTCAGTCAATACTCAAGTAGCCTGGGCTTGGGCTGTGCTCTGCCGGTGTTTTTCTGAGCAGCATATCCGTGCTCTTTCCAGTAGGACATTCTTCTTCAAAATTCGTAACAGGGCTCCTACAAGCTGCGTATCAGTTGCAGCTGAAGGGCAAACAGGTGGATACATCCATGCCGTTTGTATTAAATAAATCTCCTTCTGATGCTGCAGCTCATATTAGCAAAATTTTGTGACGGTGACCAATGACTTGTACCATAGAGACATCAATAGCTATTAAGGGAACACTTTCCTTTCTTTGCTTCAAATTTCCGGCCTCAGCAAATCTTCATGCTACTTTGCACCAAAAAACCATGTGTCTGCCCCGCGGGGAGCCAGCTCCTGTGTGGGAAGCAGGACAGCAGCATCCCAAGAGTTTTGCTTAGCCATGTGCTATCTTCAAAGCTTAGGTTTTATAAAACCAGAAGTCCAGAGATAGGCATTTGACTATGGAAGATGTTTTATTTTCCTAGATGTCGTGGTTTAACCCCAGCCAGCAACTAAGCACCATGGAGCCACTCACTCACTCCTCCTCCCTCCCAGTGGGATGGGGAGGAGAATCGAAAAAAAGAAGTAAAACTTGTGGGCTGAGATAAGAACAGTTTAATAACTAAAGTAAAATATAACAATAATAGTAACTTTAATGGAAGGGAATATAACAAAACAAAAAAAAGAAACAAAACCCAAGAAAAGACAAGTGATGCACAATGCAATTGCTCACCACCTGTTGACTGATGCCGGAGCAGTGATCCGCCCCTCCCAGCCAACTCCCCTTCCAAAACACTGAACGTGACGTTCTATGGTATGGAATATCCCTTTGGCTAGTTTGGGTCAGGTGCCCCGGCTACGCTCCCTCCCAGCTTCTTGTACACCTGCGTGCTGGCAGAGCATGGGAAACTGAAAAAACCTTGACTTAGGATAAGCACTACTTAGCAATGACTAAAACATCAGTGTGTTATCAGTATTATTCTCACTTTAAATCCAAAACACACTGTACCAGCTACTAAGAAGAAAATTAACTCTCTCCCAGCCAAAACCAGGACACTAGTGGAGTAGAACATCTTAGCAGCTCCCATGGCTTAATACCATTTCATCGATTAATTTATTTATTAGATTGACTACATGAAATGTTGAAGCACACCTATGCAAGGGAAGAGCCTGGGACTTGCACTTCTAATTGCTGCAGGTTTCAGAATTTCCTGTGGTGGTTTTAATTTTGCTGAATTCTTTAAGGGTAAAATTTTGGCCTGCTCTCAAGCTGATGATGGGAGGTTTGCCATCATCTTCAACAGTCTGAGGATTTCCCTGAATAGGATTAAAATTGATATGTGGCCTGATAGAGTTCCAGGTCAGAGCGAGAAAGAAAACACTCTGACTCCACACAAAAGTAGCCTTAAACTCTTGGGCCAAGAGTTCCCGCATGGCCTGATGTCACCTCTCTTGACAACACCCACATGGTCCCCTGGAAGAGGGTGCTGGCTCTCAGGGGTCAGCTGTTCCCACTGCCCCGGTCCCCACATGGCCATATGGAAAGGTGCAGGAGGCATGGTTGGGGTGACCTCAGAACTTTCTAACCAGAGAGCATGGTCTAAGCAGTCATTTGGGTGACTATAATCTGTGGTTTGCATCAAGGGCTTTATAATGGGAACATTACCAAACAAAAAGGCATGTCTTATGATGGGCTCTTCCAAAACACAAACTGAATTATTCCATTCCCCTACGGTTCCTTAGGTGATGACAGAAGTCCAATTTTATCCCATCTGATCAAAGCAATCTTTGACAGGGCTGTTCTTCAATATATACCTGGTCCGAATCATATTGAATTTTGTACCAGGCAATTTCCAGCTGGGCAGGTTAGAGTGGAGCTGATTGGAGTTGGATGCTCGTGCTCACAGTTCTGCTCAAACTGTGGGCTTTGTGAAGGTGTCCCGAGTGAATGCTTTTTTGGACATCAAAAGCTAAACCAAAGTCAAGCCAAGCTATGTAGTTCCTGTGAGTTTACAGCTTTCCCCATAGTCTTAGCTAAGCAAAACTTGATTTTTTTTTCTAAGTGCCAATTCAAGCCGAGACAATAATTAGCATCTTGTTTGTTTGTCACCTTGAAGGAAGAAAGGTCAAATATAGTCAGCCTGAGAACTACTTTGCCTTTCCCCCTTGAAGCATTTAATAAGATTTTTCATGTAATATAAAAAAGAGATAGAGTACTTTGAATACAGTAGTCAGAGCTGGCTGGAATGGCTTATCCATTTAAGACTTTTTTTTCCCCTCCTTTTATTTCTTGCTGGCTTCATAGCCCAATTTGTAATTTTTCTGAAAATGTGACATGTTTAAACACTTAACCCTTCTTGCAGAGAATAGGCAGGGTTTTTTGTTTTTGTTTTTTGTTTTGTTTTTTTCTTTTTCAGAAGGGAAAGCTATAAATCAGCACAATGTACAAATAAAAACACTGCTGCACAGGACAGTACGAGGCACTTCAGAAAATGCCCAGAATGAAAGTCTTACAGCTTATGCATCTTTTTTTTTTTCCCAGGAATACATACATAAATGCTGTATGCATAGCTCTTTGAAAACAGACTAATTATTTCTTGATTTTTGCAATATTTTTTCGCCTGTCTCTCCTGTTTGTTTTGTTTTGTTTTGTTTTCCTTTCCTTTTTTCCCTCCCAGAGGACAGGCTTGCTAGATAACTGGAACTCTATGTGTTAGGCTGTGAGCTCGGTTCAGTGATTTTCATGATCGGAAGCAATTGCGAGGAGGAAAGAGGCCATATGCATGGGTGGGTTACAGACCAGGCTTGCTGCATGTCAGAACAGCTGAAAAACACTGAACATATATATATTTTTTTTTCCTTCAGTCATGTCATAGTTTGTTGGAGTTACATCTGGGAGGATGCTTCCCTTACTCTCTCACCTGCGGTGCAGTGGTCGCTCTGCCTGCATAGGGACAGCCACCGAGTTTCTTTAAAATCCCAGTACAACTCCTCTCTGTGCCCAATGGACTGAGCTACCCTGTGGGTATCTTTTACCTACGTGTATATACTCATGCACGGTTTCAGGTGTGCATTAAAGGGTGCATTTAAACCAAGAAAAGAGGCCAAAACAGCACAGTGGATTTGCAGTATTACCTCTGTCATGGTATTACAACTGGATTTTTTTCTGAAATTTCTTTCCCCTGTGTGCTGTCCCATCCATTTTATCTCCCAGACAAACTGGAGTTTGTAACCACTTCTAATCCAGGTCTTTTTGCTGTCATAACTTTTACTAGTAATGCAAAGCCCCAGAGGGGATTAGCCAGCCTGAACATTTCAAATTTTAAACTTCAGTAAGTCTTGAGTTATAAGTAGGGAAAAAAAGCCTTTCTCAGTTATTTTCAGATCAACTTACTATCTGCCCCACCATACTTTCCTCTCTCCCTCCTGCGGTAAAACTGTATTTTCTTTGGTGAATGTAGAATAAAAACCCTTGAAGGGAAAATCTTTCTCATCCTTCCGAGGCATGGAGCCTAGAAAATGCCAGGACACAAGGAGGATTTTTCAGAGTTTCCTGTGTGGAGAAATACTCCTGTGGACCCTGACCCTAACCAGCATCTTGCAGTCACTAATCGTACCTTACTTTTAGATTGGGCACCTAAACCTGCTGGAAATAAAGAGGGGAGAGTTGAGAGTCTCAGGATTTAAATCGTAGAAGCTACTCTCTAAAGCAGATATGGCATTTTACAAAGGTATCAAAAGCCAGCAGATCTCCTCGTTTGTAGCAAAAGCTGCTTGGTGACAAGTCACTAAAAAAAAGGTCATTTTTATGATGGTTTCATTTCGATTTGAATACCTAAGTCACATCTGTGTTGATGCAGAGGCATGCAGAACCAGTCAACTCTTTCCCAAAACCTTCTTCAGAAATGCAGCAGTACTTGGTGTCAGAAGTTAAGACACATACCTTAGCAAATGCCCATGGGCTGGAGTCTGTAAAAATGAAGAGAGGAAGACAGATTTACTGTCACACCTGGAAGGAAAAAAAACATTCTTAGGAAGTGGGGAAGGCAATAATGGGCTTACTGCAGTCAAAGTAGTGCCATGGGGTGGAATTTTTTTTCAGTGGTGGAAATATATCAGTTTATTTCTGCATAGCACATTTGTATTCATGTTGCTTAACCACACCATTAAAATAGCAATTCAAAAGTCAATATTATTTTTAAATGTCAGACTATTGAGATTTCAGTTATTTCTTAGCAAAAGAGCTCCAACTGGCCCATGGTCTCGTAGGTGGGAATAGGGCAGGGTTATGTGGTGTTTATTTTATTTGTTTATTCAAAATTATTCAACATTTAAAAAAAACAAAAGCCCTTAATGAGTAATTGATTTCTATAAGCATTTTTTTTTGCTACATTGATTAGTTGCAATCCTATGAGATGGTGTATGTTGAAGTGCACTTTCTGGTTCTGGCGATCTTTGCCTGTGATTTTGCATTTCATTTCCCTTCGTAGTTAAGTTTAAAGTAATTGCAAACATTTTGCCAAGGAAATTGAAGAAGAGACCATAAGGTATTTGGAGTCATTAAAATTGCTAAACCCATGAAATGGTTTGGTAGAAGTGGTTGGCATCAAAGGTACTCTGGCTGGTTGTGCCTGTATTTTCAATGATCTTCTGTGACTCATCAGTTTAATAAGGAGGAAAAGTCTGACTGGAGTGGGTAAAAAGTAGCTAGAGGAACTCTGGGTGATGTGGACTCATTGACCTGGTTGTGGAATAAAGCGTGCATGTTTGTTGCAGCAACCCTTCATCTGGCTTCAACACAGGTCTTGTTTCTACTACATCTTGTTCCAAGCAAGAGAATTAAGGAGTCCCACTTACTTGAGTAGGAGTAAATTTTAGTAAATAGCTCTCTACTTCATTAAAAGGAGTTCTGCATGTTCAAGAGTAATTTTATTTATTCTAGAGCAAAACAGGGTGTTGAGGAATTTCTTGGCTGTATGTCAAAAAAAGGGAGCAAGGAGGGCAAGAAACAGTCTTATCCCATCCTTGGTTGTTAGTTCCAGTCAGCTTAAAATGTGCAAATTAATAGCGCAAACTAAGAGCCAGATTCAGATGTGGTGTATTGTTAGAAGCGTGGCTGTAATTTGCTTATGATACATTAAAACCCCGAAACACCTCATGCTGCATTAGCTGGTGTTGATTGCCAGTTCCCTCCTGCATAAATGCCATTAGATGCCTAAAGTTACAAATTACTTTAATAACTTTCACAACTGATTGGTAATCACCCTGCAGTTAATGAAACAGGGAAAACACCTCTCGCTAAATGCATTGTCTTCATTTCCTCCTGCATAAGTTCCAAGGTGTAGAGATTATTTTCAACAAATCCCATGCTAGAAAGGTCATCTGTTAAGTTTTACTCATATTCACGTTCCTGTTTTCCTTTCTCAGTTCAAAAACATATATATATCCAATGCCCTGTTGTTTTCCCATGCCCTGTTGTCCAGTGTGGCTTTGTGCATACACTCCAGTGTTTGACTGCTGGTTACCTCCAAGGGGATCTTTGCAGTTCAGTGGAAGTGATGCCGAAGACAAGTTGGCCAGAGCTGTTCTTGCTGTGTGTCCATCCAGGCAGATAGAGAATCACACTGTAAACTCCATAGCAGCACACTTAGAGCCTTATAAAACCATGTGAGCTGGAGAACTGCAATTCAGGATAGGCTTGTTTGGATGGGGTTGGGTTTTTTTTTTGTCGTCCCAAAGTGGTAAGAGTTACAAGAATTGGTCTCTGGAAAAGTCCCATAAAATTGTAGCATCATTTAAGGATAAAATTAGTGGCCACTAGTAATGATACAGGAATTAAATACATGGCACTGAACTGAGTGCAACACTTTACCTCTTGCTGTTGCTAGATTTCAGAGGCATTAATGTCCCTTAACAAACATCTGAAGGTAATTTCAAAGGGTGGGGGAGGTTAGAGAAAAGAGCACAGCAGTGTTTTATAGTTGAGATTGCCTATATATTAGACAGCTCTGACAGAGCGTGTAATTAATTTTTTAAGTGTTTATACTACAGAATAAATAACTAGTAATACATATGGCACATTTTAAATGTTTCAAGTGCACTGTAGTTGGGCTCGATGTTAAGATAGGGCTTTATTGTGGTTTTGAACAGAGTCAGTGTAGGTAAAATTGGCCATTTAGGGTCAGGTTTTCTCAAGTCCATTTAGCACACACTTAAGTGTCTAAGTAAGGTGGCCTGGTTTTGGAAAAGTCTTAACACCCAGGCTGTGTATCAGCAAAATTCAAGCGCATGATGGTGGTTTCTGCCATCCTTGCTGTCCTCAAAAAAAATCAGCTGATTTCTCCGGCAGTCTCTCTGCTGACAGTTAGTATCTAAACGGGTGCTGAGTGCTTTCGAAACTCTGGTCCTTAGCCTTTTATACGATCTATAATTTTATATGCAATGCATCTGAAGAAGAATATGTATGATTCATATACACATACAGGAACCAACACAGAGGGATAATTTTAATATAAATCCCAGTGCTGTCTGTTTGTTATGTTCTGAAATGTTGCATAGAATAATTCAAATATTTATAGATGGTAGTTCAGCTGGTGCTTTGCTTGCAGCATTTGCCTTTTTTCATGTCTCAGTTGAGCTGTTCTTCCTTCCTTCCTTTGCACTGAAAACATCGCCTGTGCCCAGCACTGTCCTTCTGCTTCACCCTCTGGAAACTCGAGCCGTAAAAAAAACATATCTCAGGGTCTGGGGTCCCATTTTCTGCCCTGGTGACTGCAGCGATACCAAGGAGCAGGGCTGCATTTCTTTGCCACATGCTCCACCAGGAATGGAGGAGTCTGCTCTGTTTTCTATGCAAAGTCCTTTTGGGGCTCCTAAGGCAGAGGAGTTTGTTTAATGGCTCCTTGTATACAGGAAATAAGTTATGACTATGCTAGATGTGAAGTGATGATTAGAAGGGTGTTAACATCTCCATTTTCATGCCTATCACACACAGTGTCTTGGCCTTGCAGTCCCGCTCTGGGGGGTTGCTTCGAAGCAGCTTCTTTGCACTGTAAAAAAAGGGGCTTTTTTCCTACCAGGGAAGCCCTGAGGTGCCCCAAGAAACTCTTAGGTTTGAGATGTGCCTGGAAGCAAGGCTGATACAATTACCCATAGAGATTTGCGTCTGTCATCAGCGCTGCGGGGGGATTTAGTCTACGTGTATAAAGTTGCCTGTTTAGGAAGTTGCACATTTTGCGTGTTTTTCTTTTTGCTTGTCCTTTAATTCTTAACCGCCTGGCTGGGAGATAGAGAAGCAGTAAAGTTGTCAACATTGAGAAGCGTGTTATAATATTAAAATGCTATAGTTTCCATTGAACAGATGATGGCAAGAAGTTATTTTAATGGGTTTGTTCAGAATTGTGCTTTCAAAGACTCTTAAATTATTGCAGACTGTGCTGCTGGGATACGTATGGGAAACAGCCATTTTAATTAGGAAGATACGCTTGGAAATGAAAAGTCATTTTTTAAAGGTAATTTCCTTCGTGAGTGTTTTACTGACCGCTTGAATTTATTTACCACACAGACCTAGCGATAAAATAGGTATTTATGGGTTAGTTTTTAATTAGAAATAATGGCTGGTAGAGTTGAAGTGATTAATCATCTTATCCATATAGGCTGCGGTAGTCCTAGTGAAAGACAGATGTACTGACAATTTAGAGAGTGATCTAACTGCATGTTTTGTCCTTAAACACCACCACCACCAACGCAATCACGTTTTGACTTGGAAGAGGAGAAATCAAGCTGTTAGTCTAGCGGACTTCAGATGCAGATGACTAAAGAAATACCCAGCAAAGCTGGGGTTTTGGCCTTCTGGATGTCACTGACATTCATAAATAAGAGTAATTAAAAGAGTAATTCAGTGATGTGGCTTTATTTCTGCATGCAAATGGCACTTGGAGAGGGAGTCAACTGGTGATGACAGATTTATGGTGAGAGTATTTGTGACAGCGGGCTCACTGCTGAAACGCTTGGGCATATGCAAGTGAGTATCATTTCAGGAAGGATCAGAGATTTTTAATCAGCCTTTTCTTTCTTGCTTGAGAAGCGTGGGGATAGAAATTACAAGAAACCCAACTTAACAGCTTTAATGGCCTCAACGGAAAGAGGGTAAGAGTTTGGGGAGCATAACACAAGGAAAATTTTGCATGTAATGCCAGTTAGCTTTATTAAGCTGCACATTGAGTCATACATTTCCTTTACCCTCTCTGCCCGAGGAGGTTTTTACTCCATATTTCAAAATGCAGCATGTAAGAAGCAAGAGCCAGTGTGTATCGTTTTCTTGAAAGTAATGAAATGTCATGGCAAGTGCATGAAATAAATGTATTTTTATGTACTCATTTTAGAAACCAATGTAGTGATAAGATTCGGCTTTTTATTAAAGGGTCTTTCCAGAACTCTGTGTCCAAATGTGAGCTTGGCTCTGACTGCCACTAATGGCTCTACCTATTTTTCACTCTGAAGGTATGCTAATCATCTTTACAAGAATCAAGGCACTTTTTTCCTTTTTCAGTATCCATAGGAACCTGTCAGGGATGAAAAAGCCTGACATTTTGATTCCCAGCTTTTGTGTCCCTAATCAAAAATAAAGGCATAATAGACGAGAAGAAGCAATTTCATTCAGTCTTCTCATCACGGCAAGTTTTATGATTAGCCTGAATCCCACTGCATTTTATTAAATTATGCCTCTGTTTGAGTTTGCAGCATCGCTTCTTCAAGGAGAGCCTACTGCAGCCCAACTTGTAATAATCTGTGTTTTCTCATAAGCTCAGTGTTCACTAAGTGAGCTTGAAATTTCTCACTGGCCTGCCTAATTTCTGAGTTTGGTGCAGAAACCAAATCACCACCTGCCTGCATGTTCCCCCCTGCCCCATGCTGCAGATTTGAGCCCGTCCTTGCTAATGTAGGCAAAAGAGAGGCAGGACTGCATCACACTGCTCGCTGATTTTGTTAACAAAACAGGCTTTGCAAAGCCGCTTAAATTCAATTTGCTTTTGGAAAATAAAAACACAGTGCAGCACGGTCCACTGGGAGATTTTTCATGCCACACAGGTATATTTTCAGAAGCGGTAATCAAATATTCTGGTGCCGTACACACATGGTTTCTGGTTTAGCTGTGGTCCTTTTGTTTCATTTGGGGTGAAAATGAATTACTGTTGTTGCTTGCCTATTGAAGAAGTCCATTCACAGGACAACCGATATGGTAAGCTGCTGTGAAAGTGCTGTTTATTGACTCGAAAACCAGTTGAAAGGCAGTTTTGTCATCCTCTGAAACTTCATGTGGCAGTTGATGTGTATGGCCAAAGCTCCTTCATCTCCGAGGGAGACCTGCAGCAGTTGATGCTGAGCCTAAGCGTGCGTGTGAGAGCTGCATCGTCACTGATGGGATGAAAAGAGATTTACCATGTATTTCTCATTTCACTGCCTGCTCATCGGAAAAGAGCTGCTTTGTGAATAGCAAAAGTCCCTGGCATCAGGGTGAACGCACAAAAACTGGTGAGATAATTCAGTAGACATGTAAAAAAAAGTCTCTGGGTCCGTGTAGGTACAGCTTAATGCCCATAATGTTGCTAAGGTGTCGTGGTCATATTCATGTATTTATTTTTGTTCTGCCTAACGTTGTCTGTGTCTGCCTGTAATGTTTTTCTACTGATTGTAGGCTGAGAACTTTGATTTACCCTTGTAGTAACCTTCCCAGGCTGAATTTTCTGGCAGTTCTTTTCTGTAAAGAGTCTTCTTTTAAATAAAACGTCTTGAATAGTCCTTTCGACTAAGGAATCCCTCATTTCCAAATGTGCAATGTTTCTCTTTGCCCAATGCACCCCGAATTCAGCAAAGAGATGGTCATTGATTTGTGTGCGGTGAAGGGCAGGTTTTGCTGGCTCCTAACTGTTCACATGACCGTGAAGGAGTGAGTGGCCTCACAAGCCATTTTCTTTTCAAAGGTCTTTAGAAAAAGCTGTGAGAGAGACTTCGTTTATTCATTAGACAGATATCCTATTTGATAGTTTACAGCCAGTATGTATGAAGTAAGTATGGCTTTCATTAAAGAGGAGACATGTATTTTATCTCAGCTGAGGACTGGGGAAACATGGGCCATAAAGCCAATATTGTAATAGAGTCTCCCTTTTTAATAGCAAGCTGTGTGCTGCACTTCTGAAAAGCCTGGAGTTCTGGGGGCTGAGCTGATCAGAGCTCAGCATGCTTTTTTTTCCCCTGCCTTATAACCCTTGTTAACTTTTCAACTTGTCAAGTACGTGGTGGTTTATGAAATTTTAAAGCTAACAGTATGCTGTGCAGGGATCACAGCGATATGCTAGACTTTTGAGTGCATCCTGAGATGAATAAATCATGAAGTCACAGAAAGTTGCAATTAAAGAACCCAAATCTGGATGCTTGAAATATTATACCTGGGTTCTTGTGACTTTAAAGAAGAATCAGAGCTGGAAGTGGTCCACACTTGAATTGGAGATAGCAAAAGTAAAAAAAAAAAAAGGTATCTGTGGAACATGTGTCTCTTCTAGGGCAGCAGACTGATATTTACTGACCTGAAATGGAATTATTGTTGATGGAGTCGATTCCCTTCAGCTCAGACAGGTAGACATGATCCCACTGGAGATGGAAATTGCCTGGTCTGGTTTCCTCCTGGAACAGCTTCCTTATAAATTAAGATTATCCTTTGTTTGGTGCTTACTTAGTTGGTGACCTTCCTGTATTTTGCTGAATCTCCGTAAAGACGCTGCAGGTTATATTCATTTTTTGCTAGAATCCTCTATGGCTTTAGCAGTTACATTGCGACTGTGGGTCAGGCAAGGGTTGCATTAACATTTCATCCTATCCCCAGCTCCCCAGTCACCTTTGAGATATTTCTGGTTTTCCACAGACTTGAGATGAGCGGCCAATGCGTCTCATGCTTGCATTGCTTCTTATTGTAGCTTTCCTCTTGGAAAAAAAAGTGAAAAAAAAAATCACCATTATGGCTCTGTGTTTCAAGAGGGTCTCTGTGGGAGTCATGCCTTGTCCGTCAGTAGGGACACCCAGTGATTCACATCTTTGACTTCACGTCCGTGAGTAATCTCCTTGACTTCAACAGGATTACCCAGGTGTTTAAAATAAGACTGTGTTGTAAAGGTCTGTGGGATTACGAGCCCAGAAAGATCGGTTGTGTGACTGGTCATTGAGATTTTCTTTTAATTTGTCCTTTTATGAGTTTGAAAAGTCAATAAAAAATAATGCAAAACATATGCGTGATTAAGGCAGGGGCTTAGCTGCAGCTATGCCAGGAAGTTTGCAGTTAGGTTTTCTGGAGGAACCCTCTTGTGTTTTTTCTTCCTTACATGTTTGCACTATAAAAAGTGTATAATATGTATCCACGTATATGGACTGATAACACTCCATCTAAGGTCATTTTTAACTGAAAACAAATGTATTTGATCAATCTGGCCAGGTCGGGTTGACACACCACTTCACCTTGGTTTCGTGTGGTTTTGTTTTTCTCTCCTCAGTCATTTCTTGGTATCACTCTTATTGCTGCAGTTTCCAAATAGCTTCCAGCGGTGCAAATCTGTATGTGCTCTTTCATCTGCTCCCCAGGGAAAGAAGGATGTGGAATCGAGTGTTTTGGTTGGGAAGGTTTATATAATCATGCACATGCCTCTGTGGCTAATGTATATGTACGTGCTATACTAGAAAAGGGAAGTAAGTGCAAAATTACCCTTACACCCCAAGCTGGAGGTTGGTACACCCAGAGCAGCTGCCAAGAAACTTCTGCCTCTTCTGCAAGCAAAGTTGACCTAACTGCAAAACTATATACCCCTGTCACTCCGTGGGTGTCCTGGGTGATCTTTATGGCCATAAGGGCCACCGAGGACTGTTGTGGTAACGGCAGAGTATGTGAGCTTGACTGGAACAGTTTTAATTTTCTGCAGGCTGAAAAAGGTTGAAAATCACCAGGTGACCTGTGAGTGTATACAGTCCCAAATTTATTCATCCTGCAGTCCTCTGGACCCTTCTTCCAGCTTGTCCTCTGGCTCTGATGGCTGTGTGATGCTATGAATGTCCTGCCACCACCCCTCTGCTTCAGATGCTAAAGGGGGTCCATTTGTAAGAGTTTGTATGGGAAATGTTAATACTGGGAAAAGGTAATTGGAAACAAAATAAAACCACTATGTATACATATTTCATCTTAATATCTGAAAATTGATATTAGATTTTTTTCTCTTGTGAAACATTTTTAAAATGATATCAATATTAACCTGCTAACAGAACTTCTTTATTTCTGTGAAAACAGTATTTGTCTTGGGGATGGAGGTTTACGCAGCTGCAAGATAATGTAGAATTTGCATGTCCCCAATTTCTGATTTGAAAAAGAAAAGCTGTCGAAATCAATTGTTAAGATTTGAGGATGCTGGTGACATGAGATATGTATGTCTTTTAGATAGATGTCAGCTGGGAAGAAAGAAGAAGAAACATTTTGTTTTTATCAATTCCCATCAACATTGTGTGCAGTAGTGGCAAACACAAAATCCTCGGTATGGATGTAGGAATAGTTCCCTCCCACACACAGCACATATAGGAAAGGGAACGGGGGGTCTAGTTTTATACCTCTTCTTCCATGGTGTTTTTCGTCTCATTTTACTTCAGCTAATAGTGTGCATGAGCTGGTTTCACTGAGATGTTCTTTAAAGTGGAATAATTTGAGCATGCAGTCGTTCTGCTCTTGTCTCCCCCTCCCCTCCCTGGCTCTTCAGTAATTGCATCCTGGTTCATATTCATTTGGCGTGCTAATTGTTAGAGTTAAGAAATAAGAGACTTGGCAAGATGCAGAAGAATTAAAGTGATTGCTCTTTTGTCTGCAGAAAAAATGGAAGCTAATAATTATTACTTTTACATTTTTGTTGTTAAAACTTCTCTCTCCCACTCTCGGTTTCTGAGACCTCTGTTTTTCCTTTGACAAAAAGCAGCCTGATTTGATGTACATAGGCAATACTTCAGAATCCATCACTCACAGCCACAGCCTTCCCAGACTCCTATATATTAACAAGCAGATGTGTCATCCTGCAGACTGCTCAATAATAGATCTTTTTAAGAACTGCTTTTCCTCTGTGGAGTTCAGGTACTCCAGAACTAGAACTTAAGCACTGCTTTCATTTTATGTAGAGATATCAGGAGATACTCAGCTTAATGTGGAGTTGTGTATTTGCATTTGCAGAACATTTTGTCTTCCTTTATTCTTTTTGCAGATGCAAGGTTTGGAATGCCAAGTAGTTCATCAAGATATACAGTGTGCAGGGAGAAAATAATGTTAATGTCTAACTGTCTGTTGGTTTTTTGTTGGTTTTTTTTTTTTTTTTTTAAATCTTCTTCCTTGCATCACTTTCAAAGGAGCCTAAGGAACTCAGAAGTACATGAATCCTAATGTTTCTTATTGCTTTCATCTCATTCCTACAAATTTGACACCAAATGTGAGAGCCATCCAACATCTCATCCCTGCTGTTAAATGTATAGAGAAATTACAGTAGCCTTCTAAGAAGTTGTAATTAAAAAAGCCTTCTTAGAACCCCCCCCCCCAACACATTTCTATTCACTTAGCACACGTCTGGACACTGGCTCATGTGTACATGCTCATTGCTGAATTACAAGTTTTTAAGTTCCAAAACTGAACACACTGATCACCAGCAGGCTCAGCTGGTGCAGACAGGGCAAGTCCCAGTTTTCCCCTCACCTGGATGCTTGCTCCCTGAGGATGCAGGAATGCTGTCCTGGCTGAAGCAGCACTTGGGTCTCATGGGCTCACTCCAGCAAGCATCCCCTCAATTTTGCTTTGCTGTCCTGCAGACTTCTTGTCAAGTGGTTTCTCCTGTTCACATTGGCCATAACCCTGCGGATTTTGATGAAAACCAGAAACTACCTGTTTTCGATTAATTGAGGCTCCTCCTGCCTTCTGCTGAAAATAAACAGGGCTCGACTGGCAGGAGGTGACCCAGCTGGAAGAGAGCAAGGATGTAAAAATGTGTTGGAGGGGAGGGAGAGGGCTGAGAGCTGCTGGGAATGCCAGCCAGCTCCCACCTCAAGCTACTCCCCTGGATCCTCAATTATTTTAAGGAAAATCAGGCTTTCTAAGACTCCTCCAAAATTGCTATGTAGAGATAGCGATAGGCAAGTTCAAGTAACACATAAGGCACGCTGCCGATCGCAAAGGTGCTATAATACAAACAGCAGAGCATGTTATTGTTATTATCCAAATATTATCCAGTTCCTGTAACATCTGGGAGCCCCAGATGTGGACCGGGACCAGATGTGCTAGGTGCTGTATGACTGCAGAGCAGAGAGGGGCACCTGCCCCAGAGCCCCCTCATTGTAAGGTGGTGTTATAGACAGAGTGTAGGGAGGCTGTGGGACAGTGATCCACACCAGTTAGCCTCAGCATGCCAGAAAGCAAGATCTATTAAAAATCCACCATATAAATGCACTATAGCTGCAAGTAGAGCTGCATGTGTTGATTTTAGTGGCAGTTACAAGGCCAGGGGTGTTTTTTATACCCTACTGAGTGCCTATCTGTGTCTGTGGGACTTCAAAACCATATGTGGGGTTTATCTTCTGCATTGCAGCAAGGGAAGGGTTTAGGGAAGGACCAGAGAGAGGTTTTCAGCAATGAGTGGCTCTTCTCTGCATGCCAGTGTAAGAGAAAGCATGTTTGTTTGGTTTTCGAGTATAGAAATCTGGGGGAAAAAGTTGCTGTTAGTGGCAGAGTAGAATTGCATTCTTGGTAGAGGGAGAGGTGATGTTCAAGTTGGAGATAAGCCATGAAAAAAACCTTTCAGCTAAAAGCACAGTATATATTCTGGATGTGTGAAGTAGAGGTAACCGCAAAAGAAAAACATGGAACTGGGATGTGGTCAAAGCAACAAGGTGCGGAAAGGATCTTCATGGCAGCGTTTTGAAAGAAAACAAATGCATCAAGATGATTTTCTGCAAGGCCACAGGAGAGGATGTTGCAGTAACCAAAGCATGAGTCCTTGGAGAGGAAGGGCTCAAACTTTTTACAGAGCTGTGAGCTCCATAAAAAAAAGCTGTGAGCACCTTCTTGGGCACAGCAAGGAAAATCTGTGCACGTACAGCACAGCCTTAGTATTCCAGGTGTACCTTGGATTTTGCTGAGCTTGAAGAACCTGCTGGGACCATGTGTAAAGCAGAACCACAGCAGAGCATAAGCAGGGCCACAGCGAGGAGGCTAGCAGTGGAGTCCCTAGGAAGTGGAGGGGGAAAGACAAAATTGGGGGGGTGTGAGTGGGTGGGGGACAAAATGCCCCCCAGGCTGCTTCTTGCATACTGGTTAATGTTTTTTGTAATAAAACATTACTGGAAAGAGGGTGGGCTGCATAGCCGGGCTCCCCAGCGCAGGAACAGCATCATTTTGAGCTGCAGGGAGTCTGATTTTCTGAGTTGCGTTATGACACTCAAGCCGATTTTAACGTGAGATCTTGTGTGCAGCATGTCATAGTTCTTGTTTTAACTCTGTTGTTTTCATTTGTGAGTGAAACATTAGCTCTTAATTTTTTTTTTTGCTTACATCTACTAATTAGTCACCCATCCATTTTCGAGTCGCGTTTAACAGTTGAATTTTACTTGCCTTTCCCTAGGCAGCAGTCTGATTGGCATCTCTTCCTCAGTCCAGCTGCCAGTGTTCACAAATCATGAAAAAAATCAATTTATCTTTCTACCCTTCTTTCAAACGTGATTGAAAGCAACCAGTGGGTTCAGAGGTGCAGGGCGGGGAGGGAAGACAGATAAGAGAGACCAAAAAAAGGGTGGTTGCATTGCTCTTGCATCCTTAGGAAACGTGCAAAAAAAGGTTACACTGCAAAATCTAGGGGAGGTGGAGAACAGTTACTTTTTGTTTTAAACAAACTTAACTGTTGCTGTGAGGTGGGCTGGGTTTTTTTTGTTTGGGGTCGTTCCCCCCCATTTAATCTAAATGTGGTGGAACTTCTGCCAAACCTTCAAGGTCATTAATTTTCTTACACAGCTGTGATATTTGTAATTTGACGGTTTTTAAAGCTGAAGGAGCGTTGCCTGCCTTCTGCAACTTGAAGGAAGCTCGCTCGCAGTTGCAAGGGAGTCATGCGAAGCACCTGGCTTGGTGCAGAGCTTTGGCGGTGGAAAGACTTTTTAAAAATTCCTAATTGATTCTAAAAATTAAGTCATTATGTAAATGTTTGTAGTTCTGAGCTGCCCTGAGAAGGTTCATTAGGAGGAATACAAGAGCAGGAATTAATTTTACTTACGTGTGATGAAGAGCGGACGGGTCCTGAGGAAAGGCTACAAAGCAAAGGAGGGAGAGAGATGCTTGCTCTCCCTTTACCAGCTCTGTTCGTGAGATGCCATTTCACAGGGATTCGCTTCCTTTTGTTCTTTTTTTTATGGGGGGATGTCTGTGAATGAGATTACACATTTCTTGTCTGCTATGAATCCCTCATAAGGGTAGGACACTGGAGGTGTGCAGCCAATGCTGCGTTATAGGGAAGCATTAGAGGTCTCTATCTCCACCAGTAATGACCAATTAATGACCACTGAGATAAGCTAACGAGAAGTCAGGGCTACTTAGAGCTTTAACTCATTATTTCCTGACCACCCACAGACAAAGAGGCCATTATTTCTATAGTTTTATTTAATGAGTATTTCAGAGGAGTACAGGACTCAACTTCACGCCCTGGGGGGGCTGCCTGCATATTTTGCTTCCAGCCTGTAAGATACCTTTATAAAATCATGGAACTGGAAAAAAAATCCCAGATCACGGTGGTGGCTGGAAGAAGTTTGTTCAGCAGCTGCTCAGCTGGGACAGGCTGGGAGGATTTCTGAGAGGACTTGGCACCAGCTTTGATGTTGATGCTTTTCAGCCCAGTGGCAGTGGAATTTCAGGTAGTGCTTCTGCTTCTGCTGAATTTGTTGTGCAAAATGAGGCACAGATCATGCCGTCTTCACGCCCACGGAGTAGAGTTCACTGCCAAAAGGACCCATAGGTTTTGCTGGGCAAACTCAGTGAGAAAAACAAAGAAACACAGAAGAAAGTGGCAGAAGAGGTGTACTTTCATGTCTGTTGAACATCAGATCTTCAAACCAATACTGAAATAGGAAATTCTCTTTTTTTTTAATAATTAAATCTGAGAAGCAGGGGTTTTAGGTGAAATCCTGGCTCCACTTGGAAGCTGTGGGTACATTATTATTTAATGTCCCTAAGGCATACATTGCACTCCATACTCCATGAGTTTTTTGGGCTTCACTGGGCACCTGGTCTTGTCTCAGAGCTGGATGTTTAATGAGTAGTACTAATAAAAGTTATTGAACAGTCAGGATGGCAGAGAAGAAAGCTTGGAAGGAGAAGAGGAGGCAGGAAAATCTCAAAAGAGTAAATACAACTGGATTGGACTGGGTAAGCGATGCTATTACCAATGAAGGGAGAGAGGTGGAGAAATCCAGATATGATGCCACTAAACAATAGTAATAAATGTCCCAACCAGCAGTTGTGGATGGGACCTTCAGCAGCAAAAGCACAAGTTGGGGGAAACATGTGGCACCTGAGAAAGCTCTTACAGCTGCTGGGACTGGACTGCTGATACCCCAGATACCTAACTTGTGCTAATGGGGGTATTCCTCCACCTGCCACTCTATCATTTCCATCAGCAGTGATGGTCACTGCTACTGGGAGCCATGAGCATGCCCGGGCAGAATGTGTCCTTTGTTTTAAAAAATCAGACTCCCATTTTTATTGCTTCCTCCTGCACAGCCTCACACAACGCGACAGTGTGATCCCTCCAGGTTTTATAATATAGGCTTCCTTCGTCTGGGTTTGGGGAGGGGGGGTATTAATGAGCTCTTCTGTGTGGCTGCTAAGCAGAGTGGTAGGAAAGGATAGGTGAATGCCTTTTTGTATTGCCCGGGCATCAAATACAAGTGCTTTGTAATAACAGAAAGGAACAGACAGGGGAGCCCTTGTAAATACATTTAGAAGAGGCTGCGGAGGTGATACAGAAACAGATTTAGATTTGTGGCTTTGGGAGGGAAGGACAATTAAGTGTTTCCATGTACACCCTGCACTGCTGCTAGCGTTCCTGCATCCTGGGAACCTTGCTGTGTCTCCATACACCCCTCAAACCCACGCAGCACATGCGAGCCATGGTCCCCCAAAAAGGAAAGGAAATGACAGGGACCAAGAAGTTGTTTTGCTTTGGTGCCGCAGCTGCTGGGAGAGCGCGGGAGGTTTCGCTGGCCGGGCTGCATGTGTGCACTGAATTCAGGCCCCCAGCTCTGCCTTGTTCCCCTGGAAGGAGGCATTATGGCTCCCAGCTGTGGCCCCAGCTGTGCACTGGGAGGAGTTATTTAGCTCTTCTCCTGCTAGGAGCCTGCCAGGCTGGATACTGCTTTGTAGCAGCTTGTTGGGGTGTTTTTGCCTGATGATGGTGAGAGGGTGCTAGTGGTGGTATGTGAGGTAGTGGCTTTGTGATTGCTAATATTAATCAGCAAAAAAAGAAATGTGCTTTTTCAGGGCTGTGTTTGTGAGGTCTTTCAGGCTTTCTTCCCCAACAGAAATGGGGCTTGGGTCAAATGAAACTGATGTGTTTGCAATATGGCCCTGGGTCTGAGCCCATCAGCTGCATCTCTCATGCATGCCTGGCTTGTGTGTGGTAGTCCTCTCTGTTCCTTGACGTTGTCGCTGCCTCTCCTTTTGCTTAAAACACAGGTAAAGCCTTCAACGGTGTTACAAAGGCTTAATGTTCTTCTTGGGTATACAACCCAAAACTGGGCTGTGCCCAAATTTAAAGTGCTCTTAAACGAAAATTAATAGCTCTTAAAATGAGTGTCCCTGGGTGATGGTTGTAAGATTCCTCAGCCAGAGGTGGAATGGAGAAATGGGAGATGAAGACTGTATTATTTGCTGCCTCATGTCATTGCTCTTTGAAACGGTTTATAGTGTTTTGGTTACTTGGGGAAAAGCAGGGGCAGGACACAAATAGGCTGCAGCTAGCTTCGTGTCTCTGAAGCCCTGCCTTCATTATTATGCAGTGCAAGTGGTTGTTGGCACAAAGACAAATTCCACTGTAAATTATGCGTGATTTACATGAGAAGCTCATTAATTCTCTAACACCGGATTTAGATGGTTTCGTTTTAAAGGGTGTCATTTTAAACACTGCACAAACATATTTCCCTCTATCTGCTGACTCAGAGTGTGTGCTGAAAGATGATAAAGTGTGTATGTGTTCATAAATACATGCATACAGGCACACACATTAAAAAATGGTATCAATTAGAAGGCACACTCTGTGTTTTGCAGTGGTGCCTGCGATATGTAGATTGGCTGCCTATTTTAGTAATTTTGCCTACCTCAGTGTTTGCACGTCGTAGACCTTGCAGGTTTTTTGTGTTGCGCTTATCGATGTGCAGGTAGTGCCTTTTCATTTTGATTTTTAGTATTGAACCTGGATCCTGATGCTTATTATTTGCTGCTATGGCCTTTGTTTTAAGGGCTTCCCCTTCCTGGGCGAACATTTGCACTGGCTTCAGGAGCAGCAAGACTCGGTCCTGAACGAGTGGTACAGTTCTGCAGGACAAGCAATAAGCAGGGTGTCTTTTCTCTTTTTCCTCATATATTCCCTGTTTTTCCCAACTCTGCCGTAATTCAGAAGTTTGATTAAAAGAATAGTCAGCAGAAAAAATAATCCCTCAGTGGATTTACTTTTTTATTGGGGACTCAGTCTCTTGATTCAGGATAGATATAGCCGATAGGCACACCAGAAGTAGCTGTTGTTGCAGCTCATATGTTGAGATAATGTAGTCCATACTTTCATTTAACATTGCTTTTGCATTAAACAGCATGACCCTTCTGCATTAGCTGAAAGAATTATATGCTCATTTTCAGTTTGTACGTACTGTTTTAATCCAGCATCTGGAGCTATGTGTTCCCTGATCTAGGGCTGATGCCGAAATTTGGACGATGGTGTAAGTGTTTTATCATACATTCATGTGCCGTTTGGGTTTAAGTTGCAGCTTATAATTATTTTAAATGGGCAGTTGCTCTTTAGAAAATCTTAAGCTTGATGCAAACAATAAATGTGGGACAAGCTGCCAGACTCACCTTTGAAGTCTGGCCTAAGGAAACTGTTCCTTGACATCTCATTACTTTCCTTCTCTTATTAGAAACAAATGTGGACTTCCTACATGTAGATTAAATATGGCATGAATTAAGTAAGCTGAGGTAGACAGCAGCAAAAGAGGAGAAATTATGCCATGCTTCGCTGCGGTTTTGTTTATCAGGACATAAGTCTGAATTTATTATTTTGTATGACTTGTAAGTTAGTGCAAGGAAAGAAAAAGGAATAATATTTTTTTTCCTGCAACTATCAATCTACTGTTCCATATGCATTTAAACAATTTTGCCACAGGGAAAAGAAAAATGTGCCTGTCTTAAGTAACCTGAACATCCACAGTGGTTGTTCTTCTGCACGTAGCAGGGCTTTCCTTGCTTTGGGTGAATTTTTTTCCATTGCCTAGAGGCAGTGGTTTTGACTCACAAGGCATGAGGAAATGTAGGACAGGGTTTTGACGGAGGAGGAGGGAAATCCTGTAGCTCTCTGCTTGTGAACAGCACACGTCAGACCTTCCTTGACCTTTTTTTTTGGCCCTCAGGCTGAAGTCTTATGTCATGACCTCTCTGCACACCACTTGCAAGGAGTGGATAAACATGTTTTTGAAAATACAAATACTGACAACATTTTTTTTGCAGCAAAACTTCTTGCATAGAAGCTCCTTATCTAATTTATTTGAGGAAAATTTCGGGGGGAAAAAAAACCAGAAACATTGTGCTATTTTCTTTTGTCTTCAAGAACTTCTCACAGAAGAATATTGGAACATTTTGTCCAATTTAACAAGAATTGCAAAGGTGGTGACTATACTTTTCCCATGTGTTTTTCTGTAGCACTTCTTTTTTGAGACCCAGTGCTCCTGCAGGCATAATAGGAATTCTTCTTACATTGTTGTTGGTTTAACTTGGCTAAACTTTAGGTCTGGAAAAGCATTTTGAAATTGTTTCCTGTTTTTTCTGGGGGAATGTGCATGGATCAGTTTTGTTTGAACTGTCCCAAAATATTGTACCCTCAGAGGGCACTCGTGATTTCAGCCAGCTGCTCCCATATAGACTGAGAAGGTCATCTGTGTCAGGTACAAATCTGTGCAAGTATCATGCAAAAAAATTACAGAGTAGTGCCAGATGACAGACACCATGTGAAAAGGAGATCCCAGCTGTTAATGGTGCTCTTCAAGTGTTATGTTCTAACAGAATATTATTTGCCAGTGTAGACTGGCAATGGAGGGCCATGCCAATGGAGAGAGCGTGGAGGGCTCTCCATGAGATCTCCCTTTCCTTTCTCCAAACCCATTGTGCAATATTCTGTCTTTAGTGGAATATTTTAATTCTTTCTAAATTTTTATGAAAGCTGTATCCATAGTTAAAAATGCAAGCAGAGTAGCTAGTGTTTATTTCTTTGTGAGGGTAAAGGTGAGAGCCCCTTTGGTTTTGGTTATAAACACTGTTTCCATCCTGAAAAACACACAGCTCTGGGTAGACAAGGTGGGCAAAAGGTGGGAGAAAAGAAGAGTTATCCTTATTTGACAGGCACTCGACCAAGGCAGAAAGGAAAAACAAAGATCCCTAGTTTTGTAGACTTGAAAGTCTGCAAAGTAATCCCATTTGGAGAAACACAGTGGAATACAGGAGTGAAATTTCCTCTTACTTCTCTAAGGGAAATCTCCAAGAACATTTTTTAGCTTACATTTCTGGTATATAAGAGGCCAGGCCAAGTATTTGCCAAAAATAAAATAAAACTCTCTGCCAGCAAACTACTCTCTATGTATGTGTGTATACTCATACATACATATATATATTGAAATAGGAAAAGTCTTATCCCATCTTTGCACAATTTTCCATATGAGGATGCTTGAGTTTGGTTTCTGCATGGCACTGTGCATTAGCAAGCATGTATGTAGGTCATTTTGCTCCCAACCAAGGTACTGAAGAAAATCAGCAGTTAATATTATGCAAAGTGGAATGAGGCGAGTGTGTCACCTGTGATATGACAAGGTATTAACTTCTTAAGTCAGAGAAGTGAGCTGGACAGGCTGGAGTTTTAATCTGACTCTTGACTGTTGTGCCAAATAGATTTCAGCTAAGTGTGGTGAATGTTTATAATGAATTTCAGAGAGCCTTAATTTTTACACATTAAGGAAATGGGCATCTTGTTACAGGCTCTTAAACAGGGAGGCGACTCAGTGTGAATCTGCGTGTGATTTATTTAAGAAGAGAGACTGGCTTAGAGACTCTGAAGGTATGCTTGGGTTTGAGCTGGTGCTCAGTGTTCGTGCACTGTGGTGTTATCTCCCTCAGATGGTAGCTTGATGGTGAGACGAAGTCTGAAACTGAGTTGCACAGATGAAACTCAAAGGTTACGAGCCTGTCTCTTCTCTCTTTGTGGTGGTTTGCTGCTGGCATAACTAATGATGTCAGTCACTTAATGAGTGACACTGCTGTAATGAAGACCTGGAGACTAATGCAATACCTTTTCTTGTCCAGTCTTTGGCTGCTGCTAAAATCTCACTGTTAGGCTCTGCCCAGCCTTTCCACAGTTGAACAAACATCAGTTGACCATCAATGGTTTTTGCCTTTGGTGCTCAGGATCCCGATGTATTCTTCTGTCCAAGCAGTAGCCAAACCCAGGTCCACTCAGTTTCCAAGGTCAGACAAAATCTGGTTTATAACCATAGGTGGGAGCTCTACCGAGTGGTGATGTTAATAAACAAAATGAACTATCAGTTGTTTTAAGCAAATGAAGAATTACTCTTAAAAAGCCAAGGGTGACTTAATGCAGCACGTGACAGACATTGTTGTCCCTTTGGTGGTGCTATGTACAGTTCTCTGTAGCTTATGATGTTCCTTGCCTCATCTTAGCTGAGCAGTAGCTGTTGTGCCACCTTCTCCCTGAACCCTCTCCTGCGGTTCATGTCTTCTGGTCTGCCCGTGCAGAGCAGGTTAATGTTTTATTTCTGAGTTACAGGATATCTTCAAGTTCATTTCTCTTAGGGGCTGTCCCAGTGATTTGTAACTAACTTATGTTTGTCTTTAAAATCTGGTCCCACTGAAGTCGAGAGAGGCCTGAAAGCGATTATGGAGGAAACATACTAGTTCTTAAAACCCTACAAATGGTGTTTCATTCCCCCCCATGCTTTTAATTCTTTAAGGATCCCGAAGTAGGAGTTTTTTAAATCAGTGCAGTAAGGAGCAAAAGCATGGTGCAGAGTTATGAGCCAGATGTTGGTCATGGTAACTCAGGTGTACTGTTCCCTAACACCTGCTCAGCTTACCTCATGGCAGCTCCCCAAAGAGGACCTGGGGACTGGATGCAAGCTGAGAACAATCCCCAGCCTCTGGCATCTGTTTGCTGAGGGCTGGAGCCATGTGTTGAGTTGAAGTTGTGTGAACTGAGAAATGGAGACAACGTGATGTTGGGAGCAAGCCTGGATCTTGGGAACATATTGCTCAAGCGACCAGAAACCAGGCTGCTATCCTTGTGCCAAACCAAAGTCAAAAGCCATGTGGATTTCGGAACATTTTTAAGAAAACAATGTTAAAGAGTAAGCTGGATTTGATGATTGACAAGTTGTTGCTTTTGCCCTGCTATTTGTACTCTCAGCTTTGACTTGTGCTGTACCCTGGAGGTCTTGCATTATATGGAGCTGAGTATGCACAGCAGAGAGCTGAAAATTTTACCAAAATATTGATGTCTTGAAGTGTGGGATTGAAGAATATTTCTGGAACAAGTAGTGCTGCCATGCTTTGTTGGCTCAGGGTAAAAAAGGAGGAGGAGGGATTTTTCTCATAACAGTTTCTCCTCTGGCTTTTCCAAAGTTCTGCTTGGGACTCTGGCTGCAATAGCTTTGGATGTTGCATTAAGCATGTAGTTGGAAACTGCATGTAGGTATTGTTCCATGTCCATAGCTTGGTACAGAGAAAAATTAAGAAACAAAGGAAAAACTGTGTTGAACTTTCTTGATTTCTAACCTGAGATGTGGTAAAGCATGGAAGGGGAAGCTTTCCACGTGGAGCAGAGGAGGAGGAAGCTGGATGTGGAAGGTGTCTATGCTTTTATTTTTATACTCCCAAGACATAAAGACTGTAACTTTCTTGCTATGCAAAGAAAGAGAGGGGTGGGGGGGCAGGCTTAATTCTGGGACATCTGGCCCCAGTGAAACTCTTGCTGATGATTAGGTCCATCTTGAAATCAGCCTTTTTAGCAAACACATAATTACTGGGGTTTCATACCTACTTTGAATGGTTAACACATGATGTCCTTATACAATTGTTTTTCTTGCAGCTCATTTTTTCCTATAGTGTGACTGTGCAGGATTTACACACTTTTGTGTTGATGGTGTCTTACCTGACAGTTTTTGGTACAGAAGGGTTAAGGCTGCTTGTGGGGCTCCTGAAGACGGAAGAATGCTTGAGCCCAGCATTAGTCACGCTAAACTGTTTGCAGGCTAATTTGTCACTAAATCTTGACTTCTTTTGTTAACTAGATGCCGCCAATTTAGGCAGCTCTACTTGTGCACCTTGCAATCAGGCTGATGAACTAGTGAAATATTATGACATCGCAGGGCTTCTCCCTTCCAGATATCCTGCTTTCTTTAAGTGTGGGCAGGAGGCCTAGAGAATACAGCCAAGCAAGCAGAAAATGCAGGTCGGCTTCATACTCTTACTGGAACAAATATCTTCCTATAGGGAGAAATCTGAAAAATTTAGAATATGCTACTAAAGTTTGCTTTAGAAATTCTGCATGTCCTTGCAGGAGGTGAAATAGTGCTCTCCTAGTGTGCCTGGCAAAGGTGATTGTGAAGAGTTACATTGCACTTGGATTTCTTTTGATACTGAACCTGGATTAAAAAGGTAATAAATGTTACCAGACTTGCTTTCTCTTTTTATGTTTGGAGGATGACCAGGCACTGCAGAGGACAGCACCAAAACTAAAGGAGGTTTTATCTGTCTCTTGAGCTCAAGCCCTCTTCAGAGAGAGGGTTGTTCGTCTTTGTACAGAGGTAGGATCATTGACTTCCTCATCTGCAGCTGTCTAGGTACTGTCACAGTCCTAATGGGAATTGCTAGATTGTTTTTTCACAGTTATTTTCATGAACCTAATAAAAGGGCTCTTTGATTTTTTTAATTTTTTTTTTTCTTTTACCTTTGCTGCTTATTAGTGTAAGGAGCCATATCAAGTACAAGAAAACTTCACCTATCAAAACCTGCTACTTTTAAGCCATGGACCTCAGTTGTGAATTTGCTGCATGTTTTTTTCAGTTTTTCTTTTTTTTCCTCTCCATAGCACAGCATTATACGCATATGACTATGATACCCATAATCAACTTACGGGTATCCAGAAGAACACCATGTTAATTCTGGTTATTTTTTCTGATAAAGATCAGTTAAAGATATGACTATAGCAAGTAAAACAGTCTGATTTATGACCATCCTGGGTTACTTTTTTTTACCCCCTTAATATTTCTGCAGTGACATAAGATGGGAGGAAATATCTTTTCCAAATTTAAGAGTTAGTCACGATGAATGAACGTTGCATTGGCTGTGCGCAAGCACAGATGCCACATGGACCTTGGTGGGAAGTGCTTTTGTTTACTTTAATGTGGATGATGCTCACTCAGCTTCAGCAGAGCTCCCCTGATTGATATTTTTAATGAGCTCGAGGAGAGTATTAAAACTGCCTGCCTATCTACCTAGAAGCCCCCAGGGTAGAGAGCTAAATCACTGTGAAGCATTAGAAGTAGAAGAGGTTATCTAACCAGGCATTTTCTCTGGTGTATTTGGTGTTCATGTATGTGCATATCACACTTTCTTAAATTTCTCTGTTTTCTTACAAAGCAGCATGAATGACTGTGCTTCCATCAGCAGCCTTGAGTAACTCTTCTCTAGCCAACAGCCTGAGAACAATACAGCATGCCCAACTTCCTTGCTGGTTTGGGCCACTGAAACAAATTCAGTCTCTGTTATTTTTTGCTACTCTAAGGATATGAAAGGGGAGCATATGTGGAGGAATGAGTGTTTGTGTGTATGGGTATATGGTTGTATGTGTGTATTTGTTGTATGGGCAGATAAATGCCCAGGGTGACCTGGAACCTGGAAGAGATACCTACGAGTATGTTACTGTATTATAAAAATAAACAGAAAACCTTTGGTAGCAGAACTTAATGGAATCAAGGCGAATATTGGATTCTGGGTGCTATTTCGAAGTCCTTTTCATCAGAATGGAAGTGGCATAATCAATATGTAGCTCTTTGGCTGTTAACTCTTCAGATTTAGCTGAAATCACGTTAAATGAAATAGATTTTATTCCTGGCTCAGGCAGAGAGGGTTATATTTAACTGAACTCTCTGGAAGTCAACTATTTGGGAGCTGCCAACTCTTCACAAAATGATGATGCCTGTAGCTGTAACCAAACAAATCATGGTATCGTTTCTTTGTCATTACTGATGCAGGCTCTGCTTTATAATGAACTAAACACAAGAAGTTCTGGTGGTGTGCATCCTGTTTGCTCTTCCTAATTCTCCCATTGATTTCCTTGCCCGTCTGGCCTTGGGCGAGCCTCATCATGCCTTTCCTATCCTAGGGTATCTTTGCAAGAAACAATCTCTCTACCATTGATTTGAAAACCTCTGCCGTAAGCAAAATTGCAGGCCACAGTTTTGGGAAGGTCGCGGTCTGGACTGAGTTTGCAGCTGTGGGGAGTATCTGTAACCAGGAGAGATGTCAGTGGAAGCATTTGTATTTACCACTGCTGCAAATGGCACCTGACGGTTTTAAGTTCAATACTCAAGCTGAGTTGTGCTGTATTGGAAATCTACAGGTAAGAAGACTACAATAATTATTTCTATTAATTACCAAAAGAGCTGTTAATAGATGCATTCGGAAGGCCTTAGAAGCCAATATTTTCGATTGCAAAACACTTTTTAAAAATTATTTTTGTTTCTTGCAAAAAACCCCACACGCCACCACACAAGCAAAATCCAAATGAAAAACCCTCGTGTGTTCTGGAGATGCTGTCATGAGAGAGGCCTCCTAGGTAGCATCTGTTCACACTTCCCACATATTGTGTAAATATATCTACCTCAAGTATTTCATCTTCCCAGAAGTCATGCTTTCCTCTCTTCTCCAAACAAGAAAGCTGGAATCCTCTCCCTTCTTACAAAACCCACCTGTCGCTTGGCAAACTACCAGCTTAAAGGTTGTTTGGGTTGGGTTTGTGTTTGGGTTTTTTTTTTTTTGATAATGCTCCAATTTTAATTTTTGCATAAAAGCTGTAAATGTCTCTGGAGTTATGAATGATCTCATTTCCCCCTTTCCCCCATTCCCCAGGAACATTCCTGATAAGTTACTCAGTCTCTCTCTCTTCTGAACAGGGAGAATTTCAGCCATAAATAAAGCAACACTTGAAACCATAAATAATGTTTGGACAGCTTGTGCTGAGGGTTTCCCGAAGGGAAGAAACTATTTTGTTGTGGCAGTATATCATGGGGCTGTCCGGTGTTGTGCTGGAAGCCGATGGTGTTGCTTCAGAGCATGCTGTTACGCGTGCAGAGTGCCTCCAAGTACCTGCAAGTTGAGTTGTGTTATTTTTTTCCCTCAGGGACTCCTGAAAAGTTTGCTTGTGGGATGGTGAAGTAAATCACATTGATTAGAGGAAGGGAAGGGGAAAAAGGAAGGGGGAAAATGAAAGCCACAAAATACTAACTGGTGCTAAGAAATTCCACACTAAAGGCTGAAACTGCAGCCTTATCTCAGGACTTGGTGAAAAAAAAATAAAAATGGCAGAAACATATATCAATGACAGATTGCCAACCTTAGCATTTAATTCTTGGCATTTTGTGGGTTTATAGGATTTGCTGACAAAAAGATAATGGGGAAGGGTTGGATAGGATGTAATTTCCTGAGTGGTGTTCTTGAAGGGAAAAATCTCAACCCATATTCTTTTATTTGAATATATTGGAAACAGCCTGAACAACTGTAGTTTTTCATTAGAGTAAATTATTTTGAGTTATGACACTTTCTCTGCTTTAAAAGCAGTGTCCAAAGCTTTGGATAAGTATGCATAATTGAATGCTTTCCTTCTTTGAACTTCATTAGGAGGCAGGCTATTTCTTCATTTGACACCTCTGAGTTATGTAGACTCATGGTCTGTTAAAATGTGCATGTTTATAAAGATGTGAATAACCCCAGCCTGCCTTTTCTGCAAAGATGTATAATACATGATATTTTGAAAACTTATGAGAAGCATGACAGTGAGGATATTAAAAATGAAGTCTTATATTGCATCCAGGTGTTTACTGTGGCTAGTTTGTGTCTAAATATATAAAAATGCTGTGTCCTTCCTCGATTTGCCTTTTTATCTCTACATCTCTATCTACCCATTGAAATATCCCTGATCTAAAAACCTCTAACCTGCTTTTGGCATGGGCCCTTGACAGGCAACCGTTTTAACTGATGCAATTAGAAATCCTGCTGAACTCTTGGGAATTTCATCTGGATAGCTCTGAATATTATACATAGAGTGGACAACCTGGAGGAAGCTATTAAAACTTTTGTGGGAAAACCACAAAACAATTTGAATATAAATAATTATTTCCTTTTTTCTCCCCCCCCCCCCCCCGTTCAGAGCAATTCCTGGAGGAAGGAGGTGGGGATTAGAGGGCTCTTTTTCCTTTGGAGGTATGACCTGTTTCTCTCTTGACCAAGGAAATAGCTTGGGAAAAGGAGAGCACTGCTCCAATGTAGGGTTTGAAGCGTTTTCAGAAAAGGTTCTTTGATATGTAAAAGGTCTTTTAATATTCACAAAGGCCCGGGTTCTATTTAATTGTGCATCAGTCTACTTCCATTTTTCTCACTGAGCAAGCGTACATGGAAACTGTTTTTAGGGGTCGGGTGCTAGAGTTTGCAAAGTGCCGGGTTTCAGTTTTTTCCCTTTTTGCATCAGCATCTAAGGAGAAGGCAAAGGCCTTATCTTTTGGCTGTGTATCATCTCACTATGTACTTTGAGTTTGAGGTCCCCTGGCATTACAGAAGGAATATACAAACTTAACAGGTTTTTTTTCTGTTTTTTTCTGCTGATGTTTTAAGTTTTGCAGACGATAAACTGTGCTGGTTATAGTGGGGTCCTCCTAACCTGTGCAAATCTGAGACTACAAAATGTGTCTGGGTCTGAGTTTGTCGGTACACCTTGTAAACTCCCCAGGTGACACCTCTAGTGGAAATTAAAATACTCTGCGAGCCCTTTGTTTCAGGTTTTATTGAGCTGACAAACTGCTCTAGCAAAATTACATGTTTTATAATCTCTATGAGTTAGTTGTTCATTTCAGGGCTCATGAAATTTAAAAACTAGGCAGGCCAGTCAGCAGTACTTGTAAAGCCCGTGAGTCTGTCTTTGCAGGTTGAGGGACTTGAAAATCCCCAACAGAGTAGGGATGTCCATTATAATAATCATGGATCTGCCATGAAAGGGTTGGGGGGAGTTGCAAAATCCTCTGGTAAACCAGAAGATCATATAACCATACATGGCATGCCATTTCTTTTAGTATTCCGTTAGGGTCTTAACATACTGAAATCCATCCTTCTCGGGCTCATGAGGACTACGAAGCCTGTGGTGAAAGCAAGTGGTGTTTTGAATCGTGCTCTGAAGTTCTGTGAGCTTATGTCCATGTACTTATGTCCATGTGCGATTGACATCTTCTCTGCTCCATTTCGTTTGGTTTCCGTGGCAAAGGTTTATTTATTCTCATCAGTCTTTCCTCCTGTGGATTGGGTGACTTAAGCCTGGTCCTCGGCAAAATGCACCTCTTTGAGCAGGTAGAAACCTCGAATGGGGTGAAGGTACATGTTTCTTCTCTGTAAAACATGTTTGAATGTCACATATGTAAGCACAGACTGTGGTGCTGGTGCGTCTAGCCTCATGGCATAGGCGTGAGCAGATGAGAGAGAACAGCATGGCTTAGTGTGGTCCACTGGGCTTGAAGAAGGGCAGTAAAGAAATATTTGCTTGCTTAGCCCTGTGGCAAACGCATGATAAGAAGTTGAGAGGTCTGTCCTTCTTGGCACATGTAGGTAGGGGAGTTTGGGGGGTGATTACATGCCTGAATAGCATAAATATGACAAGGTAAACTATCTTGTGATGCTTTCCTGAATGGTGCTTGTATTTAAGGCTCCAAGTGCTAAAGAACAGGCCTAAAATCCCTTGCTTTACCTGTTTGGGGGAATGGCAAGGTAGAGTTCGTGCACAGGGGGGCTCTAGTTTATAGGTGGGTGCTACCTGGGACCCAAGGCAGGAGATGAAAGCTTTTCCAAACTTGATTCTGTTTTGGTATATAAATGGTTGCTCTGTTCTTTCTGGAGAAATGTCAGCCTGGATGAAATCTTTTGCCTGAGGCTGTCATTAGGATTAGCCAGCAAACGCCTCATTTTGACCGTTGAGGACTGAGTCTAGATTCTTGCGGTGGGATTCTTTTCCTAAAAGAGACTCACTTAACTTCTCTGGCTTTTGTGCATGCACAAGCACATATGTACATGCGTACCTTCTAAACTGTAAATTGCTACCAGCTTTTGAACTTAAGGGGAGGATGGAAGGGCCAAGAAAACCAAAACAGGAGAGGAAAAAGTCCACCCTACCTTTCAAGTATCTCAGGATCTCTTAACAAAACCTTCATGCTTGCAGGGCTCATTTGGCATTAATGAAGCATTGACAAATATTTTTGCAGCTGGATTAGTGCTAATGAAAACCGTTAGTTTTGGAAGGACCTGTGTGCAGAACTGTGTGTTGCCTAATTTCAGGTCCCTGGATTGCTCGAGTCTCAGAGAGTGTGTGGAGGGCTGTGGCTAAATGGTAGTCTGGTCCTAATGCTCTGGGGTAGGCATCCACTGTAGGTGATGTCTGAAGATAATAGCATGTCTAGACCTGTGGTCTAGCCTAGGATGGCTGTTTGAATGAAGAGATAATAGACGTTTGAAAGTAGCTTTTTGTTTCCCTTGATGCTATTGTGGCTGAAGTATGTGGTGTTCTCAGTTAAATGAAAGGATGAGAAGAACATTCCCAGGAGTGTGTGAGAAGTCCAGGAGAGCAAGTAATTTTTATTTTCCAGCATTGAGAACTGAGAGATAAACTCTCACCATCCTGCTGTAATCACAAAGGGTTTACAGCAGTAGAACTGGTGTGTTAGATATCCCGAGAAGCAGGACTGGGGCAGCTTGCAATGATCCGTGTCATAGCTTGGTGCCCTGGAAGCCCAGTGCGTGCAGGTGTGTATGATGGGGCTGGAGGTGAGAGAGGGAAGTGAAAGGCCTAATAATTCCTCCTGAACACTGTTCAGATGCTTAGTGTGCAACTAATCATTCAGCCTTGATGAAAGTGTCCATGTTTACCCCTAAACATTAATTTCTTGGTGAAAATAGCAAGCCAGGTACTTTTGTAGAATTTGTCCCTGTTGTATCTCTGGAGTGATACCAGCTCATAACAGGTGGTAGGTAGTAGGGTGTTTATTTGTAGAAAGAAACCAACCAGGTTGGGAAAGCAGGGCTGTTTGGCTTGGGCTCCCTCTCTTACATGCCCTGACTCATGGTTGCTGTACATTATCATACGTAGAGGGTTGTGGCTTCAAGTTTTCCCCTGTGCCCTGGAACTGCCGTATGCCCCACTTGGACCATCTGTCTTAAAGGTACTTCCTCTTAAGGATATTGCCTGCCTCTATTTTAGGTTTTGTTCCCTTTAAACTCCTCTTCTAAGAGGATTGCACAGATAGTGTTTCATGGAACAATTTTTTTAGTATACATTTATTTTGAGAGAATAATGTAAATGTATGCAAGTAGGATGCTATTGTGCAAGAGCTGTGATGTATTTGTATAAAGTATTAGAATGTGGAGGGCTTGATTTATAACACTGAATAGTTAATGGAGATAAGTCATAAATTACAACATAAATCTTACTGGGTGTTTGAGATCCCTGCTTCTTTCTGTGAGTCAGTGGATAGGAGGATGGCAGGTCTGTTTTTTCTGTATGTACCTTGTAGACTTTCATACATTGGTTTTACATCATTATGTCAATTCAGTGAGGCAAAAGGAAACATTTTTAATTTGTGGGTTTTGAAAACAGGGGGTGTAAGGGAATTTCTTTCCCTCTCTATCTGTTCCTACTTTCTTCCTCTTTGGTTTCTGAAAGCAGCCCTGGGTACCTGTGCCTGCAGAGCGCTGCAATGGGGCTCCAGCTCCAGGGCATTACTCACTGATGGCAGCAGTACACATACGAGGTAAGGAGGTAGCTGGAATGGCCAGTAGGATAAATTGCAAGTTGAAGAACTTTAACTTTTTTTTTTTTTTTTTTTTTTTCCTTAAAGGACAAATTGAGGTCTGTAGATTTCTTGTGGCTGCAGGGGTCTGCAGTGAGCTCCACTGAAAAACGTGCAAGGTAGCTGTAAGCTATGCATGGGAGGACTGATATTTATTTATTCACTTTAGATCTGAAGCTGTGCCTGCAACATCAACATGCTTCTGATCTCCAAAAAATCCCCACTGTTGCCAAAGCCAAATAGGGAATGGGAGGGAAGATGCAGGTGCCCAGCACAGAGGGACTGCTGAGGCAGTACTAGACTGGCTTTCTGCATGCCCTGCTCCTGGGTAGCATGGACAGCCCTGATGTTGGCATCTGGGGGATGAAAGGCAAATGCATCTTTGAAGTGTCATTTTGGGGACAGGAAAATAATGCCGCAAGGAAGACTTAGGAATTTCTGGTATATGGAAAGTGGAATTAATCGCTTCTGATTATGCTCCCCCGAATTGAATTTAAGACCTGGTAAATAAGTACGATGTTGATAATGTGTAAATTATTGTCTCTGGAAGTAGAAAAGAAGTATTATAGCAGGGATAGTTAGTGATGAAAGACCAGTGGTGGTTGGTAAGCCTTTGAACATTAGACTAACATGTGCTATCTAAATAGATAGATGGTTTGCCATGACTAATTATTCCAAGGATGAATTGGTGAAATACAATCAGGAGATGTCAGAAAAGAAAGCATCCACCCTTGAATGGCAAAGCATAATTGTTATAGACAATTGATAGTGGCCAGTGTTGGAGTCATGTTAATGGTTGCTCAAACTGTTAGACTAGCTTTTTTTGTCAGATCTCAGATTTGGTCTGACAGCAGCAAACGTCTTCTATCAAAGTGTTAGTTTCTTTCCCCCTCCCCCTCCCTCCTGTTCTTTTTTAGTCATTTGACAATAATTTACTACATTGCTTAGCTTTTTAGTCAGTTGTCTCCCACTCCGGAAAGCCAGGTTTCTTAAGTGCTTCTATGATGCCAAGTTAATTGCCCGAAAATAAGTGCTTGAAGATGGATCAAGTATTGTCTCATCAGCATTCAGCATCCCTGCCAGAGCATGGGAGGGGGAAGGGAGGCAACACCATGAAGGTTTGAAGAAAAGAGATGGGGAACAAAGGAAAGGACGACTGTCCTGCAAATGGCCCTGGCTAGGGCGAGGCAGCAAAGCTTTCCTTGGGTGCGACTGAATCCCTGCTGTACTCACAGCTTGTCCTGTGAAATGTCATCAGTGCTGCAGTGTGGACACAGGTGGGATTGATCTACCCTCCCCAAAAACGAGAGGGGAGACTGCTTCTGGGTGGCCCTGGTCTTGATTCTTTACTAAGGCAAAAGTTGAAGCATGTACCTACCCATTCAGTGAATACTTGTGTTATCACTGCTTTGTTTTCTCTGCCTCTCTATAGAGGAAGGGGGGGAGTCGATGTTCCTGACTTGCCATTACGGCGAGGATGATTTCTAGATAAATGAGCAGTCTCCGAGGTATGTCTAAAATGTGAAGATATACAAGAGCTATTGTACAAGTTAGGAAAAAGCATAGCTGGTACCTGCTAGTCTACCTTGCCATGGGTATGTAATGCAGCCGGATGCAGCACAAGACTGGATATAACACAGCACCTTCTCCTTTTATTGTTATGGGTGATATGCAAAAAAACCTGAACAAGAGACATAGCCACTGCAATGAGACCATGCTCATTTGAGGCAGGACAGAAAGATTTTCATAGGATAAAGCACCCAGCATCTCCCTTTAGGCTTGCGGGGGAGTCTGAAGCAGCTGTGGGTATGAGGAGTGAAGACAAATGCCCAACCATCAGTAACAAACACTTTGTGCAGCAACCGAAGTGCAAGTCAAATCCTGCTGAAACCCCCTGTCCCTCAGTGGTAGGCAGGCACTGGCAGGTCCTTGTGAAAGCATGAATGTGTTTGGTGCACCCAGCTATCCAGCCCTGCTTGTCACCTGGAGTTGTGCTCTCCAGATCTGGGGAGAGGAAGGGGACTACCACCCCCTCTAGACTTGCCAGCACCGCTGGGTCTTTGCTTTATCCTCCTTTACCAAATACAGCCAGGGCCGCTCCCTGGGATTTAACAAATCCTCTGCTATTTTGGGGCCCGAGGGTGTTGGCAGTGCTCTTGATCCCTCCTGCCCCATTCTTCCTCTGATTGTTTACGCTTGGGTACGTTGGACTCTGCATCCTAAGCAATTTCTTGCAGTCCTGTCTTCTGGGACCCATGGGCAGATTTGCCCTACTGGTGTGTATATTCATGCCAGCCCCCTTACCTGACCCCAGTGAGTTTCAACGCCTTTTCTGCTCACCTTTAATCTGGAAGAGCCTCCCTGCTCTGGAGAAGGAGCAGGCTTTTATTCCGGCTTGTGCATCGTCATCGGATTTGTTAACTAAGCTTTATATGTAAAACCTTTAATAAATGCGGTGTCAGCGCTTTAGAGAACCTGCCTGACTTTCACATCCCACTGGCAGGGCCTGCAGTCAGAAATACTGTTCCTGCACTAGCAAATTTGATATAGGCGTATTTGATATGTGTAGCCTATATTAGTCACTTTGGAGAGCATACATATTATTTTAAAACCTTTTCTACCTTTCAGCCCTCATCTTGAGATCAGAAACACTGCAGTCCTTTACTTGATTAGGCAGCACTGAAAGTAAATAATTATAGTTGAAAAGCACTCTGAAAATATTAAATATTGCTTTAATAAGTGCTCTCCATCTACATTTGTGCCTTTTGTCAGATGTGCAACCCTCAATTAACATGTCAGCCTTTCTTTACCATTCATCTGTGAATGTTATCCCATTTATCGCCTGCATTTTTGCAGGACCTGTCACTGCCATGTCTGTGCAGCTCTTCCATATCTCATTTGCCAAACAGGTTGGGGCTGGCAATAACCAGAAAGGAGTGTAATGAGCCAGAGAGAGCCCAGCATGCCTGGTGTGTATATTCAACAGCATCCTAGGTGATAAATTCGCATTTGTACCTTTGTCGGTGCTCACACAGTAATGTCAGTTCAATAACATCCCTTCAGGACAGTAAGATGGATTCCACATTTATAATGAATGAGATAATTTGATTATTGTTGCTAGCAGCAAAGAGGTTTAGAGATAGTCCAGTTCTCAGTCCCATGAGAAGCAGAAATGATGAAAGAAACATTGCGGCATTCCTCAGCGCACATTTGATCCATCAATCACCCAGACAAAGTATGCACTCCTAAACCATTAAAGTGTGACATCTTCTCAGACTTTTGAGTTTACTGACTTTAAAGCAGCAAGTCAATTAGGAAGCCAAACCTAGGCTGGGAGGAGAAGAAAAAACACTATTAAAATACTAACTTGACATGCTTAGGTTTGTTTGATAGGCTAACAGACTGTTAATATTTAATTTAAAAAAACTGGATGCTGTCCAAAGCAAACTTATGAATAGCATAAGTCATATTAAAGCAAACTTTCATTAAGCAACAGCTTTGTCATAATTAGTTTCAGCAGAAGGATACGGTTTCAGAGAAACTATGGCATTTCTTTATTTTGGTAACGGAGCTTTCTGCTAAAGGTTATTTCCAGAGGGTTACTCATCGTGTGGTGTGATGAAATAAATGGGGGACTGGTAAATCTGGAAGCAAACCTAGACCAGGAGTCCAGCTCCTGTTCTCTTCCCAATAGTCCCTTGGACACGAACGTTGCAATAAAATTTAACCTCTATGTGCAGTCAGCAGGGGATACTTCAGAGGTGAAGCGTGTTGGTTGCAGTTCTCTGCTGGAAATGCCAGTGTTAGTTAGCTGCTGAATGACTGGGCAGGAAAAAAAAGTGCAAAGAAACACAGCGTAGAGTGGTTCTGAAATTAAATTGTCTGCTTAAATGACAGGCCAAGATAGTTGAATGGGTGTATTGGAAATAGCTGCTTAAAGATTTGACTGCCACGCAAGATGCTCACAGCCCTCGTGTGCTTGCGCCTCGTCCAGTTGTCGCAGTGGTGTGTGCTGTGGCCGGCAGCAGATTGTACGCGTCCATGGGGCCAGCTGCACTGAAAGTCACAAAGCTTTGTGATTGGAGATTTTGGCCTGGTGTAGTATTTATGCTTTTGCCTTTCCTTTCATAAACTGCATTAAGTTAACTGCTGATGAGGGGAGGAACATGCACAGAAATATCCAAAGGGAGTTAGGAGCTCAAATTCTCTTGCCCAAACTGTCCTCGATTCCTTAAATAGAAACACACACATCCAAAAATACAAAATCTATCCCAAAATAATTAGATAGACATGATGTTGTGTAATTAGTGACTTTTTTCTTATATTATTATTATTTTAAAGTTTGTGCGCTTTCTCAGTAGTTCCAGCATTTGACCTAGTAAGGTCTCTGCAATGATGAGAAGCAAGGGAGGTTTTATTACTCTTTGGTGTGTGTTTATTTTCTATGTCTGTGCCTTAGCAGCTGTAATATGCATGTGTGACAAGTGTTTGTATTTCCTGGGTGAGAGGAATGAGTTGTGGGAGATAAAGGGGTCAGTGGGTGGCGTCAGCAAGAAGTGTTGGAGGTGGTCCTCATCATGAGTCCTGCAGCTGCTCCTCACAAGCATGGGAGTTCATGTTCTTGACAGCTTCACCTCCAAGGTCTTCAGATTGGCTCTTAATTGGCAAGCTCATTAGCAGGCTTGCTAACAGGAGGGAGAGTGAGCCAAATTTGTATTCTGTCAGCACTTGCTGTGAGGAGTCAGTAATCAAATAGCTTTTTTACAGTGTCATCTTTGGTGTCTAATGCTGATGGCTCAGGTTTGTAGGCCTGCTATAAACCCCAATAAATATAACATCCATTAATAACTGATTGACCAAAGGGATTTATGTAATCACGGGATTACAGATGCTAATTCCTTTCTCCAGTCATGTTTCTGCATTTTATTGATCGGGGAACTGGCTGTAAAACTGATTTAAACTAATGGCATGACAATGCAGGGGTGGGTTTAATGCCACTTGGATGCCAAAAGACTGCTTGGATTGAGTGATGCTTGGGCTGGTTTCACAAACAGTTGAAAAGGGAGGTGGGAAATGGTTGTGTATCCTGAGGACAGGTTCTCCAGTAGCTGCAGCCAACTCACCTAGGAGTCACCAAAGAGGAGGCAGCCATACCACGCTGGAGTAAGTCTACCTCCTTGCAGTCTTTGCATCTATGAGAGATGTGCTCTGCTGTAGATACCTATTTTTCTTTGAATATTGACATCCAAGAGTCTGTTTTGTCTCGTAACGCAGTTAGGTTGTTTGGACTTGCTGGTTCCAAATGGGAATTAAAGGAGTTTTCAGCTGGGGTCAGGTCCAGCGAAAAGGAAGAAGTACTGCCCTTCTAGAAGGCAGATCGTGGCTGGGCCGGAGGGCTGGAGCTGCTCGGGGCTGTGATTGAAGGTCACAGAGGAGGACTGGGGCTGAGTGGTGGTGGGCCAAAATGGCTCCTGGGGTGAGTGTGGGTAGTGGTATACCCCCTCACAGCCTGCTTAAACCTTGGGCCTGGCTTGGCATGGGGGGTCTGTCACATATGGGGTTGTGAGTCCCCAGTTGCAGAAAAGGGGTCACCCAGTCATGACCGTCCCTGCTCCGAAGCTTCTCCCACAGCTATTGTGCATGTCTCCCCACTGCCTTTTACCAGCTGGAGTCACCCCATTAGGCTGGGTGTCTGTCCCCTTCCCCTGGTTGGTGTGGGGTGGTGGGGCCGAGTGACACCGGCTATTGGCTCTTCCACATACTTAAGACTCATGTTCAAGTCTGTTTGAGAAATTACTAAAGAGCGTTTCCTCTGAGGTGCTACCTGAGTATCTTTCCCAACTGTCTGGGTCTTTCACCTGAAATTGGACCTGAATTTTCACCTGGACACTGAATTTATTTTTCCAAGATGTTAGTGAAATGAATGCTAGTGGCAGGAAAGTTTGGTTTGCTGAGCATGGGATTAGTAAGGTGGAATTACTCTAGGTTGCAGAAGTGCTGTGAATAGCAATCCACGAGGCACTGTAAGGCAGTGCTTACTGGGCTGTCTCGTTGCTATCTGCTAAAGACCCACAACACAAGGTAAAGCAATGAGACTGGATGGGTGAAAATTTATGTTGGCTTATCAATGCTTTAAGCAGGCTGTGGGAAGTGCCTCTAATGAACCATCTTTTTTCCATCTTAAGGTAAACGAAATTAAGCTGAAAAAATGCTGAATAGAAAGCATCAGGCAGCAGTGGTTGACAGTCAGTGTTTGTAGTGTGAAATGTGCTCTCAATTCCCAAGGCAGAGGATACAGGTGGTGCCACGTGTGCGATGCCTTTGAACGCCGAATGCGTCAGCTACATGTGAGAGGTATCAAACCCGAAATCTGAGCAGTGGTGAGCGCCTATCAGCTCTGTCAGGCAAAATCCTCTGTGAAAAGTGGCTGCTGGTAGAAAAACAGACAATATGCAGAGATGAAATGCTTTTCATCTGTGTTTCTGAACTGGATGTTTTTCCCCAAGCTTAATTTTTTTTTTTTTTTTTTTCCCCAGAAAAGCAGCACTGACAGCCACATAGTTGCTGTGGATATGAAGAAAACACAAAAAGTAGAAGTGATCTTGCTGGGTTGATGCCCTTGCTCTCTTGGGTTGTGGTGCACAGAGCAGAGCTTTTTATAAAAAGCTGTGGATGCCATTTTCTGCTGTGCCCTTCCATCCAACAGTGGAAACAATTCTCAAGGGTAGCAGCAGTATTTGCCATCCAACTCTGGGAACAATAGCCCTGTTGTGCTATTTTGGTAGGCTTCAGAAGTTAGGCCTTCCTAGGAGCAAGGGTTTCTGGACAAGCTATTGTTATTTCTGCTCCCATCCTGTTCTGGCCATATCATGTCTTCTCTGCTGTGGCTTAGTGTACAGGTGGGCACAGCTGAGGGGGAGCTGCCCTTCCCCAAAGGGAATTTCACTTTGTTTCCTTAACAGCTCCATGTCTTATGGCCCTCTTGGGGCTTAGTTATAAAAAGTAATATCACAACTTTGTGTGTCTTTTGATTATCGTCTTCTTTTTTAAAATTACCAGCAGCTCAGATCTGAGTGTTACGACTTAAATGTTGTATCTGGGCTCTCTTTCAGGGGACAGCATGAATGAGCAGCAGACGCTGGATTAATGCCTTGTCCTAATCTCCTTTTATTTGCAAATATCCAGTTCCTTGCAGATGGCTCTGAACAACAAAAAGCATACGCGGCTTGCCTCTGGGGAAAATTAGGTTGTTTGTGGCCCCTGCTGTCTGCGTTATAATCCCCACTGGCAATTTCTTCTTTTGTCACCAAAGTGAGGGTTCAGTGGCACTTTGAAGACGCTGCTCGGCAAGGTATTGGAAGCAGCACTCCTTTGGGCTCTGAAGCAGGGCGGTGGAAAGAGAAAGAAGAGGACTTTTCTTTAGAGAGCAGGAGGTTGCTTTTTTCTTCTCATCCTTTCACCAGTGCCATGTCAAGGGAGTCAGGACAACCAGCTCATGTGAGCATCTCTCCTTGTAGCATGAGATGCCTTCCTGTGGCAATGGGCTGACTCTGACGCCAGTTTCAAGCCAGACTGTCAGTTCTCCATCTCGACTGCTGTCCCCAAGCTTAGCTGATGTGTGGCGAGGCAGTGCTCTTTTGTGACTTTATCCTCAACTTGTCAGAGCGCAATATGAGAAATTGAATTTGATGTGATGAATTAAGGGCAGGGCTGGGCAATAACTATTCTTGTGAAAGGTGGGGGAGGGGGAAAGCTGCTTATCAGGAGATAATTAATCATGAAAATCAAATGGTCAGATTAATCTTTGTGGCCTGGCTTTGTCTCAAAGACTGCCAACAGAAAAACACAAGAAGCTTCCAATAAAGAATAGGTGTTGCAGCAGGAGAAATGAGCCTGAGGTACTGCTTGCGAGCAGAGGTACTGGGTGGTATGGTTAAAATTTGTCACTGCTAGCTATGCAGCAAGAAGATCTTACTGTAGATGTCAATGTCACATTGTTAGCCCTAAGTGAAATGCTCTTTTGACTCACTATCTAAGAAGGCAGGAAATTGCAGAAGAATGTATCACTAGGGTACCCAAGCCAGCTTTCTGGATGCTGCCTCGGTAATCTAGGAGCCAGCCTGTTTTTTATCTTTCTTTTTTTATGTGTGGAGTTTCTGGGCTATAAAGGAGACCTCCTTTCTTCTTATCCCTTTGATGGCACTGTGGCCTGTGAGGCTGGGATGCCAGCTCTGCCTGCAAGCCAGTCCCAGGGGCACTGCAGCTGTCTGACCAGCACATGGAGGTGAGCCCTGAGCAGAAAACTGCAGTGGTTGTAGACAGTTCAGGAGATGATGTGATGTCTTTGCCTTTGGAATTAGCAAAGTCCCTCAGATCTTCAGTTTGTGGCTGCGTGCTTGTCAGGACTGGTAGCTCCACTAAAAATAATCAAAAGTTAGGCTTCTCCATTGCTTGAGCACCTTTAAAGGTGGAATTAGTTAGGAAAATTGTTACTGTAGCAGTTTAAATCATATTGAAAGTCTGTGAAGCACAAACATGCTAGTACTGTAAATTGTAATTGTAACTGCAGCATGAGACCTGCTTTTGATCAAGTCTATCATGGCAGCAATAGCAGTGAAGCTGTGGCAGGGCAAGGCTCCCTTGTCACTCTTTCTGGAACTTGAGTCAGGTTGATTAAACATACTGCAGGTATGTTGACATGTGTTAGTTGCACCTTTGACAGAAATAGGAATGTGCCTTGAGGCTCCTGTGTTTTTAGAAGTATGTGGTTTATCTTATTTAAAGCCTAGAAATTGAAACAAGTTGTGTGCATCTTTTTTCCCCCTTTACAAGCTGACAAAATCAGTCCAATATATGGATCCTATCCTAAATCTTCTGCCACCAGCGGATGCTCCACCAGGCACAGGCAGTGACGGGACAGAGCCTGACTCTGGAGAGGAAATGGCTGTCTTCTAAAGCAGTGCTTTCAATTTAGCCTTTGCTCCATTTTCCCCTTTTCTCCTTTGTTAGAAATTTTTGTTCTGTAATTGTATTGAAATTTGCAAATGCTTTTTTGGGTGCAATCTGTAGGAAAGAAGCTCAGCCAGGTGTGCTCTCATATGCTAGATGGTCTGAGTCATCCGAGTGCCTAGTGCATGTCTTTGTCTATGCTGCGCCCTCTGACTTTTAGGACAGGAAGGCTGTTTTGTTAAATAAAAAATTAAATTAAATTTGCTGTTTCCAGATGGCAATTAAGAGATGTCCAGGGTTTGTGCCATGACATTTTGTTCTTTTGTAACTGCTTCCTCATGCTGTTGCTTTCCGATCCTCTCATCTTTTCATGGCAGACTGCTGTGGGTGGCTCTGCCCAGGTGTAGCATGTCAGGCAGCTGACTTGAGGATCCTCTTGAATGAAATGCAGGTTTTGCAGTGTTGAACAGACTGTACTTATCTCAACTTCACTTAACCCACTTTTTAAAATACTGCGTTCCTGTCCCTTTCCTGACACGTCTCCAGCACTTACTCTGTGTCTCTGAATTCAGGTTATTAAAGGAGGCTTTACAGGTCAATGTCCTCCTTAGAAAGAGATATTTTTTGTTGTTGTTTGGTTATGGGGCATTTTGTAGATTTGTGCAGTGAAGATTGAATCCTCAGGAGAAAAAGAGATGCAGTATAGCTTGGAAGGGCATTAGTATTTTGTTACTAGCTCCTGCTGGTTTCAAGTGTTGAGACACATCCCTGGGTAGCAAGAATACCACAAACCATGTTGCGTGTTGTCTGAGCAGGGGGAAAAAATTGAGCTTTGGAAGACTGGACAAGCTCCTGCTGCAGAGTGGGGTCCAGTAACTTACTGAGGTCCAGCTGATGGTGTGTAAGTGGATTTCGGGTGGTTTGGGGAGCAGAGGCGGCCTCCTTCTCCCCAAGCCAGCTAGGGTGATGGCAAAATGGGGCTTGTCCCTAGACGAGCAGTTTGCTGCAGGGCCAGCTATGTGCTGCAGCCATGTGAGCATCGTTGCTTGAGCGGCCGTTGTGTTCATTGCTGTCTGTGGGAGAGTGTCTGGAAGGGATCGCTGCAGGCCAGCCTGTGCACTTTGGTGCAATCCCAGTTCTGCCTGTTCCAGGGCTTTTCTGGCATTACTACTGAGGGGTGCACACTCGTACTGACCAATGCTTAGGAAAAGTGCCTCGGCAGTGGGTTTTGGGGTTTGTTTTGTTTTGGGGTTTTTTTTTGGAGCAAACTGCCAGTGTCTAATAATACTAAGGCTGATAAACCTGTAGTTTGGTATAACAGATCAAGGCAGTGCTGCCTGCTCTAAGAATAATGCTGTCTCCAAAGCACATGGAGGAGGATTAAATGGTTTTCTAGCAACCTGCTGCCATCTGTGCAAACAGCTTCCTAAAATACACTGGTAAATGCCTGTGGGAAGAGCTGCAAGTCTGGTTGTGTTTGCAAACCAGTACGTTAGTCATCAGTCCTGTCTGCAAGGTTAGATATCAGCAACCTAGTGGAAAGACAGCGATAGGAGCAGGGCAGGTACAGAGTGGGTGCGTGGGGTAACGCTGACTCTTTGGAGGTGGTGGGGAAGGAGAGGTGGTGAGTGCCAGGGAATTGGGAGGTTTTGAATCCTTGCTCAGCAGAGATGCCTCCCAGAGCATCAGTGTTATTAAGCAGAGATTGGCCATCTTCAAGCAGTGCGGCGGCGGTGGTGTTATTATTAAATGATCTCTGGAGAGATGAGAGGCTGTTATTTCTACAAATTTACTTTGAGCCAGATCCTGCGGTCTCTGCTTGTATTCAGCAACTTGTTTTTCTGAATCCCATGGGTTTTGGTGAGAGCTATTGTGTGCTAAACCCTGCTCAGCTTGAATATTGGTGGAATGATCTGGTCTTATTACCCCAAGTGTTATATTAAAATTCTGTAATTAAAAGGGGGAGAGGGATCTTCAAAGCATTCTCCTTTTCATATTGCTGTCTCGCTCAAGAAATGTATCTTTTCAAGAGAAGCCTTCACACTGAAGTGTGCACATCTGCAGAAGGAAAAACAAATACTGACTCTGACATAAGCTCCATTCTTCCTTGAGGCCTGTGAGATAGCAGCATAAAATGTGACATTTAACATCAGCCTTTTCTAAAGGCGTCTGGATAATTGTGAAGCATCCCTTTGTTCAGACCAGTCACTTTTCACAGTTCTTCTGCAAAAACTCTGGAGGATAGGATCAAGAGCAATAAAACCTCCCCTCTGGTCTGGGAAACATTGCATTAAGAGGTCTGGTTTTAGCATTTGTCTTACCTCAAAATTGATAAGGTTTCAGCTATCTTGCTCGTTTTCTTTCCTTTTTGCTAGAAACTGGTGGGTTCATGACTATGAATTCAAAGCTGCTATACTGATGCTTGCCATACCTGAAATGAGTTGGGACTGTGAAGACCCCAGTCCTGCAATATGATCCATTATTCTGATGACCTCTCCTGAAGGCAGAATTAGTCACTATAGTTTATTTGGTGTCCTGCTGTCAGCTGTCTCTTGTTTTATATGGAAATTGTGAGCTCTTTGAGGTAGAAAGTGTCATTCTGGCTACTTAAAGTTATACCACCTAGGGCAGTGGGGCTCTGAGCCAGGACTGAAGTCTTCATTTGGCTGAAATTACTCTAGGGAAAGCATTTTGGTTTGCAACTGGAAGGCCTAAAAAATAATAATAATTAAAAAAATAATCTTTCAATCATGGTAAACCAGTTCTCTTTTGATGGTTCCAAGTCCTTTTCTGAAAGATCAAGGAGTCAGTTTGAGGCTCATAAATAAACTAGAATATGCTCTCTATTAGAAGAGTGACCTTAAACCAAACATACAAGTTTTAGCCATGTAAGTCATGAGAAACATGAGTATGTCAGGGCAGCTGGACAAGGCCATATCACGGATGAGTTGCAGAGGCATAAGCAGAACACAAGTTCCCAAATCCCAGCTCTTTGCCTTGCCCCATGGTCCATGCAACTTCTCATCACCAAGTAGGGTAAAAAGAAAGCTTTACTTCCATCAGGATATGACAAGCAGCTCAATTTGGCATGAAGTTTAACTTGGAGAAAGAGAGTTTGAAGCTTGCATGTGCTTACTGGTTTCAGATTGTGTGCCCTCTCTCTTCCCTCAGAGAACGCTGATTTGCTGCTCTGAGTGCTTTGCATGAACATCATGTCTTGAGTTAAGACTGTACAAAATAATCCATTTACATCTGGCTTCAAGTCGAAGTCGTAAATACTTCTCTGGCACCGTGAGAGAAAGGCAAGGGGTTTATCCCAAGTCACAGCCCTTGTTGGGGTGGTGCTGACACTTCCCTGAACTTTTCTTGGGACTTGAGCTGAATTTCAGATTCGTGGTGAAACCTGAATGCAGGTCAGCACACTGCTGCCTCAGAGACAGTAACAAAAACCCTTGCTTGGTGCTATTTATAATCTTTTAATTTGTATTCTGGCCTGCTGAGCTCTCCGGGGGGCTGAAATAATGGTGACCGTAACTCAGCCCCCAAGAATGAACCAGTTCCAGCAGGGTTGCTCTCTTCTGTAGCTGTTGAGTCCAAATTAAACAACCCCATTGACCTGTCTTTCCGCCTCTCAGAGGGGCCTTATAACATGGCACAAACACAGGCAGTGCTTTTAACAACCCGACCGGCACACGTAGGAAGAAATTTGGTGTAGTTGTGCTTCCCCCTGGAAGGTTCCCAAAGCCAGGGGTCTGGCAGGACCGACCTCCCCCTCTTGCTCCACAGACCATTTTGCTGAAATAGATAGGATCTTGGCAGCATGTGTGTTGAGGGGCTTAAAAATGGAGCAGTAATACTGGAAGGTAATCTGAATGAGGAATAAACTCAAAGCAAGGTGCTTGTGGAGTAAGGGGAGCTGTAATCTAGTGGGTTGCTTGAGGGCTGGTGATTTCCTCTGTTACCAGCCACAAGTCCCTTAACCTTTCCTGTGTTTCCATCTTCAAAACCATTGTGTGCCTTGCTGGCTTGTTTTATAATATGTAATTGATGGAGAATTATTTGCCTGGCATTTTGGATTTGGCTATTACAGGTTTTTACAGCTAGGAGAGACTGTTAGCTCATCCATTTTAACTTCCAGCATGTCACAATTTTTTTATTTTCCAAGATGAGCTTCTCTGGATCCCTGTAGCCTGAGTCTTGGGTAGTTGTAAGTACGCTGTTATCCCTACCCTTTCTTGTACTCAAAAATGTGTTGTTATAACTCTTGGATATCTCTGAACAAAGCCATGTCAAGACGCCCTTTCGCTCTTCTCCCCTTAGCACAGCCTCCAACATTCCCTGTGCAAGCAGCTTGACTGAAGGTGGGCAGTGCTGGGGTCTTGCTTCTCTGGCCATCATGCCTCTACTTCTTGCAAGTAAACTTAATGTGTATGGTTTTTGTTTTCTTTTCCCCTCATCTTTGGTGTTGAAACATCAGTGCTTTAATTGAGGTGCTTTGTCCCCTAATTGCTCACAGCTGCTTTTGGTCCTATAGTTACTTGCAGCAAAATGCAAACGTTTTGGATGCACGTGACATAGGGCAGCAGTGTGTGCCTGCTCTGAGTACTCATCTTCTCTCCAAAGTGACTTTCAAATGTGATGTTATACTGTTTGTTTTCTTTTTAATAAAGAATAAAGTGCATGGCTGTTATTTAGAACTGGTTTTTATATATTGTGAATCTATATTATTTTTATAAAGCACTTTTATTAGTACTAATATACACAGGCTGTAGCTGACTGATGACTGGATATGTAAGAGCTGTCATCTTCTCATCCAAGTAACCAAAATAAGCTGGGGGAGAAAACGGAGTTGCAGAGCAGGGAAGGGCACTGATTTAGGATTTTGCACCACTCTTGCTGAGTGCAGTTCTTGATTCAGAATTTTAAGGTGTGCTTTCTCATGGAGGCTGTACCTGCAGCTAGATACCTGATTCATGGGCAAATTACTGTGAGATACCCTGCGCTGGTACATCATGGTCTACAGGCACACAGTTGGTGTTGTCCTGCAGGGAATATGAAATAGTTTGAGATAGCTTGTTCTCCTGTGAGAACTATGTCCTGCTTACCATGGAATTAAGTGTGTGCATAGATTTACTAGGGAACGTGATACAAGATAACTTGTTTCAGAATACAGTATTTAGTACAGTGCAGTGCTAATGCTGGATTTATAGGCATGTTGCTGTCATGGGCAGAGCTGTCCTTCTGCTTGCAGGCCATTTCTAGTGTTATTTTGGCCTTATTCCCACAGTCTTCCTTTAATTATAGTAAAAGCAGTTGGGTCTCAGGAAATAGGGCTTTTTATTGTTAAAATTTATTATTCTAATTAAAAAAACTGTGATGGCCAAGATGAAGTTAATGTTTTGTGTTTGCAGCTAGGCATCAGTTCCCCATGTATTGATATCCATCAGTGCTTCTCTATTGTGGCAGAGTGCAGTTTGGATGAGGCCATAACACTGCACTTGAAAATGATGAAAGAATGTCTACTGAGGCTAAATCCTTGCCTAAGACAGTTTTGTGGTACTTAGGTCTACTGGCTGTTTTGGCCTTGAGTGCAGTTTAATGAGATGTTTCTTAAGAGAGCAGAGGGTTCTTCCAGCTTTGTTGCGGAAGCTCAGAGTCTCCCTTTGTTGTACACTTGCAAGAGAGGACGGCTGCTGGGGAAAAGGTGTTGTGCCTTTACACGCAGAAGTGCCGTCTGCTGATGGCACGAGCTACTGAAAATGACTGTTCAGAATTGCCTCTTCCACCAGTTTCATTGTGAAACTCTCTGTATTTGGTATCTTTCTTGAAATCTCAACTCCTTCAGTCCCGTTGTTACTGCATGAGAATCGCAGCTTCAGATTAGGTCTGTGAGTTGTGGAGTGAACCAAAAAAAAGGTCAGACATCTCCCCTTCTCCTCCATGCCTGAAAAACCTAAAAGATAAAGAACAGTCCAGTTAGTCCGTAAGGTGTGTGTATGTATATTTTTTCTCCTTTAAAAAAAAAATCCCAATTTTTGAGGCAATGAACAATAATATTAGAGAACAATGGTCTGAAAAACAGAAGCAAATTGGGTGCCTTAGGGAATAGTACTGTGGAGAAAGAACAGAGAGTGAAGGTAACATAGGCTGCATTTGCCCCACCTTTTTATTTGTGTGTGTTTTGTTTGTTTGTTTATGTTTGTTTTGTTCTTTTTTTTTTTATTTTTTATTTTGGCCCAGCATCAGGCATGGAATTGTCAGCTTCTGGAACCTGGCCCTTTGATACTGCGAATTCTTTTTGTTCCTGTCCTGTGTTCATGCTTCTCTGTGCTGGTATATGTTATAAGCAGGTGAATGGAGGCATTGCAGCAGGTAGAAAAAGATAAGTCATGAAATTTGGTCTTGCATTTGTTATTCAGTTGTTCCTGCATTAGATGCACTATATGTTGGGTTCCTTTAAACCTGTGTTAAAGTAATAAGCTTAAAAAAAATAGAAATCATTTGTGCATACATGCACACTGTTTATTGTTGGTCAGTAAACCCTGGGGAGAGGTGTTTCATCATCTGCTGGCTGAGAGTTTAAAACCCAACAAATCCCTCCCCTGCAGAGATAAAGCCCTTGTGAACTGTTCATTATCATAGTCTCTGTTTTGCTCTTAAATTCTTCTTTCCTTCAGAGAAGCACCCATTTAACAACCCTCTTGTGTCAAGGGCCTTGGGAAGATCACTGCATGTTTACGGGCTGTGTGGGCTGGCAGTCAAGAGGAGAGAGAAGGGTCTGTATGTGAGTGCTGTCGCTCAGTGTGTTGCTGACCATCCGCTCCGCCTGTTGAAGTGAGCTGCTATGGGAGGTGACATGTTATTTCCCATCTCCATGCTAACCCAGAGCATCACCATGTGGGGCAGTGGGATAGCAGCTTTTGCTTGCCTGCTGTATCTGCCTCCTCACAGGTGGCTGGGATTTGCTTTCTGGGGGCAATAAGCATGGCCTTTTGCACAGGCAAAAAAGAAGAATTTGTGTGTTTGACCTGCATTGCAGTGGTGCCTGGCAGTTCACTTTTTCAGCTAATGCTTTCATGTGTATTTTCAGAGTGGCTGTGACACTCTGAATGAGGGACAGTGACTGACCTGAATTTTGGTGGAAAAAACAGGCAGGCAGTTTCATCAAGTGCCAGAAGAAATAGATGATAGACTGGCAAATGATGTTTTATCTTGAGAACCTCACAGCTCTTCTTTCCCTGAACTGCTAGTGTGGTTTCCGGATGTTTTCCCCCTCCACTGTAAATGATAAACTCTTCCAAGGAGGCTGGCAATCATTTCTACATTGTAGAAAGCACCAGTATATATTGGTATTTATATAAAGAATGGATGCTTCACTTTTTTTTTTGTTTGTTTTGTTTTGTTTTGTCTTCCTACCCCTCTGACTTAGTGAAGGCTGTTTCTACAGAGGCAGCCTTTTTATTGCACTGTCTTCTGCAGCCATGCTTGGACTGGGTAAAAGTTTATAACCCTTGAACAGCAGTTGGGTGAAGATACTGGATAGGTGTGCTATGCTGAAGAGCAGCCTCTTTGCATAAAATTATAGAATCATTTAGGTTGGAAAAGACCTTCAAGATCATTGAGTCCAACTGTAAACCTAACACTGCCAAGTCCACCACTAAACCATGGCCCTAAACATCACATCTACATGTCTTTTAAACACCTCTGGGGTGGTGACTTAACCACTTCCCTGGGCAGCCTGTTCCAATGCCTGACAACCCTTTCAGTGAAGAGATTTTTCTTAATATCCAACCTAAACCTCCCCTGGCACAACTTGAGGCCATTTCCTCTTGTCCTATCACTTGTTACTTGGGAGAAGAGACAGACACCCACCTCCCTACAACCTCCTTTCAGGTAGCTGTAGAGAGCGATAAGGTCTCCCCTCAGCCTCCTTTTCTCCAGGCTAAACCACCCCAGTTCCCTCAGCCGCTTCTCATAAGACTTGTGCTCCAGGTCCTTCACCAGTTTCGTTGCCCTTCTCTGGACATGATCCAGCACCTCAATGTCTTTCCTGTAGTGAGGGGCCCAAAACTGAACACAGTACTCGAGGTGCAGCCTCACCAGTGCCGAGTACAGGGGGACAATCACTTCCCTGCTCCTGCTGGCCACACTATTTCTGATACAGGCCAGGATGCCGTTGGCCTTCTTGGCCACCTGGGCACACTGCTGGCTCATATTCAGCCGGCTGTTGACCAAAACCCCCAGGTCCTTTTCTGCCAGGCAGCTTTCCAGCCACTCTTCCCCAAGCCTGTAGCGCTGCATGGGGTTGTTGTGACCCAAGTGCAGGACCTGGCACTTTGCTTTGTTGAATCTCATACAATTGGCCTTGGCCTATCTATCTAGCCTGTCCAGATTGTAGGTATGTTGGTAGCAAACCTGAGGAAAATGCTACCAGCTCCCTCCCCTTTTGCCAACTTACTCCATCACCTGTTTCCTGAGATTTCTCTGTTGTGAGTAGTGTTGCAAGGTTCCCTCTAGAACATGCCTTCCCAGGGAAAAGGGATAGTTAACTTCTCACTTCTCCCTTGTCTCTGACCGAATGTCTGTGATTTCACTATTGCAATACATCCAATGCTCAGGTGAAGGTGATGCCGGGGTAGCTTCCCCTCATCTGTTGGAGTTGGATGAAACTGACTTTATTCTATATCTCTGATGCTCCTCTAAACCATGTAACAAGTTTTGGGCTTTGTGCCCATCTGTGAGCTGAATTCTCACTTGAACTTCCATCTTCAGCTTGTGAGACTGCAGATTCATACGTCCGACGGCTATTCTTCCACAGGAAGCGTTGCTTACAGGATGCGAACTCGAAAAGCAGATTTACCGTTGAAAGACATTTTCTAAATGATTGAGTCTTCCAATTTTGTTTTCTTATTTCCAAGAACCACATGGGCATTTAATGCTCTCCCTAGGCCACAGGAAATGAACTCCAGGTTGAATCAAAGGACATCTCATGGAAGCTCTGTCTCTGTGAAACACTGCTGGAAAGTGAATAGCTTCTGCAGTGGGTTTTGTTTTCTTATTATGGCATGCACATCCAAGTCCCTTTTTTAAAAAGAGGGAGTGTTTTTGTCATGCTTGTTCAAGCGCTCCAAACTCCCCCTTTCTCTGAATGCAGAGAAAGAAACTTCTCTTTGGTGTAGCAGCACTTTTTTGCTTGTATAGCTGTGCATCCCTGTGACATCCAGCTTGGTCCAGTGTTATACATGGGTGTGCACACCTGTACAGAGCCTGGCTATAGAGAGAGCTTCCAGTCATCTTTTCCGCTGCTGTCACCTTTTATTTGTGTTCTGCCTTTGTAGGTTTTGTTTAATGTTTGGTATTTCAAGCCAAGAACGATGCCTTTTAATCAGGCTGCAAATCACTTAGTACTTTTTGAGAACTGTGTAATAATGATTTGCTGTCAACCTCTCAAAGCTGCAAAGAAAGTTAAAATAAATTCTTACCAGAACAAAGGGTGATCACCTTTTGATGAATAAACTTGCAGGCAGTTAACATAGTAACTATAATGTCTCCAGACATCTGTCCTCTCCCTTTTGCCAGCTCTCCATATGGCACAGAGTTTGTAGACAGAGAGTAAAAAGGAAATCCCCCATCAAATGTGTTGCTGTGTTTCACAGGACCATTCCCTACCCAGCCGCTGCCGTGATCCAACCCTAAATTTGGCCCCCATACATGCAGAATAAGGTGGTGTTTCTTCATAACCAAAGCCCTGCAGGGCTTCAGAGCCCAGAAGGTACCTGCTGTCACAGCAGCATCCAGTGATCTGCAAAAGATAAAACTGCTCATGAGCACAACTTTGTCATAAGGAAGATTTTGCTGCTCAGGGAGGGAGGGTGCATTGTGGAGGACAGTTAGGATCTTCTGGGTACGAAGACAGCTGATGTCATACAGAGAGGGCACATTCTATCAATGAATTTTCCTTGTAGTTTTGGAGCTTAGACAGCCAGATAGTCCGAAGACTGATAAGGGATACACTGTGCCTCAAACCCACTGCATCTTCCGGAAGAAAAACAGTTTTGAAAGTGCCTTTTGCTTTAAATTCCCATATTCTTGGTACACAGCAGGAAGGAAGTTTAAAAAAAATCTAGAACTAGCCACGAAAGAATATAGGTAGTTGATAGGATGGAGAGGGAGGGAGAAGAGAATAATAAATAAATAAATAAAAGCTTGCTTATTTGTTTATTTTTAGTCATTAACATAGAAGAGAAGTTGTCTCTGACGTGCGTTTGCTTGGATAACTTTAGTCATAAGTTTCTCAGGGGATCATGGAAAAAAACAGTGAGAATACGTTTGCATCCATGTTACCCACTTGCTGTTGCAACAAATGTGAGAGGAGTTCTGTATGTGACTTTCCTGTCTCATTTCCTTAGGTCCTGAGCAGCAAAGAGACTGCCAGATTGTCTGATAAATGGTTCCAGGATAACCTGGTCACAAGGATTTTGTGAGCTCTTGAGGATTAGGGGCTGGGATATAAACTTCTGCTGCTTTTGTGAGTTGGCTTCATCACCCTCTTGTGGCAGAGTTCTCTGACTTAGGTGGGAGAGGGGGAATTTCTTCAAGATGTTTTGATTTACTGCTTTTTAACACTGCTGCATGACCCTTGATCTCGTCTGGGAGAACATCAGTGCCCAGGATACCTGAATCTCTTCGCTCATTGTGACTGAGCCCCTTCACTGTTGCTTTGGAAGCGGTGTCTCTTCTAAGTGATGTGCTTCCATCGTACGCAGGATGTACGGATGTGGAGTATCTCTAGTTGGTCCTGCTTTGGCAAGCCTGAATCATTGGTTTCCTTTGCACTACTGGGATAAGGAGACTGGATTTGTGCCAAGTTTTGTAGAAGCTAGGAGGCTTCTTGCTAGCATGCAATGTGTTCCCCCTTTTGAGATTGTAAAACTGCTTGTTAAATTAGTGCCAACTAGTAACTAAAGGGGTGGTGGAGATTTAGTAGGCAACTCTGCGTTTGTGGCCCTAAACAATGTGTTGGTTTTACACTGACTTTTACAATATGAAAAGAAAGTATTTGCCTGCTGATAAGGAAATTAAAGCACTGTGGGGTGGGGTGGGGGAGAAGCAAAGGAGCACTGGAGTAGAAATAGGGGCAAGAAAAGGGAAACAAAAGACTGTTGGCTGTGTTGTAACTGTACTTTCTGACCCAAACTTTCTGTATGTCCAAATGTCTGGAGTCCTTTTGTATGTTTTTGCATAGGTCAGCAGTATTATACATCGAAATCTAAAAAGATTGCTTTATTCAGCTGGGAGGGGGAAGTATTTGAATCGTAAGACTTGGAGCACAGCTCATTAGTGCAGAGAGGGGATAAAATAAATTGGGGGAGCCATTAACAACAATGATTAAAATTTATCATAGTGGTACCATAATTGGTACCTCAGCTGAGCGAGAAGTGAAGTACTCCAAGCCAGTTGTATTAAGTGCTCATTTCTGAGAGGCTGACAAAGATTTATGGCTTCTTTTCTGTAAGTCCCATTTAGTCTCTGTAGTGCTACATCTTTTACTGATGCACATAAGAAACAGTTACTGTTAATGGCTGGACCATTTCTCTGAAGGGTATGTTTAAAATCGGATTATTTTGGAGGAGAGGGGGTAGTGTTGTAGACCTTGGGCTACCTTTTGCGAAGTCTGTGTTGTTTTTAGAGTACTTGTGTAGGTGTTGGTGGACTCCTTAAATGCAGCCTGACCTCTTCACCTGGTGAAGGATGGCAGCCATGTTCTCACCACATTTTTTGGCCTGCTGGGGCACTTCAGAGCTCCCTGATGGCTTCGAGGCACTCGACCTCAGATAACAAGTCTTCTGCAAACCATTATTCTTGCCTGCCTGGCCTAAAAGCTGTGTTAGCAATTTAGTGGCCTCTTGGTATGCCTACTATGTCCTGGATTGGGGTCTGAAAGCAGCATCAGGGACCCATGTCTCCTTTCGCAGGTGGCTGGGAGCCTTGGCACTGGTTTCCACAGAGGGGCACCAGTGAGGGACGACTGTTTTGTGCTGTGGGCGTGGGATGGGGCTGCTGGAGAAATCGTGCCTGGGTGCTGTGGGGCCGCTGGGCCCTGCCAGCAGGTAACTGTGGGGCCTGAGCTTGGGGGGGCGAGGGGGAGGAAAATTTCTGCTTGGGGGCCATCAGAGTGAGGCCTTGGGGTCAGGGGTTGCCACGGGGCCCAGGGACCCTGGTGGTGGGTCCTGGAGAGGAGGCTGTGGGGCAGGCCCCACACCACTTCGGGGTGGTGAGCCCCAAGGAGTGGCTCCAAGTGACCTGAGGTGGTGCTGCACCCACCAGGGCCTCTATCCTGTCCCCCATGAGGGGAGGCAGCAGGGCCGGAGGTGGTGGCTGCAGTGACCAGGCAGGTCAAGATGCCGTTCGGGAGGTGTGTTGGACCAGTGTAGCCCCTTCCTACCCCTGCTGCTTCTGCTAAAACGCCCAAATCTCCAACTTGTTAAAGAAATCCCTTTGGAGGCCTCTAACACAACGTTGAAGGAGTCCTCTCCACCACTCTATGAGGATGCGCTTTGTGGTAGGAAAGCACTAGTAAGTAACGCAGCCCTTCATGTTCCAGGCCTTTTTTAAAAAAATAATTTAAAACAAGAGTAAAAATGATTAAAATTTTGTATAAAAATTGTATATATGTACTATATATATGTGTGTGTAACTTCCATGTATTTTTCAGAAGGAGAAGTATACTTTATCTGTCAGTACTTGCTGCTGCTGTGGTCTTTGAACTTGTAATCTTCCTAAACATCTGCTGACCCTTGTAGCTGTCTAGCTGGTATTTATTGTTTTACTGATGTGTTTATCCCACAGTTCTTTTCTAATCCTGCCCCGGTTTTCACCCTGAGACCAGGGGAGCAGCAGGGAGGGAGGGGAATGTAAGTGTGTCCCCAGAAGCCTTTCACCTGGTTGGGAAGCAAGATGGAGGGGGACATGCGAGTCTCCAGTGGTTGACAGGCTTTTCTATCTCTGGATGCACGTTAGAATAAACCCATGCATTAATTTTTACCTGTTTTTCTCCCCACATAGTGATATGCTTTGTCTGCACTCCTGTGTGCTCAGCAGGAGCAGTTTTCAGTCAGGCAGAGCGTGTCACAAACTCATTCAGGTAGCCTCACTGAGTTGCCTGAGGTTGTCATAACTAAGTGTTAAGCCTGATAAATCTGAAGCAGAATCTTTAAAAAATAATTTTTGTTCTTAACATATTTTGACAAATGTATAATACAGAACATGCTACTAAGGTTTTTTCTAACTATCTAATTGTGACTTAAGGTTTTTAGGAAGTATTAATTAGGAGTTTTGGTCTCCAGTTTTCCATTTTGCAAGGTGATAAAAATGTTTCAGAAGGTGAAGAAAACAGCATGGAAGTATAGCTCTACAGAATCAATAGGTTCACATTGCTGTTCGTTTCATTAGTGACTTACCAATATTGGCCCTGAACAGTATTGATTTAGTTTTCTTACTGTTGCTACAGCATAGCTTTGTTTTACACCACAGAGATACAAGTTGCATTTTTTCAGTTCGCAGTGATTTTCATGCAGGCTGCTTTTGGAATTGCTAGCCTCACGGACACAATTACTGGCTTTGTGAAGATGAGCTCTCACTTTGCTGGTTATCCCTGCAATTGTTTCTGTCCTGCCTCCAATAACCATGCTGTGGTGTTCCTGGGTATTCCTCTTTGTCCTTTTGCTTACCATGGGAAAACCTTTCCAGATGCTGTTTGGTTAAGAAGACAGAAGAACATGTTTTAAGGACTGGGGCTTGCTGCACTTCACAGGAACTTCACTTACTTAAATTCTGGTGATGAGATGTAGAGACGCTGAAGGGCTATGAGGAAGGCTTAGTCCTGGCACAGTCTTGAAGTGTGGACTGCAGGTATTCCCTGAAACTACGTGCGTGACAATGGCTTCATTAGATAGGGTGAACCGGTGTGACTGACACTTTCACTTAAACTGGATAAAATCCTGCTGCTGATGGAAGATTAGTATTCAAAAATGAATCAAAAGTGCTGACTGTTTTTGCAAGGAAAGGTAGTGTAATACTGCAGAGAGGAAGGCACAAGGAAGTCCTGTGGATCAAAAGTACTATGCCAGTGAATTCAGGATTCACTCTCTCCTCTCCCTCTCCTCTCCTCCTTCTTTCCCCTTTCCTTTCCTTTTTTAACAGCCATGCCTGAGCTTTAATTACAATTATTCCTGACATGAGCTTTTTAGGTCTATAATGTTCGCTTGGACAATGCTGCCATGCATGGTAGGGAAGACTGACACTGCCTCTCCAGCACCAGTCATTTGTAGATGAGAATAGCAAGACCCAGATGAGGTCAGAGAAAGATCAGTGAAAGAAGACTTCAGTCTTGCACCTCGCTTCTTTGAAAGCTAAACATTAGTGAATGTGTTTCAAGGCAGGTAGGAAACTAAAGTATGTAGAGAGAGCTGAAACTCAAGAGTCTTGCAGAGGAAAGTGCTTGAACTGATTGTGTGGCACTTGAGGATGGTGATGCTGGAACATGCTTTGCTCTCTTGCTTCTCTTCCCTGCTCCCTGCCTTTTTGCCTAAGTAGTGCTGAAGCTGGGTAGGGGTGGACAAAAGAGCATGTTGTATTCATCCCTACTGCTGGGACCAGTGAGTTTGCCACCAGGGAGCAGACCCACTGTTTGACTAGCTGTTCTGGTTTAATTGTGGCTAACTTGTAATTACTCAATAAGGAGAATATAATTCAAGGGAGATCTGTGTTCTCAACTACTCTGTACCCATTAACTTTAAGTGATGTGCTGGTCTGTACTTCTCCCCTCAGTCTTGTTCTTCCGTACAGTAATGAAAGGCTTGGACTTGTTATAGCGTTTCTGGGGAAAAAGGCAGTGGATTTGGGGCTGAGCTTAGTGGGGTGGAGGTTCTGGGTATTTATGAGGTGATATATACAAGCTGAAGTATATTTGGTAGCAGGAAAAAGTGCACATGAAAATGTATGTGGATTTTGCATTGGAGGAGGATGGGGGAGAATCGACTTGCCCTTTTGCTGAGGGAAGCATAACAGAAATATGGTGGGGAATCAGGGTCATGGAGGGCCTTCCCACAGCAGCCTGCATTTGAGGAAGAATGGTGATTCCTCCTGGTTCTCCTCTCAGCAGATAGTAGGCTGCCCAGTGGTCTGACCATTTTATGCAACAGTGATGCTAGTTCATTACATTGCACACATCTCCATTGAGTAGAGTGAAAATTACTTTAAGTTATTGGCAATTTTGAGGAGGAAAAAAAATCCAGGGAGTATTATTTTCTCCAGTAGACTGACTTTTTTTTTAACCAAAATCATGTATCAGCCAGAATGTTTCAACGGAACTGAAATCTTTTTTGTTAAGAGCACCTTAGTTTCTTAAAATGAAATGCTGTGAAGTGAAACATTATCAGAAAAAGTAATTTCTAACTGGGTAATAGGAAAAACTCCTTTCAAAAATATTAAAATTGATAATTTGATTATTTTCAGGAAAACATAAAATTCAGAAAAAATCAGGAAAATGTCATTTGGATCAGCAATGCTGGTGTAACAGCAAATCTGTATCTTCTGTTGTTCTGAAGGAGAGTTTATGTAATTCTAATTCTCAAGGAAGAAATGAAGGTAACTTTTCCAGGATATCCCTGATACATGCAGGTTGGTTGAGAAGTTCCTGATGTACCCCAATCATGTGAGCCAAAGGCCTCCCATGCCTCAGTGAAATTCAGCTCTGCCGCTGGGTACCCAGGATGATTTCCTTTCCTCTGAGATGATTAACTCCTTCCTCTTCAGGTGATATGGCTTGTAAAGACTTCAGGCTTGTAAAAGCACCTAATTTACTTATGTTTGGAGTGGACTATGTTTGTCTCAAAATGGGAAGGTTTTTAAAAAGAAACGCATTTGTAAAAGGGAGGAAAATTCCTATATGTTTCCCAACCTGATTGCCATGAAAAGGCATTTGTTGCCTGTTGTCAATATGTGACTGTGGCACTCAACAAGACTCCTCATGGGTGAAGACTCAGCCTCTGACGTTAGTGGACTTCTCTTTGCCAAGCATTGCTGTCTCCCTCTAGCTGTGACTGAATCTGTGAGAAGGTGCTTGTTTGGGTCGCTCCCCCCCCCCCATCCTTCACTCTGCCTATCTGAGGCCCCACATCAGCGGTTCTAATTCCTAATGTAGGAGGAAGAAATCATGCATAAACTCCTTGATAAATTTCTGATAGCAAACTATGTCCCACTTGGGCTCTCCCTACTCTCTCACCCTAAAGCTATCTACAGCCTGAAATGTGCTGGCAAGTAATGCTTTGGCTTTATACGCATAGCTTTCTGAAGCGTTTGATGCTACACTGTTCCTGGTGATCACACCCAATTTATGAATGCTATTTCTGGGTTTTTTTTTCCATAATGAGACGGCCCTGGCTGGGACCTTGCTCTACGGGCTTGTGTATGATACATTGCTGAATTATACTGGCTGCATTTGCACTGAACGTATGCTTTGGGTAACGGCAGTGATAAACTGTGAGTTTGGAAGGGACACCAATGCCTGGAAGCAGCCTACCCCTTCTTGCCCTCAGAAGACACGCTCAAGTCTTCCCTCCCTATTTCTATTACAGTCCGGGCAAAGCCTGAATGCAAAAATGTTACTTCAGGGAAAATAAATTTTAGGTATTGCTCTTTTTGTTGATGGTCATTTTGGATCAACAGAAGGTCTTGACCTTCCTCTTAGCTGAAATAGAGTTTTCTTTCAACTCAGACATTGCCTCTTTGGGGTCTCTTTGCTTTGAATAATGTAAACTGCCATTTGCATAAATGTAAGGTAAGCAGTGGATGAAAGGATCTTAATGCTAGGTTTTTAGCCATCAGTTGGCTCTGTTACATCTGATGGATTTCCCATCACAGGCAATCTGTGTTCTTGCTTACTCAGATCCACACTGGTGCCAAGTGCTAAACAATGACACTATCTATCTTTCTGCACAATTTGCCAATTTTGGTTACTTTTGAAGCCCAGTGTTCCTGCTTCACCCTTGTGAAGCTCCCTTATAGGGAGAACAAAATGAACAAAGGAGTGATTGCTTTAGCAAAACGTTTAGGGCTGATTTCTCTTTGTCATTTATCCCCTTGTTTTATAAACTAGAGTGCTTATTTCTCTTACAGTAAAATAAGTCAAAGTAAAGATGTAGTAAAAAGTCGTTGTTTGTTGCTTACCATGAATGGCTTTTCAGATAATTGAATGAAATACTTTACTGCAGTTCTACTTCCAGCTATGACCTTAAATAACAAAGGTTTTACTTGCTGCTTCCTAGGCTTAGAGTAATGTTTTCAAAGGCCCTCTCTCGGTTGTGCTTCTTCCTACAGAAATCAGTGGGATTTTGCCAGTGACTTCAAATGAGCTAGCATTGTAACAGTGCTTATGAAACCCTCTCCTGCAAAGGATGAGAAATGCGGTTTTCCTTTCACACACAATGTTTCAGGAGGTGCCAAAATTCTCCTCCTTCCTCCCCCCAAATTCATTTTGCATATCAAACATAGCTACATCTTGGTATTTATAGAGTCCCTTGCAAAATATCACAAGAGACAGGCCCATATATCAGATTAATTATTTTGCGTTATAGTTGCCAGAGGTGCTTAATTTCTTCTTTGGAATTGAATGTGATTTTTACAAATAAATGTTACTCCTCGACTATTGAGACATCTTGCTTTTTCTAGGTGGGAGCACTCATTAAGAGTAAAATCAGAAGCGGACTTGCATACTTTATAGTACAACCACAAATAAAGGTGTTACTGCAAATTTTACAACTATTTACTTAGGGTATACAGAAATGAGACTGTTTACTGATTCCTTAGAAATAATGGAAACTGAGTAATTCAGTTCATTGCAGAGTCTCAGTGGTACAGCCATCCCATTTAGGTCTGATTGTATTTGATGGTATTTGATTTTGCCAGATGCCTGCGAGTTTACATGTTTACATTGTTTTCTTGATTATTTTAAGTTCAAAGTGTACTTAAAAATGTAAAATGTCATAGAAGTTAATTGCTTCAGTTTGGCAAAGTACAAATGAGAGCATTGCTGTTGAATACAGTCGCTCCAGTTCTGCAATAATTTATCTAAAAGATTAATTTCAATCCCTTAATTTTAGGGGGAGTCAAGTAGGAGTAGGTTTACTTGGGAAAAAAGGCACTGAGAAAGTTCCAGGGTTTGGTTTGGGGATTTCCTCTCCTCCTCCCCTCCCTGATACTGCATCATTTTCTGGGACCTTAGATAACCTTCTGTGGCAAGAACTGCCTTCAGTTTTCCTGTGTATCTTTTAGTGACTGTTACTATGTGATAGGCCATTAAGAAATGTGTTTAACTTAAGGCTTACTGAGGCAGGCACATTTTAGATTGGCAAATTTCAAAACAGGTGTATTTCCTCTTTTGGCTGGTTGCTAGTGATGCTCAGCTATGAGGCATGAAAATAGGGCAAGTGTCTTGCATTCCTTACTCAGATGCCCAAGACAATTCTCTTAAAAAGCACGTTTGTCCCAATTGTCCTCACAATTAATTTCTGCAAGAAAGCACTCAAGGAATTAATTAATTTTAGCCTTTCACCCACCCAAATGTTTTATTGTTTAGAACTTTATAGTACCCTTTAAAAGCACATGTGCTTACTGGACTAAGCTTTTCTTTTGCAAAACTTGCTTTTCTTTTGCAAAAAGCAAGTATTTTGCCTCTAAAAATACATTTGCACGAATTAGGGGGCCAGTCCTTTTGGAGAAGAACTGGTCACCATGTGGATCTTAGCAATGCCAGGTGGCAATCCAAGAGCGGAGGCTTCAGCTGGGAGCTCCTGGTGAAATTCCAGCCGGGTTTAAATGTTCTCTTTAGTTAAGATCCCCCTTGTAGTTTCAGCTGGAAATATCTGGCCCTTGTTTCACTTCAAAAGGAAAAAGAGAACCGTGTGTGATCTGTATTATATAAATATTTCATCCATCCAGAGTTTCTAGCATAAAATGTTTCCTTTCTAGTACCAAGAGAAGCGTTGACTTTCAGCTGTAGTTCAGTGGCTCCTTCGGATTGCAAATCACTGTTGTGTATATTTATATGATGCTCCTCATTAGGAAGGAGACCAAAGAAGTTGCAGTCTGTCAGCTTTGTGTTTGAGGGGGGACTGCTGACTTGTGATGACACCAGAGTACCTTCACACATAGCTGAGCTCTCACTTTTTCACTGGACAGGGGTTTAGCAGGATTTTATACAAGGTTGGCTGTAGTCTTGCTGTCCAGTGTTGTGAAGGCGATGAGAGGGATGCTGAGGATATTACCTCATTTCCATAAGGTTCAGTGGGAGCTTTGCTATCCAGTTTGCTAATCAAGCTTTGGTGCTGAAGTAGTAGTTTGGGAAGAGACTGGGTTCACCGCTAGCCTAAAAGATCTCAAGAGTACCCCTTTGGAGAGGGACAAAGCTAAGGAAACTGCAAATTACTGGGGGGTGGGGTAAATATTTTCATCAGAGATTGAACTGGGTTCAGTTGCTCTCATTGGAAGGGGTGCTTCTGCAGGGATTAAGGAAATGTTGGGTATTTACCACTTGTTATCCAAGTCAGCTGGAAATAGTCCACTTACTGGCTGAAGCTTGTTTTCAAAGTTGAAGGGCACACATGGAAATCACCAGCCACCATCTCTCTACACCTCTGTTCTCTGCAAAAGAGTGTTTTCTTCCTATTCTTTGTTGATTGGATAATATGGGGGAGGAAAGGGGAAGGAGGAGGAAAGCTGTGTTTTACTGTGAGAATGCCCAGGACCTTCCATAACTAGGTTTTGGGTTAGATGGTGACCTCTGTTAGCAGAATATAAAAAATAACAGAAGTATCTGTGCAGAAAATGAGTGCAGTAATTAAATCTCTCTTGCCCCCCAGCCCCACCCCAAAGATCAAAGAGGCTGGACTCTTGATTAATGTGCAACAGAAGTCATTAACATGGTAAAATGCGGAAAAATGGGCTCTTTGTTATTACTACACAGTCATTTGCTGTAGGGAACTGTAAATACTTTTTGTTCTGTTATTTGCCCTATTGCTTTTTCTATTAGTCCGGTGTATGTAGCTCATTGGAAAATACCACACCTAGAAATTTAGATGCAACATTTGTTCTTCCACATGCATATCTCCTGCTTTTTTATGATGCAGAATGCTGCTTCTGGGTTACTGTCTTGCTTTCCCAGTCAGTCTATTGACGGGCTTTGCCTTGCTTGCCTGCTCTTTGTACACTACATCAAGTGTAGTTTTGTGTTTCTCCTAGCAACCCACTGGGCTGCTCTATTGTCTTTAGGTCTAAGAAGATTTTTTTTTTTTTTTTTTTTTAATTGTAGGTATGAATGCTCAAGGTTGACTGCTTGTGTTGAAAAATGAGAAAAAGTTTCTCACCTACTAATGCTCATTTTTGAGAGTGCCCACAAAAGAACAAATTCTAGCTAAGATTTCTCCAACACAGCAAGGTCAGGAGTTTTTCATAGATTTTTACTTCTATCCAGACTCCTTAATTTGCATCGTTTGGTTGAATAGTGTAACCCTCCTAATATTTTTCCAAGCCACTTACACTTAACTAATCACTTACACTTATCTTCAGCATAAACCTCATTGATTTTATTTCTCATTGAAAACATCAGTAGTAGCAAATATGATCCTATTGGCTCACAGTCTATTAGAAATAAAATTATATTAAATGTCTTGTGGGGTGTGAAGAGGTTAAGTCAAGGAGAGTCATCCAAGAAAGTCATCCTGGTGTAAAACATAAATCTGGTTTATATTTAAACTACATGTCACCCACCAGCCAAAAATAGCAATGATCATTAAAACCCAATTTGCTGCTAAACATTAATAGACATTTATTACATCATAACAGATCTGAAAGACAATTAAACTTAACTTTTTCCTAGATAACTTTCTTGTAAAAATGTGTTATTCACCTGGCTCTTGCCATTAATCTCATTTGCTAGCATTTTCTGTTTCATTTGGTAGTGTGCGTGTGTGCATAGAGTTGTGTGTATAGGTGATCTCTTGTTGTTACTCTAATTCTTTCAAGAGTAGTACATTTTAAATGGGAAAAGCCATTAACCTTGGTTATACTGCCTGTTAATTTCCTAATCAGCACAAAAATTGAAGGAAATTGCACTTTCTTAGTGCAAAACAAGTAATATCTGTTACCATGCATTTGAGAAAGGAATGGTAAGCAAGACAGAATAAAAAGGCACTGGAGACACATTTTACAGATAGGAAATAGATTACAGCTTTGCTGCTGTTTTCACTGCAATTGCTCAGTCAAGTGGTATTCTTCCTGTTTTTTATTACTGCATGTAGTTATATATATATATGTGTGAGTAGTGACTGGAGCTGGAGTAAGTCAAAGGCTGAGGAAATGCAGCATTGTCAAAAGTACTTCATACGACAAATGCAGTTGTGACCCTGGTACTTTGGCTCACGTGTTGCTGTCTGTGAGGTTCCTGCTGCTGCAGGCCCCGTGAAACAAGCCATTGTAGAGGCCAGGCTTTCTCCTTCAGCTCAGCAGTGCTCAATTCTGTGTAGCTGTTGACGTCTTTAACTCTGCCATTTAACCTTCATATCCAAAAAGCTGTGGGGCCAACTGGGCTCTGCCAAGAGGTGAACATAAGGCAGTCCCTTTCCCCCTTTTCTGAATTGCAGGGCCCACAAAAAAAGGGTTCACCATCATCTTTGCAAGTAAAATTCTTCTCTGGCATATATACCACTTCTGGGGAGCAAACAGCTCTGAAAGTCTGTGTACCATCCTCCTGTTCCTGGCTGATGTACAGGGAGATGGAGCCTACCTATATGGGCTTTGGGCTGCCTCCTGATGAACTGCAGGCAAATGAGAAATGGCCCCCACCTGCATTTCCCTACACCCCGCAGGAAGAAAACCCACCCTCAAAACCCAATCTTGCTGTCATGGCAAACGGTACTAAATACTTCTGTCCCTCTATGTTTGCAGCTGCTGGACACTCTTGGGCAATGTAAGTTAAAGAGGTCCTTCCCTGCCAGGAGGAAGAAAGGAAGAAAATTAGAGGTGGTATGAAGGAGACAGAGAGAGTGGGAAGGAAGAGACAGGGTGGATAAATGAATATTGAAAATTATTTTAAAGGCTGCATCCAGAGGCATTTAGGAGTATTCCTCCTCTGGTCCCAATATCACACTTCACTTAAAGATGTGCTATTTGTACTCTTGGAATTTTCTGTCATTTCCTTTGGCTAATTTTCTCCTTGGAGGCTGTCACTTCCTCAGGTTAAAGCAAGACCCAATGCAGAGTCTGTGCCGTCACAATTATAGCTATGGTAAGACAATTGAATAAATGGGGCTGGTATGTAAGGGAGAGGCGATGCCTCAAAATACAAACTCTACTAATGGTAGCAAAGGGAAGTTACAATTATGCTGACCCTGGTGATAAGCTTGTCTCCATTTTTCAATGCATGCACCACATGTTTTATTTGTCACAGAAGAATTGCCAAAGGCTCTGTGGAATGCAAATAAGCATTGCGAGAGTATTGTCAAACCCAGGCTTTCAACATCATGAATCATTCACAGAAAAAATTATGAGATTTGATTAAAAGTCATGCGAATTTCAGATCAAATAAATATGTTGAGTTATGTTTGTTTACCACTGGTTTACTAAGCCTGTGAGCTGCATTTGGGTGCTATTTTTCAGCTTTTCTCTGTAAGGAGAAATTTACTTGAAAAGAAAGCTGAAATTTTCATTATTGCAAGGAGCTGCCACATACTGAGAGTTTTGCAATGAAATCATAACTGTTGGCAATACTGTGAGGAATGCTTGTCTATGTATTATTTTCCCTTTATAAAGATATGCTACAAACTAAAACATTTGAGGAAGGTGGTGTTATTATGTAGGTAAAATAAATTTTCAAGGATCTTAACACCTCCCCAAAAGTTTGCAGAATGTTATTGTAATAATTGCTGTATATGATAGTGAAATAGGATTGTTTCAGGTGGTCAGAAGTTTATGGTGCTGTGCATCTTGTGTGAAGAGCTGCATAGCTTTTCCCAAGACTTGTAGGGTTTTTTTCCCTCTGATGGGTTTGGAGTGGTGGAGGGGGCTGACTTGCTTCTTGCCAGCTGAGAGCTGCTTTAGCAGGTAGTGCTTAACTAGTGAGAGTACAAAGTTTTCCCTAATCGCTTTTCAGAAAGCCCGCTTATCTAGGGGTGGTAATGCAATGCAAACATTTGCATATTTTACCACATCCTCAGATGATACCCTGCACCTTTTGAAATTTTGCATATGTTATCATATATTTGCATACATGCAGGGACCTTGTGAATGATGTACCTTCCTCTTTTAAATCTGTAATGAAGTGTATATTGCTAGGGATAACCAGCAGGCACTTAAAGAAAGGCTGAAGCATTCAGTAGCTGTGATATTCATGAAGACAATTCAGTACAATCTTTCTAAGCTTCTGGACCATATTTCCAAGACTCTTCGTTTTCTCTCCATTCTTTCTCTCCATTCTCCCATGTGAAGTCACAAGATGTGTAAGTAGCTTCACTTTTAGTTTGGTTATAATTTTCTGCTGAAATTGCTTTGATCCTGGATTGAATCGGAAAACCGACAGCAGCTGATAGCTCGGGTTCCCCTTCTGACCTTTGGAAAAGCACAAAAGCCTCTATTCCATCTACACAGGAAAAGAAAGCCACTATATTCAGCTGGTCTGTATTCAGGTGTGCTCTTATCAAAGGCTTGATTAATCTGAAATGAATTAACTCAGTTAACACTTGAGAGTTATTTTGCAGTGAATCCTGTAGTACATCTAAAGAGTTCTTTGTCACTTTGAATTATAGCCTAAACAGGTGGTTGATGAGGCTTAGTTTGAGCTGACAGTGGTTCCTTGCTGCCTTGGCTGCTTCTCTCAGGGGAGCGTAAGTAGCACTGCAGTGATAGCTGAGAATCTAGGGTGAACACAAACTTATTGGACGTTATTGCCATTGTTGCTTGCTTTTAAGGTTTTTAAAATTAATTCTCAGAGTGCTATGTAAGATACAAAGGAGGAGTAAAGGGCAGAATGATCTTAGATTTTCAAACAGTATAGATGAAATGAATGTTAATGTACAGGAATGTGCAATTAGGGGCAGAGATGCAAGTGCTCGTTTTAAACCTTGCTTGGAAATAGGGACTTGGAAATACCTTGTAGTTACGTGCATATGGGGTGAGAGGGTTGAGGATTTTCTTTCTGAGTTCAGAGCCCCAGCAGAGGCATGAGAAAGAATGGGAACGGGTCTGTGGTACAGGAAGAGGACATAGATGTGAGGAGGTTGAATCACAAGTTGGTGAGTCCACTCACCCTAAGAAGGCTCACTGGGTCTCTTGCAGTGCATCACAACTAGCAAACTTAAAACCTGAAATGAAGAGCCAAAAGCTGTGGCTGCCATTTGATATTTTGAGAAGCAAAAGCCTGTTTTCCTGAACTGTGTGGGAACTCTGACTTTATGAGCATTTGCAGTATAGGATGAACCTTCTCCTGAGCTAAATGCAGACACAGATAAAAGTTCACAGACAACTCAGTTTATGTCTCAGAAACATATTCCTGACTTCTTAAAAATGCTCACGGAAAAATCTGCCCATAAATAACCATGTCCCTGTAGTGGTAACTTCAGTGAGTGGCTAGGAGTGAAGGTGCATGTGGTTCCATTGAAATGCCCGGAATGCAGCCTGCTCCTGCCCTGCTCCCCCTGCATTATACAGTCAGTAATGTTTGTGTGACCTTTTACATGGCAGGTTGTGTTGCTGCCACTGCAAAGTGACCATGGAGCCACATACTGAGTACCTGACAGGGAAGAGGATTTGAAATAGGGTAAAGGTGGAAAGATGTGGGAGGGGCAGCAAAACTTTTCTTCCTTAGTAATGTTGCAAAAAATAAACAAAAAATTGTGTTTTGCAGATAACTCACGACCAAATGTATTGCAGCAATTCTTTTGTTTAGCCATTCATAATGGCAGTGGCAATATAGGTCATTCTTTTACTTAAAAGACGTTTTCTGACATTAAATTGAAGTTAATTTACTTTTGCAGATATTGCATGTTATCTTTTTCCTTGCTGGGGTTATTTCTCTTCCCTCTTTTAGTGAAATTCTGAAAATGTTGTCTGGAATAAAATGTCTCAAGTAGCAGATGCTGAGAATGGGGAATTGCATCCAGGGTTCCAGCTTGGCCCATCAGCTTCAAGGAGTTTAATTACTTCCAAACTTTTTCCCTTGTAAATAGTGGATTTTATCAATACATGTTTGAAATATCACACTTATTTTCTACTTAGTAAGCAACTTCTGTCAAAGGAGGAGATAAGTGCAGGAATTTTTATATAAAGTAATCCTTGCATCACTGATTTAAGCTAGTTTTACTATGCACATTTTCAGGGGTGGGGAGAAAATTGCTGCAAGTAAAACTGGATAAAAAAACCAGGGCATTTCTATCTGGCTTTTGCCAATGAGCCCCCTTGTAAAACACTCTTGCCCCTCCTATGGCTGTACCCCAACTGCCTAGAAAATGCTAGATACCTGAGGAAGGCAGCTTTTGCTATGTGAGTGTCCAGCTTTGTGCAGGTACAAATGGTCATATTTGGAGGAAGGCAGTAATTAAGTGGATTTCTGACAGGTTTGGCTTGTGCTGCTCTAAATTCTACTTTGAATTCAGCCTATCTGTTCACTCACCAGATGAACTAGTTTCCTTTTCTTTTTCACCTTCCCTGTAGATTGTTGACAGATGAGCTTAGAAAATGCTCCATGTGCTGCTTGACATCAACTGCTGAAGAACAGACTTGGGTAGATGTTGAGTTTGTCAGTATATCTATAATGCTCTTTTATGAACAACGCCTTGACGAATACTTCACTGCTCATCTCTTCACCACAAGGCCTTAGTTTCCTTTGACTTTCTCCTATTCTGTCAGTACCACTTTGAGTTGGATTTTCGGGAACTGCCAGCATGCAAATCAGGTTCGGGTGATGCTTGGCAGCAGATCAGACTGTGAGGGTGTCAGGAGCAGCCCTATGGGCAGAAAGGTCAGTGAGCAGAAGAACTTTCTTTTAAATCAGTGCAGGCTGTGTCATTTTCATGGTTCAAGTCCAAACCCCTTAGGTCAAGCGCAGCCCTTAAATTTTTCACTGTGATGGTATATCCCTTTCTTGCATCAACAAATGTAACACTCTGCACTGAACAGTTCACAGATATGTGCTCTAGTTTGTCTCTTTGGCTGTACTGTACCTGGAGGTAATCCAAAGATTAAGTGAATTTTGTTTTGCAGGCCTCTTTCTGCATCTCATAATGCTGCTTGAGAGGGGTTGTGTGACCATTAAGAAAAAGGGTTGCTCCACTTGTTTCCTATCTAGCTGTTCCCCTGCAGATAGCCAGTTCACAAACACACTGATGATTTGATTACATGAAATACAAAACCACCCAGAATTTTGTAGCATTACAATGCGTCTGGTTAATGTGGTGCCCTGTGTTGTTAAACAACTTTGGCATTTCTCCAGTGTCGTGGTTTAACCCCAGCCATCAACTAAGCACCACGCAGCCGCTCACTCACTCCCCCCCCATCCAGTGGGATGGGGGAGAAAATCAGGAAAAGAAGTAAAACTCCTGGGTTGAGATAAGAACGATTTAATAGAACAGAAAAGAAGAAACTAATAATGATAATGATAACACTAATAAAATGACAACAGTAGTAATAAAAGGATTGAAATGTACAAATGATGCGCAGGGCAATCGCTCACCACCCGCCGACCGACACCCAGCCAGTCCCCGAGCGGCGAATCCCTGCCCCCCACTTCCCAGTTCCTAAACTAGATGGGACGTCCCATGGTATGGAATACACTGTTGGCCAGTTTGGGTCAGGTGCCCTGGCTGGGCATGAGAAGCTGAAAAATCCTTGACTCTAGTCTAAACACTACTGAGCAACAACTGAAAACATCAGTGTTACCAACATTCTTCACATACTGAACTCAAAACACAGCACTGTACCAGCTACTAGGAAGACAGTTAACTATATCCCAGCTGAAACCAGGACATCCAGACACATTGTGGATTTGTTAAGATTTGTGCATGACCTTAAACCTAAGGGGCCAAAGTCTTTGTAGGAGCAGGCTTAAGGGCAAGGTTGTGCCAGCCAGGGTGTGCAGACACAACCTGACAGGCTGTGTCTCTGGCTTGTTCTACTCTGGCAGGAAGGAAAGTAGGGCTGGGATATTGGGCCAGATTTACAGCTGGAGTAAATGGTGCATAATGCTGAGCTACTCCTATTGTCTCTGTTTTGCATAGGAGCTTTGTGTCTGGATAATGCTCTTTCCAGTAGGATAAAATGTTTATTTGGGGTTCTGGTCGCTGTAAGACATTAGTTCCCAAAATTAGCGTTTGGACTCTGCAGAGGGCAGGTGAATCTTTTTGCTCGTTTCAGCCCCAGCCCATGAGACTATAGAAAAAATCCTTGAATCCTATCATACAGGAATATATAAACAGATAAAAACAATTTTAAAGGCCATTGTGTAAATATTTTGTTGACAATTATCCCTCCTCTGGGATAGGTAGCATAATTAATTTGTGACTTCCTAAGTTTACACCCAAAAAGCTTTTACTGCACCATAATGTTATCTCTTTCTAACAGATTTAGATTATCCAGAACTTGATTCAGCTTAAATAAAAATCAGAAAACAGACCTCCACTCCTTCACTGCGTGGCTGGCTTTTGCTTCAGGGAGGTGTACCTGAGCTTGGATAGCTTTCCCCCATCTGTGTATGCCTTTTCAAATTTTGTAGCATAAAAAGCTTCTCACTTTTAAAACTTTACAGAGGATGTAGAAAAAGTATGCATAAATAATGGCCAGTGGTGTAGTTTGATGAGTACTGGTAGCCTCCTAAAATATAAATGGAAAACTTGATCGCTGTTTAGAATGTATGATTTAAAATATTCATGACTCTTGTCAAAACAGGCTTTAAATAGTGACCATTCTGATTAGTCCCAGCTTGAGCAAAGTTTTAATTTCTAGGATGTCTATAAAGAAGCCACTTGAGTGTATGATGACCTTGGGCTTTTTAGTCACTGCAGTTACAGAGCTAAGAAAAAGCTTTGGAAACTAAATGCTACATTTGAATGAACAAATTGCGGGGATAGACTGGGGAGGAGAGTAGAGTGGGAGAATAAAATCTTGGCAGTGCAAGCAGATATATTTATCAGAAAAAAATGCAGCTTCCTTATAGACTTCGGGTCTAAACAATGTGGGGTTTGATTTAGTTGATCAGCAAAGATAGGAGGCAAAACAAAGTCCACTTTGTTATGCTGGAGTTTCAGAAATATACCCACGTCACAATGGCATGCAGCACAGTTTTTTGGCTCAAACTAGGTTTTGGGTAAGAACAAAAGTTGGCAAAAACAGCTTCTTTGCCCAGAGAATAACTTTTGTTGATCAGAGATTTTTTGAGAGATTTTTAATTAGACCAGTGCTGTGAAGGCTGTAGAGTCTAGGGAGTTCAAAACAGATACGCAAAGTACTTTTAAATTCCTTGTATTTTATCATCATTTCAAAGTCAGTGGGAAGCTAAGTCTCAAACTTGATGCCATGGTTTAGCTCTGTATAGTTCTTCTTCTGCCAAGTTTGAGTCACTGTGGTCATCTAGCCTCTTCTTGAGAGATGAAAATTATGGGAATCTGGAATACTTTCTCCAATTAAATGAGTGACTGTTTCTATTCAAGCATGGATTCGGATTTCCCCATGCTTTCCTGTAAGTGTGTGGGATGGATGAGACCATTATTTTTAATCCCACAATGAATAATTGTGGAGCTCGACGAAGAGTGAGTGACTGAGTCACTGGCAGTCACCATAGAAAGTAGCTATAGGCTAAGGGTGACTTTTAGGCTCTACTTGGGTTCAAAGCCTGGTTCAGTGATTAAAAGCCATAGTGGACACCTCAAATGGGGGGATAAAGAGGCTTTTAGGCATATCGTCAGCAGACATACTCCCAAACCATATTACTGATCCCACTGCCTGATATCTTGGCATCAGCCTCAACAGCAGCGGCCCAGTAGAAATGCAAAAGGGAGTGAAAGGTCTTAGCAGAAGAGAAGAGTGCAATACCTGGCTACCTCGTGAAGCACTGGGCTCAGTTTCTGCCTGAGTTGTTCAGGACATGTAGCAGGTATTTGCATAGATAATTTTTGGCCAGCGTGTCCACCTGCATTAGGTAGCGTGCAGGAGGTTAAAGAGAAAGTGGGATTGTTGTCTTACCCCGCTACATTGCGACCAGCCAAGCTCCTGTGGATTTGTTTACATATATTGAAAAAAGGTTTCTGCTTGAAGGGAAGGGGGAGGCAGGCCAGGGAATGCAGCTCTGTCACAACTCTGAGTTGAATTTTTTCCTAAAGCACTGCGCTTCCCACACGTGCTCACAGGTATGCCCTAGACCAAGTGGCGAAGTGACCTCTCCTGTCAGCAGTGTGTTGACTTGCCAGCATGCTGGGAAGTGTGCTCTTTCAGGAGCTTGCATTCACTCTTTGACCCCTCTGTATTTGAGAGGTTTAGGTGGAAAAGAAGTGGCTGGGGTGGAAACTTCTTTCTGTTTGAGAAATCACTACAGAGCCTAGGCACCAGTTAAACCCATTTCAGCTCTGGAATTTCTGTTGTCTTGTGATTTATAGACACACAAACATTTTCAGGAGAGTTGCAGGCTGATTTAGAAGTCAGGTGTATGTAGGATACAATGTAATACATATGGGCTTGTTTTTTCTAGTCAATTTTCAAACCTGTGGACTCTCTGGACCTGTGGGCATCATTGTTCAAAAGTGCTGTCTTAAGCCCTGTTTTGAGAGAGGAAGCAAAGCATTAGTGATGCACAAACTGGCTCTCTGCACAGGGACAAATTTTAATTCCTATTGTACATAGGAATGTGCATACATCTGAAGGGCTGGGGGGAGGGAGGGAAGACACGTTTGCCTTTACAGCTGTTGGCAGGAAAGAAACACAGCAAGACTTGATTGAAAACATCTATCTTATTGTTTTACTAACTGCATTTTTTTTCCTTTCTCATTTATAGGTCTCAGACTCTGGATACTGACTGTGGGATTTTTTTATTACTATTATTATTACTATTATTATTATTATTTTTGATTGATTCCCCCTCCCCCCCCCTTTTGGATGTGAATTGAAGGCCAACAGTTGAAGTGTTGGAAGCAAGTGCAGGAGGACGCTCACCTTATTTTGTTTGAACCCTCGTTTGCTGGGATACTTTCAAGCCCTCCTTCACAGTCATGTGGTCATCACAGCTGCTGTTCTTCACAATGCTCTTAACACCGTTAGCCCATGGTGAGTGAGAGATGGTGTAAATTTGCCTGTGGGAAGGGAAGAGAGAATGGAAAATAGCAAGGATTTTGTCTATGTCTTTTACCTAATGGTGTGGTTTTTTTCCAGGATGTTGATTTCTCTCCCCACTTCCACCCCAGGTTTTTTAATTCCCAGGCTACATTATGACTAGTTAAGTCCTGAAACAAAGAACTCTGGTCACACATAAAGATTTCTGTTAATGAGTTTAGCTGCTACATTAAAACAGACTTTCTTCCTCATGCCCAAACCTGTTCTGTTGGCAGTGTGTCACTGGGACTGTCTCTCCTGGCCTCTGCATGGAAATGAATTTTCCTTCAGTGAATAATGCTCAGTAAGGGGCTGCGTGTTCCCCTTTAGCCACAGCTCCAGGGTGGGAACTTACCATCATGTTAGACTGTGATTTCAAGCATTGCAATGGATGTTTCCGTGCTCTGCTGAAAGACAGAGGCTCCCATAATCTTGATGACCCTGAGCCGAGAAGAACCAAAATCTGTATAGTTGCCTTAGCCTGATACGCTGTGTAATCCACCCAGCAACGTGGAGTCATTAGCTGTAGCACCATGCTGCACAGCTAGGCTGCATCTGAGAACTGAGCCAATAGCAGTGGGCACAGCTGCAGTGCTGCAGGGTTGTATGAGCTTGTGATGGGTTGACCCTGGCTGGATGCCAGGTGTCCACCAAAGCTGCTCTATCACTCCCCTCCTCAGCTGGGCAGGGTCAAGGTAAGAACAGGGACATCACTCAGCAATTACTGTCACGGGCAAAACAGACTCAACTTGGGGAAATCAGTTTCGTTCATTACCAATCAAATCAGAGTAGGATAACGAGAAATAAACCCAAATGTTAAAAACACCTTCCCTTTACCCTTCCCTTCTTCCCAGTCTTAACTTTACTCTCAATTTTGTCTAGCTCCTCCCCCACAGCGGCGCAGGAGGACAGGGAATGGGGGTTGTGGTCAGTTCATTAAACATCGTTTCTGCTGCTACTTCCTCCTCAGGGGGAGGACTCCTCAGTCTTCCCCTACTCTGGCTTGGGGTCCTCCATGGGCTGCAGGTGGGTATCTCCTCCACCATGGACCTCCATGGGCTGCAGGGGCACAGCCTGCCTCACCATGGTCTTCCCCACGGGCTGCAGGGGAATCTCTGCTCCGGTGCCTGGAGCACCTCCTCCCCCTCCTTCTTCACTGACCTTGGTGTCTGCAGGGTTGTTTCTCTTACATGTTCTCACTCCTCTCTCCAGCTGTAGTTTCTGTGTCCCAGCAACTTTTTTCCCCTTCTTCAGTATGTTATGCCAGAGACACTACCACTGTTGCTGATGGGCTCAGCCTTGGCCAGTGGTGGGTCCGTCTTGGAGCCGGCTGGCGTTGGCTTTATCAGACGTAGGGGAAGCTTCTAGCAGCTTCTCACAGAAGCCACCCCTGTAACCACCCTGCTACCAAAACCTTGGCACGCAAACCCAATATAGAGCTTTAGCAAAAAAATTTGGTCTTTTTATCAGCCAGGAAAATGTTAAGTGAAATCTGACACGTTTAATTCTTTGGAGTAAGATTTTGAGGCCTGGGGTTGTTGTTATTGATGTGAGAAACCCAAATGCAGGCCCCAGAAGTAAGTTGCCAGGTTTCATAAGTGCTGAAGGGTTCAGGAGCTCCTATTTGCAGTGATAGTTGCTGAATGCTCAGAGCAGAACTTTAGAAAATCTGGTTGTCTGATTTTCCTGATGCCTAAATGGAAGGTGAGCTCCACCAAGGATCTCATTTTAATTACGGGTCAGTGGGAGCATGTTTGTAAATAACATGACTCCCTGTATATAGGCTGTGGGCTGCTGCTTTTAAAATATTCATCAGACTTTTTGTTCTTTACATGCACTGTGTATGTGGTAAGGCATTAGAGCAAAATTTTACAGTGAAGGAGGTTAAAAAATGAAATATGTGTCATTGGTTGAATGTATCTATAGGGCACAACCTGTATCCTCATATCACTTATAACACCTTTGGGCACAAAGGTTATCTGTACTACCATTCTTCAAGCAAAACTCCTCACTGACTTGAAAATTAGAATGAATATTTAAACTGAACCAACCAGTTGGGGTGGAATGAAAGAGCTATTAGGAAAGGTGCTCACCATTCTTCTCCAGGAAAGTTAAATGGTAAATGTTTTGTAAATCTTTATAATTAAACAATATTAACAGTTAAAGGAATTAACAATTTAAATATGCCTCTGGCAGTTCTCTTTTAAATTCACAATGCCACTGTAGCTGGGAAATCCTGCCTGGTAGTTGCAGTAAATGAAAGTATCACAAGTATCCTAAGAGTTGTATTATGCTCCAGATGAGCAAACACCAGAGATGCAGAAACTAGGTGCCTGGAAATATTTCTACCCTTTATGTTCTTCTACAAAGTAAATGTACAGGGTGGCTGCTGATCTTTTTATCAGCCAGGAAAATGGCTGATAAGTGAAATCTGACACGTTTAATTCTGTGGAGTAAGATTTTGAGGCCTGGTGGGATGTTTTGATATGAGAAACCCAAATGTAGGCCCCAGAAGTAAGTTGCCAGGTTTCATGAAGTGCTGAAGGGTTCAGGAGCTCCTATTTGCAGTCATAGTTGCTAAATGCTCTGAGCATCTCTTATCATCTCTTATGTTTTTGTAGCCATCAAAGGCAGTAAATCTGACCACCACACATCCAACCAACACACATGTGTTATCTGATCCCTATAAATTACTAGTGAAAGTCCGGTAGAGGCTCACAGCCACCTTTGAACGGTGGAGAGTGAAGACTTTTGGTCTGAGCCAAAGGACTTGGTTTGGTTCTCCCTGTTTTTATCTCTAAGATTGGCCAGGATGCACCTACCATCTCAAAACTTTGGCCTGTTGCCTTTCTTGGGGGAAGCAGGTACTGAGCATGTGTCTGATTGGTTGAGGATGGTACGTTCCTGATACTAAATGAAAGGAGAAGACTGCCGTTTAGCTTTGTGATATGATGTTCAATGAGTATGTTTGGTATCAGCTACCATTGGACAGTCTCCTATGGGGGGGACTGAAGGATATGTGCCTAAAAATCAGAGTTGTATCGAAGGTCAGAATAAATAGTCTAATGGGACTTCCAAGGCTTTGAAATCAGAGACTGAATATCTGATTGTTTTCAGGTGCTCTCCCTTTCTGCCCCACTCCCTGCAAGCAACTGCAGAAGGCTGTCTAAAGTGACTGGCAAGCTGGTATCAACGCAGAGGTTCCTGCTAGCCTGAAGACAGTATATGTGTGTTTAAACACATGCCACAGCCTCACCCTGCATATAAAAATAGTCTAGTTAAGCCCTGCTTCCCCCCCCGCCTCCCTTTTAATAATCTCCTTTCACTGCATGCAGAAGGCTTTCATATTTTATGTTTAACAGGACTCAAGCATTTGAGTTCCTGTTGCATGGGCTAGAATGATTCCTGTCCTGTAGTCACTGCTGGAGTTGATATGAACTACTTTTACAGACTGACCTCGCTGCATCTTATTCCCTTTCTGAGTTTCCTGACACAGTCTCTTCATCTGGAGTAGTAGCTACATTATAGACACGTTTCTTAGGCCAGTGATCTCATAAATTTGCTTGCGTGTTTGTTTTTTGTTTTGTTGTTTGGGTTTTTTTTTGAGGGGGCTTTTTTTCTTTTTTTTGCAGTCTCATTTTTTGGAGTATATTGTGTGTCTTGGGTTGTGATGACAGGTGTGGAGTCAAAGGGTGTATGACTTCAGTGATCTGCAAGATGAAAAGTAATCTTCCAGGATACTGCCCTGGTACAATGTCATCTTGTTGATAAGCTGTAGAAATAATGAAAAGGGGAAAAAGTCATGAATCCTTGCAGTTTCTTGGTGATGATGTTAATCTGCTGTATCCTAAATGCACAGGCACTGTACTGTCTAGTTTTGCTTGGGCTGCTCTGAATCATAGCTCACAAAAAACTGAAACCATGTGAAATACTTAAGATAATAGCAGATTTGAGTAGTGGATGCTTTCTTTACTGTTGCCCTTCACTTGAATGGAAAAAAGCTTATAGCTTGCATAGACAGCACAACTTGGACCAGCATGGAAGCCCTCAGAAATCTGTCCCCTCTTCTAAGCTCTGGCAAAGCCTGTAAATCTATCTGTTGGATAAAACTAAACCTGTTATACGAAATTAGAGAATTAGCCAAGATAGAAAGCAACAATGCTAGGGAATAAAAACCCAACCAAACAAAAAACCATCATCAACGTCAACAAAACCAAAGGTTTTGCCATCCTTTGCAAGGGCTCTGCTATGGACAGGGCTTTTGCACTCCTGCCTCCTTTTTGCCCCTCTTTGGAAGCTTTTCCCAAAGCATCTGAAGGCCTGGACCCCCAGGAAAGTGCTCCTTGGCTTCCGTCCCCCCATGTACACCTGAGCAAACTGATCCTCTTTGCCTGTAATGGGTGGATTTCCCAGAGGCATTTTCTGGAATGAGCAGCTGTTCTCATCTTCCTTAGCCTTTCTCCCCTTGACCCCAAACAGAGTAGATTTCTCTTTACCCACAAATGAACACTGTCAAAGTTCACCCGAAATAAGACAGACATGACAGGCAGCAGCTCAGTTTGTGAGCCTGGAGAGACGTACACCTGCTCTGTCACATTGCTGTCATGCTCATGTGTGGCTGAGAGTTGAGATTTAAAACTTCCAGACTGCTGGGCAAAAATAATAATAGAAATAAAAGGATTCAGAACTGCATGCTGTTAAGAGCAGGATAGGAAGAATACCATAGTGGTCGCTGTGGGGTGAAGTTTTGCATGTCTCCAAACAAGTAACTTATTTTAGGCTTTGGAAAAGAGCTGAAGGCCTGTTGTATGCCAAGATCTTTATCATACCATCAGATTGTTTTATTATTATTTATTTGAAAATTATTTTTTTTAAGGTTTGTAATCTGTGCATAATTTCATGATGGGCAGCAAAGAACGATTCTTTTTTGTTGTTGTTACTCTTACACTTTAACAGTCTAATCCAAAAATGGACAACCACTTATTATTACTCAGATTAAATCAATAATCCAAATTGCCCAGTTTCTGTTGGAGGTCGTTGTAAATGTAATACAATCAACCGGCATGGCGATCTGCCTATTTCCTCTGATGCTAAGTTCTTGGCCTGCAGTTGTGTTGTGAGAGTGAGCTGTCAGTATCCTGGTTCCTGCTTGGGCAAAGTATGGTGTCAGTTGTGGGGGGTTTGTTCCTCATTGGTCTTGCAGCTGCCTGTGGGTTATTTTTTATGTGTTTTAACCCTGTATTTGTTAATGGGTTGCAGAATGTTCCCTCCTGATGATTCATGGAGTTAGTCATTGCTGTGATTACTTAGGTTTCTTAATCTTTTTATCGATATACAATGCAATTTTTGGGCTAGAACCACGTGCTTGCCCAAAGTTAAGCAAGACTGAAGCTAGAACAAGTTAGGCAATAATATAACCAAAACCTGGCTGAAATTACAGGACAAACAATAGGTATCTGACATTCAAGTAGTTTTGCTAGGACAGGCTAGACAGGAGCCATCTGATCCTAGAGCAAGTTGCAGGTGGAACAAAGGCTTCTTAAATAACCTTGGAGATAGAGATAAGTTTAAGCTAAAATAGGTTCTCATTCAGACAAAGCCTGACAAGTCCTGGAGCCTGGTATTGTTATGAAGCTTAAGGCCTACTACTGACACTTGATAGCACCAAACTGGCAGGGCTACAGTTGCTGCTGGCCCAGCTCTGAACTTCCAAAAAACAATTTGCCTCTGAGAATTTATTTATGTAGAGTTGTGGCATAGCTGTAAAATGACCTTCCTGCATTTAGGGACAGATGCCATCTTGTCTCTCTGTATGAGAACTAGTTCGAGATGGGGCTGAACTAATTTATCATTTGCAGAGTAGAAAATGAAATTTGAAGTCCTTTCAAGTCATTGCAGCTGCATGGAAGACAGCCTCGTCTGTTGTCCTGTTCTCACCCTCTGTGCTTCTGCGCCATCTTCCTGATGTTTCTGGGAGACAACTGTGGTGAGGGAGGGCTGCGTCTTTGTGAAAAAATGGCGCCTGAAGGTCAAGCTGATTTCTCTAGGCATTAGCGGGTCCAGATGCCGAGCCAGTTTCTGTGGGAACAGTGGAAATATTTATTACTGAACAGCACTGGTAGTTGCCTGGTGACAATGATTCTGTTAAAGCAAGCAGCATTATCTTTCTTGAGGGAATATATGATGCTAGCAAGCTGGTCCTTGGTGACAGAGTGCTGTTTAATGTGAGCTGAACGTTTGCCTCGCTACTATTTTAAATACAGTGGAAATACTGTCACTGCTTAAAATACATACTGTGTTTCTTTTATACTTGTACAAGTGTTATGTTAGCTAGTGAATGGTGGATAATTGCCTTTTACTACAATACTCTTTATATAGTCAAAATGAAATACAAGAGACGTGTTTTATTAGTTGTGAAATAGCCAAGTTGACTTCCAGGCTTCTGCCTAACTTCATTGTTTTAAAAGATTAATCATCCTTGAAATATTTATATTATTTGCTATTCTTGGCAATTTGCATTACCTGCAGCCATGCCACCTTTTCCATACTGGAACAAGCTATCAAGGAAGGTTTTTGCTGATAAAAGGGGGTGGCTGTTCTACATTTATACTACATATATATGCTTTCATTAGCAACAATGTACTAAAATTGGAAGTATTACGTTCCCCATCTGATGACTGACCAATCTATAAGCTGATAGAGGGTGAAATTCAACCTTGCAAAGACTCTCTACACCATTTAATTCTTGCTTAAGCCATTAAGCAGTGCAGAGATCTGTGTGTGGACTCACTTCTTTCATGTCTAAATTTCACACTAAATAAGGAAGGAGATTTTAAGGGGATTTTCTGATAATGGGGGTTTTTTCAGTGTTTGGCAAGTGTGTCTGCTCATAGCATCTTCCTGTGTTACGGCGGGAAACAAGATTTTGTACTATTTTCACTTCGCATTCGTACCAAAGCATGCTTTCCTTGGGACATACAACCCTTAGCTATCAGCAGAGCTCTAGTTCCAATGAAGCTGGAGCTGTAGGATTTGAACTATAGAAGAAGGCTGGTGACTAGGGCCCAAATTAATGCATGGAAGTTATACTTTCCTACAGGCTCCTTAACATGTATGACATATAGGGGCAGGGCATGTGGGTTTCTTTCTGAGCTGCAGCAGTAGAAAATGTGCTTGGTCTCACAGCAATAGGAAGGGGGGACTTGTGTTACCCTGCAGGCCTATAACGTCCGATGCTTGTTTCATTTGTAACCGTTTCCTGACAAGACTGGTTTCTGTTCTCCAGTGACCAACTCTGTGCGTGCTGATTTTTTTTTTGTAGTGTTAATTAAGCCATAAGACATGACAGCATGTGAATTACAGTGTAGTAATTCACGCCCAGCACATTCAGGGACAAAGATGAAGGCCAAATGGCCTCTGTGCAGCTAAGTGTGAATTATTGTACCATAATTTAATTCCCATTATATTTTACTGTGATTATAAAAATGTTTTTGTTAGTGAACTTCTTTAAGAAAAGTTACTTCTTAAAAAACAGAATTGAAAAGTACAACACAGATCTTGTCACAAAGAGGTATGAGTAGGTTTGGGACATGAGGAGTTTTGTTGAATCCTGAAAATTTGTATTTTTGTAGTTATTAACCCTAGCTAATGAATGGGTGTTGCGGTGCAGACATCTGCTGTCTAAAAAAACTGACCTAACTCTAACTCCTCGTTTCATATCAGCCGCCAAGCAGTTGCTAAGTAGGATGACTAGTTTTATTTGTTCCTGACCTGGTCTTGATTTGATCTGGAAACCTTAGCTTGCAACCAGTCTCTTGAGCCATCTAATCTTTTTCCAGTTCAGGCTATGCAAATGCACATGTCAGACGCTCTTATTACAGCCAGAGTGTTTGGTTTTGGTCCTAGCAAGTTCTGAGTGAATAGAGGATGGGTTGTCTGTGGCAGTGTGGAAGAGCAGCAGAGGGACCAAGCTGGTATGCCTGCTCTGCTGCATGTTGGGAAAAATAAGCCAACCTGGAAAGTGGCTTGGATGGTACTGAAGAGGAAAAAACAAAAGGGCCATGAATGCCTTGAAAATCTTTCTCAATATTTCTTTCTCTTTGTCTTTCTGCAAACTTCTAATACTCTTCTTTTTTGTTGAAGACAAAAGGCAAAGGTCATGCAGTTAAGGTTGCTTAAGGGTTATCAGGATAAAACCCTCTTCCCAATGAATCATTTTTAAATAGATGAATGAAGAGCAGCCATGTAGTTGGCACATTGTTCATTGAGATGACAGGATCTCTGGGGCAGTGCCTGGCTGTCTCTTTGTCTTGGGATTCTCTTGAGATTCTTGGGATTCAGGAGGATGTTGAGTTTATTCATCCACACTGATCCTGGTGTGTATCTCCTGCAGTAGTCCCTGGCTAGTGAGCACTGTTATCTAGCCCTTTCCTTGACATAGCTAAGCACAGAATAAATAAGCAATAGCTATTAAAAGTAGGCACTTCCAAGGGATTTATTCTCTCAATGTTTTACTCATGCTCTCAGCAACTTATAGCTGATCCAGGATGTTGATGGGGCCAGGGCTTTTCACTTTTGGTGCATATCTGGGTTTTAGGAATATTATAGTGGCCCAGTGAAAAACCATGATAATTTGCCATGTAAGCAGTAAGTGCCTGTGATACAGTTACTATGGTTTGGCTTTAGATGTAAACAATTTAAAAAAAACCAAACAAACAAACCAATGAAAAAACCTGCCTGACTTTTCCAAATAAACACATCAGAATAATCTTTTTATACATCCTTTTGGAGTTAATAATCCCAAGCAACCAGGACTGGAAAATGTAGTGGGTCAAAGCTGACTAATATGGCTACAGGTGTCCCGTAGCTGATACCCAGAGGTGCCATGGAGCACCAGGAATATTTTCACATCTGCAGCTATCTCTTCATGTGAGAAGACAGCTTGTCCCCTGCCTTCCTGAACATGCAGGATACTCCAAAAGGACTGGTGTGGGGCAAGGTGAGGTTGAATGAGGCTGGTGCAGTAGAGAAAGAGGAGCAGAAGTGGGCAGCTTCCCTTTTCTCCTCCCAATGAATAGTGGAGTTGATTGCCTACCCATTCCCTGTTTGCTTTCACCTATTGCGTTATTACCTGAATGGGAAAATGGAGATCTATTTGGCTAATTGCTAATCCTACCTAATACTTTGTTAATGCTAAACTTCCAAATAAAGCTTTTATCTGGTGAAGATGACAGGAAGCTACCAGGGGTTGAAGAAAGCCTGCTGTTCTGGGCTGTGTAAAGGGGTTTGATGGATAAGGCTGTGCATCTTTTCCCCAATACTTGAGAAGTGCAGGACCTGAAGACAGCTTCACAGCCAAAGTAGCTTCATAGTACTATGGCAGAACCACCTGTTCCAGCAATGCAGGTGGGGAGCCATGGCCAGGTTTTGAAAGCGCAAAAACTTGATGTGTCCATCCTTCCCATGCAGCTGTAACACCTCTTTTCTGGATGTGAATATGCCCACAAATGGGATGTCACTCCTGTTTCTTTTCCTAGTAACTTCAGCTAAGCTTAAACCATTGGAGTTGGAGAGAAAAAAACAAGAGAAAAAATTACTTCTGAGGGTTGTCTGGCTGTAGTTCTCACATCCATTTAAGCTGGACATGTTGAAGTACTTTAAGCTAAAATGAGAAAAGAGTGAGAGTGAGGGAATGAATTACAGCCACCTTCATTCTCTCACTGCCTTCTCAGTTGCTGCTAACCTGCTCCCACTCTGTTAGGAAGAGCACCCTTGGCCCAGCAAGAAGAGCAAGCAGAAGCTCTTTATTGCAAATGAAAGTGCTTATTCCCTAGAAGAAATCTCTAACATTCATTTTATCAACTCCACAGTCTTGTTAAATGAATCCTAGAGGCATCTGATGTTTATTACCCCACGGCACATTCACTGTTGTTCAGTTGGTTCCTTCAGTGATCATGATTTCTTGAATTGGTTATGTTGTTTGGTAATGTGGTTTTATTTGAATTTGGAAGAGATTTCCTGCTGCTCAATGAGCAACTCATCTGGGAAAGACACTCTGGGAAGAAAAGAAATTAAAAGCATGTTGGAGAGTTCAGAAGCTTTTCCCCACTTTGAACTTCCCTGATTCCAGGAAATTGGGTAGCTCCCCTGAATATCCCTCCCAGTGCCTGGCAGGACCATCTCTTTTCTCTCATGAATCTGCTCCAAGCTGTGGGATGCTCAATGGGTTTTTAGCCAACACCACACAGATGCTGCAATCTGCCCGTTGGAGAGAGCGTAGGACTGGGCTGGTGGGTTTTTAGTTACAGCGCAGTATTGAATGCATGCCGTAAACCCAAGGAATTGTAATCAGACCACCATCTACTTTTATATATTTCCTTGTGCTTTGCCACATTTGGCTGCTTTCTGCAGTGCCTGATAGTGTTGGGTGCCTTGCTACGCTTCCTGAGGTGTGAGTTCGTTTCACGTAAGGTTCGTGGATGCTAAAGATCCTCCCCAGTCAGTCTGTGCATTAGAGTGGCAGAGGAAGAGGTAAGGGCTAGAAATACATAATTCAGGTATTGTCATTCCCTCCTATGCTGTAATCTGTAGTAACTGAGATGCCTGATGGATTTTAGGAGCTCAGTCAAATTGTCGTTTGTTCTTAAATCTTCAGAATGTGCAGCCGTAAATAAATGACACTTTAATACTGAGTTTTTATGGTCTGATCCAAATCCCATAGCAAGTCGGTGATTCCATGTAAATGCACTTTGAATCTGGTCTGCTCAGCCCAGAGGGGTTATTCTGGGGAAAGCTAGAGTGTAACATGGAAGAGATCATACCCTGAGCTTGTCTTTGCATAATCTTCTCTCAAATCTTAGTGCTTGCAGTGAGTTGACCAGGTTGTGGGCTGCTCCCCCGCCCCAAGAGCTGCAGCGTTGTGCTCTGTCCTTATTCTCTTGGGAGACTGTTCCCCTTCAAGCTCTTCTAGGAACAATTAGCAGTCATCAGTGCTGGTGATTTAAATGAGGATTTCCCCCCACCCCCCCCCGCAGCTCTTGTTGCTGAAGATCTGTCTCCAATTTTTAATTCACAGTGTTTTGTTTCTATTACTGAAATGCTGGAGGCTGCAGTAGGGGTTGATTTAGTATCAAGAGAACAGATGACAAAAAGAAAACTAGCTTTGGTATGTCAGTCTTGTGTAATACTCCTCCCTTTAGTGGGGTGGAGGGGGAAATCTGCATGTCAGTTTATAAGTAAGGCAGTTTGACTGTGCTAGTTGTGTCGAGTTGGAGTGGGGCTAGGAGCTTAGCTCCTTTGTGGTTCAACGTGCCATAAACAAACCCACATGGCAGTGTCTCTGCAGGCAGGGAAAACCAGGGTGGTACTCCAAAAAGCAGGGCTGGTAGTAACCGTGCCAGCTGCTGCTTGCCATGCATGTCTCAAAATGCATCATCTCCCTTCCCCTAACATGTCTGCTCCTCTGTTGGAGGGGAACATTCAGCACTGGTACTGACAGGTGTTCCCGTGAGCAGATACCCCTTTTATTCCTTCAGTGGATGCACAGCTCCACTTTGCAAGACAGATTCATGGCCAAGTCCTGTTTATCACTTAAAACAATATTTTGCCAGCATTGCTGCTCACTTCTATGCATATGTAATTTGTAGCATGTTTTAAGGAAGAATGCCTACTTGTAATAGTTGTAGGAAAATCCAGGTCACCGAGTTTATTTTTGTGTGTGTATTTATATATATATGCATTTGTGTGTGCTTTAAATACAATTTTCACACTGTATATATAAATAAACCTATAGAGAGCTGGTCTATCTAAACATGGAATAATGCAAGCAACTTTTAACATGCCTTCATTTCATTGATGTGACTTGAAATCTGGCCTGTCATCGCAATTCGTAATCTTACAGGCATATGCAATTAAAAATCTTACTATTAGATATTACTCCGGGGGAATTCTGAGGACTAAAAAATCTAATAAAGTTTAGTTGTTTTCCTTAATTTGATTGGGTAAAATAAATAAATAATTTGGCCTCTTGGTCAGATGCCAAATACATAATGAATTTGTATCATCAGCAGACACCTTAGAGTCTCCAAGCCCTGCTGACAAAAGTGCTTGGAAGTCATGTGTTACAGTATCAGACAGCCATTTAAAAAAAAAAAAAAAAGGTACTTGCTTACCTTTATGCTTGTGTCTGACAAAACAGGTCTGGACATAAATTTTGGGAGCTGATGAGCTCTTATTTGTAAGAAGCTATCTTGGCATGTCCTTAGCATTTCTACCTCTCTGGACACAGAGCAGTAGCCATGAGGCACAGCAAGTACGTCCTTGCATCCTGACAGCTACAATCCTTGTTTCAGATTGTATACCTGAATTCACAGGAGCCTTAGATTAAGGGCTGGAAGACAATAAGATGGAGGAGATGAGGCACAAAATGGATGAACCTGTATGCTCTGTTAGTGTCCTTGGGGAGCTGAATTAAAAATGGGGGCGGGAATCCTGTTTAGTAGAAACCCAAATGGTTTAGACTATTTGCTATATGCTGTGATTTGTAGCAGATGCCAAAAACTTCCTAGCAGGCCCCAGAAGGTAGGACTGCTCTATTTTGATGCTTGGCTTGATGTGGACTCACGTTTTGTCCTGTGCACTCTTTGCCCCAGTAATGCTGGCTGTCCCCCATTCACCTATATGATATCTAAGTTCTTCCTGCCTTTCTCTTACTAGGGTGTTGAATTGTGGTCTTTCTCCTCGAACCAGTCAGCAGTTCTTGCATAATGTTGCGGTTTAGGCCCAGCTGGCACCTAAGCACCACCTGGCTGCTGGCTCACTCCTTCCTCCACCCCCTCCCCCCCTCCCCCTCCCCCTCCCCACACCACCCTGGTGGGATGGGGAGGAGAAAATATAAAGAAAAGCTCATGGATCAAGACAAGGACAGGGAGCCATCACTCACCACTAATGGTCACAGGCGAAAGACAGACTCAACTTGGCGAAGAACCAAAATCAATTTAATTTACTACCAATCAAATCAAAACAAGGATATTAGGAAGTAAACCCAAATCTTAAAAGACTGTCCCCTCCCCTCCCCTCCTTCCCAGGCTCAACTCCACTCCCGGTTCTCTCTACCTCCTCCCCGCAGCGGCGCAGGGAAATGGAGAATGGGGTTTGGGGTCAGCTCCCCACATGTTGTCTTTGCTGCTCCTTCCTCCTCAGGGGGAGGACTCCTCACTCTTCCCCTGCTCCACCATGGGGTCCCTCCCATGGGAGACAGTTCTCCACCAACTTCTCCAACATGGGTCCTTCCCATGGGCTGCAGTTCTTCACGAACTGCTCCAGCATGGGGCGTTGCCACAGGTTGCAGTCCTTCAGTCACAGGCTGCTGCAGCGTGGGCTTTCCCATGGAGTCACGGCCATCTTTGGGGCATCCCCCTGCTCCGGCGTGGGGTCCTCCCCGGGCTGCAGGTGGGCATCTGCTCCCCCGCTCCCCTCCGTGGGCTGGGGGGACAGCCTGCTGTCTCACCAGGGGCTGCAGGGGCATCCCCTCCTCCGGCGCACCTCCGCCCCTCCTTCCTCACTGACCTCAGTGTTTGCACAGATTGCACAGGTGTTTCTCTCACATCCTGCTCCTCTCTCAGCTGCAGGTTCTCCAGTAGTTTGTTTTTTTTTTTTCCTCTTCTTAAATATGTTATCCCAGAGGTGGTACCATTGTTGCTGATTGGGTCGGCCTTGGCCAGAGGCAGGTCTGACTTGTAGCCAGGGAAGCTTCTAGCAGCCTCTCACACGAGGCACCCCTGCAGCCTCCTCCCCTACTACCAAAACCCCACCACACAAACCCAATACACATAGTAACTTAATTATTTAGGGTCTGCACTGAGTTAGCCTCACATCTTGAGGCTATGCAGACTCTCACCTGCGGAACATCTGGTGACAACACTGTTTCTTGAGGCCCTAGCCCTTACATAAATATAACTTTTTTCTTCTTGGATAGTAAATATATGACAGATGTGAAATTCTCCAGCTCTTGGGGGAGTTCTGATATGTTGAACTTCATTATCCCTTGTTGGCCAGTTGGCAAAATGCAATCAAGAATAACTTTTGAGGAGGGCTCGTGTATCCAGTATCACTCTGGAACGCTGTAACAGTGAGAAGCTTCAAGAGGGACAAGCTTAGGGCACAGAAAAGTTGATACAAGGAGACAGGGTCAGTCTGTCTAGCACTCATGAAAATGCAGTGCATTAAAAAGGGTAAACTTTGAAGTCAATGGGAGCTGTGAGGTACAAACCTCTGAGAGTTACTCACAGCCAGTTTAGGTGCCAAGACCAATTTAGTACACTTCACCACAGTGTGTGGTTTTGGGGTGTTTTGGGGTTATTTTTTGGTGGTTTACACTTGGATATGGCAATCTGAGTATCTTGTGGAGGTGGTAACTGCAGGGCTGCGAAATGTTTATTAGTTTTTATAAATATATTCATTGGTGGTTATACAGTAATAATGCTTAAACCGCTAAAGCATTATGTGTGAAGCCAAATACACATATAAGGTGTATAGTAGTCAGATATACTACTTGGAAAGTAATAGCAATGCTAGTTAAAGCTGTGGAGGAAGAGCTAGTTAGAGCTGGAAAGTAATAGTAATGCTCGTTAGGGCTGTGAGAAGAGTTATAGCGAAGGTATTTTTTCTGGGGAAGCCTGGGGGAATGTTTGCTTATAAAGCTGAATACCTGGCTTTAACAACATAATATAAAAAAAAAAAAATAGTCTATTTTGACTTGGGATTTTGCTGTGATGTCTCAGGTGAGTTGCAGATCTCACGGCTTCATGTGTGTGGTGCTCTCTCCTGGTCGGGCTCCTTGTCTGAAATGCATTTTTTAGGGTGACCTACCTTTCCTTAGTAGGCTAAGACATGAGGTGCCAGACTTGACCATTTAAGTTAAGCTGCACAAAATGAAGACCATTTATGCAGACACTACAGGTTCCTCAGTTCTTGAGCAGAGAGGTTGATCAAGTTCTGCTTTTATTAGATTATAGAGTTAAAAGCAAAGTTCATGAGAAAATCATACAAAGAAAGTGAATGAACTGAGAGCGTCATGTACTTCGTGCCAGTAAAATGATGCTATTGTATAGTAGAGGGAGCGAAACTTTTCTTATTATAAAGACCCTTAAATAACTTATAAACATTATAATCAACTTTCTTTTTCCCTCCCTCACCTTCATTCCTTTCCTGTTTTCCAAACAAGGAGTGGAAAACCCATGCCCTGCCTCCCCCCCCCCCCCCCCCCCTTAAAATACCAAACGCAGCAGATCATCTTGTCTGCAGCGAATTGTCACTGTTCCTCAGACACTGTCTCCAGGGTAACTTTGTTTGCGAGGTCCTCAAGGGGATGCTGCCATTCAGACTTTGTTCTGGGAAACAAAGCTTTTGCCTTGTGCCCTCAAATACATTGCATTATAATGCTTCAAATACATCTGAGCACTCACATGAACCCTGCAGAACGCACAAGACTGTCATGCCAAAACGAGGCAGGATTGAATAGGTGTCAACAAGATGTCTTGCTAGCAAATGTAACTGCTTATGTATTAAAATAGACGTTCAGTGAAGCAAGATACTGGGTTGAATACGGATGTATGTGGTTTAAAAGCACACTCTTTGTTTCAAGAGCTGTGCTGTTCAGAACAGTTCCTCTCTTTGTATTGTTCCTTGCTGAGTATTAATTGATCGCCAGTTAACTAATTGACTCCCTTTCAAATAGAGAGCTGTAGTAAATAATTTATTACTTGACTAGGAGGTTATGTGAGGGCTGAGATTGTTGGCATGGCACATGCAATCTATTCCTTTAGCAGGAAGAAAGGAACATAAGAAAGCATCTTACTTAACTCTTCTCCTGCAACTTCACTGCAGATCATACAATGGTATCGGGAAACTCTTCCTGACATACCTGTGTCCAATGTAAAAAGTCCTGAAAAGCCAGAAAACTTGTCTGTCCCTGTACTTCTAGGAAATATTCTGAAGATATTTCTGTGGTGGTCCTTGGAGGAGATACTAGTTAAGCAAATTTTATCATTCTGAAAAGATAGCTTGTTTCACGGACAAAGGAAATAATGGATACTGATTTCTGTTTTGGATTTTTTCCTTCACTGGAGAAACTAGTATGGTCTGTCTCCACTGCCAGGCTGCTCGTTTCCATGAAACTTGCAGAAACTGAATTATTTATGCTCTCTATCCTTTTTGCCGAACAGGGTTCCAAATGGACAACAAACTAAAAGTGGCTAGGGGGATACTGTCCAGTAGATACGGTCTGCAAGCTCATATTAGCTTCAATACCCTTGGAGAATAAGCCAAAACAAGCAAAAAACCTGTCCCTTCTGGTATGCAGTTGGTTGGTTCATCACTGCCTGCTGCTTCCTTGTGTGGATGGCATCTGCTGGCGCAACTTCTTCTCCTTCTCTGCATTAGCAAGATTGGGGAGAACTGCAGGGGTTATAGTCCTCTCTGGCCTTGAATGTCAAAATTCAGCATTAAGGGAAATGTGGGCTGTCGGTGTAACCGTGCAAGTTCAGTCTAGCACTGCAGAGACCTTATACAGCCATATACTTCACATGACCGTTACAGCAGGCGTTGTTTTATAGTATTAGCTGCTGATTGCATACAATCTGTCAACAACATTTATAGCTGAGCAGAACGAGGATGCTGTGGAAGTCTTTTCATAGAGGTGGGGGTCTATGAGGCAAATACTATGGCACCATTAAAACTATGTAACGATGCTGTTGAAATGAAACCCTATAGGGTGCTATTACAGATAGCCCTTCATTTTCACAAAGTTTCTGGACTTGACACCAGTTTCCTTAATTTGACACATCTTTGTTCAAACAGAATATTGAAATGGCACTTAAATTTCACTGTGAGTGAAGAGCTTAATAATAACCATGCAGTGTAATGTGTTTAATTTAAAGCACAGTGTTGTTTCAGTCTGGGGTTTCATATTTAACTTTCAAATGCTTTTCATCTCCATATTGCAAATTTGACAGATGCCTTTTATTGGTAGAAGATTGTAGAGACTGTTTTCATTTACCTGACCTAAAGGACACAGTTTATTTGCGTTTGGGTGGGAGTTTGCAGCACAGTGAATTAGCAGTAAACTGATACTTTATTTCTTGTGTTTTTCACAAAATAATTTCTCCCAGGCTTTGAATTTTTTTTTTAAATACCATAATGTACTTATACACAGCATTTTTCTTAATTTTTTTTTCCGACAAAGAAATCCCATTTTCTGTTCAGGAGATCATATGGAAATTTTCACAGACTAATTGGCAACACTTAAGAAAAAAAATCATAAAATAGAAACAGAATAATGTTCTTTGAGACTGCTTTTGTATTGCTTTTGGATCATAACTTGAATGCCTTAAATGTCACGTGTGTAGAATGTATCAATGTTGATTTGCAATGCAGACACCCAGTGTGCTGTGTGCCTTATGGATATGCTTGGTGCTATTAGTACTTGTGTTCTGTGCTATTTTTGTTTTATTCCACCTTGAATTGTGCTGCTAGTACAAGCTTAAATCTGCAAAGGCAGTAATGAAAAATTGGGAAATGTTAAAATCCAAGTGTCCTTGTCATGGTGAATCTGACGAAACAGCCTCCACTGCTGAGGTGCTATAACTTTATCATGCTTGTACTCTAAAGTCTTAAGAGCCAAAGACTGCTTGCTGGACAATTGTAGAATATCTAGCACAACATCTTCCAGGCTAGGTACTGTCTAAGTACATTTCATTTTTCATTTCATTTAATCTTCCTTGTGCCAACATCTATTCCTCTCTGTCGTTTGTTGCTATTTCCATCTGCTTTGTGGTGGTGGTGCGATCAACTATTTTATCTTCTCTACAAACATTTCTCCTTTAGATTTTTATGGATGCTGTGGTTTCCACTTGATGGCTTCACATGGGGGATCTGCGTGAGTGCGTCTGAAATGTGGGCAGCTCTCCTTTTTTGGTAACAATACAGTATTCTTACATGATATGTACTGAAACCTCAGAGTTGGCACTTGTAGATGTGAGTGGTATTTTAATAAGTGAAAAGCAGAAGTGAGAGTGAAGAATTTGAGGAGGGAATAGGCATCTGTGTGTCTTAATGCTCCTAACACAGAGTAATTTTTCGTAACTGTGGTTTCAGCTACAATCTCTCCCAGAGGTCACTTCGCTGTGAGTGGGAAGCAAGGAATTGTCACAGTAATGCTGTAAATCTGCCTTTGGGGATGCTGCACAGCAGCAGCACAAATGAGCATTACACCATGTGCTGGATGGGGATCAATTTCTGAATATCTCATGGTGTGCTTCATGTGGGACCCTTCTTGGTCACCAGGTACTTTCTCCTTGGGCGATCTCCAGGTAGGGGAGACAGCAAAGAGCAGCAACTGTAAAACTTCTGTGCCCTGGCAATCTCTCCCCTATTTCGCCTGGGCAGAGAGTTTATTTGTTTGTTGATTAATCCATTTATTTTCAAAATGGGCTGCCTACATTCTCTGAGTGGTCTTGGGTGATGATGAATTGAGGAGGCAGTCCTCAGAATAACACCCTTTCTGGTGTCATTCCTTGCCCTGGGTGATACTTTTCTGCCTGGTGAATAGAGTGGTGTTACAGAGTGGTATCTAAAGAGGAGCAACAGCTGGTCTTTGTGTGCATCACTAGATATCGCAGAGGCATATGGTATCAGGGATACTCTTCCCCAAGGAACTGAGATAAAAATGGCTAAATCCAACCTTGTTGTTCATTGCATCTTAGTGCTTGCTAAAGTCTGAGCTATCCCCTGCTCCCTTCCCATCTCTGTGAAGGATGATCTTTGAGTATGTCCAAGAAAATCATCCAGGAAAAAATGCTGTCGTGGTTTAACCCCAGCCAGCAACTAAGCACCACGCAGCCACTCACTCACTCCCCCCCCATCCAGTGGGATGGGGGAGAAAATCAGGAAAAGAAGTAAAACTCCTGGGTTGAGATAAGAACGATTTAATAGAACAGAAAAGAAGAGACTAATAATGATAATGATAACACTAATAAAATGACAACAGTAGTAATAAAAGGATTGAAATGTACAAATGATGCGCAGGGCAATTGCTCACCACCCGCCGACCGACACCCAGCCAGTCCCCGAGCGGCGAATCCCTGCCCCCCCCTTCCCAGTTCCTAAACTAGATGGGACGTCACATGGTATGGAATACACTGTTGGCCAGTTTGGGTCAGGTGCCCTGGCTGGGCATGAGAAGCTGAAAAATCCTTGACTGTAGTCTAAACACTACTGAGCAACAACTGAAAACATCAGTGTTATCAACATTCTTCACATACTGAACTCAAAACATAGCACTGTACCAGCTACTAGGAAGACAGTTAACTACATCCCAGCTGAAACCAGGACAAATGCTTAAGTAAATTCTGACCTTAATGGCTCTTATTAAGTATTTGCCTAATTTTGGATCAGCTAGTTTAATAGAAAGCAGGGCCATCATCAGAAACAGTGTACGTGCATAGATCCCTGCTAAGATGCAAATAATTTCTGAAACTCTTGACATTAAAGACACTCTATAAAAATGCTGAAAACTTTCACAGAGGGAATAATTCACTTAACTCATGATTTAAAAAAAAATAAATAAAAAATTCCTATTTTGAGGTTTGACATTTTTTCTACTGCAGCATGATTTTTCCCATCAGAGCCAGCTGTTGGCTGAGTTTTGGTGGAGACATATTCAATATGTGCTTGTTAAGAAAACTCTGTATCATTATGAGGGCTTCTGGAAACCTTTTACATTTCATTTGCCCTGAGTGGATGGAGGAAAACAAACCCACATGAAAAATGTGATTTTTATGTTTGATGGTCAGGCCAGAAATTTGAGAAATATAAGAAGAAAAAAAATTATTTCTTTTAAATCTTTTGGGGGTGGGGTGTCAATTTTCTAACTAAGGGGAAACTTTGAATCGGGAGGAAAACTCTTGACTAAAACCAGCTTGGATTAAACTGTATTTCATCATGAGTCCAAATGAAATGTTTTCTTTCTCTCTTTTAGACTTTTTTTTTTTAAAATAATGTTTCACTCTAATATTCTTCTAGATTATTTCAAAATAAACTTCCAGAAGGTACTTGATGACTTTAGAACTGCTTTTTGGTGACTAGACTATTTAAATGAAAAAAAATAATTTACCATGTGTTAGGCAGAAAAAACTCATCTCCTGCATCACTGAGGTTGACATCATTGACTTAGTCTTGTGATATTTTGTGGCATGCCTTGGGATATTTAGTGTTTTTCTTAAAAGACCTACTGTGTAGAAATAAATGATTACCTTAGGCTTTCAACTTCTGTTTAAAAATAAAAAACCTGTATTGCCCTCAATCTAGTGTAGGGACCCTTTTGAAGACATGACTTAAAGTTGCTGCCTCTCCAAGACAAATAAGAATTTGACTTAGGTGACTATAAATAGTGATGTTCGTGTGTCTATGAAAGTCTCTCACGGTAGGCTTTGTTCTGCTTTCCTGTTTGCTTCTTGTGAGATTCATGCTACTCTTTAACTTAATAAAAATTAGGGTTGTGTGCTAAGGATTGTGGTCAGTGGAAAGAGACTTACTTCTCTGGAGACACTGCCTGCATCTTTTTTAACCAGAGTTACATGAGTGATGGTTGTAAAGGACACGTGAGGTTGACAGTGGATGCAATTAAGTAATATGAAAATCTCCCTTACAGAGCTGGCAGGACTGGTCTGCTGCATGCACAAATCCTAAGCCTTCAGTTACTTTTCATGCTCCTTGCCTTCCTACTCTTCTTTCAGTGCACCCCTTCCTCTCTCGCTAGCTGCTTGTTGCTCTGCTCCCTGAAGGACTGCTGGTACATGTGGCAGAAACGTGAGCTGGGTCAGGGGGCTGGAACAACTAGGAAAAGTGATGAGCTTTGAGAGAGATTACAGGGTTTTAAAATAAATTAAAATGAAATTAAATTGCCTATCTTAGGAGGGCGAGGCAAATGCTTTCAAATTTAGGCCTGTGCTGATGTGGGCAACACTTGAGGAATACATTCAGTTGATCTGACATCATGGGGTAGTTTAGTAAATGAACGCCGCCACCTGCTAGCGTTTGATGCCATTTGTTTTTGTCAGCATATAGCAGGTTTGGGGGAGCCAGAGCAAAAGCACACAGAATGTATAAATAACAAGTAGTGGGTGGAAGGCAACTTTTCCATCAGCTCAGCGCATGCTACACACGAGAACACAATAAACAGATTATAATTGGGTAGTAGCTAGAACCAAATACGTCTGATGAGCAGAAGTGAATGTGTTTTTTGCTTACGATGCAGATTATTTTTCAGTCTTGACTGCTACGGCTGGTGTGTGCAGGAAGACAGGTTTTACAAGCCCAAGAACTGCTTGTGTGTCATGGCAGACTTGTGACAAAGAGACAGCAAGCACTTGGGTGCCTCATCTTGGTGGATTTCACATTTTATGAGGTCATTTGCCCTTCACTTTTTAATGTTCTTCTAGACCTAGTGTAAGACAAAGTTGGCCAGAGTGACTTAGCCAGAAGAATGGATGGGGAGCAGCAGAAAGCCCCAAAGGCTTTCACAACCTGCAGTGTCCAAGCAATGATTTCCAGTGTCCATGGGTACCAAAGGCACACAAACACATCCTTCCATGATACGCTTGATAGCTTTGACTGACTTGGACTAATGTGTCAACTGGCAGCCACTGGCATGTAAGCAACACGATTAAGCTGTAGACTTTGGGGATAGAGAAATTCAAACTTGAATAATAATATAGTTTTTTAAATGCATTATTTCCTACAAATTCTATGGTACAGCTGGCTGCAAAGTACGTTTGTTTCAGCATGTATCTGAATGCAGACCTGTGTTGCTGTTACTGACTTCCTCAGTCTTGAAACAGTAGTACCCTCTAATGTAGACTCCCCAACAGTGGGACAGCGTGGTGCAATCAGAAGACTCATGGAAAGATGCAAGCTCTCGATGCTAACCAGCTTGTAGGAAAAAAGGTGTGAAAGCACCTTTACATGTACATCAGCACTGAAGAGAGGTACCAGAAAGTTAAAGGAGTGCAGCATGTGTGTATTTGTCAACATAGATGTCTCTAGAAGTCTATTATTAATTAGAAAAGTGTTCCACTACAAATTATGAAAATTAGCAGGAGACTGATTTCGGTTACTCTCATTTGCTCTCATTAACACTTTAGCATAATGTGCACTTCAGTCAAATAAAGAATGGAACCTTTTTTGTGGCTTTTGAGAGTGCCTGAAAAAGGGCCTTGATTTATACTCTACTTTTTAGCCTAATTAAAACTGATGATTAAAACATGCAAGTCCCTTAAGATGGCTGTGTAAAGTGATTTCTTTTTTTTTTTTTTTTTAATAAGCTGAATAATGTTTAATGTTCAGGGTAGAACTGTCTGAAAACGGAATTACAGCATCTCATTATGTTTTGTATTTAAACTTAAGTAATTAACATCAACGCCATCACTGATTGTGGAAGATTATACACAGTTACTGAAAACACGTATGAATGACTGTTCGGAAACATACAGCCTTAGACCTCACATTTCCAATATTGAGTAACAGGGTGGCAGCCCTCATCTCACCTGTCCTCTGTCTCACCCAGGAACTCATCAGACCTGACTGTGTGTGTGCCGTGCATTTTGGAGAGGCAGACCCTGTGTGCGTAGAATTGCCCAGCTGAGCTTTATCTTTGTTGGGTCAGGTAGTGATGGGAATGAAGGAGCTGCAACAGCAGACATTCAGGGTGACATCTTGTGGTTTTGGTGACTGGATCTTGTGCTATTTCAGGCTAATTGCCAGATTAAAGCTGCCCTTACATGCTGATATGGGCCTTAATATGTTCTTGATGACACTTCTCCTCCACCTTCCGTTTTAGAATTCTCAAATTTGCTACTGCTGTTTGAAAATGCAGCCTTGCTTTTGTCTGTCTGCGTTTGTTTTGCTGCTTCCACTCAGTACAGAGGGGTTTACCCTGCATAAGCAGGGCTCAGTCCCTCTTCTGCACACTCATAAGGGCTCTTCTTTGTATCCAGACTACTCAGAAGAGCAGAGGCTGGGCAGGAGAAGCTGAAATCTTGGGTTGAAGGGGACTGACCATGTGCTCATCTTCTTTCTCGTTGATAGCATTGTTCCAGCACTTCTTGGGGCTCTACAGGGGGCTCTCCATGTGTGTGCCATCTGTGGAGATACACGCATAGGGTGGCAGGAAGCAGGCAGGCCATCATACACGCTTTCCTCCTTGTTGGTGCCATGACGCGCTGCAGAAGTCTGCAGGAATGAGCCCTTAGTGATAGGTTCCCAACCTGTGGTGTTTGTACGGTGCAAAAATGTATTTTAAAATGCTGCACTAGCACTCCTGCTTTTTATGCACTGCTGTTGTATTATTTGAGATGAAGGGCTCTGTTTGGCTGTCACACTTACAGTGCATGATTTCGTCTGATTTGATTTTTGGTTAGTGATTTAGACAAGCCACATCACATGGCTTGTGGATACAAGAGACCAGGCAGAGCTCAGCCCTGTGAGGCGCTATAAAGCGCCCTTTGCCAGAAGCAGAGTAATCTTATTGCTGGATGGCTTATATGGCAGCTCTGGGCAGCTCGAGTCTCACAGGATCAAGCTCTGAGGATTACAGCCATTATTCCAAATTTTCAAGGCATTGCTCTGGGTCACGTTATCTACGTGTGATGGGGGAAGTGGGTATAGTTTGTGCTTGGGGAAGCAGAGACAAACATTAACTCCGCTACCATTTTATAAAAGCTCCTGCAAACCATCTCTTGCAAGAAACATGCACACCCAGAAAAAGGCAATGCCAAAATATGTGTGGTGCACTGTTAAAGAGCCCAGTGTCCACAGCATCTCCAGTGCTGTGGCAGGGTCTGTATTTAACCCAATGAACAAGAACACTGCTTTACCATTGTCAAATTACGTTGAGAATTCACTGGGGGAATGAAGCCTTAACCTTTCTCGCTGCATTACATGGGGTTGTTTGAAGGATTTTAAATAATGAGACCTGCTGAAAACAATTCCCTTGTATAAACAGAATATAAATGCTGTAAGTGTATGGCTGGTATAATCTTGAAGCTGCTTTAGCCTGTCTGCCTGCTTGACTGACTAGGAACTGTGTTCAACCAGACCCTTCACAGTATATGTCTTAGATTGTTTACTCCCAGAAATTGTTCACTTGTTCATTCTTGGGCAGGAGGGATCAGATCACCCCTTTTTTGAGGACAACGAAGCTATTCTGTGTGCTTCAGGGTCTTATGCTGCCTTTGCCATGGTAGTGTCCAAACTCTTGGCAATTTGCAGGGACCGGTATGAAAGTCAGATGTGCTCTGCTGTTTGCCTAGCAAATGAACTGTGATGACTGGAGGCCTTTGCTCCAGTTTGGTTATACTAGTATTTTCTGTAGCTCTGAGATGGACGGTATGGCCAGGCTGTAGGTACAAAGGTAACCCTCCAAAACAGGGTGGCTGCTTCCAGTTGACTTACAGAGTATGGTCCTTTGCTCGTCGTAAGCTCTTTGCCTTACCTAGATGTGGGCAGGCAGGCAGTTGTTGCTGGAGCTGAAACCCATGCCAGGAACAGTGCTGACAGTTTGTATGTGGATGATCATGTGCTAGTGTTTGTGGCAGTGTCCTGGCCCTGTTTAATTCACTAATATAACTGTAATCTCAACGCTGGAATTGATAGGGCTTTTTTGGCAGCGTTTGCTCTGTCTTGCATATATTGTATTCTCACATTGCCCTGCATTTGAATGTCAGAGGAGTGTGCCTTGGCTTGCACTGACGGTGGCGATTTGCTTGGATAGACAATCCTGTGTCGGTTTGGAGAAAGTCCCACTGCTCCACACACAGCACTTGGAGATACTTGGCTTTTACTCCAAAAAACCTGCATGACCAGTGGTATTTGGAGGCGGCTCTGCTTTGCAGTGCTCTGCCTGGGTAAGCCGTGCCCTGCAGCTGCTGATTGACAGCTGCTCTGAGGCCTCTGTGTGACAATTGACACTACATCGAGTGGCAGCGAACCAAAATCCCCTAAGGAGACCAGGAAAGATGATCTGGAGAGCAACTGGTTGCCTGGGTCATATCTCCTACAGAGCTACAAATACCATGAAGGCAAAGCCCTGCACTGTGCCTCTGGGCCCAGCTGGCAGCCCTCCAAGGGACTCCCTCTGACAGGGCCCTGTAACCCTTTGGGTTTGCCAGCAAAACTCTCCCTGTGGCACAGTTCCCACTGTCTTCCATGTCAGCACACCTGGGTTGAGATGCACAGATGAGTTTGCTAATGGGCTCTTAGAAAATTTTGGGTCATTGTTTAAATAGTTGGTGCTGTTCTGTGATGTGGATGGGGAGCAGGACGGAGTAGGTGATATAATAAAAGAAAGGAAAATGCTAAAGTGAGAATTTTTTTTTTTTTAAGAGATGTAACTTGAATGTTTTCACGCTTCACTTTCTTTAAAAATAGAAGGTTTTAGCCTCCTATGCTTAATAGGTTGCAATGAAATGTAGACGTGGGTATCAAATGAAACAGAATCTCTAATTTTACTTATTTGTATTATTGTCCTTGAAACAAATTATGTTTTCACTCTGTTTTATATCTAAAAGGAAATCATAATCCCTGGTACATTCATCTAAAGTGTAAGTAGCCTTTTGTTTCTGCTACTCATTCTTCCTTCAGGGGAAAAATAGGTATTAATTCTGCTTAGATTTTTGCAGTTACTTACAGTTTAGCACTCCCTTATGCAGCAAATGTTGCATTAGCTCAAAGCTCTTGGCTTCATCGTTTGGCACTTTGGGACATGGAGACACTCTTTGAATAGGTGTAAATAGCAGTTCATATGCATAGTAAGTGTTGGGAGGCCTGGATTACTGGGGAGCAGTTTATCTGAGTTTTGTGGTAGAAAGCTCATGTTGCTGGTGTACCATCACATGCATCCATGTTGGCTGCTCCTTCTCTTGACTGCCAGGAGTGAAGGGAGGTAATAGGAGGGGAGATAAAATGCATGTCTTTGGTAGTCTCTGGCTGAGATTCCTTCACGTGCTGTGTGGCTCTTTTGACTTTAATATGTGGGTCACATCTCCAGAGGCAACTCACCAGTAGCTTGCCTCTGACCTCATCCCTTAGGACTAGGGATCATGGCGATTCGATGCTCTCTAAGAGCTGGGGAGGTGTTACTTGTTGGGAGGATTCGGGCAGTGCAGGAAGACCTGGGAGACACAGAAGTTCAATTTTGAAAGTGCTAGAAAATGCCTCCTGTTCTCCTAATACTCTTGCTGTGTGCTTCTGAATATAATCAGTGCAACATTCGTAGCTGAAGAAGCAAGTATCTGATGAGAGATTGCTTTCTTTTCCTGTTTTGAAGAAGGCTAATGATTCAATTTTCCTTTCACTGTTCCTATACATGGCAGTTAAATAATTTAGTTGTTTTGCTTCCTTATTGGAGGAAGTCTCTGCTTTAGAAAAATGAGATCTGTTTTTACATTTCATTCTCATAGTAAAAGGAATGTGAAAGGAATTTCACTAAGTCAATGAAAAATAGCTCTATTACAATAGCTACTAAAGGTGAATCTTAAAATTTATTTTTTAATGAAGTCATGAAAGGCATTGGCAATATTAACTGTGTGCTTAGGTCTCTTTCTCTCTTTTTTTAATTAAAAATAAATCTTTTGGTTCCATTTATGTTAATACACTTAGTAAATAATTTGGTAAAGAAAGAGCTGCAGGAGTGAGGCTTGGAGTTAACAGTCAGAAGGGGAATGCAATGGACTTCGGGTATATTGTTTCCAAAAGACTTTTTTTGTCTTCTAGATGTTAGAAGCTTATGGTCCTTTAAACAGATCTCCACACTCAAGGTCACCATAAACCCTTTGTGCCAGGAGTTAAATGTGCTGTGGATGCTCTGAGACGGTCTTGACATTTTGAGTGAGACACATGAGGATGCTCTTCATGTTCACACTTGCTTCTTCTCATCAGTCTCTTCACTGGCTTTCTTCTTCCTGCATTTTGGTAGAGATTCTTATTTTCTCCTGCTTTATATGTCACTGAATCATTTGTTTCTTCTTCCTTACCTACTCCCCTCCTCTTTCCAGCTGCCTTTTGTGCAAAAAAACTCTGGATAACTTCTTTTTTCTCTCTACCTTTTTGCTCTGCTGTCAGTCTCTTCCCTCATCTCCAGGGTGACCCCTTGCCCTCTCATGCTTCAGCTGTTGCTCTTTTTCTCAAGATGTGTCAGAATTTAAGTTCTCTGGGGCATAGAGTGTGTCATTTGTGTCATCTTTATTTGTTGGGGAAGGTGCCACAGACATTTATGGCAAAGCAGTTGTAGTGATGGTAACAGGGAAAGAGAATAGCAGAGTGGCTAAACTGTCTGTGCTGAAACTTTGTCCTTTTTTATGGTTTTGATAAAACAGCCTGGATTGGAGGGAATACTGAAGGTCATTAAAAAAATTCATGAAATGCTGTTCCTTGCATCCCTGCCTAACAAGATCTGATCCTATTGGCATTATATCACGGGCAGGATGCTGGAGTGCCATATTAATGTCAAAAGCATTGAGATAAATGACAGCTACATTAATTGGGTAGGCATTTGGGCTCAACTTGAGAGCCTAACATTTTTTATAGGTGTGCTTGGGGCAACAGGGAGGATAGTGTGTTGAAAAGTTACAAGGCTCTGATATTAACCGCTAGGTATGTTAATGTGAACACAAGCATTGCTCTATCTGTAAGGCTTGCATTGCTGGAGAGGGAGGTTAGGAATGCTGTGCACATAGCCTGAAAGGAGGTAGACTCTGCATGTATCAGTTTTTTTCAGCTGCAGTCCCTTAGCACAAGAGGAGCTGTACACAGGCAATACGAGCTGCTTACTGATCAGGCACACAACTCCTAGTCAGGCGGGGATTTTTAGGGAGGTTTAAGGGAGTTACAGCTGGATCCAGAGAAGTAATTAAGCACTTCAGCTGACATTGAAATCTGTGGGATGTTAGGAAGTAAATAAGATGTCAGAACTTTAGTACATTTGCCGGTATCTATGTTTGGTGTTCAACAGAGCAAAAACTTTTTAAAAATACTAGCTCTAAATTATGCATGGGTTTAGGTTTTCCTGTAATGTCAGTGTTGTACCAGCGGTCATGATGCAGATGTTTTCTTCAAGCTCAGTAGGCTCAACAGGTTACAGAGGTGGTGGGCTCTGCCTCCAGAGGCTGCAAGGAAGAAAATGCATGATTTGCATCAACTGCCCAGCTCTTAAAGGGACTGCAGTATGTGGTTGCTCAGGAATCTGTTGAACAGAAATGCTCTTTTTGGTGGTAAAGAGTTCACCTGCTTTGACTAAGTTATTATGCTGTAATGTCACCTTCCTGGTGACAACAATATTGCTATATTTATATTTTAAAAATTCCTGGTAGCAAATTAGAGCTAAGAAAGGTGGTTATTCTTCCTCTGCTGTGTTGGAGAAAACATGGCTTACTAAATTTTTTTCTACATGGACAATTAGTTACACTTGTGCAGCTCCAATAAATGCCATCAAATTGCACAGCAACAACTGTCGCTAATTTGCCTGAAGAACTTCTATTACTTATGTTGATGTGCAAAAAAAGACATATCCTGGGCTGATTTTCACATTACAGGCTCTTTTCGGGGGGACTGACAATGAGGCATTGTTGTTCTCCATTTTCATTTTTTTTTTAAAGAACCCTGAAAACCTGCAATCTTTGTATATGCTGTGCACATTTAATACGGAAATTACAGAGACAATAAAATCAGAGCCCTGCCACCATGCCCCCTTTTTAAAAAACAAGCTGCTTGTCAGAGTTGAATCACATTTGCAGGCTTCTGCTGCAGCTGGGAAGTGAAATTGGTAAAGAATTGAAATTGCAGCTGACTCTGTGCAGGTTTTTGGAAATAAATGACATTAAGGGGACATTTATGGTGTATCTGATTTTCCACAAGTGGCAGTCAGGATGCACTAATTTTAACTAACATTTATGCTTCAGATGATTTTATGTGCCAATCAGGTCTTGAATAAAGTTTGAAATCTGTTTGTTTTTTATTTTATGGTGTTGATTAGTTAACAGCTTGCTATCAATAAAAACAGGAGTTTTCAGTTGTTCTGCCCTATGCTTAGCTGACAGAAAGCATCTGGACTTTGACCCAGGCAAAGCGCAAACCAGCAAGGGCATTGCAAAAGTATGAGGCAAAGCTTGAAGTAATGGGTGATCTCATCTCACTGATGAGATTGAAACTTCGTCTTTTCTCCCGACAGAAAGCAGGAGAGTCGCTAGTACAGAGGAGTTAGCTTGAACCGAATGCTTTGGCACAGCTGGTATCATAGATTCACAGTAGTCTCAGAGCTGGAGGGGATGTTGCTGAGCCAAAAGGGAGGTAACCAGCAGGAATATTGAGCTGTGCATTTATTAAAAACAGCTTTAATGTGGTGTTCATCACATAAATAGCATTGACTGTATCTTCAAAACTATCATAAAAGCAGTAATGGCTGTGGAGGGAAGCATAGTGGAGAGTTTATCAGCAGTAACATTAATAACCCAGGACTTAGGTTTTCAAGTAGCAATTAGGTGCTTAGCAGCTGTGACCTGCTGGAGTTGCCCATTACTGTCAATCTCAGGAGCTGACTCCTATGCCACAGCTCGCTGACATTGTCCACCCCAGAGGTCGCCAGCAGAAACTGGTCTTCAGATACTCACTGTCAGCTCTGCTTATGCCACGTCACATTTCCTTATGTTAAAAAAGGCAATAAACTGTTAATATGGCTATCATAAATCCAGCTGTTCAGCCAGGCTTTAATGGGTGTGATGATCACTATGCTTCTGATGACTCATGCTCCTGAAATTGGCAAACTTTTGGTGGTGGTACGGCGTGCCCTATCTTACAATTTTGCAACTAGGTGAGGTCTCAGTGCAGGAAGAAATTATTAAACTATTTGATGTGAAAAAAGCTTTCAGGTAAGGGAATAAAACTCTGCAAGAACCTCCTGGGAGTGCTGTCTTTTCTCCGTATGGTCCTGATGTAGAACAACCAGGTAGACGCTCGCATTTCAGATTTTCCCAGTTGAATCAGAGTTTGACGGGAGCTGGAAAGGAAGATTTTTTTTTTTTAGATGTCTCGAATGTCAGAAGCATGGGGTGAAAATGGCAGTGGTAATTTTAGCTCAGAGGAAAAAGGTTTTGGTGGTTTTGCTGCTGTACCTGCTTCACCTGAGTCTGGATTTTTGTTGTGTGGTGGTGCAGTTGTTGTCAGAGAGGTTACTTTCACCAGAAACAAATAAAAAAGAATTGGATAGCTCTCTTCCTATGCTGCAGCTAGTTCCTAAAGTGTATGATTTGCAGCAAGATTTTGCCATGGGCAATGGAGATTTTTTTTCTGATGTTCTCTAAGAAATTGAAATTTATGATAAACATGGTTGTTTTTCTTACACTGTTTTCTATTTCTCATATTTAACATTCATTAGAGATGGTTTGTTCCATAAAATCCTAATCCTAAAGGAACTCAGTAGAGTGTGGCTGTGTGCATGGCTCCCTGTCTGCTGCGAAAAGCCAGAGGAAAAAGGCTTTTTTGATCATGCTGAAATGATTTTGAGGGGAAAAGAAAGGAAAATTTTCCTGTCCTGACTGGAATGTTTGTCTCTCAAATTGAAGCAGTGTATAATTTGGGAGCAGGGAAAAGGGCATGTGAACTCATCAGTGAAAATACTGGATTCTCAGTTTTGGAAGCAACACATTTTAATTTCAACTTTTTAAAACATGATTGAAAAAAAGATTAATATGCATTTGGAAATGAAAAGGCATTCAAGATTAGTTTAATCTCTTCATTTAGAAGATGTTTAAGTTGGACATTTTGACAATTTGGAAGTTTTTGTTTTATGCGCATTTTTCTTTTCCCAGAAAGTTTTCTCAGAATTTCCCCTCTTCCCATGAACAGATTTAGTTTTGACAGATCACCATTTTCTGATGGAAGAAAAGTTCTGCCAGAACATTCTCAGCCAGCTCTTCTGGGGGCTATACATACTGAACAACACCAACCTGACAAGCATACTTTCTTAATCCACGTGTGTCAAGTAAAGCGTAAAAACAGGTGCATGTTATGCTAGAATAAAATTTTAGGTTCTCTGGGGTTTATCTAACTTTTTGGTATTACCAACTCACAGAGTGGCTTGAAGATGAACCACTGATGCCTTACAGAAGTTTGGTTTTAAACAAAATGTAAAAATAGGTAGTTTTGTATACTTTTTTTGTAGTGAGAAAAATGGTGAAATCTGGTGAAGTAGTAGCAAACTTTTTTGTTAGTATATTGTGTTGTCTGTCATGCAACACACTTATGCGATATTTGGTAACTCGCAAATTATTATCTTGTGGAGAAAGCATTTGTACACGTGGCAGGCCTTGTAGGATGCATGCTCGTGTTTCTTTCAGAAAAGCTGCTGTCCTCAAAATTGAAATACTGGTGGTGCAGCCTGAACTTTTCCTGCTTGTTTTTGAAGTCAACTCCTGCAGTAGAGTGAAAATAAACTGACTCTTACCTAGAAAGAGTATTTTAAAAGTTGGCTTTAAATCACACCTTTTTTTCCCCATCCAGAAATAGGTATAATACATTCTTTTTAAGTAATGCAAAAAGGCTTTAGTGGGGTGGGTCTACAGATCTTACAGGTGAGGATAGCAGGAATACAGCCAGATGTGGTAACTGGTAGGTCTCTGGTAGGCTGATGCAACCGAGGCTTGGCCTTAGCCATGTTGTCCCATTTGCAGGTAGAAATATAGGGGAAAACTGATTTCCTCAAACGCTTGCTCGCTGGGTCATCTTGTGGATGTGGGCGCCAGAGCCAGGCAGCAGTTGCTATTCTGAAAAGTGCTGTTCTTCAGCTGATGGTGCTTTCTGCTCATGCTTGGGCTACCCTGTGCTAACGGGCACAGGAGGCAGCAGTGCAGATATGGATGCTCCAGTTTTCACTTTAGTGGAAATGTGACAGTTTTTAATCATCATTCCTACATCTTTTAAACCACACTGTAAAATGGTGAGTTGAGAGTAATAGAAGGAAGAAACCTTTCTTTTTCCAAACGTATATTGCTTCTCTTCGTCTTAGTGTGCAATAACTCTTCCGTGAAAATTTGCACAGTTTTGTTCCATAGGGGTCCTGTGCACCCTCCAAGTCTTGTTGGTCTGTGGATCGGCAGTTCACTGGCTCGGAACAACTGAGGGCTAGCTGCTAGAGCTTCGGTTGACTTCTTGTAGACTAGTATTTTAGCCCCTAAGTCATTTTGCCCTCGCCTTCACACAGTGGAGGCAGCTTCTGAGTGCTTGTCCTGCAGACAGCAAGGAGGTGAGTGTCATTCATGTAACCATTGTGCCTGAAGGGAGGTGTAGGCAGAAATGGTCTGATAATTTGGGGTGCGTGGACTGGGAAATGCTGTCCTGGACCAGGCTGGAAGGTTGTGGTTCTGTTGCTTTTGCTTTTCCCTTTTAAAATTTTAAAAATATTTTTATTACCACCCCACACACTAACTTTCAGAGATCGTCTTTGTTATTTTTTAGAAGGCATATATTTTCCAACACCTTAAACTACAGTGGTACAGAAACTTCAAGCAACCTGAAAGCTGCAATTCCCGTGTTCCTTAGGATAGGAGAAAGGGAGAAAGAGTGATGAAGTAACAAGTTATTCAGGCCTAGATATTACTTTCAGCTGGATGCTGCTGTACGTCATGTGATTTTGGCAACTTCTGCTAAGCAAAGTGACTTTTCTGAGGTTTCTTTGGCTTTATTTCTTTACTGCAGTGAAGCCTTTTTAGTCCAATAATTAATTGTTTCAGTGACTTTCTTCCTCTGATGGTTCTTCATTGGCTATGTTATTTGAGGACCTTGGCAGCTACTTTCTGAAATAGCCCCGTGATTGCGTCTGTCCAGGCTGTTACTGTATTGCATTACAGCTCTTTATTTTCAATGTATTATATATGTTTTTATATAAATATTTTAAATGCTTCTAAAATGACATTATAAGTGCATGCCACTTGGTAAGCTTTTTTCCTCATTTAGTAGACAAATATTGAACGGCAGTGTACTGTGTAAAGTAATACCTTGTTAGTTTTATGCAACCTATATATTTGATTAAATGTGGTAGAAAGGTGCCTTTGGTATGTATGAGGGAGTGAGGGCCAACCTTTCCTGAATCATTGCGTGGATCTCATGTGAGACTTGCTGGGAGAAGCTGTAAAAGCTGAGTGATGTGTATTAATAGAACCGTGCTAGAGATCATGGGAAAGTGTTTTATTATATTCCAGAAATATTGTATCTTTTTTTATGATGATTTAAAATGGCAAGAAGAAAATGAAGTCTTGAAATTAATTTGACTGTTAAAATGTAACTTTGCCGTGAGCTTACGGTAGGACCGGTAGCACGATTAATTCTTCTTAGGCACTGACAGAGCACTTTGACAGCTGCACCATCTGGCTGAGTGTGGGATAGACTGGATTTGATCAATATTTACTTTGTAATTAACCCCTAGGATGCTGGCCCACATCCAGGAAGAAGGGATTTAGAGGTTGTTGGTTCCTGCAGGGTTGGAAGCAGGGGGTGGACTGGGAAAGGTTTTTTGGTGACTGGAAAGCAGAGCAAGATCCTACTCTCATGTGGACTGGCTCTTCTTCTGTTGTGGTGGGATATCCTGAGACTTGAATACAGTCTTTAGGTTAACTGGGCATTGCTCACTACCATATGCAGCTGCCTATGGGAGCTAGTAGATGGTAGCTTAGCAAAGTACTGAGTATACTGGATTCCTGTAGTGTCTAGTGTGGGCTAAGCTGAAACTACAGTTTCTTCTGTGCTAACAGAGTTTCTCCTTTTGCCTTGTTACTGTTCTTAGCAAACAGGTAGGAAGTTAATCATTAGCGAAATCTCTTTTCCTTGACTTGAAAGTCAGTGACTTGGTGGGATGCACGAATACAGACCTGTACGTAACAGTATTATACGAGTCATGTTCCCATATGAAACAAGACTAACACTATGCCAAAGCAGAGTATAAGGATATACTGGAGCTGAGGCCTGCCCCCATTTCCATTGCTTTTGTGTGAATGACAAGCTAGTCCATGCTCCTGTGGTCACACTTGACTTTGGCATGTTGGTATCAGAGAGCTGTTTGTTCTGTTTGAATCCTTAGGTTTTAGTGATAGAGGCAGGTAATGTGTGTTGAGTTCCTGTTGAATGTTTCCCTTAGTGATTTTTAGCTTTAGCTGGAGGATTAGCAAGCGAGATGTGTTCTCCCCTGCTGCCGTTGCTAGCTCCCTTCAGTGCTATCACTGAACTCAAGGGGAGTTTGAACACAGAGTTCAGGAAAGTGGTGTTAAGCCAGTGGAACCTTTGCAAATCTATTTTTTAGGAAATAAGTTTTTACACTGATGTAATGATATCTTATTTAATGGAGCAATAGGGTTCAGGGAAGAAGATAGTAACACATGTACTTCTCCAGGTTTTCTCTGCACAGTGGCTGGGTAGAAGTTGACTTATGTTAATTGGCTCTAATTTTCCCCTCTTTCTCACAATCACACTCATTTTTGTTAGGGGGATGCTGGAAGACACCTTACGTTACTCTTTCTTATGTTCCAAGTGGTGAGAACATCCCTAAGGAAAGCATTACTGGGTCAGGCTGAAGACCTGCTGACCCAGTGTCCTGTCTCCAGCAGTAATTAGCAACAGATGGGGTGAGGGGAAAAGTAGTATGAGGGTAATGGCATGTCTGTAATTGTTCTCCTGGCATACATTCTCTGTTTCTGATGTTAAGACTTTCTAATCTGGAGATAACATCTGGACTGTAAGGTTACAGCCACTGATAGACCTTGTGCTACGTGAATTTGTCTAGTCCTTTTTGAACGACTCTTTGGCTTTGCCACATTATCCTGTGGCACTGAGTTCCCAACATCGTTATATGTTATGTGCAAAAATACATAACTATGCTTGTTTGAACCTCGCCACTGTGAGTATTTTATTGGCTTCCCTCATTTGTGGTATTATGAGAAGTAATGAACAATTATTTCCTATTTACCTTCTTCATACCATTACCAATGTTAGACATTTCAAACATATCTCTCTCTGTTCTGTCTTTTCCAAGCTGAAGAAACTGTTTCAGTATATTTGTATCATGCTTGTAAGGAGGATATTTAGCTTTTGCTTGGGTAGAAGCCATCCCAGCAAGGGATGTGCTGTAGTAACCAGCCTCTGAGTGAAGACTAAATCAGGATGCTTCTGTGATGGGTCAGTTGTCACTGAAGAAGACATGTGACTTGCTGCTGAACCTTCATCTCAAGCTGTAGCTTTTTTTCAGCAAAGGATTCATGCCTTGCATCTGCTCTGCAGACCTGAACCGCCTCACCTCCTGCTACCTGTCAAGTCAATATCTGATCTTTTAGTGACCTTGCTGAAAGCTAGAGGATTTATTAGGAACTTCCTTGGCATGGGAACACTTGTGAGGGATAATGCTTCATAACAGGGCTTTGTGCTTTTGAGCATATGCATGCAAGCTGCTTACCTGCATGCCTTGCAGCAGAATGCTGCCTGTGTGCAGCCTGACCAGTCCTGAGGGCCATCATGGAGGCAAGGGGAGAGGCAGAGTAGGACTTTTCTTCCACAAACATTTCCAGCTTTCTCAGCTGGCTAGCGAAAACAGCTAAGCTGAGTGTCCTGCTTTTGCACAGACTTCTCTTATGACCACTAAAGAGATCTTGGGCTCATTTCCATGTGTTGAGAAGCCCACTGACATGGCTGATGAGTGGGAACAAGGTGCTTGCATGCTGCTGTGGCAACTGTGAAGCTACCAGAGATGCTGACAGTGCTGCCAAACTGAGGCTCATAGGGAAGATGTAGCATGGGGGTGAGCATTGGCTTTTGGCTGAAGTCCCATGTCAGCCATGGTCCCTTGCACCAAGGCTCATGCCAGTTCTTCTGACCACTCCTTGTGGACCTGGCCCATAATCCCTTCAGACCTTGGTGTATAAAGTGAGGACAGGAGTACTGCTCTGTCTCTCGTTGCATGGCAAGCAGAAGAATGTGAAATGCACTCACACACTGTGGGAACTGAGCCTACATAAGTGTGTAAAATAGCCTTGACCAGGGACTGTATTTGTCTTCAGACTCTAGTTAAGGTCCTTATGTTGCTCTATCAACATATATGCTGGGAATAAGTCAAGATAACAAGGTCAATATCCAGAGAAATTCAAAACACCAAACAACGACCAGGCGCTGGCATTTGTTTTGAGGAGCTAAAATAAGGCATAATCTGGAAAACGGGAGCAATCAGTGTAGTTACGAGTACCTATTTTCTAATCTCTTTTACACCTTGCTTCTCTCCGTCCTGTTAGTGTGTTGGTGATAAATGACTGCAGGATCATTGAACAGCCCTGAGTACTGCTGTGAATGGAGCTGCTGTAATTTGCCACTGTATTATCCGAGTTGTCTTTTTCTTTATTATTTCTTCTCTTTCCTTGCTTTTCCCGCTTCCCTCTGTCTTGCCTACCAGTTTCTTTTGGTTTGAGAGCCACATGGGCATCTCAGAGAAAGTGTTGAAAGCCAGTGCTGATCACTTAAGGCATTCTCAACAACTCTAAGAGGGGGGAAGAGGTCTTAGGACCTTTTCTGACTAGTTGTTGTGACCACTTTGTTCCACGAGTTCCCTGTGCCCTTAATCCTAGAGGCAGCACAGGTTCACAGCAACAACAAAAAGAACACCCACTCCGAGCCATAAACCACCTAGCACAAATGTGTCAACGTGCTGCTGGACCACCCTCATGCGGGGCCCAGACCTGGGTTTTCCCTGATTTTTGGCAGCTGGCTCATAGCAAAGGCAGGTCTTGCATAAAAGCAGTGCCGGTGGGATGTTCTGGGCAGTGAGCAATCTGCTTTTATGAGGAGAAGCTATGTGCAGAGTTTCTGTCTCTGTGTGTTCATTTGCCACCACCAAGTCATCTACCAGCTCTTTTTGCACGTGTGCGCACATGTATGTACTGACTTTGCCTCCTTAAGCATTGTGTGTTGCTGGAGTGCTGTTCGTGGGGGCTCTCAGCACTGTGAAGAGCCCATGCAGCGTGATGGGGAATGTGCCCACAGAGTAGGAGCATTTGAGGGTCTGGTCTCTTCATCAGTGGCTTTCTAGGTGAAGATTTGGGGAAAATGGATTTATTAACACAAAAGATATTGTATCGTTACGTTTGTTTTATCTTCCATGCCCTTCTCAGTGCTTTGCATTTCTTGTATCCCTTTTTCTCTTTGTTTCTGAAGAAATCTCCATAGCAACCTCCCTAGTACAGGGAGGAAAGAAGCCAGGCTAGAAGCAGCAAGAGAGGGGCAGCCTGTGAACATGGCCAAGGTGTGTGCTGTAGTTGTAGCTCTACCTTTGCCAATTCTGTTCCTGAAGTAACTGTTCAGTTTGGGGTATCATCTAGAACACGAAGCACAAAGTATGGTGGTGCCAGTGAGACCCACAAAGAGCAAGAATTACAGCAGTGCTGGTTCGAAGAGACCTCTGGAGATCTGTAGTCCAACTTCCCACTCAAAGCAGGACTGTTGCCAACCATACATCAACACAAGAGTGTGATTAAAATGAGAAGAAAAAGAGGGCCACTGTCACCATCAAACTAAATTAAAAAGCTCTATGCAAGGTCTCAACCACACAAAAAAACTTACATTTTGAACAAAATTCCCTTGCAGGAGCAGGGTGATAGAGAAAGGAAGACATGAGTCTGTGCACAGACCTACCTGGAGGATAAAGATAAGAGAACAACATAAAATTTGCTTCCCAGCTTGTGGGAGAACAGTGACCCCAAGGTATGACTGAGAAGCTGTTGCTGGGAATACTGCCCAAGGCTGCCTGGGGTTTGCGAGTGTCCTTGCCCCAAGTGGAATAATACTGCTTCTGTTGCCCAGAACCAAGATGCAAGAAAAGGCAGGCTTAACTCCATTAGATAACTGACAGCTCTGGCTCCAGCACATAATTTCTGGAGACATTGAAGACTCCCTAGCAGTGACTCCACATGATGCATGCAGGTTTGCAGGAGGGAGGATGGAGAGAAATCTAACTGAAAGACCCAGTGAAGGGCTGAAAACCTAATGCAGAAGTGCATGCAGGCTGCAGGAACCCAGAGCGCAGGAGGTACAGACCTACTCTCTCTGGATGTGCAGTGCTAGAGAAAGTTGCCAAACATTCAACTGCCATATTTGCAGCTATGCTGTGAGTCAACAGCCTATTCAGTTTGCTCTGAATTGCCAGACCAGCTGCTGTGTAATCCCAGCCATGCTGATAAGTGGAAAATGCAAGCCTAGGGAAATATGACCAAGTCTTGGTGAGATACAGTGCAATCATTCTGTGGCTAGCCGGCAAATGCAAGCATGTTGTGATAACAAGCCTAGGCAAGAGGGGAGGTTTTTGCCTGGAGGTTCGTGCAGCTGACATACAGCAACACCACTTGTGGTAGGGCATGGCATCCTCGGACAACACTGGAGAATACCCTGGAGCAGGGGGGCAGAGCAGATATCTGGGCACTCTCCAGTGTTTGCATTTAATATGAGGATGCAGCTGAAGGAGATGAATGTCTACAGGGCGAGGTGAGGATAAAAATAAAAAGAAGCCTCTTCTCTTGGCCTTGTCTCCTACTCGCTCCATCTGTGCCATGCCTGTGTTGCTTCTGAAGCATAAAATACTGCTAATGCTGATGGAGAAATCATTGCATCTCTTGAAACAGCCCCATCCTTGATGGGTGGCTGACAGCATCAAGAGAACCCTTTAGCAAACTGAGGAGTTGGTCCAGTCCAAGGCCATTAAGGAGGATGCAGAAAAGAAGCTGTTATCATTGCCAAGGAGGAAAGATACACTGCTGCTTAACTCATGACAAAAGTGGCCATTGCTCTGGGCTATGGCAAGCTGACCTGGATGAGTTCCTCAGCTTCCTGACCTTAGGAAGTTGTTATGGTAAGTTATTATGGTGTTTCTGAATGCACTTGCCTGTGGTGGAAGGTCTTCCAGGCATGGGGCTGGTTGTTGATGGCATTCGTATGGCAGGAGCACAAAGATGGCACAGAAAATGATCACTGGGAAGCACAATGCCAAGGTCTGTGCACTTCTACAGGGGTGATGGTGCAGAGTACGGGCAGGCTCACCCAGCAGTGCCAAGCTCTCCACCACTGATAGCCTCCAGCCTCCTCATCTCATACCTGCCTTCTCTCTGCCCTGGTTTGCTCGCTGAAATGATCAAGGCAGGAGGAGGAAATGAAAAACAAAAGTCCCCCAAACCACTGCGTGGGATCCAACTAAGCTTTTTGGTTGGGCTGAAAGGAAAGGTTTCCTGTAGGTTCTGTTTATTTATTTTGTATAGCTGTTTTATATTGCATTAAAAGAAATATAAAAATATCTTTGCAAGGTATTTGTTTTGTTTGGAAGATATTTCAATGGAGCAGTGTTGGCTGTGTGTTTAAAAATGAGAGAGGGAGATATTGTTTGAATATTACTTTCCAGTTCTGGTGTGCCTTACAGATTGCTTTGTTCTGTGTGAATCTGGGTGAATAACACATTTGACTGAAAGAACTGCCGCAAACTTGTGCCTATGGCTTTGAAGTTAAGTGAAGTTGTGGCACCTCTGTATTTAATTCTGCTAATAAAGGCAGTTTAATTTTAGGAACATGGTGTTTTGTCGTGTCCTTGCCTGGCACAAGATATATGGAAATAAAGTCTCAGTGTTTACCGGGTTCACTGTGCTCTATGTGCATGTGCTGAACAGGGATGGTGATGCAGTAAATGTTCACAAAAATGGGAGTTGCCCTCTAACTTAGGGGTCCTGGACCCAAGCCATGCCAGAGGGGCATTGCCACTATGGAGAAAGGATAATTTCCAGGACTGTCTCCATGTATGACAGATCCATTAACAGGCATCAGCCAGAATAATTTTATATTTGGTCTTGTTTTCTTGTTGCCACTGGTGAATGAGGATGGAAGCAGAAAAGACTGCTTACAAAATGCCTCATGGATGTCAGCTGGGCCTTTGAAAGCTTTTTCCTGTACTGCTTAAAAGATAAGACTTTCTTTTTTCTTTTTGCAACATTTTTGGGCTGTCAAGAGCCCTACCATAGCCTGGAAGAGCCTCCACTGGGTCTGTTCTGGATCTGTCAGGCTTTGTATCTGCTAGGTGGGCCTCTTGTGCAACACTGTTGCTGGTCCTCAAAGTTAACATCAGCAAAGAGAGAAACAATCAGGTGGTGACAAGGCAGGGAAGGCTGGCGTGATGTTTTCCCCTCATGCTATTGTTATGTTTAGGGACTTCCCAATATGCTGCTGAAGCTCTCCTGTCTCTTTTGGTATTGGAGCAAGGACAAGGACTGAGCCAGCTTCTAAATTTGGCTCATGTTGGGCATCCCCTGCAAGGCATGTCCTGGGAGCCATCCCTGTATGGGAAAGATATAAGAGGAGGGGGTAAGCACCTTGCCTTTAGGTTAGAGATGGGACAACGGATGAAGAAAGTCAGTTTATAGTTGGTGTAACAGTGTACTTTACAGCCAGGTTTTTAGGAGCTTATCTCCCACTTTTTAGATGGCTTATTTGTTGAATTCTAGTCAGTTCAGTGAATTAAACTTTTTTGCTTCACCTCACTTAACTTCTGTGTGCAGAGAGGCCTAAGCAATTGATACGACTTTTGCTTTTTGAGGCTGTTATTTTCTCAGGAGTTTTTGACTACTGTTGTCTCTTTTGCAGTTGTTTGTTTTTCTGCAAAAAGGGGGCAAAGCCTTTGTATGTATTTTATTCCTTTGTCCTTATGCATCAGTTAAAAAAAAAAGGCAAAGAGGAAACAGAGAGAAGCAGGGGTCCCTCCTTGCAGACCTTTCTCTCCAAGGGGCTGGGTTCTCATCCATCTCTTAACAGGCATTAAAAGCAGAAAAGCAATATATTACTTTGGATTTACTCTGAGAGTAGCTGATTTTGAGATTATAGGAGAGTCATCTCACTGAACAGCTGAAGAACTGATGATGCTTGTGATACTGCATCTCTGCCATTTCTGTGCTCGGCTTTTGACATAAAGACCGACTTGCCCAAGGCGTGATAATATCCCAGCAAGACACGTTTGTACTGTTGCGCCTGAGTAACGTAAATCTGTAAGTTAACAATGTAGGATTATTTCACCAAAGTAACTGTAACCCTAAACCCCTTTTTCCCCCTCATGTCTGTCTGTAGCAGTAAACAAACATTTTGGATTTGATTTGTGTAACAATATTATGATGTACCCATCTTATTGTAGGCTTCTCCTGAAGCCTCACTAAGTAGCAGTTGACGTGTTCAGTGCAGCCTGTTTATGGTTGTAGTGGGGGGACTGATTGGCATGCTGTCTTCTCCCTGTCTGCTGGTATTAGTATTCATATCAAAGCAAGCTGTTTGGTTCCCTTTCTCCTGGGCAACTGCAGGAGTCAATCACCACTCCCTGATGTGAATGGCAACAAAGACAGAGAAACTGTTTGTTGATTCTGAGCTAAAGAGCCCAAGCAGGTGCCTTGATTTCAGAGAAACTGCCCTGTGAGGGATCTGCAAGGTTCGTCTGCCAGCATTCTTCCAAATTGTTACTCCCAAAGCATTTTGGCAATAAAGAAGAGTGAAAGTGATTCCACTGTGAGAGTCAGACCATCATTAAAATATCTACCTCTGTAGAGGGGCTATGCTGGCGGTAAACGGGTTATTGACTTTTGGCTCCTATTTTGACTAAAACTACATACAGGATGTAAGGACTCCAGCAAATCCCAGTGCCTAAGGTGGTAATGTATTCTGTAAATCAATAATCTATTAGTAATAAAAATGACCAAAGCATGCATCCATTAAGGATTCATAATAGAAATTTGTTTAGGTTATATGCTGTGTGTATTGATTGCTGCTATTTAAAGATGAAGTATGTCTTTCAAGAAGAGTGCTTATATATGTAGCTGCCTACATTTTAAATCCATTTATTTTTAATATGAAGATGAACTTAAATATCATGGGGAAATATGTATGAATAGAAGTCTGTATTTTATATTGCAAAACATTATGGGAATGTAAGTATGCTGAGAAGCCACAAGTAGATGTCTGATGTTGCTGAAACCTAAATATTGGACCTGAGCAAAATAATAAGCAATATATGTGGCAGTCACTCTTTGCAGCTCCAGGCTTCCAGGTAGCTTAAGTTTTTCTTGGCTTTGCACCTTAACATTGAATTTCTCACCTTTCCATGTTGTAGTATAGTGTATAATGTAACATGACATAATATAGTAATACTGTGCCCTGCTTTGCCCAAGTGGCAGGGACAGATCTGTGGTACAGAGCTGCCAGTAGAATGGAGACCCTGCTTCTATGCAGTGCTGTTGGCTCTCTGCAACTCCCCGCATCTGGCGTGAGTGGCTGCCCAGTCAAAGAGGAGTTACAGGACCACGCCGGGGTTGGGGACACTTGTAGCACCGTGACTGGGAAGAAGGATTTGGAAAACAATGCCCCCATCCCATCCCATCCCATCCCATCCCATCCCATCCCAGTAACATCATACCAGGACCCTAAATGCCTCTGCCATTGATGTGATGTTGTAGGGTGTACACCACAAAGACTTTACGTAGCTAATAGCACTTAGAGACCAGTTAATAGGCTTCGCTAAACTATAATAGTTTATTAGAGAACCATATCAGAAGCCTGAATTAAAAAACAATGCAACCCCCCTCCAAAAAAAAAAAAAACCCAAAAACCAAAAACCCAAAGCAGACAAACCTACTAAAAATGTAGTGCCATACCTACACTTTAATCCATCCTCCTAAACTTAATCTGGCTGACTGCTAAAGACGCATTGGACCCTGGACCAGTGAAGAGGTACCTTCATAAGAATGAATGGTTGAGGAAACAATTCACATGCCATAGCTACAGTCTTTATGTCTCACTGCAGCAAATAAAAACTGTTTTAGATTACACAGATTATGGTTCATTATGAAAACAAAGCAAGCCTCTGACTGAAATCCCATCTGTTGGTTTGCATTAAGCAATTCCCTTCCTCCTCCTTGCCATCTTTTATTCCTAGGAATTCAAAGAAGCTGTCCTGGAACATTTTTTGTCTATTCACAACCATTAAAGGCAAGATACAAACCTTCTTTGCATGGATGAGCGCAGCAGGTATCTGCATAAAAGCTGACTGAGGGAAGTTGGTGTTTTTTTTTTTTTATGCTAAGATAATAAATTCAGCGGGTTCCATGCTGCCAAACTTCTCCCTCTCTTCCTGTTTTCTTTTTCCCAAATCTTCATAGATGTTTAGAATACAAAGAGACTCCTGTGATCAACAAGCCAGGCTCTTTGCACAATAGACATCTCACCTAGTAATTTGTGAATTAGGCTCCCATATCTTCTGTTTAAGCTGTAACATATCTTCCAGAAAAATACTCAGTCATGATTTAAGGACTTTAGCTGATAAGGAATACATCATATACCTAAGTAAACTGTTCCATGGTAAATTACTCACATTATTAAAAATACGTACCTTATTTCTAGCCTGAATTTATCTGCCTTCAACTTACAGCTCTTACATCTCGCTTGCCTTTTTCTGCTAGTTCAAAGAGCTCCCTATTTTAAGAAATATCTTCCCTCTGTAGATACCTGCAGATTACAATGGTTTTTTGGACTAGTTAAACAGACTAAGCAGCTTTGGTGTCTCACTTGTAAAACTGGCTTTTCAGACTCTACTTGGGTTTTTTATTATTTTTTATTTTTAAAATTTTCTTAAGTTCTTTTGCAAACCCTTTCAAAGTTTCTGACAATCTTTTTGAATTATAGACACCACAATGTACATGTTCCAGTAATGGACTCATTAATACCATATGCAGGGCAATTTCATCTTCCCAATTCTGCTTGTTATTCAACTCCTAATACTCGTAGAAATCATGTTTGCCCTTTGAGCCACTGTGTAGCATTCAAATTCTTATCAATCATGAAAACAGTCTTGTTTCAGAGTGACTTGTGGGGCTGTGGTCTCACATAATGAGCACTTTTTGTATTCCTATGTGGACTTGTATTTGTCTGTGTTAAAGCATGGTCTGCTCGGACAGCGTATAGATCAATCTGCAAAACCAACAAGGTCCATGTCATTACTTAACATTTCATCAACTTTTGCCCCGACTGCAAATTTGGCAAGCTTTGAGTTTATTTTCTTTCAGATCATCAAGAAGTGTGTTGAATAATACTGGACTGATGAGGTTCTTGCTGAACTTCCAGAAATGCAGAAATGGTTCAGCTGGGATGACAATTCCACGTTTACATTACTTTTTAAGAAGCAACAGCTAATGCATTTTTTCTGTGTGCAATCAAGCTTATGTTCTGTTTTCATAGCCTCAATTTTTTTTTTTTTAAAGTTTCCTAGTAGCAATGTGACAGTGTCCCAAATCAAGTTAAAAAAAAACCAGCAAGGGGCTCCTAAGAGGGTTGTGGGTTTTTTTTTTCCAAACTCCTGCATAGAAGATAATCTAATTCTGAAGGATGAAAAATATTGGGCTGTTTGCTATTATATCTTTCCTCATATCTGATAGAACAAAAAGCATCTCTTTATCACTGTGAATTATGAATACATCTGTTTGCTTCTTTCCAAATACAGATTGGAGTGAGTTACTGGACATCTGTAGGGCATTGATTTCATGCTTGATAACTGGTTGTCTTTGACACATACACCTTACTATTTCAAAAATACTGCTGCTTCTTTAAAATTTTTGCAAGCATATTTTTTCTTACTGTCATGGTCCACAGTTATTTCATTTGTATTTGAACTTTTATTACTGCATGTTTGTGTTTCCAAACTGTAATTTGTACTTGTTAACTACATTGCTGCCTTTGTTGTCTTTTTTTAAGTGAGGGTAGACTGCAATCTCATGATTGCAGAGTTTGGGATTTTGTCATCTGGAAACAGACTTCTCAGTTTACTGTCTGCATTTTTAAGCTTAAATCTTTATTTCTGTTTAATTTGTGTGAAATGTTTTAATCTACATGGAGCTATCCTGGGTGAAACCCTCAAGTATATGTTACGAGTCAGGACTGTGGTCTTATTTTACTTTCCAAGTTAAATTGGTTTGTGGTGATTTGCTCATAGGCATCTGGTGGGGTGTTTGTTTGTTTGGGGGGGGGGTTGTTCGTTTGGTTTTGGTTTTTGTCTGTGATCAATTTATTTGTTAGAACCTTTTATGAAGGTTTTTCCTTGTGTTCCAAAAGGGCCCTTGGAGGGCAGTGACAGCAGAATGCTTTCCTTGAATATGAACAGCAAACACAAGATGATGGAAATACGCAACAATTTTATTCTTAGAAAAAGCAGAAAATTCTAGTTGTAAATTATAAATAACTCTAGAAGAACAATGCTTGAAATAGGTACAGAAGGAAATGGGTATTATAGGTACAGGAAAAAGTGCTTGAAATGGATCCTTTGTTAGATAGAAGTCTGTTTCTATTTAGAAAGTGCACTTAAATGTACTGTAACATAATTACATTAGAAATTTAACTAATAATCTCCCAGAAGCAGTTCTCTGGAAACCTTTCCATTGTGCTTTTTTCAACTTGGAGGAATCCTTCAGAAACTTTTAGGGAGGAAAAGCACAGGAGGATTTGGCAAATGTCGCAGGTCGGTGCTGGGTGGGGGTCTTGGTCCCTGCAGGCTCTCTGCCTCCCAATCTTGTTGGAGGGTACCCCTAACCCTGGACTGGGGTACTGGGGACTCCTGCCCCAGATGCAACAGCACCCCAGCCTCACCCGTCCTCCACACTCAATCTGAGTGAAGCTGCCTAGATCATCTTCTGTCCTGGGAGGTTAAAGCCAGGGCTTTGTAAGCCTGAGGTCAGTGTTATTCGAGGTCTCCTAAATCTCCCCTGGCCAACAGGGAGTGCTCAGCTGGGGGTGCTAGATCCTGCATCTGTTCTCACTGATCAGGGAAACTGCATCGGATGCTGTTGTGTGGCTGAGCCGAAGTGCCCAGGTGTGCCTGAATTAACTTTGCTCTTCCAATTCTCTAAGGACCTCTGTGTTGTACCCTTCTGTCTGGGCATTCTCTGGTGTCCCAGCAGTGCTGTCTTGTCTGGGGCTTGAAAAAGTACTGCTCTTTCTGACCCCATATCTATAGAGGAAAGAGTGATGGAGTCTTTAATCGGGGTATTTCATTGAAAACTTTTCTTTGCCTTCAGCCCTGATATTTCTCTCTGGTTTTGTTGGGCAATTAGATCCTGGTTTTTGTTGCCAGAGAGATCAACAAAAGATTTACTTCTTTCATCTACCTCTTGGAGGAAGAGAATTTGAAACAAGATTAGTGACTGAGTTTGAAAAAAGAGGAAGAAAAAAAAGTCTTCCATCCATCATAGCTGTTTGCAGTGTATTTTTCCTGAAGCAAGTTAGATAATTCTTTTTTCAACCATATTTTCATTGAACTGGTGAGCATTGTGCCCTCAAGTATAGTATCTGCATCTGTTTGTTACCCGTGCTACATGGCTATCCTTTTCTGTGCCACTGTGGCTCCTGTCTCTAATCTGCACGTATTTCCTCTTCTCTTTAAAGTGTCCTTTGGGGCACAGACCCTCTTTTTGTTCAGTCATGCACAGGGGTGTCTGTGAAGGAGCCCTATGCTTTGCCACAAGACAAGTAATAAATCATGATATCCAGCGTTGTAGGGACTTTCATAAAGCAAGGTCGCCTTTTAACCAGTACTGGGTTGTTTTTTTTACCGAGCACAATGTCTCTGTGACTATTCGTACTTGTTACTGCTGCTTTTTAAAATTCTTTATTTAGACTATTGTTAACCACTTCTGAAGGCTGGAGTGGAAAATGAGTGGAAACATGTATCCTGGTGTCCCCTGGTTACTTTAAACTGAAATTGTGGTGTGTAGAGGACAGGGTTCAGAGCATTTATTGCAGATAAAAATGTCATAAGGCAAGTTTGGCCACACTGTCCTGCTCTGGCTGCCCTGGGTCAGCGATGGCAGACCTGGTGGTGCTACGGGATAAGCATCACCTCCCTAGCGTGAAGCCCAGGAGCTCTCAGCTCTGTTGCAGAGCTGTTCACCTGACTCTTCTGGGAGCAGTGAATCAGTTCAGAGCATTTCTGGGAGCCTACAGGTGAGCATTATTTCAGACTTTTTTTGTGGCTCACCTTGAGATGGGCAGTATTGTGTGTATATGTGTATTATATATACACACATAGGTATGTATACAGTGTTTCTGGAGCAGTATTTGCACAGGCTGCATTAGGGGGAAAAATAATTAACCACAGTGTTTGCTGTGAGCAGGTGGGTGCAATAGGAAACTTCATCACTCAGGATTTTAGTTGTGTTTCCTAGTAAGTGAACCATTTTGTGAAGTTAATTTAATTCATTAGTTGTAATGGTTTGCTATTTTCTACTGAGGAGAAGGGGTATCTGTAGGCAAAAGTATGTGATTTCCCTGAAAATCTGCTTTTACTTGGAATATATTTCCACCTGAAGCAAGTGTGCACGTTTCAGCTCATTCCCCAAATTTAATTCTCCTGTTATTCTTTATTTTTAAGACTGGGGGGAAGTAAATAAAGTTGGTCACTGCTCAGATGAATGTGTATGCTTCTGCAAAGCTCTATTCAGCTGCTAGTATATTTGAGGTGAAATCCTCGGTCTTTTGAGGTCAGAGGGGAGTTACGTCACAGACCTTGGGGAGAGTCATGATTCAGAGGGCTGCAAAGAATGGCTTGCCACAGCCTACTTGTAATTCTTGTTAGTGTATCAGCAAAAAAAGCCTTAGACCTCATGCCTCTTTTTCTGAGATGGAGCTCATAGATGTTATGCTATGGAAATCCTCATCCAGCAGCTGGGGACGGGGTTGTCTTTGTAGATTACTCACAGATCTTGCTCATAAGCACCCACTAGTTTCTAAAAAACAGTGACCTTTAAGGTGTGCGGAGTAGGGGCCCCCAAATTTCATCATGCCATGTAGAAGACTACACTTTCCATTTTGCCTGTTACATATATATCATGCATTTATTGAAGTGTGTGTGTATATAATAGAATATAAATATATATATATATAATGGACTGCAATTCTGGGAGGAGTCAAGATCTTAAAGCAGTCTCAGGCTTCTTTATAAAACTTTCACAGAATTATGGCTAGTGGAAAGAACAAATTCTCTGTTATTTATGGCAGAGACTCAAAGGAGCTGTGATGTCTAAAACACCAAGAAAAATCACAGTCATTTATTTAACAATTTACAGTTTAGCCATATCACTTCCTGAAGATGGCTAGTCTTCAAGGTCTGGGTAATTTCTTGTAAAATCAGCTCTAAAGGAGTCAGTCTTGGCCTTCAGTCATGTAAAGCGATTGGTTTAAATGATAAATATTTGAGCCCCTAGGTTTTTATACAGGTATTTGAATGATGGGCTCTAATACTTAGGGAGAAATTCTTCTCTTTTCTTTGCCTGTCTTTTTCTCTGGACAGTTCTTCAGATTTCACATGGTTCTCCTTTCCGAGCAATACAAACTTAAAAATAGATATACTGCTCTGGTAAAAAAGTCCATAAACAGCACAAAGTAATCCTCACTCTGCTGTTCATCATTTCTTTAATAATACAGATATTTCTACAAGAGCTTTAATGTTCCCCTTCAGAGGCTATTGAGGGAACTGTAAATCAAAATTAAACTTTTAACTATGAGGAGGTGTTACTCGGTAGGAATCTATTATTTGCAGTCACTCTGCTCTTCAGCAAAGCTCCAAATACATCTAACCTGTCTGATTTGCATCAACCTTAACTGGATTTCTGAACCTGCTGAGTTCACTGGGTCTCTTCCTAATTTTTGGAGTTTTTGGTTTGGTTTGGGGTTTTTTTGTTGTTGGATTTTTTTTTTCTTTTTCTTTTTTTTTCCATTTTTTTCTCCTGTGGTGAGATAGAAGTCAAATCTGGGCTTTGTTGCATGCAGCCATCCTCCATGACAGACCTTCTCTGACTGTAGAGGATGCATTTGGGTCTCTGTCTCCTCTAGCTTATCCTTGCCCTGTTTCCTGTAGCTCAGGGGTGCCACCTCCCAGTTCATGGTGGTACAAATGCATGTCCTCAGCATTTGGGCAATATCCATCTGGGGACACCACTAAATCCTATTGAAGTGCATTTTGATGACATTCCTAAAAAAGCTCTGCTGGTAACAGGAAAGTTATTCCAGATTTGCATTATTTTAGCATGGATAAGAATTTAAGCTAGTGTTTAAATGGAAACAATAATAAGGTGTAATGTTAAATGAACTTATGATTTAATATGAAATCCGAAAATGGTAAACAAATTCTTTTTCCTTAATGTTCTTAGGCTAAACCCTTGAGATTCATTAATCTAACTGCCTCTATGATTACACCTACTATGGTGGTTTTATAAAAGTTTTTATCTGAGATTAAAAAATTAACCTTACTAATGGCTACAATAAAAAGCTACAGTGGAGTAATTTAAAATGGGGCAAATTTTGTTATTACTCAAATTCTACTCGCTTCACCACATTAATCTGTGCTGCATTAAATATGAGACTTCAAGGTTGTACAGCAATGTCAAATTCAAAGCTTCTTCCCTGTTTTGGATTTTTTTTCTTTTTTTTTTTTTTTTGAGGCAGTTAAGTGTCTATTGTAACAGCAGTAACTTTGAGTTGGGTAAGCAATAAATGGCATGGTTTTCCTTATTGAAGGCCCCGCTGTGATTTGTGGTATGTGGATTTGTAAAAAGGACTTGTCCCTGTGGCACAGAACCTAACTCTTCCTTTACTGAGAACACAAATGTCTCAGTGTTATGCACCAGGATCTCAAAGCCTGATATTTTAAGGAATGTCACTATTAGGCTGGAGGGCAAGTTTAGCATAAGGGTTGGTTATACATCTTATGCACTGCAGTGCAGGGCTTTAACTGCAGACACTTTCCCTATCTGTGCAGTCTTCCTACACTTGAAAGTTCATTCACGTGAAGGAAGCCTGTGGGTTTAAAGAGCAGTCATATCAGAGTATCTTCTTGTACGTGCCTTTCGTTACAAATGAGATGATCCACTGCAAAAGAAAAGATACTTGGGAATAGCTTTTTCCCATGATGGTGCCTAAATATTAATGTAGTTGCATTCAACCTTCGCCTTGGAGACAGCGTTTCATCTGTCTGTTGTTCTCAACTTGTTGCTTCTGCTTTAATTAAATTCATTAAAGTGATGTTTAGCTCAGGCTGGGACTGTCCTTCTGACCTCTGATTTGAAGGTAGGTTGCCATGTGTTTTTGAAAAGCACGTTAAATTCAGCCTCCCTTCCTTCCTTCTAAAAATCTTTTTCTTCCTTTCTATGACCTTAGCTAACCTTTTCTGAGCTGATTCAAGTCTACCAGCCCAGCAGAAACCTCTCTTTTCTCACCACTCCCCTGCCCCAGCAGGTTCAGTTTCTTTGTGGACTACTGAGTTGGCCTGCCTCATGAAGGGGTCCAGCGAGCACCAGAACTGGGTGCAGGTCCAGCAGATGAAACGTGGCTGGAGATAGGAGGGCTTGGTTGGGGCGGGAAGCAGAACCTACTCTCCCTTCAACTGCAGTGACCTGGGAGGTTGGCTTACCCCAGACCACTACCTGTTAAGCAGCATGAAGGGTGCCCCTTGGTGATGCCTTGCCTTGCAGTGTGCTCTGGTGTAAATATTAGCTGCAGAGGTATTCACCTCTCTGTAAGTGGGGGATTTGTGAAGGTGAGGGCTTATTGAAAGAAACGTTTGTTGCAATTCTCTGACTATTTCCCATCACTCACTAATGAGGCAGCGGCCCATGAGTTGCAGAAGATGGGAATGGAGGAACAGAAAGAAAGCATATATTTCTGTTGCACTGCTTTCTACTGCAGGTCTGGTTCAGTTCAATGCCACGTCTGCCTTCTTGCCTCTCTCCCTTTATACGTCCTCAGTCACTTCCTACTGTCAGACTCCTCCATAGTACCTCATAGTTACCATCTGGTTTCTGTGGTCTTGCTCTTTTATCGCTTCATCTCCTTTCCTCATAGGGCCTTGTAATGACCCATTTCCCTCATGAACACCCATCCTGAGATGCAAATGTATCCACTTCACGTTACCTTCTTTCCTCTTTCTGTTGATATTTCACCAGTCCTCTTTGCCCATTATCTGTGACTTTCTTTTCTCTTTAACCCTATAGGAAGAGCTAATCTAATACTTAGAGAGTCTAAGAGAATCTAATACTTTTTACTAATGAGAAAAGCTTCTCCATATTTTGAGCTAGGGTTTGGGAGAGTGAATGGAGAGAAGAATGGTATTTACTAGCTGAGCATGGCAAGGAGGTGAGGAATATCAGTGATATGAATTGTGAGCAGCAGAAGTGCCCCAGGATGTAGCTGGCTGGTGCTTAATCCTCTGGCTGCTGTCCCTGGGCTTTCTGGGCATCCAACGGGTGGTGGAAAGGGCCTGCATCACCCTTTTGAGATCTGACCTCTAGGGTGTCTAGAAATGTGGAAGGGGGAGATCTGCCATGGAAATAAAAGGTACTTTCCAGGAAGCTGGTGCTTGGGGGCAGAGGCCTGTTTCAGAGATGTGCCATTTGGGACTTGGCTAGGCTTTTTGTTGTGCTCCTGTTTCCATCCTTGGCTGTGTCACCTTGGCAAATGCACTGCCTGTGCGTGGGTTTGGCTGCCCCTATAGAAGACCCCCTCTGTGTTTAATACACCGTTCTCCCGTGTCTCCTCTTCATCATGGGGGAGGGTGTCAGATATAAACATGCTGCTGAACATCTATTGTATTTTCACTCACATAACCTGGGAGCAAATCCCTAGCAAGTGTCACTTGAGTGTTGTAATGGAGGTAGATTAAGCAATTTATGGAACCATAATATAGTTGACCTCAATCTCCACATAAAATTCACAGGGAAGGGTGTGAGGTTTGGGTTGTTTTTTTTTTTAGCTTTTCTTTGGTTGCTATGGCTGGGGTGATGCACAGCATTGTGTTTCTCTTCTGTATTTTTTTTGTATGCTCCATCCCACTGTATAAGAGGATGCTCTTGCAGTTTGTGAAGTCTGTCCATAGCTGGCTGTTTGCTGGGTAAGGGGGATCACTGCTTCTGATGAAGGTGCCCAAGGAAAGTTGCAAATTGTTTTTGGTATCTCCTGTAAAATAAGAAAGCCCAAGATATAGCCTGGGGGGACGTGGGTATTTGATTCACATGGGGAAACCCAGGCTGAAGCTACATTCTTCACGTTCTGATGATTATATCTAGTTCTCTTCTTCCTTTCCCTAGCAGATTTTGGAGTGCTTAATGGAGGAGATTAGATAATTTTCCCATTTTTATAGATGAGACAGCAATCAACTGAGCCACAGAGGGGAGAGCCAGGAGTGGAGACCAGCACAGTCTGGCTCCAGCCTTGCACTGGTGATGGCTCCAGCCGTATGGCCACACTGGATGCCTTCAGTCTTCATTTCCTCCCCAGGGGAGCTGGATATGGATGTTGCAAGCATTTGCTGCAATGTCTTGGCACCAGCCATCGTCTGTAGGATGCACCTTTAACCCCTCTGCAGGCTGAGAGTAGAAGAAAGGCTTTTCCACCCTGTCCCCCTAGAAAAGATGCAGAGTTCTTTGCTATTTATTTTGTCATAAGCATATGTAGCGAAAGTGGTGGCAAGAGAATAATATGTCCATATTTGTATACTAATCACAAATTTACAGAGAACTTTGGACCAACCAGGTTTTTTTCAGCTTGTCAGAACTAGATTGGTATTTGTGAACAATGAAAATACTGGGGAATGGGAGTATTATACATTGGAGAAAAGTTCGTTGTCACTATCTTTAACCTAAGTTTTTGTTTGCTACTAATATTGTTGAGATCAGAGTCCAGGTATAATTTGGATTAAGGAAAAAGGAGACAGAGAAGAAGCACTGTTCTGTGTTTGCATGCTGCAAATGAATGTACCAATGAGACTTTATATCTTAATAGGGAAAAGTAGGGCCCTGATTTAGAAAAGCACTTAAGCATGTGCTTCTCTTCAGGGAGTGACAGAGTCCTATAAGGCCTATTGACTCAACAACTGAAAGGGATTTCAGCTTGTACCCATACCTGAGTAGGTATCAGAATAAAGGGAGGGGAGGATTTTTTTATTATTACTTTCTGGGTTTTGGTGTTTTTTTTCCCCCACAGAGTCAAGGTGAACCATGGGAATATTAAGTACTGCAAAATTACAAACACAGAAGCATTACTCCAACTTCGTAGGAAACCTCTTCCCCCAGCACGTTGTGTTTGCCTTTGGGAACAGTAAGTCAGGTATTTAGCTGGGAAGACCAAACCATGTGCAGAGCTTGTGAAAATAATTATCTCTACATTTTGAGCTTTTGTTTCACCGCCCTTAAATATGGACTGAAATTTCACTCTGAAAATTCTGAGCCAGAACATGATTTTGCTGGCTAAATTGCATATAAAACCTAATTAAAAGCATCATCCCACACTTTTCTTTTAAAAGTACATCTACTACCATCATGCCTCTAAATGTAACAGAGCTCAACAAGTCTCTAGCAGCCAAGAAGACATGTAATTTAAAGGCTATTTCAGCATTTGATTAAGCACACAGTGATAACTACAAGCCCATGCCCTGCAGGCATGACAAGAGGCAATTATGTTCTGAGGTCAAAAGCGAGGGGGAGAAAAAGCACAAGATTTTGATGACTTACTTAATTTTCCAGCTCCTGAAATTAGCAGAGACAAAGAAGTTCTAAATCGCCCAGATAAAATCCTGTCATTATCTGTTGCTGTTTCACCCTCTGCTCTCACTTTGCCCTGCAGAAGCTCAGGAGAATGATTTTCCACCAAATGGCTGCACTTAGAAAACTCAAGTTGGCACATGCTTAAATGTTAAAAAGAGTGTTTTTCAAAATCTTTAAGTTCTGCCATCTGTATTTAGATGGCTGGCTGCACATAGGATCCTGGAAAAAGACACCTGTTTTCCAAAGTAGTGAGCAGCCATCAGCACCTCTTGACTTCAAGCCAACAATTAGGTCACTTAGGAGATTAAATAAGGAGCTCAGTGAGAGACTGCAAAGATAGGGAGCTGCTCAAAGGAGAGAGAAGTGTATTAATGAATTAATACAATCGTGCTGTGTATTTCACAGATGGGCTTTGATGTATCTTATTTCATAGCAAAAAGCAAAAAAATCTTTGCTCCTCACAGGAAAACCAGTAAGAAAGTTTAAGTAAGATTATCATATAGGGATGCAACATCAAGAAATATCCAGGAAATGAATGTTGACTCCGTGATACCACAGTGAGGTGTCTGTAAGGGAAGGCTGCCCTTATGGCAAGCAGTCGAGTGATTATGTGAGAAACAAAAAGGTAAATTCCAGTAAACAGAAAGCCACATCTAGATATGTTTGCATGTGTCCAGAGGTTCTTTAGTGGGAAGTAGAACATGAGCTGTTCTTTTTGGAGACAGGTGTTTGCTTTTGGTTTGGGTTTTTTTTGGGGGGAGGGTGGTACTGGGGACTTATATTAATGCAATTCTAGTAGTTCAATGCCATGAAGTCTTGTGTACGGGAGAGATGCCCAAGATACAAGAAATGTGCTCTCACACCTGGTACAGAAATGTGTTTAACAGCTTTTACTAAGGCTCTGTAATTTCATATTAACTGTGAAGTCCTCCACCGGAAGTCTGAGGTACTACATCATCATTGTTGATAGAGTTGCTGTGAGATTAGGATGCTATCTTTGCCCTCAGATAAACTTCTATTTCAAGAAAACTGTATTACTGGTATCAGTTCCTAGTGTCTTATTTCTAGCAAAACACAAGAGTTAAGATTAGCTGCATATGTACAGGATTGCTGTTTGACAAATACACCAGGTTTGTACCAGTGAATTCCCAGTTAATTTCTGTGATTTTAAGCAGGGTTTTCCTCAACCATCACATGTTTAATGTCTGCTTTCTTTGACAGTATAGAATAGTTATTGCAAAAAAATGCATAGGAATTAACTGCAAAAATATACTTTCTGAAGCATGTGAGTCAGCATTTTGAGCTTTGTTTTCTATAGTGGGAACTGTAAAAAGTAAAGTAGTATTAGCAACTGTCTTTGCCATTTCTGTAGCCTACGGTAGCCTCCCAAAGAAAAAGATTCAAATTGCCCAAGAACTGGGCCAAACCATAGCTCCAAACAGCTAATATTGACTGTAAACCTCATTTTGCCATTTCTTGGCAGTTAATAGGAGTCCTCTAAGTGCATGGCAGGAGGAGGGAGGGCACTTGGCCTCAGCGTTCTGCCAAAAGCTGCTAGAAACCTTCTGCCTCCCGTGTCGCCAATCTGCTCAGGTTTAGTACAGAAGAGGCTCAAAAAGAGAGCTCACCACAGCTCTTTTCCAAAATCAGCAGCCTGGCATCAGAAATTTTCTGGTCAGCACTGGACCTGTGAACGCTAAAGGTGATGCAGGCAAATATAAACTCTCCCCCTGTTGTCACAGAGTCCAGTGTTTCACAGAACAGAGGCTGCTGCAGGCTTCTGTGGACAGATCCTTTTAAGTGGACTTAATACCTCTTGATGTTGTTTGAAGGGCAGGCTAAAATTGCTGTGTTTTGCTGACTCTGCCTTTCTGATGGGCTTATCTCTTTGATCAAATGTTGTCCCTAACTTTATGCCCCATCCTTCTTCCACTCACCTTGTCGTTGATTAGTGACATAAAGGCAAGGGTAAGAGCGAGGTATTGCACCTCAGAGGTTCACGCTTGTCCTCTTGGTTTCCCTCCTTCTGTAACAGAAGAATTTGGTTGTGCTAAGAATTTACTGCATTACACAAACGTATGGTGCAATATTATCTCAGAGCAAAACTATTTCTCTGATCGCGGGGAAGGAGGACATCTTACATGATCCAAACCCTAAAGCTATGCTAATTGTAGAAGCTATTATTCAAGAATAAATGCGTGTTTGTCTGGGGAGTTTGGCATTTAATCCACAACTCTGGCACATCAGTAAGGATCTGATATTAGAGTAATCCCTGCAAATTTACAGAAATGGGAATGTTTATCTGTCTAATAATACAAATCTAAATGAGACAAGTGACAATAATAGAAGGCTTCACGGAAGTTAGTGTAATGTGTTGGATTGCTTCCTGCCAGACAGACAGACAGAGCAGCCTTGATACAGTTAAGGGTTATATCGAGAAACATCAGTATGCTCTTATTTCCATAAGCAAACTTGGTGTGCATGTACCATGTGGAAATTTTATTGGACAAGACAACAGTGCATTGGAAGGGATTTTTGGTTTTGGGGAGGATATTTTGGTGATTTTATAATGAGGCCAGGGGGCAAGTGAGTTGTTGAAAGATACTCGGTGTCAGATGGACCCTGGATCTGTTACAGGGTTAAACCTTCCCCGACTGCTCTGTGACCATCACATAGATATGGGCTTAGTTTATATGTTGAGTTTTGTGGTTGGAAGTAGTACAAAATGGAGCCAGAAGGGCACACCATAACTTCAGCTGGAATCCTTTCTGGTGTGGATGAGTTTTCATTCTCATGGAATGAGGAAGGGAAGGGGCTGGCTTTTGTTTCAGCTCACGGCTGGTGCACTCAGCTGGAAAACAAGTATTTGGTTCCCAGCTTCACTGTGGATTTCCCGTGAGATCTTCTGGAAGCCGCATAACCCTTCTGCAGCTGAGATGAGAAAGACGATGCATAGCTACTTCATAGGGATATTTGGGGGATTAATACATTCACGTTTGTCAAGCTGTTGAAGATCTTTGTATCAAAGAGGCTGTAAAGATGGGAAATATTATTGCTTGTTGTCATGTGAGTTTGTTTACTAATGCTTTAGGGCTTTGTTTTCAAGGCATCTCAAAGCATGTTTCTTTTTTCTTTTGCAAACTGTAGCCTGGATTTCTTTTAAAACAGGTAAGATTTCTGAGAGCTCTTTAAATTAACTTTACAAGTATGCGCCAGTATTGAACATCCAGGCAGATGCCATGCAAAGCTGAGACTGAGCTTTAATCACCCAGTGTCCCATATATTGGCCTTTCCATGGAAAGTATGACTGCAGGGCCCAAACTTTGGGATGATTGCCAGAACCCGCAGGCCATCCCCCGGCACACTGCAGGCTACAGCAAAAGCCATTAGGCTCATGTTTTCTAAGGACCAAGAAAAGGACCAGGAGCAATGCAGATGTTATTACATCTGCAGTAGGACAGATGCAGTCTCGCTGAGCAGGTGGGATCCTGGTGCTTGTATTGCTCATTGTCAGAAAATTTCCCCGGGTTGATCAAGTACAACACAGGACTGTAATTTTATATATCAAAGCTAACTAGCTTTTCACCTGGTAAGTAGAAGTAATAACAGTGCCATAGTTGCTATTTACCTCTTTCAGTAGGGGATTTCTAAAGCCCTGTATGAAAGGGATCATTAGCTTATTTTTGAGATGAGAAAATCAAGTCGCTGAGTGAAGAAGTGATTTCTCTGGGCAGCCAGCAAGCTGGGGATCGGACCCTGTTTCTGCAGACCATATCTCAATGGTATCAAAACTATCTCAGTACAGCATATGGATAAAACCTGCTGCTAAACGTTGTTCTGCTTTTAATCCTAGCCTCAGTGTGGAAAGTAAGTTTTTGCTGTGTTTCTGTGTTAATCCTTGCAGCTTTCAGCCGTGCCCCAGTCCCCATGGCTGTGGTCCGAAGGGAGCTGTCCTGCGAGAGTTACCCCATAGAGCTTCGCTGCCCGGGAACAGATGTTATCATGATCGAAAGTGCCAACTACGGGAGGACTGATGATAAAATCTGTGACTCTGATCCTGCTCAGATGGAGAATATCCGCTGTTATCTGCCAGATGCCTATAAGATTATGACTCAGAGGTATAGTATTTAATATTGTTTGTTTGCTGACTGTTGGTTTTTTAATCCGGTATGTACACACCAGTTTGTGTGTGTGTTTGCATAAGAAAATGCAGGTACTTAGTCTGCATGTGCACAGAATTACAGCTATCATTGCTAAACTGTGGGTTTAACAGAGCTGGGTTAGCATCACACAGTATAAATAACATTTGCTGTAAGTACTACTATCTAATCAGTCATCTTGATACTCACTGTGTCCCAATTTTATCTCTGAAATTACCTAAATATGAAGGCTCTTAATGAACATATAAGTGAAGTCTTTCTCAAATGCACGTTCACTGTTTTTTGTGCTGTGTTCAAACAGATGGCAAATAATCTTTAAATAATTAATATTTTGTGTTCAGAATAACATTTACATTTTTCAAAATGCAAAGAAAAGTCTCCATCATTCATCGTGTTGCCAGGCTTTGTTTTAGGGAGGATCTGAATTCCCAATCAAGGACTCACATTCACGTTGGTTTTGCAGAAGACTTGCTAATTTTCTGTATAATAACTATTGCTGTTAAGTGTGGCTGCTGCATCAGGAAATGGTAACTGAGATGCATGCCACATAGACAGACTCCTGTATTGCAGAGCCAGGGCCCAAAAGTTTATTCCAGCCTAGAGGTATACTGATTATGGAAGGCCTTTAACTGTTGCTGAATTTTTCAGGGTATTTTCTGGCACAAGAGGTGTTGTGGGAAGGATTCGTAAGCCACAGTTCTTGACATGTAATTGCATTCAGTACATTTCTCCTAATAACTACACATGAATAATTATTCAGTGCATTTGGCTGTTAATTAAGTAGTAATAAAAATTACTATTTCAGGGTATTAATAATGGTATTGACATAGGCAAAGTGTTGCTAATTGAAGTCATGACAACAGTGTTTGCATGGTGACCTAATGGCTAAAGCAGTGTAAGGTTTTAATGGAGTATCTTGCTATTGTTTGCTCTCAGACATTTTGCACTAAAAATGGAGTTGTGTGAGCAACAGAAGAGAAAGCGTGAGTTTCATCTATATTTGACATGCTAACGGCTATTTTTGAGCTCCTTTTAGAATTGCTCCACGTCAAGGATTTAGATCTCAAAATCCTGAGAGGTCTCATGAAAAATGTCCTTGTCGCTGCATATGGCTCCTATAAGCCCATTCTTTAAGTTAAACCTCCTTGCGTAGCTGGTTGAAGTCTTGTTTTGTAGGATTGTGCTGGTTACATTTTCAAGACAAGCAAAAAGGGTAACAACACGCCATCAGCCAGTCCCTTGGATTCGGCATGGTTTTAGTGGAATTACTGTAATTCTCCTGTTCAGGTTGTTAGTGGCTTCAAGCAGAAACCCTTAATCCTCTGCATATTGGCAGAATAAAACCATGTCATCCCCTTTGTGGGCCATTACAGAGTACAAAGTATTAATATTTTTATATATACGTAGTAATGTCCTCCAGGCACTAACTTCCAAGCCAAATGCAGACCTCTGCAATCTTCTGGTCAGTCCCCACGTGTACCAAGCCTGCAATAAACATTAGCCCTTTGGTCAGGGAGGGCACATAATCATGTTGTGGGCCCACAGTGCTGGGATGAAAACTCATGTTGATTACTTGGCTCCAGATACCATCACTGCGGACTCAAATGGCTTAGCAGAGAGTTAGCAGGGAAGCGCATCTCTGGGGCAAAGCATCTCTGTTTTTCCATTTGGGAAAGAAAGTGGTGCTGCAAAAGATGGCCACTGAGGGGGAAATTTCTTGCAAGGGAAAAGCAAATCCCTGCTTTCTGAATATTAATATCTGTGGGGCCTTGCCTGATGCTATTTATCAGTGAGGAGGCTCAGGAAAGGGTGGTGGCTCTTTCCATTTAAGGCATTTGATCAATTTTCATGAAGAAGCGTGCAATCATGTTATTAATTAGGTACTCTTGAGTTTCTTGGAAATAAATATAACCTGGTTCTAGTTAAAAGGCAGGTTAAAAAGGGGAAAATACTCTACTTCGCATTTTTATGTCAGTCTCATTTCTTTTTTTAATCTCCATTTATTCAAAGAGTTGAAACAATTTAAAAATAAAACCATTAAAATGAAATATGTTCTTAAGATGCAAACCAGTCTGCCAGCTCACAGCTCTGAGTACGCCTTATAGCTGAGCCTCTGAAAAAAAGCACTTTAAAAGGAAAATCGTGACAGCCTAGTAGTTGTGGCACTAACTATGGGATTTTCTTCTGAAAACCTCTACCTGCAAAATTAATGAATTCAGCAGTATTTGGGTGGTTTCGCAGATGAATGCAGGCTTTAATACAATGAGCTTGCCTTTGCTAACGCTGTGGGGTGGGGAATCAGCTGCTGGGAACTAAAGATCCTCATGGCAGTATAACCTGCATGGTAATCGAAGCTGTCTGCATATGGAAAGAAAAATGATATGCGCAGTGCATGCTTATTATGCATTGATTAATTATTGCATTCATAAATACACAGTCCCGTTGTAGCTTTTATAATAAGTTGTCTAACTGCTGGCAGTTTTTAATCAGCAACACTGTACAGCCAACTTAGACACATTATGGCATGGCTGTGGGGAGGGGGAGAGGGAAAGGTGGGAAGAAAAGTATGTGTGAGACAGAGATGTTTGTTGTTAGTAAGTGAGCTGAGGCTGCGAGTGAGCAGATTTATGGCAGATATTAGTGACTGCTCCCCCAGCCCACCCTCCCCCCACCAAAAAAAAAAAAAATTGAGCTAGTATGTTTCTTTCTTCTGTGTGTTTATTTAAATTAATTTTGCAGACGAGTACGTGGGGTTATTTTGAAAGGGAAAGGCATAAATCTGATGGTGTGTTTGTGGAGCCCCCTGAGCAGAAGGACACAAGGAGTTCTTACTGCAAGCATTGCCCTGAAAATCTCTAAAATCTTCAGAGTATTGCTCTAAGTAAAGAACGTTTAAACAGCTTGTAGAGAGGTATTTTATAGGAAATTAAATCTCTGTGGCCTATTTTGTTTTTTAACTTTCCAGCTCTTCCTTCAAGCATTCGAGCAGCAGCTGCCCATAAAAGCTCAGGAAGAGTGCTTTATGGACTGAAGTTTTTCTGATATGATTAGAGAAAAATGTATTTTGTAGCATGTTTGCTTTGGAGAAACATCTTTTCGAGGGCTGTAACAAACAATTAAATTCTAACCATGCCCATTGTAAACTGTGTGCACTGTACCATGGGAGACTTCACTATGTCCTCCCTTGAGCAACTGTGCTGCAAAATTAACATATCATCCATTCAAACAGACGGGGTTCTCTGCGAACAATAGGGAAAAGCAGCCTTCTATTCCCGTAAGAGTTGCCTTTGTTTTTATAGTGTTAACACTGCCATTTAATCTATTAAAAAACACCCCAAAGGAAAAAAAAAAAAGTTTTCAGCACGCTCTCTTGAATTCCTTGTGGATGCTTTCCACCAAGGAAATGCCCAGCTCAGAAAGACAAAAATCTGTGTATTACTTTGTGCATGCTGTGGTTTCACTACAAGTCAGTGGAGTTAGTCACCTCGTAAAAGTGCCCCACAAATTTAAGCCTGCAACATGGGCAAGGGAGTTAAGTATTTGGTTGCCTACTCCTTGATTCAGACAACTATGCTAGCGTGTGCTTCTTTTTAAGGCACATGCTTAAGTGTTTTGTGGAATGAAGACCTGCCCATCTGCTTTCCTGGGTTGAAGCCAATGGAAGGAAGAAGATGGGTGGATCAGGTTTTGCATGCACGTTTACAGAACTGTGCGCTGTAGATACCACCTTAGTGTTTATTACTAAGCTCCTTATCCTTTCCTGTAGGCTTTAACCTTTTGCCACAGTAGAGCGTTGCAGAGCTCTTGTGGGCCAATATTGCCACTTCTGACTTGGGGATGAGGGCTGAAAACTGCTCAGCTCTCCCCTCTCTTCTCCCCTGAAGGGAGCACTTGACCCATTTTGTGTCCCACAGGCAAGACACCTCTTGCCCAGAGCTTCCCGCTGCTCTGAGGACAGATAAACTGTAGCTCCTCTGGCAGAGGATGTGTAGCCCGCACAGTGCAGTGGGACATGTACCCCCTGCTCTGCTGCAGCTGGCCATGGTGCCATCTGCCCCCAGCAAAGCACCCTATTGCAGTACTGGTCAGGGCCTGGCAGGTGAGTGCTGCAGCTCTGCTAGTCTCCTCTGCTGGGTGAGCAGATAGAGAATTTCTAGTAGCTCCGTGGGAGGCACAGCTGGGAGGTCCTAGATGCCCTGCCGGGCTGCAGTTGCTTAGCTGGGCTAGTTTCCTTTAGGTTCGAGTCTAATTGTGTGGTTTGTCCCTGTGGTTTCAGTGTTGGCATCATTGATGAAGCCTGCAGGTCAAGACCTAGAGTTTAAAAAAAAAAAAAAAAAAAAAAGTGCAATTAAGAGTGTCAGACTGTTGTTAGCTGCTTGATGCTTTCAGGTTTCCATTTAGCTTCATCAGAGGGCCTGATCTTTTTACCTGAGGAGGGGCACTCACAACTCTCCTGGTAGTCGGAAGGATGGTGGCAGGCACTTTGCACAGGGTGGGTGAGAAGAAAGAAATTGTATGAACCAGCTTGCATTAAACTGCAAAGATTTTTCATCTCCTGAAGGGCTGTGTTTTGTTAATGTTTTTGGTTGATGACCTGAAAAATGCAGGAGTCTGAAACGAGTGCCATTATTATTGTAATAATATTGCATCTCATGGTGTGCTGTTATTGATGCTGTCAGCACCTGTGATTTTCAAGACAATTCTCAAATGCCAGTGATCTGCTCTTGCATTGGGAAATAAATAGGCAGGGTTATCCATATTTTACAGATACGATAATTCACGTTAATTGATGATGAAGTGGCCACTGGTTTTGATCACACCAATTTTGAGATGTTCTCAGAGTCTTTTATATTAAGTAGCTTGTCCTGGTGCATGTGGGGAGGATGTGCAGGACAAGGAGAGCTGCAGACCTGGAGGATCTGTAATGACGAGGCTGTCAGTAGCACTGAATGAGCAGACTTCCGCTGAATTGCAGCATAGTTGTGTCAGGCTCTATAAAATTAATGGCATATTTCTCAGAAAACAGCCCCCTGCTTAGACGTTGTCATCACCTCTGACTCAGAAACTGAATGCCCCATTTGGTAGGAACCCCTCCACCTTCTCCTGCATCCTGAGTACATTTTGTGAAGACTGCCAAGATACTACTCATTTTTCTAAATTTGTTATCACACAGATGGCATGGGAAGTGCATTTCTGAAGGACTGAGACGTTGCAGTGGGAAGCTAGGCTCTTCTCTTTCTGGGAAGCATAAGTCTGGTGCTTTGAGATCGCCACATGAAAAGCACCAATATGGAAAAATGCTAATATTTCAGTTAAACATTAGTTTCTGTAAACAGTAGAAATGGACAGGGACTACTGAAGCTCACATTCCCTGGATTCTGATTTTAAAGGCTAGAACACAAGGCTCACCACTTGGTTAAAGAATCTATTTTCTCACCATGCAGAAAGATATTTTAAAATGAAGGAAAGTCTACTAATCTCATCTGCACCTTGACCCTGGGACAAGGGCTCGTACACTATTACAAAGAGGAGAAAAAAAAAACCAAAAAACAACCCAGTAAGTGCTAGTGGAGCAGTGTGCACTGAGCTGTTGAATGACTCTAAAAAAGGTCGCTACTTCCCAGCCTGTACAGTCTTAATTTATCCTACCTCTTCCTTCCCTGAAAATGCTGTCAGACCCAAGCAGAGGAGTAAATTCTAAAAGCAACAGCCCCCTGGAATTGCCCTGGTACCATAGTAAATCAGGGCTTGTCAGCCCAAGCGTCTCATCTGATTGCAGCTGCCATGGTAACAGATGATGAGGAGGAAGTAGTTTCTGAAGGTAATTAGGTTCCAAACCATCGAAGGCTCTGTAGATCAAAAATAATGCTTTAGGCTTCCCCGGGTACCAATTGGTAGCCGTGGCCAGCTATAAAACACCACACTTAAAATAAATAAATAAATAGACAGTTGAATTGTGCTGTGGCTTCTGGGTTTTGGTTGCTGTTAGCACACAACTCCAATGTGCTATCATTTCAGAAAATCCAGACTTGAGCTGAGAAAGCAATGTGGCCAAAGGGAAAGGCCTCCTTGAAGTGCGTAGGCTAGAGGAAGCTGGGGAAATTCATCATTGCTGTTTTCTAAGAACATTTCAGTTTGCCAGCTATGTTGTTTTGTTTCATTTCATTTTTTTCCCCCTCACTGGCCTTAACTGACAAAGAGAAGACATGGGATAATCTCTTGGATAAATCATGTCTTGAAGTGGCCTCAGAAATGCTGAATGCACGATGTGCTGAAAACCATGCAGGGAAAATCCAGGTTTATTACTCCATCCATTACTTTACTAGTGTGAAAGTGGTCAGCTCCAGCCTGTCAGAGGGAACGGACTGGCCGGCCCTTGGCAGCCTGCCGTGTGTAGCTTTTGCCAGTGGGAGAAGACCTATGTGAAGCATGCTCCTGTCATCTGTTTTTTTCTGAATGTTTGAGGCTCGTTGGGAACAGCAGCTACTAATGTGTACGCAGGGGGGAAGTGTTGAGCAAAGATGGAGACATTGCTGACAGTGGTGTCCACCATTTGAAACGTGTACTGCATTTATTACCATGTTGCAGGAGGTGGGTGCAAGCACATAGAAAACCTTCCTGTAACTGCAAGGAAGGGCGATCAGGGAAGATGCAGCTCTAGGCCCTCGAGTACTATTCTCTGCTTTTACTGAAACAAGTTTTGTACCTTGAAAAGCATTATCCAAGGTGCCTGAAGAGCAAAGTTTAAAGCGAGGCATCTGCATGCTGCCCATGGCACTTCCTGCCCGTTGCCTATATTGGTGAAGTGATGAACATCGAAGATGCTTCTGCTCAGTCTTCCTACACCTTCAGTCTGCCTGAATGTGACAGCCTTACAAGGCCATCACGGGGCTTGCTCTTCAGATGCTTGGCCATTTTGTCACGAGGCTTAAATTGATTTAGAGCATTGCAAGATAGTGTATAAGGTTTATTCAGGCTAAGTAGACTTATACTGTTTTAAGATTACAAAGAAATAATTTGGTTTGAGTATAAGGATACATGCATGCTCCTTCTCTGGTTAGTCTTCTGGCTAGAAATAATGGCTAAAGGGCTGTAAGGTAAGATGACTTTGAAGTAATGCATCTATATCAGTTTCTTTTGCTTTTTTCTTTCTTCTTGTACAAAAGAGCTCAGTTAGTCTGTGCCTGAGGTCAAAACTGGGTTTATATGCAGGGGATTGTCTATTCTCCAAGATGTTTCAAAGCTTTCATTCAGCACATTTTTGACTGCATCGTTTGTGAAATCTTTGGAGCTTGAACTCCGTATTCCGTTCCAAGACGTGTAAAACCAGTGCGGGCTGATACCACACCCTTTCTGTGTGTATGCCTGGGATTTCTGTACTTCTCTGCAGGGCTGGAAACACTCACTGCAGACCTCAGTCACCTTTGCATGCTTGCAGTTTGGCATCCACAATGTAGCTTTTTATTTTGTGTGATCACTCTGCTGATACCAAATGCAGACAGGCAAAAGGTAGGTGTTAGGTACAAACCATTTGCTTGCCAGTATGGACTGATGCAGGCAATGTTCCTGGATCATCAGTTCAACACGGTCCTTAAATTTATGTGTGAGTTTTGTTAGTGGGATGAACTGAAGTTTATTTCAACCTCTTTGGGGAAAGGAGGGATAGAATGGCTTTTATCGGAAGCAGTGACCCAAGAAAAGGTTTTGCTGCCATTATAATTCAGGAGAGGGAATTTATGTATCAGTAAGCAAACTGCATAAGAGATGCTGGGCCGCATCTGTGATGTAAAGGAAGGGCAGGATATGGAATTTATGATTAGAGCCATCTTCTATGCATTATGCATAAGATAATACATTGGTGTCAGTTATATACAGTAGAAGCCTTAATTCAGCTGGAGTCCTGCTGACATCGTAAACCGGGAGACAGCGAGTAGTTTATGGGCAATAGTAGAGCCTCCGGACTGAATTATGGCCTCGGCATTCAGTCTGTTACTGAGAGTTGCAGTTTGTAGTAGGCAGTATATTACATGCTTTTACCCAGAGTAGGACCAGTGACAAAGAAGGAAAAACTTTACTGCAGAGACACTGAGGAATGGGAGATGGAGTTACGGGCAAGAGAACTGTAGAAAACTATAAAACTAATGCAAAGGAAGAAGGGAGGATTTGGAGTTGACCAGAAGATAAGATGCCAGAACGGGAGTAGGGTTTCCCCACTGGTCTGCCCCCGTACCCTGTCCTGCCTGCCTCAGGGCAGGATGCATCATCCCTTAGTGGGCAGGGACTGTCTCTGCCACCCCCACACTTTTTTTCATCTTGATCCCTCATAGTTAGAGATGGGCTTTCACCCCAGTGCCCAAGATTTTAATTATTCTTTCTAGTTTTTCTTTGTTAGCATTAATAGCAATTGCTGGATATTCTTGCTGTCCATATAAATGGCCAAATGCTTTCTGAATCTCATCAAGTCCCTGGTCATGATGACTTCCAGGAGCTCTAAGTCCAGCAGGATAATAGCTTATTGTGTGAAAAATGATTGCTTTTTGTCAGATTTTAATTTCATTGCCATCCCTCTTCAGACTGTGAAGTTAGAGGCATCCAAGCTACCTTTTCCATTTCTGTTCATTAGCTTCTACGCATTTGTCATGTTGCTTCTAACTTAACTGCTCACCAGGAGAGAAAGTTATGATCTTTCAAATATTTCTTCTTATGGGAGTTGTTTTGGGTTTTTGTTCTGAGCGTGTGAAGGTTCTTGTTGTTTTACCCTGAATACCCTTTAATTCTGTATTGCCATGTTTGAAACAAGATCAGCTGTACAGCGTTCCATTTCAGGCTGCATCACTTACGTATATAAAGGCAAGATGTTATTTTTTGATTATTATTTGCACTTTTCTTCCCCTCCCGCCCCGTGGAGTCTACTCAAATGCTGAAGGTTTTCTTTATTTTAAGGAAAACCAAAAGGACAGAGGAGGGAGGAAAAAAATCATTTGTGATAAATTTGAGAGTTTGAGGCCATTTCTCTTTGGAAAGCCTGCTTCCTCTCTTCCTTTCCCTGAATGGCTTTGAATTACACAGAATGTCCCATTTGACTCAAGAGTATTACAAACCACACACATATAATTACGTCCTTCCCCAAAATGCCTGTTCTGTTTCTGATAAATTATTAGCTCTCTTGGTCACTTGAAGCAGATTGTTCCACTTAAATGATTACAGTGGTGCCCAGCTAACACTGATGGAAAGTAAAGTTTGGTTCTCGATGCTAATACTAGCAAATATGTGGAGTAAAGTATAAAAGCAACCATTAGGACGTAGCGAGCAAGGTTAGTTCTGGAAAAAAAGTAGTGCTTGTTGCCGGTGTCCAAGGTCTGAATCATGCATATCAGAGCACTGTGCTCTCATCAGGGATGTTGGTGGACTGGAGATGTGCTCAAATTGGTACTTGGAGTGATTTTCCCATGGGTAATGGAGAGTTGCATGTACAAAGGCAGATGAATAATCTTCACTGTTGATATTTGGGGGAGCAGGGGAGAAATCTTTAGGATCCCACTAAAATCTGCCTCTCTCAGAAGTGTTCCTTGGCACCCTTTTGAATTACTGCCAAGGTTGCCGACAGCTGAACACAGGCATCTAATATCTGAGACACATTGAAAAAACCCAAACGCCTTAACTATATATACACACAAAGAATATAGGTCACCTTAAATGCAGTGGATTAGTCTCAGCTCTGGAAAATCAATTTCAGTTGATTAGTTGCACTTGTAGCTAGATGTAAAGAGTTAAAGCCAGGTACCAAATAACGCAGGGTAATGGCTGTCATGTCAGGCTGCGATCCAGGAAACACTTTGATGCTTGTGTAACACCATGCACGTGACAGGAGCTGCCTGAAGTCAGCGTGGAGGTAGAAGTGTTCCAGGAGATCTCCGCAAACTGTTTTTGTGGTCTGGATGTCATCCAGGTGGCAAAAGCACCCAATGGGTCATCTCACCAAGTTGCTGGAAGTCAAGGGAACCTAAGGGCAACTAAACAGCCACATACTTTGCCACAAACTGCGCACGTGAGTGGGTTGGCAAGCCAAGGGTAGATTGCGGCCTAATCACCACTTCCCCCATTTGTAATGACTGCAGTCTTCTATGCCCAGAGGTTGCTGAAGTGAAACTGAAGCTGTAAACACTTCTCAGTTGTTTAAAAAATGAAAGTACTCTATAAAGAGTGAAGAAAGAGGAAAAGGGTGGAGATTTTCTTTTATAGTGCTTAAAAGGCACCTCATTGCCTCAGCTTACAGATTCAGTGCCAATTGACAAAGCATCCCCCAAAGGTGTTTTTTGTCAGGAGACTTTGGGTGGGACTAGAAACCTCCTATAACTATAAAGTATCCTTCAGGAGGACCTGTATATTTCTGCTAGAATTAACAGTAGGTGAAGTAAATTCCTTTATGTCTTAAGAACCTTTCCCTGTAGCTCAAATTGTGAGGGTTTAAACCCCTTAAAAGTACCCAGCCAGGAGCCCGACTCCCACTGAACCGGCAGAAGTCCTTAGTTCCTGATGTCCAGAAATTTCTTTTGGAAATGGAAGTTTACCGTGAAGTGGCTCTAGTGCCTTTTAATATTTTGCTCATGATCTAATTTGGATCTTGAGTATACCAATTTGGAAATAGCCTGCCTGACATCAAGCTCCGAGTTTTTAAACTTGTATGGTTTAATAAGATTAACTTGCTGCAGTTCTGATACAGTCTTCAGTGAAAGCTTATTCAAATTAAGAATCAGTCAGAGGGGAAGTAGCCTCAAGCATAAAGTAGGAGTGAGGTAGTGCCAAAAATTGGGGCTCTGAGAGGCTCTGTTGTCTCACCCTTCAGTGAGAGCAGAAACCTTTAGCTGCCAAATTAATGCACTAAGGGGAAAAAAAGGCATAATTAAGAGATGAAAAACAAATATTCCCTTTTTCATCTGTCTTCTTTGGAAATGTACACAGATATGCACACATAGAAACAGATACATAGTTAAAAAACTTTCATTTTTGAGACTCTAGAATATGTATTAAAGTATGTGGCAACTGGGTACTTCCTTACATGTCTGCTTGAATTATCAAGAATAATTCGCAAAGTAGAGCATGGCCACTAAAATGAATGAATAAATAAGTGAGTTTGAGGAGTATTCCTGCCAAATCTGTGTTTTGAAGCTCTTCTGCCTAAAAGAATTAATTTGTGTCTTTTAATCATGTTAGTTTCTTCCAGTGTTTCTTTGCATTTCAGCAGCTAAGCATCTCCACCATGAATTTAATTTTCTCAGCGTTGGTATGGGAAATCCTGATTGTGTAACCTTTTGACCCAAGGTTACATCTTAATCCCCTTCCTCCTAGGGGGACACCCTCAAGTTTGGCAAGTACTGTGCAATTTTCAAATGTGTACCATATTGATAACATGTATATGGTATCGGGGCCCTTCTGGTTCTGATTTGAATTCTGCGCATGCCGGGCATTTTTTCTTCTTCCATGAAGAAGAAAATTCTCAGCAGAGTTTCCATGCATAATTTCATTCCACTGTTTCAGCAGGAATAAGGCAGCTGTGAAAGAGGAATATGAAATCAAGAGCCCATCACTTTTTGAATATCGCAAATTTTATTAAGGTTGTTATAGGAAGGAGGAAATCTATAGGACAGATAGGACTTTGGTCACAGTCCAGTGTTGCTCAGCAGTGCTCAGCTAGAAGAGAAACAAAGCTGCAGTGGCTGCAGTGCTAATTTAAAGACATGCTTAGCATTGGCAGCAGGAATGGCTGGAGTGCTTAGTCATGAGTAGGATTCCCTGGGGTGAACATTGGGTAGTTCTGAAATCCCTGTGCTGTGACAAGAGCCATTGTCAGCCATTGGTTACCCAGACCTGGTCCAGGGAAGGTCTTAACTAGAACAAAATAGTACAAAAATGTTTTGACTGCACAGGAAAATAAAAGATTATTGAGAGACTGAGATTTGCAGGGGTATGTCCTTTGTAAAGGTGATAAAGTGTGCCTGTCCTGCCTTCTGCAGCAGTTAAAAATATACTGAAAAGCAAATTGGTCTTCTGCTAAAGTTGGTTGCCATATGACATAGCCTGGGTGTCTCTGTATGGATAAAGCTATTGCAGTAATAGTTAATTTGCTTGCAGAGCAAAGAGTAGCCAGTAAATTTTCTTTCCGTAGGTTGGCAGACGTGTAAAAAATCTAGTTTGGTTACATTAAGTATTTCTTCTGTGCTCTTTTCCTCTTCCAGATGGCTATTGCCAAAATAGACAGTATACAGTATGATGTTTTAAATATATGCATTTCTTTAACGTGCAACATTTGGCTTGTTTGTATATACATCTAGGTTGACTGCATATATGTAGAGAGTGATGTACATATGAGAAAGTACAGCAACACGTGCACTGAAAAATAGCAAATGACAGCCTTTTTTTAAAAATGAAACTTCACAATTCTTGCCTGTCACGTACACAAAAGTAGAATTGATTTAAAATCAAGAAGGAAGGCAAAAGCAGCTCATCGTCTCTTCAGATAATTAAAACCAGCATCAACATCCAGAAGACCCCAAAGGTGTTGCAGCATACTAGCAAATCCAGATTGTTTTATGAGATAGATATATATATATATATTTGTTGGTCATTTGTGATGCATACATTTGTTAGTCATTTGTTTTTCTTCAAAACTGCAAAGCAAGCAAGAAAGTTGCACTGCCCTGGATGTCAGTAAAGCCTGTGCTGCTCCACCACACATAATGCTGAAAAATTGCTGTCTTAATAACCCACACAGGTGTTGTGACTTTCAGCTCAGCACCTCCAAACTTTTATGACTCCTAATCAACGAACTTGCACTGTGACCATATATCCCACTTTTGCCCACGGTGCATAAGACCGTGGTGGGCAAATGGGGTCCAAGGGAGCTGGCTCCATAATATAGCCAAGAATTTAGCCTTTGACTTTCAACCGCTTAAATTTTTCCATCTTATCCAAGCTTTTTGCTTTATTGTCATCTTATTATCATCTCATTATTAGGCAGTGAAGGAAGCTGTAACTCTTGCTTTAATACTGTTTTCTCCTGGCTTTATATCTGCTGGATTTCTTCTTTCTTCCTAGGAGCTTCTCAGCGTCCTTTTGCTCCCAGGTGGTCACTGTGTTTTCTCTGTAACTGTGAAACCTGTGGTGGTGTTGCTTATTTCTAAGTAATCCTTGTATCTTTTTTTTATGTGGTTGCAGGGACTTTTATTAGACTGTGTGGAAGTCTAGGTCCTGAACTGCTCTAGGTGAGCTGCACTTTGCTGGCTGCAGTTGGAGCATCCTGATTTGGAAGTGCTGAGGATCTGCCGTGTTCAATACAGCCTTTGTGTGGCTGCACCTGCAAATGCCTTCTGTGGAGATGGCACCACCAGGGAGGGCGGTTTCTATTTTCAGTGACTTCCTACGACCAGCATTATATCAGGAAGCAGATGGGTAGGCTATCTTCACATTCAGGTTTGGCGGCACTGAACAGGCAATCTGTATCTTGGTGGGGTACGTTGCATAACTGGAGAAGAGGGGGGTTTCTGTGAGGTTGCACAGTCACCTGGTACGGAATTAAGTTAGTATTTTACAAGGTTTTTGTTCTGTGGTGCCAGCGGTAGCAGATAATCCGTGTTCATATTCCTGGCCTTGGGCTGAGATGGTGAAAACCCCGAGCGTGGAGGCTCTTCCTGCCATTTCAGCTCAGCTTTGAGTAAGCAGTCATGCTTCACTGAGGCTCTAAATAACTTGAGATGGTGTGCAAAGTAATCTAAGCAGCAGAGCAGGGTGAGAAGTACAGGATTGTATGCGCAGGGAGCAAAACCACATGAGTTTATACCTTGGGAAGTGTTGGCCATGGTCAATGACGTTTCTAACAATGTTCTGGAGCATCAAGAGCCTGATTCTGGACGGTCCAGGGTAATTCAAAGCACTGTTGTGCGTTAGTGGCATAGTTCAACTGAGAACATTTCCTGAGTCTCACTGGTCATCCTTGTGAGTAAATGTTTGCAGGATCCAGCCTGTCACTTTTGAAGGTCCCTTGCTGCAGATATCAGGAGGCCACAGAGAGGACAAAGAAGGAAGAGAAACATTCCAGGCGATGGAGAGAATGAGGAGCATTTTAGAGTTAAACCTTAATTTAAGGAATTGGCTTTTTTCATCATGTAGTAAATTCATTAGTCATGTACAGCGAGGAAGTTGATTTATGGCTGTTAACTATATTGAACTGACGAACGTAGCTTCTTGAAATTTAGTGGCCAAAATTAAGGCCTCTCCAGGCATTAATAGATTAGACCGCTTAAAACAATTTAATTATTTATCCTGTGCAAATGGGATAGGATATTTCTAGAGTGATGCCTGTATTGCTTTAGACATATTTTAGTATACATGTGATTAAAGCTCTGTTTGTAATTCCTACTAATTGACTAATGGCATGGAGTCGTGGAGGATGGGAAAGACCTTGGCTGAGGCTTAAGAATTTTTAATTTTGGGGACTTTGGAGAGAAAAAAAAAAAAAAGTATCTCAGTCTGGTTAGAGCGAATGCTCTCTTCTCTGCTTCTCATAAACTCTGTCAACATCTGTTTGTAAAGGAGTTAAAGGAGCAAAAAGGGAGGCTATTAATAGCACAGTATGTCTGCATTAAAACACAGTATTATGCGCACATACTGCTATTTTTAGTGCTGTAGTATGCGGATCAAGTGATGTCATGTCGTGATAGGCTCTGCATATGCATAACTCCCCACCTGGAGACTTTAAAACATCAGTGTATTTTTTTGTGAGCTATCATGTCACGCAGTCGTATCATCTCCAAAAAAAATGACTGTGCTGTAAATGGCTCGTCCTTAAGTGCTATCCTACCCACAAAGAGAAGGAAATAATTAAGATGACATGAATTATGTAAAACAGACTTGAATAAAGAGTGACAGAAGGGCTGGCTTTGACAGCTGGATGTTAAATGAAATTTGTTTCTGTTGTTATAGATGCATAGACTGTTTTTAAATGTATAATTTATTTAGATTTATTTAAGGGGTAGAGGAAAGAAACAAGAAATCCCTGATGCGGAGAATTGAAATAATGAGTTGTTATACACACATAAATAGTCATTACAAAATACTTTATTGGTCTATTTTTGCTGTATTTATAAGGGCATTTTAAGACTCCTTGAGTCTGCATTTTACATGCACACAAATACATGCTGCATTTTACCCAGCAATCCTTATTGCGTGCTTAATTGAGTTAATAGCAGAAAGACACGAATACTCCTGACTGCTCCAGCGTGGCTCTTGGGAGAGAATGAATTTTTCATCTTTTCCAAAAGAGAATTTATCCTGAATGGCTGTATCTCAGACTGTGTTTTATTACTCATACCTTTAAGGAGGCCAAAGCTGTAGGTGTGGGAAGGCTTTTACTCTAAGCTGCAAGAGCTTTAGCTACGAAGTCGAAACACCTACGAAGAACTACTTAAGTTACATTATAAGGTGGGGGGCAGGGAGCAGGGGTGGGGGAAGAGGACCATTTTAAAAAAAAAGCCTTCAAATCATTGGCTGGGGTAGAACTGATCCTCTGGTTAAGATCTTATAGTGCTTTATCAATGTGTCTAGCAACACTGTGAACCAAGAATTTATGCAGTGAGGGGAGGAATGATTTCTTCTGGGTTTGTTAGACTGAGTCACGTCAGAACTCATCTACTATTTGCTCATGACTTTTCCATTTACACTATATGCGAATACATGCTATCACTATAAATTTAAATCGTTATAAAGAAATTATTTTTGAAATTCGGACTATTCAGCAACCTGTACTTATTTTATGGAGATTAAACTAGAGTAGTGCTTAGGACATGAGTAGACCTGAAGCAGGCAGTTGTGGTAAAATTTGCCTTCAGGGCAAATTCTTGCCTCTTATCTTCTCTGTTCCTTGCTGTCACTGACTTTGTAGGTTTCACCAGATATAATATTATGTATGTTGTTCTCTATTCTCTTTTTGGCATCCTAACACTGTGTTAGAACTCTTGGGCACCCTTCGGGCAAGTGGCAGAGGTTTCTGTTCTCCTAACCAGCCGCATTGCCAGTGCTGTGCTTTTGCTTTTCTCAGTGCAAACACCTTCTGGGGTTTTTAAGGCTTAAATATCGGTTTAATGTAGAGATCTCTTTTTTTCTGCCTGTCTGTGGCATTTACTTTCCTGTAAGTTGTTTGGAATGAATTGATGTCGCTGATCCTTCTGCTGATCCTTTTTTGTTGCAGATGTATTTGATGCCTTTGCTGCTGACAGCAGAATTGTCTGATAGTCTATATCTCTGGGTGATTGCTTAATTGCCTCTATGACACCTACAGTAGTATGGTGAGGAATTTGTCACTTTGGTCCTGAAAATCATAAAATGTGTGGTTTGCTCGCAAGTATTTTGTGGCACTTATGGAGAACTCAAAACTGAGCGTCTGTCTGTCCTATTTTTTGTATGTAGTCCCAAAGTTGCCTCCAAAGTTGCTCTTGTACAGTAAAACAGAGCTAATTTGCAGTTTGGTAGGCACACAGGCAGAAATGCTGAGGGACGGTGGCATCATCAAAAGCTCTGATGCCTTCTCCAGTGCAGACACACCATTGGTAAGCTCAACATAGGAAAGAGGGCAGCTTCCCACACCCTCCACTCCTCATCCCAATTCCACCCAGAAACATGCAGTGTGTGGGTCGCTGGGATAATTGCCATTCTCTGTCGTCCTAAAATGGAAAGCATATACCTACTCAGGTCAAGAATTAAGTTGCAATAACGGTATTTCATTGTTGTGTGCTTCTGTTGCCTGTATTGGTGACAGACAAATGAGATTTTCAGCAGGGTACTGAGAGCTGAGTTGTATGGTCAAGGCCTCTGGCATTTCTCGTTTTCCTACAATTTTCTCTCTTGTGTGCTTTCTCAGAAACAACCTGAAGAAAACAGACTTTCCCTCAGTTGAGGTGTGCAGTAGATTCTGTTTTCTGAAACAAGAAGCAGTGCCATTCAAGAAGTCTTTCCTGTCATGAGAAAGTTTCTTAGCTGTTTGTGTCTCTAGATCTATACCTAAATATAGAGGATTGATTGACATCTGAATGCAGTGTGAGAATTATTCTTTAATCGTTGTTTGCCTGATTATGTTATTTTTCGATGAAAACTGTTCTTTCAGCTTGTCAAGAGAGAAAGGCCACCTTGAGATTGTAGCCCTTTGGGCAATTCCCACAGGGCTCAAAGGAGGACTGTGTTTCTAATCATGAAATGCAGAGACTGTTGGCTGAGATTTTGTCCACCAGTGCCCTTTCTCCACAAGTAAATGCGTGCATTCAGGAGAAGCATGGATCCTTCCCATGCCAGAGATGATGACTTTGTACTAGGTGATCACAGTGCGGGGCATCAGCGGCATTGACAGCAGCTGCTCACAGATGGTACAGTGCAAGGGGAACCTCTCCCAGATCCTTGGCTGGGCCGTGTGGCTGCATCAAGGCAGCAGGAAAGTTTTGTCATCTTCACAGAAGGAGGGTTACTGAGACCAAACTGGACAGGAAAGCTGGGTGTGATAGGAATCTGCCACATCTTATGTGAAGTTGTATTTTGTCCCTTTTCTCTGGAATTTAAAGGCAGTGGGGTTTTGAGCTTATGGAGTGGCGAGTATTGAATAAAGTAAGGACAGAGCAATTTCTCCTCTGCAAGCCATTTTAATGTGTGCTTTGGGTCAATAGAAAGAATGAAATGCTTGTCAATGCAGAAATTCTGGGAAGAATGTGTTGGGGAGACTGACACTGTAGATACTAGAGGAATATATTTGTCTCTTGGCTCTCCAGAAGCCAAAAGATGGTGTGATTCAACTAACATAATAAAAAAAATGTACTAGCAGGTCCCATTCAGATTACTGAAGATACCTTTTGTGTGCTGAATCAATGTTTAGATGAGTGCTGTGAGCAGGGAGAAGTCCCCTGGATAGTTTTTTGCAACTATTACTGCCAATAACCTTCCGCCTCTGTTCAATTTTCTACTTCCAAGTTGCTTGATGTGGAAATGGGTGCTATATATTAATTTCAGCATTAATTTACACAGGACAGGTTACTTGTGAACAGTAAGTAAAATTCTATTTCCGAGAAATATTGGAAAACTCAGTGTTCATGACATTCTTGTGTATTAAAATACATGGTTACATCAATAGATGCCAAAACCCCATATTGGATGATCTGTAAAGCTCATTGGTATCCTTTCCACCACCATTAAAAAGCTAATAGGGAAGAATGGCACTGTCTCTATTAGCAGAGTCTTAATTTTAATTAAATGTTGCATCCTTTATATTGTTTAATGAAGATCTTTCTGTGCATAAAGGTTTGCATTTGTATCAGATAGCACTTTCACTTGACAAGTACTTTTGGGTCTTAGAGAAATTTTGATTGAAAAAAGCCTCCAAGATATTGTAAGCACCTTTGAGGGAGAAGAGATGTGCATGAAAGCCTGGTGAATGACTGGATCATCCTGTAGAGTGCTGGATCGTTTGGTTTTGTTGGTTTGGGTTTTTTGTGGGACTTTTTTTTTTTGGAGGGGGGTGCTGGTTTTACCTGCTATGTGCTGTGTACTAGCAAACTGAATTTAGAGAATGACGAGAGAGCAAGGCATGCAGAAGGCACAGCCTGGAGGCAGACAAATTTGGTCAGTATTAAGTGGGGTGATAGCAGGGATGGAAGTCTCTGTGATGGCTGAGAGAGATTTCTAGGAAGGTATTTTGGAAAGGAGCCTGGAGAGAGGCTCTGAGGAAGAAGAGGGGGGAAATGTTCTTGGGTGAAGGCAGAAGAGCTCACCAATATGGACGCAAACCTTGATGTGGATTGTCAGGCATCTAACCCAGTGATACTCCATGTCCTCTGGGGAACATGGAAGAAAATGGAAGCTGTCCCTTACTTCCATCACATCCCAAATTAGATTGTGCCCGTGGAGGAGATGTAATTTTATTATCTCCGAGAACCTCAGCATTGCTGACACACAGGAGTGGCTTCACAAGCATCCCTGTGACTTCACTGTGCATTCGTTACCCTGGCCCATTCTCCTGTCACGCCTCCCGCTTTCCAGTTGATAAGAGCCTCTGCCTTTCCATTTGGTCGATTAAATGCTGTAAATTCTGCGATGAGGGGCAAAGCATTAAATTTCTCAAGCGTGTCTGTGTGTCTTATCGTGGAGCCACTTCCATGTTGTTAACAGTATTTGATTCATACAGAAGGAAAATTGATGACCTGAATCCTCCTCACATAAGAGCTTCATTGTTAACATCTCTTCTTCTCAGTCACCCCCCCACTTTTTTTTTTTATGCCTTCCCATTCAATTTATCAAGCATGCTTTCAGCAATCAAAGGCTAGAAAATCGCTTTCATTCGTGAGGAAGATATTCTGTGTCATTTTATCAAGATGTGCAGTTCCTAATTCTCTGAAGAAAAGCTAAAGAAGCGGGGGCTGTAGCTTAGCACTGTCTCCCAAGTTGCGTTAACGGAAGATTGCAGCCAAGGTGACAACAGACCGTTCCCAGTAAAAGAAAGCTCCCTCACGTGCTCAAGGAGCCATGGGTAAAATAACCTTTCTCATTGCATCAGTGTTCAATGCCGAAATGCACAGAGTCAGCTCTGGCGCACAGTAAACTGCTTGGGGAGGAGGCTTTGAAATGCCTGACTTCGAAGCCATAGAAGGATTGTGGATTTAAAAGAATAAGGAATATCGAGGGAGTTGATAGATGAAAGAAAAAAGGCAGTAAAAACTGGTCAGGTGGCATCAACCCAAGTTCAAATAACCTCCTGCTTTACAGAGGGCAGAATTTCAGGTGGATTTTGTAGCCTGAGTTAGCTGGCTCTGTGTGGGCAGGCTGCTCTCACCATTAGTACAAACTGTATTTTGTTCATGCTTGTAAGATTGATTCTACCTCTTTGCTATTGCTTAATACAACTAGTACTGCTCCCCTGTTTATGTAGATCTGGTATTGGGACGAGCAGATTTAGGAAAATGTAGGAGTGATTAAGGATGCAGTTAGCTGTGGAATGGACCCACACTTAATTTTAAGTGTGTGCTCAAGAAGAGTCTGGAAGACAGGCTTGTTTGATTTTGTTTTTTAAATGAGGTTGAATAGGTGAATAATCCAACTGAAAACAACTTTTTGCTGTGTGCTTCTAGCAATGATACATGTGACTCTCCAGTGTTTTGAGGGATTTGGCATTTACTGTTTGTACAACCTCCGCTCTAGATGAAGAATGCTAGCATGTTTTTCGGCTCTGTTTTGACAACAAAAAGGGGAAAGGCTTGTCATTTTGGAAAGTAGCTTTGTTGGGGAATAGCAGTGAGACTGATTATTTTGCTGCCTGCCAAACCCTTTAAAGGTGGGCTGGTTCACCTAACAGCTCTAAACAGGAGCTGAGTGCTTTGGACTTTTTGGTCCAGGAAACATGACAGTCATTATATATAACCTGGTGCTGGATATTTCAGATTTACACAAGCAAGATGCATGCAATTGCCATTTATTGGGAAGAAGACTGCGAAAAAAAATAATCATATAAACTTAATGGAAAACATCTGTCTGCAGGTCACCGTTTCAATTCTAGTACAACTGGTAGGTCTGCCTGCTGTATGCCAACTGTAGTGCACAGTGGGAAGGGGTAGGATGGTTAGTGATGCCAACACAGTTGTGCTAGTAAAAGGGGGGGGAGGGGGTAAGAAAGAAGGAGGAGGAAGGGAAAAAAAAATTACTACTTCACTGTCTAATTTAAATAGCTTCATTTATCCCTTGCTTGGCTGCTGTAACCTGACAGCTTTCACTCTGTGGAAGCTGTTGTCTTTGTAACCCCAGTAACAGTCGAGATTTGTCTCTTAAGTTGTTTCTCTCATCGTCAGTGCTTGTCACTGCAGCCCTCCCAGGAAAGCAGGAGAAACCCTTTGTAATGAATTATCAATCACCCTATATGATCCACTCTATTTTTGTCCTGCTTCTTTTTTTTTTTTTTCCTCTTTATTGCCCTGGATAGTTCAGCCCCTAGTCAGAAATTTCTCTGACACTAATCACCTCCCATCCATCTAGCCATTCCATCTGATAGGTAGTACAGTCAAATAGCTTGAAGGTATATGGCATGAAAACCATTGGGAAATGATAATAAAAATTGCATTTGGTGTTTTGCCAGATGGGATTTTTTGGTGCTGTCCATTTGTTTTTGCCATGATGATTTTGGAACATTTGTTTTCCTTCTCATTAGCCAGTTTTGGCTTATGCAGAAGTATTACTGAAATTGCTTTGAGACACTAATTGTATTCAAGGGCCGGGGGTGGGGTGGGGTGGTGGCTAGAAGATCCTGAACAGTCACTTCCAGATGCACTTAGTGTGACAGCAATCTTTAAACTAGCAACCTTTTCATTTCTGTAATGGTTTAAATTAAAACAAACTGATGTTGAAGCTTTATTCAGTTAGTGCTTTTACCCTGTTTTGTTTTCTGATGGTCATAACAGGTAGCATATGCTTTCTCCATTCAGGTTTCTTTGTTCTTGTTAGGGTTTTTAGATATTTCTTACTAATTGCTGGTTATGTTGCTGTGGAGCTCTCTGCAGAATATCCCAGGATCCAGGCTCTGATCCAGCCCATGGTGCTGGTTTGATTTAATCCCTCTGCACAGCTAATTTATCTTTTACTTACTGTTTTCCAGATATCAGGGCTAATTACTTGGAATGCTGGGGAGAGGGGTGGTTTTGGTGTGCACTAGGGAGCACTTAAAATGGAGTTGAGAAAAATTCTCCCTGCTTTCGTTGTCCGTGTGCAGTATCACCGCTATCACACGTCTCTTGAAGTATTCTTGCAAATTTCAAGTCAGAACCCAACTATTCCCCTTTTTCTGTGTGTGTTTGCCATGTGTTGTATATACATATGTCTTTTCCTCCGATGTAGGTCATAAAGCTGAACTGGCGGGTATGTTTTGTTATGAAAGAGTCACTTATTGTAGCAATGAATTGTCTTCACTGAATTCATTTTCACTCCAATGGGGTTTTCAGTGAAACTTTACAGACACTATAGTTCAGGCAGGCAGCCAACGCAGAAGGGATTTCTGTTTGTATTTCTTTATTTCAGTGCCAAAGAAGGATTAGCTTGTGCTGAAAGGGGTGGGGAGGTGAGCTAGAAATGCTTGACCTGGTCTTTACTAGGCATTCGCTCATTATTTTATTTTGAGCATTCTGCAAGTCCTTCTTCACACGTGTGGGCAAGAACAGGTTAAAAACCATGCAGACCTGCCAAAGCTTTACAAATCTCTTTACTAGCTTTATTAAACCAAGGTAAAAGAAACCCCCCGTATCTTTTTTTTTTTTTTTTTCTCTTTTATTTCCTGCCCACCCCCCACCCCAGCCCAGGATTTAGGGGTTTTCTTTCCAGCCCACACATGTGTAAATGCCTACTTGGTACAGGAGACACCTTTTCATAATTTAGCCCGCCTTTCCAGCCCCAGCTTGTCAGTACCCCCAATTCTGTGATGTGTTCAGAGCTTTGTTGGGTTGGTTCTGACCATGTTTGGGTAAGTAAGTGCTGCAAATTTTCTGTAACATACCTGGTAATTTACTTGAATGTAGCATGAGCTGGAAGATGGGAACGAGCCTTTGATCTCTGACATTGTGATATCAGCAGGGGAGAAAATAAAAAACACTTCAGAGTCAAGATGTGTTAAATTAGTTGGAAAGTAAATTGACAGAGAGTTGGCAACAAATACATGCTATAAAATCACTAACCCTTTGAGTAAAGTATGGGTATTTTCGAGCAGTCGAAAGTAGTTTGCCCTAAAGCTTTTGTCTAAGAAAACTGGCTAGTAATAGCAGGAGCAAAGGCTTAACATTTCTGTTCTATATCCAAGAATTTCTTTGGGGATACCACAGCATTGTCTTCAGAAAATGAAAGTTGTTAATACGGCAAGAAACTCTTCACATCTTATTTGGAATTCTTAACTATTTATTTAAGGCTGCATTTCCTATGAATAGCCCATTAGGCTGCCGTTTGCGCCAAAAACTCTCCGTGCCCCTTTCTGTAAGTCAGTTTGGTTTCCTAATTCCCCTCCCTGAGCTGCACAGTAAATGTAATGTAGTTCATTTAGCAACCAAAATACTGCAGACTGTAGACACTGTCAAACAGACTCGCACAGTAAGGCTTTGAAATCTCCGCAGTGTTTGGATGGTAATATACAAAGTATAATCAACAAGCTACACTGATCCAAAAAAATCCACCACCCCCCAAACCCAATCAAAAACCTGAAGTGTTTCCATCATCACCCATCAGTGAGCTGGGAATCCCCCTGCTTCGCACTTTGGAGGAATGTGTGATTGCTGAGATGGTAAAATATGGCCTGTAATATAAGTTAGTAAGTTAATTTCTATATCCAGTGGCTTTTGTTGAAGTTTCTGAAATAGCTGTTTAACAAGTCTGTGTTTAAAACCTTTTGAATCACTTCCTAGAAGCCTTCCTAGAATCCCTTTCCAGAAGTCATCTCTCTGGGCAGAGACGACAAGTGGTCTAAATAACTTGTGTGCAGATTTCTACTGCACAAAATCTGACAGCGTCTTTTTGGGAGCAGTAGTGGGATGGGTAAATCCTGAATGCATTCTGACAAGGAAATGTGGAACAAAATGGTATCATTTAAATTTAGGCCAGGAAGCCAGAGCACATCAAGGAACAGCTCTGAATTAAGGCAGATGTGCTGGGCATGGAGGAGAGCAGCCAGGGATGGGAGGCAGAAGGAAGATCAGGAGTTAAACCACTTAAGCAAGTTGTTGCCACACAGAGGAGTATGTAGGCTGTGGCCATTCTCTGCAAGTGCACGGTTGCTCCTCAGTCTGCATGTGGTTATGATTTTTCCAAGGAGTCCTCTCTTTTTAATAAGATCAAATTCAATTATTGAACTATGGACTTCCTTCCTTAAAACCCCATGTGCCTAGATTTCCCAGTAGTCTGACTGGAACACAAATACCTGAGTAATTTAAACAGGTGGCCATTTTCAGCATAATTACTGTGGTTGTTAATGATAAATAACAGGCTCAGCTTGCAAACCCCAAGAATATCTAATTTGTTTGCCTGCCTGCAATGGAATGTCTTCTGTGCAGAATACAGATGATCCTGCTATTACAAGCCATAAAAAGGAAATTATTTCAATTCATCCACCCTAGTCCTGGGAACACTTGCAAGCTATTTGCAGGATCAGGGCCATCATTTGCTTCTATGAGGGCAACTGGTCTTTACCAGATTTAATGATATCCCAGTTTTGCAGAGAGAGAAGCCCTGGAGCAGCTTTCTGAAGTTTTGAGTGTTAGTGATTTTGTTTTCATCTTTAGCAAACTGGCCATTTTTTCTCCTTAATCTCTAGCTGATGAAGGCATGTAATATTTGACCATTTTCATTTTTAAAACAGTATTTTTTACACTGGCTATTTAAAAATACTTTTATTTGAGAGAAAGAAAGAGATTTGTGCTCAAAAAATGTCAGGAAAATGTCCCTTCTTTTTACGTAGTTCTTTTTCTTAAATCAGTGTCATGCTTTTAAGGGAATTAACGCATGATGTTTAAGCATCTGTGTTTGGCAGTACTATCAGTTAGCAATCAGCATAGGTTCTTCATAAGGAAAACATGATTCAGGTGAATCTTGTTTCCTTTTCAGCCATTTCATTAAAAAAACCTTATGTCAGAATACTGAAATAATGATTCTCTATCAGTACTCTTTATAATCCCAAACACTTCTTCCCTTTCCCTGTATTTCTTAAGTATAATATGTAACATCGTGAAGAAATGAGGAATTATTATTACAATGAAGAAATAGCCCAGCAAAAATAGTACGATAAAGAAAACATCGCCACCTTACTGTTAATTTGGAATTTGGGCATGCATCTTTTTCCACTTATGAATTCCGTATTTTTGGTTGATTTGTATGGTTTGCTAGCCACAAAAATTATGCAGAATTGAGCAGTGGGAAATATATGAAGCTGCCTTCTCTTTTTAAATAAAAAAACCTATGAAGCTTGGATTTTAATGCAGAGTTTTTTTTCTTATAAAACCCTCCTTTAAGGTATGGCAGACATTGGAAAAAAAATTACCAATTTTCACTGATAATTAATCTGAGTTTCTTTATCACATCATAGCACTAATCCTAGTAAGCATATGCTTTTATGTATTTGAAACCAATACTTCAAACATCTTTGCAGTTTCCCTTTGTGTTTATTAAACTCCATTAACTTTTAAGCACACAAATCCTTTTTCTTTTTTTTTTTCTTTTTTTTTTTTGAGTTTATGCATCTGAACAGTTGGTCAGGAAATGTAATAGAAGACACTTCCTTGCTTTATATCCTTCACATCATTACAGTTTATGATATCATTGCTACTACAAACTTGCATTGACATTACACAGCTTTGTTTCTAGATGACAAGTTGACAGAGGGAGAGAGGAATTTGGTTACAACTGCATTTTTTAAGTATGCCAGCCAAAAAACAGAGAGAATTCAGTTGACCATTATTATTTTTGTTTTTTGGGGGAAGGATGTTTCTTTTCTTTGATCTTTGAAAGCTTCCCTCCCAACAGATGCTCTTGGCTACCTTCTGGGGAGCTTGGAGTTGTAAACCTTTTGTCTGCCTAGAGATCTCTTAAAAAAAAAGTAAGGCAAAAAAAATGGCAAAAATATAACATTGCTTAGCATGCAAAAGCTGAGCATTCATGTTAAACCTGCATATATCACAAAAAATGTGCCTTGCAGGAAATTTAGTCTAAAAATTTTTAGACAGTTAAATCGCAAGCATTTGTTGATACCACATTTAATATATTGCCCATGCCGGTAGCCTCTTGTGTTAGTGAATATAGTCTTTTTTTTTTTTTTTTTTGTTTTTTAAAGCATCCTACTAATTGGTGGTGGTATTAATTCATACTTGTTAGGAAGCTGCTGCATCTTGTTAGTTAGAGCTGCTGAACACTGAGTAATGTTGGGGTGGACTTGTCAATGGAGTTGGTAATCCCACTTTGTAGAACTCAAAATGTCAATACGGTGCAAGAGAGCAGTGTGCAGTTGCCTTTGTGGAGAGTTATACTTTGTTAAATATTTCTGATGTGTTTTACATTACTTGATTAAACTCCCATTGGGGTTAAATTCACCCTGCAGTTTGAGCTTGATTTCTTTCTGCTGCTTATTGCTCTGCTTGCAGCTTCCAGGCTTCTCCTCACCATCAAAGATGTCTAAGTCAAGAATACTAATGATCTGGCATCCATTGTAGTTGGAAAGCTTTATAGATAGTCATGCCGTTATTAATTTTAGCTTCTTGGTTTTGGGTGGTTTTTTTTTTCACCCGATGAACATGATATTCTGCACTTTTTTTGGTGACGGTGATGCCACTGTCCTATATGTCTCCATTGTTTAACAGTCTCCTTTTCCATGTCGTTTACATGTTACTGGCCACACACCCATTTTTAATAGTTCACAGAGTAAATCCATGTTCTGTATCTTTTGGACAAAGCCGCTTTTGGTCATATCCAAGCAAGCTGCCATTACAAGCTGCCAGAACTTGGACTACTCTTGTTGGACATGTTTTGTAATGGCATAAGAGTTTTGGCACGTTATTTTGTAGAGGCTGATTTCAGTCAGTGCTGTCTAAACACACTAGATTTCCCATCATTTACACTGCTAAATCTTTGACAGACTCTGCCAATCTTTGGGTAAATACTTCCCAATTCTTCATTTTGACAACCAAAGGAGGAGAGGGAAATGAGAACTACTTTGCACAGATCATCCAATATAGGAAGCATGTTGAAGTTTTCTTAGACGACTTTTTCCACAGTTAAGAAATTTATGGTAGGTTTTGGTTGTGGTACAGTCTCTTCAGATGCTTTGCATCAGAAATGTCCTACTATAGTGTTTGATTCTAGTTTAACTTAGTAAATCTGTTCTTTATTTTTTCTAATTATTTATATATGTTTTTTAAATGGATGGTGTATTGGGTTTTATTTTCACTTGTTAACCAGAGGGTTGGTTTGGTTTTTTTTTTGACTGAATGAAAATGAAGACAAATGTCAGTGTATGTAGCACCGAGGATTTTCTTGCCTTGACTCTTAGAGGTACTATATTTCTGTCCAAGGTGTCTTTGAAGCAACGCTTCAGTGATACAGTGCAGGAAGCTTTCAGCTTCATGTCCATGACTGTCTGCTTGATTCTTTCCTGCTCAGAAAATCAGCTGGATGCTCTGTGGAAGTGAGCGTTCAAATGTACATGAGTTGCCTGGTTGTCTGCACCTTAAACCCAGCATTTTCCTAAATTACTGGACCCTTTGTACGTGTGCTGTGCAATTTCACCAGTGCCTGTACAGTGTGCACAGCCAAGATTTCTGGACATACGGTAGCTTCAGCTGGGCTACCAGATGTCCAGACATTCTTCTATTCGACATCATAGATGTACAGGCAGTTCTCAGTCATCCACACAAAATCTCTAGGAAACCTGGGCAAAGATCAAGTCTTATGATGTGCTATTACCCTATTTTCAGTCATACTTGGAATCCTCTCTTCTGTCATTTGCTGGATGGCATCTTCTTGACTATGTTATACCTGGACATTAGATGTGTATGGATATTATATGTGTATATATATGTATGTGTATTTTTATAAGTGTTTTTTGAGAAAGATGTGTGTATTTATATACATATGCCTATAGGATAAGTAAAATTCTGCCTGAAATTAGGAACTTAGTATTAGCATATCCCTATACATATTGGTCTGTGTGAATATGTACAGAATTAAATTCTATTATTAGGAATGTGATTTTATACAGATGTGTTTAGCATCTAAACATAGTGGTTAAAACCTTGTTCCTATTAAAGTCATTAACTGTCTACCTATAGGTACTTGGGAATGGTATTTCAATAAGCATAGGTAAGTCATTTGGGGGAACAGGAAAAATAATTAGGGAGAATAAACCTGATTTATTATATCAAGGCTATTCTTTATTAGTCCTTAAAAGAAACATTATTTTCATTGGCTCCCTGCAGAGTTAAGTGACCACTAAAGAGAGGAGTCAGAAGTCATTTAACATACTAGTTCATTGCGGCTTTCAGTGCTGCTGTTACTTGCTTTTATGTGAACACAACAGTTAAACGTAGGTAAATTAATGGAACTGGAGTTGTTTTAAAACGGTTATGCCAAGTGGAAAGAGATGGTTTCTCTTCTGGACTTGCCTGAACAGCATTTTTTCTCTTTTTGGCTGGAAACCTAGATCTAGGTCTAACGAAGTGCAATTTAATGCAGGCTCGTGGTTCTGGTTGTTCCTTTGCGTTTTGCGGCTCCCTGTGCTGTAGAGACCCGGCTGCAAAAAGTACACTGCTAAATTGCCAATCTGTGCAAAATGAAAGGTTAAGGCAGTCTTCATGCCTCTATCCTAGCTATTTGCGCCAGCTTTTGAGACCCCCTCCCTGTCGTTTTGCTAAACTGTCCCCTTTTGAGGGTGGCCGAGAGGCCAGGACGGGTAGCCTGCCTGAGCCCCTGTGCTGCTATGGGGTCATCTCTTTGGGCCATGCTGTCAGGACTCCTGAGTCCCTTCGTAGCTCTTAGAAATTTGGGCTGAAGTTTGACAGCATGCTCCCTCCTGTAAATTAATACATTGTTATTACTTTGTTTTCAACAACTGAGTGGCTTTGAGATTCTTTTTTGTCGGGGATTTTCAGCATCTCCCCCTCCCACCCATCTTTTATTTTTAAAGAAATGTTTTCTTTGGGTTTACTTCAGGTTAAGGAATTTGTATTGTGTGTGACAGTTGCTTACAGCGAGGGAATTCTGTTTTAATCCCTTAACTATCATTGAACAAGGGAAGGAGCTTGTTCTTTCAGGTTGGTGCAGGGAAGCATTAGTGATGATAAAAGGATATATTGTTTAAAAACGGCTGAGAAAAGCTGCTGTCTGTATTGCTCTTTCCACCTTCCCATATCCATAATGGGTTTAGGAGGAGACCTCACTCCCTCTTTGGGCATGGGGTTCTTCATTGTGGCTGCCCCATGAGGGGCAAGGAAAAGGGAAGAGGGAGAGAGAAAAGAGGGGAGAGAGCTGCTAGCATTCTTTTTGGAGCCTGCTTAATGGCTCAATCAAAGGGCAGAATCCTGTGATGTACAAACAGGTTAATTAATGATCTGCACACACAGAGCTGCAGAACTAAAACAGGATTTTCTGCTCTTGATTGTCCACAGTCTTTTTTTTTTTTTTTAATTCTAAGAAGGATGGCACTTGCCACTCACTTCCTGCAAGCTTCGATCATGCTATTAATGCAGCTTCCTAAAGTATGCACGAAAGCAGCTGCAGTCAGTAATTTAGCAACGCAGACACACACTCATGACAATATTGAGCAACACCACAAGCGTGATTTGTAATGGTGAAGGGCTAGAGGATGAACCTGAAAATGCAGCACATTTTTGAATCTAAGCCTCCAGTCTTTGAATCAGACTTACGTCACTAAATCCTGCTCATCTTTGGGTAAGTTTTGGGAAGAGAGGTTTTCACAGAAACGACTGAAGGCTGGGGCCCGATTCACTGTTTCGTCTGTGTGGCGATACTAAAGGAAACTGATTTTGAATGTGATCTCAAAATGGATTAAAGTCATTTAAAGGGCTGTTATGGTTACCTCTGACCATCTAGCACCAAGCCAGTGATGGCCAGAAATGAGTTCTCATGCCCTGTGGGTTGCTGATCAGCAGAGAAATAAAAGATTAAATGGAAATTACAGTCCATCTGGGAAGGATTTGTTATCACCCAGGATGGACTGGAGTCAACAAGGGATTTTATTAATTCAATTAATAAAACCTCGTCTCTCTTCCTGCTGAAAAAAAAAGATTAGATAAGGTGGCTGAAAAATAAGGTGTCAGTGATGGGATTAGAGAGATTGCTGCAATTTTTCAGTCATTTGCTTTGAATGAAACAGCATTCGAGACTTCTTTTGGTGCGCTAGTGCTCCCCCCCGCCCTTCCCCCTTTTAGTTTCAGGCTGTAGTTGTAGACTTTTCTTTTAATCTGGCCTGGCCTGTGCCCGTAATTTGGACTATGTAGAGGACACTTTTTGTAGATTCTATTTCTGTCAGTGTGTTTGGGTATTGCCTCCATGTGCCCTTGTCAGCTGCATCGCCGGAATTAGAGCCCTGGTCTTCCCAGGGTCCAATCTGCCTCTCCTGCCTGCTAAACACCCATGGCTTGGGCCTGGCTGGCTGTAGTCACACGAATCTTACCAGCAGGATAAGACCCACATACTGTTTTATTTAAGCACTCAAAGATTTGTGCTTTCCTTTTATTTTGAACTAGCTCCTTATCGGCAGGCACACACCAAACTATCTGGGAGTTGCATTAAGAAGTAGGTTTTAGGTAAAAGCTTTATTCGTTCCATCTGTAATTAAGTGATTTGTTCCAAACTCATAAATCTCTCCTCCCTCTTTCTTTTGCCACTGACTAGCTCATCCTTTCAGCTTCATGTCAGGCACTCCACTCCCTCCTCCCTTTCTAGATCAGGTTTCCTTCATTGCCTCCTTTCTTCTTACACCTTGTGGGGTTTTTTTGCTTGTGGGTTTGATTTCAATTCTGGGTTGTTTGGGTTTTTTTTGTTTTTTTGTTTTTTAACCCACTGCTTGTGTTCCTCCTAGCAGCCTCCATTTCCACAGTCTTTTTGCAAAGAAACTGGATTGTCTTTGTTTCTGCCAAGCATCTTCCTGTCAAGTCAAAGCTCCTGATTTTTGTCTGGCTCCTGACCCTAGCACAATTTTGGCTGTTAGTTGCTTGTGGGTAAATTAGCTGGTTGTTCCTTCTCCTCGCAGTTCCTTTCCTTTACACATCTCGCATGTCCCCCATCAATCACCTTATGCCAGCCTCAGAGGCTGGCAGGAGAAGTTGGCACCTCCAGCTTCCCCCCTCCTCCCAGGGATCCCACTATCGGACCATTCCTTTATCCCTCCCGGAAGGACTCACAGCTTCTTTTTGTGCGCTTTGTGCTCTGCAGAGCTGGCCCACTGCTTTGCACACCTCGTTCTGCCCTTGGTGCATCACCCTGCCTGGCAGCTGAGAAATTCCTTTGCTGCTAACTGCATTGAGCTGCGTTTAAGTGGTCTTCAGCCCCTCTGCTTCTCAGTGCCTTTCACTTTTTATTGCCTGACTCTTATTTCCTGCTCTAGTTCTCCATTAAATCTCTCCTATGCCCTCACTTCTTATGAATGTTATTCTGATTCAGATGTGGTTGGAAAAAATACATTGAGCTTCAGGGGGAAATTTGCCCCCTTCCCCCAAAAGAGAAGACTTCCAGTATGAGAAGTAGTATTTGGAGGGGAGAAGGTGGTAGTGCTGGTGGGAGCGGGGGGATTAAAATGGCTTTGGAAACCTCAGCCAGCTCTCTGAGGTAGGGCACAGTGGTGACACTCCTGAAGATCTGTTACCCTTTTGATCATCATTTAACTCTCACTCTACCTGCCTAGGGTTGTGGAAGAGCTCCATCCATTGAAGAGTCCTGGCATTGCCACTGCCTTCCCATACCTTTATCCCATCCCTTCTGCAATCCTTAGCCAAGCACGAGTTATGCTTAGTGATATTATCCAAACAGGGCTGAGGCTCAGGTAAGCTCTCATGACTTTGCATGCTATTTTTGTACATTGCTGTTTTGAGACAAGAGAAGAAAAAAGGGTTAGGCTCATATAGGCATTCAGAGACATATATGTCTTAATCCTTAGGAAGTGCTGTTAGGATCCTTGGAGATATGCTGCAAGTCCACCATCTCATTAGCCAATGTTAATGTGCTCTTTTTGCCCTGTTATCCATGAATCACTGTAGTAAGCAGTCTCCAGGTTTGTTTACTTTTTACTTGGTCAGGGCCCACACCCTGTGTGTGGCCAGTGGAATCAGCTTTGTCTCTCAAGCACCCTGCCGGCACTACCTGTAGCTAATTAGAAATCTGCTCTTATGGTCAGGTTTTCCTTTCAGAATATTAATTAATTTTCCAAACCTTTGTTATTTGGAGGAATGGGACCACAGTGGCAAGATAAGGAAGATCCTGGCTTCTTTTCCAGCTCTGTCACACTTCTGGATTCCCATCCTCCTGCGTGCCAATCAGCCCTGCGATAGCTGGGGTGGGGACAGGAGCCAGCCCTGGGAGAAAATGCTCCTTCCTTTCTCTTCTCCTTTTGATATTCTGTGTGTGTGTGCCCCGCCTTTATTTTGCATTCTCTTGCAATATCTAATTGATTCTTTATGAGGCCTCTGTGCTCCATTTCTTTCTGTGTAGAAATGCAAGTGCTGTTCAGCATCATTATCTGTGGCACAAGTCCTTGAGGTCAGGAGGCTGTCTTTGGGTTCATGCCCTCTCTCTCTCAGTGCCCAAACTCCCTGAGGGCAGTCTGTGACCCCTTCTGCCCACACAGCTGGGCTGCTCTGTGGGGTTTTGGGGTGCGCACTTAGAGCCATCAGTTGGAGAAGGAAATGCTTATAATCTCTGTAAATTCTGCAGAATGTCATGTTGTTTCTCTCCTTCCACCTGCAAAACAGAGATAACTACTCTTAACCCATCTGTATCAGAACAGGGTTGAGAGATTTAATTAGCTGCTGTCCACAGGGCTTTGAAGGTAAAAGGTATATCTGAAATATTTTTAAAGGTATTACTAAGATTAGCCTTGCTGAGTTGTTCTCTTTCCCGTAAAATTACCATGCAGATGTACGCAGTATGTGTGCAGATATGAAACAGTTAAGAGTTTTTCTGTGTCCTTAGAAAAGACATCCCATTAAAACAAAACAACACATCAAAGTGAATTAAGTCCTTTTGAAATAATCTTTCTTACTGTATGTGGTTTAGGACCAGCTGAAGCCTCTGAAAAGCCAAAGCAGGGAGCGAGAGAGGGAGAGGGGGAGAGAGAAAGACACTTATTTATGTGAAGGCTGTCCCTCTGTTCGACTTTGTACAGCCAGAAACTGAAAGAAAGGCTTCCCTAGTGTGTCCAAGTTTCTGGTGAATGGCTCCTTTGGGTGCGGAAGTGAGCACTGCGGATCCTTTCAGCAAAAAGGAACAGTTAATGAGTGTTTCTCTGTTCTGCGCTGCTGGAATAAGACACATCCCTCTTTCTAGGTCACTAAGTTAATCAAGTCAAGGATTTCTGTCCATTGTCCTTCTTATCAGTCACAGCTGCATTTGCATTAGGAAGCTTTCTGTTTCTTTAAGCCTCATTCATGTACTGATTAAATCCCTTTCCAAGTCTACAGAAGCAAATGTCTAACGTATTATATAGCCATCTCCCGACCCAAGTAAAAACAACATACAGTAGAATATGTTTAAAAGCAGATGAAAGGAAAAAAAATCATTGCTTTGATTTATCTGATCCTCCATGATAAAACATAGGGGCAAAACAGGTGGAAGCTTATGTTTCTAATGTGTGATTTTTAACTTGATGCTGGGTAGCATCAGTATCAGTGTGTACCCAAACAAACGATCTAAGGTGGGAAGTGAAATTGCTCTTCTTGAACGTTTGAGTAAACATTGCTGTAGCATCTCATACTAAACAGCAGTAGCCATTACAACATATTAGATAATAAATTGTTCCTGGCAGCACATTTCCAATTCGCAGGGATGACTGAAGGATAAACTTGAGACACAAATGCAAAAACGACTACCATTGTAACCAAATAGTTGTAGTGCTCACCTTTAAAAAGGTGACATTCTGCCTATGCTTATGCTTTGGTTCCCCCACTGATTCATAGTCTTGATGTTTGGAGGCATAAGCTAAAATGTCCATCCTATTAATTATGAGTACAGGTTTGGGCAAAATAATAAAGATTTCTGTGTCCTCCTGTGACTGCTGCAGCCTTCCCACATCCGAAAGGGGGCAACTCACTGCTGCTTTTTTTTCCTCTGGATCTCCTGAGTTGCTGGGAGATGTCAACCTTAATCTTCTGCTAGTACAATTCTTGCTTTTAACGGTATAGGAATGTTTTGGGGTTTTGTGGCGAGTTTTTTGGTAGTGGGTCAGAGGCTGCAGGGGTGGCTCCTGTGAGAAACTGCCAGAAGCTTCCCCAGTTCCAAGCTGGACCTGCCTCTGGCCAAAGCTGACCCAATCAGTGATGGTGGTAGCGCCTCTGGAAGAACACATTTAAGAAGGGAATAATCTGCAGCAGGGGAGGAGATTGTAAAGTGAGAGGAACCCCTCTGCAGACCCCGAGGTCAGTGAGGAAGGAGGGGAGGAGGTGAGCGGAGGAGGGGATGCCCCTGCAGCCCGTGGTGAGACGGCAGGCTGTGTCCCCCAGCCCACGGAGGGGAGCGGGGGAGCAGATGCCCACCTGCAGCCCGGGGAGGACCCCACGCCAGAGCAGGGGGATGTCCCAGAGATGGCCGTGACTCCATGGGAAAGCCCACGCTGCAGCAGCCTGTGACTGAAGGACTGCAGCCTGTGGAGAGGACCCACGCTGGAGCAGTTCATGAAGAACTGCAGCCCATGGGAAGGACCCATGCTGGAGAAGTTCGTGAAGGACTGTCTCCCATGGGAGGGACCCCACACTGGAGCAGGGGAAGAGTGTGAGGAGTCCTCCCCCTGAGGAGGAAGGAGCAGCAGAGACAAGGTGTGATGAACTGACCCCAACCCCCATCCCCTGTTCCCCTGTGCCGTCGGGGGGAGGAGGTGGAGAGAACCGGGAATGGGGTTGAGCCGGGAAGGAGAGAGGGGTGGGGGAAGATGTTCTAAGGTTTGGTTTTACTTCTCATTATCCTTGTTTTGATTTGATTGGTAGTAAATTAAATTGATTTTGGTTCTTCCCCAAGTTGAGCCTGTCTTTTGCCCATAAGTGGTGAGTGATCCCTCCCTGTCCTTGCCTTGACCCATGAACATTTCTTTATATTTTCTTCTCATCCCACTGGTGCCTGGGGGGAGGAGTAAGCAAGCGGCTTTGTGGTGCTTTGTTGCCAGTTGGGCTTAAACCACATCAAGGAAAAATGGCCTTGGTGGTCTTCTTACCTTTCCTGTGGCCTTTGTCCATTTTCCAAAGCTTCTTTGACAATGTTGGGAAATACCGTTTGGGGAAGAATTTAGACTTTTTTTTCTTTGTAAAAACATCATCTAGGGTTCCCTGCTCAAGGGCTGTACTTTACCTTTTCTCATAGATTTTCCTGCAGGTTCCTTTACAGAGGGCCTCTCTTACACTGCAAGCAATGCTATGAAGCTTGGACTTTTCCATCCTCCCTCAGCCTGGTAAGCATGTACAGGTTTAGGTCCTTTGAAGCATAGGAAGGTGTTCCTTTTGCCCCCATTCTCTTGAAGCTTGGACTTTTCCATCCTCCCTCAGCCTGGTAAGCATGTACAGGTTCAGGTCCTTTGAAGCATAGGAAGGTGTTCCTTTTGCCCCCATTCTCTTTCATGGCTCTCAGGCAAGCGTTCAGTTCCCTGCAGCCCTGCTGAATTCAAGTGCTGTGTCCTCATCATGGGGCCTCCCTCAAAAAGCAGCCAAATGGAGGTCAGCGATGCCAACAGGCAGCGGCAGGATTGGGGTAAACCTCAGAAATGGCTATCACAATAGCAACACAGGCAAGGTCTGAATGGCAGTGGTTGTCCCAGTGGCTGCTGGATGCCCTGGTACTTCTGCAGCTGAGGAGTGCAGGGTCGTCTTGGGGAGGAGAAAATCACCCTGTAAAACTTTTCATTTCAAAATGGAGGTGGTATTATGAGAGCTAAACGCACAGTGGTATACAAACTGCTCATCTTTAAAGGCAGTACAATGCAGTTACACCAACCTGAAATCTTTTTTCCATTCTCATGAGCCTGTTTCCTGCAAAAGTCTTGGCTTGTCTCTTGCTGAGTAGTTCCTCCTAGGCTGCAGTGCAATCAATGTCTTGTGTGAACTTGGTTTTGCATTTTAATGCCCACAAATCTACTCAGCCAATCCTCTGAATTACTGTAAGTGTCCAGAATTAGGGACCAAGGAAGGACTTTGGCTGGCCAGTGAGGTACTGAAGATCAGTGGCTCTGCAGTAACTCTCAAAAATACCTATACATGTATTCTGAGGGACCATATACTAATCTCAGGTCAATTTAAGATAGCTTGTAAGCTGGTGAAAGAGAGGTGCATTACTTGGCATTTGCTGAGAGCACACTCAGCTGTTGGAGAGCAACTATATATTAAGTTAAAAGATGTGAAGAAAAAGAAGCAACTCTTGGAGTTACCTGAAGACTGATTATCTGTGCTGCAGGAACTTCTGCCATTGCAGTGACAACATAAAACAATTCTGAATCAAGACAAGATCAAACATTTGTAAATTGTCCAGAAAACTGATTTTTCATTGAAAGAAATGTTTCTGTTGAATCAGAATATTTTGCTTTTCAAAGCTACATAATCAATTTTAACTAGAACACATAAAATACATTTTAAACTGGAAAGCTTTTTCTTAAATGACAGTGTGAATCAACATGTTCCCACACAACATTTTGATTCGATAGTCCATCATTTTCCAAGGGAAAACAGTCCCTCAAAAATATTTGGCTGTGACAACTATTTGGATTCAACTACAGTGATAAGAAACAACATGGTGGTTGTTCCGTGTGAGTGTCTGAAGAAACACGGGGACTGGAGCAGTGCAGTGTTCGGAGGTAACAGCTCTGCATTCATCAGGGATCAGTGGTAGCTCCACGGGAACTTTATTGACTGAGACCTGCTAAGGATCTGGCTCACTAAATATGCAAGATAAAACTATCGCAAACCTCCAGCGTACTTAGGAGCTGATGACAGACGAGCTACAGATTATTTGAGTGGTTTAATTATTCTTATCATTTGTCCACGTTAGACTGTGGTTTCTAGAACTGCACTTTGATTAAAATTCTTTGATTAAACAGATGAGTTGACAAGACAAATGTTCCTTGCAGCCCTCTGAAGCATTGTACAAAATTATGAACCTCTTCCTGCTTCAGTTTTCATTCCTGCTTTCTCTCCCACCCACAGCCAAGTGGATTTAGGATGAATCAATAGGGACCTAAACATCTTTTGGAGCAGTATCTCTTACGCAAGAAAGCGTTGCAGCTATAACTGAAAGAGGGAGAGAATGGAGTTTCTTAGTAGCTTTTGCAGAAGACCATTGTAATTTTTTAATTGGTGAAACAGTTATAGACTTTTTAGCTACCTGTTTAACATAAATAGCAAAAAAAAAAAAAAAGATCAAGCAGAGGCCTTGACAGATACAAGTGCTCAGTCTCTATATTGTTGGTGATATTCAGGCTGCATCTAAACAAAGATGTCCAATTCCCTTTGTGTTGCTGTAATCAGGATTTGCCTGAAATGGAGGGCAATATGGGAAGAGGCAAGCAGTGTGAGAGGGGATTTGAAATGGATGGTGAGGGAGACTCCAGCTTAGTGCCCTTGTAATTATGCTGTGAAGTAAATGCGGAGGGATAGTCTTAAGGATATATGTTTAAGGGTATATTGGCACCAGAGGAATCAAAGGCTGAATGGGATTTTCCTGACATGAGGGGGAGGCTTTTGAAAACAACAGTGGACACCAGTCTGCAGGCTGGTGTGCATTGGACCGTTTTGCCAATGCAGCTGGTTAACAGCATAGGAAGAAGTTGTGCCATGCCACTAGGACTCATAATTTGAGCACAGACCTATTAGCAAATAATTTGTTTTGCCAGGGTAGCCGGTTTTACAGAGAGGATGAGGAAAGCTCTGCCAGCAAAAGCCCTCTCTTATCAGCCTCATTTACTTCACAGTAATGTTGAGTTGGTTTAGTTTGGATATGACTGTGCAAAAAAGAGGGTTTTATGAAGCAAGCATTATTTTTATTAAATACCAATACAAAACCAGAACCATCATCGTTTGTGATACTTTTAACAGAGACAGTTAAAGTGGTTTGCTGACTTTGCTCCCTATGCAGACCTTGGAGAGAGGCTGGCTCCTTCAGACAAAGTCCTCTCTCTCAGATGGCACAAAGGTCCTGGATGCTTCCCTGATTTCAGAGCATCATTTTGAGCATCAAGGCTATTTCACAGGCTAGCCTGCAGACTCTGCACTCATCAGGTCAGGGGTTGTGTTTCAAAACCGAGAGAGGACTTTGGTCTCCCAGTGGGGGTGTCTCATTGGACTGATGTAGTAAAAGTAATCGTCCTTGTGGGAAACAGTTAGGTAATGAGAAATCTGGTCAGATTTGATAAGCGTACAGCTATAATAAAGTAACATAGTGATGTCAGACCACCAGTGCTGCTGAGCAAATGTGCCATATGGTCCATTATTTACTTTTTTTCACCTAAAATTTATAGGTGAAGGTTCACCAAACAGGAGCAAAGAGCTTTCATTTTGCTGAGTGCTTGTCTGCTATTTCACTTGATGTAACAAGTTCCAGGTGAACAGGCAAAATGACTTTCACTCCCATGGTTTTTTTAGGTGCAACCAGGTTTTAACACTTACATCATCACAAGAAAGTGCTGAGTATTTATCACATCCAAGACTGTCCCCTTTAAAAGGGAATAAAAACTTAAAGCAGCCTATGACCCAGTTTCTTAGCACTGGGCACCCTGGTACTCCTTAGCACAAAGGTAATCACAGGGGCAAAACCTTAGTGGGTTTGATGCACTGCAGTGTTCCTGGGCTGGGGGACTGGAATAACTGCTGAAATTAATACTGCTATTCCAGTGTACAAAGAGAGCCTTGCTGGGGTGAATTTCTTTCCTTGGAAACAAAGTGGGCATGGATTTACTCACCTAGTCAGTAGTCCTCTTAATTTTACTCATGTGAGTAACTGTTCTTGGCAGGGGCGTAATAGAGTCTCCACTTGTGGCCTGGAGAAATTTATTATGCTTCTTCTGTAGAGCTATCTGCCTGTTTTTTTTCCCTCCTATCTCCAGTGAAAACTGCCTTGTTTGTCACAGGTCATCCCACATCACTGCAGCTCACCGGGGAAATGGCAATAATTCAGCTACTTGGCTATGGATGTCAGGCTTTTCTCTACCTGTTGTTTTGTGGTGTGACTGATGTTATTTTGCTTTGTTTGAAGGCAATGGTTAAGAGGGCAGAATGAGTAAAGCTACAGTTGCATGAGATGTAAATGTACCTTGGCTCTTTAGGTGTTAATACCATTCCAGGACCAGTGTGGAAGTGCTTCAAAGTGGAGAAAAGGCAAAGTGGGGAGGAAGGAGGAGCAGGGAAGGCAGAAGAGAGCAAGGTCAAAACACCAGTAGCTGCCCGTGGCAGCTTTTGGCAGCCTCATCAAAAGCAAAGGACTGAACAGGTCTTGCAAATACTATCCCTAGATGGTAGAAGAAGCTGAAAGTTGCTGGAGGAACAGCAGGATGTTTGCTTCCTTGTTGTCATTTCCATTTCATTTTTGCTGATGAAGAGAAGACATTTATTGTCTCCTGTACAAATGGGAGTTACTCATGTGTTACAGTAGGAGCCATGTGGGTCTCTGAGCTGTCTTTCCAAAGCCTTTACTGGCACTAAATCATCTTTGCAAATATATACATAGGTTCAAGAAAAAGAGAAGGGGATGAGGCTGGATATGATTTGTTAGAGACACCAAGGAAAGTCTCAAGATGTGATTCTCTGCATCACAGAGTTGAGAACAGATCTCACTGAAGTTAATGTAAGTTAGTCCTATGATGTTCAAAGAGGAGAGAGACCCCAAGTTTTGCTTCAGTAGGCACATCGGGTCCTGTAAAGGACAGTACCATGGTGGTGTATCCATGTTCCAGCTGAGTTAGAAATAGCCTATGTAAGCCCCAAGGGCCACTCCACTGAGCCCTCTGTGCACCAGGTGGGACACATGAAGGCTGCAGTTATGGATGCTTGAGTGGAAGGGAAGAAAAATGGTAACATCCTGAGGTGAAAAGGGTGGCCCTAGAGCATTTTAGCCCACTTTTTTTTTTTTTCCTCTTCCATCCCTAGCATCATTTGGAGTTAACTAAAGTTGTGGGTTTTAATCTGCGTGATTTACTCCTGCTTGGAGGCACGTGTTAGTGTTTTCATGTGCCTTGTTCAGTTTTATCGTAAGTCAATTAGGAGCAGGTAAAAACTAAACTGATTCTTTCAGTCTTAACCAGGGGTTTGTATCAGCTTAACTAAATTAGTTTAATTAAATCAAAGACTACTGTATTCCTCAGTCTCCCAAAAAGGTGCTTGTGCTCGTGCATACACATACACAGAAGGTGCATGTATGCTGAATGTGCGTGCCACCACGTGCAAGTAAGCAACTTCCGAAATATCAACATGCATATCTGTCTGGGCATTTATAGGTTGCCAATTACTCTGATATCGTGTCTAATGGAGAGATATAAATCCCCCTATAAATTCAGCTCACTGCTTTGGCGGCTTTGCTGACAGACTAGTAAACAATTTCTATGCAGAGTGCGATTTTCTAGTTTAGGAATGGAGCCACTTAGATTAGAACTCAGCATTTTAGTGAGAAATGTCTAAAACGTTTACATAACCTATTTACATATGAATACAAACATTACAGGCTTTATATTAACAGCCCTTGTTGTTGCTCATTACTATGCATAGAAAAAAAATCAGCATTTCTAGTAGCATCTACAAAATTATAAATATGTGATAGAGTAATTACTGATTTGGAAATCCAAATTATATTAAAATGATTGTAGCATCTGTGTCTCCAAAACCCTCTCCATTTGTCAATTCTAATTTTTTATTGCTTAGGCAATAAACATGAGTCTGATGTCTGTTTACACAGTTGTTTAAGAACCCCCCCACCCCCTCCCTTGAAATTTAAAAAGAAAGTGGAGGAAGGAGCAGTTTGATATCAAGGTATCTGAAATCAGTCCACAGCTGTTTCTTTCACATTTTATTTACCCCACACCCTCAAAAATATGAGAATTGATGGTAGCTCTTGCAGATTTATCTTAAGCATCCAGGAGTTGCCAGGAAGATCATGCTGGAGCTGATGAGATTTTGCCCTCATGGTAAAAACTGCCAAGAAAGTTCCTTCCAAGAAGCAGAGGCATTGGTTCAGGCTGATCCTTTACTCTTTTACTGCAGACTGGCTTGAGTCAAATGGTTGTGAACCTCCTGTAAGCCAGGGAAGCATTTGGTGTTCTCCATGGCATGAGTGAATGAAACCCAAGCCTTACTGTGGTGACTGTGGTGCAAAGTAGAAACCAGGGGCAGGTTCTGTTGCCCTTTATTGCAACAGTACTTCACTTTCAGAGGAGGCCCTGTAGGTCTCAGCATGTTTGGGTAGCAGATTTCACAGGTCAGTAAATAGTAATAGAAGAAAATCTTATTTATTTATTTATTTTTTATCTCTGGCTTTCAAAAGACTTTGCAGGAAGGTAAGTATAATGCTTCCCATTTTGCAGAAGAGCAGAGATGCCCCCCCACCCCCAAGGTAGCTCTGTCTTGCAGCAGAAATCACAGTAAAGGTCCCTTTGTTGCTCCCTGTCTGGTCTTCTGGCCACTAGAAGACACTGCCCAAGGGAATTTATTCATGGCTTGCTCAACTGTAGTTAGTTGTAGCAGCGTCTGCTTCCAGGTTTTTCAGTCCTGGACTGAAATTCCATCAGGGGAAGTCAATGGGAGATGATTTGCCTGGAAATAATGTGCTTGCTAGATACAGTGGGTGCTGATGTCATGGGTGCTCTGATAAGCTGAGGGGGGATTGACAGTGTCAAGCTGTCCTTTAAGAAGGTCTTTGAGAACAGGTCCATGTTTTTTAACTTGCCTGATGACAGGGAGTGAACACTCCTTCTGAAGTGGTATGTTTTCTCTGGCATGCATTCCCCAGTTTTAGCTGAGCCATCCGTGATTCCCCCCTTGGCTTTAATTATGGCACTGCCTCTAGTTTTCATCTCTCTTTACACCTTCTGCTTGCACCACACAGGGACTTAAAGGCCTCTGTATGCATAGTAACAGTTCTGCAAGATGAAATGCTGCTGTATAAATAAAGCATTCATCACACCTGCAAGGGAGGTTTGAATAAAATCCCACATAGTTTTACTGCATGAGCAATGAAAGATCGGAAATGACAAATGGGTTGACAAATGGTGTGCAGTACATAAATAGCATTATTTATTTACTCAGTCGTGTTGGAGTAAGTGAGATGAGGCTCGCTGGCTTTTTGAGAGAGTTGTCAGAGTATTTGTAAAGGCAGAGGCCGCAGGATCAAGCCTGAGCCCCTGGCCCTAGCAGGTAGGTAGCCATTAACTGGAAAACTGAAGTGTCTCTTTCCCAGGCTGCACGGAATGACAGTGTCGTGGTTTAAGCCCAGCTGGCAACAAAGCACCACGAAGCTGCTCACTCACTGCCCCCCCCCCCCCCCCCCCCCGGCACCAGTGGGATGAGAAGAAAATATAAAGAAATAGTCATGGATTGAGACAAGGACAGGGAGAGATCAGTCACCACTTATGGACAAAAGACAGGCTCAACTTGGGGAAGAACCAAAATCAATTTAATTTACTACCAATCAAATCAAAACAAGGATAATGAGAAGTAAAACCAAACCTTAGAACACCTTCTCCCCACCCCTCCATCCTTCCCAGCTCAACTCCACTCCTGATTTTCTCTACCTTCTCCCCACAGCAGCACAGGGGGACAGGGAATGGGGGTTGGGGTCAGTTCATCACACGTTGTCTCTGCTACTCCTTATTCCTCAGGGAGAGGACTCCTCACTCTTCCCCTGCTCCAGCGTGGGGTCCCTCTCACAGGAGTCAGTCCTCCACCAATTTCTCCAGTATGGGTCCTTTCCACAGGTTGCAGTCCTTCAGTCACAGTCTGCTCCAGCGCGGGCTTTCCCATGGAGTCACGGCCATCTTGGGGGGCATCCCCCTGCTCCGGCGTGGGGTCCTCCCCGGGCTGCAGGTGGGCATCTGCTCCCCCGCTCCCCTCCATGGGCTGGGGGGACACAGCCTGCCGTCTCACCACGGGCTGCAGGGGCATCCCCTCCTCCCCCACTCCTCCTCCCCTCCTTCTTCACTGACCTCGGGGTCTGCAGAGGGGTTCCTCTCGCATTCCAATCCCACTACTCACTACCTGTTCCCCTTCTTAAATCTGTTATCCCTGAGGTGCTACCACCATCGCAGATTGGGCCAGCCTTGGCCAGAGGCAGGTCCGACTTGGAGCCAGGGAAGCTTCTGGCAGCTTCTCACAGGAGCCGGCCCTGTGGCCACTCCCCCACTACCAAAACCCTGCCACACAAACCCAAAATAGACAGATAGGATGAGGCTGGTTGGGATAGAGGGAATTTCCTAACTGGTCAATATTTTAGGGTTTGCCTGTCAATCTGTTTGCACTGAACTGTTTCTCCGCACTGTCCATGTGCCTATACTGGCTAATTCAGTATACTGAGGGGCGCTGGATATTTATACACAACAGTTCAAAAAGCCTGGAGTGAGATGAATGCTGTTAAAGGCACTGATGACTTAAGGAAAAGCCTCATCTTCTCAACATTTGAAAAAGCATTGACTTTCCATAGGCATACTGGGAAAAAAAGGAAGAATTTTGATGCCACCTGTGACTTAACAAGCTAGTCTTGTTTACACTAACAAAGAAAATAAAATACTGTCAGTCACCTGTTATTTTTACTGCCTTCAGGGTTAGCAGTAGTGAGTATATGGAAAGCTTCTTTAACCCTGAAGCTGAGTTGAGATGTCCTTACCCTTGACTGCTTACTCGTCAGCACCTGAGATACCATTCACCACTGCTCCTCATTACAGCCAGGCTGCAAAATGTGCTACCAAAGTATTGCAGGGTTTTAAATCACCGCAATTTTAATGGCATTACATGGAATTGAATGTATCGTTTTCTTCCATTGCTGCTCTTGCCTATACATTAATTGGTCAAATATTCATCAAGTCAGATAGCAGCAGAGTCTGCCTGATACTTCATTCTAGCAGTCCAACATACACTAGAAAGCTAGGATGCCATTTTCAGACCCTACCAAAATGCTTCCTTAATTACTCGGAAAAAGTGAAGCCCAGTACAAAGAGAAGAGGTTGGACTTCACCACCATAAGGGTGTTCTGCTAGAGGATGGGAACTAAGAGTTTACGGCCATCAGTGGAATTAAATCCAACTCTTTTAGATCCTGAACAAAATCTGTGGTGCTGAACTACTGCAGAGAGCTGGAAAAAAGTAGGTGCAAGGGACAAGGCATCATCAGACCAGTATGCTTGGTACTCACAGTCCGGATGGGGTGCAGGACTTCAGAGCTTCTTATGATTTTTAAGCCTGGGAGGTGTCACGGCATTATTAACAGCTAATTTCTATGAGTTGTTGAGCTGATGCAAGGGCCCCTGTGTCATGAGGCCAGGGGAATCGCTCCTTAGTGGCCCCAGGGGAGCACAGCTGTCACCTCTGCATCCATGTCTTCGTCTCCTTGAGAGAAGAGGGAGCTTTATAAATATAAATGTCGACAGGCACACATGGAATTGGACATGGCAAAAAGTCCAGTAGCTGCTTCATGGTCTCAAACATCCAGCACAGATTTCAGTAGGACCAAAAGCCAGTTGGCAAGTTACCCCTTGGCTGGGAAACATGGCAGGAGCTGGCGTGTGTTCAGAAGTCACTTTTTGGCCATGGTGCCAGTGCTGAAGAGCTGCCCAGCCACAGCCTCTGCTCGGCAAGAGATGCTTTTTGGGTTTTCTCCCCTATAGAGAAGAAATTTTCCCATGACCTCACCAAAGCTTCCAGGGTTTGCCTGAGCATCTGCGGTCAGTTCATTGAAAGTCCAGAGGGTCTGGGCAGCTGGTGAGTGTTTTTGTCCAGCTGTTTGCAGTTTAAGTGCTTGCTTTCATTATTTGTACAAGGCTGGGGACAGATTTTCTGCCCCAAACTGGATCATTTGGTAAGTCAGAGCAGGGGAGCTGTTTGTGTGAGGGCAGGAGAAGAGGAAGGCAAGACAAGCATTTTAGGGAGGAGGGTGGTGAGGATGTAGCACGTGGCTGATAATCCTGTAGAGAAGTTGGGCACAGTTACAATGGATAAGTATAGCTGAGTGTGGGTCACGTGTTCGGGGTGGTCCTTTTTATTAAATATGTTTTAAAATCTTAATATTCAAGGGAGGCTTTGGGTGGATGGTTTGGGGAGTCTCTGGTGACACGAACTAGGGAAACTCTTTGTGTATTTTCTTAATATGGGAGTATCCTTGATTGTACACTCCCACTATGCAGCTCAGACCCTGTTACTGGTCAGTGGTGCCTGTAAATGACTGTTCACCCACTGAATTCACTGGGGTGTGCATCAGGCCTGTGGAGAGGAGAACTATATGGCCAGCAGCGTAGGTTTTTTTTTCCAGGAACAGGTTGGGTTTTTGCTTCTTGCAGTGAAGTGAACAGTTGATGCCTTCCTCCTGGCAGGGCTGAAGTACTCATGACCTAGCTAGCCCACGATGTGGCTGGGAGTAGACCATATTACACAGGTACAGTGGTGGTAGCCAGCAGTGCGAGCTAGCCCGCCTTGAGGAGCATTAATGCATAAAAATATCCTGCATCTTCTTATCCCTCATATGCAATGAGGAGGAATGTGATAGCAGGAGCCACGCTCTCTTGGGAAACCACGCTGCCAAATTTGAAAGCTTCACATGGCTGTAGCAGTGCAGTTCTGTGTCATAAAATGGAGGATTTTATTTGCTTTTATTAAGTAACAGAAGCTTAATTAAGTTTCTCCTGAATGTAATAAAGTGATACAGCTGAATGTAGGTCAGTCCCAAGTAATTGTTTCACTGCTTTAGCAGCTGTTTAACTAATGCTCAAGTGTTAAATAAGAATGCTGAAAATTTTTTAAATTTTTTTCTTTTTTTCTTTTTTAAAGGGGCTAAGTGGTCTTTTTCGCAGGGGACTGTGAGGTTAGCCTTGGCCCTTTGAACCTAATTAATCAATGGTGAGGCTCTCTGAGTGCTGGCTGTGGAATGCTTTTTAATTGCTCACTTGTGCAGTCATTTGTTTTGTTTAACCTGCAACAGATTAAACTCTGTTATAAAGGTCCTTGCTTCTGTCGTAGAACAACTCCAGCCTTGCAACAGCAGGCTCTCCTTGATTCCCGACCCCCCTGGGGATGTGGCAGGGAGAAAGGGAAGGACAGCTCTCCTCACTCCCCCTCAACCACGCCGCCTGGACCCGCTGGCGTTTTCACGGGTCCCCCCACTATCGCTGTCAGTGAGTTTCCCAGGGCTGCACTCTTGGCAAAGGGAATATCATTAGCTGTTAATATAACCCAAGAATTCTCCAGATATCTCCCTTGCTTGCTTTCATTAAATGTGAAACTTTAGAGACAGAAACTTTAATGATTTTCTGTGCGTGTGCGTGTGTGTAATACTGTATGCTCCACTGGGACCCCTCTGGCATCCCACTTCTCCAAACAGCTGTCAGGCAGCTCAGATTCTTTTCCAAACTGCCAATCTCCAAAAAATATTTCCTCCTTTTCTGGAGTGTGGAATTTCGCCCCTGAGTCAGAGGGTCTGCACAAAGCGATGGCAGGATTCAGTGACAAAGTTAAGGCTGCCAAAACATTAGGGCCAGAAATAAGATCTTTTATACCAGTTGGGAGGGGACCAGGACTGTGAATTTCCAGTCAGTGGGACTCTGCTTTCGCTTCCAGCCCCAGTGAATTGTTTTGAGACAGTATGTTTCTTGTAATGCCTGCCATTAGCATTCAGAAGAAAGCTAGATCATTTTAAGATGTTTCAAAAAGGGATGTTAAAATTTATCTTCCTTTTTATTAGATCCACTGCACCAAGGCACCCAGTGGCTTTGGAAATGTAAGTAATGAAAGGCAGAGAACAAATGTGAACTATAGAAATGATTTATGGAGACATCTGATTAATTTATCCTGCATCTTTACCCTTTCATCCATCTCCCTGGACTTCAGCTAGTATGTTTGAGCAGCATCAGTCACATATTTTAAAGTTGACTTCCTGGAGATATGCTCCATGTTCTGGAATGTGGATTTCCCAGTTTCTGCCCCACCTAAGGCTCCTGTGCAATCCTGGGCAGGCCAGGTTTTTTCCACAGAGCTATCTGGGTTGGATTACTGAAGTGGTTAGGCACTCCATGACACAGCCTGCTGTCTGAAAAATGCTTAATAGCCAGGAGCTTCACTGCTCTCCATGAGAACTGAGGAGTCCCAGGCCATGCTCAAACAGCTGGGCCTTTTTGTAGCTCCTCCTAGAAGAACAAGCTCTTTGGAAAAATTCAGCTCTGGTGGGAGGCAGAGCTTTTCTGGAAAACTTGGCCTTTGAGTTTAGCTTCCTGAAAGGAAGCTTTCTTACGTACAGTGAGTTTAATTCTGTTGAGTACAGCATTAGGCAAGCTCTGTAGTATGAAACAGCCAGTCCTCCAGTAATAAAGTATTTTCTGCACCTTCATAAGGAAGACTTGAGGTTTTGCAGAAGCCCTGTTGCTCTGCTCCTACCAGTTGTTGTCCCACAGATGTTCAGAGGCCATTTCCCTAACAGACTTTTTCTCAGGGTAGTCTTTTTAGCCAAATCTGTATGCATTTTAATCATATATTTTAAAGGTAGATAAGGTATGTAATGAGCAAGAAGTGTCCCTTTCAGTATGGTGACCAGATAGGGCAGTGCAGGAGAAGAGCTGATGGGCATATATATAGTTGAAAACTGAGATAGATAGATAGATAGATAGATAGATGGATAGATATGCTGAAAAATGCCCCAGGAAGGACAAGTGAGGAGAGAACTGGGTGGTGGGAGGGCAGAGGCATGTGATCCCTGACTTCTCCCAGCTTAGTGCTGAGCAGAGTGTCAGAAAGCCTCACTGGAGCTCCTGGAGAGATGTTCTCAAAAATGCATCCCGCCATCCCCTCCCATGTTGCTGCATGCAGCCACAGAAAATTCAGTGCTATATTTAGACATTTTGAGGAACTTCAGAATGGCACTTTCAAGTAATATATCTAAGATTAGGTGGTTTGTTTTTTGTCTGGTTTTTTTTCCTTACCATTTGCTTCTGTATATGCTTTGGCTGGGCAACGCTGGGCTGGCAAGTGTATGAAGGTTTTGTGATGCTGTGCTTTCTCTTGAGCTTAGAATCAAAGTGCAGGCTGCCTTTATTCAAGCTTTGGGCTAAAGATCAAAGAGGCAGAGTTGGCTACGTTGGAATAAAATAAAAAATAAAAATCCCTTTTGAATATCAAAAACATATTTAGTTCATTTCAGGATTATTTTTTGAGAAAGTTTAGTTTCTTTCTGATTATTATTTGTACTGCTTTAATGCCTTAGACACAGACAGGGGCAAGACTCTTTTGAACAAGGTGCTGTACAAAATCAGGCTCCATTAACAGATGCTGTATTAATAGCATATGACTCTGGCAGGCTGTTTGTTTTACTTGCTAAAATTATCTTTTTGTCTGAACTGATTTAGCTATGATGCTAAAGGCATAACCTGTCACATGTTGATCATACATCTCACTTGGCTGGGAGGCTTCCCCCAGCCCCAAGAGGCTGAGGGGCGATTGCTTCCTTAACTAAAATCTATGGACCTTTACTTAAAAATCACCTCGGTATCATGCCATCGGCAAGAATGATGAAGAGAGAGGTTGCTCTGGGTTTTAGAAACAGTGCTGCATGGATGCCTTCAGTTCACTCCTGAGTTCATCAGGGACTTGCCCAGCTTTGACCTCCCATGCTGTTCGGACATATTAATTGTTTTTCATTCTGTCATTCAATTATTATGTCAAATTTGAGATGGAGTGCAGTACAAATTATTTTGGCTCAAAACCTTTCTTTAACCCTATTCACAGAGGTGAAAGGCTAATACATTAAACCTACTGGCCAATGAATACAGATTACTTTAGTCCGTTTACAGACAATATTCTCTAATCTCAGGTTTTTTCTTTTGCAGGAACCAGTCAGTGGCTGGGATGGGGGCATTCGGTGGTGACAGTAAATGGCAGCATTGCAGTTATTACAGGCTGCGTAATTCCTTGTACTTTGAGAAAACATGACAAACAGTGAAGGGGGTGCAGTGGAAGTAATAACAGATTTTCCTTTAACAACAGGACAGAGTATCTTTTTTTTATTCTTTTTTGTTAATATATTTAAAACGTCTCTAAATGTTTGTATTCAGATCTGCTTTTTGGTCAGCCATTGTTGAGCAGCAGATTCGTACTTTGCGGTGCTACAGAGCTGAAGTGCCTTGGTGTCCAGCACAGCATCAGCTCCCTGTGCTGCAGACTTGGTGGATAGGAAGGTAATGGTAGACTGAGGGTCTGAACACACTTCAGGGCTGTTCTAGAGAAAATAATTCTTTGCCACTTGCTCTGGATATCCCAGCTATAGGTAGCTGCGCTAAAGATGAAGAAAAAATGGGCTTTAACTTGCACTGATTCATGTTAAAATGGCAATGAAGACAAAGTAATGTGGAGTGCCAGCTGAAATTCAGCCCAGACCTCCTCTAGTCTTTAATTTGACCTCCTAACCCAAATTAAAAGCCAGATTGTTTTCTCTTTGCAGTTATTTTAACTAGTGTTAACTCTGGCTAAACCGACGAGCCTTTTATTGGTTGGTTTGTTTTAGGTGTTTACTCTCCTCTCCAGATATCCTATTAGTGTTTTGTAAAGTGGATTTTTATTAGGGTGCTACAGAAGTTTATGGAGTTGGAAGAAGTAGAGTACCTGTAAAAGGGCAGATGTTGTTCTTTAGAAGATGAGCTTTAGAGCCTTAAGGCTTGCCTGGTTTGGTTTTCAGCCCTATGGACTGGCATCCAATAAAAGATGTTAGCCTACATTGCAAACCTGGCCTTGCTTGTGTCCTCAGCTCCTGGCAGCTGGAGCAGCACCATGACTCAGTGCAGATCTGTTTTCCATGCCGAAATTGTCTACGTATACCCAATGGCTTGGACAGATCATTGTTTTGTTGTTCTTGTGCTGAGTGTTTCTTCCAACAGGCTTGCATTCAGGTTCCCTGTTGCTGCAGGGATGCTATAGCCAGGCACATTAGCACAAGGCACTTGGCAGGTTTTCCTGTTGGGGTACTCATTTATTGCTTTTGGGGATTTCATCTTCCCTCCTCACTGTTAATTGCAAAGAGATGGGACAGAAAGAAATCTGAGGAAGCTATAAAATGTAAGAGATGTTACATGAAGAAGCACAGGGGAAAAAGCTTTCATTGCTTGGATGGACCCTCCTTTGGAGGCTGATGACGAGCCAGGGCATCCCTGCTGGCAGGTCCTGCCCTAGACCTCAGACTCCTGAGCTGGGGAGTCCCTGGCAGCAGACCAGATGTACTATGTGCAGGGGTGCCCCAAATTGCCATTAAATCTGTTAAACCTTGTGAATTTGCTGTTAAATGCTTCTTGTTAAATTTTAAGGGCCTTATCAATGAGTTGAAACAGCATAATTACTTTTCCTTTTTTCTTTTTCCTACATAAAACTGGTATTTAAATTATTTCCAGGACCTGTTTTCCATCTTGCTCCCAGGCTCTCCATAATATATCAAGGTAGTCCCCTCGGTGACCTTTAGAGCTTGGATTCAGTTTGACTTTGCAGGATTTTTCTGCTCTGTGGCTGGCTGGGGTTTTGGTGTGGTTTGGGTGGTTTGTTTTTTTCCAGTTTTGCTTTGCTCAATATAAAATAATAATCAGAGGAACAAAATGGATTGAGGCTATAGAGCGAGGACTCTTTTTTCCCAGCAAACATCATAAGATTTTACAATAACCATAACAGTTTAAATGTATCTAGGCATATCTCTACAAAGGCGCTTGGTGAGGCTGCAATTAGAGTGCTCTGCCTCTTCTTGTATTAGTTTGATCACATAAGAAGCAGTCTATCTGACACCTCTAGCACCTGGATAGATAATTAAAACCCGTCAATAAAACAACAAAATGCAGTGTGTAGTGGGACTCGTCTGTGCTAGCATTAAACACCACAGATAATTATATCGCAGCAGAGGTTGGAAAGCCAGCTTCTCTGTGCTCTGAAGGATCAATAAAAAGGCCCATTCATAATAAAGAAAATGTTAGAAAAACTGGATTTTCATCTCCCTGTCATTAGATCCTTTGCTTTTAAGGTTTTGCAGAGGCAGAAAAAGATTCTGTTGAGGAATTCTTTGTTTCTGGAAGCTAAACAGGTGGAGGATTTAGCTTTGCTTTAGTGCAGCACATTATTGAAAGCAAATATGGTGAACCAAAGGCCTTTCTCAGGGCTTGCTGTTCTGTTCTCCCCTCTCCACCCTCCGCTGCCTCCCTTCTCTGTTTGCTTCTTTTTTTTCTTTTTCCCCTTATTTGCAAGCCATCACATTAACTCCACTTACGAGTGAAATTTCTCTTTGCTTCCTGTTTACTTTCTCCAGGGCATTTTTTCTTTTTTCTTTTTTTTTTTTTCTCTTGGCCCTTCCTAAAGGGTTGATTTGGAAATATCACATATTGACAGGGGAGAACACACTCCTGGCTGACTTATTTGCTGTGACAGCCTCTTTCTTAAAGCAGTCATCCAGAGACGAGATTTTTGTGTTCCAGAGAAGGAAAAAGATGTCTTGCAGCGTTTCTGTGAAGGATAATGAATTAAGTCTGTCTCTTACTGTAAAACCATTAGAAAAGTATAATAGACCTTGAGAAAGAGGCTTAGATATTGATGTCTTGGCTATATTAGTGTGCCTAGGCACATGATGGCTGCCTTGTCTTTGCAGAAAAAAAATAAAGTCTATGTAAAGTAGGTGTTTCAGTTGAGGAGAGGGAGAAAGAGTATCTTCGTTTTTTGGCGACTGATGCTCATGAACACAGGTGAGCTAGTTTGGTCGGCACATGTGGGCATTAAGAATTCCTTGTTATAAGTTGCTGTATGCAGAGGGTAGCACCAGCTGTGAGCAGGGTTTGTTAGCAGCAGCAAAGGATGGATATGTCAGCTCAGGACTTTCCATACAAATCCAAGTTCACAGTTACATAGCCTGAAATTTTCCAATCTTCAGGGTATTGAAGAGCCTAGCCCTGGACTCTGATGGTCTGATTGCAGATTCAGAGGGAGTGAGTGGCTTCCCCATTTGCAGAGGTTTCCAGTATGCCCTGTTCACAGGAGCTCCCAGCCACAGTGTCGCAGAAAGCATTGCTCTACCTCAGAAGGGATTGTCTCTAGAGACTAAGGACCAGGAGAAAGAGGGTGTGTTGGGGATGAAACTGATGTTTGAGCCTCTAGGCTTATCGTGGACTGGTGCACGGATTTCTGGTTGCTCTTCTCCTGGCGTTCCTAGCATGACAGGTACCTGCCCCCGTGGTTTTGGCACCCATTTTTCTTGTCTGGGGCAAATGCTTCCCACCTGGATGGGGTGCTGGAGGACCTACTGGTATTGTACCTGCAATGATTAATGCTGAAAGGCTTTTGTTTGGGACTGATCTTTGCATTTTTGTTCTGGCAAACGTATCGCCCCAGACACGTCTAGCCTGATGCTGTTGACATGTCTGTGCTATTAAAGTTTCTGGAAAGGCCTAAAATAAACATCACCTGCAAAACTATTATTTTTTGCTTTCTTTCTTTTTTGGTAAATATATCAACAATGTCAGCATTGGAAAAAATCAAAGATGTCGGGGCAGGAATAAGCAGCTGTTTATGTCTTAAAGGGTTTCTGCCTCACTATCACAAGACAACCTTGTCACTTAAAAATCATAAAAATGCCAGGGAGAAGGAATGGAAGTTTGCTGAAGGGAAATGAAGTTTTGGTGTTGGGTTGTTGTTTTTTTTTTCAGTCTGAACTGAGAGTTGCAAGCAGAGTTGAGCCCTGCAGCTGGTGCTGAATTCAAATGCTTCCTTCAGTCCCACTGCTATAAATGCAAAACAAGTGCCACATGAATTATTATTACTGTTTTACATTAAAACTCTTGAATGTCATTTTCCACTGGAAGTGGGAGAAGTTCTGCAAAAATAATCCATGATTTCTGTTATAGTGTATGTGTTACACTAGATTGACACCTCTCTTCTAGGATAAATATTTTTCCACATATGAAAGATGAAACAGGTACCTTAATAAGTGGGAATAAATGTAGCTGGAAAGAAGACATAGAGAACCCCTTTTTTCTTTTTTCTTTTTTTTTTTCCTTGTGACTGGGACAATTTACACTTTTCCTAGGAGGTAATTCTTTCCTCTCCAAAACATGTTTTTGAATAATGTGTACTTCTGTTTATGAGATGCTGGGTGCTTAAGGACTGCTGAGTACCTCAAACTGATTTTTAGGAGGGTTTGGGCTATTCTGTTTTCCTGAACATACAGGAATGTATGTTGCCGTCAGTGTCTCAAGTCGGGGTGAAAATGCAGATCTCGAGTTATGCTTTGGTTTCTGATCTCTTGCTTGGTCTCGGTAGGCATCTGTGCCCTGGCAAAGTGGATGTGAGATAATGGCCTTTTCATTGAGCACACTTTGCACCAACGCAAGTGTTTACAGAGGAACCCAGGCACTTGCAAGTCACATTTTTCCATATCTTGCAAAATGGAAAATGCAGCAGGCTTCTTGCCTTGCTAGCCTGAATGCTGTGGCAGCACAGTGAGTTATTTCTGGTGAGCTGTGTGGACACTCTTGGTCCAGGCAAAGTGTTCACAAATCCCAACAGCAATTACAGAGGTGGCCCGAGATGTGCAGGGTCTCAGAGAAGCAGGCTCTATCTTCACGTGCCTACCTTGCACTTCTGGGAGCAACAGGGAGAGAGGAATGATTGCAGATAGAAATAAGGACTTCAGAATAAAACAAACCAACCCCAAACAATAGGTTGGCTATAAATTCCTTGTCAGATTTCATAATAAATGGCAATAAGGGGAACTAAAACCACTCGAGGGGCTCCTTTAATTCTTCCATGTCTCCAGAACATTTGCCTTAAAATGTTGTACAAACTAATAAAATGGAAGATGCTTTTTTAATAGGCCTAAAATTGTCTATCTGGTCCCCCAAATTCACAGATTCCTCCCACAGTTCTCTTCTTCACTTGGTGTCAGAGCATGTGGAGAATGAGAAAATACCCCAGCAGGCCAGGGGTCGCTTAGGAAAGCGACATAAGGGCAACGCAGGGGAAAGAGTAGTTTCGTTTGAAGAAGCTGATGAATCAGTGCTAGAAATAAGAGGTGCTTGTCAAAAGGTCATAATAAGAGGTATAGATGGATGTAAAAAAGGTGACTGTAGTTTTCTGGAGTACAGTGATGCTAGAGCCAGCGATGCAAACGGTTCCTGCCCTGTTGGAGGGGATTCTAGCAAGATGCAGAGCTGCTGTTTCTAGGGTAATGCCAAGGGACCTGGGTAGTGTTTCTCCGATTGCCCTATAGAAGAGACAGATTTATGCTAGAGCTGATCCAGTGCTGGTACTCACTAAGAATTGTAACTCCAGTTGTTAGTAAAGGTCTTGCTTCAAGAAAGGAGGAAGAAAAAAGAAAAAGAAAGAGAAAGAGAAAAAGAAAGAGAAAAAGAAAGGAAGAAAAAGGAGAAGAGAAGAGAAGAGAAGGGATCCTTGTTGCATTGACTGGAAAGTTCAATACCCAGCACTGAGCCTCATGACTCAGAGGAGTTTGGAGTGAGTATTCCAAAGACCAAAGCGCCAAGAAATCCCAAGGTTCAATGTATAATCCTGTGATTTACAAAGAAGAGCTTGTGGGCTGGTTTGCTGGGAATGGAGTAAGGCATGATTACATGTTTTTTCCCCCTCCCTTTTCAAGGTTACAGATGCATCTTCTTTTATACATCTCTTTTTCTATGTCACTTCTTGTGTGTCACTTAGTGTCACCTAGGCCTTTAATCTGTCTGGAAAGAAATATGACAAAACTGAAGGGACCAAGAAGCCGTTGTGAAAGTGGGGAAAAAAGTATAAGCAAAAGCACAGCAACCAGAGCTTTAATGATGAGTGGTTTTTACCTCTTTCTCCCCTTAAAATTTTTGTAGCCTGATGACTGACAGTAATAGTTGTTTGAACAGGTATTATTTTTTTTCTAAGGTTTTTAGTCCAAATTTCCCTCATCCTTTAAGTGTGCTGGAATGGGAACCTGTATGTTTCACCCTGGGGTGATAAAGAAAACTCGAAATCCCAAGTGCCCGACACAGTCTTGCTGCCCCTGTGAAATGAGTGTGAAAAAGAGAGAAGGTTGAGTTTTTCTGGTTTTGGTGGGTTTTTTTGTATGAGTCCTTTTTTGCAAATTGTGTGAAGTACCGACACTGCATAGTATTTGAGCTTTTATTTGGGAGTTTTTAATTTGGTTTTCTGTTATTTCCCCCCCTACCCCCCCCCCCCCCCCCCCCCCAAGATGGCAGTGACAATTTGATCTTGCCACCTTTTGATATTTCTGTGCTTGGTAGGCTCGGTGCTTTGCCATCCCTCAGTCCAGGGATGTGCAAGGGGACTTCAGGACTTGCTAGAGTTGGGGGGGAAAAGACCACACCAGCACCCTGCATTCCCCACTCAACCCCTTGCATCATGGTGCTTTTACTGTCTTTGGTGATATCTGAGAAGACAGCATGCATTTGGGGAGGTTAAAGCTGGTGTTCACGGCCTTCAGCTTCCAAACCAAGTTTTGAAATACTGGTTATGAACCTGGAGCTTTCTAGGTTGCATGTTTTTGCTTCTGTTTTTTTGTGTCCAAGTTCTTGCATAAAAAAGAAATGGCTGCAAGGAAGTGCTTGGCCATACAAAGCAAATGCTTCTTAAAGACAGAAAGAAAGAAAACACATGCAGATGAACCCTAAATGTGTCTGTTCCTCCTCCCACTTCCAATTCCTCATAATTTTGGATCCTGACTCATGATTTTGAAATGTCCCTTTGATCCATTGCTCTTATTCTATGTCATGTGGCCAGGGCTGTCCCTACAGCCAGAGAGACTATCGATTAGGCCAGTGCAATTGCTTTTTGAAAGCACATTGAGCCCAGTAAAGGATTTTTGTTGAAAGTGAAGTTTTGGATGTTGTTCAAAGCCTCTCCTGGAAGACTGCCCACTCACAGGGTCCAACCTACCTGTGATATCCCAGCCAAGCCACCTGTCTGTAAGTAGCAAGGGTGAGGACAACAAACTTATCCTTTTTGTTAATAAAATTGTTTTTCTGTGTATATGATAAAACTAGTCATTTGCTGTGATAACTGTCATCTTTCAACTAGAAAACATGACAATGTCCCAGCCCTCTGGATTATCTGTTACCTAGCAAAACATCCCAATGAGCAAGCTTATCAGCTCTTATTAATCTTTCCATAAAATTAAAGAAATTATGGAGCTTAAGGCAGTCACTAATGAATCAATTTTAATTTATGGGCTGAAATAAAATCCTCATTAAGGCTGACAAACTATAGCCTCAGGTAAACATGAGGCATTTCTACTGCAGACTTAAATGAGTTCTGCGCTGGATGTCACGGCTTCTGCCAGAAGAACAGGAGGGTCAGGGGTCCCATGTCACATCAGAGGGGGCAGCATCTTAGAGAAAGTAAATGCAGTGGTCTAGTCCTTAGAAGGTCTCTTTCTGGCATGCAAAAGCATAAAAATCAAAGACTAATTATATTTCTCTCTCTCTCTTTTTTTTTTCTTTAAACAAACAAGCAGATAATTTTCCCCATAGAACTGCTGTTTGCTAAGTGTTTTTGCATCCCCAAAACACACAAAAGTTGTACATAGAGGTGCTTCCGCCATGAAAGTGGAGGCAAATGTGGGTTTCCACGTATGCACAAATCAGTCACCCATGAATGCGAGTCATATGTGCCACAGGGAGAGCATCTTGCAGGGCCTAACCTGTGTGTGTGCTCTTAACCTGAAAGATGCTTACTGCAGCAGACAAGATCACTTCCTTCTCTGTACAATTGTATGGCAAGAACTTCAGTGAGAACAACGTTTGCTTTTGGAAAAAGTACATCATCTCAGGAGATGCATCCATGTTAGGCAAAATGATTGAATAAAACTTAGCCATTTATAACTAATGAAAGTGGGTTTAGACAGCTTATTTGGTGATTTTTTTTTTTCCAGTCAAGTGTTGCAGTTTCTAATCTTTGCTTTGTATTAAACAGCTTTATTCAAGGTGACTGTTTTTGTGGGAACACTTTATAAATATTTTGTAAAACGTATTTGTTATGTCTGCTATAAAATACACAATTATTATTTTTGCCACAAATGTTGTTGGTTTAGTCTTTGTATTTTGTTTGGTGGAGATGCTGGTATTTAAGGTTAGTTGAGGTCACTGTGATGGAGTTTTGAGTTTCAAGAATTAGAGGACCATACACCTGTAATATTTTTTTAAAAATCTTCCTCTGGGTTTGGTTTTAAAGAAATACCTGCTGGTGCCATAAGAAGTGCTTGTAGGGGAAGAGGTTGTGCCACTATGCTTCTTCCCTTTTGGCAATAAGCTGATGAAGACATTGGTGTTTGCCATCAGCCTTTGCGCACTCTCTGGAGAGCTTCCCTAGCTGATGCTGAAGTCCTGGCTTCTGCATCTTCACTCCTGTTGATGCTGGAGGGGTCATTCAATGTCTTGACATGTTCTGCTGTCTGGACTGTTTTCTGACTCTCTTTTTTTCTTGCTTTTCAGATGCAGTAATCGGACCCAATGTGCAGTTGTCGCTGGCCCTGATGTGTTTCCAGACCCTTGCCCTGGGACATACAAGTACCTGGAAGTGCAGTATGAATGTGTCCCTTACAGTATGTATCTTGATATATTTGCATTTGTTTCTTTAATAGAGATCTGATTTACTGAGGAGACTGGGCCAGCCTTGAGCCTGTCTCTCATTGCCCGAGGGCAAGTAAATGCTCAGTGACAAACCACGTGCATTATATGAGACTGAGCTGATAAGATATGAAAAATTGTGCTCTGTGCAAGGTTTGTGCTTAGGTTAAAAGTATCCTAATAGTGCCCCATGTTTCCTTGTTGTACAGTGTAACAGTGACATATCACCTTTTGGAAAACACTTGGGAAGCCACGTTAGTGAAAGCAGACCAGAAGAATGAAGCACTATTGCTAGCTTATAGTTTCTCTTTCCAAAGTTTTATGCTTGTAATCATATAGCAGTGTGCTTCGACCAACCTGTGTCCATGTAGTTGGTGACACTTCCTAAGTGCCTTAAATACAGTATTGTATTGCTGAGGAGGTAGGAAGCTAATGTCTTGGGAAATTTGACGTTTGATGGTAGAAAATAATAATTTATAAGCTTCCAAGGTTAAGAAGGCAAATTACAGGCAAGCCATTTAACCTGTATTTTTGAGGGTAGAAAGATAGTCATCTGGGATTACAGCAATATGCATCGAACAGGAAATGTCAGAGCTACAAAAAGTTAAGTGTACCTCAGAATTTGCTTTCTGTAGAAACAAATTTGTTAGACACAGTTACAGTCCTACTGTCAAAAATGGCATACCTCAAAAAAGACATAACAACAATAATACTACTTTTTGTTAGCAGTTGTAAAAGGGCTGAGTGGTGAATAACAGTACTATTTCTAGGTTTTCATTTTGAGTAGGCCAAAGCTCCTAGCACACCTCTCAAAATAATAAAGCAGGTGCAGGAATGGACACTTTCAAGCCACAGAGTTGTACTGAGAGAGCAGCAGGAGACTTCAATTTGCTGAAACCCAGGATTTGGCTCGAGGACTAAAAGAGGATCTTCTTCATCACCTCGAGCACAGGCTGCAGGAGAGCAAACGTGGCTGAGAAATGACAGCACACTATCCAGAGGGGAAGCGAGAACTTACAAGCCCTCGGGTGGTCCCCGTCCCTCATGCAGGAGGTGGCTGCCTGCCTGCTGCCATGACGTGGAAAGGCTATGTGGGGTTTTGCTTGTTGTGAAACTACAAGGTGAGGGATGCAGCTAAGACCACCTCTCTGAGCAAAGGGGACCCTTTCTGCTGAGAGACTCTGTCTCTCCGCTGGTGGGGGGCTCGGTGTGTCCATATTTGATTTTTCTAAACAAAAATGTGAAGCTTCTAAATGGAGTGACGGAATATTTTTTATGGGATGAGGTATTAAACCCATGGAAAGAGTGACATCAGGGGTTTAGGGTCTGCCCTAGCGAGCTCGTACCAAATTACCAGTTTGGAGTTATTCTACTCTAAACGAGGTTTTTCATTTTACAAATGACACTGTGAGTGGGGAGGGCGAGGGGAGATCGGTTTCTACTTATCATAGCAGGTTGTATTTCCTTGTGATTCGTGATTTGCATGAGGTATGCCATTCCCTCCTGAGACTGGGCTGGTAAAGCAATAGTCATTACCTAGAACCCCTTCGTAGCATTTGTTGCATATAAAACAAAGAGGAATAGCGGTGCCTTGTGAGAAAGGTAATATGTGAATATTATGCCCCGAGGTGTTAATGGGCCCTGTGTATAAGATGTAAAACGAGTCTTGTGAGAGGTTGCTCAGTACGAAATGTACAGTAAGGATTGAGTATGTTTTAGTGATCTGAACGTGGGGAGGAAAACAACAATGACAATAAGCCATGCTGCCTTTGCAATTAAGTTAGTAGCTTTGATGGCTGTTTCCTCCATTTGTTTATGAATCAAATATAGTGCCTCTGTGAGTAGAGTTATGGGGGGAGAAACGAGGGGAGAGCATGTTGTAAAATAGGATCCCATCTCCTGGGCTTGTTGTTCTGCATTGCCTAGGAAACTGGGTGAAATCTTCATGCGTTGTTATTAAGTGTATCACCAGGGAAGTTGGTTGTGTTCAGGCAAACTGTGTCCCTTCATCTGCAGATGTGGAGTGGGAAACCTAGGACTCCTTTTTATTCTTCTCCTACCTCGGTCTATGCCTGGCTTTACTGCCTCCATTTCTTCCCTCTGATGAAAATGGTCTGCTCAACTTTGCAGATGTTACCTGCCTGGGCCCCAGGAGTGCCCCATGAGTGAAAGCCATCCAAGCAATGGGGAAGGTGTCAGCTCTGGTCAGCAAGGGTATGGTTGGACCAAAGCTATGCCTGGTGGATGAAATCTGTTTCTCCCTCAATGCCCTTGGTGATGCCTCTGCTGTTTGCTGTGCATCAGTTGGTCACCTCACATTCTTGTCACCAAGCCCACGTGCTTCAGCCCCTCTTGCCGAATTTGGGCTGTTGCCCAAGTCCTTCCAGGTCCAGCTTTCTTAGCTTCGCTACCCACACCCAGCCACCTTGCATGATGCTTCGCTGGAGGAGGGGAGTGGGCTCTACAGGCTCCCCGGTGCTTCTCACTGCTGGGGAAAACCCTCGGCCGCTGACATTTCCTCGGTAGCTTTGTGCACCGAGCCCTCGGTGAATGGTGGTGTCTGCCAAATGGCCATCTCCTAAAGAAATACAGCAGTTGCATAACAAAGGAATTAATATTTCAGCAGGCACTTGTACTTGTGTGCAATTCCAGCTTGCTTTGTCTGGTTGCACGGGCTACTCCTTATGGTTTCAAATTATTCCTTATGGACAGAGAGAGACAGTTTACCGAAGCGCTGGCTCAGCAGCAGAGGGGGAGTGTGTGTGTGTGTCTCAAGAGAGTGGCGTTTAGGAGTCATCTTTAACAGATGTTGTTAGGACTGACCTTAGGTGCTTATACTCAATATAGTGCTAGTGTATACGCTTCCTCGGAGAAAAATTATGGAAGATTTAAAACTCCATTGGGTAGCCTGCTCCTCTTGCGATTTTATTTATTTATTTATTTAATTCTTCTACCACTAACTGATATCATTTTCAAGAGGAAAGCAGCCCCCTTTCCTCTCAGGAGGGGGAAAAACAAACCTCTTCTAACTTCAGTAGCTCATATATTTTAAAATGTCCTTTATATATTACCCTCCACACCGCATTCCTGTGTGTTCACTAGAGATGCCCCTGACAAGGAGAGTTTCATGAGGCTGCAGCTACTCTCGACATGTGGGGAAGACAACAGATGATTATGCAGATAGCCCGGTCCTCTCCTTGTTTTCCTGACCCTGTAGTCAGTTTATGTGATGACAGATGCTGTCTACAAAAATGGACAGTCATTCCAAGGACTTCTGGCCTTTTTTTTGTTGCCCTCTGACAATGAAAAGCAAGTGAAAAGCAAGTGATTTCAGCAGGTGAAAAGATACCAGGACTAATTTGACAGGCTTCAGTGGTATCGATTGTCCTATTTTTCTGGTATCAGAAAAAGTTACAAAATTAATTTTGTCTTTCTCAAAGCAGGCCTTGGCATGTGGTGTTTATTTCTCTGACATCTGCTTTACATACTGCCCCTTCTGAAATACTGAAATTACTACTCCAATTTTCTTAAATTGAATGTTCTTTTAATCATTACTGACCCAGAGAGCTTTTCCGTGGTTTTCTGTTAAGTATGCACTACTGCAGACCTGCAGTTTGCTGTTGCCAGAGCTGTGGACACATGGCACATTTCAGAGAGATGTCTGAAACTGCATTTCAGGCTGCGTTACACTGTGTGTAAGTATGAGAAACCTCACTTTGCAAGGGCCCCTTTGATCCAGTACTCTGTTGTTGTTTCCTAGTGCATCCCTTCTTTCTCCCCTTCTCCCTTTAGGGAACAGTGTTAAATGGGTAATGGGAACAGCAGTGGTAGAGGTGGTTTTGTGAAGCTAGATCAACACTCGCATTGCAGAAACACTTCAGTATCTTCTTCTGGTGCTTGTACAGTCCTGTTGTCATGGTGCCAGTACATCTAGGAGTGTAATTTCTCTTATTTCATCTTTGTAATGTGCTAAGGGGCTTCCCATTTTACTCATGAGCCAGCACAGAAAGCAGATGAGCCATTTGTCCAATGCTGTACATGAGACTGGTGACAGCAAGAGTCCAGTTTTGCAAGACCAGTGGTGGTGGGAGAGCTGCTGAGCTAGTTATCATTGTAAGCAGCCAGATTTTCTATTGATAATCTGATAAATCTGAACCAGCGTGTTGGTTTTGCCTATGCCAATACAGCCTTTGTATGCATGTAACACTTTACAGCTCAAACCATCCGTGTTTTAGTAATCCTGCATGTATTTCTGAGATGGATGAAAAGAAAGAACAACCCACTCCAGGCTGACAAGCCTCCTTCCCTTTGCCCTCCTGAGCACGCATGCTCCGTGGACCACGGCAGCGGCGCTGCCCTTCATGGGTGATACCCCGAGTCAGAACAGGGGCAGATTTTCCAACATGTAACTATCTCCCATTGGCTTTGACTGAAATTTAGGGATTGTTTGCATTTAGATTTTATTTCGGTCTCGAAAAAGGTGTGAGTTGAAAGCGCAGAGGTATTTTGGAGTGCTTTTTCTGTTAATTTCCCCCTAGAGACAACCATTCAGGCTCCCAAGGATCCAGTGTGGTGTTGGAAAGAGGATTTAGCTAGCTGAGTCAAATTTACTTTCAGTTTTTCCTAAGCTCTCAATTCCCTTAGGTTCTAGGTTTTGGAGTACACAGAATAACTTGTGCACTGTTGTTCTTCAGAAACATTCTGGTTTTTAATAGAGACTTGGAAATTTTAAGGTATAGGGCAGGACAAAGTGGAGAAAAGTTGGGGGCTCAACGAGGACAGGCCCATTGCTGCATTGATGGAAAGGATGGCAGCAGCAGGAAGGAGCAAGATGGGTGCCTTGGGCATGGCATATCCCACTGTGATGATGATAACTTGCTTCATACCCAGGTGACAAGTCCATCAGCTTTTAATATTGGGGAGATCTATTCAAAGGGCTGTTTCCTGCAAGGGAAAAATGTTCGTGGCTTCCGAGGAAGGATGGATTGTCCTTCCTTTCTGTTCTTCTGGGCAAACGGGCTAACAAATGTTATGAAGGCACCAAATATCATTGGTGCTTACAGAGATTTTCCTGCTTCTTTAATGCTAACAAGGGGAAGGAAAACAATGCTTGAGCATGGTTCATCTTTTCTTTTCTTAAGATTTTTTTTCTTTTTAAATCTGGAACCTGAAATCACATTTCCCAGTTGCTGTATTGATGGAAGGAAAGGTCATTTCTGCTAGAAATATTCCTTTTATTGCTGACAGAAGAGTAGATGGGCTCACATATCAATAAAAGTGAGGGATGGTAAGTGTGATGTGGGAACAGAATTCAATAAAGTTTTATTGTATCACAAGTGGACTGAAGTGCATTTAAAAACATTAAATGAAGGCTCACAATATCTGCTCCGCTGGACCTTAGGGCCAGTGAATAGACAGATAATTGAATAATGACATTTTTAAGAGAATACAAGCACAAGAAAGCAAACTGATATTTTCATTGCTCCAAGATTGCTGGTGGAAAGGGAAAGAGGGGGGAGAAGCTGGATGAAAACTGCAATCTGAAAACAAATTAATGAGGCCACTTTTTCCCAAGAATATGGTTCTTAATTATTTCTGGAGTGTTGTAAGACCATTATGTGGCCTCCAGGCTTTCCTTGTGTGCATTTGCTTGCCACCTTCCCTAACGGTTGAGAAGCAGTGTTTGCCCACTGACAGCAGGGCTGTGTTTTGTTAAACAAATGGACTTGCAGCTTCTCCAGTTTTCTTTCACTCTGGGTTTTGGGGGGTTTTTTTCCTCTTTTTTCCCAAGAGAACTTTGTCCCCTGGGGCCCACTGGTGAAAATGGCAAGTGTTCCCAAGGTCTTAAACCCACCTGTTGTGCTTTGGTCAGTAATGAGTGAATTGCCCCCTAAAGCCAGGTGTCCTTTGTTTTATTTAGTTAAATGAATTATTTGTGTGCATGGGCTAGGAACAATAATTTAAGAGAAAACAAACAAACAAACAAAAAAAACCCCACAAGACCTAACTACCCATTATGATTATTTCTGAGCAAAGAATCTTTATTTTGTATCCTGCTGACAAATTGCCTTTCTTCCAAGGCATACAATTTCCTGGGCATTGCGGCCAAAAAAACCCTTTTTTGTATTCACTGAAATTCCCAGCTTTGCTTGTTGGTTCTTTATCCACGCAGGCAGAAATGAAGGGCACGTTACTTCCCCTATCAATCTCCTTTCGCTGTGTTTGTGGGGAGAGTGCACCTATACAACTGCCAGTTGGAAAGCACCCTTAATTAAAACAACATGATATTGTGGGGCTTTGCAAACCTGGAGGCTGAACTATCCGCATAGGCATGTGCATAGTTTTCAAGAAGGGGCGGAGAACTAAGTGCTGAGAGCTGGGGGAAATAAAGTTGTTTGAAAACTTGAAAGTAGCCTGAGATGAGGGAAAAAGGACATTTTTGTGAGACACGGTGAAATATATGACCACATGGTTCATTTTTGAACCTGAAATGAGTTTGGTTTAAATTAAAGGAACAAGGTGATTTCAGGTGTGTGTGCCTGTAATGCATACTGGTTTAAAGGTCTGCTGTCAGCAGGAGCACTATGTTTTTTCTTGTGAGAAGTTAGATAAATGTTAGGCAATCTCCATAGTATGAAGGCCACCACTACCTGCTCCATCTATAATTTCCAGCATGCTCCTGTGAAAAGCCAGCTCCTGCTGGCTCCTGTCATCTTGGTCCTTTCCTCTAGGTTGTGGGACACTTCTTCATGTCTCCCACTTGTGCCAGTATGAGCCCTTGTGTGAAAAGTAATCTTTTCTTTTCTCTGTTTCTCTCATCTGAGTGTTTAGCTGATCACCTCCTGAACTGGCCCATCACTCCCCAGTCGCAGGCTTAACATACTTAAATGCCTTTATTCACTGATGCATTTGGTCTTTACACCATGTGTTGGTTCTGAAAATCGTATCTCCATGCACAACAGGTTGCGCTCCCGTGTATCTTTGAGTTGCACATGCTCTCTTTATCAGAAAAGTCACCACAGTGCTTCTGCTTAATTGTATTAGATCTGTAATGCTGCAGGGGAAAAGAGTTGGAGTCTGTTCTAGCCTGGGCCCCTATGAACTTGTCAGCTGATCGTGGGGTGTTTTATTGCAGATTTGCTGTCAAAGTTGGTAAGGACATAATTTGATGGACATGCATTAATACCACTTAGAAAAATAACTTGGTAGCTTACCAGCTGAACAGGTTTTTATGGAAGAGTCATCGCAGTGAGTAGATCGCAGTCGTATGAATGTTTGAGAGTCACTTCTCTGCCCATCGTATTTTAAAATTACACTCCTAATTAATCATGGAAGTGAGGTAAGCCTTAAAATGAGGTCTGACATTTAAGCTGGACATCTACAAGCTTCGTAGTTTTGAAGATGTTGCACTCAAGCGCAGTGAAAATCAAAACGTTGCAGGAGGTGGCAGGGGAGTTTCATTTACTTGCGAGTGAACAGAAGGATGCCCTACACCCCTGTATACTCCTTTTTCTCCATCCTATTATAAGAATTTCATTACCTCCAGACTTTTTGTTTTCCACTCTGAAGAAAAATACCTTTTTGCAACATTACAAAATGGCTTTTTTTAACTGAAAGCTGAACTAACCCATTACATAATGAGCTATGAGGGGAGCAGCCAGAAGTGTGCTCTACAGACAGGTGTCTGAATGGCACAGAGTGTTGGGCTACACAAGGTACAAATTAAACACCCACAGTCTGAACGCCAAGTCTTAGGGCAAGAAAGGTGTATTTTTATTTACTTACTTTTTTTGAGGCAAATTCAAAACTTCCTTTTCCATTCATTTTGAAAACACTGAGGATCTTTTGGAGATGTTGGACACATTGAATGTAGGTGAGAGAAACAGCAGGAATGGTGTGATTCTTCTGGTGTGAAAGTTTGGGTATTCTAGTGATAGATGTAACTAAGGAAATTAGTTTTTTCCCTTCCAATTAATACTTAAATATGTAGAAAGTTAAATGGATACTGGTGACAAGTTTGAAAGGGTAAAATTCACAGACTGAAAGGAATGTAGGGGAGCATGGAAAGCATGACAGTAATTTAATGTTGGGTTTTGTTGTGGGTTTTTTTAAAGCAAGTACAGCTGGGAGAAGGTTTCTTTCTTTCGAGAATATAAAAAGGTTTCTGTGGTAGAGCAAGAGAGGCAAAATTCACATCTCTGTCCCCACCATCACCTCACGATCACAAAGTTTGCAGTGTGGAGATCCAGACTTTAAATAAATCAAAGACTTTACTGTAGATGTGTTATGTGTTTGTCACATTTGATGTTTTTCTTGACGTAGAACCCCATCAGTTCTCCCTAGGGCCTCTATAATTGGTGTGTTATGGAAACTGAAGGTGGAAAACGGTGATGAGTAGTGTAACTTCTCTCATTTTATGTAGATTGTGAATATAAAAGAGTAATTTAATTCCTTGTGTGACTTCTGTGCAGCATTTATTCCTTTCCAATCTTGTCCCACAGCAGCTGAATTTTTCGTGGAAAAGTGTATATTGTTGGTTTGGGTTTAGCCATTTAAAGTAGAAGTTCTTAAAATCTTTCAATCTGTTGCCTGAATGCCTTTGGCCTTTGAGTCTGAATCAAAGGTCATTCAATCACAGGGAAACTTTCTGCAGTGTCAGCAAACTTTGGGTCAGGTTCCCAGTAACCTGAGGCTATCTGAAGTCATTAGCTTTTTTCGAGAAATTCATCTTTGTCACACCCATTTCTAGCATAGTAAATAACTGATACTGTCTCAGCTAAAATGGAAATTGTAACCAATACTGGGCAGAAAGAAGAATAAAAATCTGGTGAATTCCTCAATATATTAATAAGCCACATTCCCCCCACCTTGATGTTTCTACATCCAAATAGCAGAGCATCTTTCTCATGTCTGAAATAGATTTGTGTTTGCTTAACAAAGATGTTGACAAAACTTAGCAGCCTGACCCCTGCAAACAGGCTTGTCTGGAGTACCAATGGGAAGAAACCACTGACTTTAAGTCATTTGTACCGAGCTGTATTTTTCATCTCTTTCTGACAGGTCTACTACTAGGTATTTGCCACCAGTTTGCTGTCTAAACACGACCCCGTACTTCCCAGTTGTCTCTGAACAATTCTGTCGTCATTAAGAGGAATATATTTCTTTCTGTCTTTAATAACCTATTGTCTAAATTGCGCTATTATGCCAAGCACCCTCTGGAGACATTGGTATGGATTTCATACATTTTATAACAGATCTTCATGGAGATAATATTTATATTTCCAGATTTTATTCCTATTATCCTTTCATTTCTCTTGCAAGAAATACTGCAAAGGTTTCTTTCATTGGTGCAAGCAGTGTAAGGAGATTAAGACCATCCTTGCCAGGTGCTATTATAAATCCACAAAAGAAATGAAGTACATTTATTGGGTTTTATTCTGGCCAATGGGGAGAACAGAATATGTGTATCCAGTGGTTAAGTTGAGGATTGAAGTTCATTTCTTCTAGCACATGAGGGAAGAGGAGGGAGGGGGAAATTTGAGTGTATTAAGGCAAATCCCTTTAGTGTGTGAAATACGAAAACGCATCTTTCCAGATCTAAAAATACAACTTTGTTGAGTTTCTTTGTATTAAAAGGGCTCCCAGGAAGAGAGCCAAATGCATCTGAATGTATTACTTTTTTACTCATTTCCTCCACTTTCCTTGCTAACAACATTTCCAGTCGACTTTTAATAACAATATAGGCCTGCATGAAACCACAGTAGTTGTATGTACCTCAAACTCTAGCAAAGGAGACAGAAACACAGACTGCATAGCATTTCATTTTGGTTCGCTTCTGTCTCTGTTTCCAAAAGGAATTAAATGGGAGGAGGATTTGTGGAAGGCTAAGGCAAAGGGGCCCTCCCCAGGGCATCTTTTTCCAACAACAACAACAAAAAATCAGCTACAGGTTTCCTATCCCAAACCTCACCAACAAAATGACATGGCATGGCATTTACTAGGGCTGATTGACAGGCTATGCAGAAATGTTTTTAAGGGTTTTTTGGGGTGTGTCTAGCTTGGGGGGGTGGGGAGGGGCAATGACCAATTCAGATTAGAAAGGATTTATTCCAATTGATTTCACAGATGAATGTATTGCTGAGGGTCCAAACTAATCTCCTCTTCCAAAGTCTTTTTCCCCTCCATGGGTAACTTAAATATGTCTAACATAGTTTTAAAAAATGTCTTAATCTCATTTATCTTTAATTTTTCTGTTCCGCCGTACAGGCCCACATAAAAGGATTTACATTGGGTATTTATCCCTTCCAATATCAAAAGCAAATTCCCTTCCATATCTCAATTTTCACTGATAATCCTCAGAGATGTATAATTTTAATGTACCTTGCAGATGACATCTACCTGGTTTCTCTCTCTGCTTCTGTGAAGGTATTATTCAGCTGCACCTCATTAACTCTCTTTTTTTTCTCTTTTGTGTGCGTTGAACGGTGTCTATGAGTGAAACTATTGTCTTGTCCTTTGCTGGAGAGCACATGCTAGTTCAGCAGAGGCTGAGGCTAGCACATCACTGCGTAATCCAGCCGAGTCCTTTCTTTTTATCCCAGGAGAGGCAGTGTTGGGCCTTTGTCCCTTTTGCTTTAAAAATTAATAATTGCACATTTTTCAATTTAAGCTCTTGCAAGGGCTTGCGGGACCACACAGATGCACACTCATGCACCTGAAAGCTTCCCAAATCTCAGATGTTCAGATTTGTAAAATAATGGTTCTGCTAAACAGAACAGGAGCTATTGCGCTCTGTGGGATTTTGAAAATGAGCCCATTATATTTAGGTGCCCTAATGAAAGCTAAGCTCCCCTGGAAATCTGCCTTTAATGTCTGTATATGAAACACTCTGGAGTTATTCCACTTATGTTACTATTTAAAGCAACAAATTGTGCATTCAAGTGCTATTCTGATTGTGAATTTAAAAGACAGTTCCACGTTTCTGCAGCAAAACTGAAGGGATGGGGGGAATGTGAAGTCCACGTAGCAAATGCAGGCTGGGGTTTGAAAATTTGACCCTAAGGAGAAGAAAAATCAGGAAACAATGCATAGGTGATGTTGGAGATATTTTTTTATTGGTAAGACTTGGCACAAACCACTGAAATTGCAAGATAAATGACTTTGATATTCTAACCTCGCTTGGGAGAGCAGAAAGGAGTGGCTAGTGGCTCTCCTCAGTATAAAATAACACTGTATTGCTACTGGTGGTCTTTTTCTTATCATAGGCTGAAATTAGTCCTGCTTCAAGTATAATTGCATTTGTATCCTGTTGCTGCTTTGGGTATTTATACTCGGGTTGGCAGTGCCTGAAAAAGGAAAGACTGTTAGTTGATACTCAGTATAGAGCTGGAAATATGGAGGCATCAGCTATTAAAATGTAGCAGGGAAAATACGGTGGTATCTGAATACTCCCACAGGTTTGACATGGCGGGGTTCGTGTGTGGGGAGTGCCTGCAGTACATACAGGCACACCCAAGTCGGCTTTGATATGGACTAGGAGATGAGATGCAGAGGCATGAGCTGTAACACAGGAATAAATTTACCATGTGAATATTTGTACGAGGCACAGTTGTACCTCTGGTTTCACTAGGGCTTTTCCCATTGAGACTGCTGGGACGCTTATACTTAGGCATGTGCTTAAATACTTGATGAATGTCAGCTTGCATGTTTACATTTTGTATATGCTATATGCAAATAACAGAACCCTAATTTGGGGATCACTTTATGTGCTGAGGCTGTTTTTTCAAAGAAGGAACAAATGGGCCTTTGTCTATTTAAAGACTCACAGAAGAGTGAGCATGTGCCATGTACATTTTCAATGAAGTCAATAATTAAATATGTTCCAGATGACTCTGGTGGGGGAGGATATTAGTAATTATCATAAAGTGACAAATCTACATTCTGCAGCTGGTACTTCGAAAACCAAAAGTCAGTGTTTCAACTAGAATCCATTAAAAATATGTCCTGGTTCAATTGTCATGTTTAAGTTAAAATAATGTCTTAAGTTTTGGAGGGTTTTTTTCTGTGGTATTTTTTGTTTAAAAAAAACACCCAGGCTTAATAAAGGTATAGTAGTTGTCTTTGAGCACATGCTTTTGATGAGACCCTACTGAATCGCTTGGGATTTTTCTTGTTGACTTGGAGGGAATTTGGATGCACAGAGTGAAATTGGGCTGTATTAAAATCAGTGCAACCTCGGTTATTAAACAGAATGAGTCTGGGCTTTCAGATTTGTGAGTGGAGATATTTGTGGTGCAGTGATGATAATAGGGAGAGATATTTCCAGTGTGAAGGAAAGACATTTCTTTCTCAAAGAGGACTACTTCATGCTCCTGTCTCCTCTCAGAAACAAAATTAAAAGGCTAGCGAAATCTCAAACCAGTTCCAGAGTACACAAAACAGTCATTCACATTTTTGCTTGATACAAGGAAGATGACAGAGCTGTGGTTCATATATGCAGGAGGAAGACATGAAAGTCCAAAGCTCAGAGTTCACCAGAGTTGAAACTGGCCAGTGTTGTGTCAGGTAACAAGAAGGGCTTTTTTAAGTATGTTAATAGCAAGAGGAGATCTAAAGAAAACTTTGGACTGATACTTGTTGAAGATGGTCACTTGACTAATAGGGATGAAGAAAAAGCAGAGGCATTCAATGGGTTGGCTTTTTGCCTCAGTCTTTAATAATACTCTTAGACCTTGGGCTGCCCAGTCCCCTGAGTCGGAGGACTGTGACCAGTGACTTGCCATTTGTGGACACTGAAATTGTAAGGGACCAGCTGTATCTGCTGTGACTGTTCACAAGTCCATGTGGCTGCAGTACTGAAGGAGCTAGTGGATGTTATAGCAGGACCCCTCTCAGTCATCTACCAAAGGTCTTGGGAGTCTGGGGAGGTCCCTGCTGGCTGGAAGCTAGCCAGTGTTATTCCAATTTACAAGAAGGGCACGAGGGAAGACCCAGGGAACTACAGACCTGTTAGTCTAACCTCAGTTCACGGAAAAATTATGGAGATGATCATACTGGGTACTATTGAAAGGCCTTTAAAGAGCAATGCAATTGTCAGGCACAGTCAACATGGGTTCACAAAGGGAAAGTCCTGTTACCTAATTTGATAGACTTCTCTGATAAGGTCACCCCCCTAGTGGATGAAGGGAAGGTGATGGCTGTATTTTTTCTGGATTTTAGTAAGGCTTTTGATACTGCCCCTTACAACATCCTTCTGGACAAGTTGTCCAGCTGTGAGATGAGCGGGTTTATGGTGCGGTGGGTGAAGAACTGGCTGAAGGGTGAAGCTCAAAGGGTTGTAGTGAATGGGGCTACATCTGGCTGTTGACCAGTCACTGGTGCTGTTCCACAGGGTTCAACTCTAGGGCCAGTTCTGTTCAATATTTTTATCAATAATCTGGAAGCAGCACTTGAATGCACCATTAGCAAGTTTGCTGATGATACCAAACTGGGAGGTGCTGTTGACTGTCTTGAGGACAAGATGCCTTGCAGTGGTGTCTAGATAGATTGGAGCATTGGGCAATGATTAATGGGATGAAATTTCTTTTAGAGGTTGGTCAAACACTGGAACAGGCTTCCTACAGAGGTGGTCAGTGATGCAAGCCTGTCAGGGTTTAAGAGGCATTTGGACGATGCCCTTAGTAACATCCTTTAACTTTTGGTCAGCCCTGAATTGGTCAGGCAGTTGGACTAGATGATCCTTGTAGGTCCCTTCCAACTGAAAATATTCTATTCTGTTCTAAAATATGCCTTGTGTATCCTTGCATTTTAATAGCTCTGTTGACACAGTCAACTGCTCTGCACAGTCACACGAACATCTAGCAATTTGTTAACTGTTCGAGGGAAATGGTGCCAAATTATTAAACTATTTTTGCCATGGGAAGATGCAGACACTTTGCAGTGACTCGATAAATGGGGCTTCCAGAGCACCATGTGTGTGCCTGGAGACAGTTGGCCGTTGTTGGCTATAATGTATGGCAAGGAAAGCTCCAACGAATTGCTTTGCGACACTTCTTCATCTGCACGTCGATACTCATGTTGAAATGGGTTGTCACAGTCAAACTCAGGCCAAATCTTATCAATTATGAATGGCTGCAACAGATGTTATGTATTATTGTTTTTAAGAATGAGTGATACATTTCAAATGAGAAACACATGTTGCTCAGCAGCTTTAGCTGCCACTTCTGAGACAGGAACCAACTCCCTGACCCCTTCTTCCCCTCTACTTGTTGGATAACATCCTATTTTAATAACCAAAAAATGAAGACCGTGAAATACTGCATGATGGAAAACTGTGAGCAAACATCAATTCCGGTGTAAGAGGATCCTGCTCTTTCTCAGTTTGCTGGGAGCTGCACCTGTCTGGCCAAGGGTGAAATTTGTTTCTGCAGCACAAGTATAGATCAGCCTTTCCCAAGGGGCCTTGGGACAGGGAAGTTCTGCAAAACTTCTTACCTGAAGTTCCAAGAAATTTGTACAATGTTACTGCAAGGGTCTGGCTGGTAACCTAAGATCAAGGTGTATCATGATGACATTGATGGACGCTTTGTCAGGTGCCTGGCTTTGCAAAAAATACTATGTATTCCTTCAGTAAGCCAGTTTTCCTTTCAATCCACATCTGTTGCATTGCTTTCTTTTAGAAACAAAACAATTGCTCTAAATAAAGCAGGTGAAAGGTTGTTGCAGAATAAAAGCCTGGCTTTTGAAGGACAATCCAGGTGAAGCAATGCTGTAATTCCTTTGCATCCAGATGACTGCAGCCCAGCAGTCCTCAGAAACTGGACCAACAATCTTGAAGACTACATTCTCTGAGCGCGTGCCTATTTTTACTACAGACGTAAAAGTCTATGCACATGCCTTATCTGGAAACAAATAAACTGTAAGCATCTGCAGGATTGGTGCTTAATTTGGTGGAGAACAGGCTGTTAAAAATCTTCATCTCTTTTACAAACCATGCTGCAAAAACATTTGCTAGCTATGATGCAAAATACATCATTAAGGCACGTATTGCCAGAACAAATGAGCCAAAGGTATTTTGTGATAGTAGCCATTCAAAAATAAAATCACAATCATTTGCTTACTTTCTGATTTATAAAATTGCTACAGTGTCTTGGCTGAAACTGGGAGTAGAAAGCATGTATGTTCTTCCTCTGGCCTTTTAAAATTCACACTTACCATTCATAACAGCAAAATATTCATTTTTGTGTCTTTAAAACCAATCATATTAGTTATTCCCCTGCTGAATTTAGTGCTTATTCAAATGCACTCTCTGCTCTCCTTGAAAAGAAATTTTGGCTCAATTTCTTTAGCGCAAAGCCCTTCCTTAGTGCCTAGATAACACAGTGTTATCTTATTCTGTAATGCTTCACCATACAAAGCAATCTAAAACCCAAGGAAGCATGCCAAGAGACACTGGGCAAAAAGCCCTTATGTAAAGTTTGAACTTCTTTCCCTTAACAGTGCAGCATTTACACAGCCCTCTCTTCAGGCAAAGAAAATAAATAAATCAAAACAAAGCTCTAAAATTTACCAAGAAGTTTCTTAAGTGCTACTTTTATATTTATTTTAATGGGAAAAAATCCATTTTATTTCACTTTAATCAGACTAAATTAGAGGAATTCTGCAGGGCTCTTTGCTAACAGTGGGACAAACTCCTTGTATCATGCGGTTGGTCAGATCTGGATGCAGAGAGTTTCCAGTGTAAAAGTCTATTTTTTTGTGGTGGGATTTAGTGCTCTGTGGGTCCTGCCTGATCCTCTGTGGGAGTGTAGTGAGAGTCGTGCAAGGCCTAAAGGATTTGTTTTCCCTAGAGCTCAGGGCAAGAAGAGGCAGACTTAGATACCGATGGTCACCTTGCAAGAGGTGCACCTCCAGCTACCCAAATCTTGCTGCTTGAAGATATGCAAGAGATGCATCTTCCTCCTTCTTCTCTCCCACTTGTGATCAATCTCCCCGTGATGCTTTTGGTCCAACACGAGCTACTGCGTTTAATATGAAGTCAGTTACCTCTGCCATGCAGTTTGCGGGCTGCATAAATCTGAGCAGGTTGTCGGACTCATTGCAAATCAGGATGTGTGGGAAGAAGCCCCAGGTGCCCAAGATTTGTTGTCTTTCTCATGATATCAGAGTCTATGGAAATTAAGTGTATGAACACCATTAAACAGTGTAGAGATGCAAGCTATCTGCAGAGAGATTATTTATTGCTTTCCTTTCCCTCTGCCTGAATTCAGAGAGGTTTTTTGAAAATTCACCTTTCCACTCCCCTTCTAGTCTCTTTCCACTTAATTTCTCGCATTCCCCCTTACTCTATCATACATATACCTGCACAGCTGTGACTGTGGCTTTACCAACTTCAACCTCTTAAACCCAAATGCTGTTCTTTGCAGTCAACCTTGCCTTTCAGGAGCAGAGGCTCTCCTGGAAGACAAGGCTCTGGGAGGATATTGGCTTGTAGAGCATTGGATTTACCATTAATCGGTCAACTCAGACTTTTTTGGTTTTGTAAGTTTTCCTCATCACGCCAGCAGAGAGTCCCAAAATCTGTTCACTCCCAGGAATGCAGAATTATCCTAACTTAATGCTAACATGGCTTTTGTGGTACCAACAGTGTGTTTTACTTTAGTCAATCAATAGGGTCAAGAGGTGAGAGTTTGTCTGGTTTATATCATTGTTTGCCTGAAGTCAAATAGGTAGCCAATTAAATTTTCCAATATTGAACAAGAATAGAGTAGTAGTGTCAGCTCTTCTACAAATGGTTATTAAATTACATGATGTAAAAGTGGCTAAAGATGATTCACAGCAATAATATGACCCAGTTATGTGTTTATTGCATTTAAAAGACAATTGGGGGGTTGATTTCATTGCCAGCTGTGTGGTAGTTAATGATCAGTAAGAAAGCATCAAACTGAGAACAACTTCTGTTTCTAAATGCAGCCTGCCGTGCTGAATTTCAGAAGTTCCCAGAATGAATTGTGTATGTTAATGGATCTAAAAATAAGGAGAAATACGCTTTTATTGGAGACTAACAGTATATATACACCATAAAACTATTCTTAACCTACAAAGAAAAATTATATGCAGAAATGATGGACTTGGTTTTAAATGCATATAATTGCTCTGACCTACAGCTATGTGACTCCTGATTAATGCTGGCCATAAATGAATAACCTAATACAATTTTGAAACCTATGAAATTAGCAGTAGAAGCCAAAATTGTTACTTCCTCTTCAGACTGACATTTTTACTGCAACCGTTAGTTTTCTAAACATCAGGCAAGCTCTTTACCTGAGTGGTCTGTCCAACATCACTGTTTTAAAAATTCATTTCTGGAAACAATTGCACATCGGATAAACATCAGTTTGAAAATTCAATTTACTGCATAAAGAATTTGGGGACACAGTTTTTCATAAACCAAAATAAGTCAATTAGAGCCCTCTTTTCACAGCCTGCAGGTTTTCTTTCAAGTGAAATAGCAGTGATTGTTTTTGGTCTATAAAAGCATAGGCATTAAAGCTCCAAAGAATGATGTGCTACAGAAAATACTGAATTGGAGGTACCTAAGAGAAAATTAATGTTACAGGGTTGTTTCCTTTGATTTTAGGTTTTATTATGTATGTGGCTTGTTAGTTCCATTTAAAGAAATGAATATGCAAATATCTCTTGCTCTAAAACACATTTTATTTGAAAAAAACAGAGATTCTTTCACACGTTAATTAAAATGTAGCAACATCCTCATGTCTCTCTTCACCTAGTGCTGCAGCAGAGACGTTTCTGTGGTGATATGTGGCAGCTCTGGAAAAAAGCATGGCAAACTGGTTGATGCTCTGGAGAACATGCAAAGAAAACTCTGGCTTTACTTACTTGTCTTTCTAGTTGGGAAAGAGTGTGATATCTGGGGCTGAATTTCAGACCAGTGGATGCTCCTGTTGAGCCATTTGGGCAGGCTTGTGCCTGCCTTGAAATGGGGATAGAGAGGAAAACAGAATTTCAGCACTGCTGCTTCAACCTTTGAGCCATCCTTTTAGCTTAAATTCAAACAGAATTTGTTTTAGTTTCTCAGGGAGATGCCTGATCTGTCATGCTTGTGCAGAGGCAAAGCTTCCTTAGTAGTCCAGTACCTAGTGGAGGAGCTTTTCCAACTTAATGGTCTGCCGATCCCTGCCATTGACCTGGACTTAAAAAATTTGATACCAAGGAATTGCTGGAAATACTGTTTTGCGTGTACCTGCAGCATGCAATTGAACTAAAAGCTCCGAATATTTTGAGCTAGACATACAGTAGTAGTAAAGTGTTTTTAAAAACCTGATCATGTCTCCGTAAGGTTTAGTCTGCAAGAGATGATTAATGCAGCCTTATTTGATGGTTATCCTGCTAAAGGTGCTTTGCAGTGGACATTGCGTACTGCCTGCACTATTCCTGGCTGCTCAGGCAACTGAGTAATTGTAAAAAGACGAGTGAGAAAAGTAGCAAGCTTGGCAGGTGAACCTCACAAGTGAAATAATAGATTAAAAAAATAATCTTCCATTTAGTGTGAAGTCGTCATTATTTAGAATTTTTGGACACACTTTCTCTTTTTATCTGGAAGAGCTAAGCCTTGACTCTTTCACTGCTAATGGAGCAGCATTTACAAATCTTGTGTCTATTTACTTGGGGTGGAATTTTACCAAACGTATTGATGTTAGGATTTCATTGTCTTTAAGCAAATTGACCAAATAAAATAATAAAAAGCCTATTGATTGCAGGCCCGCACATCTTTGATGGTAAGCATAGAAGATGTAAGCTGTTCTGAACTCATCACAGTAAATTGCTTTTAAAGAATTGGATTTATATCAGCTGAAAGACATAGAAGTAGAGTAGCCAAATAGGATCTGATTGCCCTTTGTCCGTGTCCCATCTTTTCTTTCACTTCCTTTTGTGTTCCCTGCAAAACATTGAACTCATCAATACTGATGATCCCACTTGAAGGGATGCCATGGCTTGCCATATAGCATTCTAGAGGAAGGCAAGCTCTCCATGATTAAAGAGATCATTTCATCCAGTTGCATCTAGATATTTTATACTTCAGTTGGGAGTGTTGCAGTGTAAGGTGTAGGGAAGACAAGACATGCAACGTTTTTCATCATTCCCGTTTTGCTCTTGCTAATGCCCTGATGCCCTTGTGTTGGATTTCTATTATCTGGAAGGAGACAGAGTCTTGGCTTTACAGTGTGACATTGGTGCTACAAACTGCATTTCTGTTCTATAGGTATGAGATCTCCCTCTCCATTCCTCCGTCTGCTGGATATTACTTTTAGAAGAATTAATAGATGTACTCAACATTCTTCCTATTTAAATTAGTTTGGTCATGTGTCTCTTTCCTCTCCTCTTCCCCCTTCTCTCTTTAAAATGTCCAGTACAGGACTTTGTCTGACATGAACTGAAGGGTTTTTACGGACTGTTGGATATCCCACCCATCATTCCCATCTCCAACTCTAATGTGTGGAATTAATCTTGGACAAGTTGGAAACTCTCTCTGCTCCTCCTTTGTTTGCCCTAAAAGTGCAGGGCAATAGCCTATGATGGTGCTATAGATTATTTTAATTGTGGTTTACAGTTCCTGAATGTGTGTGGTGTTAGTTGCTAATTTTTTACTCTTAACAAAGCTTCATTTATACACGTTTGCTTAAATGCACACATGTGGGGAAAAAAAAGTCTTGTTTTTAAAGAATTTTCAGGCACTGTAAAATTACTTTTTTATAAAATAAGATTTTTCTCTTTCTAATTTTCCTTGAAAACGTGCACTGAAAACTGCTGAATGGCGATTTTCACATTCTCTGTGTGAAAACTGTTCTGCACAAGAGACCTCATGTGTAACAGTGTTGAAAATCTAATCAGGAATGCTTCATGGAGCTGCAAAATCGTTGCTGGATAAAATATTTTAACAGGGAAGCGAAGATGTAATTGCCAGAGAAGGTCATGATTGCAAACGCTATGTTGACTGGGTGTGACTTGGATGCATCCTGATGGTCCAGAAGGAAACCCAGTTGTGCCCTAACCTGTCGGCTCCTATTTTCCGTTCCAGTTTTCCTCTTGTGAAACATAGTCATTATGTGGCTAAAGGTTGGAAGACAAAGCAGAAATTCTGATTACAGTCAACAAGCTCAACATTCTGCACACTCAGGTCCCTGGTGTGATGATATTGTGTACAGCAGTGCCATTTTCCACTATCGACTTTGCGAACAGGAGCCTTCGCTGACCTGCTCTATAAATAAAGCCCATGTTGCATGCAAAGCCCAAAGTCCCCTTTAGATTTATTAACAGAAAGCAACAAAAAATAGCGTGTTGAGCCACTCCTAGGGCTCCTCCCCAAGGACTGTACTTTTTAGAGCTGAAGTCTTCTCTGCACACCAAGTGCTCTCCATTTATCCTCCCTGCGAGCAGGGGTAGCAAGATGTGCTTTGTAGAGCCTCTTAACCCTTTCCTGGAAGGAACTGTATCTCATACTGTCTCTTGAGGGGGGTTTGTGTTTCCTTTCATCTCAGTCCTCACAGCATTCATACACAAAATAACTTTTTGTATAATCTAACAGGCAGATTCCTGCTGTTATAGTAGGGAAATTCAGAGTTGAAGGTCCTGTGACTCCCGAGCCATTGTGTGCATGTCACACACGTCACTGCATTAGGCTACCCTTGCAGTCATGGCCAGGCAGAGCTCAGAACTTTAACAGAGGGCCTAACTGGCTGAGCCCCACTGGTACTTGTCTACCTTGGCATTTATTTTGCTGAAGCACCTAAACATCTCATTTTGCTCTCCCCTGCTGTGAATGCCATCCCTACAGTAATCCTGAACTCCAGCTCTTTCTGTTGTGTTTTCCACTTTCTTATGCTTCTGGCCTGTGTTTTTTGAAGGTGGCATCTTGGTGGTCCTTGGCGTCCTCTGGCATTGCTAGGAAAGAAAACAATAAGGCCTTTATCCAGAGCCACTGCAAGCTGGTGCAGCTCTGGTGGTGTATATTAAGCACATATCCTTCCCCATGACCAAATCAGCATCCGTCAGTCTAGCGTAGCTCTATGGCATGTGCATACATGCAAAGCCACTTCCAGTTTGACTTCACCTTGCAACCTATGGGGGAGAAGGAGCATCAGTGAGCAACCTAAGAGCCTTCTGCTCTACAGACATCAGGAATGGGGGAGAAGGAGCATCAGCGAGAACACCATATGCCCTGGTGCTCTGTTGTTAGAGACGGGAAGGATGGTGGCACCCTAGGACCATTTGCCAAAGGGGCTGCGGCTCTAACCCCATATTGTTTCCCTGTGTTCAGTGCCCATCGAGCAGCATCCCCGTTCCCATCCCCAGCTGCCTCAGACCTTATTCACAATGAGTCACCAGTGGTGACCATGCTGGTGGCATCCCAGCAGCTTTGGCTGCTGGAGATGATGACTGTCACCTCCTTGGCCATCCCCACTCCTGGGATGGGCACTGCCAGCAGGTTCATGCAAAGACAGCTGCCCTGACAACATGATGCTGGGAGGAGCTGTTTCTGAGCCTTTGCCAGCATCACGGCAACCCAGCAGTGTATCCAGAAGGCAGTTGGCACTTTGTCCAGAGCACAGACCATAGCCTTTCCTCTTCAGAGCTGACTTGTGTAAAAGAGGAGCAGCTCTGTTGCACACCAGCTTTAATCTCCTGGTGGCTTTCCAAAGTCCAGCCTATTCTGGGAGTTTAACCTTGTAACAGCTGAGGACAGGCCCAGCTCTCAGAGGAAGAGAAACAGGCTTTTGACGAGCTGAGGAAGACAGAGGAGCATTTCTTACAGGCTTTTCTCCCTCCTGCTGCTTCATGAATCCAACCGTAGAGTCAGATCTACGGCGAGGCTGTCACTAGGAAGTGCTTGGCCAGTTGGCAGGCCAACACCTGAAAATGATTCTGTAAGGTAACAACCCTTCTCGGTTCCTTAGAGCAGATTTCCCTAGGACCAGCCATTCCCCACTCTCAGCCAGACTCTGCTGACAGCAGCCGACAAGCATCCAGGCAGGCAGCAAGACTGAGAGAAAATAGCTGTGAGTTCATTGAAAAGACTTCAGTGTCCAAATCCAACTACCGCATCCTCTCTCCTGAGCAAATGTTACCCACAGGAGTTCACAACACTGAACCTGTGGGACTAGAGGAACAGAAAAATTCTCTCTTATACCTGCTTGGTGTCTGTCTAAAGGGAGGCCACCATGCTGTGATCCCCCAACCACCCTTAAAAAGACCTGTGCAAGGTGCCCTTGCCAGGCTGCACACAGGACACTGGAAGGATGCCAACAGCTGCATTTGCAGTCATCATACCTCGAGGAAAGCATCTGTGTTCGCTCCTTACACTTGCAGGTTTTCCTATTTGATTCTGGGCTATGGTTAAAGTGCTGGAATCCAGATTTGGCACAATTTCCCAGCTCTGCCACGGCTTCCTTGGGTGACCTTGGGTGAAGCAGGTAATATTTTCCTGCCACTGTTCCCAAATGGGAATCTTAATCAATCTTTAATTAAGCCTGACTATTCTGTTTGTTTAGCTTGCAAGCTATTGGGAGAGCGTTCGTTTCTCACATTAGCAGTGGACTGCTGCCTATTTCTGCTCTGGCCTTGGGATATTGCTATAGGATAAGTACTACAAAAAATAACAGGACATTTCCTTGCCCGGTATCTTTGCCATCATGGCAATCACACCCACAATGGAAATGCTGTCGTTGGCTTGTTGATCCACGATTTTGACTAAGTTTTGAAACCCAGCATGCATAACAGGAGCATTCGGAGAAGCAGTTTCACAACATCTGTGAGGCTTGTGTTTAAAATAGGATTAAGAGGAACAAAACAAGGTACGTCCATGAAAAAGCCAGCTTTCTTCATGGCAAAACCAAATGTTTCAGTTATTTTTTACATTGCATCTAGTGTTTGTATTATTTTTCTCACTTTGAGCAAGTATAATCAAAATGCTTTTTATTTCTGAAGGCCTTTGTTTAAGAGAATCAGCATGACAACTTGAGAATATGTATATAGTTTTAAAATTAGTATTTTTTTCCCTGTGAATGTGAGTCGTGAAGTGATTGTTTCATCTCTCTCTTTAGGAAACCGAGCCTTGTTCTTTTTGGCTGGTATTTTCTCTATATATTTCGTTGTGATGCAGTCAGAGATTACCGGAATTGTAAGCAGTGAAATAAGGTTTTTGAGAAGAACTTAAAATTGCAATTCCGATCCAAAGTGGCATGTGGCTGTGGATGAAAATTACAGATAATTTTAAAATACCTATTTAGGCGTTGTTTAGGTTTTTTTTAAAGTTACACATAGTTCTCTTGCAGCCCCCACTCTCCCCCAAAAAACATACAGAGAGAATAAGACAAAATTTTAATGCGGCCTTGTTGTGTATACTGTGGATGCTTTCTCCTGGCTCCACTCACGCTTCAGGAAGGAATGAGACATGTTGAGCAAACTGAGGTTTATTGTGGGATATCCAGATTTCTGAAGACCTCTGACGTACTAGACTTGTCATCTCAGTTTTTCATTGAACATATTTCTCCTGTCCTTGCATTCATGCACAGCTGTGCATATGTCAAACACAGTTTCATTTTGCTTAATTCACTACATACTGTGTCACGAGCAGCTGGTCCAGTTTTCCTCTGACTTCGTTGCATGACTTGAAGCAAACTGTAAAATCCCTGGGTTTTTTCCCTTTTGCCATCTTGAAAACCTGAGCAGTAATATTACTTGAGAGTTTGTGAACTGAGAATTGCCGTAAGCTAATGGACAGTGAATTAAATACCTGGCCAGCTGTGCCAGCTCACTGATCGTTGCTCTGCTATGTTTCAGGGCATTGGCGTTTGTGTTGGCTTCCTTACCTGTAAAAAGGAGGTATTACTTGCTCATGTGGGGTTTGGAGGGAGTAGCTGTGTAATACCTACTCTTTGCATTGAACAGAGAGTCCAGAAGCCATCAGTCAAAGGTGTATTTTGCAAACTGTCAGAGAGGTCCACTAAAAGATCTGAAAGCCAGCAAAGCGGGCTGCTTCCAGCTTGCATTTCTTGCCTGTTGGCCATGACCAGAGCAATGCTGTAGCCTTGCCCAGAAGGTTTTCCATGGCTTAAAAACAGAGGCATCTGCTGGGGTTATGAACTGCTTAACAGCTTGGCTCAGCAGCGGGGGTTCCTGTAAATCGATCAGATCTGTCTTTACCTATAGATTTCACAGCTGTTGTGAGGAATGCTGTCTTTGCTGCACAGCTGTGGGAGTGAGAGCGGCAGAAACACTGGCTCGAAGAGACGGATATGTGGTCACGTAAGGGGAGGACAAGAAAGCATGGGCTCTTCTGGATGTGCCTTCACGCAAGAGGGAGTTGGGGATTTTTGCAGGGATGGGCATGGCTTTCTTTGTTCTGATGCACACTGGAATGCCATGTGAAGTGGCATTTCTGTGCCCATTTTTTATTCCTTTCCAATGTCATGTTTCAAGGGCACATATTCTGGTGGTTGAAATCATGAATCACAAAAAAGGTCCTAGTCTGTGAGCCGAACCGGCCTGGACACTGCAGCCCAACCGTGGGGTCCTTTGCTGGGAGCCTGGCCTGGGGTCATCAAAACCTTGGTGCACACCAAAGGGCATGATGGCCCTGCTGCTGCTCCCTCCTCCTCCCTCACCCCCATGTCAGCTGTGTCTCCTAGCTCCTGCGAGCATGCAGCGTTGGAGCCGTCCTATCCATCTACCTTCTTTCCTTCCTCCATTTGAGTGTGACACCAGAAGAGGCAGCACAAGCTGCCCTGGCACTCCCTCTTTTAGCTTTCAGAGAAGGGCAGTCTCTCAGCTGAAGTAATACGTATACTTCCATCCTTTCTCCATGGCTCAGGTCACAGACACATTCTATATATGGGCCATCATCTTTCTGAAACTGCTGAGTACCTGCTGTCTTTAAATCAGAGCCCTTTTTAAAAAATGGGTTGGTCTTCTGCTAATTTAGACTAATGTCTTTAGAGCTAAAGATCAGGCCTTCCACCTCAGTCAACCCAGACAGAGCCATCATGGGGACTTTCTTCATGTTTCTTCTGTTTTGCGCATTAGCTCAATGAGAACATAGTAATGCACTGAAAGTTGTTTAATTTTTTATGGAAGTATGCATTTGTGAAACATCATGCCGCATGAGCTCCTTCTAGCAGGAGGGTGAGCTACCCGCAACCCCTCACTCGAGGCATTGCTCTTGCCTTCAAGTTGTGATGGACATGCACAGTATCTCAGGCTTTCATAAACCTGTTGAGGCCAAACAGTTGATTAAACCTTTGTTGGGTTGTGACTAAGTGTGATCTGAATTTTATAATGTGCTGTCACTGCCAGGAACATGTGTTATTATCACATTGGTGTTTTGCTGGTCATCAGAAACTGCTGCCTCTCTCTGACAGGTGAACATGGAAAAAGCAGGCTGGGTTAGCAGTGAGCTGTGGTGGCTACTAGTTGAGATGTATATTGCTGGGTGATCTCTAGGTTGTGTTTCCATACCAATCTTAATGGTAATGCTTCTTAGGTCACCTTACTGTGCTTGGTTTTGGTCCAACTTTTCTCAAAAGCCCTTCCCTTCCACCCCCAAGGTTATTTAGTAATTTGGTGGGAAGCTGAGTTTTCAAAAGGCTCTCCCAGGAGATGCTGTAAGCTATGCTTGTGCTGTTCATGGGCTTAGGCCATGGCACACTCCCATCAGATCTGTTAGAGGAGGCCTCCTGAGTGCAAAAGAGAATGGCATGCGATGAAAGGAAAGGGCCGAGCCCTCTGCACCACCATATCAGCATGGCCCCATCAATGTCCCTCTGAAAACCTCTGGCAATGTGATTATTCGATTCTTGCGGTTTTGCCTCATCTAAATTGTCCAAAAGAGGTTTTGAGAGAGAACATTTATGTGAAGCAGGCATAGCCTTGGTATCTGGTTCTGTCCCCTAGACCTCTCAGGGTCCCTCTTAGCCCTATTTCCTATTTTCAGATGACTAAAAGCTGGACTGAAAACTGAACCTCACCCTTAATTCTTTTTCCATTTTGAAGTTAGCAAGATAAATAAGTGTTGTCTTACATAAAACCTAAGCAAAATAGACAGATTTATTGAATTACCTCATAGCAAAGTAAGTGTGTTTCATTGTCACATAATTTTTTTTTTACTCTAGCAAGAACTTTTATTTTTTAATATATTGATGCCATGGGGAAAATGCTGCATTGGCTATGAAATAGAGAGAGGGCACCACACACTGACCGCTCCAATAATGTGCACCAGTAAATACCATGCAAGAGCTCGAGGATCCTAATTTTTGAATATATAATATATTAGAAGTTAAGCTGTTGCAAAAGCACACAGAAGACTTCTCTGAACCTTCGTAAATTCTTATGCTTTAAATTAGAAATAAAATAGTCTATTTTCATTAATGGCGAAAATGATAGGTCTTAGCAGTGCCTAATATTCAGTTCATTGCAAATAGTACCAAATTTCTACGTATTCACTGCATATATTTTATTGCTGTAATTTGTGGTTCTCCCAAGCAGAATAATATTTTTATTTCACTGAATATACCAGTGCAAGTTAAAGGTCTCACATGTATTCCTTTAAAGTGACAGTTCATTCCAGCTAGGTCCCTGCTTTATATCAGTACTTATTCATTAAAAAATAAGTATAAAATATAATGTCATCCTTCCTAGTCCCAGATTCAAACAGTGGGGAGCCAAATCCTGAAACCCATGAAACGCTCTCTCTTCCACACTTGGGCTCAGAGCACACATCTGTGGCAAGCTACTCTCCCTTAATGCATTTACCTGTGTGCTTGGTTAAGTAAATACACCCCAGCGCCAACCTGTCAAGGGTCTGCTTGTGCAGCAGCCTCAGCTGGTGGCAGACTGGTTGCCGCAGCCTTGCCGAGAGCACCGCAGGGACTCCCGGCTTCATTTCTGCTCCTTGGTCAGCTCTGCAAATATGTGAGGGTTTTCTGCACGGTTTGGTAGGTGGTGCTTGGCGCGGCAGGGAAACGAGTGAAACAGAGGTGAGGAAGATGCTTGCGCACAGCAGAGAGAGATTTGCTCAGCTGGGGTTTGAAGACACCGTAACGTTCAGCCAAACCGGCACATTTAATGTTACCTTCTGGTCCATACCTCTCGAGGAGGCAACTATGCCTATCTGTCTTTCACTGCACAGGCGTGCACATGATCTCTCCCATCTCCCCAGCACATCTGGAACATGAACCGGGGAAAAGGCATGGGACTCTTTCACAATCCGACAGGGCATGATCTCCTCTGAAACATCTGCCTCTCAGCTGAGATTTTGTTGACTCTGAGTACTGAGAGCTGGAGCAAAAGAGAAGAAGAAATGAGGACTCCTAAGCAGTTTTCTGCAATACTTGCTTTAGCAGGTTGTAGATGCGATGTGAGTGTCAGACTACAGCAGAATCGTTTCTTTAGAGTGTTTTGGGAATGTGCCTCAAAGTGTAAGCTATTCCAGTATCTTTGTGTTACACATGTGAGCATATGTGCGTGTGACACACGCGTGGGTTAATTATTTAAATCTTAAAATGTTGGAAGTCACTCCTCTGCATATGAGTGCGCATATGTGCGTGCGCACACATACAGCACACTTGCGTTAATTACTTACACCTAAAAATGCTAGAAGTCACGCCTTGATTCTTTTTTTCTTATTATTTTTTTAAATAGCAAGTGTTGTTAAAATTTACACCAGATTGTAAAATCTTGTTCCAAAGGACCGGTTCCTGAAGAAGTCTAATGATTCCTTCCCCTGCTCTTCACTTGCTCTCCAGAGTGGTCGCGGTAAAATCCCACCTCTCCAGCTGCTTTGTAGGTGTTCCCCCAATTCAGAGAGGAGAAAACAAATGTGTTGGTTTGTTGTTTGGCTCTGTGGAAATCCTTTTCTGATTTTGATGGGCATTTTACTACAGCATCCAGTTGGAGAAACTTAAGAATAAGTACTATTGAGAGAGGTAATTGATCCAAAATCCTTCCTTACTGTTTTCTCAATAGCTAAAAAGAAGCGGTGTTTTACCTACCAAAGTGTTATTAAAGGAAACTCAGCCATAGCAGCCGGTGTCAGCAATATGCCTTGCAATCAAACAAGAAATATGGTAGATACTCCAAGACATGAGATAACTGCCAAGGCTTATTGCAGAGCAAAGAGCTTTTCAAAAAATGTTTTCTCTGAAGAGCATCAGATTTCACTCACTTCTCACAGCACAGACATGCCTTGGCAATCATGATTAGCCTCATTTGGACCTGTGGAATCCATTATTTTATAGCTAGTCTCATAGCTGGCAGGATGACAAACAGTTTATTCCTCTTTGGAGAGAAATCGGACCAAAAGACACAGAGCTTTAATTCAGCGTTCCCCCACCTAAGACATTTTTCCCTTCCCGCTTATTGCTTAAGGCAAGACACCTAGTGTTTGCCTTGATGGCTCTGTCAGGCTCTTGACATCCCAAATTTATCTCATGGCTGGATGAGGACAAATCTTTAATGAACTTCAGGCTTTTGTTCCTTTTAAAGTCAGGCAAGGAGGGTTTACAATTCATCTGGCAAGGAAGATATAAAGAGCTATGCAAATAATAATTATTCTTAATTAGCTACATTTGCCTAGTTGCCAAGTGATCTTTCCGTGCATTTGACATCCCAGGAGGAGGGAGAGCTGGGGTGGTTATCTGGGTCCGTTTACCTGACCCAGTTAGACGTGGGCTGAATGACCAAGGGGAGTAAGACCTAGACTCCAACTTGCTTACAAGAGCTCTCTGGGGTTAGATTTTACCAGGCAAGGTTATTTCCCAAACAGCTGTTTCATTGTGGGGGTTTTTAACCATTCTGTCAGTCTGTCTCTCCATGCCCCATCTCTGAGCACTCCTGGGCTGAGCTGGCAGCACTAGGAATTAAGTGTAATGTAGGTTCCTGCCCTGGAAAGCCACACTCAACAGCCCTGGAGGATCAAACCCTGCTGCCAGCACCTCGTGGTCCATCTCTACGTGCACAGAAGCCTTTCTTGATGGAGGAGAGCAACATGTGGTACTCCTTTTGTGCCCAGGCCTTTTCCAGAGGGACACCATTAAATAAACATGCTTGGAAAGTCCTCAGCTATCTTTCTTTTTTTTCTTTTTAGACCTGGAGCTGTAAGTAATGCACAGCAATGCCTCTTTTCTTTTATAAAGGAGCTCACAGCCTGGATGAGGTTTAATTCACTCCTCCATTGGAGAGACTGGATCTCCACATCTCACTTGTCCTAGCTGCAGGGCTGTGTTGCAAAAGTCTGGTGGGCGCTCAGCATCAGGCTCTTCATTGGCAGCAGGAGCCAGCTACAGAAAAAGCACTGCAGAGGGTCAGCTCTGCAGTGCTTACCTCCCTTCCCAGATCTGTGCTTTCACTGGTTTTTTTTTGTTTGTTTTTTGTGTTTTTTTTTTTATTATGGGAGAGTGATGTCCAGGTGGCTGATTCTGCTGTAATTTAATGGCAGCTCACTCATCTGCTGTTGTGCTGGAAACAATAAGAGGCCAACTGCCAAGGAAAGTTTGGCTGAATGACTTGTAGCCATAATTGAATTTAACACAGTACTTGTACAGTCCTTCCCCCCCCCCCCCCCATGCTAACTCATCTTGCTGCTTCTTTTTAATTGATGAATTTAAAAGGAAAATTCTGGTGCAAAACAAGTTGAGAGAGTTGCAGTGAATTAGGAAGTTACTGCTGGGTTTTTTATAAACTGGTGACAACAGGGGTATGTGCTGCTGGCCATAGGGTCCCAGCAGAAGTCTGCCCAGCTCATTTTACTGCTTGTGATGTTGGTAAGCAGTGGCCAGTGCTCTGACGAACACTTTGACTATCATAAACAACCTTTCTGTTTCCCAAATTCCAGGATGAATTCTTTTTCAGGTTGCTTTATCTCTGGAATGGTGCTCTAAACGTAAAATCTCATCTACACAAGAGATTTATACACATTAAAAAGATCAGGTATTTCTTCTGAAGATGAACTCTGAATATAACAATACTTGCTGCTGCTTTTTTTTTTTCCAGTGCAGTATATTTCAGGATTCATTATACCTTCAGTGAATTATTCTTACTTGAAGGAAAAAATATTTACCTCTTGGAATAATACATTTAGAAGTGCAGTGCAATCACATTCAGTATCTGCTGAAGCTGATGAAGTGTCTGCTTCTTCAGAGAAGCCGGTCACTGTGACTGCCACCTCGAATAATCACAAGAGGAAAGAGGCAGAGAAAGACTAGAAATTATTCACGGAATTTGGGGAAATCCAAATGTTTGCAAAACCGTTGAGAACCTTCTCGCTGATCTCTGCTCTGCACAACAGCATCAGCTCTTGCAGGGCCAGGCACGTAGCAGGGATTTTACTTCTTAATCCCAGAGTTTCATTGGGTTTCTGCAGGACTGATTTTTTTTTTCCCTGTAACAAAATATTTAAAGGCGTAATTTTTTGTGTGCTTTGGTACCCAGAATTAGGAAATGAGGTCATAATATTTAAGCTCCTAGAAAATTAGCCTTGAGGGGGCAGCACCATGGAAAAGCAATTGTTATTTCTTGGGTTTGGGGGAGAGTCCCTGTGAGGACTTGGGCCTCTGATGACTGTTAGTCATTATACGTATGTCTAACAAAAAGATGTCTTCCTCCCAAAATAGCCTGAAGTTTGATCTATAATACACAAGGCAATTTTGTAGGAAACTGTAACTTTTTTCATCTCATGGAAACCTCTAGTGGACAAGAGTTAATGTATATTAGTGGTTTCCTGGGTCCTGATGACTGTAAGTTACACTGACAGGTGTTTTAACATTAATAATCCTTAGTATTATTTTAGTGAACATTATTAAATTTAGTTATTATGTATTAAAAAGCAGACTGAAAGCACTGACATTTTAAGGAAGCCCAAATTAATGGTTTGAAAGGTTTCACAAATTTATCAGATGAATAGAAATATAAGGGAGAAAAAATTCCACTCATGAAAAATGACAGCTTTGATTTCTGCAAATCTATAGATACCATATATAAAGATCTAATTTAGGTTGTGGTTCATGAAAGCATTTATGGATTATTGACATTTCCAATCTCCATACTTCACAGTGAAATTAATTAAGAGGCGATAATTTGGGGAATGTGTTACATGAAGCCATTGTAACGCAAGGTACTTGTAGAGCACCTTCGTTTGCTGATGCCTGGGTATTCTATGAAAAATGTAATTTGGAAACAGAGCAAGTGAGATTATTCCTCCCTTTTATTAAATAAAGGATTAGCACTTCATTTGCTGTAAAAGGCAAGCATTTCTCCTGTACAATAAATCAAGATATTTTTTTTTCCCTAGCCTTATGGGAGGGAGTATAATGCGCATACATAGGTACATGCAGTCAAAAAGAGGGAAGTACTCTGTTTATTGAAACCTTAAATTTTCTTGGAAATATAAATAATGTTGCAGACTAAGTGGGTACCACCATTATAATCATTTAAACCTAAACAAACGTTAAAACTTAGCTTGCAGAATAGTTTTGGTCTGGTGGAGAACTGCAACAGAAAGGCTCAAACTTGCATTTGGTTCTTTCGTAACTGAAATTGGCAGCTGTGAGAAAGTTAATTCATGGCAATATAATTGATAAGAACTTTTTCTTCATTCCTCTGGCTGGAGAATGAAAGTCTGAGCACTTTACATTCAAGTGTTAGGTTGCTCTTGGACTGCAAAGCCAGGTAATGTTAATGGAGTCTGTTCCCCATTTAAATGCATGTACATGCTTGCCATTGGCACAAGTGAAGATCCCCCAGGTAAAGCAGTGGCAGGCCACAAAGTGCAATCTGTTACATATTTATTTATTGAACCTTGCCAAAGGAAGCTGACATTTTTCTTGCTCTGAAAAGGAAGGGAAATGATTTCTAGAAAACCAGTGGCGGGGGGGAATCGTAGTAAAGTGGGATTAGGTGGCAAAAATGGGAAGATAGCAACAGTATGTATTTGAAAAGTAGTCTTAGAAAACCTAGTTCTTCCATTTTCTGTGCTTGCTCCTGAGCCAAGACCCAAGAGGGTTTCCCCGTTGCATGTTAAAACTTTTCACATTAAAAGCTCATAAAATGAGTGCTTCACTGGGGCCGCAGCTAAATTCTGGCTTGGGGGCAGCTTGATGTGGAGGATGGGGACAGAGGCTGGTCACTGTGTCTTCTGTAGCAAGGACAGTTGCAATGAAGGGACTGAGACCAAAGACTACTACCTTGCATTTGCTTTTCCTTTGCCTAGAGGCAAAATGTCATCTGATCTTCTGCTGGCTACAGCTTGCTGCAGTGGATGTGGCTGCGTTCCTGTTATTAGGGCGTTTGGGGTCCAGCGACCACACACCTGCGCTACAGTGGGACCCCAGGCTTTCCTAGAAGGAGTGGGTGGATGAGAGAAATGGTGGCGTGTGGTTTGGTTTGCACCTGTGCTGCACAGAGTGAGTGCTGAGCTTGGCTATGTGGTCTCTTTTGTCATTTTAATTATGTGTCAGGAGAAGAAAACGAAGCGGAGATGGATACTTCTGCAGCATTTTGAACTTTAGGATGCCAGAACAGCTCGTGTCATATAAACGCTGAGCTAGCTCTCTAACTGTTCTTCTGCCAAACCGGTTATATGGGGGGGCGGTGTGTGTGTGTGTGAGTGTGTTTTAAGTACAAATTAATAAAAGAAGAGTATTTTCATATTTTTGGTATTTTAATGGGGCTTTGAGCAACCCGATCTAGTGGAAGATGTCCCTGCCCATGGCAGGGGGTTTGGAACTACGTGATCTTTAAGGTCCCTTCCAACCCAAACCATTCTATGATTCTACGATTTTCATTCCCTGGGTTTAGATATATATAGATATATATAGATGTATATTTTAGATTGGCTGCTGCAGAGTTTAGCTTTCCTCCAACTGTGCTTCCCCATCGGGATCTGTCTATGTACCACCTGTGCTTCCCAATGGTAGAGCACTGTGGGTTTGAAACACGTACAGGTGTGGTCCTCTTCAGCCTTGGTGGCTGGGTGCTGGGATGGGGAAGCAGAGGGACAAGTGAGAAGCTGATGACCCTTCTGCAGTATCTGTGCCCCACTCTCATGGTGCCTCTGATCTGTCAACTGCTGCATTTGCTCTTGGACCTCAACCACTTTCTTAAATTTTAGATGTTGGGAAGAGAAAATTCTTAGGACCTCATGTGCCCTATTACTATTAGCGTGACTGGGAATACATCCTACCCAACAGCAGATTTCCCTACACCCTAGAGGGTAGAGTTTCTCTAGCACTGACTACAGGATCCTGTTGTCAATGTTCTGCCACGCTGGATATGCTGTGAATCTCATGCTGCCCCTGCCTGTGTATTGCCTAGTTGCCTAGACTACTGATTTCTATTGTGATAGCTAAAAGGAAGTCTGTTATTGACATGTGCTTTGGTGCCCTGAATTTTGAAAGCATCTCTTGTTTATTTTAACTTTCTTTTAGTAGAGGAAGACTGAGACTCCAGCACCCAGCCATGTCTTCAAAACAGACGAGTGCCTTCATCTCCGAGCAGGCTCTACACAGGCATGCTTTGGGGTGCCTTGCTAGGTTTGCAGCTTCCCAAATGTGTTCCTGTTCAACCTAAAACCCACAGATGGGGGGGGGGGGTGTTGGGGAGAAACATGTAAATTGGGAGAGCTCTCTGTGGGTACTATAGGGAAGCCCTCAACTCAAAGGTTGAGACAGTGGTAGGTGCTTTGCTGGTGGCACAAGGCTGGCCAAGGAGCTTGGGGTCTAGGGATTAGAGAAAGAAAGAAAAGACTGTAGATCCCAGCCCATCCTTGTATGAGGAGCCCTGGTGCAAGGCACCTTCCAGACTTTGTTTTATCGTTAGAGGGAGCTCAATGTTCAAGTCCAGCACAACAGGGCTCAGGGCCAAGTGGTGAGTCAACTATTTGATGGTCATCATCTTGCACCAAGGTGATGTGTCGGGGCAGGGCACAAGGCCAGTGCTGTGCCATCTGAGGATGTTTCTCCCTAGTTGCTTCCCCAGAGCCATAACTGCTTTTTGGCTTCACCTCCCCACACATCTGGTGCTGGTTGGTGGAGGCAAGATGCAGTGGTTAGCCACATCTGGCATGAAGCACCCTCACCATGGCTGAGACACTGCATCTTGTGCTACTGTCAGCCTCAAAAACCTGTTTTCTTAGTCTTTCTATTTTGTCATTAACTATGTGTTTAATGCTATATTAAATCAGTTTGACCTGTGAAAGACAGGAACAGGGGGTGGGTGTCACTCATTTTGCTATTAAACATCTGTCCTGAAAAAAAAACAGTTGGCAAAGTACAGGGCACAACTTTTTACTTATTTTTGCAATTGCCTTTTAACATTCCCCCCTACTCAGATCATTTTTTTCCAGGAGTTTTGTGTTCCTGTTGTGGGTTTGAAGCAGTGCCAGGGAGAGAGCTCTCTACAGGAATCTACCACTTTGTGCTTGTGCCTTAAACAGTTGAGTGCAACTCAATATGGTGGTAAGAAAATGAGCAGTTAACATTGTTCAAGTGTTAATTGTGCCAGAAATTAAAAGTGTATTTACAGAGCCTCAACCCAGCAGTACTAAAAGCATTTAATTAATTTGTTTGTGCGATTTCTCTGAATAGGTGACAGGAATCTGCCTGATCACTCGGCCCCAGGCGCAGCAGGGGCAGGCTGTAGCAGCTGATGATCGCACATTGGCCTCAGTTTTTCTTCCATCCGAAGAAACAGGAGAAAATCAGATTATGTGGAAAGTCTTGTTTGTAACTCCCCTCAGACCTGGCAAGTGGTTCTTGATTTCCTTTGGGCCTCTGGCACTGTTGAAGCCGATGGCACTGGCCTGCAACTGGCGTAGGAAATTGAGGTGAAATACCTTTGTTCTGCTCCAGTGCAGCAATAGCAGGAGTGGAAGATCTCGCTGTAAGAGAAATAACTGTATATGCTTGCTTTTTCTGTAGATCCCTGTAGGAAGGCAAGGTGCCTCCTGTGCTCTAAGCAGTATTTAAATTCTGTGGACTGGCACAGGCATTGCAGAGATGTAAAATTGTCTGTAATGGGGCAAAATGTTAAAAATTCTTCCAATACTTTATGAAGACAGTATTGCAGTGATATGTTGCATAATTGAAGGGATAATCAGACCCTAATTAGACCCTTCCTTTTAATATGGCTCAGTGAGCTAAATCCTCCAAGCCTCCCATGCAACCTATTCAAATAATATGATGTCCCAATATAAGCTGAGTAATTATTGAAATTCAAAAGCATTAAGTCTTAAATCAGCAGGAGGAAAATAAGTATTGGGGATACATACAATGGAAAGCACCATGCGGCAGGTCACCACAACACGTACTGTGTCTGGACTTACAAGAGAGCTGGATATGGCACTGAACGCTAATAACACATACGAGCTATTCAGGATAAGGGTAATCAATGCTTCAGGTCACTCAGCTCAGCTGGTCACGAATATATTATCTCCTGCAGAAGCCTCTCTCTTCCTGCTTTACAGTATCACATTGCTGTTCGAGTGCATTACAAAAGCTTTTGTCCATTTGGAAACGTAAATTACTGCCTTCTATGCTGCCAGAGGTACAGTATACCATCAGCCAGAAGAATCATTGTGAAGCCATACATTTGGGGATCTGTCAAGTTGCTTTCTTGCTTTTACCAGGGACGTTTAATGTTTTTCTGAATACCTCACTTAACTGTGGCCAGTCACCGCCTGGGACAGGGACAGCAGTTGCTGTGCGGGTTTCTCCAGTTGCTGGGTCGGGTGCCTTTCATTCTTGCTGGCTCTTTCCCTTGCAAAACCAGGTGCTTGCACTGAAATGCGTTGTCTCTGCTCCCTAGAGCCCTGACAGCCACATGGTGGAAACATTTGCCTTTAACCTTAACCTGTTATGAGGTAGAAAGGAGCCTGGATCTAAGCCCAGGTAAAAAAGACTGTTTAAGTTTGGAAACATTGGTTTTGGGAGCTGCAGCTGGCTCCGGATGTACGCCTCCCTGCACAGCAAAGTGCAGATCCACATGTCTAGCCAATGCATTTGCAGTCTTATCCTGAAATCGTTCTTCCATTGAGCCTGCAGTTTCCCATCCAAATGAATGAGACTTTTGAATGCAAAGGGGTTTGCAGTCCCAGCACCGGAGGACAGTCATTTGGCAAGTGTCTCGGTCTGGAAGGGGCCGGAGTGAACTCTGGGCAAGCAAAAACAAAGCGCACGTGCATACCTTTGCATTCCTGTCTCGCTTCTCTGAACAGAGATCCCTCAGCTGTCAAAATCATACTGTTTTGCTGGCAAGTTCTCACTTCTCCCTCAGTGATATTTTATGGGGCCTGTCTTCTGCACCTTCAGGGAAGAGGCCTTGCAGAACCAGCATACCCCAGGGCTGAGAGTCAGAAGCTGTTTGGGGCCCCACCATGCTGGAAGAAGAAGGCATCTGTGCCACAACTGCAGGGGGCTTTTGGATGAGGGCTGCCAAGGCCTCTCACAGGAGGTTGTTAGCTATAGAAACTGGTACTGAGCATTTAGCAATTAATACGAGCACTGTATTTATTTATTCTGACTGCAAGGGGCTTTGTCCGAAGGGACGCAACCTCTTCAGCAGCATTATTATGCATAGTGAATAATTCACATAAAAATGTCCAGCAAGTTCTGGGGTTGGGCTTTTTAAATAGTGCTTAGATATTTTTAACTCATTAACACTGTAAGTCTTCAGGATCTTATAAATCATATAAGTATTACAATATTTTAACTGGGTTTTTTTTCCAATTCTTACTAAAGCTTGTTTCTCCAAGACATAGGACAGGACTCTACGAACATCTACCAGTGTGCTTCATTTGACTCTCCTAAGTTCCGTATTAGTGTTGTAAGGGAATATATTCATGTCTTAAGGGAATATTCTCCTGCTTAAAGTAGGGATCCCTGTTTCCCAGGATTTTGGCGAAGTACATGTAGATGTATATTCTATAAAGTTTCTCCCTGGAGTTTTTATTCTATACGTAAATCCTTATCAGTCATATTTCAGTGCATGGGTGTGTCATTTTGCTCTATGAAACTAGTCCAAGGCTGCTGCTGACAAGGTATCTCAAATAGTTCAGGGGGCTTGGGATGTCCCAAGTGTTGGGTGTTTTTTTTCTTCTTAAAAATTTTTGTAAAGTTAAAATTTATCTGTATTTTGTTCGGCTTGTCTGCATATTATCCAGTGTTTTTCAGAGGAAAGGCTTTATACATATATATAAAATGTTCACATACTAAAGTAAATTAATAAAGCTTCCTTTTCATATGAAAGAGGTAAAGAAAAGTACCTGGCCAATACAGTACCATTAATCTATTCTCTTTTCTCCTTTCTCTCTTTACCTCTCTCTCTACAATAGAAGTGGAACAAAAAGGTAATTAAATACCTTTCAAATTATATATATATTACTTATGTATAGGCTAAGTTATTTAACAGTTTAACGTTTTAGTTGAAATACTTTGTCATTAATTCTCACTACTTTTTTGTTAAAGTTTATTTAGTATCTCTGCTGCTCAACTTCACCAGATAACTTATTTTTTGCTGAAAAGTTTTTACCAGTGCCACTTTTTTCCATTAAATTTCTATTCGAAGGTTTAGATAACTCACTCTTTTCCTGCCCTAAAGAATTTGGAAAGTGTGCATGCATACGTATGTGCATAAGTATATCTAATTATGCCGTAAAAGCCTCTTGGAAATGACACCCCTTTATCAGCAACTCTAGGTGGTTACTTAGACTCCAGTAGAGCAATATACTTTTACACCAGTTACTAAATCTGATTTTCCTCCCGTCTCGCTCTCCAGAGGATATTACCAATTTCTGCATTTCCAAAAATAATTGGGTATGCTCCAAGCAGGGAGCACGAACATGGGATCCCATCTGCCAGCCCCACGCTACCCGAAGCGTGTGGTGGGGTACCTCTTCACACCTCCCTGCTGCCCATCCCGTCATCACGGTGAATATACTCCTGCTCACGGAGATCAGCATTACAAATAAGCAACAAATATTCTCCCCCTGAAGCGTGTGCAGCACCTCCAGGCCAGGAGGGTGCTACAGGGGATGGCGAGGGCCAAGCGAGCCACTTTTGCTCCGCAGCATCCCTCCTTTTGTCTCCCCATCCAGCTGGCTGGCCCCTTGGCACTGGCGTTTGTGTGATGCCAAGGTCAGCTGGGTGCCGGCTGAGCCTCCTCCCAGGCGCTGGGCACGCCATGGCTCCTCTCAGCCCCGCCGAAGTCTGAGCAGCAAAGCACCCCGGTTAGTCAAACTGCTCCTCTGTGCTCCTCTCATGTAACAATAGAAGGTATATGTTTTTAAGTTTGAATTACTACTATATTTAACAGGACATTTTTTAACTGATTAAAATCTAGACCTTGGGTGCCTCTCCAGTGAACTTTATTCTTTTCCTTCCTTCTTTCCTTTCTTCCTTCCTTCCTTCCTTGTCTTTTCCTTTCAGCATCCATACGTCATTCGTTTTTAATTGTGTGGACTGCATGTTTTGTGTGTCCTGTAGCAGCTTTGAAAGCCTCATTTCTAGTTATACTGCAGATCTCTAGATGGGTGTTCCCCTCGACTCCCTTTGCTTTAAATGCTAAGGGATTCGCCTCTGCTTTGCTATTGGTACTCTTTAAATATTTAATATCGCTTGGGCTGTAAGGATGGGAATTTCTTTCTCGTATTTCCATTTCTAGGCCACTCTTCTGTGGGCTGTTCAAATAAATACGTGGATCAATTCCCCGGGAGTTTACCCCTTCACCTAGTAGGTACAGATTCACTGCAGAATATAATCTGGAAATACAAACCCAGAAATCCTTTGGGGACACATATTCATTTCAGAGTTTACAAAGGCGAGTGGTCCAAGTAAGTACACCTGTAAAAATAGAATTGAAAAGCAGTAAGAAAATGAGCCACAGTTGATAGAAAGAGCAGGAAAAAAAAAAAAAATCTGTTTGGTGGAGCAAATCTTGTTCTAGAGACATGGCCGGCAGGAAGGCTAGTCTCCAGCTACAAGGCATTGCTCTTGGGTTTCCTCTGATCTTGAGTGTCCTCTGCTCCAGAACTAGAAGGTGTTGAGATGTTTGAGCCAACCACCCCCAGACAGTCATTAACTCTGTTTTCTTGTTTCAAATTCTTTTCCCCTCCAACAGTTTTTCTTTGCCCTGGACTGCTAAAAGGAGTATACCAGAGTGAACACTTATTCGAATCTGACCACCAGTCTGGTGCCTGGTGCAAGGACCCTCTGCAAGCATCCGATAAGATCTACTACATGCCCTGGACGCCGTACCGGACAGACACGCTGACGGAGTACTCCTCCAAGGATGACTTCATTGCCGGGAGGCCAACCACAACATACAAACTCCCGCACCGGGTAGACGGCACGGGGTTCGTGGTATATGACGGGGCTTTGTTCTTCAACAAGGAACGAACCAGGAACATAGTCAAGTTTGACTTGCGGACAAGGATAAAAAGCGGGGAGGCTATCATAGCTAATGCAAATTACCATGACACCTCTCCCTACCGCTGGGGAGGCAAGTCTGATATAGACCTGGCTGTGGATGAGAACGGGCTGTGGGTAATCTATGCAACAGAACAAAATAATGGCAAAATAGTCATTAGCCAGTTAAACCCTTACACATTAAGGATTGAAGGGACGTGGGATACTGCCTATGACAAGAGGTCAGCTTCTAACGCCTTCATGATCTGTGGGATTTTGTATGTGGTGAAGTCTGTGTATGAAGATGACGACAATGAAGCCACAGGGAATAAAATAGACTACATATATAACACTGACCAAAGCAAGGATAGCATGGTGGATGTGCCCTTTCCAAACTCCTACCAGTACATTGCTGCTGTGGATTATAATCCCCGGGACAACCTCCTTTACGTATGGAACAACTATCACGTCGTGAAATATTCCTTGGATTTTGGCCCGCTGGACAGCAGAGCAGGTAAGGGTTTCAGTACCAAGCCAGAATCTGAATTGGGCTTTCTATTTTTCTTGCAAGTACGGTGTAAAATTGAAGTACACTCCTGTCTTACTGATCTGCCTGTGTTTGTGTAAATTAAGCCCCACCACAAGACCTATGATGAATATTAAGACATTAATATATGCAGAATATTTTTTTTTAGTCTTAGTTTGATATGAAATGGAGAAAGGAATGTGCTACCCATAACTAACCTGAAACACTCTCCAAATATCCACGCTCTTGCTTGCATCACAGGGATAGCGCTCTTTTCTCCATAAATGAGTTTTCCTCCATACATCAGATCATCTTCCCTTCTGCAGGAATTTTGGCAAAACAAAGTATGGAAGATGCTGTTGCTGCAAACAGCCAGGGGAAAACTACCAGCCAGTTTAAATGACTTCATTTCATTAAGCTGGGGGAGTTTGGGCTGTTCAGGGAAGCCATGAGCATGCACCCGCCCACAAGTGTGTGTCTAGAGTCAGGAGGGGAATTGACAACAAAATCCTCCGAATAGTTGGTTTCTTTTCTTTAAAGTTGCTCTTTTTTAAAAAGCATTTCATGACTTACTATGATTTACTATACTGTCTCTAAGAGAGGAGCATCTGGCCCCCAGAAGATTCCCAGCTTTTCCACCTTTTTTCCTGTTAGAAATTATGCTAGTAATGACTTAGTTGGGTTATATTCCCTTAACTTTAGCAACTTCTTCATTGTTTTGCAAGTATTATGTTCACAGTTGCCACTTTATTAGTAACATGACTTAGCCTAGATTGTGGTCAAACTCATATGACAGTGCAAGAATTTCCAAACAGCATATGCCCACTCATTTTCAAATGGTTACTGCTGTACGTGATGTAGTCACAGTTATCAGGTAGTTCGTGTGGTGGACTGTGTACTTCAGAAAGGTTCAAAAAGTAAGAGGAAAGGCAGAATTAATATAATTTGGACAGTAAACTTTTGATTTGTAACATAGCTGGTCCCTAAACACTCTTTTTTTGTTAATAAGAAACTCAGAAGTGAATGAGTGGATTCAGGGCTTCAGATTGCAAAACAGACGTTGAGAGGTTTCTGTTGCTGAGCTTTTCTTTTTCTTTTCCTGTGTGCAGCCTGTTATCCATATAAGAAATGGATCAAGAGATGCTGAAAGAAACTGTGGATATGAAATCTAGGGAGGGGTGGAATAAAAGTGGTAAAATGGCAGTGAATTTCTCATTTTTATACAAAAAAAGTAAGGAAGAGGAGAAGGAAATCTTGAAGAGGCAGATGAACAAAACTGAGTGACTGTTAAGAGAGGAGCAGGGATGTTTTCAATGATGTTGACCTCTGCAAGATCTCAAATGAGCAAAAAATGAAGTAATATTTCTCATTCTCCCAACTTAATGATGACCGTGTACTTTCTGAGTAGTGGAGTGAAGCAGAGCAATTTGTGAGCGATTGGTTATCCCTGAGGAGTGAAAATCAATTGCATCCCTTCTATTTCACAGAGTTTCTCTCCTTTTCAGTGAATTATATTCAGGTATTACAGCGGACTCTCTGCTGCCACTTTTTCAGATGGTGACCGTTGTCAGTAATAGCATCTTTAATTTTAAAAAAGCCGTAATCAGTGAAAAACCCAAATTTTGTACTTTCCTATAGAAAAGGAAATGGTTCTCCCCTTTTTCTCAGTCTAAGCTGGTGAGATGGGAGAGCAGATTGAAACCTTGCAGAGGGCTGAAAGTCTTTGAGGTGCAAGGATTTGATTTGTCCTTGTGTCACTCTGGTTTGAAGCCCCTTCAATTTCACTCATGTTTGGATGAGAATTTAAAATCCCCCAGTGCCTCAGGTGGAAAGCTGAAGCAGTTTTTGGCTTTGGGTGGTGGACATGAGAGGGTTAATCTGGTGTCAGGGAATCTGCTGAGCCTTCTCTGATGTTCCTTTTGTGGAATTTTTGGTAGCTTTATGTTGTGGGCACTAAGCTGAATTTTACATGCATTTCTCTTCTCTGAAAATTGCTGGGATTTCTTTTTTTGGCAGAAATGCATAAGGATCCCATTTCAGGTTTAGATCCTATTTTGCAGGTTTAGAGGACTTTTGAGAGGACTGCTCTGATAGCAAGTGAAATTCTCAATAAGACAGCTCGAATGGGCCAAGGCATTTCAAAGTGAAGAAAAATACCTTTGCGAAGGGAGTTTACTGCTCCATTACCTGCACAGCCTGATTAGTGGGAACATTATTTTACGAGTCAGTCGAAGAGAAGCACTGATTTTGAATTGAATAGGTGAGCAAACACTTGCCTGACACCAGGGTTTTTTGCAGAGAGGAGCGAGGAGACCAGGTCTGCATGACTCGTTCTCTTCCAAGTTCAGTGCAACATGTTTTCTGGTTAGCACCAAATTTCATGCCACATTGCTTTATATATAATACTAAATATATGGCTGGCTTAAACCCAGTCTCTCCACCAAAGAGCAGAGCAGGAGCTGATGCAACACTAGGAAAGCAGTGAAGATCCAGGATATTTTTATTTGGTTATTAGTTATTTGGTTTTTTACAGAATGGATTTTGGGTATGTGTTCTCCCTCTTCCAAAATCGCCAGTGTTTCTCTGTTTAGAGCAAGGCAATGTTCAATGCAGCCATTTTCCATAGGGTTACAGTTTGAGTAGCAAAATATGTAAAACATTATCTGCTTAATTAGAAAACAAAAAAAAAGATTATAAAATTGATGGGTCGAACAAATTGGTTGTTAAAAAACAATTAAGGGTGAAGTTTTAGGAGAAGAGCTCTTAAAACCAAAAATTGATCGTAACAAGAAGAGTGATATATTTAGCTACCTAAATGGCCAGTAGCATATTTGAAACATATTTGAACTCTTGGGTATCAAACACTTGAAGGATATCTAAAATAAAAAACAGGTGCTGGGAGCTCCAGTTCACTTAGAATCAAACATTTTCAGTCGTTTCCCAAACCATCCAGGGGAAATGGGAGGGGGCAGGATTTGCTTAGCTTATAGGAAAGGCAGGGATCACATCCTCTCGCAGTGCTTAAACACTTTTTGTGAGCTTTAATTAAAGGTCTGTTTGTGCATGTAGGTTTGGAACATATTTGAGTTCTTCACTGTCACAGAGCTGCTCTCACCCACTGTTTAAAAAAATGGGCTTTTACTCCTCAGAGTAAATGAGTGTCAAAACCTGCAGTGCTCAGCTTCTGTAGCAGCTGAAGGTACCAGGGAAGAAAAAACATTCTGAAATCTTAAGTGAGGCACAAAGCTGGATTCAGCTGATGTAGAAGCAGTTCAGGGCTCTTGATTGAATTAAAACCAATTGTTCATTTTTCTCAGAAATGGGAAAAGCTGCATTTTAAGGATTTGCCATGCTCGGGTTTTTTTCCTTTTGTCTGGGGTTGTTTTCATTCATCTCAAAAGCAGTTTTGAAAGCAAACACTCCTCAGTACCTGCAAATCCCAGGAAACCTGTCATTAATGTCTACCTTCAAGAAGTGAACTTGAAGATACCAAAAGCCTTTGAAGCATATATTTTTTTGAGCTGTTTGGCCTTAAAATGAGTTTTTTGGAGGATGCTTCTCCATAAATGCTCCTGAGCTTCTGGGTTATTTCTTTGTAGCTGCTTTTGAGTTTGCCAATTTGAAGCGACAGTGAGAATAGGTCTGCAACTCTAGCAGTGTTTTCCATCACATTCTTCAAGAACTTGAACCCCGAAAAGTGTTCAGGTTATTTTTTTATGTGCCCCGCTAGACATGTGCAGGGAGAGAATCGAAAGGCTGTAGCAACAGAATGAAAAATTTTCCACAACCTAATCAGTCTTAATATTCACCAGAGTTACCTGTTTTAATCATCACCCACTTGTGATACAGTCTGCATAAACAAATTCAAGAAAATATCAACAAATCCTCCTCTCCAAAAAGGTAAAGTGCTCCCATCCCACTTCCTCGCGCTGTGCTGCATACAAACACGCATCTTCTGGCTTTGCATCTCTGCACCTCCCCAGGCTGTCGTGGCTCCTGGCTGGGCACGAGGTAGGGGTTCCTGGGCAGCAGAGAGACCAGAAGAAGAAAGTTTTGCCTTTTAAATGCCTGAGGTGCCCCACGCCAGTGCTGGCAGCTCTCACGTGGGGGCTCGGGATGTGCTGGCTGAGTGTTTAGACCAGGGGTAGGGACTGGAGCCTGTCCCATAGCTCAGCAGTGAAGTAGTGCAGGGAAAGACTTGAACTTGGATAAAGATCCCTCTGTGCATGTCTGGGACTCGCATGTCCTGGCAAACGTTCCCAGTGACATGGAAAATAGAGACCTCCTACTTTCGAGGAGATGTTTTGAATTATGTCCAGGAGACCCAGGCATTACAATATGGAGTGTTTAATAGGTGTATGAAGTTAATAAATAAATATGCCCAATACATAAGGAAGACAGTGATATGATACAGGGCTTCTAATATGGCCTCATTGTGCCTAAGTGGCTTCCATAGATTGCATATTAACACTGTGGACTGCCAGTCCGGTAATCAAATGTGATATGAAGCTTCCATCCATATCTGTGATATTTTAAAAACCTCAGAGGGTGTATGTCAAACTTTTATCCTCCACATTTTGTTAAATATTGTGGGATGCTCTCTTGACATGTGATTGCAACCATTTTATTCAGTAAGGGTTGTTGGGTTGTGGGGGTTTTTTTTTCCTAAAGCAGTTTTACAATGCAGATAAGGTGAACCCTCTGTCCTTATAATATGCTAATTAAGTGCATTTGTGTCTTGGGTAAAAGATGTGGCAGTATGGTGATGAATAAGAACTTTAAACACATATGACACCTCGTTAAAATGTAATTTTCACATCATAAATCTGAGGCCTTTCCTTTGACAGCTGAGTAATGTGGATAGTGGGCAGAGGATCTTGAGCGTTTCAAAGCTGTCACGTGCTAATAGGTAGCTGAAAGTGGCTTCCTGCGCTGCTCGCCTTTAACGCCCTACATCCTTGCCTGGGAAATGCATCAAAAGGGCTGCTGAATCTTAAATCCCACTTGTGCACAGGATATGAATTGCCATCGCTTCGAGATCCCATTGCGATAAGGCATGCTTGGTATGTCTGAAGTTGAATTTGGGCTGCATTTTAAAAGGCCAGCTGAGCCTTTTTGATGAGCAGCTTCTCCTGGCGGACAAGGGCCATTTTTAGGGAGCTGCTGAGTGTTTAATTGCGGCTTCTCCTGTGTTTTTATTTTCCAGTTGCTTTCCTCCCATCTAGGAGCATCCCTAGCTCTCTCGCTCCTGTTCCTCTTCATTGCTTACAGTGACAGCTGCTGGTTGCACAGTGTTGCTGGAGGTTTTCAGAGAGATCAGTGCTTGCTTTCAGCAGCCTCTGCTAAACACGTATCGTGACTGGGGCCCTGGTTTTTATCCCCTAGTATTTGCCCATATATGCATGTCCCATTTATTCTATAAATATTTCAGTCCCTTTTTGCTATTTAAGATAGAAAGACATGTCTAAGTTTGGAGGTGAAGAAAGCAGCACATCTTTTACAACAAAGCTGGCATCTCAACCTACATTTGCTGGCCAGACGGTACCTTAAGTTCAGAAGGACAGGAGGATATTTCACCTACCTGGGGCATGCTGGGATCCAGAATTGCATTTGTTCCCCATTTTGAGGCCTGATCTGTCTCTTCGTTTTCATCCTGTTTTAAATTTTCCCACTTTGTAAAGCAACGTTTGATTAAAAAATTATAAAAAAGTATCATACCACTGGACACTTTTCTGAAATTAGGGATTTCTGCTTTTTGTCAGGAAAGCTAGAGTTTGAGTTCTTTCCTCTACCTTCTTACAAAAAAATCCTTAAAAAGTGCAAGATTCCTCAGCTTCAAAACCCTCCCTTTTTGGAGCATTTCATAAATATTAATACTGTTTGGTTAGCACAGCGGGAATATCTTCAGTGCCTCTCCAGTATGAATAAATATGTGGTTGCTCCCTCCTCCTAAATAAAAATGTACTTCTCTCAGTAGGACCATGGAACAGGAGATAGCCTTACCAAATGGAGGTGGAGGAGTCCTCCTTTTCCTTGAGTCACTGCTTCTACTATGACACACCTATCTGAGCCAGCCTGAGAAAATGGTACAGCACACCTAACCTGTCCGGGAGCTAAACCAGGATACTGCTGTATCCTCTTTGGAGATCAGTCGTTACCATTGCAAACCAAACAGGAGTCTGCTATAAGACCTGCATGCCGTGAAGTCACAGCCAATATCAATGCGCTGAGGTCCTGTTCCCACAGGGTCACAAGCAGGAGTGCTTGGGGCTGGTCAGGTGGGCAGCCAGTATGGTTGAAGTAGGGGAAGGGCAGCAAGATACAAGATGATTAAGCTAAACTTCACTTTCAAGCTTCAAAACAAAAGGAGACCAGAGACTTCGGCACTTCATAATCCTGTCAAACGCCAGGAGGGGGAAAGCACCTTGCCAAGAACATGTCTGAAAAGCTGAGGCGGCTGTTCCTGGCAGCAAACATGGGATGTACTGCTGAAGATAGCGGGGTGATTGCAGAGGGGAAAAAAGCATTAACTGTGTATGAAGGATAGCGGCTTTTCCTCTTCTGCAGTGAGCTCTTTGACTTGAGGAATCAGCCTGGAGTTGTGATTAATTGTCGTTTCATTAAGTTCAAGACCACCAGGTTGTCACGCTGACATCCACCACAGCTTATCAGTCTGATGCAAATACTTTGCTCCAAACCTAGTGTTGTGGTTTAACCCCAGCCGGCAGCTAAGCCCCACACAGCCGCTCACTCACTCCTCCCCACCCAGTGGAATGGGGGAAAGAATAAAAAAAAAACAACACAAAACCTGTGGGTTGAGATAAAGGCAGCTTAATAGGACAGAAAGGAAGAAAAAAAAAATCAACAATAATTATAAAAGAATTAGGATATACAAAACAAGTGATGCACAATGCAATTGCTCACCACTCGCTGACTGATGCCCAGTTAGTTCCCGAGCAGCAATCTGGCCCCCCAGGCCAAGTCCCCCCAGTTTATATACTAGGCATGACATCACATGGTCTGGAATATCCCTTCGGCCAGTTTGGGTCAGCTGCCCTGGCTGTGTCCCCTCCCAACTTCTTGTGCCCCTCCAGCCTTCTCGCTGGCTGGGCCAGAGAAGCTGAAAAATCCGTGACTTAGTCTAAACACTATTTGGCAACAGCTAAAAACATCAGTGCGCTATCAACATTATTCTCATACTAAATCCAAAACATAACACTGTACCAGCTACTAGAAAAAAAAATTAACTCTATCCCAGCCAAAACCAGGATACCCAGCTTTGAATGTTGCAGCCCTTTGGGTCTGAGATGTTTGCCAGAGGCAGGGAGCATGAGGTGACACGTAGCAAATGTCCGAGGCTACCTTTTGCAGGAGGAAGGGACTGCATCATGTACTAGAGACAGCTTTTGAGCATTGGATTTTTACATATGTTTTTTAGCAATGAATGCATCATTTATCCCTTGGCCAGCAGGTTTTGCTGGCTTGTGTGCAGCGATGGGGATCTACACAGGGTTGGGGGTTTAGCCTGGTGAGAGATTCCAGGATGGTCCATTTTTGAGCTGTTGCCTCCGCCACCTCCTCTCCTCCCACCCCAAAACAGGATTATCACCTGCCAGGCTTCTTCTCAAGGCATTACCCTCTCAGCTTAGATTATATCTGTGCATCTGATTCCTCAAGGCTGACCCTATGTAGTGCAAACATCTTCTGCTCCCTGCAGCCCTGCTCTGGCCTGGCTGCAGAGCCACTAGCCTGGCTTGGGACGTGGGGTCCCACATGCCTTCTTCATGTGCCAGCTTGGTTTTTTGCTACTGCGTTTTTAAAATGAGCAGCTTTTATTTCTGCTCCCTACTGAAAATACCTCCACCATGGCAGCTCACGGGTCTGGATCGCTCTCCTCACTTGTCTGCCACTGATTGTGTTTGTTCTGGAAATGACTACTATAATATTTTTAGCAGCACTTATTAAGACTCGTCTCCTGAAGTCTAGTTCAATGTTGCTAATTAACTTCTTCGGTGCCGCCAGCACTCTGCAGTGCTTCCATGCCAGATTTTTCTTTTTTTAACCAATAAAGCTAAGAAAGCAGATGTGGATGCCCTGCCATATTCTGCTTTAGAGTCAAAGCAAGCAGAGGATGCATTGGATGTCCTTCATACTGCTGGCCTTGATACTCAGGTTAAAGAGGAGTAAAAAGCTCTTTAAGAGTAAGCTACAAAATTACTGAACCTTTACGGGGAGGCTTTACAGTGCCTTCCCTTGACTTCAGGAAGTTGTGGTGATGCCCTTAGCATCTCCCCATCCTTCAGATGTGGCAGCAAGTCAACTTTCCAGACACTTAAGGTACAACTGTGCTGATAAAAAGTACCCAAGGTATACATGAGTAATGGAAAGGTCAGCCTTATCCTCGGAAATCCAGCTGAACTCTCATGGTAGGGTTGGGTGACATGGGTTGGGTGATAGGAAGGAAATTTAGGTGGAAGGTATAAAAAGAATCTTGGTAGCTAGTTTGAAGATCTCCAAGTTCTGGGATAAATGGGACCAGCCATGAAGGGCTGTGAAATGCTAGTTGGCAATGCGGTCAACAACCTGACAGGGGAAGATAGGTAGATCTCAGAAAAATGAGATAATAGGCACTTTTAAGCACACCTTCTTGAAGTGCGTTTTGGCATTAGTAACTCTGCTAAATCATGAGAGTTGGGTATTGAAAAAAACCAAGAATAAAGCAGTGTCCATTTCTTTCGTGTGAGTCTATCAGGTATGCATGAGTAAAGGTTCATATAATGAAAAAGTTTCTGGGACAAAATCCCCAAGTTCCTGGAGAGTTTCAGCTCAGCCATTATTCAGACAAATCCTCTGAAGTTGGCAGGAGTTTGGACTGGGGGCTTCAGGAGTGAGTCTGCAATGAATTTCTGTTTGTCCTGGAAGGAATTGTATTTTGCCAGTGAGAGGCTTTTTGACCTCCTGATTTGTGTCTAAAGCATCCAAAGAGGATATATAAATATAAATTATAACCTGGAACAAATAGCGAATATCCATGTGAATTTGAGTTGCAATATCTGCCCTGCATTTTTATGTTGAAAAGAATTTTTTTAAGGGTGTGCTCATGATTGGAGGGCAAAGCAGATGATGAAGACTTAGGTGAAAGAGATGTGTCCATTAAAACAATGTAGTGATTGTTCACTGTAATGGGATTTCTTAACAGTAAATAGGATTTTTGCTTGATTAAAATGTGCTGAGGGGAAACAGGACTTAAGGAAAATTTCACTGAAATATGGGATTCGGTTTAAAAAGACTGGCACTGAATAAGCAAACTGGCTGTTTCATGTTACGTAGCTCCTCAGTTCTGTGTTCTCACAAAGTAGCAGCTGCTTGAGACTCAAAAGGGAGAGGGGAAAAAAGCAAAGAAACATCAGAGCTGAAAACTATAGAAGTTATACACTGGCCATGACAGAAGATGGGAAAATCAGCTGCCTTTATACCAGTCTGAGCTGGCTTACTGGGATGCCATTCATGCTTCCCTCAAATAGCTGGAATAAATTAACACAGCCACTGGAGAGATGAGGCATTAGGCAGCTCTGCAATTCTTTTTCATCTGTCGATGTTTAGGACGGAGATGGGGAAAGGGCCATCTGTGTGCTGCAGGCAGGGAGAAAAAGTAAAGGCAGCATCAAGTATAGGCATGCCAGCTGAGAAGTTCTTACTCCATTCATAGGGTCTTTCCAACATACCACGTGAAGAAGAGCTTTTGTGAGCCCCCTTGTATTGGCCTCAAATTCAGTTGCCCCTCAGACTGTGTTAAATTCTTCCCTCTGTCCAAGGCACGCGTGAAGGATGCTGTGGCTTGCTAAGGTCAATCAGCCTGAATTCATGTGATGTTTTGCACTCTTGTACTGCTGAATTAAGCAAATGACTGGTAATGTTAATGTGAACACTGAGGCTCCAGGAGGAGGGAAGTACTGAGGGAAGGCTGCATGAAGAAGAAAAAGAGGGTTTGGGTTTTTTTTTTTTTGAGGGAGAGGTAATAAAATATATTTGCTTTACGGGAGCATATGTATACACCGGAGGGACTAACAGCAATGAATATTTTTGGCCTTCTCCACGAAAGTGCTTGCTTTTCTTACTGGACAGTGACTGCCAAGTATTTTCTTGGTGCAATATTGAGTGTGTTACAAGTTATTCACAAGAAATATCCTTGGATTGACTGGAACGGAATTTATTGATAAAAGCATTGTACTCTTCACCACAAGTATCAGGATGAGTGAGGAATGCCAGTACCCAAAAACCAAGCCAAGGTGGAAAGCGCTTGGACAAGTTTCTGGTCAATTTTTATAGTTTAAGGTGCAGATTCATCCAACATTGTGTTGGGAGAGGTGCCTCTGCCTCGTGCCTTTCTTGTAAATATAAACTTTCTTTATGGATAAGCAAAGCCTCCTCCTGAGCTTGGTGGGAAGCAGATGAAGCTTTTGGGTAGCTTAAAACTGCATAGTCAGAACATGGTGTGTTGTGTAAGGCTGCTGTAATGTGTTCTTTTCATATAAATGAGTTTCAATTGACTCTGGTATGAAGAGTAGAACAGAGAATTAAATTAGATTAATAGATTTTTTTAAGACCAGAAGGGACCATTAGCTCATTTAGTCTGACCTCTGTAATGCATTTGAATGGATTTCATCCGCTTCCTCTTGTACTGAGCCTAATGACTTGACTTTAACTGAAGTGTACCTTCCAGAAAGGCACCCAGACAATCAGTGTGTCACTTCATGGAGTGCTTTTCTTGGGTAGATATTCTCTCCCAGTGTTAAAGAGGTAAAATAATATTTGCATTATAAATGTTTTGGTTGTACTGCCCGGTCAGTGAGGCCATTTTGTGCCTTTTTGCATCATACGTAAAAAGTCAAAAATATGCTTCTTGAATTGCATTCTTTTGCACCTTGTTCAGATGTTGATCAGGAGGTTGTCTTCTGTGGGAGTTACTGGTAGGTCTGAGATTTTTTATTATTTTTTAAAGATGTTAGAAACTTGTTACTCTGTTAGGAGTGGGAAATTCCTGAATAGACTGAGAAAGCAAATAATTCACTAGCAATGAGAAAATAGCTTTCTGGGCACTAAAACTAAGAAAGCCTTCTACTTTCAGATGTGTACTTTATGATGAGTGCCACTAAATGTGTCTGTAAACTCTGCTTTTTAATTAGAAGAAATTGCCAGTCTGCAGAGCTTGCATACTGCTCTCTTAATGCCACTTCCATTTTTATTTGAACCAGAGTGGTAGGGAGTGACATTTAAACCTCAGAGTTTGTCATCAAGTTCTAATTTTCTTGTTGATGAGAACATCTGTCCATTGGAAAGGGCAAAAACTCATTCCAGCAGTTTTTCCATAAGGTATTGGAAGATTTAATTACAAATGGGTTTTCTGATTGTTGGTTTGGGGTTTTTTGCCTTTTGTTTCCCACCGTTTTTAAAGGGGCCTGTATTTACAGTGGGTAAAAAAAGATGATGATGCAAGGAAGTGAACTGTAGACGATACAAGAAGCACTGTGGTAAATAGCCATTGATTGTATTAAGAGTGTTGTCACACCAGGTTTTTCATGTCAAAACGTACTGGCAAATTCTGGTGGAAAGAGATTATCATATTCTTAATATGCAAATATAAATTGGCTGTACTAAAAAATGTCTTAATTCAAATTGAAATACTATACTGTCAGAATGTATTTTTTTTCCTTCTAACACCATGTTTTGTGATATTTTGGATAAACTTCACCTTCAGGCATTTCTTTCTGGTTTTATCAAGGCTGTGGCTTCATTAGATTAAGCACTGTGAGAGTAGACATGTTACCCCCTCTTTCTCATTTTTTCCTTTGAGAGAAGAAACCTTAAAATGGGCATGTATCAAGGAAGGCTAGTGAAGTCCTCTCTTCCCTTTACAGTGTAATTTGTGACCACAGTGATCTTGTGCATGTTTGGAAGTCATTGCCCCAACATAGTTGACAGTGTATGCATCAGTTGTAACCGAAAAAAAAAGACTTAAATTAGCCAAAATGACCCCAAAATATCTTTGGGGCTAGCTGGTATAGGCTAGTGCCAATGGGAGTTTTGATTTCCATGCAACCTGATTTGCACATCGAAGGCGGTAAGCATCGCCTTGCTGAACCATGGCCTTTACGTGTTTCATTAAATTTCCCCCTTATGATGACTTCTAGGTTGGGGGGCAATGATGTGAAAAGTTTCTTTCTACAGTTTGTTGACATTTATCAGTGACTAATGTCTTTGCTTTAGTGAGTAGATCCAGAGCTGTAAAAGCTGGTCCTCGCCAGATAAAGGTTTAGTTACAGTAACTTTATTGTCCTCTTCCTACTCTGATTTGAAAGCTGATTTAATCTTCAAAAGGAATAATCATTAAAAATATAGCATGCATTGGTGCATTTCTTTAATTCATCTTCCTTGGAAGCCTTGTGGATACAGAAGCAGCAGACATGGGTTTGTGCATGCCTGAGGTTTATCCACAGCTTGCTGACATGATGTTTAAATGTGATTCTTGCTTCTGTGCATGGATTGCAGAGACCTGTTTAGCAGCATGGTGCTAACCAGATTCCTCCAAATCACTTTGCGATGTGACCTATTTCCTTGCTGGAGAAGCTCAGAGGAGCCTGTTGCACCTTCTTTGTCACGGAGGTGAGGATCTTTTGAGGGAGCAGAAGCACTGGTGTTTTGGGAGGTTATCTACTACCATGTAGCCCAGGGCTGGCCAAGAATGCCCACACACCTCTGTGGGTTCATCTTGCCACAGAGGTTGCCTGTTAGCCATTGTGGGTCATGTCAAAAAATGTCTGAGGCTGTTGATATCAAACAGGGAGCTGGGGAAAACGTGAGGCTTGTAGCTGGCTGCAGGTGAGGTCTTTAAACAGTAGTAGTTGAAGATGGACCTACCAAAGGGCCAGGGACTCCAGGAGAAGAGGCTCTGTGTATCACAGAGCTGCCAATAATAACACTACATCTCCAGTAGATCCTTGATTCATCTCCTCTGCCCCTTTCCAGGTTGTTTTTTTTTATGAAGCCAAACCCTTTTCTGATGGCCATGTATAAGGAGAGATGGCATCAAGGGGAAAGGAGGGCTTAGGCAGCCTTTCTTTCCACTTGGAAACCACAGGAAACAAACCAGTATTTTTGCCTAAAATTAGAAAAAATGAGAGATTGTCAAGTTTTATGAAATCCCTTAACATGCATGGCAGACACTCTGGCCTATCACTAACGGTGGCACTTCCCATAGTTGGCATGACTCACTGAAGAGAGATCTTCAAGCCTATTAGTAAAAGTATTTATTTATTTGTTTGCTTGTTTAGAAACCTGTGAGAAAGTCCTTTGGATGTTTCAATAGGGGATGTTGATGTTATCTTGTCCCCTCGGTATCTTTATAAACTTCAGTTGTCGTTGATTCTAGAGATCTGTTTTACCTATCCTGGGCTTGTCACTCTTGCACTACAAGAGATTGATCATAATATTATTATTATTATTATTATTAGTATTATTATTATTATTATTATTGTTGTTGTTGTTACATATTTAACAATAAAACTGAGTGACGTTCTACTCCCAGCTGAATCTCCAAGGAATGCAACTGTTTCTCGTTATAAAGGGGAAAAAAAGTAATTAAATTTTAATTATTTTTCCCTTTTGCCCAAATATCTTCACACAGTGCAAATTAAATGAAATTATTTAACCATGACAAGCACTTCTGTCAATTAATCCCTGAGAAGTGAAGCTGGAAAATGTATGCCACACGCATGCAGGCAGTCATACACAGATGCCTGGAAAAAAGAAACCCAAAGGAGCCTAAGACAAGCATGAGTTAACTAGCCCAACAGAGCTGTGAATGGGAGTTTTAAGCGATAGTGACGTCCATCCGCAACCTGATCTGAGCTCTTTGCAGCTTCCCATCTGATACTCTGAAGAATCTTTTTCCCTTCTGGCTTAATAGCTAAAGATTAATTGAAGTTCAAGAACTCAGTATTTCTAGTAGCCTTTATACTGAAATTTAAGATGGGTAATTTAACTTTGAATTGATTTTTTTTTTCTTCAATTTGAGCTTTTAGTATGTGCATATTTTTATCTCAGCTGTGCCTGGGTTTCCTGAATTACGGGCAAGATTACCAAGAGATATTCATTAGACAAATGCGTTTATTAACAACATAAAGATTGTTGTACTGAATGCCTGAAAACTGGATCCAGTTATTAGAAGAGAAAATCTTTCAGGCAATTTCAAAGCATTAAAGAAAAAATTCATCTTGTCTATCTGGATTTTTATATACCTGGTTTCATTATCTATCGAAAAACACTGGTGCTTTTTGTATGGGCAGTGCTCCAAGGTCAAAGGTTAGCCCCATTTCTGACTTTCAGCAGATTAAAAACCCTACTTGCAGTCAACGGCTGTGTCCCAGGTAAGCAACTCTTCTCCAGAAAGACCTCGTCTCTCTTCTATAGGGACGTTCTCATGCACAGGCATCTGGAGGGCCCATGAGATGGTTGCTGGCATGGTAAAAGCCATACCTGCATCTCTGAGATGTTTATTTAGGCCTGTTTGGTATTCAGACTTCATCTTTTAGCAGCTGAAGTCAAACACTGAGCATAGAGTCGTCTGAAGCTACTGCTGGAGGAAGTACTATCGACAGTAAGTCCTGCACGTTTTAGATTTATATATACATGTATGCATGTGTATATATATAGATAGATAGATATTTGCACGTTGATTAGATATATTTGAAAAAGTAGGATTTGCAAGCTGGCTCAGTTGCCAAGGTGATTTAACTAAATATACATTTATTCTTATGGAAGACAGGGACATACTCGGTAGCTTTACAGGCAGTGGAGGGTTTTTTCCTCCTTGGATGAAGCTGTCCCAAGCAATGCACATGTTCTGATAGATACAAGCATTTGGTAGGCTTCCCTGACTCTACTCAGACATCAAGATGTTATGCAGACCTAATTAATTCAATTCCACACATCACTCCAAATGCAGTATAGGGAATTGATACATTTCTATCCCTTTACCTATTTTCCCTCCCGTACAATCCTCTACGCAAGACTGCTTGGGCTTTGGCAGCGTAGCAAAGGTCCTTGGCTCTGTTAGACAACATCAGATGGCCAATACTAAGCTTAACGGGAAAGGAAAAAGGCCTAAACCGAACCAAAGTGGGGCAGCAAGACTGTGAGGGAATGGGCAGGTTTCCTGAGTTAGGCAATTTTCCTATGGTTTGCAGTGAAGCAAAGACTCGGTCCTAACTCTGACACCATTAAACTGTCTTGATTTGCTAGGCCACAGTTTCCAACCTCTGATGTTCCCAGGTACAGTCACTGCTTTGAAGACAAGAGAACATCAGCGTGATGGAAATTCAGAAGCAGATTTTCGCAGGCAGGAGCGGAGTCATCCAGGTAGCAAATGGGGACAGTTGGGACACCGCTGCTTTCAGCCTCCTCCTCTATTAAGTTTGAAGGTTTTTTTATACTGCCCTGGTGCTTAGATGTAGAAAACTGTACGTTTACACTACAGCACACCAAACAGCTGTCAATAGAATGATGGGGTTTTTTTGGTTGGAAAATGTCCCATTGATACAAAATCAAAATATTTTGTGGAAACTTGTCCTTTTTTGGCAGGAAAGCATCAAAACAAGCCTTTGGGATGCTGCTGTTGTCATGAGTGACGCTAAACTGTTGTTATATTATTGATTTATTGTTATGTTTAACATGGAACGTTTTAGTATTACCCAAGGAAAAAAAAAAAATAGTTCTATGCCAATGAAAGATTTGGTGACCCTTGAGTCATGTTGTTTGAAAGTCACAACCCTTTAGAAATTTCAGCTTTTTGTTCCAGGTCATAATAAAAATAGATCCTCGCACATCACGATTTTCTTCGGAGGGCGGGTTTTTCAGACCAGCACTCGTCTGGACTCACATTATGGCCCGCCAGCCCTTCCAGAGCAACGTAAAGCTCTTGTTTATTTGAGCCCTGTACCCTGGACTTGCTGCATTTTTAGACCAAGCAGAGAAACTGTGGTTTAGCTACTTAGAGGGGGTCTAACAAGGAGTATTCCCTGTCCTTTCTAGCTGGCCTTATAGCTGTTTTGTGGCTGTGTCATACTCTGCCATTTTCCGTAGCTCATAACTTTCCTCTGCAGGTGGCAAGCATTGGAAAATCTCGGCAGTCCTTGCTGAACTGACCAGGGAGAGTCTTATGTTTGCTGATCAGTGGGTAGGAAGATCAGTCACACATCCTGCATTTTGCTTTGGGGGAAAAGGAGCAAGTGCACCAAGCGAATTACTGGGTGATTTATTTATTTGCAATTCTGGGATGGAATCTTTTATCTTCATAAATCTCATGTTAGGACAGATATTGTAACTATGCCCAGTGGTGATATATTTGTCTGTATAAAAATCAACGCCTTAACTGTGCATAGGGAGCAAATCTTTGTGTTTCACCCTAGCTGCATTTGATATCCAAAGTTAACTAGGATTGTCCAGTGTTTAATTACATACTAAAATGAGGCTGTGTATTTCATCTGTATTGGTAGGTGCAAGGGCTGAGATTCAGCTTCAGGCTTGCATGGGGGGATTGGCATTTAGCAGGAGGTGCATTATGTGCCAGATTTTGTGATGGTTGGGTGCATCACACTAACAACAAACTAGCAAGGGGAGCTGAGACATGCATGATGTGGTTGAAAATGTCAAATGCCAGGCGTAGAGGCTTGACAGAGAGGTGGCCAGCAGAGCTAACTGTGAATATGGCCTTTTTTTATGAGGCCATCATTCGTTGCAGAGCTAAGCACAGATGACTTTGGTTAAAAATTAACCTTGGTGCCTTTCCAGGGTATCTCTCTGAATGAGAGGCAGGGATGGATCCAGGCCCTGCATCTTCCTGAGCTGGGCTGAATTGCTTGCTGAATTTCCTGCTTTCCTAGGAGCACAGGCTTGCTTTTCTGCTTGATGTTATGGGACCCTCCTTCTCCAACTGCAGTCTCTCCTGAATGCTTGGATGCTCACTATTTTCTAGCTAAGTCATAGTTTGCATCTGCGGATGGTTGTGATATTTTCTCATTTCATTGCACCCCACAGTAAGCTTATTGCCTGCTCTTTTCTGTCCATGTTAGTGCTGTATTGATAGTATTTTAAATTGAATTCTGGACCTTTGGTCTGAAACTGGGAGATGTGGACCAGATCAAAAAGGGTTTGCTGACATCAATATGTGTCTACACAATCGCTATCTGACAGCAGCCTATCCTTTGTTTATACATACTGATCAGTTCTTATGTTTCCAGTGCATTAATTTGTCTGTGACAATTTTCTTAGCTAAAATTTGAGCAGTAGGACTGCTGACCTCAAATGACCCTGATTTCTTCATCTTGGGAGACCTCCTACTCAATAGGAGGTCCTTATAGATGAGATCAATGACATTTTGCTAGATGATCATCAGCTTGAGGAGATTATGATAGAATTGCTAAGTTCTAATTTGTCCTGCACCCATTGAAAATGTAAGATGCATCAATTCACTGAGTCATATTATTTTAATTCAGAAAAACATCTGAACTTATAAACAGGGTTGAAGATCCTTACTAGCTTCTGGTAGTCATAGGGTAACACTAGGTATCTGGTCATCTTCCCAACCCTCCGTTTTTGCCCAGCTGCCCTGTCATTTTAACCCCAGCCAGCAACTAAGCACCACGCAGCCGCTCACTCACTTCCCCCCCCACCCAGTGGGATGGGGGAGAAAATCGGGAGAAGAAGTAAAACTCCTGGGTTGAGATAAGAACGATTTAATAGAACAGAAAAGAAGAAACTAATAATGATAATGATAACACTAATAAAATGACAACAGTAGTAATAAAAGGATTGAAATGTACAAATGATGCGCAGGGCAATTGCTCACCACCCGCCGACCAACACCCAGCCAGTCCCCGAGCGGCGATTCCCCGCCCCCACTTCCCAGTTCCTAAACTAGATGGGACGTCCCATGGTATGGAATACACTGTTGGCCACTTTGGGTCAGGTGCCCTGGCTGGGCATGAGAAGCTGAAAAATCCTTGACTATAGTCTAAACACTACTGAGCAACAACTGAAAACATCAGTGTTATCAACATTCTTCACATACTGAACTCAAAACACAGCACTGTACCAGCTACTAGGAAGACAGTTAACTACATCCCAGCTGAAACCAGGACATGCCCCTAGTAAAGAAGCCTACAGACAGCTGAGAGAGGAGGCCAACACGGATGAGGACTGTTGCTGGCAGCCCGTCACTGTGTTGCAAATCTCTGTGTTATATTAGAAATCACTGTTAAGTGTCAATTTTTGCCTCCCTGCACAATGGCTTCTCCCCAGCCGAATGAAGTTCATTACCGTTTATATCGCTGGTCCTGTCCCAGGCTGGAGAGGCCTGGATCCACAGCTCACGTGGAAAGGTGCAGCCCTGCTGAAGGCAGTGAGATTGCAGCTGTTTGCACCACCTAAAGATTTGGCCATTTGTCTTGAAACTGGCTTATCATCTCTGCAACCCCAGGGCATGTTGCTCTTTGCTTGCTTAATTGCCAGTTTAATCAAAACCTGACGTGCTGTTTTAAATATGATTTCTCCCACTGAACAACTCAAGCTGTCACAGCGTTTCTGTGCATGTGTCTGGTGTACGCCATGAATAGCTAAAATGTATGGCTCTAATCCATGGTGCCATGAATCTAAGCAGACTTGAGCTGCCCAGGTGCTGTGGCTGTTTAACGATGTGCCTGTTCCCAACTTATCATCAGCCTCCTTGCAGGAAGTTATCCTCAGCGATCTGGTAGGACAGAGTACATAAGCGCTCATCTGCTCCAGTGCAAAGTCCAGCGGGCTGACTTTGTTACCACATCACTTGGGGGATTGGGCGTCTGGGGCTATATTCTGCTTTCTTCATTTTCTAACTGCCCCTCCCAAAATACAAATTTTCACAAAGATAGGCTCTATGTTTTGCTCTCTGAAGTTAAACTTAAGGGCTGTCAAATCTAGTGGCCATGTTGTTGAGCTCAGTGATGGTTTTTCCAGAGCCTCAGCCTCTGTGATCACAGGATTTTCAGTTCTGTTTAAAAGTACAAAAGTCTTCTTGCATTTCTAATTGGAAAGAGAAGCTTTAAAACACAGTTCCTGAAGACTTTGAGGCACAGCAAGGAAAAGCCTAAATCCATAATATTTATTTGCTTTTGGCTTAAAAGTCTTAGCATGTAATCTCAGAATTTGGGGATGTGTCTCCTGACTTGTACATGCTTGAGGTTGACAGTAAAATGTCTTCCCAGCGCTAGCTTTTGAGCAATGTCATTTCAAACACCTGACAAACAGGCTTTTTCACAGGCTAGTTTTCTTCTGGTTGTCCCAGGAGCTCTAAGCTTGTTCCAGTCATTTGTAACCTTTGTAATCAGCTTGGCTGAGGTACCCGGGGAAAACCTGCTTCCCTGCTCATCCAGCTTGTAAAGCGGAAAGTGTAGGTATTTGCCTTCAATCCACAGCACAGATGTTTTGTTGCCCTCCACTTTTTCTTGCAATCACTCCCTTGTTTTGGTCTCACCCCTTAGTAAAATCTTCTAGTGGTTTTTAAATCTCTGTTTATCCTGAGCAGAAAGCCACCTTTGTGTCAAGTAACAGGGCGTTTGCAATCTGGCCTCTCGTCTGTATGAAACTAATTGGACATTTTTGGCTGGCTTCTTGCAAAGGAAAAGCTTTCAGAGGACTTGTTCCCTGAACATAGCGACACAGGATCAGACGCCAGGGTCTCCAGCCTGCTGTGAAGGTGAGCAAGTCTTGTCCTTTTCATAGATGTGCCAGTTTATCTCTTTTTTTAGGGACTTTCCCCCCCTATTTACTGTCCCTCTTTGCTTCTATTCGATTTGCCTGGAAATAACAACAGCATGATTCCTGAAATCCAGTAATTTTAGAAAGAAACCCCATCTCTAATTAAGTCATCCCTGGAAGGAAGGACAATGAAAGCTTGAACTCCTGCACAAAGAAGTCACCTGTGCAAAGGAGCTTAAACTCACTTTGAAATGGTATACTGGCACAGAGAGCAGCGCAGCCACCTTCCTCAGTGGTGTTCCCCTCCATCTGTAGGGGCTGTAGAAAGGAGGTGGACTTTCGGCTGAGGCTTGCCCAGGGTTCAGATGGTTTGCTTAAGGACTGATGGCTGGGTTTAGAAAGGTGAGCTTATGCTGCTCTGAAGGTATCACTGCCACAGTGGGGTCCCAACTACTTCCACACTGGAAGTTTTCTTTTTAATCTCCTTTCCTTTTCCTTTTCCTTTTCCTTTTCCTTTTCCTTTTCCTTTTCCTTTTCCTTTCCTTTCCTTCTCCAAGAATCCCTCGCAGCAAGTAGGCTTGTTTGTAATACAGGTTGCTGAAAGCAAAATACTGTCTTATATCAGATTCTTGTGTACACGCAATTCTTGCTGTAGTAGTCACTGAGCCATTCAACCAATGTTACTTCAATTGAAGCTATTATTTCAATCAAAGCTGGAATGGCTGATATTATTGAGACTGTGTTTTCAATCCCAAGGAGCCAACCCAGAAATCATCCCTCCCTGTGAGTGGCTCCAAATCCACTAAACAAGAAGGATTAAACAGAGTTGCTCTTTCCTTTCCCTGATCCAGGGAAGACAAGCATGTATCCATCCTGGGCTCCCCAGCAGCAAGATAGTCATTACCATTGCTCAGCGTGAAGCTAATTCTTTAAAAGTTGTGAATCCCATGTCATTCAGATATCCAGTCAGAGATACTGGCGTTTCTTCTTCCTTGCTCGTGTCACAAGAGGGTGAAGGAATTGCTTCATGTCACTTACAGAGGCCAGATTGGCCAGAGAATTGAAGCTTGAGTTTGTCAGTTCTTCGATCAAAAGATCATTTAAGAAACCCAAATGCAAGGTTAAGGGTTAGCCTGTTAGAGGAAGTTTAGCTTGAGATGGTGATCAGGGCTAGCATATATGAATGTGTAAATCTGTACATTAATTAAAGCAACTAAGGGGCCGTAGCTCTGAAGGGAAAAAAAGTATTTCTCTTTCATTGAGGTGTTGGGTGATTGTGTTTCAGAGGTGATGGAATATATGACTGAGGACAATTTGAATATTGTCTGTTGCAAAGGAAAATATTCAGAACTAAAGCTGTCTATTAATTTTATAGCAGCATATTTCACTGCAAAGAGCAAGGAGGCTGAGGCAGAAGGAGCTGAAAGAGTTTTCAACTGGTCTGAAACGCACCACCTTTTGGGTATACTTTTCAGACCTCATGGTCTCATTTTCAGTCATACTGTATGTCTCCTGTAATCCTTTTTGGGGCCAGACAGGCACATCAGAAACGAGGTAGTGTAACATGCCTCTTCCCCTTGCGTGTATGCAGCTAGATCAATGGGATCAGGAAATTTGGCGGTGCCTTGGGACACTTGCCCCAGCGCTGGCAAGACAGAGCGGTGCACTTGCAGACCTGTCTGCTGCCCTTGCAGAGGACAGACATCCAGCATGACTCATACAGTGCGAAGGAGGCTCAGGCGAGAATTAATATGTATTATTCAAGAAGTACCAATCAGGATCTTATTGTTCTAGGCAGTGTGCAGACTTATAATCAAAACTGTCATCCAAAGGCCTACAGTAACATTGTGGGAACGAAGATAAGAATAATCCAGAGACATGCTTGAAGGGCCTTAAAGAATTTAGGTTCCAAATACAGAATATCTGATACTAAAAAATGATATTTGACCTTGTACGAAACATCTGGTCTGTGTTCGGCGCAGTTATTTTGGAGTCAGTGGGCTTGTGCAGTTACTGACCCATTGCAAACTTCTCAGTCCCTGGCCATGTAGTAAGAAAGAACTGTAGGATGGCAGCATGAAGGGAACAGATGTTGAAACCTCCTGTGTTGTTCCTGGCTTCATGAAGCAATGAAAAGGGACACAATGAAGTTTATAAAGTCCATAGTTGACTTCACCAAAACTGAAATTGGTAAGCTACAGACTTCAGATCTCTTTGAATCTATAAATCAGCAGTTCTGCTGCATGGGTCTTAAAAAAAAAAAAAAGTAAAACATTGGCCACATTGAGCATGGATTCCCCCAGCTGAGTTTACAGCAGGTAGGTAAAGAAGAAAAATAAACATCACGCGCAGGTAGAAAAACTGTGGAGAAAGACCCAAGGAGCAAGACAGTAGTCATCGAGTTATAAAGCCATGTTACATGCAAAGATGAAAGGGGTGCAAAAACAAGGCAGCCCCAAATTGTCTTTGCAAGGCACTTTTGGGCTGCTTGGCACTGTTTCACCTTATAGGACTGGGGATTTCTGGAGTTCCCGATCAAGGCGATAGAAAGAGATGCTCTTTTACTGACAGGAATATGCTTAATCTTTGCTATAAAGTGGGAAGAGTGCTCCCAGGATGTGACCATCAAAAATTGTATTCAGACTGTCACTGATGTGGTAAGGTTACAGATATATTCACAGCTAGGGACAAGGTTTAAAAATGCTTAGATGTCATTTTCTTTGGGCTGAGGAAGGGGGAGATGATTCCTAATGATTATTGAAAAAAATCCCAGTAAGGCTTTCTTTGGATGGCTGATCTAGCAGCTTGCCTGTTATTGGTGTTGGAGATAAACTTAGGCCTAAAAGCTCTGCTTCCTATGCAGTTACTGTCTGCACCCAAAATGTATTGACTGTCCTCACCAGCAGTCAGAAAGTCCGTAGGCAGTTGCTATATGTGAGTTAGGGAAACTGTTGTATTCAGATCCTCTATCAGTGTGCAATGGGGAGATGCGAGAGACTTTTGAAACCTTCCTCTTCCTCTTACAGGTTTTTCCTTCCAGCTAGGTTAATGGTGAACAGTGCCACAAAAGTAGGTGATCTCCCCTTTCTCCCCTTTCTCTGAGATCGAACTGAAAACATGGATTCTTTAGGAGGCTTTTGACTGAGAGAGAAAACATAAAAACAGAGAGGAAGTCTGTCAGCTGGATCAATTTGCCCAAACAGCTCAGTTTTTCGGCTGACAGCATTTTAGCACTCAGAGGGGAGTTGTCAAAATCTCTCTACAGGCAGCCATGTCCTTCATGCTGAGACATACCTTATCTCAAAAAGAAAGAAAGAAGTAAAGAAAAAAAAGAAAGAAGATGAGGTGGCTTAGATTGCAGTCTTTCAGGTCATGGAGAAAATACCCACCCTTGTTTCATTTCTTCATCAAGTAACGTAGTGTTAATCTCTCTTACTGCTTGATCACTCGCTTTGGGATGGAGTCTATCTCCTCTTGCAGGGACTCTGCGCTTTAGCTGAAGCTTGGCAGCAGACTGGAAGCAGAGCCAAGCAGGCTGTACTGCGTGTCTCAAGGCTCCCGTTGCAGATCAGAAGAAGTGATTAATGAAGTTAGGGTGCACTGACCTGCTTGGAAAACAAATTACGCATCTCTTTGCACTTCCTTAATGAGAGCAGTTGATAAAAATACCTGTAACAACGAAGACTGCTTTAATGCTTTGTTGTCTGGCAGTCCTTTCAGGGCTGCAGTCGCAGTGAGGAATAATCACAGAAACCCATGGAAGATAGGAGTTAAGGTTTGCGTGGTAGGTGGTCATGTAGCTATGGAAGATGGGATTCATTAAGCTGGACAAGAAGATGCACGTCAGGAGCTAGAGAAGCAGGCCTGTGCCCGGAAATTGTTTCTTGGAGGCTTGCAGTCATGAGTTCCTGGAGAGAAACTTGTCTGACGTAGAAGGTGAGTAGAGGTGAGGTCTTACCTGATCGGGACATGGTGGAGGAGAAAGAGAGAGGATCGCAGTAGAGGTGTAGGCAGTACCAGGGAAGTACAACGTGGGGATGGAGACCATGGTATGCATACAGAGACATACAGACTGGAAAATAAAGGCAGAATTGGAGGGGACATCTGCTATAGGCTGTCACAAATGGAAGAAAGCGAGAGTGACAAATTCTTGGACCACATCTCACAATATTTGAAACCACAAGACACTTCATTTACCGTCTCCAGGCTGGTGACTCGCAGATCTACCTGTCTGCTTCAGATGTGTCTCCTACTATGTAATCTAGCATCTCAGCTGATTTCTCTGGCAACACCCCCAGATGCTTTGCCATTGAAATTTAAGCTCAACATGGCGAGAGCTCCTGCCCGATTTCTTCTTTTCCTCCACTGCTCCCCTTTCTGCATGAACAAGAGCGGCACAAGTAACAGAAAGACAGGGCTGTGTCCCAAGCTCTGCCTGTGAGGAGTGAGCGTGCTGTAACACATTTGGCTTTCATTAAAACCCTTGACCTAGAGTTGTGAGACGTAGCTCTCTAAATTGTGCTGGCAGGTGGATTAAAAGCTGTCTGAAAGGCAGTGAAGAAAGGATGCAATTGGTGGGAGTCTCCCTGGGGCAAGGAGAGAGTGCGGTGTGGGGATGGAGGGGACATCCATATACAATGCCACTACTGTTCCCAGGTGCAGTTTTATGTTACGGTTACACTGATAGCTGTCCCCATCCCACCCCTAGCTCTTTTATTCTTGCCCTTTCCTTTACATCAGATCTAGCACTGCCGCCACGGCAGCCTGAATTGGTTCTGCTCATTGAGCCAGTGGAAAACTAGTAATTATTGTTTTCAGTGGGTCGTTTTCCATCAGAGCAGCTCTAGCTCACTCTGTGCTTGAATTAATTGCCAGACCTGCTGCAAGGGAGGGGATGGAAATGCCTGGCCATGTCCCAGGGGAGGGAAGACCACTGTGAAATGGCTTAACTATAATATGAAGCAGCACCCTTGGTTGAGAGAGTCCAGCTAAGCGAGACAGGGGAGACAAGAGATGTGGGTGATAGTAAGAGCACAGCGGCAAAGGGCAGGCCCTAAAGGAACACAAGCAGGGTGAAAATAGCAAGTGACAGGGAAAAAATAAGGCAGAAACATCTCAGACAGGGAGGCAGCAGGATTTCTCCCCCCACCAAGAAAGGGCAAACAAAGATGAGATCTTCTGACGGCGAGATCTGCTGCTTAGTGTCTGGGAGGGAGCAGTGGGTAGCCCCGAGGAGATACCTTTGAAAACAACAATAAGGAGCAATTTTGCCTCTGCAGGAGATGGACTGGCTAGCTTTGGCTAGGTTTCCCCCCAAAAGCTCTTCCTAACTTCTCCATCCCAAGTCTTTTCAGCCTCATCTGAGGTAGAACAGGCTGGGCTTGACCCACGAAGGCTGCTCGAAATGTCCTGTTTGACTTTTGGGACAAGAGCAGAGGAAGGACAGCAGGAGCTGGCACAGTGCTCTTCATATGAGATTAAATCTTTGAGAGGTGGCCAAGAAAACCTCCCTGGGCTTCGCTGTATTCACCGTTGCTAAACCCACTCTGGGTGGTTTGTGGTTACCAATATTCATAACCAGGGCTCTGAGGACTGCATTGCTCCAAATCCCTTGGTCTCCTCTGCACCAAAATCCCTCTCTTCCTCCCCCGTTTTCCAGTGCAGGTGACTGGTAAATTGTATTTCGTAGCACAGTGAGCACATCTGGGAGGGTAAGAATAATATGATGTGTCGTGCTTCTTTAGCCTGCTGGGCAAGCTTCTGGGGAGCAAAGCTCAAAAAATGTGCAGCCCTGCAGGTCAGCTCCCTGCCTTGGGTGCTGGGGAAAGCCAGACGTGGATACAACCTTTCTCCATGTGCTGCCATATTGGGGGGAAAATGGGAAGTCTTTAACATCGTTTAATTATAATGGCATATGTGAAATATTTCTCGGGTTTTTTTCTTCTTCTTCCTTCCCGGCCCTTATACCAGGCTCTCGTACTGCAGGGTAAATTCTGGGACGTGCACTGGAGGATGCAGAGCATCGCTGGAGCCAAGGTGCTGCGAAATCAAATGTTTTAAGTCCTTAACAGAGGGGTGAGGTTCATCTAAACACAAAACACAAATTACAGTGTTTGCACAGCAAAATGAGGAATCTCAGTGTGACTTGAAGAAACTTCTTCACCTCTGACTTCAGCTGGGACATGAGTTTCTGAGTCCTAAATGGTCCTTTGAAAATATGCAGCTGCCACTAGTGAAAAGCCTCCAGTTGCTTCAGCTGCTATAATACTTAGGCAGTTTTTAACCCATTCCTTTGGCATTATTTTAGTCCTTATTTTTGCCTGTAGTTTGAACCTAGCCTAGGTCCTCCCAGGTAATGGCTGTCACATGAGGGACAGTTTGGTCATCGAAAAAGGCCATTTTGAGTTCCTTCCTCTTACGGTTAAGGCTGTTGTTTGTTGTGACAGATTCAAAGCAGGAATAGTACATTCTCGGAAAAGACTAGTCCATTTTATCATGCTTTCTGCTCACACAAGCATGCTGCCAGGCGCTGCTTTTGGATTTGCATTTACTCTAAAACATGAGATACGTGTGTGACAAGGACTTAGCCAAACGTCCCCCCAGCTCACCCCTCTCCCTGCATACTTTATTGAGCTTTCTTCCTCAAATCTAAAGTTTTCTTCATGTTTGGCAGCCCCCGTGGCTGAGCCTGCAGGTTGCTTTGGTCAGTACTGGGGAACTCGGCCACAGCTTGGGACAGGGAGGTGAGAACCCACCTCTTGCTTCTCATCTGCAAATTGGTTCCTTGTGAGTTTGCCTGTTGACCCCACTCTTTGGAAGGCAGAGAAGCAAATTGCATATATCAAAGCAGGTTTTTAGTAAGAAAAAAAAAAAAAGGCGCAGTCCTACATCCCTTGCACTCAGACTTTAAATTACACCTGTAAGATAAAATGCATGAGCACACAATATTGGCATTTGAAAGAGCTGCTATTATATACATTGTATGACAGCTTCAAAAGCAATGTATAGCTAAACAACATATAGAGTTACAATGTTATAACTTTGCTCCTGTCAAGAACAGTATGGGAGAAGAAACATTTGCTTGTTATGCTGGCTTTGCACAAAAGCCCTTTCTTTGGTGTGGATTGTAGGCTCTCTGTCAATGCCCATTGAGGCTGCTGGTTTTGGTAACCTCCATTTTCAGAAGGCAGCCATGACCAGGAGCCAGCAGTTCCTCCGTGCACAGCCATGCTTGCAGGTACCCTACTTTTCCTGCTGCAGCTGCTTTAAGCTTGTGAGGGTTCCCAGTATGAAATACAAGAGGCAAAATGGCAAAAGAGCAGAGATAATGTAGTCAGAGAGCGCCCTTTGGAAAAGAGGGTTTTCTTGTATTCAGAGGCATGCATGGCTTCGAGAGAAGGACAGAAGAATAACCCTGGGAGGGAGAGAAGAAGAGGGAGCAGATGAGTTACTGCTACCCTAAGGAGTTAAAAGGGCAATGAAAGATGAAAGAGAGATGTACACATGAAAGAGAGATACTCCATAAAAGTCCATGAATAAATGAAGCGGTGGACAGAATCAGTGCTAACTCTGACATGTCTGAGGTAGGGAATGGCTTTATAAAAGCTTTATTTAAAAGGAAAGCTTTTAATGCAAAATGGAAAAGGGTGGGCAGTGAGGAAATGATGTTTTGTAAAGGTAGTCATTGATGAAAGGCAGAAAAAAAGGCTGCCGAGAGAAGTCTGAATATATGCCGAGTAATAAGTCTGAATGAAATTTGTTTAATGGCATGTCAGAAGAGTTTGTTAGCAAACCTACCAGCTTTTTAATTTCTCTTTCCATATGTTCTTATATATGCCTACATATTATGGAGTTCAAAAAGACTCATGAGTAGAGAAAAAACGACAAGAAAAAAAATGTACTAATTTTGGAAATTAAAGAGGATGAGAGTGATGGTCCTTGAAACTGCAATCCACAAAGTGAAATGTAGTCTTCAGTCAGATAATAAATTAGATTTTTTAAAAAATCCCATTAACAGTTAGAGGATTACAGAAATGTGGCCAAAAAGTAATGTTTTTTTACAGATCAGATCATCACAGTCAAACTGGACTGCTTTTAAAAATGGAATTTTTCACTTACATGGAAAAAAAGGCCACAGCATGCAACATATACTTTATCTGTAAAGATATTAGTAAAATTGTCGGTATGTTTTCCAAGACTTTTCCTTAGAATATATATTCAGTGTACCTAGTATGTGTCCATCCCATTGTTATAAAAAAAAAAAATATGTGAAGAACTGAAATCAAAGTCTCAGGTATCAGTGTGCAGTTTCACAGTTATTAACTCATTAGTGATCCAAGTAAGTGGGCAAACAGAATGAGGGATTAAGTCCATGGAGGTGGCTGCGTTTGGAGGTGCTGACAGCAAGGGGCATAGGAGAGGCAGTGTATGGGAGCACCGGGTCGTCAGAGGTACCAGCACAAAATTAAATTAAATCCTCTGCATGAAATGCTAACTAACTAGGCTGTCTAAGAAGGATCTTGAGAACTGGTGAGCCCATGGAAAACAACATACCAAAAGAGGCTGGAAAAGGGATGGAAACCTGAACAAGAGATGCAGTCTGACATGGCAGAAAAAAAAATGTGCTGCAGTGATCGCCTCTGGATGAGGACAGTAAAGAAAGGGGACTCTCACCCCTTGAGACAAATAGTTTGAAGCATGTTTGTTTAAAAACTATATCTCCTGGTGCCTTCTCAGTGCTGCTGCTGGAGCTGGGTCAGGCAAAGGGGAGAACTGCAATTCAGGTACATGACTGTCCATGCCCACCACAGTACCATGGGCACTGAGCAAAGGAGAGTAGGGAAAAGTGACGCCCAGCCATTCTGGTGATTTTAGTTATCTTCATGGCATTGTCCATGCCTGAGCTTTAGGAGGCAAGTCATCAGATGTTTAAGAGGTCTCTCATCAGATGTTTTAAAAAGGCTTATTTTTAGTCTAGTAAATGTTGGTGTTCTGTCTCTTTGCTTCTGGAGGTTTGAATCTTCCGGTCTTATGTTTTCTATTCAGGTTTTCTCTGTAACAGTGCACAGTAAAATCTCAGGGAGAGAATGAGCAAGGACCAGGCAGAAAGGTTTCCCCATGTGCATACATGATGACAGGAGTAGTGCTCTAGAAAAATCAAATGTCACGGGCACTGGAAACTCAGCATAGGGTCAGGAGGGAGGTCTGCCCTGTTAGATGCTACAAACAGTGGGTATGTTTTCAAAAAGGATCAGGGGAAAGTGTTTTTAATAGATAAACAGGTGAGACTGCTTTGTTGCTACTTTCCATGGTTAGTTCACGTATTTGCAGATTTTTTCTGTAGTTTTATATCGCGGCATCTGTAGATGACTAAATCACTTAGGGGCAGAATTTTGAAGATGTGTGGATCTTTATTTTCTGTCTGTGAGCATCCAGATCCGTTTAAAAAAAAAATTAAAAAAAAAAAACCCTTAGGCCAAGCTATTATGTTTCCTTCAGTCTTCACAAAACATTATCTTTGTTCTTCTACGTTATTGGCTTTTTAAAATGTGTTGCGTCTCTCATGTCAGGCCTGAAAATAATGGCCAGCCAGGCACTTTTTCTAATCTGCAAACATCTCCCCCGTTTCCTCTACCCAAGGAAGGCCGTGTCACCAGGTAGACTACTTTCAAGGTCATAGCTATATTTCACTCCCAAAATTGCTGCTGCCAAACATGCTTCTTTTCCCATTGCCACAGCACGTGCATATGGCCTGGCTACCATGGATGCTGTATGTCTGTTCTCATTGAGAGATGCCGTGTGAGCAGAAGACAGGGAGTTTGTGGCTACTCATGTCACATTTGCTGCTTGCCCCATCTCACCTAAGATGGTTTTGACATTATGCAGTGTTGGCCAGACCTGAATCCTTGTGGTATGATACAAAAAAAGCAGACAAGGACTGACCCACCGTTGTCTTCCAGAGTTAGCCCTTGTTGCCCGTTGCTCCCCTGCCCTGCTCCTGCATGTCGGTGGCTGGACCTCGCCAGCAAGAGGAATAAGGGAAACGGAGCCCAACCTTAGCGATTAGATACAAAATTGGCAACTTCATCGCATGTTACTTTGATGATTAGGTTTGATTGCTGTTTACTTTTTTACCTGGGAGCCAGCTCAGAAACACCAGATGGTTATAGTCAGGGTGGGATTTGGAGAAGGCCATGCAAGCTGTTATGATAAGAGGCATGCCCAACTTTCCATTAGCAACAGAGACATCTTGACCTTTGGTATTTTGTCAGGAGCTGCCTTTTTTTCCCCTTTTTTTTAAATAACTAAAAATTGACCCACTTATTTAAAGAGGTGCAGTTATTTTTGGAGTGTCCTGCAAATTTTGGGAAGGACTTGACACCAGCCATTTCCTCTCCTATAAGCACATGTACTAGACCAATATTGGTTAGTGTGTGGGAAGCTCTTCAGGTCGAAGAGTGGTCGATCAAATAGGCTTGTGGGTTAATAGATGTGTGGGTAGAAAGGAGAGCCTGACAGCTGGAGAGATGGTCGTGCAGGCAAGGGAGGCCATGTCCCACCTCTGGGTACTGCACCATTGTCAACTCAGACCCAACATGCAGAAAAAACAGCTGAAGGACCAGGTGATTTGGAGAGGGAGGTGTTGAGTGTTTTTGCCATCTCTTTTTTCATTAAGGCTTTCACGTTCCCCTTTTCAAGTGCTTTTCTGCAGTAGCTGGAACTAGAGAGGGGAAGATTGGAGTCACTCATTCCTAGAGCTGGGGCTTGAAGTAAGCAGCTGAAACTGCAGAATTCACACAAAAGGCACTGGGAGTTGGCGTCACTTGGCAGAACTTGTCCTGTCAGTCTTTGCAACCAACTTGTGCTGCACCAGTGATATCAGCCTCAAAGTCTTGCACAGGTCCACTGGGTAAAATTGTGTTTTTTAACGAAGTCAGTGGCAGAACTTGTAATACCATTAAAGCCAGAAGGACCATTGCTCTGAACCTCTCTCTAGTTTGGCCTCCTGACTCAGATTTCTCTCCTTGTGCTTGTGTACCAGTCCCATTGCTAGGGCTTGCTTCAGGCCTTGCCTCCCTTCCCTCAAACCTCTCAGATGTCACTGTTGCCAGTAATAGTAAAATTAAAGAAAAAATGTGATTCTGTTGATTAACAAAAGTTTTACAAGGTGTCATGATCCTGGATGTATAATTGGGGCCACAGATAGCAGTGGAGAGCCTTTGTTCCTTGTATGGGAAGACTGTGATGAGTCTGAAGAGCAACTAAGCCGGCATTCATGCCCAGAAAATGAAGCACAACAATTGTTTGCATTGCTTTTTTATAGAGACAGTATTAAAACCCAAAATTTGATTTATTAGCATTGCAAGAAGCGTACAGTCTAACAGAAGTCAAATTTGATATTTTTTGGAAGTAGTGTGTTTTGCATCAGCAGCAAGTAGATAAAAGCTTTCTGCAACTTGTTTCATTTATCACAAGAGAGCATTTGATGCTACTGCTTCCTCCATATTAGGTAAAAGCTTTTATAAAACATTCATAAACTTCCATAGTTATTACTGAATTGTAATGAATGTCTAAACAAACTCACAGATGGTTTGTAGTCTTTTATATATTGTGCATATATCTTCTTCACTGCAGACTAGCCCTTTAAGCCTGCAGAATCATTCTTTTTTGTATTTGGGATCACTTGGTCCCAAGAAGACTAGGTGATTAAAAAATATAAAATAAATAAATAAATAAACCCCAAACCATGTGCTAGCAATGTGCCCATAGGGCAAAAAAAAGGCCACCAGCCTTCTGGGCTGCATTAGGCAGAGCATTGCCAGCAGGTTGAGGGAGGTGATCCTGCCCCTCTGCTCAGCACTGGTGAGATGTATCTGGGTGTTGAGTCCAGTGCTGGGCTAGCCAGTACAAGAGGACTTACAAGACAGGGACTTACTGGACCCAGTCCAGCAAAGGGCCACAGTGATGATTAAGGGATTGAAGCATCTCTATGTGGGGAGAGGCTGAGAGAGCTGGGACTGTCCAGCATGGAACAGGTGTGGTCATGGGGATCTTACTGATGTGTATAAGTACCTGATGGGGGGGAATAAAGAAGATGGAGCCAGGCTCTTCTTCAAGGCATCCAGTGACAGGACAGGAGGCAGAAACTGAAATACAGGAAATTACACTTTAAACATAAGAAAAAGGTTTTTTTGTTGTTTTTCCTGTGAGGGTGGCCAAGCACTGGTGCAGGTTGCCCAGAGAGGTTGTGGAGTCTCCATCCTTGGAGATACTAAAAATCAGACTGGATACTTACCATGGGCTCTTGTTGCCCTTGGGCTGGACTAAGTGATTTCCAGACCTCCCTGCCAACCTCAACTATTTTGCGTTTCAGTGGTATCTTTGATGCAGCAAATGGGGAGCCTGTCCTATGGTTATAAGGGCACTGATCCTGCACATTGAGCAGCTTGGAGCGAGAGCAGACCGTCTGCCTGTTTCTTGTGCAGAACCAAGCAGCTATTAAATGATGACTTTTGCTCACTAATGAAATCAAATGGATTTTTAACATGTAAACGAGAAGGGGAAAGCGAGGTAACTCGTTATTAGCTATCGGTTTGCCTGAAGCAGATTTCCCATGTTAAAGCACTTAAAAGCAAATATAGAATTTATGATGTGTCGGTAGATTTTAAACCTGAATAACGTCCAGTTGTTGTAATGGCTAATAATGCAAATTATCTGAGGCAGACTCAGTGTAAAGCAGTAAATATATCCTGCCCATTCAGACACAGTTCTTTCTTTTTCCCTCTTTCCATTAATATTTTATCCCCCTGAAGAGACGTTTTCAACATATTATGTGCACCAGCATACTGCGCTCGTGGTATTCCTGGATGTCATTACAAAGAAGCCCGAAGACTGTACCGTTGCTCTGCTGCCTGTGACGCTAGCTTGGAAATTGCTTGGAGCAACAACAGCAAGTGTCAACAGGGAGCCATATTAATTATTTGGAATGTGTCTCATAAGAGGAATCAACTGCTTTTATTGCAGCACGAATATTACTTGAAACGGGAAGGTTACTCTAACTGTTATCGTAATCTATGTGTCATTAACTTTCCATGTTTAGAAAAAGAGATTAACAACCCTGTAAATTGTTACAGTAAATAGATGAATTATAACAACATGTTTTTATTATAAATAGAAGTTTCTCAATATAGTTACCTCCAAATTACTGGAAAAGAATCGAGTCTGTAACAACTGGGAAACTGCATGGTGGTGTTGGGAACCAAAAAGCTTCCACCCAGGTGAAGGCAATACCAAGCTCTGCAAACTGATATCTGCATCTTCTGCAGGTGCGAAAAACAGATGCAGTTGTACTTCATACCACGCTTCCTTCAAAAATTGCTGTGACACAGAAATGCTTGCTTCCCTGTTAAGTGAGATTAACAGATTGAATGGGCTTGTGTGAAATCGGTTGTCTTCTGTGGCATATGGCCTTTTAAGAGAACATTGTGCAAAATGTACGTGGTAGTGGTAAAGCAGGTATAACTAAAGTTCAGCATAGTACCCATGTCTGCATGGAAAAAGCAAAAGAAATGGGAACATTTTCAACTTTTCATCAGGTGTCTCCACAAAATGGAAGTTCATTGTGAAAAATGCACAATAGAACAAAATACTTGCAAGCCTGTTTTTAATCCAGTGCTATAAAAATGCTGTATGTTTAATTATAGCCCTGGTAGACTTCTGTAGGAAACAGCAGAACTAAAACACTTATTTGTCCACAGGGCAGGCTCACCATGGGCAAGTTTCTTACATTGCCCCACCAATCCACCTCGATTCGGATCTGGAGAGACCGCCATCAAAGGGTGAGTCAGTGACGCAGTCTCCATGCACGTGCATTGCAAACCAGCTGTAGGCGTGAGTGCATATCATTCATTTGTTCATAAAGCCTCCATGGTTAAGTTACCACCCTCCATCCAAGGACACTCTTGGTAGCAAATTAATTCCTGTGAGAGAGCTGTATGAGAGATGACCATGTCCCATGTGCCCCATTATGTAGCTTTGAACATACCATCTTGTTCACAAGCTATTTTGCTCTTCCCACTGGTTTACTTCTGGAGGGACAGGTATACCTTAGGTCCTGCCCTCTGCCTTCCTCCTTTCCTTCCTAATGGCAGTGCGAAGGCAGGAGGGGTGCTGGTGGCAGGATGCAAAAAAGCAGATTTCAGCTGCCCCTCAGGTGAGTAAGGGTACAGTAGCGGTCATGCGGTGGTTGAGGCCTGGATTCAATCCACATTGCTGTTGCTCGAAGTTTTTTCTAGAATTGGTGAGGAGACATGCTCACTCTGGAGGATGACTCAAATTTTAGGTGAGCTGATTGCCCTTGGGAGCAATGCTAGTAGCTGATACGTACGGAGCGAGTGGAGAATAGCCCTGCTAAGATAGGTACCTCTCTTGAATGGTGCAAATAAAGTGATATGAATGTAAGCCCTTGATTTCTCTGCCCCATTTGGAGGATCATCCCCTGGCTGTGTTGTGATGAACCCTCAGTGTTTGCCTCTGTGGCCTGGGGAAATGGGCTTGGCCCACGAGCAAGCATCTGTGCTGGCGCAGACTTCTTACACTTCCCTTTGCTCCTTTTAATTAGATTGTCAATATTCAGGTAGGATAACAAAATGACCAGCTTGTCCTTCTTGGAATGGATAATAGCAAAGCTAAAATCAAACAGATATATGGAGGTATTTCCCGGTCAGCTCCAGAAATGTGTATGAATATCAAACACAGGGAATGTTGTAGTAGAAGAGAAGAGAAGGAAGAGGACAGCCAAAGCGTGTTAGCAGGGAGATGCACTATAGCTTAGGTTTGGTATTTTTCCTTTCTCCTACTCTCCAAAGGTGCTACAGTGGCAGAAGGGGTACAGGAGTGATCTTTGTAGTGATTGTCGCCATTCTGCCCCAACATTGTAAGGCTGCGAGTATGTGTTCGTGTGCACGTGTGTTTCTCTAAGTGCTCATGATTGAAAAATGCAATGTGTTAATGCAGGATTGATCTGGATAGGCACACTGGTATTATCTAATAGGAAGAAAGCTGTCTTCTAAATCTCACTTTGTTATCCACCTCTAATATTCTGGGAGACAGAAAAACCTTCATGTTGGTGAATTGCAGCTGCAACTGCAAACTGCTCGTCCAAACGGCCCAAGGACTTTGTGGGCTAAATGAAAGCATACTGTTAATGCTCTTGGCATGAAAGGCTCCCTTAGGTTTGAGTAAGCCTTGTGGCTAGATCTGTAACTTCATCAAGTAAACATTTGCTGGGTTTTTTGCCTTTGTAAGTGTGAATGTGTGTTTTCTTAGCTGATGCAGTAACAAAAAATAAGGAATTGACGCTTGCTGCACAGAAGCAACCTCAGTGCTATTATTCCTTGGTGGTTCCTCTTGCATCTCTGCAAGGTGGAACCATGTGCTGGGTGGTGGAGCTTGGGTGTGAGGATGCTGGATTCACAGTCCTTTCTCCAAATCTGGTCTTGTTGTGAGTTGGGCTGGTCACATACAATCTCCTGGCAGTCAACAACCTCCATCTGGCTTTGAGTGAACTGACCTGAGGTTTGACACATGCATTTAAGATCATCAGCTTCTTCTAAACCACTTGAAAACCTCCAGTTCTGTGGTAAAATGTACTACATTGCTTTTTTAGCAGAGCACTCCAGTAAGGCAGAGACAGTTAGGACTTCCAGGATCTTCTTGCCCAAGTCTGTCTTTGATGTTAGATGTGATGAATCAGAGCTTACTTAGGTCAAGGTAAATCCTTGCCATGTGGTCTGGAGCAGGCTATGGAAGACTCAAGGATGCTGGAACAGCAGCAGCCAAAGAAGCTGTGCCTTACTTTCTCCAGGATAAAAGAGCCAAAGACTGGCAAAAATCTTCAATGATCTGCCGTTTGTGAGGGCATAGCTACCTCTGCAAGATGAATGGCACTGCCACCAGGAGCAGGGCAAAGTGGGTCAGGCAGAACAGTTGCAGCACTTACAGAGAAGGTAAAATGGAGTTTATCCAACACAAACTGCTACATTAACTGCTTCCACCAGGGCCTCCACCCCCCAGTTGAGAGATCTTAAAGAAAGGGCTGCTCAGGGTGGAAGGACTGATATTACTGCTGCTACGCACTGGTAAAAGGACTCAAATACCCTTGTGTAACTTAATAGGAGAGGGCCAGGGAGGCAGCCAGCTCTAAAGGCATCAATCTGTTAGCTGGTGACTAGGGGGTGTTAAAAACTCGTAATTGGTACTGTCTTCTGGGGGAAGAGCAAGGCTTTCCTGGCCCTGGGATCTGGGATGTGTAGCTCTACTTACGTGTCTGCTGCCTCATTTGCAGCCTCAGCACCCAAAATCCATTACAGTATTGTAATAATCAGGATTTTTTTTTTTTTTTCCTAAGTGTGTGGGGGTTATGAAGGTTTTTTTGTTTGGCTGCATTTTCTGACACCTTAGGACTCAGGACCATGCTTAGGTCATGTTCCAAACTTCATCTTGAACCACAAGTGCTGTTTTAAACAAAGGATTCAAAAACACCTCTGTCCTGAAGCTCTCATTGGTTCTCCACATTTCCAGTAGCTGAAACTCTAAAAAAAGAGCATGACAGTCATCATAAACCACTAATGCTTTTGGCTGTTGCTTTGATGCTCTTCATTTCCCTTTCGCATTCCCCCTCACACTGAGCTGAAGACCAGTGCAAAGTTGCACCTAGAGTGGCAAAAAGAAGAGGCCACCATACAATTTTAATTGTAATAAATGGAAATAGAGCCAGGGTAGGGGTATAAAAGCATCTTTCCTTTCCATATTATTAAAAAACTATACAGCTTTAGTGCTCCTGTGGGTCTATGCAGTTGCAATTCTCAGCTGGCAGATTTATTTGTAACTGCCTCTTCCTTCTCCTTTTTAAAAATTTTATCACTGGTGACATTTACACACATTGTTTATGCATGCAGGGCGTTTTTACCTGCTTTTCAGAGTCCTGATGCTAGTAGTGAATAGAGTATAAACTCCAGTAGTTTACTAGTACATTAGTGTCATCGTGCATTACACGGTAATTACTCTGAGCCACTGCTCTGTACAGTAACACAGTAATGACGCTGTAAATCAAGTAATAGATATGAGGCTCTGAATCAGCATTTTTTATCAAGACACTTCTTATTCCCCACCCCCTTTTTAATTTGAGGGTGTTTGAAAATTAATTCTGTGTACAAAGCACTGTTAACCATTATTTTTATACCTTCTCTCAGTCTAACGATCTGAACGTGATTACATGATAGTTACACAACTGTTTACAGCATCCGTATGCAGAATAATTCCAGGGGTAGCTGAGACCTCAGGTTGTGATCTCATAGACTGAAGATTAAACCTGTGTTTAAAAATGGATTGCTGGTTACTGGCAATAGCAAGGAGTTTTGTAGGTGAGGGTGATGCTGATACTCTGGCTTAGAAAGGGATTTTATGGAATTATCATATATAACAATAAATTAAATTTAGTGTTTGGACTCAAATTCTACCAGGTACTAAACCACAGCAAATAAGTGAATTAAACTTACTGAATCCACACACTAAAACTATTTATAAAGCTTTATAGAAGCAGATTTTAGTGTATATGTGGAATCATATTAAACATGAAATATATGCCTGGCGTTTAAAGCTAGGCAGTCTGAGGAGCTCACCTCCCCTGTTGAGCTAGCATTTTGCCAAGGTTTCCTTCAAAGTTGAAGCTCAGGGAGCAGTTGTCGTGGAGATTGATACGCTTGAAGTCAGTACATTTCCAAAACATGAATTGATAAGCAAAACTGTGTATTGGTCCCCAGTTCTAGAAATTTATAGCAAATAAAGGAGGGATGGGAGATTCTCACCCTTCTGTGCAGATTTCTCTAGCCAGAGAGGTTGTTTTGGCCCCAGCTAAGGCACTGTGGGGTTTTTTTCCTGTAAACTTTAGTTGTGATGTTCAGTCTCCGTAGACACAGAATCTCTCCCTACCTCTTGGGCAGCATGTCAGGGAGACAGCCAGAGGTTTTGCTCATTTTCCCCCCTTTCTTCTCCAGCTCAGTGGCCTGTCCCTTTGTTCATTCTTCCTTTAGAAGCTGGATGCATTCTGCCATTTTTCTCCCCCTTTGCATTTGCAACATCTGAGGGAGAACCATTCCTGAATGTCAGAAGGACTGCAAAATCTTATTACCAAAAGTAGAGCAGGTTTTTGGATGCAGACATTCTGGGTCTTTTATTTTTTCCTCTCCCAAAGGTCCCAGAGAGGGTCAATGGCTTTGCAGATGATGTGGGAGGATCTGACAGCTGGGCTCATTGCACAGCCCCGGTCCTTCTTCCCAGGTCCAGAGAAAGGGAGGCGCCAGGCAGCAAGGCCCAATGGCACTCCTTGCTTTAATTCAAGCTGACACATGGGGTCATGCATCCCGTGCTCGCCAGGCCCTGAGACACGAGCTTTCCTGCCTCTTTCTCCCCGGGTCCAGTGTCACGAGAGAGGTGCTCTTCAGGAGTCCCTGCTCTGAGCCAATGGTGGCCAGGCACCTCCTGTTTCCAGGCTTTTTCATTTTCTGCCTGGGAAAGCCATTCGCTCAGCTCAAGAGTCCTTTACAGTCTCCCTCTGCTTCTCTCTGAGGTCCCACTTTTACTCATCCTGCTTCTTCCCTTTAGAGTTAGTTACAGCTATATGTTTCCAGCTTCTTAAGGCGATACTGTTTTCCTGGGGAGAGGCTAATTCGAGGCCTTTGAGCCAAGAGAGGACCATGCACTGGATGCTGGTTGTGGTCCCCCATGCTCAGAACCCTTATTCCATTTTTTTCCTATGCAGTGCTGGGGTGCTATATTGTGGCCTGCTCTTCCTCAGTCGTGTAGAGGGTTTCCTTCTTTGCTTTTGCTCAGCCTTTTCTCTAAGTGTGGTTGCTCTCAGGGCTTCCCCTTCATGGCTGCCCTGAGCCCACCAGAGGATCTCACTCCCTCCGACATAAGGTATGAGTGCTCACTGCAACAAGCCAGCAACCCACACCCAACATTTTCTCATCCCATGTGGCTTTTCAGGCAAGCAGAGTATATGAGGCATGCAGGTAACATGTTGCACCAGTTGTATGGGGGATGACCGTTTACCATACTTGCACAGTCAATGGAAAGGTTTTGCAATGACTGCGAGCTTCACATGTACCGTGAATTTTCAGCTGCCTTGTTTTGAAGATGTGTGTACAGATTTGTTTGTTGGGTTGCTTTGCTGTTTGTTTATTTTTCATTTGAACTCTGCTTTTTGTCGTGATGGATGGACTCATTTAAAGCCCTCGGCCTCCAGGCTGGAGATGAGTCTTCAAACAGCTCAGCATGGCGACAGAGTGGGTTTTGGGCAGTGTGGTAGAGGCCGATGCAGGAATGCATTGCCAGGTATGGAGCTTATTTGGGTTGTGAAGATGGTGAGCTCTGATATAAGGATGCAATGCTTTTCTCAGTCTTATCCAGACCCCTCCGAAAATCTGTCGCTGTCGCTCAGATCCATATCAAAACATCCACCTTCTTGGACTACACTGATTTCCCTGAAGCAGGCAGCTGCTTTGAACATGGGCTGTGCTCCGTATTTATTAATTCCTCGTTATGTATCATGGGTGGTGATAACTAGTATCATAACCAGAGTAGCCAGGGCTCCTGGCAATCTTGCAGCCAGCCTGCAGTCCTCCTGTTCGCTTGTTATTATCTGCAAGGTCCCACTTTATGTCCTGTAGCTATCCATAGTCAGAAAGAGTTAATTGCATGCTGTTCACCGTTTTCTTTTCTACTATGGTGTTGAACTGTTGCTCTTATTTCTTTGGAATGTGTGTTTTCATTGCAGAGGGGCACCTCAGGGCATTGCTGTTTGTTTATAAGATAACAGCGTTCGCTCTAGCAGAAAGCTGGAGCTAACAAAGTCTCTCAAGGAGGAGTACTAAATCCTGTACGCTGGTGGGAACTGTTCAAAGTATTTACACTTGAAAATATTTAAGGATTTTGGGGTGGGGGAGAACAGTCTGAGTGATGTTTAACACCTTTTCCATTATTCCTAGTCATCTAAAAAAAAAAAAAAAGAAAAAGCGCTTTTTAACTAGCTTTTTTTACGAGCTAGCTGCTGCCTTGTAAGGAAGTTTTGCTATGGAGATCAGCATGAACTGTAATTTAAAGATGCCTTGAAATGTTATACTTTGTAGGCTGTTTGAAGCTACCATGTGACCTGATAAGCTCAAAATGGACATGGACATCCACCCAAGAGATTCTTTTGACAGTGGGTTTCATCTTCCGCTGTACTGAGCTATGCCACTCGCCATCAGCGGTGGGGGTTTTCACCTACCTGACAATGGCAGCAGCTGGAAAGCAGAGTCAGCTATGGCAGTGCATCCTCAAGCATCACTAATCTAAAGTGAATGTCCTATTACCAGCTTGAAAAAAAAGCTATTGAACCAATTCAACCTGGAAAAAAGAGCGCAGTTCTGCATACAGCGTGAGACCCTTCTCAAACTTCTCTTTTTTTTCCCCTTTTCTGCCAGACTAATTTTTGGCCACACTTCTCTTTCTGAAATATTTATAGGGCAAATAACTGTTTTAAATGAGCAGATGGGGGAGACATAAGACAAGCTGTTAAATTAATAAACATGTGTGGTGCTTTATCAGTAAGGGAGCCCATTTTGGCATTTCTTCTGGATGATTTGTATGGCCTATCACCATTGCACCTGGTGCAGGGACAAGAAATGGGCACTTAATAACCAAACAATGTGCAAACTCCTTCCATTATAACTTCATTATGTCAGATATAATCGTCTATAACTAGATGTCAAATACATAATTTATGTCCAGCTCCCCTGTGGAATAGTGGCCATATGAATGAATGGCCCCATTAATGGGAAGGAGCTTTTACTGTAACTTTTCCCCTCCTGGTACATGGTCCATTTTGTCATCTGGTATTAATTCTGATTCACTTCAGGGTTGCAGAAAAATGCCTGTTATATTTGTATTTGTGTAATGGGAGAAGGTGGCAAATAAATCATATGAGAGATCAAATTTCAGGTCCACTGATTTCCTAAGCCATAGGAATTGGATTGGGGAATAGGATTGGTCTGCAGCGCTTTGATTGAGAGGCATAACTGGCCTTCATTTTACCCGTCTAGAGACATTAAAAAGGCGTACAATGTGAGGTAACACTTCCTACGGGAGCCCTCTGCCACAGACAAAGAGTTTAGCCGCTGGAAAGTCTTTCTGTGCCACTGCAGCCATGCTGCTTGCTTCCTTTGCTGTATGTTGCATCTTCCCTCCTGTTGTCGTATGGTGCCTATTTATAGAAGTGCTCCATGATGTATGTGATAAAGTGTGTCATCATCACTTGAAAGGATGGAGGATAGGATAACAACTTTTTTCTAGAGAAGTCCTTGGGAAACATATGTGTGTGTTAGAGAGGGACATAGGATCTCAGTTGTTCTGTGCAGGGCCTGTGGATATTCACAAATGAAATAGGTACAAATGCAAAGGATCAGGTTGGCGTGGGTCCCTTGCAAACTACCTTTTATACATTTTTATGATTTAATTTTTTTAGTGTATGGCCTTGTTTTGGGGTTAAAACTCTGGTGGAGAGCAACTCAATACTCTAAGTCTGGGAAGACTGTTAGTAATACAACTAGGAAGCCACCTCAGATATAGCACTATTGTTATATTATTGGTATATTCTTACTTAATAAGAAAACGTGTTTTATTCTGTTGCAGCTACAGGGGTAATATTTGTTTTATTCTTCCTCAGGTATAAATCTGGATGCAAAATTATCCAGTTAACACCATTTATAATAGTAGATGACTTCTTAGTGTCTGATAGAGTTTCCCATTGCCAGAACAAAATTATTTTAAGACTAGATGATGAATGGTATGTATATCTAACAAAATATTAAAGTTTCTTAGACTTGTGACTTGGATTTCTGAGTGGCATGTATGCTAAAATATTTGCAGTGGTTGAATATTGTGTTACATCTATAGCATCTTCTCTTGGAAAATATTTTCTTTATTCTTTTCATTTCATTCTTTTCATTTTCTGTGGGTTTTGGTTTTCACTGCATGTATGATGTGTTTAAAGAAAGCAGATCACCCTTACAAAAGAAATGTAAAAAATGTAAGTTCTGGTTTAAGACAAATTAGGAAAAGTAACTGATAAAGACCTGGGCTACTCAATGGTGTAGTCTGGCTGCCTTCCAATAAAATGTAGATGTATCTTACTGGTCAGTGAGCAAGTTTAGCGTGCTTTCGTTGAAGTTCATCAGACTCAAGCCATGCATCTCTAGAAAGGCAGGCAGCCGATTTCCCATGCAGGCGAATCATGTTAGGCTTAGACATAGTGCTGTTGACAGCACTGAGTCAAAAGAGTTTTGTATTCATTTGATGGCTCTTCAGCTGTGCAGTGGGATTTTCTGTAGGTAAACAGGTTTTTTACTGCTCTTGGCTCTTGAAATCATCTTGGGTTGAATCAGAAGTTGTTAGAAATGAGAGATTTCCACCAGAATCAGTGGTCCGATGCTTTCTAAAATGTTTGGGGTTAAAGCCCGCTTTGGCCCTTGAATTTCCGTAAAGCGGATTGTTGAATTTTAATTCTTCCCTTTGTGTGTTGTTTGTTACAGAGGAATCCTAGTGATGTAATATAATCCATTTCGAAGGGAAATGTATGCTAGTGAATTGGGTACCTCAGTCTTGAAAGGCACTTTTGGAAATCCCAGCCTTAATAAATGCATACTAAACACTGATTTACAGATAAACGTTATGGAGCCCCATTGTTAAGATTGTAACTTGGCTCCCTCATAAGAGGCCTCATGATTTAAGTCTTTCAGCCAAGTAAATTTGGCTTGATAACTGCAATATTTGCTCAGAAGACAAGGACTGCTATCCTCTAGCTCCAAATGGTTTGTTACCACCTTCGGATTGGCTTGATATAGTTCATTCCCCTTGAAAACTCACAAGAAGCAGTATTTAAAAGATCTTGGTTACCTTTGAGAAGAGATATTAAGGTTGTTTAAATGTAATTGTAAGGGTTATAGGGCCAGTGTGCATGAGGGTGCAACAGCCATGGGACTGTTGGCTAAGGAGCTTTCAGGGATGGAGAGAACCAGTTGGACTTGGGGCAAGAAGACTTTGCCCTTACCCAGCTGAGGATGCTGTTCTTTTTGCAGATATGGTACATGGCGAGTCTTAGAGAGGGCTCTAGATTAAGCATGTTACTTTGTAGCAAGTATATCCCTTGTTTCACTGCAGCAGATTTTTGGAGAAAATTGCTTGTGCTTTCTTCATTAAAAAATGACCACAATTATGGATGCTCTCATGGCTGTCTCCCCTTTAGATTTTCTCTAAGTCCTGGTTTCATCTTCATTTCATTATGAGCGCTGCTTTGCACAGATGTGTGTGTGCATGTCTGTATTGTGCCCACAAATTTAGTAGTAGACATCCAGCAAAATAATACTGTTACTGAGTAAACAATTACGTTTCATTTTCTGGAATAAAAGGGAATGTGTGCCCATAAATCTTCTTCTAAATAATCTGTGTTGGAGAGTAAAAAGAAGATGAGGTTTCTAAATTCATGAAGGCCATTCACAGTGGAATCCTGTGTGTCACTGAAGTGTAACAAGCTTATTTATATTTTATTGTGCTTCTAGATCAAGCTGCATTATTATGGGCTGCATTCCCCTGACACTATAGCTGTTGCTAAGGAAGAGGTACATTATGTTAATATTTTGTGATCATAACTATGCAAGCTGAGTTCTGTACATTGAGGAAGTTAAGGGGCAGGGGGGGAAGTGAAGTTAATGCACCATTTTGCCTCAGTCTTCACTGGCAAGTGCTCCGGCCACACCATCCAAGACACAGAAGGCAAAGGCAGGGACTGGGAGAATGAAGAACCACCCACCATAGAAGATCAGGTTCGAGACCATCTAAGGAACCTAAAGGTGCGCAAGTCCATGGGACCTGAAGAGATGCATCTGTGGGTCCTGAGGAAACTGAGGGATGAAGTGGCTAAGCCACTATCCATCATAGTTGCAAACTCATGGCAGTCTGGTGAAGTTCCCACTGACTGGAAAAGGGGAAACATAACCCCCATTTTTAAAAAGCAAAAAAAGGAAGACCCAGGGAACTACAGGCCAGTCAGTCTCACCTTTGTGCCCGGCAAGATCGTGGAGCAGATCCTCCTGGAAACTGTGCTAAGGCACATGAAAAATAAGGAGGTGATTGGTGACAGCCAACATGGCTTCACTAAGGGCAAATCATGCCTGACAAATTTGGTGGCCTTTTACAATGGGGTTACAGTGTTGATGGATAAGGGAACAGCAACTGACATCACCCGCCTGGATTTGTGCAAAGCATTTGACACTGTCCCACACGTCATCTTTGTCTCTACATTGGAGAGACACAGATTTGATGGATGGACCACTTGGTGGATCAGGAGTTGGCTGGATGGTTGCACTCAAAAAAGTTGCAGTCAAACTCCATGCTCAAGTGGAGCCCAGTGACAGGTGGTGTTCCTCAACGGTCTGTACTGGAACCGGCGCTGTTTAACATCTTTTTCAGTGAACATGGACAGAGGCATTGAGTGCACCCTCCGCAAGTTTGCCGATGACACCAAGTTCTGTGGTGCAGTCAACACGCTGGAGGGAAGGAATGCCACCACAGGGACCTGGATGGGGTTGAAAGGTGGGTCTGTGCGAACCATACGAAGTTCAACAAGGTCAAGTACAAGGTCCTGCACATGGGTCGGGGCAATCCCAAGCACAAATACAGGCTGGGGGATGAGTGGATTGAAAGCAGCCCTGAGGATAAGGACTTGGGGGTGTTGGTTGACCAGAAGCTCAACATGACCTGGCAATGTGCACTTGCATCCCAGAAAGCCAACCATATCCTGGGCTGCATCAAAAGCAGTGTGACCAGCATGTTGAGTGAGGGGATTCTCCCTCTCTGCTCTGCTCTCGTGAGACCCCACCTGGAGTACTGTGTTCAGCTCTGGGGCCCCCAACACAAGAAGGACATGGACCTGTTGGAGCAAGTCCAAAGGAGGGCCACAAAGATGATCAGAGGGCTGGAGAACCTCTCCTCTGAAAGCAAGCTGAGACAGCTGGGGTTGTTCAGCCTGGAGAAGAAGAGGCACCAGGGAGGCCTTATGGCAGCCTTCTGGTACCTAAAGGGGGCCTACAAGAAAACTGGAGAGGGACTTTTTACAAGGGCATGTACTGATAGGACAAGCGGTAATGGCTTTAAACTAAAAGAGGGTAGATTTAGATTAGATGTAAGGAAGATGTTCTTTACTGTGAGGGTGGTGAGGCACTGGAACAGGTTGCCCAGAGAGGCTGTGGATGCCCCATCCCTGGCAGTGTTCAAAGCCAGGCTGGATGGGGCTTTGAGCAACCTGGTCTAGTGGAAGGTGTCCCTGCCCATGGCAGGGGGGTTGGAACTGGATGATCTTGAAGATCCCTTTCAACTCAAACCATTCTATGATTCTATGATTTTGATTAGAGCCTCCACAGATTGTCAGTCACGTTTAGAGGCAAAAAGTAAGCTTGAATTTGAGAAGAATTCACGCAGAAAATGGGAGAAAACCAAACAATTGACAGAATTTGTTCACTGAACTTTAAAATTGCTCAGCAGTAGGGATCTGGAACCAGTGCTGCTAAAAGGGAATCTGGCAGAAGTAAACCAAATGCTTTTACCAGGCACGTTCAGTGAAGAATTTCTCAGCCTTCTCATGCTTTAATATGTTTTGATCATACAAACAGAGCATTCTTCCTTAATTCCTATTTCCTGACCATTTCCAGTGCTGGTGTCTATTATGTGATTTCAATATCTTCTGATTCATTTAGGTTGATTCACTAAGAGCCTACAGTCAAGTAGTAGCCGGCACAATACATAAAGTAAAATCAACGTGATGCATTAGCTTCAGCGTATGGAGTCAAAGAAGAGGCCAGGGTCACAAGCAAGATACTGATGTCCATGTTAGTTATTTTAAAAAATACGCTCTACAGACTGTATTGCTCAGTATTATAAAAGTGTTTACACAACAAGTAAAATAAACAAGGAAGGATCTTGGCATTCCTCCTAAAGGAATGTTCTGAACAGAGTTTCCCCTTTCAAAACTGTTTTCTCATTAATACTGCTGCCAAGGCATGAAACAGCCATGGAGAGGGAGGACTGGATGAGTAGGAGCTCATCTCAAATCTGGCATGCCATGCACCTAGCTGATTCGACCAGGACAGTGTCATGGTCATGGCACCTGAGAAGAGATCATTTTTGTCTCATACTACTACCTCTCCCATTTTCAGACATTCAGTGCGCTGGAGCTGGGTTTGCACCTGGATCGGGTACAGTGAGGATTATCCCCTCTTAATCTCAACTACTGAATTGGGGGGTGCAAAGCAAGCAGCCCACCCAGCTGAGGTCAGTCCTGTTTGCCAGAGCCTTGGCAAGCAGCGGCTCTCAAGAAGGACTGGGAAACCTGTTGGGGCCTTGCCAGCATCCTAACCCCATGAGTGGTTGTTTAACATCAGCTTCAGCCTCTGACCCTGCCATGATGAGCAGAGCCATTTTTTCTCCCTTCTTGTCTTGCTTCCCTCCTCACCATCCTTTTTGCTCAAACATTGTACAATGGCTTCTTTGACCCTTATCAGGGCTTTAGGAAAGTTAATACTACGTTTTCCTAGGTAAGGCTGTAATAATTCATGTTATACCTTGTTGCGCGCACCTGATCGTAAAATGCATCAAGAAGCTAAGGTGCCTGGCCTGGGAGGTGTCACTCACTTGGGCAAATTAAATATAGTGTGGGAGGAGTGGGAGGGAAAGAAGTAGTCAGCCCTGGGAGGCAGCGACTACTTCATACTGGAGGTGTGTGTTGTAAAGAGGAAAATGGGAAGAATAGAGGGTGATGAGCTACCAGGACATGGTTTGGGGGTGAGGTCAATGGCAGAGAAGTATCAGAGGGTAAAGACAGGCTGCATGGTTTGGGCGGAGAGGATGGGCAGAGAGGGCTTGTTGGGCAAGCCACATGGCTTAGACTAGAGGAAGGCAAGATGAGATGGAAAGGATGGGAAGGAGAAAATGAGGTTTTTAAAGAATGCTTTTATGTAATGTGTAGAGAGATTTAAAATCCTTTAGCTTTGGACAGTTGAGACTTTCACTGCCTCCAGCAACTATGCACAGACTAATCACGTAACATTTATATTCCTTGTTGCCTACCCCAGGCATCCATTCCTACCTGCTTGCTTCTTCCTAGTTTTTGCACTAAGTTGCTGCAATCTAACAGAAAAAATCCAGAGATTTCCTTGAGCATTATTAACAACTCCTAACCTACCCTCTTGGCAGTAACATAGAGCTCAAACCAAATGTCGAGAGCAGCCCAATGTGCTCATCCATTTTTTGAATCTGTTGAAGTCTCCTTCTCAGCCTGGCCACCCAGATCTTCAGCTCCTGTCCTTTTCAGATCGGCATAGCTGTGCCTCCTTGTTCCCAAGGCCATGGGCAGGGATGTTCAAAGTCCTTGGCCTCTCCCTAATCTACCCGTGGTTTTAAAAACTGTGTCCCCCCTTATGGCCTAAGGTTTGTGCTTATCTTTAAAGCACATTGCTCCTCTACATTGTGTTTGGTTAAATAACCACCAAGATATTTCGCATATAAGCTGACAGGTTTGACATTGTGAGTATTTTGCAATCATTTGTTTAATTAGCTGAAGCTCTCTGGGGAGAAGTTTATGAAATGGCATACTCCCAAAGTCTAATTTAAATCTGTTTTGCTTTTTTTTGATGGAAGGCTCGTAATGCAAAGCATTAAAAAAGGTACAAGTGAATGGAAAGCAACAAAAACCCTTCTGTTAATGGGCAGTGCCTCAGTAACAAACTCGCCCAAATACAGAAAAGAAATTACATTGGGTAAAATGACCTACAAGAGGGGAAATTGGAATTAAGTCTGCGCAGCTGTCTTGTCTTTTTTCTTTTCTTTTTTTTTTTTTTTAATCCATACTTCCCCTCTGTTTTCTTTTAGTGCAATGCTTAATTAAGCTTCTCCTTTGTTTGGAGGTTAATTCTTTTTCTAATCTACCGCTATTTTTACAAAGGTGTTCATTACTGGAGTGAACAAAGGCTGGAGACTAGAGAATGGTAGGTGTTGATCCTAATTTAGTGGGAAGGGATTTTTTCCTCACAGCAAAATCCTGAGGCCCCACTTTCAGATGCAGGGCTTCTCTGTCAGCTCTCCTCTGCTTTGCACTTTCAGTGAAATGGTTCCTGGGAGGGAGCTGAAGTTTCTGCCATGGCACCAGGTTTGTGCTGTCCTGTCTGCTCACTTAATGCACTTAGTTAGAGCCCTTTGTGCTCTACAGACCCTTAAAATCCCATCTGACTATACATAGAGACCACTGTCTTTCTTTTCTTTTGATACATCCCTGCCCACTGAAATCACTGAGAAATTACGATCCTAAATATTTAATGAGATCCGACTTTATCTTTGGGAGTCCCCATGGAGCAGCAAGCTCCTGCACGCATGGTCATCGCTCGAGGTAGGCTCTCCTGCTTGCTGGCATGGTGATGCTTGAAGTAGCTGAAGTACCTGAAGTCTCTGCTGTAGCATTTGTAGAACATGCAGAGCACGCATTAATCATATAAAAGTATTTATATTGCAAGAATCTGGGGTTGTGACACTAAATTTTGCTGCTGAGCTGCAGTGCTGGGGACTGGGCAGCATTGACGGAGCAGGGGCCGGCTCAGCACAGGGTTGTCGGTCTGTCTGTCCTGCATGTCGTGCTTGCCATGGCAAATGGGAGTGAACACAAGAGCAAGAGCTAAAACAGCTTTTATTGGAATAAAGCCTGTGAAAAACCCAAAGGAATGACAGAATGCCTCAATAGTTAAAAGCAGGACCCCTCTTACTTAGCATAATCCTGTTAGGAGCAATGTGGCAGGCCACATCTCCAGGAACCGCTCTGCCCATGCAGTCCTTTACTGTCCCATGCCATGGTATTAATAAAGGGTCACTCCTTCCAAACAATGGGAAAAGTTGGGCATGACCTAAGAGTCATTGCTTGTCCTCCAGAGACCAGATTTTACTGTTATGTTTCCTTGTTCTGGTTGTGTGATTAGTCATTTCATGCATTCACACATATATCTATCCAGTTGCTGTAGAAAGTGTTTTTTTAAATGTGCCACCCTCTAACCTTGTGGTTATTCATTTCACGTAGTATTCTGAGAAATGGGAAATGGTCTTTTTGGTTCTGTAGAAGCTCTAGGTTTGCAGGAAAAGAGAAAAGGCAATCGTGGAGCTGGTCAGTTATTGCTAACACAGCATAATTAATGTGCAAATATTTCTAAAATCAGCAGCTAATGACAGAAATACATGCCCTGTCTTTCCCACACAGAAAAGAAATGGGATTATATTTGAAAATACTTTTTGTTCATTGTGCTCTCTAGGCACCGTTGTTGGTAACCTGCACACATAGGTAAAACATTCTGCACTTTCTGACACTTTTTTTTTTTTCCCCAGAAGAATTGGCAAGGTGAGAAATGGCATGAACGGCTCAAGGAGTATTGACTTCTGCAATCAGTAGCTAGTGAAATTAGCATATTCCTTCTGTTTTGTTTGCACAGATGATTACAAATTAGATCCAGAAACATGCTCCCAGAGGTGTGTTTTGGGGTTTTAAGATAATGCTGGCATGGGAAGGAGGGAAAGCATGTTAACACAAAGCATTTTACCCCCATTTGTAGCTGGCTCAAAGCTACAAGTCTTGCAAAAATTCAATAGAAGTGGAAAAGAAGAAAAATGTGGGAGGAAAGGCAACACAGGAGAAAACAAAGAGCTGCGTGAACAGCTAATTAGTACAGATTGCATTCAGCTGTGCAAGAGTTGCTGGGAAGATACCGAGCTTGTAATGTGAGTAGCGAGGATGGAGGAATGGAGGTGAACGCCAAGCAGGGTAGGTTCTCCCACCCACTGAAATTGCATGTTTGAGCATTTCCAAACATAAAGATTGCTTTTCCGAGGTGACTTTCCTGTCCAAAATGCTTTCTCGGTGCTGGGCTGCTTTAAGAGATAGTAGTGCCTGTCCCTCCTGCCTTGGCAGGTCGGCAAGGTAGTATCCCTCTCTGGTAGCTCACGCTCAAAGAATGCAAGTAGGTTCAGGCCAAATAATGAAGCACTTGTGTTGCTGAGGACACTGCTGTTTGGGACTCGGAGTGGACTTTGAACAGATGTACAGACTCTCACTCGGCATGCCTGGAAAGGGCTCTCCTTCAACCAGGTAGTGCCAGGTGAAAAACACTTGTCAAATACCTGTCTGCTGACAGGTGAGGACAGGTTGAATCCATGAGTTTCAGCTCTGGGCTCTTGGCCACTACATCTTGTGAAGGGACTGAGCTTTAGTTTCTGGCTACCTGGCAGCATTTGTCATGTATTCACCACCTGGCACCTCCCTATTTTGAGGATGGCAAGATGGGGTAAGACCAACCATCCATCTATGGCTTGCTAGAAAAGGCAGAGCAGAAGCAGCTCCTAGTGAAAAGCCCAATCTACAGTTACAGTCCTGGGTTTTTTCTCTAGCCAAATCCCACTGGGGATGTGGTGGTATTTCTAGGCTGTTTTTCGGATCCATACTTCCAGGCCGATCCCCAACATACTGTCCATGTAGAGCCTTATCCCAGAGGCATTGACCATGCCTGGAGTGGTGCAGCATAGGGGAGAGAGTGGTCTGTGAGTGCCTCAGCCTCCAAGTTATTATTTGGATGTGTAGCAAAACCAGCCTCTGCCCCAAAATCCTCACCCCCGGAGCACCCCAATATATAAACCAGCGTCTCTCGGACTCCAACGCCAAAGAGATGTAAGTAACGAGCAGCTTTTATTGACCGTAATTGCACTTGAATTAACTAGATGCCTGTGTAGTTGGTGGCTCCTGCAGCCTGACATCCCTCCTGCAGCACTAGAAACCTCATTGCTTTGCCTCGCAACAGTTCCTATGCCAGGAAGCTTCAGAGGGCACAGCTCTCTTGGCATAACTCTAAAATAACTTGGCAAGTAAGCTCCGGAGGCTTAAACTCTTGCCCCAGCTGGGATACATAATGATCTAGCTACCTGCACTCTTTGATCTTCCCTTTGTTCTCTGATTTTCACAGAGTTATCATTTGTTCACCCCCCCCCCCAAAAAAAAAAGAAAGGCGGGGGGAGGGGGGTGGGCAGGGAATAGAAGGGAAAAACAAAAAAGGAAGAGGATTGGAAACACGCCCTGCAATTTGCAGGCAGGGCTGAGATGCAGCCTTGGCTCTGCTCTTTGTGTCCTCAGGGTGGTAGTGCAGCTACTGCTTCCCATGTCTTGCCGGCTGGCAGGGAAGAGGACGCACATCATACATTTGATTTGATGCTTAAAGATTTGTTTTAACCTGCATCCCTGTATTTAAATGGCACGGATGCATCTGCTCGTGTGCTTTGTTTCCTGAAGCTGTGTCGGGGCTGCCAGCATGAGTTGCAAAGGGGGCATTTTTGTGATACCATGCTAGATGAGAGGGTTCGGAGCTGGGGACGGCAAGCCACAGTCAGATCAGCAAGGATTTAGCAAAAATCTCTTCTGCCAGTCCATTGCAGCCTCAGGAGATAGGGCAGGGCTTCTGTGGGCAGCTGGCCAAAAGCTACACGGGTGAAGAATAAAGAAAAAAATATATAGGGAACTTTTACTAGGTCCAAAGATACTGAGATTTTTTTCTCTGCATCCACTTAAAGACTGATGCAGTTTATCAGAGATCTTTAAAGCTAATATTACTGACTGGATAGCTGAGAGTTTTCCGTACAGCACTTTCCAAAAGGCAAAGGTTTTTCAAACAGTTACAGTAACAGCCCCAAGCAAGGGTGAACCACAGCCATCCCCAGTGTACTTACTGAGGCTGTATCCCTCAATGCTTCTTTAGTCCTTAAATTTCTTTTGTTGGGGTTTGTTCCCAATGCTGGTGTGCTGCTATTCTGAAAAGTATGGTATTGCAGGAAAAGGTAATCATGTAGTGGGATTTAAGCTGTTGCAGAAGGGAGTGTAGTACATGATCCACTTAAAATGATGAGTATAGCTAAAAGTCGCAGAATTTTACAGTGCACAGACTGTAATATACTGCAGGGCATCCATCTTTAGCAGGAGGGATTCAAATCTGTGGAGGTTTTCAGGCTTCATCTATGAAATCACTTTAACGCTTGGGTTTTTCATTTGACTTTCTACTCTATTTGATTGTGGTCATGTTTGAATAATGTCAGAGCGGAAATTGGTTTTATTGGACTTAATTTTGTCCATGGCAAGATGTACATTGCCTTGAAATATTTTGTAATTCCCAAGCAGAAGGAGATGGGCTTCTCTTCAAGTCAGACCTCAGCTCTGATGTCTTGGGTTTTAATACACCAGGCTGTGAAGTAGCAGGAAATGGTGGAAATTGCAAGGTGGAAGTGGGTTTAAATGGCAGTAATCTCTATCCTTGCTTCAGGGAGAGAGCTGTAAATTGCTACTCTCTCTTGGCTCTTGCCCTAATGCAGGTTGTTACTCTGCTTTTGTTTGATGGTATTTCACCTTTTCTTTAAGTGGACAAAGGTAAAAAATTATAGGGAACAGAAAGTTATATAACACTGTGTTAAAAAAAAGAAAAGGGTCCATCCAAACACCTTGTATTGTTGGATGTGGCTACTTCTTGGATAGAAAAAACTCCTTCCAAGAGTCAGTGCACACAGATGGAGATACTGGCTGTGAGTGAGGGGTAGCCGAAGTCTGATTTAATGCAGTTGAGTGAAAAAAACAAAGAAAAGTAGTGCAAAATCTCCCAAAGTCCTGAAATCATGCGTGGTGCATCCAGCAGCTGTGCTCCAGGTTGGAACCTCCCAGCCACCACACTTTTATCTTAAAAAACAAAGCAGGAGTCTCGGTCATGTGAAGAGCTATTTAATAAAAAAAAAAAAAGGTGTTGCTCACATTTGCTGGTTGCCATGGTTTTTGGAGATTCTGGTATTCACTGTGTTCTACATATCAAATACAGACATAGCTAATTTCACCTGGAAAAGTGGTGGGATTTTCTCTTCTTTTTGAAGTGAAGATTTTGTCTGTTTGTTCTCAGCCTACAGTTTCGGGGGGCTGCTTGTTTGTTTATGAGTCTGTTGGGCTCTGCTTAACAATGCTGTGGTTTAGCTGGAGTAGCTTTGTAGTAACTCAATGCAGTGAATGCCCATATCAAAGATAAAGGGTGGCGAGCCAATTTTTGGCTGAGTCACTTCTTTGTCAGCAGACAGATTCGGCAGTTACACAGCGAGACCGATCTGACAGTGATACAAACCCCAGAGCCTGAGTTTTTGGTACAGGGGCTGGAATGGTACTGGCCGGTTCCTGCAGAGGTCAGAGCATATGATGCCACGATGCCTTCTTGCTTTAAAAATCTTTGAACCAGTGCAAGAAGTAGAGTCTCCATTTGTATTTTTTAAGAGGGACGGTTTATTCAAGTATGCATACCGTAATGGCATTGCACTGGGCTGCATTATCCTTGCTGGTTTGGCTGGAAATGAAATTTCCCCTTTCCTCCTCTTAGCGGTACTTGGGATTTGGTGAATTTTTGAACTGTGGATATATTCAGCTTCAAAGAGATTTTGCATTTGCACAGGAGAATAGCTGTCTTGTCATAATGACTGTGGCCTTAAAATTTGCCATTAACTAAAAAAAGAAGATTGTCTCATAGCTGCATGCACATTTTATGAAGATGTTTCTCTTTCCCTACACAGTGTTTTTTCGGGAAAAAAAGTATAACTAGGATCCAGGAGAGGCTGTGCAAGTCAGAACATGGTTTGTTCGCTCTGTGTTCAATCTCTCCTTGAGCTCAGCACACTTCGTCACTAATCCAGCTGGATTTAAGCTGCAAGCTGTAATGTACCAAGAGAAATGTATAGTGGGTACAGGTCTTACCGGGTGAGAAATGTCAGAGAAGAAGGCTGTTCCAGCACAGAACTGCAACTGGGACTGATGCTCCTCCTGTCTTTCTCTAAAGAGGTCCTGGTGGTCACACACCACTTTAAATGGGAAAAATTTGGGGCAAGGGTGGAGAGGAAAACACGGTTTACTGGAGATAAAAAGTAGTACATATCCCTGCATGTTATCCGAACTGGAGACAGCAGTGGGGATAACAAATTCATTTCATTTTTAGTTTTGCTGAACATTCCTTTTCTCTGCTAAAAGACACATTTTCTTTTGCCTTTGACACCTGTAGCCATTTGCCGCACCAGTGGAAATGGAGGGTAAAAATATCCCTATGATAATTCAGTAGTACTTTACACCAACTGTGCCGTCACTTTGCACAGGCATAAAAATGACTAGATGAGATGCAGAAAATCGGTCTGTAAATCCGTAAAAATCGTGGGTTTTCTGCATCTACTGATTTTCCATTGTCTGTATTCATTAACAGAGAGCAAAATGGATGAATTAGTGCTCAGTTCCAGGCAGCTGTTCATCTAACTTCCCCAAGCTGCACATGCTGAGGGTGTTTAGGATATTTTCACTTGCATAGAAATAAAAAAATCCCCAGCTTCTGTTATCTCTTCCACTTTCTGTGTAGCCTTCTGGGGCCAGGGAGCCCACTGCTGTGTTTTGTGCTTTCGTGAAGCCCAGCTCTGATCGCGTGGCCACCTTCGAAAAAATATTTCATACCAAAGATTGGCTTTTGAAGGGAACCTTCAACTTCTCTGAATGGTTCCCAGACCTCAGCCACCAACTCTTGTGTTGGGGTGTACGTTTTCCATTAAGAACAGCCTGGGAAGTGCTGAGCTCTGCTTGCTATGTTGGTCCTGCTGGAGCGCATGCAAAAGGGGACAGGGGATGACAGGGGACGACATGACGACAGGGGATTTTTGAACTTGGAAGAGCAGTGGGAAAGCTTTGAGCCCACAGTGACAGCATAGTAAAAGGACCGTGACTTGCATCTGTCACTTACCAAGAGGTAGAAAGGCTTGAAATATTTTATGAAAAGCCATCGTACTCGTCCTGCATGTTTACAGGGATGGGGAATACTGTGTATTAGGCAGCCTTTGGCAAGAGATCTGTAAATTCACAGCCCCTGGGGAGAAGGGATTTGGAGGAGGGTTGGGGGTGTCCCACTGCCCCAGGCACAGCTGGAGGAAGAAGCCAAGAACGCAGGCAAAAGCCAGCTCACACTCAAGGACCTGGTACGTGCTGGAAGGAGGGTGGAAGGAAGCTGTACATGATTTCAAAAGGAAGCATTAGCCTTGCTCCTTTGGCCTAAAATGCATTGGAGAGCAGCGAGATGAGCAGCCCTGCCAGCAGAGCCAGACACGAGGGGCCATCTCGTGCAGGAGACTGAGGAGAGGCAGCTGGGAAAGGGGCAGATGCTTGGATCTGCCTGGAAAACACAACTGAGTAATTTGGGATACAGACGGCACGTCAGAGGGAAAGGCTGCATAGATTATTAATACGGTGGGTGGCTTTCTTGGGAAGGGGACTTCTTAAGCTTTTACTTTTCTCCCTTTCTGCAGCTCGATGCTGCTGCTTACAAGAGGAGAAGAGGATTATTACAGATATTAGCTATTTAGACACTAGAGATAACTCACAGTGCCGAAAACTGAACTTATCTCTGATTAAAATTTAATTGCTCCCAAGCTTCCACTAGTTACTTGCATTAAGTTTCACACCATCGGAAAGTGCTCATCATCCAGTGTTGGATTTAACAGGAATTTGGCAGATGTTAGTGAAGTGCTGGAGGAAATCCAAACCGCAAGATCTGTGGCATATCATATGTTTGAAAATTTGTTGGCAGCTGAAAGAAAAATCACAAACCTGGAAATAGCAAGAACTGGACACGGATCTCTTCTCATCAAACAGCCAAAAGGTTGGATTGTCACCTTCAACACCTGGAAGACCAGCACGGGAAGACCAGCATGTGCTGTGTGTCAGGTGTCTCGGTGAGGTGTAAAAGCAGCAGATAGTATATAATGGGCATTTAGAGTGCTTTATGTGAGGAACATTGGCATCTCCATGGAAATCTTCAGGATAAAAAAACCCAGTCTGTTCTGAAGCAATTTAGCAAATTAGCTATGTTTTATAAAACTTAGGTTTTCATCGCAGATTTTCCTTCCTCTTGAGGACATTTATTCAGAAACAGGGTCCTTGTTCACTAAGAGACTAATTTATTTCTGTTATGTATTTCCTTCCTATTGCTCTCTGTTTGTGGCACTGTAACCTTCAGCACTGCTTAGCTTTTTGTCACCAGGATCTGCTCCTGGTGCAAGGAGAGGACAAACACAAGTAGCTAACAAGGTTCGAGAAAGCTTGATTCATTTTTTCTAAGTATATAAAAAAAAGCACTTAGCTTTATATCAACACGTTGGTGTGTAGTATTATGGTAGCCTCAACAGCTGTAGCACAGTGAGACTGCAGAGGGAGAAGATGCTTCTTTTAGACAAACAGGAGCTGAATTAAAATTTAGGATTGTGTCATGGTTTAACCCAGCAGGCAGCTAAATGCCACACAGTTGCTTGCTCACTCCACCCACCAGCAGGATGGTGGAGAGAATTGGGGAAAAAAAAGTAAAATTCATGGATTAAGATAAAGATAGTTTAATAGGACAGAAAAGGAAGGGATAATGAGAATGATAAAAGAATTAGAACATGCAAAACAAGTGAGGCACAATTCAATTGCTCACCACCCGCCGACCAATGCTCAGCCAGTTCCTGAGCAGCAGCCCCCGGCCAGCTTTCCCCCTAGTTTATGTACTGAGCATGACGTCATGTGGTCTGGAATATTCCTTTGGTCAGTCGGGGTCAGCTGTCCTGGCTGTGCCCCCTCCCAACTTCTTGTGCACCCCCAGCCTTCTTGCTGGTGGGGTGAGAAGCAGAAAAGGCCTTGACTTAGGGTAAGCACTGCTTCGCAACAGCTCAAACATCAGTGTGTTATCAACATTATTCTCATCCTAAATCCAAAACAAAGCACTATACCAGCTACTAGGAAGAAAATTAACTCTATCCCAGCTGAAACCAGGACAGATGGTACAAGTCCTTTTCAAAGAAATGCTTAGTGGTGTTTAAAAAGAAATATAACACACTTCATGATTTAGTATCTGTCATGTTTTAATGCATGCAAGTATCTTAAGAGTGGTTGTGACAGGAGCTTGTATGAAAAAAAATAAATCTCACCTTAAGCCTTTTTCAATTGAAACAGTGTTTGGTGGTGTTTCTGTGAAAGATTAAGTCTGATTCACCCCTTGTTAGGACTGAGCTGATGGCACAGAGAAAAAGCAGGACCTGCCTTGTGCTATTGCAGCATTTGATCCCTTATGTATGATTTCATTTGTTCTCTAGTATATAGCAAGACGCATTTCATATGCTCTTGTCCTCTGTAATGTGACCTGGGGTCGGCAGATCTCTGTTGCTAGGTGGACGCTGCCTGGGAGATATGCTGGATCCCTGTGTTAATCCTTCCTCATCTTTTGGTGCTGATCTGGCCTTTTTTCATCTCCTGGGGAGGTTGTGAGTGAATGAGGGTTTAAAAGTTTGGGTCTGTGGCTGGGAAATGAGTTCAGCCCATGCTAGGCTCTTAAGTGTTGGCTTAAATAACCTTAAGCCTAGGCTTAAAAGCTGTACTGAATTGGGGACTATATGCTGCCATGCTCTGCACTACCAGGTTAACAAGTTTAGTATGTGGTAGTCTGTTTCCTTAAGTTATGTCTTGTATTATTACTAATAATTAATACAGTTTTAATAGAAAAAAGGCCAAAAAAATGCTTCAAAAAGTACCAGTCTTTTCCAGTTCAAGGTGCAAAACCCATCAGTGCTGCAGTTCACATGATATTTTCTGAAGATTTATAGAGTATATTGTGCAAAGCAATTCAGAAATAGATAGAAATTCTATTTCCTGCCATGAAACTTGTTCAAAAGCTGATAAGAAAGGAGATTTTTTTTTTTCGAGCACCAAAGGCTCGATCTGGAACTTGAACAGTGACGAGGGAGGCAGAAGGCACACATAGGCTGTCATGGGGCTCTCTGCCAGTGAGTGGGGAGAAATAGGGCAGCACAGGCTTCCTTCAGGTTTTTCAGAGCAAATCGGAAGCAGATGTTCCTTAGCCCTGAGACACTCCTCTAACCGTGAGTGCTAATCTAACCTGACCGTAATAAAGGCTGGCCCTGCTTCTAATTCTGTCTGGCAAATGCAAAGAGACGTGTACAGAGGTAGCAAACCATGGGAGGGATTTCAGCCATCTTGAGCTATTTAAAGTGTGGTGGGCTAAACCATCCGTTGGGTTCCCTCTGCCATTGAGGGAGAGGGGCACCTCCAGGTTGAGATTCGGAGGAGCACATGCCAAAATTGAACATTCATGTAGATGTGTGAAGAGCATGTTTGTGGTTTACTGGAAATTATAGGTATTTGAAGTGTGATGTAAATATAGCAGTCAGTGCTTGGCAAGGTGCACTCAGGATTTCCCAATTATCTTGAGTGAAATGGGGGCCTTATTCTTTTAGGGTTTTCTTAGATCTGGCCTCACATGTGCAACTTCATTAGATTGGACTCCCGAGCCTGTACTGAGCCTGTGCTATGGGAAGATGAAACTCGGAGGGAAAGTAAAACTGAGACCCCTAAATAACCTGATACTCAAAAGGCCTGTGCTTTTTTAAAGCAGTGGGAGATACTGCTTTCTTAGTACTTTTAAAAATCAGGTCATTTGTTCGGAGACTAACATTGGGATCCTGTTTATGAAAGTCTTGACCTAAATATCTTACCCACTGTGTTTGCATTTTTTTTTTCCCCATGGGAAAAACAATGAAGTGCAAAAATTAAGGGAAAGGGAAGTCTGCAAATCCTGCTTGACCCACTCATAAGGGCACAGGCTGCACAGGACTCATCCATTCTTCTGGGCACAGCCCATTCCTCTTGCATCACCCCCTGCCATTTTGCTCTCAGTGGGACAATGGTTTTCTAAATATTCAGTGCCCAAACAGTTTTCTTTATTTGGTTAGGGCTATAACATTTCAAAGGGACTAATTTCAAACAACAAAAGAGCCTAAATTTGTGCCTGCTTCACAAGCTCCTTCACTGACCCATGCAGCAGGAGCTCCCTGAGGAGCACGCACTTGACTCTTTCTCTCTCTTGTCACATCTCTGTCACAACTTGTTGACCTCCTCAGGACAGCATTTGGGTAGCTGCCCCACTTTTCAAAGGCTGAAATATTTTTCTAGCTCTCTGTAGCTCTTTCCATCCTTGGCCTACCAGCCTCAGAATAAAATGGGCCTTTCTTTACCCGAGAGCTCTTGGAGGATGCTGTGATATGTTGGGTGTGCGATGGCATCGTCTTCCCCAACACCTCATGCTACCTCCAGCATCATGGTCCTGGAATAAATATCCAGCTGCTCTTCCTGCAACCTAAAGCTTCTTCACGTGAATGTGGTAAGACAAATCCTTATCTGTGTCTCCCACTGACTGCCCAAATGATGGGCCGTGTTCACAAAATCATTATTATCATTCGTGCCATTGCCAGCTGCCTGTCTGCCACAGCTCACCTAACCTTGGCCACCAAGGATAGTGTGGACTGAATACTTATTTCACAGAGAAAACTGAGGATGCCCTGCAACAAGGAAGGTTTAAACAGGGCTTTGTTGTGCTCCCATCTTGCTGCGTGGCAGCGTGGCAGGGAGAGACAGGCGGCATGGGAAATATTGCTGACACAGCTGTTATACTGTCAGCAATCAACTGGAAATTTTTGTTCGAGGAAATGTATTCCGGCCTATGAAGGATGCCCTCGGCTTCAAGTTGGGTTGTTAGAGGACTGAATGTCTCAAAATTTCCTTTTTTTCTAGTATGCTCAGTTATTGTTGGCAAAACCAGGTCTTTGCTTACAGTTCTGATAGAGCACACCTAACTTAAAGAAGCTCAAATCACGAATATTTTTATGGGTATCAATTTTGGTTTCACTTGTCTTTTTTAAAAAATAACTTTTAAAGAATACCAGTTACATTGAGACAAGTGTTTTGAGTGCAAATCTTCTATCACGTCCTTTTTAATGTGCTATTTGATCAGATGCAGTTAACTCTAATTGTAATTTGTTTTGTGGAGGAAGAAGTATATATACAAATATATACACACAAACACAGCTAGTTCATCTAGTGGTTCTGGGAGTGGGGAAATGAATGTTGTTTCCACCCTGCAATCAGACTTTAGCACTAACCCACTGGTTATGGCTCTCAAAAGGTGGAGAAAGTGGTAATTCAGTAAATATTACTACTGGGATGTAGCACGTCAGCCAGAAAGAAGGTTTTTTCTCCCCTCCCTACACCCTGCTGCATTGGGTTCTACAGAAGGAAAGATGTTGATAAATGTTAGAAAATGCCTGGGATGTTACGAGCTTAATTTGCACTTAGTGATCAGGTGGGCTTTCTTTGGTCCATTAGACCCCTACCTGGAATATGAAAAGGTTTGTCAGGAGGATTCGAGGCGTGTGCAGGGGATCCACAGCCCTGGGCAGAAGGGCCTTATAGGTGCCCCTCCTGCACAGATGCACCTAAGAAAGAAAAGCAATTTATAAAACGCTGTGGCTCTAACAAAGCAGCTGAGACTCAGCGTTCCCAGGAGATCTGCAAGCAGACGAGGGCAAGACCTGGCTCGAACAGAAAATACCACTGCAGCTAATACAGGGCTTTGTTGGGATGCCCTACTTTCCAGGGCTGCCCTGAGGCCGTGGCAGCACTGTGGAATGAGTTGGTGGGTGAGTGACAGTGGTGGTGAGCTCCTGCCACAGTGTAGCCATGGAGCTGCTGCAGGTCTGCTCCATTGCTGTCATGTTCTCTGGGCATGGTCACTGCAGGGTTGGCAGGGAGTGATCTCCCGCTCCTCTCAGGTCTAATTTTTCCTCTCTCCGATAGGATAACCCTAAGTGGTAACATCCTGTATCTCCAAGGTACCCTTCATACCAAGGTAATCCTTAAAATAAATTATAAATGAAAGCTGAAGGCACCACCCCACACTGTAAGTTGTGGCCACTGGACTTTGTGAGGGATGGAGGGGGGAAGAGTCAGATGTCAAGTCAAGGAGGTATCCAAAATTGTTGGCATTGGGAGTATCCTTGGTTTTGGAGTTAAGGGAACAGAGGGCTGAGAGGTGGGCTTGAAGCTGAGGAAAACTCCAGGTTGGGATGTGTTTGCCAGTAGAGGCTTTTCTAGGAAAGGAAAGCAAATGGAAAACAATGGAGAAATAAAACTGGAAGGAGCAGCTCATTACTCGAGGGACAGATGTAGAAGTGGTTTGTAGGCAATCACAGGTGAAACAGGCAGGGGTAAGTTTTGGAACTGACCCGGGATGAAGAAAAGAGCTAAAAATAGGTATTTAAGATCCCCTTTAGTGGAGGTGAGCCAGCACCGTGCCCAGAGAGCTGTAATGGAGGTTCCACATGAATGAGATTTTATTCAACATGCAGGGAGAGAAATCTGGATAAGAGGGAGATTGTGGGATTTCTGAATGTTAGGCTGAAATTTCAGCAGGGATCCTATCACCTGCGAGGGCTCAGCCTCATCGGCACAATGTTTCTGTTGGCTGATGAAGGCAATCTAACACCGCATTTCCCACTTGGAGGATCCCTGCAGAGAAATTATCTCTGATGGAAAAATGTTCAGTGACACTGGCTTAGCTCGTACTGCTTTCATCCAGCCAGGCTGGGCTTTAAGATTTAGATACTATCGAAAAGGAAGAAGCAACCTAGAAAGGCCCAACTTAATATTAATTGTAGGAAGAAGGAATTGTTAAGCCTGGTTGGTCCTTGTGCTTGGCTTCATTCTCATTTTACACACTCTGCATCCTCTTTTCCTTGTTTCCCAGCTCTGTCCCATCTCATTCAACATGCTCGCAGGCTGGCCTGGGTCAGTTCTGCCATGATTTTGTTTTTCATTTAGACAAACACCACAGCATGGACTTGCCTCAGCCTGACAGAAGGGGACACATAATCTTCTGTTATGTTGTTATCAGAGTCCTGCACGCTTCAGCTGGCAAACAGATTGTCAAACATTCTTGAACAATATTTGCTCAGAGTGCAAGAGAGAAAAGAAATCTAATGTCTGCTTTTAGATTCAGTTCCTTCTTTAAGCATTTTATTTGGTTTTCTTTGTACACACTTAAAATTTCATTTCTATTAGACCATAATCAGCCTAAGTTGCTTAGTGAGATTTGTTATCCAGCGAGTGCTTGCTCATGTTTAAAATTTGGCTGGATTGAGAGCTGATTTTTCTCCTTATTTCCACCCCTTTCCTTCAGTGGTCCTAAATGGCAGCAAATAGTAGCTCCTCTCGGGGACAAACATCCTCATCCCCACCCAAAACAGCAGCCACCGGTGGGCTGCAAGCCATGTGTGGTGAATAAGTATCGGGTCAGTGTGCCCTGATAGGTACCAGTGTCTTGTAGGCTGCTCTTAGAGATGAGTCTCTTCAGTACAAGATGCACATTGCTATTACTGAAGACAAAATCCTAGCCAGGAAGCGTAATTCACATTGCTGCCCCTGGAGCTGAAATGATGCATGTTGCTGAAATAAAGTTGCATCTCCCTTCTTTACAACCCGTTGCCTCATTGGAGTCTGTTTGACCAGGCATCTCGGTCTCTATGAGATTTCTGTGTGCTCTGCTCCAAAGAAGAGCTACAGACAGTGGTGGTTTAACTGAATCAGTGTCACTGTTTTAGCTCAAATATGAAGTTTAATAAGGGAAAATAACAGCTTAATTTGGAAAGGCATCTTGTAGGCCAGGGGGACTGACCTTGTACAAGTGACTGCTGCCAAGAGGATTAGGGAGTTGTATGTTGTACTCAGAAATGTACTGTGGACATGCCAAGCTTGGCGCAGAAGATGGAAAGAGTGGTCCCTTCAGTCCAATACCTTGTCTGAGCTTCAGACTTCGCAGAAGGAGATTCCTCAGGGAGTAACCTGGATCGAGAGAAGGGCTCATTCTTTTGCATTAGCCAGTAATTTCCTCATACAATAACACAGGAGGATCAAAGCCTTCCCCATCCTCCTCTTGTTTTACTGTACTCCTTGGCACATCTCAGCACCTCCCAGGAGTGTGTTGTGGACTGTGATGAACAATGTCCTCTGCAGGAGGAGAAGGTGTTGTGGTTTAACCCCAGCCAACAACTAAGCACCACGCAGCCGCTCACTCACTGCCCCCACCACCACCAAGTGGGATGTGGGAGAGAATCAGGAAAAAGAAGTAAAACTTGTGCATTGAGATAAGAACAGTTTAATAGAACAGAAAAGAAGAAACTAATAAGGGTAATGATAACACTAATAAAATGACAATAGTAATAATAAAAGGATTGGAATATACAAGTGATACACAATGCAATTGCTCACCACCCACTGGCTGATGCCCAGTTAGTCCCTGAGCAGTGATCCCACCACCCCCACTCCCCCCAGTTTATATACTGGACATGATGTCACATGGTATGGAATAGCCCTTTGGCCAGTTTGGGTCAGCTGCCCTGGCTGTGTCCCCTCCCAACTTCTTGTGCCCCTCCAGCCTTCTCGCTGGCTGGGCATCAGAAGCTGAAAAATCCTTGACTTAGTCTAAACACTACTTAGCAACAACTGAAAACATCAGTGTTATCAACATTCTTCTCATACCTAACTCAAAAACATAGCACTGTACCAGCTACTGGAAAGAAAATTAACTCTATCCCAGCTGAAACCAGGACAGAAGGAAATAAGGTCATCGGATTGTCTGGTTAGGGTGGAGTTTTCCCCTGCCTCTCCGCACTAGTCTGTTCTTAGCATCCATACTGTAGTTCTGGATTTTCTCGTCATCCATGGAAAGGCTTAAGCCTTTCCCAGCACCATCTAAACACCTCAAGGAAAGGTAAGCAAATAGTTGCGACGCTTGTGGTTTCTTTTGTGCCCCAGAGATTTCCTGTAAGAGACACTGGTTTTTTCAGTAGACAAAGTCAGAAGTTGCTTACTGTTGGCTGACATGATTTCCACCTGAGGCCCGGGCATGGAAATGTTGGTACAGTGAAGGCAATGGCATTGCAGGAACCTATAGGCTCCTGCTGTCGTCAGTGTTGTGAGGCATCTCCAAATAGCACCTCAGGTCTCGGGCAAATTGAACGGCTTTTGATGCTGCCTTCTCCTGTCCATAAACTGGCTGACTCAGATTCCTAAATCAATTCTCTCTCTTTTTCTCTCTCTTCAAGCAAAGTCACATTTTTCTCTGCCTTGGAACAATCTCCGCAGCAGCTGATCAGAGCGGGCGAGCCGCTTGCCACTGCAGCACTTACACTTGTAATATCTATTTTGCTGAACAGCTCCAGGTTGGCATGCCAATGAACTCTGTCTCTCTGATCAATGGTCAGTCAGGCTCTAGCTGCTTAAAAAAAAAAAAGTCTGATATGTATTTGAAGGTTTAAACATTTCTTGACTTGCTTAGTGCAGACCACGAAGGTCTATCACAGGTGACCTTCTTCCTCCTTTCCCATTTCAAGTCTGACCACCATACTAGAAAGTCTGTTATTTCCTTCAATTCAAAATTAGTTCAGTGTTATGCTCTGTTTTTTCTAGTATTCCCAGCCTGACAGATTTCTTCTCATTATAAATTATTCTGTCTGCTTCAGCTGCATGCTTTTTCTCATTTACATTTAATATAATGGAAGAAGAGTTGCTTTTGATGACATAAGTGAGCTAGATTTTGGGTTAGCATTATTATACAATGAGAGTTCTGGCTGGATAATGTAAAATATTAGGGATTTTGAGGTTTTTAGTACCTGTAAAGCACTGCAATGACTAGAAAAACTAATATACTTCTTCCCTGCAAATTGATGAAACTTCTTGATGCATGCATGCAATGTGAAAGGCCCAAGGCTAATAACATTACAGGTCTCAACACATGTCCTAAATGGTCTGCTGTAAAATATTTACAAAACAAAAACATTTGAACATATTTGACACTGAAGAGGAGGAAAATTAATAATCACTGTAGACTGGTAAGTTTAGTTTATGTTACCTGTGAGAGTTGTAAAATGAGGTTTAGGCTGTGTACTAGAAGCATACAGCAGCTCTTTAGCCCTGTATTGTAGTAGTAGTTTTATCCTATACTTAAAAGTAATACCTATAAGTATATAAGGGTCTCTGCTGTATTTCAGAATTGGATACAAATTGCTTGACTACTTTTTTTTTTCTCCTGGTTTTCTGTTATGCTTTTGAATCTTGCAGTCATATGAAGATACATTCACATTTAGCTAGACAGCAGGTATATTTTTTAAGATATGTGCATTGGACCGGGTCAGACATTCTTTCGTCTCTCCTCTCTCTCCTCTTTTTTCACATGTTGAATATATGTATCTATTCTTTTTTCCTTATGAGAGACATGATTCTTTTGTTCAAGGTATCACATTTATGCTTTGCAGTTACATCAGGTACTTAATTTTATTGGGTGTATATGTTATACAAAAGCAAGGAGATTACACAGCTTAAAAATCTCTAAAGGATACAATTTACTTTTTTCACTTCTGTGCCATCCCGTCTGCTTTTCTTTACTGGTTTCCAACTTCCTCAGGTTATGCTGATGCTCGTGGGGATCCACAACACCTTTGTTGGTAGCCAAAGTGGATCGGGTGCAGTTTAGGATTCCAGGCCAAGAGTACGTTATGGAAATTCCCTATTCTGGCACAGCAGCACCTGGATGTTCCTCTGTGTTTGGTGCCTCTGGTTTGGACCAGTAATTCCCCTAGGCACGTAAACTTTAGCACCTGACTGCATGCAAAACCGCATGCCAAACCTGGGGAGGCAGGCATACAGCTTCAATCTAAAATATATTGCTTTTCAGCACCACTGTTCACTTTCTTGTAGGTTTTTTTATGTCCTTATATTCCTCCACTTCACAAAAAAACCTCCATGCTTACATTGCAATGTGCTGGTCTGAACTAGCCATTAACAAGAATAATCTGAAAGCTGACAGATGTAAAACTAGAAATCAGTGTTGAAGGTTTTTCCCCCTTGGGCTTCTGTATTGTCATCTTGTCATCAACCCCTCAGGTAAGAGTTTGAAACTACATCTCGGCCAAAGCTGATTGCATGAGAGCTGGTATCCCTTAATGGCACAGAGCCAAACAAGTTAAGTTAAACCTCCTTTTCTGATTTTTGGATGCCGTTCCTTCCTGCCGTTCAGCTTTCTACTGTGACTTTTCAACTGAGATGACTAGCCATGGCAATGCCTCCAGCTCTGGAGTCTAAAGGCTGGAGATCTTTGCCATGTCCTTGAGATGCTGAGGCATATGAGTGCATATTCAACATCACTACCAGCACCCCAGTGTCCTCCCTCAACAAAAAATTAGCCTCTGGGACATGGGTGAGGGATGCTTGCATGCCAGGACATCAGCGTGGACTTGATAGTGTACCGAGTTGCCTGTGTCCGTAACTACTGAAGTCTAGTATGAAAACGGGACATCCTTGAAAGTGTTACCCAGTTCATTTCAGCTTAAAATGCCCTGTATATTGCACAATTTGTTTATTTGTTATAAATCCGCTTCGCTGAAGCAAATGTGTTTTTCATAATATTAATGGCGCTCCCATTGTTAAAGCCATCCACAAAACATCAGATATCTATAAAACAAATTTAGACACTAGTGCTGTAGTTAAGCATTGTTAGGCAGATCCCTGAGCCAACATGAATACAGCTATTAGAATTGAGCTTTAGAAAATATTGATGTTTCTACATAAGTAGTAAAGAGTTTTGAAAGGGACCTAAACAGTGTTTTATGGTTTGTCAGGGAAACTGCTTTATTTCTGAAAGTAGCTGAATATTGATATTCTTACAATGGAGTTTTGTCAGCTTCTTAGGATTGGCTTTTGTGAAAGATTTTTTTTCTGTTTAGCACAGGCTTGTTCCCTCCCTCCCTTCCATCTGCCATTCCAGGTGCAGAGAGCAAACCGCTGGCAAGTTTGGGGAGAGGGTTGACCTAATCTGAGCTTCAAAACAAGATTTGGCTGAGAGGCCGAGGCCGTGTCTGTCCTCTGATTTACAGGAGTGGTCTTGATAGCACATCCACACTGAGGTGCGCCAGCACATGCTCAAAGGATGAGAAAAGACAGCCTTTCTCAGCATTTCCCTATTTCTGCTGGTTTCAGTGGTCAGCTCTCTCCATAGTTCAGGCTGGTTTTCTGGTAGGAGCAAGAATAAATAGAATGAATAAATAAATAACATAGAAGCCAATGCAGTCAGAGACTGAGTGGAGCAAGTGCCCTGTAGAGAGGAATCACTTTGGCGGCTTTGGAGAAGGATTTGGTTTTTTGAATCAGGTTTGAAATAACCAGTGGGTTGTAGCAAGAGGAGAAAATAGATGGGTTTGGTGAAAGACAAAAGGTGAGCTTTTGCTGGCAGGTTTATCATTCTTCTTGCTCTGGAGGATGCTAAAAATACAGTATGGATATAACATCTACTGTACAGACAGCAGGCCCTTCTTTCAGGTCTCCAATTCATGTCTGGGCCTGCAGTATGACCTCCATGCTAATGAAGTCAATCCTAACACGGGTTAGAGAAAGAAAGGTATAAGCAACCCTAACTCCACCTTTGATATTTTGTGTTTTATTCCCTCTCCTCTCTTTGATTTCAGCTGACCAGCCCACCCACAGAGTGTTTGCACTTAAAACACTGGGCATTGGGGCTGATTTGGAAGCCCAGCAATGGTACACAAAACTGGGAGGGACCCCAAATCCTGAGCCTCAGAGCAGCTGGGATCAAGGGATGGTGCACATGGTGTAAGGGGAGATGCATAGAAAATGCAAAAAGCAGCCTTTGTGATTTTAATCTGCCAAACTAGACAGGAGGAAGCGGGGCCAGGCAGCTTTCCACCCACCTCTTCCCCCACACCTTTTGCACACGCACATGCTGCGGCACCAGGGAGCTGATTTCTTGTAGTTCCAGTTGGTTGTCTCCTTGGGTTCTGTTGTACTATGCCTTCTTCCCCAAGATAACAGCACAACACAATCAGGTTTTAAATATTAATACAGAGATCACAGGAGTGTAGCTTGGAAGCACCAAATCACTGAGAATTGAAAAGTCTAACCTGTCCTTTTGAAAGCTGTCCAATTTCTTTTTTATTTTACAGCATTCGAACCATTTCACAAATTGGAAAGCAACTATCCAGCCATTTCACAGGCAGATTATGATATGTTTAAAAGAGTTCAAGGCATTTATCTGAATGCAATTGGCCATCTTGCTGACTAACATCTAGATTGGAGATATTACACATGCAGATGAACAGCGACTATTTGAAGATGATAGTTTTCTCTTATTAAAGTTGTGTTTGTAGCTTGCAACTGAAGTAATGTTTCAGATAGTGGTATAAGCTGACTGCCTTTGGCCCTTGGAAGGACTTGTGTTGATCAGATAGATCAGAAAATGCTAGGGCGTGAATAGTCATTTTATGACTCCTGCACTCGCTTCTATTCATCGCAAATGCAGAGGTGGAGAACTGCTGGAGAAGGACTGGCTCCATCTGGCACTGCCTCTGCAGAGCACATGCAAGTTGTTCAATTAAAGATGCAGAAGCACAGGCAAAAGGCAAGAAACACACATTAGATGAAACTACATCCGTTGCCAAGCGGACGGGAAAGATTGTTTTTCCCTCTTAGCAGCTATACGTGTGCTTGTTCTGCATACAAACTAAAAGGTATGTTTCAGCTTGCATGGATAAAACATATATGTCAACAAAAAAAAAAAAAAAACCAAACCTGGCAATCTCAGCCTCCAGTAAATCTCTTGAAGCTGTAAGTGTAGTGCTGACATGTCTGCACTCTAAAATGGTCTGAATGAAAAACTGACAGCACCTGTTATTGAAATCAAAAGTGATTTCTCTAACAGTGGGATACTGGGGAATTCCTACCGGGCTTCTCTTTAATAGAGTTTGAAGAATTCAGGTTGGAAGATAGTGTATACGATCTGCACCACTGGCTCTGATGGATGTGAATCACGCCAGGGGACAGAGATTGTTTAGGAGGTTAGAAGTTCACTCCATACATTCAGTAATAATGTGGTTAGTGTGCCCTTAAAATGAGGTTGTATGGGGGTTTTTTTAACCCCTGTGTGAAATAACATGTAGATTGAAAAAAAATAGTAGTCAGATTTTATATGTTCAAATCCAGAAATTCAAAGTAACTGCAACCACATCTAACAGTATTTTTGAGAACTAGAGTGATTCGAAGCTAGATTGCCTAAAAATAGCTCTTGAACTGAACTCTCAAACCTATTAGATTAGTCCATTTATAATAAATCCTGATCTACTGTCTATTAGATCAGCTCTTCTGTAATCTTTTCCTGTTTACCAGGCCTCCTATAGACATAGTTAATCTGCATTTCTAAAAGCATTACAGCATGATGTTGAAAAAAAGGGTCAATTTTTATGTCTTGTGCACAATGGTCCAATTAAATTTCTGCCTAAACATTCAGAATCAGTTGCAAAGTCTGGAAAGAGCAATATGGCATTAATACCCTTGTTGGATGGGTACCAAAGGGTACGAGAGGTTCACAAAGGTGGGTTTGGCAGAGGTCCTGGGTGGGAAAACAGAGCTAAGACTTTAGGAACTGTCTTCTGATAGAAAAGGACCATTGTGAAGACAACATCTGATGCTCATGTGCTGTACCACTTAATTTCCTGTTATTGCTAGATATGCCAATGTGCTGTAACCCCGTGCCAATGACAGTTAAAACATTGTCTGATGTCTCTGAAGTTACACATTTTAAGTGGGATCCAGTAATTTCTTGGAGAAGAATGGGTCAGAGAGGAAAAGAAGAAAGGAAAAAAGTAGCTTCTTTTATGCAAATGACAACTAAATTGGGGACCTGACACTAAGAGCTGCGGGGAGCCAGAAAAAGTGTTAAGCACTCACACACACAAAAAAAGTCTCACAAAAGCATAAAAGTTGATATTTCACCAAAAAACAGCCAAGCTGCTGTTTGGGTTCTTATTTTTGCAGGCAAAACCTGGAAGTTTGCAATAATAGCTAGAATGGTTTTGACAAAACGACCTTTCTGTAGCAATCCGGCATGTGTAATGAACAGGATCATTGTCAAAAATGTCAAGTTTTGATTCAAAAGGGCTTTGGTGGACTTATTTTTTGCCTGTTGGAAATTAGCCCCATGTGGTGGCTGCTTTGAATGTATTGTCTTGCTGAGAGTTGCGGTGCAGTGAGGAAGGAAGAGCTGGGGCAGATTGACTGGACTGGAGTCTGTTGTGATGATTTTGCACACTTCAGCTCTCATTCTTTGTTGTTTAATGTTAAATGCTCAAACTGAGATTCAGAGGAAAAAACCCAGCGTGTTAAGTGATTCCAGCTTGAAGTGCATTGAAACAGCTGAGTTTGCACCATGTCTTGGACCACAGCTGTAGGTTTCCCCTAGTACAGGGAACTCAACATCTGGCCCATATCCATCACAGCATCTGCCCAGGCCCAGCAGAGTAGTCACATGTGGGCAGAGTAGCCTCGGGCAGAAAAACTGATCCCCTACTGGAAAAGGTAGACAAAAAAATTGAGAAAGGGTTTTTCCACTTGGCAGCAGTCCACAAGGAAACGGATCTTTCTTCTCTCAGATACAGCATCCTCATCCTCTGCTATTTCAGACATTAGGTAAGAGGAAGGAAAAAGAAGAGCTATGTATCTATGTATCATAGTTCATATCACTTTTTCGGGGTGCAGGACTACATGCAGTTGTGTTCTTGAGGACAACGTGCTGTGCTGAACACTGGGGCCTTCGCATATCTAATCTTTTCTTCCCACCAACGGTTTTTGCAATTCTTATGTCAGTCTCAGTCAATAAAGCTCCAACAACAAAAAACACAACCCCAACCCCTCCAAAAGCAGCGCGTAAACTTTTATGTTCAAACACGATTCTGGCTCAGCTTCCCCAAATAATGGCATGTGTGAGCACAGGGGAGGGCTGTTCAAATGTTTGATGTGAGGCCTGCTTGGCCTTCGCCTGCAGTAAAAATAAATTGTAGTTACTCTCAAACATGTGGAAGGAGCTGTAGATAATTTAGGGGCTAATCTCACCTTGTTGATTCTCTGGCTCGCAGCTCCTGGGTGGCACCAGCGTGTGGCTTTTGGCCTTGCAGCAGGCATCCAACACGAGATGGTGTTGCAGGGTGACATCTTTTGTGGCGTGGACTCGGTATAATGTTGCAATCCACTGCTGTATTAATGACTGGGTTGATGGATACCTGCTTATGCACCTCTTAGGGATGGTACCAGGTGTGCAAGGCTCAACCTAGGTGCTCCTTGACTTCAGTCATCCTTTTCTGTCACCTTACAGGGAGTTCGGTGAAAAGCCACCCAAAAAAAAAAAGGCAAAAGAAAATGGGAATATATTTATTTTCAAATAATATTTTTTTCCTAGGGAATTTCAGAAAATGTTCTGAAATGTGTTTGAAAATGCCTGTAGAAAACTAATTCCCATCAGATGCATTAATGTGACAGGGAAGAGAAAAACAGCTGTGATATAATCCTCCAACTGTATTAGATTTGGGGGGTTTTGTGCTGCTTCTTTCAAGACGTGCCTAAACCTTCGTATTTGCTATGTAAATACAACTTGCACCATCTTCCAGTAGAAGAAGAAATAATAAAAGGGGATGCTGTAAGCAAAGGATGTGGTTGCCAAATATGAAGAAGGCAAAACTAGCAGAGAGGGAGGGACCTTCAGGTTTTGTGGTTTTTGCAGCCTTTCAGAAACCAGCAATGCTCCATTTGTCTTAGCATGGCAGCGACATGCGTAAAGGATTGTGGTCACAGCCCAGAGGTGCTCAAGAGGGCATTTGGATTGCTGTATCCTCATGAAGATGTTGAACCCCTCGGATGAGCTGTACCTCAGTTGCTCGAGCATTGCACCAGCTGCAGCGCAGGGAGCAGGCCCGAGCTCTTGGCTGCCGGTGCCCCAGCGTGTCTGCTTGAGCATTGGGCTCAGGAACGCAAAACTCGCCAGAGAGTGAAGTCATCATGGCTTGCTTGGACCTTGTGCACGACACTTGGAGTTCCAATTACGTGAGCGAACGCTGGCATGTAGCACATAGCCATCAGGCTAAACCTTTGGATCGCAACCCCCAGGGGAGAGCTTGACGGATGTCTTCCGTCATCTGTTACCTAGCAAAAGCCAGCGAACCTCACTCAGGAAAGCTTGTCTGCAATTTCTGCTCGAGGGGCACCCAGTTATCTTCACTCACGGGACGGAAAATTCATGACATCTCTTAAAAAGTATTTTCAGTTATTGAGTACGCCGGGTCATAGGCTGGATACTTAGGTGCCAGCAGAAGAAAATGAGAGAAAAGGTAGCTTAGTCATTGATCGCAAATAGCCTTGCTTGCAATCAAAGCTGCTTTTGTGATAGGAAAACACTAGTCAGAGTCATCTGGAAAAGCAGCCTCCCATGTCTGGAAGGCTCAGCAGGAAGAGGTGAGCAGAGCAGAAGGTAAGATGACATGTGTGCTGGATTTCCCCGGTGGCAGATGCGAAGCACTGGTCTTAGGCCAGTCGTGTGCTTGTCATGTTAGGCCAGGAAAGGGGAAAAGATGGAAAGGGGGCGGGGGGGAGGGGGGGAGTGCGCAGAAGGACAGATCCTTATTTATTTAAGATTTTTCCCTGTGAGTAAATCCTTCCCCTGATTTTCCTTACACCAAGCAAAATTCCTCCTCCAGAGACCTGAGCTCTGTGTAAAGGTCAGGAAATAAAAGGAAGAAGGGAAACAACTAACAATTTCTTTTTCTTGCTAGTCAATATGCTGGGAGTAGAGAGAGGGTCCTCTGGGAGTTGCAATTACTCCCCTGTGGATGCTGGAAATGTTTTGGTTTTTTTTTTTTTATAGCTGCAGCTCTAGTCTGAATGATGGCAAAACTTAGTCTTCTGCTATAAGTGCTAGCTCTCTAGATAGAGCAGGGAAGAAAGTAGTGAAGTATCACTTTGGGGTATTTTGGGGGAAGAGCTGTTTCCACAGCCGCAGTTTGCTTTCTTGGAAGCACTGTGAAAATACCTATCCCAGCACTGTGCTTCGTGGAATCAAAGTCTGCAGAGTCTTGGGTTTGAAGCCTAGGAGTAAAAACTGAGTCTTGCCCAAAAGCTGTCTTTAAACTCTTGATATGGCAATGCATGGTAAAAACAAGCAGTAAGAGTAAAATAATCAAGATTATACATTTCTAGTTGTAATAATGTTGATGATTTTTAAAGGTTAGTGCTTGTCTATGAGCAAAGATTGTTTGCTCATTACGAAGTATTATCTGAAGAATCCTTCCATTAAAGAGATGCTGCAATGCTGCTTTTCCCCGAGTTAAAAATTCACAGTTTATTGGCAGCCTGAGTTAATCTGGAGGTTTGATCTCTGTTCTGTGCTGTAGGATTTAGGTAATTTTGCACAGGTTGCAGTCTCTTTGTGGTTTTGCTTGGATTTGAGAATCATTTATATGTAAATGATCCTGATCTCTTGTTCTTTCCCTTCTTACCAATTAACTTTGTTTTAAAGCACACAGTTGTGTGAGCAAAATTGGCAAGCAGTGCTGCCTGGAGCTGGTGAAACTGGGTGGTGTTAGCATGGTGATCATGTTTGCTGGAGCTCATTACCAAATTGACTTGTTGAATAATCAGACCTTTGAACTGAGTTCAGTGGTATACCATCCATCTCACTCCGTTAGGCCACTTCGAAGCAGCTCTTTTATGTCTTCTTATAATTTGTCCTATGTAAATGGTGGAGGTGTTTATTTTTAAAAGCAGCAAGAAAGTCCAACTGAACAAGAAAAAAGTTGGAAGAACAAGCCCTCAAAGAGATTTCCACGCTAGTGCCAAGAGGTTTATGAAAGATAAAACAACTCATTATTTTATGGCTAAAGGAAAATGCCATTAAATCCCTCATGCCTAGCTGCTACAGAAAACTTGCCAGAGCTATTCCAGAAACAACACGCCGTGAGATATTCAATGATTGTCAGTGAAAACTAGGCTCAAAAATGCAGCACCCCTGCTTGCAGATCAAGGGGAGCTCCTCGGTGCTCAGTATATGTTTCTATATGCTCACAAATGACTGTGAGAATGATTTTAAGGGGGTTGCTAGTTTTGGCTTTGAAACGGCATCCACTATATCTACTTGGTACCTCTGCACCTGTAGTGCACAGCATAGGTCATTTTGCAAATGGAAAATGACTTGTTACAGCATGAGTAAATGGGAAAATTTCTGCAGGTTGTTATCTACCGGGCTAATCATTATTATGAAGAAATAAAACATGTACTCATGGCAAGACCTGCTGTAGTAAAAACAGATAACAGTTGCCAAAGTTCTCTACAAATTTTAATCCTCCGTGTAACTTCGGATGGAAATCATTGCTTGGTGATCTAGTACAGCTTTGAGCAGAAACTGGAAGAAATCTGTCAATGTCTGCAGGATTTTGCATTGTATTTTTTGGAGTTCATTCAGACTTAGGGCTCAGAGTGGAAGGGAGGTAGCACAAGAAGGGTGAAAAATCTGATCAATGAGCTCGGGAGACCTGATTTCAGATCAATGTCCTGGTGCTCAGGTGGTTTAGTGCCTGTTTCACTATTGCTCACCTTTTTCGAGGTGGTGGGAGAAGATAACCACGTTTTCCGAGTAGAGCTGGGATTTTTAAACTGAACATTTTCTTGAAAAATACTGTTCCCTCAGAAAATTATGTTTATGATGCTGCTGAGTTTTAAAGTTTGCAGAGAGGTTGTCTCAGGCTTGGAGTAAAATTACCTAAAACCAGAGCATGTGCTTCAACTGCCATGTTATTGATTACTCTGGGACAGGAGGATTGCTCACAGCACCATGGGCTTAAATTACTTAAATAACAAAAAAAACCCTTTCAGAATGGAAAAACACCTATTTTACACTAAAGGCAGGCATCTCTATGCTTGAAGTAGGTTGACTTGAATGAACTCCAGTGACATCAATATCATTATAAATTAATAACTAACACTGCACAAATAGTGAGCATGGTCTGCTTCACTGGACCCGGAAGAGAGGACAGTCTCTGCTCTCAGGAGCTTGCAGGCTGACCCTGCTCACACAGCTGGATAGTTAAGAGGATGCTTCTTGGGGTGACAGGGTAATTCTAGCATTTAATTTTAATTTCTGGCTAGGCTAGAGTTCACACGTGGCTGTCTGTAATGTAGAAACTCCAATTTGTGTTGCTGGACATGGAGCAACTGTGACTCTGAAGGATTTTTGGATGCTGGAAGAGGTGGGATGGTAGGGAGATGTTGTGGCATGGGAATTAAAGAGAGAATAGTATCAGACAAGGATCGGACAAGCCTATTCATATGGCCTCCTTACCTGCCTTTGCCAGACAGCCCCTGTGTTTTCCTTGGCCAGGGATTGAGGGGGCAATTGTGAATATCTGGCATTTCACTGGAGTAAAAGTGTTATGTTGAGGAAGCAGGAGGGTGCTTATCTTTGAGAGAGGCAAAGGAGGTAGGAGAATCAGGCTTCTTCACAAGCTGTATATGTCACGGCATGGCAGGGGCAATGGAGGAGCAATTGGAGGCAGCCTGCCTCGGTTTCCCCACCTGAGATTTCAGGCCATAAAGAAATCCACGTGAAGTTCCAGTCTGTGCAAGCACCTCGGTCTAAATAGGAGGCAAAATAAGGTAATTATAGGGTGGGCGTCCATCGATATTCACCACACGGAGTACTTAGCACAGCTATTGTAGGATGTGGCATGGGTTAACGCATTTCTAAAAGCAGGTTCCCCACCTCTTGCTGCTCAACTGCTCATCGCAGGTTTTAAATGAAATAGCCCGTTGAGCATTAAACTCTTGAGGATTTGGCTGGGCCAATGTGCACCTTTGCATCTGCCACATGGCTTGCAGCTTGAGGGGCCAAGCGCTGCTGTTGGGACGAAGCAGCAAGGCATGAACCTGAGAGAAAATTAACAGCTTGGTCCAGAGAACAGCCTTGCGTTCATCCCTCTGTGCACTGCTGTTTTGAGGATGGATTTGTGGTGTGGGTTTGTTTTTTTTTTATCACACCATGGAAAATGTTTTTCTGTCCAAACCAGCTGGGTCTTCAGCAACACTAAAAAATTAAAAGCACTTCTGTGCTAGGTGTTCCCTAAAAGATGGAAAACAAGATTTTTACATTAAAATGCCAGGAAGAAAAATGGTGAGGGCATAAAATGCTGCTTTATTTTCATCAGATGCTAGTGCTTTTGGAAAATCGGTTGTGCTCCAGCAGTCATTACCCCCCTGTGTGCTTCTCTCGCTGTGTGCTCCAGCTTTTCTCTGAAAGGTGACTGTGCAGCAAGTCTTGCATTAGCTGTAGCTCCAACTACACCCCGCAGGCCACTGCAGTCAGCAGAGGGGACATCCTCGGGACCTAGGCTTGAATCCCTTTTTTCCTTCCTCTCTTTAATCAGCTCTGCCTTTGTTTCAGGAGTATCGACATCGGGGGCTCTGGGCCCAGGGAGCACCACCGCCAGCACCACGCCACGGGTGGCCACCAGCAGCACCAGCCGCCCCACCACCACCTCGGCCTCGGGCAGGAGGAACAGGAGCACCAGCACACCGTCGCCCATGGCTGATGTCCCAGATGAAATGACCACGCACCTCCCACCTGCCTCTTCCCAGCTGCCGCCGGCCAATGCAGAGAGCTGTGACCCCGTGGAAGCCCGTGATATTATGTGGTCTCGGACTCGGCAGGGCCAGGTGGCGAAGCAGCCATGTCCCATGGGCTCGATAGGTGAGTCGAGGGGCGGGAGGACATGGCGAGCCGTCTCCATTTGCCTATGGGACATTGTGAGTGTGCAACCAGGTTGCCCACAGACCCCTGTGGCACACGTGCTTCCATCAGCGGAGCATGCTCATGCCTTCTGTCAGGTCTGCGTTGCCTTGGTGAGGCATGGCAAGCAGCTGGCTGGGGCCAAAGTCTCAGTATGCAGAACACGTTGTGCAGGATCTTTGGCATCCCAAGCTCTGGCCAAAGGAGAGTACAAGCTAATGACCTTGTGGGGTTAAGCTTGATGTGCTATAAGAGCCTCTGCCTCCAGAAGTTATGTACGATGTGCCTGTTATCCCTGGTTTTGCCTGTATTTGTAGCCTCTGGGCTTATTGACGGATGTGTTGATGGCTGATGTTTTGCTTGTTTGCGGGGGGAGGGGGGTGCAGAAATCAACAAAACTTATATTTTGAAGCTCTGTGCTGCACTGTTTGCATTTCAAAGGCCATGGCCAGCATTTCAGTGCACAGGTATTCTCTGATTGCACTCCTGAACCAGCATGAGTGATTTTTTCAAACTGCAGCCAGCATCCAGTGTGATCAGCAGGGAAAGCAGGGGGGAAAACAAAGCCAAATATTTCAAAATTGTTTATTGCTTATTGGATTTTGCACATTTTCTTCTACTCTTCCCCCCAGTTGTTTTCTTCCAAAAGGTTGCTTTTGGAAATTTTCTGTCCAAATTGAAACACGGTCAAATGAAGAATGGGTTTTGGCATATGGTTCAGTTTGCTGTATTTTAACAAATGTAGTTTTCTAAAAGTATTAATTTTTCAAGCTAGTCTTCGTGTCCAGCCCTGAGAACCTGCTTGCCAAGAAGAAATCATAAGGTGGAGGAAATTGCCTGAAAATGAGGGCTGGAGGGATCTGGCTTGCAGAGGAGACTCTCTGTTAATTCTCTGCTCCATTGCCCTGGAGAGCCATTCACACCTGTGTTTACGAATACTGACTCTCTTGAATTTGGTGAGGTCAGACTGACAAAATACATGTTAAAGTATGAGGGGCATGGAAAGACGTCAGTGGTGAGAATAGGTAAAGAACATTTTTGCTGTCTTTCCCAGCCCCACTTGGTAAAATTAATGCAAAAAGTATCATGTGGTTCCCAGAGAGGGGAAAGGATAGTCTGAACTGAAGCTGTGAAAAGGAAAGAAAAGATAAAAAAGGAAAATGAAGGCTGGATGCAGGGAGCCCGTTTCCAAGCACAAGAGCTAAGGACTAGATGAAAATAGCTAAGGGGAAAAAAAAAAAAAAACAAAACTTGATAGGGGGATGTTGATAGGGGATGGCAATAATCCTTTCCCACCTCTAATTTCAGTGATTCATGTGACTTGTTAAAAGCTGTGGTATATTAGCAGTGGGCCTCTTCCAACTCCCTTTGAAGGCATGAGCAAACTCACTGGTTTTAATCGACGCTACCATGAGACCTAGCCTGTAATTCACTCCTCTGCTGAAAAGTTGCGCTCTTCAGGGCAGAGCACTTTATAGGATGCAAAGTCTTTAGTGTACTGGCTTTCTTGCTTTTTAAAGATCTTTAACTGCACCATTTCAGATGCATTTCTCTTTGTCTGGAAGGGCCTGAGGCACTTTGCTGTCTTTTGCAGCAGGGATCTGGGCAGCCCTTGCCAAACAAAACTTTCCTCTAAAGCACCTCTCAACCGTTGGGGGTGGACAGTAAAGCCCAGCATTACATCTCGGCCTTTGAAGCATTTAAACTTTTGTGTGTTTCCACCCAAATGTTTTAATGATGATTCAGAGCAGTAGAATCTTCCTAAAGCAGCAAGGAAGTCAAGGCACAGGGTCTGATCCCTGGGTGCCAGCAGTGGGGCAGAGCACTTGAGGTGCTGGCTCAGTGTTTGAGATGCAGCTTTGATTTCTTAGTCCCTGGCAGCTTTCCTGCCTGGCCTAAGGCAAAGCCCTCTGTCTGTAGTCTCCATTTGGTGAAATAGAGATAATATCCTTGCCCTACCTCATGGGTCATTTATGTCTTAGGGCCCCTAAGCACTAAGACGATGGGAGACGAGGACACTGAGATGACTCGGAAGTGTCCTACCAAGGTCCTGGGCACTAATAAACTCCCAGGCTTTGCATGAGGTATCTGTCATTGTGAAATGAAGCCTGTGACATGGGGTCCTGGGGGCAAAATGCAACCGGTAACAATGAACACAGCGGCTTTCCTCTTCCAGGTGTTGCAACTTTCCGGTGTCTTGCGCCAGACGGGATCTGGGAGCCCCAAGGACCTGATCTCAGCAACTGCTCTTCTCCCTGGATCAACCACATCACTCAGAAGGTAAAACCTTTCCTGTGTGTTGACCACACCAAGTCCACGCACTGACTTTCTGAGCTCCCTGGTTGTTTTCACAACAGAGAACCCAAAGTGACCAACAGTCACACATAAAGCATGAGCCATGTGTAGTATCTGGCAATTGCAAGGAGAAAGCAAGACTGTAAAAATCTGATGGAAGTTAAGACAAAGAGGGTGAGGGAAAGGCAAAGGAGAGGGACTGGAGAGTGGAATTAAACTAGACTGAATGACAGTTCTTGTTTGTGGCAAGGAAAGGTGGAAAAGGGAGGAGGAGGTGGGTGTACATATGGAAAATACCAACTTATTGCAAAAGGAAACTTTCCTTTTCACAAATCCCGAAGGATTTTCTCATGCCATGCAAGCACAGGATAAACCCTGTAGCTGAGAAATCTTTACCAAAGAAAGGCAGGCTCAATATGAAATGTTTGCGTTGTGCTTCTGACTTTCTGTTTTTAACTTCTGCCCAAATTGTAAAAGAACTGATGGAATAGAAAACAATACCACAGCAATGTGTATCTTTTGACTCTTAAGTCCCTTGATGAATGTTTTGTAGCACTTCATCATTTATCAGTGTTAAAAGTGCATTAACACGTGACAATAGAAGTTCAAGACAAGCAGAGCTTATTTGGTAGCAATATGTTGAACATTTTTGTTATTAATGCACAGTGGTGCTTTCAGCTGATTTCATTACAAACAGAGACCAGATGTGTGTTTACGCCATAGAGTCTGTGGGCTGAATCCTTATTATAGCAATTTGCAGGGTTTTATTCATTCCTTTAGCCAGAGTGAGCGAGTCCCAGCATTGCAGGCTAGCTGTGCTGCTGCACGGTTAGCAACACTGCACTCCTGGATAGCCAGTACTCGCTGGTGAATGGGATGGGGTGACCTTACAGACAACACTCTTTGGCTTTCTCCTCCCTGTCCCCCACCTTAACTGAGGCTCAACAACCTGTGAATCACTAGCACGTACACCCCTGATCATCCCTATCTCACTTCATCTGTATTTATACCCATCCCTCCCCAAAGACAAGGGAAGACATCAATTAACGTGGGGCTGCTGTGACACAGCACAGCCATAACAAAGCCTGTGGTCCTTCTGTCCCATGTGGGAGGGTGGGCAGCTCTCCTGCCATACACTCAGCTAGCTGATTAATAAAGACAGCCTTTGCTGGCATTAGCAGCTGTGCAGCTCTTGTTTTATGACCCACGTACTTATCCTGGAGGGGTTAATATTACTTACTCTAGCCATAATTCACCCAGGCAGCTGGGAGACCTCTTGCTGCTCAGTGAAGATGGCTAGACCGTTAGCCATTAGCAGAGAAATAATAGCCTGCACTGATGAAATCTCCATCAAGGTTAGGCTTATTTTATATGAAACCCCAGCTATCATTTGCGTAACAAATGAGCCACATTTAATTTGTTACGTGCTTTCAAAGCAGGCTAAAATTGAAGAGCCAGGTTTTCAGTAATGCCCAGCAGGTTACAATTGGGACCAGATTTTTTTTTTTTTTTATTGTTATTATTTTTCTGGAGGAATTTAGTTATATCCAGCTTCGGGAACCTTCCAGTAGTCGGTGGAAAGGCTAGGGGGATCTGCCAAATGACTCTGGATCTAAACTTTTGATGCCTGAGTGGGAATCCAATGGGATCTTGGGATACATGGCACAACCTCTATGGAGAGCTGCTACAAAACATTAAGACTTTCCAGGAGTGACTTCTGAGGGGAAAGCCCTGCCAGGCTTGCCTAGAGGCTTGTGTTGGAGTTTGCATTCAGTAGGATCCTTACAGCAAACACAGTTTTAAATTATTTATAAAATAACTGATAGCCACTTGGTTTCCCTGCCCAGGCAAGATGCTTGGAAATCATCACTGCACTTAGAAATGGAGACTGATTTATCCGTAAATCAAGCACTGGTTTCTCACATCCCTGCCATGGGTGGGAGACTTCCCTGCCCCAAGCTTGCAGATAGAGGAAGCAGTAAGCCAGCCATGCCATGAGGACAGGGGGTGGTTGCACCCTGCAGCTCAGCTTTCCTGTGTCCCCAGTTCTCGGGTCCTTCTTGGCCACCCATCCCACAGCATCCACAGCTGCAGCGCAGCTTACAAAATGGGTAGAAACACTTCTTTGACAGCCAGGTTTTATACCTGCTCAGCATGTCTTCGTTCCTAATCTGCTTTGTCTCCCAAAACTCCTCTCTTCTGTCACCTGCTGAGTCCAAGCTGCTCAGGAAGAAGGCTGATGGGTCCACTGGAGGGATTTCAAGCCAAGACAGAGAGGATGGTAGGGAAATTCTGTGCTTGCTTTCATCTCTGTGTAGTGAAGTAAGGATTATTACTTGCTTCTTTTTTTTCTCCTGCTGTGTTCAGACCGTACATTGGGTGTTTGCCTGCTTGCATCATGGTATTAGGTTTTACAACCCTCTGTTAGCTTCCATTAGAGTTATTGTGCTTGATGGAAGATCAGAACAAATGTCCGCTTCAGCAATTCATTGGCCTCCTGACATTTACTTTAACTTTATTGTTGGTGCCTACCATGCCCTCGTAACGTAACAGGAGAATAAACTTGCCAGTGCGATTGAATTATGCACTACTACCTGGGTTATTTCTAGAGTCAAGCAGCAAAAGGAAGCAAAAAGGTCAGCTTTGGATACATTGCATCGTCCTGATCATGAGGTCATGCATTGAGTCTCAGCCTGTTTGGTTTGCGTCTTGCTTTCATCAGTACCATCCTTGGTGCAGTGTGTGACTTGCCTTAAAATATCTTTTCCTTGCTGCAGCTTTCAGTTGTGGGTGCTTTCTGGGAGGAGCGGCACCGCTACACTCAGCTTCAAGCCTCTGAAAGAGAGGAGGCCTTTTTTGTAGCAGAATAGAAAGCGTTGTGTTGTTCATGAGTGCATGAAAAGCCTCAAACTGTAAATCTAAAGCACATGCCACCCATGTTCATATTGTCCTCTTGAACAACCTAAGTGATATAGTCACAAAAAGCAGATAAACCTTAGTATTCAAAATACTTTCATCAGGTCTTGTAGATCTGCTTGGGTATGTCTGGCAGAGGGAGTGGGTTTTTGTGGAGGACATCACCACATCGTCATGTCCAGGCCCGAGTCCTGATGACACCGAAATCCTCCATCCAGGTTGCTTTTGACAGTCTGTTTTCAAAGTTCCATCATGTACTGGATGGAGCAGGTGCTACGGTTGGCGGATTATTAAAGGGACATTAAATGCAGTGTATGTTGTTTGAATACCATAGTTTCAAAACTGCTTTTTCAGTGTTCTCCAGCTCTGCTGTACTGTATGGAGAGCAGCGATCCAACTCTCTGTTGGATAACCAGTGTTTATAACTAGTTAATTATATCCTTAGGTATCATCCGATAAAAGAAAAAAGCGAAGTTGAATGGAGTGGGTTGTTTGTCTTCCAGAAAAAAAGAGGATGGTAGATACGCTCTGACTCTTTTCTATGAGTGCACGCATGTATAATGAAACCTCTGCCAGGGAAAGAAAATGGCCATGAAGGCTTTGCAGTGTCAGAAGTTAGCTCACAGCCCCTGTTTCAGCCTTGCTATGTGACTGCTGGCAGCTGATGGTGCCCAATGAAACCTGTCATATGTTTGTCCCTCCAGAAAATAGCATCAACTACATGGCCTTTCCAGCTGACTGGTCCATCTGTATGTCACTGTTTTTAAAAATCCTGGTTCAATCTTTCATACCATCTTTTTCTTCTTTATATCAGTCAGCCTCAGGCTGCAGGAAAATATTTTTGCCTTTATGACTGCTGGTGTTTCAGCACATTCACTCCCTTCCCAGCATCTTTCTTATTTCTTCTGAATTTTCTTCCCTAAATACTTCTTTCCTGCAATTTCTCTCATTTTTATTCTACTGTCCTCTTCTGCAGTTGGTTCCCTCTGAGAAAGGTAGGGCTGAAACAGTGAGCAATGCTGCAGGAGGGTCATTGTTAGTCTTTCCAGACAAAGCTCCCTGCTTCTGTTCCTTGGCATATATGAAACAGGCAGGAATATATGCCCTCTCCAACAATGATTAATTCACGGTCCTTTCAGTCATAAGAAGACGCAAGATAGTGGTACAAACTTGGAAAATATTAGCAAGTGTTGCACAGCATGATTTGAGGTATGCCAATGCTCATTTGTAAATCTGTCCTGAATCTGGCCAATATGCTCAAATGGAAAAGGGGAGCAATTTTTTTGACAGAGCTAGAAAACCATGTTTTGTGTGTTGGCATTTTTGGCAGGAAACATTTTTTTCTCTCCTTCAAATTAGCATTCCAAGACTAGATTTAATCAATTTGTAAAATGCAAAAAAAAAAAATCACCCAAAACAACTGGAAACCCAATTTGGTTTGAACAGAATGTGTTCTTTTATCTCAGAATCCTTTTTGTTTTTTAAATTTAGTTTTTTCATAATCAAGATAGAAAATTAGAAAAAGATTAATCTCAAATCAGAGAGATGTGTTATTTTTAATTCCCTTTATTGTTCTTGAGCCTCCCTGTAGAAAGCTCAGTTACTTGCACATGTTTTCCCTACTTTTTACTTGCCTCTCAGTGACAGCCTGACCCTTGAAGAACCTCCAAGGATTGTTCCTGTGTTCCTATGTGACTATGTCAGTGTTTGGGTTAAAGAGTATTACATGTTTTGGAAGAAATACCTCATGAAGAGCTTGTCTTCCATGCAGCAGTAATGAAGAGGAAGATGTGGAGAAGTGCTTTATAGAAGGGAATTTAGTAATGCATCCTCTTGGGCAGCAGTGAGCTTTGCTGAGCATTATGTAGAATTAACCGAAAAAGGGTCAGTCCTGTTGTTATAAGAGATCAGACATATATCTTAGGCCTGGAATATTCAGCCAGCATTTGGGACTGATAACAGAAATTGGGTTTGACGGGACTGTATAGGAGACACTTCAATTTCAGTTGAAAATGCTCAAAAGAATGGGGAAATCAGCATTAACATCATACGGCCATCATTTTGGATACCCCTCACGTTATGCATACAGGCAGGATGGAAAGAGTGTCTCAGCACTGTTGTAGTGACTTGTAGCTGCATTTTCTGGGTGAAAATGAATAGGTTTGGAAATGAATGTCAGTGCTAGGAAATAGCTTCATCACCTGTCAACCAGACACGTTGTCCCAAGGGAATGTCACGTCTCTGTGTTTTCAGGAAACCTGGGTGCGTGAAATGAGTTTGGGTGAATATTCCTGTGTCCCAGGAGTTCACAGATTTTGAGCTTTAATGTGCCTTTTCTCAGGCATTTCTTCTGTTGTTGCCTATTTTGGGGTGTTTATTTGATCACACTAGAATTCTTCAGATTTGCAGTTTTTAGGATCAGTCCAACATAAAATGAAAAGGGTTTATTAGTGACCAGCCCACACCACTTTTGCAGACAGGTGGGGACAACGGCAGCCCACCATTGAATGCAACAAGAGGCTTATTACAGGGAAAGAAAACTCTTGGGTTTGCCTTTGTAGCAGCTGAGCAATTTGCTCTGAGTATGCCAGTTTGCATAGGTATGTGGTCCAAGAGAAAATGTACGCATCAAATATTGGGTAGCAGGTTTTTTTTTCTAATGTATCTGTAAAAAACTTGCATTCCTGCAGTTTTCTGCAAGGCTTACAGAAACGCCATGTGTTGTGATACATGCTAAGCTCCAGCAATGAACTGCAGGGAAATGTTGAAATTGATTTCTTTATGTAAAGGGATTTGATGCAGTCATTCTTTTAAAGATTTGGGTGCCAACAGAAGAGGTCAAAATTCAGTCTCTATGCTGATGCGTGGCTTTCTTCAGCTGCTTAGGAGAGCAGGCAGCTGTAAGAATAGGATCTGGTTTCTATGGCATCAGCCTTGTGTGTAACAAGGAAGAAATAATTCAGTTTTTGAATATATGTTACCATTGCTCTAATGGGAAGAACAACACATTATCTCCTTTATTTATCTTATCTATATCATCATATGCTTTAATTCTCTGAAGATGAGCATATGAACATCTTCAGTTAGATTTCATTAAATCAGATGGGCTGTTGCTGTCAAATTGATGGAAGTAAGTTATTCATTTATAACTCAGCTAATTGATTTACAGAGAGGTAGAAGCTCAGCCTGCAATCTTTGCCTAGAATCTTGCTTGTATAATAAGCACCAGAAAATGAGGGAACAAGAGAAATATCTGATTTCTAACTGTTGGAAGATAAGACAATTGGAAATTTCATATGAAGAACCCAGAAGAGTTGGTCATTGAGCCAGACAGAGAAGTGGGAGCTTCATTTAAATGTCATCCTGTCTAATTTCTCCCAGTCCCTGGCATATTCCCCATAGATATGCATTCTGAATGAGCGTTGTACGTAACAAAAAAAAGACCAGCCACCTGCAATACTATTTTCATAGTGGACTGCTCATAGAAAAGAGATGGGACCAGCTGCCCTGTCCCCAGGGCATAGAAGAGGAAAGGGGCACCAGATAGGGAGAGCAAAACACAGCAAGAAAGCGGGAAAAGCCACAGGGGGAAGAGAGAGTTTCCCAAATTTTGTGAATTTTGCTGCAGGTGATCCATGAGTTTTGTGACTCAACTAGACAATAAAGGTCTTTTAATAGAAGATTCAGCCAAACAGCCTACTTGGTTTTCCCTTCCAGTGGGCCTCTGCTTGAAGCCTTAAGCCTTTTGCTCCTGAATTAGTATGATTTTATGTGCTGAGAATGACTAGCCTCATTACCGATGTAGTGGCTAGTGTGGTAAGGAGCATGTCTCCTGCATGCAAATGCCGAGTGGTAAATTAGCACCTGATTATTAAATCCACATGAAGGGAATTGTGAACTTTTTTCCTTTGTTGATCTGGGTTATGTGATCTATTTTTGTTCCTTTTACAAGGAACTTTTTTGCTCAGGACTTGCAACAGAAATAATCTCTTCACTATCAAATAGTCTTCTGGAATCAGAAACTGCTCTTTCTTGACAGGAGAGACTATTTACATGGTTTGTTTTTTTTCAAGTGGCATTGATAATGCAATGGGACAAGCTAACTGAAGCCCTCCCTAGCATGGGCATCCGGTGGAAAGCAATGCCATCTTTGGTTGCATCTGCTGCAGTGCAAAGAAGCAGCTGCCCCTCAATTCCAGCAGTGCCCTGTGAGAAGATCAGAAGTTGTGTTGAAGCCAGCATGGTGACCACAGCTGGAAAAACCACTTGCATTTAAACCACACTCAAACACTGTACATTATCAAACCATGAAGACCCTTGCTGTAGTTTCCTTCTTGGGAACTTCTTCTCTTCCTCTCTTCTTTTCTTCTCCTCTTGTCTTCTTCTTCTTGTGGGGTGTTGACTCACTTAACAGTGTGGGGCTGGAAGGGACTGGAGTAACATCATACTAACGGCCAGGGACAACCTTTTCCTCTGCTTTCTTCATTGCAGATGAAGTCAGGGGAGATGGCTGCCAACATTGCCCGGGAGCTTGCGGAGCACACAAAAAACCACTTGTACGCTGGTGACATCGCGTACTCTGTGTCCGCCATGGTCCAGCTGGTGAACTTGCTTGATGTGCAGCTCCGAAACCTGACTCCGGGTGGGAAGGACAGTGCTGCACGCAGCTTAAATAAGGTAAAAACAAAGGGGCTTGGGAAGGGACAGAAGGCTGAAGGAGGGTTTGGCTCTCCCTGCAGAGCTATTATAAATGTCTTTCTGAACAACTGCCATTTTAGGGCAGTGATTCTTTCATAGTAGACAAGAGTGCCTGGCAGTTTTTCGTTTACAGTGTATTTTATTCTGCTGAGAAACGAAACAGTTGTAAATGCCAAGTGTACTATTGGTGCTGGGAAATGTATACCCTTAGATGTGCAGATATATGAACTCCAGGTACTGCATTGTGGTCTCAGCTCTCATAGCTCAGTATGAGAATAACTCAAATGATGCCACGGCAATTATTTTAGACTTGTGCCAGTGTGAATGAGACCAGAATTTTGTCCAGTATTTCCAGTGCTGAATCTGTCTGTGAAATGCCATGTAATATGATCCAGAAAATCTGGATATTTAAAGCCCCAAGAGACAGAGAGAGTCTGGCTTTTTTTTTTTTTCATCTTGTAACATTACAAGATGCTGATATGGAGGTCAAATGAACACTTTTTTGCATGAATATAAACAAATAAAAGCAGACAGAAACATTTATTTACACTGGAGATACATTTACCAAAGGCACATAAGATACCATCATATTTATACTTAATGTCTTCAGGATGGTTTAGTATTAGAGGGCCTTTTTAGTGATGACCCATGACTTAGCCCAGAAGCACCTTACTGCATGATGACAGTGTGGTTTCTGTGCCCGCTGTTTGAGAAGAATTATTAGTCCTTTTGTCATTTCCAGAATTAAGTGGAATTGCTACATACTAAAGGTGCTAGAAGTTGCCAGTTGTGGGAGGAAATACAGGCTGTGAAGTCTGTAAGAATACATTTAAAGTTGAGGGTTGCCTTGGTCCAAGGCCCTCTTCATCACTGAATCTCATGTAAACCGGTGGGATAGGACCTATACAGGATTCAGATGGTGAATTGTGCGGGCCTGGTCGTCAGAACAAAGAGCAGCTGAACCCTGTGTCTATGAGCACGTGGTTATATTGGCCACCCAGTTAAAATAAGACACAGAATTTTGTTCTCCACTGTGTAGCTGGCTCTGACAGCCCTGGCATCCATGTAAGTGACAACAGAACTTGGTCCTAAGGTTGTACAGGGAATAAATGATCCCAGCTGAGCCTGAAATTTCTTGTGTGTCTTCTGAAGAGAAATAGTTTTCAGAGAAGTAACACTCTCTTTTTTCTTGTAAGATATTATTGTAGACTTACGCTGTTTTAAATGCAAAGGGCTTCTGGATTGTTTAGGAGTACAGCCGCATGGGAACTGAAGTCCTGCATCTCATGTGCTTTGCATGTGCTGTGAATTGGGTTATCCTGATGCTTTTAATTAGTACTGCTTCCAGCTGTTTTATAACAATGTAGGTAATAATTGTATTAACTGTTACATCAGCATAACATTATTTGTTATAATCATACCATGGTTCTTTGTTTGAAATGATGGTGACGTCTGACAATATCAGGTAAAACCAGCAATTAATGTCACCTACTAACAGGTTTCATGGTGTAGTCTGCTTGCTCTTCAGAATATGCCCTAGCCACCCCAACATTTTCTCACTTCAGCTTTGCAAGCACATATTTTTCATCTTTTTATATCCCACCTTCCAATATTTGTTTCGTTACATGAAACAGGGTTGTATCATGGGTGCAGGTGTGAGTGACCAAGAAGAGAGGAAGACTGGGCAAGGCAGAGCTCCTCGGCTCGGCTGTTGCTTCTGGGGTCCCCCTTGCAGGTTTCCCCCCCTGCCATCAGCTTTGCACAAGCAGCTCATACAAATCAATTGCACCTCGCATTAAAATTCTGGACCGCGTGGAGTCCTGCAAAACAGCGATGCGAGTCAGTGATCCAAATGACAGGCTCGGTAATTTACTTGCTCTCATTCCCCACTTAATTCTTTAGAAGAGCAACTGCTCTGTGTTCATTTAAGAATGCATGAATTCAACTTGGAAGTAGTATTGGGCAAACAAAAAGCAGCAGAGTTACTGCTCCATTTTCCCCTTCACTGATCAAGAGTATTGCAGGAAAAAAAAGGAAAAAAGTCATTTGCAAAGAGTTTTGTTTAGTGCTGTTTAGTCAGAAAGAAGAAATAAAGTAAGCACTAGCCATTAAATATTCTTTTAATCATTAAAGGAAATGTGCTGGGGATCTGAAAGTAATCACCTGTGCTGTTTTGTACTGGTCGTTTTTTACAAGCTGATGTACAATGAATTGAAATAAACTGGCATAATCAGAATTTTTAAAAGCCATCATCTTTCAGGAGCCACTTTCCTGTCACTAAAAGCTTTATGCTTTCCACTGGATCAGGCTTAATTAAGGTAATAATTGTTCTATTGCAGACTGGTAAGACCCCTGAGTGGATAGCTCTGTAATTTTCAGCAGGGCTTTCTTTGATCTCCATTTGTTTCTGTAAAGTCTTCGTACTGGCCAAGTTTACCCAGAGGAAGATTTCTACTGTTACAAATTGATGAATTAGAAATTGAAATTAGGAGTTGCGTGATACCTGGGTGTATTTTCTTTATTTCAGAGCCTCAAAACTCCTGGGGACAAATTTGGCTCTCAGCTGTACTAATGGGATTGCACTGCTGTGAGTTGAGAGCACAAGTTACCCCGAATCTCTATTGATGTGTAATTTCGAACCTAGGCACATCAGCAAAAACAAACCCAGCCAAGCCAATGGCTCTGAGCAGCCTGATTTTGCGAGGTTTATTTGCACCAATGCAGAGCTCACTAATTCTAGCTCACTGTGGCAGGCTGCCTGCAAAGTCCAAGGGAGGTAAATAAGTGCCAGTTTGCATTTCGTGACACACTGAAGTGAAGTTATCAGGCATGCATATCAAAGTACAGTCCTAAATGTGGCTCCTGTGGAAAAGGTGGGATTCTTTGTGGAAAAGCTATTCAGCATATAAAGCATTTAGGCCCAGGAATTACAAAGGAAAGCACAACTCCATATGAAAGGACTGGAAAATGCATTCTTGGAGAAGCAGTTTAATCCAAAGGGGAGGGAATGGCCTCAACTGGAAATACGACATCGGATTCCTGTTTCATGCTTACATCCTTTTCTGTGGCCCTTTATGCTATCAAGAGCCCTGGGCAATGCTCTCTCCTTCAGTGCAATGTGTTATCACATTTGACATGTGCCTGAGCTGGCCTAAAGCAGTGGACCTGAGCCAGAGACCTGAGCAGGTGTATCAGGATGGGTCCATACAGGTCCATCCTGTATCAGGATACAGTCCTGCATACATCTTGCTCCCTGGACTTGGTCCTGCTCATCCAAAGCTTGGTTATACCTCACTGTGCCGTCAGTGCTGTCTGACTGCAGAGCCCATGCTCCTTTTATGTAAATAGCCATCAGCCCCATCCTTTCCAGCCTTGTTTGACATGGAAGTATCTTGTGTGATCTCCAAGTTGTAAGGAAAACATCATCTCTTGAGCATTTCTACTTGACTTCAGTATCTTCTACCATCTAACAGCTGCTCTTGCAAAGTTGCCGGTCTGTGCTTTACTTCACTGAAAAAGGACTAACCTGTATTTCTGGAGCCAGTCCTTCAGCCTTCCACTGCTGCCTAACTCACATGCTTCCTTTGGTTTGATTGGTTTTCAGGAGCTGTTTAAGAGAGAAATGAGGGTTTTTTCATAGGCATTTTCTTCAATTTTTTTTCCCCTTGTTCTGTCACTAACTTGTTTTTTCTATTCCGTCTTTAATCTGCTGTCTTTATGGACTCAGCTTCAGAAAAGGGAGCGCTCTTGCAGGGCCTATGTCCAGGTATTTCTTGTGTTTTTAATACACGTGTCCAGTTGTTTGACTGAATGACTGTGAAGTGGGTCTTGTCTCTGTGAATAATCTGATTATTACCATCTTTGTGGCAGCAAGTTCTAAGGTTAAGGTTACAGGATAATAATTTCATTCTTCATCCCCCCCCCCCCCCCCCCCCAGCCTAGTTGCTCTCAGACAACAAAAATTTGGGGCAAAATCTCTGAACCAGAAAGTGGGAAAAAACGCAGAAGGAATCTGACAAGACTCATTCAGCCATTGGAATAAGCAGGACAGTATGGATGCATGCAAGCGAAGAATGCAAAACTCCTGCTCACGGAGGTGTCTCCAGACCAGCTGGGTTTCGCTTACGGCATGTCACTCATATAATTGCTGCCTGCATTTCCTTAGTTTTCTTTCTTCCCCTCTTACACTTGCAAATTTAGAAACAATTCGAAATGGCAACACTCAGCATGAGGGAGGAGGTAGGATCATAATGAAATGCAGAGTGTCCTCGCAGAGGCATGTAGGAAGGAGGAGAGTGCTGCAAACTAAATATAGTATTAGGAACATAACGTCCCATAAAGTTCACCCAGCTGTGGCCTGACTTTTCTAGGCTTACATTGTGTTTTATCTGAACAAAGTTAAGCCCCGTTGTTTTAGAAAGACCTGCTTGTAGGCTTATCAAGAGTGGGGCCTCAGGTTGTGTTATTTATCCTGTCACCTTGCCCTATAGCATTTGCTCCAGTGACTTTTATATAAACCTGTTTGTATACTGTGGGTAAGTTAATGCTGCTTTAAGAAATGTGAACAGTTTACCTTCTAATTTCTGTCTTGTTCTTATGAACATTTATGTTGTACTTATGGGTGGTTGATCATTATTTATATGTGTATCTATAACGTGCAGAGATGTAAAAATGAACCCCATGTTTCCGGAGGGGGCTGTCTATACCTGAATTTTCCTGCAAAATTCAACTTCCTACAGTTGGTATTGACTTTATTTTGTGAGCACATATTTCATTTAGTGTGTGGGATTAGATGGCTGAGATTTCTAGGACGTTAAAATAAAACAGTACCCCTCTGTGCTGGTAGGTTGTCTGTCTTCCCTTTGGATATGGCCATGAAAGTCACCTTTTCCCTTCCATATACATTAATGGATAAAGATGAGTTACAGAGTTACACAACCCTTGTCTGGAGTGACTTCTTCTAAGTTCCCAGAGAAAGTAACTAGCATTTGAAGGAAAGTTTACAGTGCAACACTCACTCCCAAGGTGCTGTCTTGTCTACTGGTACCACTGGAAACATGATGGGACTGGTTTGACCATGGACCACACAATCCTGTTGGGGACCTTGGGTGCTACCTGACCCATAGTTGTCCTTTCCACTAGTTGCATGGGCATACTATACAGAGTTGATGTATGCTCCTGGTCTTTTTGTCCTCTTTCAATCAGTAGTGAATAGTGAGTTTAATATACTCTGCAGAAAGCTTGGCATTGATAGAATAAAGCCTGAATATTCTGCACAAACTTCAGCTTACCATTAATTTCAAGGACTTCTTCCCTTTCACTTGGAAAGGCTCCTTCTGTGTTAAAACATTAATCATGTGCCTACCTCTTTAGTAGACAAAAACTGATGAAAGCTTATTGCCTGAGCTGTTTAGTATAAATATGGACAAAGCTGGTAAATATATTGAAGAGGACAGTCCTGTAATGGAGGGCTTGAAGAATGAATTAGGTGACCTAATTGAACCTTTCCAGCTCTGCTTTGTATTATATGGAAGTAAAGTAATGTATCTGGACATATTTTCATACAGTATGTTTCCATTTGGAAAATCATGTAGCTGAAGTCATAAAAAAATCTTGTGAGGGAGAGTTTGTCTATAATAGCAATTAAATGTGACTGCAAATATTCCTGTTACAGGCCACTTATCCTTTAGCAAGCAGTGAAGTGTCTGGGTTGGCTAAGGCAATTTAGCAGAGATTTTTCAACAAATCTTAAAAGCTGAAATCCTGGACTTTGTGAAGTCAATGGGAGATGGGAAGTCACTGGGAAATATGCCACTGATGGCAGAGAAATAGAGTTTTCAACCTTGCTGACATGATCTCCTTGTGCTGATCCCATTATTGTGAAAGGCATCCATGGCTGAATTCGGCTCACAGGGCTGGAAGTGTACCTTCAGTCCTGTGCTCCCTAGTCAAGGGAAAGTGTGGTACAAAGTTTATGTGAGAGTCCAGCAATTGTAAGTATCAAAAGTGCAATTGAGAAAAGGTGGATTTTGGGGAGGAGGAGGGTGACTTGAGAAGATAATAATTGCTAAAATCAGTCTTACTGTTTTCTTTGGGCTGACAAATTTAAGTAGTCATGACAGAGTCCCTGTAGCGATTGGGGTGTAACATCCTCTTGAGCCCCAAATAAATGAATATAAATAAATAGGTAAAATGAGACTGGGAATGCTGTACCAGATTATCATCTCATCTCTCTGGGTAACTTTGTAATTAAAACAAATATTGATTTAATTTGTGCAGTGTCACAATATTTGTTGAGTTAAAAGCTCCAAGATTTTATTTACTGGAGATAGAAGTTACAAATACTTCTCCTTTAGTTGCAAGTGTGGTAAATGATCTTTCTTGTCTCAAAAACCCAACAAGAACCAACCCAACAGGTGCTGTGATAAATACATATTAATATAATGACCGGACAATTGCTGGGAGATTTTTCAGTCACGGTGATATTTAAGAAACTGCCGCATTGGCTTTAGTTCGTGATAATACTAAGAATCATCTTCTGTTAAGCTGACCAAGGTGGATATTCAGGATGGACAGAGTGAGTGGCATCGGAAAGGTGCTCCTTTCCAAGGCTAAGGAGAGCTTGGACCCGATGCATGGCTTTTTTGAGAGCAGAGATCTACATCTCTTATGCCCATCTTTCTGCAGCGCACTGTTCTCGCACTCTATTTTAGGAAAGGGATGGAAAAGTCATCGTGTGGGAGAATGAGTCACAATGGGTGATGCATTTGATTAGCATAGCTTCGTTTGGTGACTGGTGTGTGATGTAAGCCAGTATGAATTTTCTGTAATTTTTTCAGAATTGGTATTTGTTCATTTTCCAAAGGCGTTTCTCCTTAAACTAGAGTTGTAGAAAACATGAAACGTTTGTCTTTTGGGGGCTGTGAAACAGGGTTTGGTGTCACAGATTTCTTCCATGCCCTTCAGCAAGTCGCATGTGCTTACTGTTTCTTAGCTCCCCAACTTAAAATGCCATGGGTACAATTCTCCTGGCCTCTGGGAATGGAGGTAGGGTAGTAAAGAAAAAAAAAGGCTAAGTACTCAGATACTGCAATAAGTGAGGCCATATTAACATGGAAAACTTAAACATGGGGAAAAAAATTAGAGAATTCTGCTGTAAGATTTAGTAGCTGGAAACACAAGCTTTAATAAAGGTTCATGCCATGTCCAGACGTGTAGAGTCTTTTTATCACATACGTGAACCTGATTGCAGAATCTGAGCTCAACTCCTTGCTTCACTTGAATTTGTGGGCTGGAGTTCTGGGGCATCATGAGGCCAATGACTTTCCCTGTGGTGCCAGCCAGTGGCCTCTTCCCATGTGAAATTGCATGCTGCATTTGGGATGCAGATCTTGGAAGACAAAAACTTCACAGGGTTCCCATTCTTTTTTTTTATTTTTTAAAGCCAGTTTCGATGGCTTCAAAGCTGGAGGCTGGTCAATACAATAGACAGCCTGGGTGGCAGCTTTGTGGGAAGGGTGGAAGGAGGCAGCAGAGCATTTCTTTTGCAGCATTTTCCTGGTCTAATGGTGTTTGCTGCTCTGGTCCCTGCCATCCTCCAGGCTGTCTAGCAAATCATCTTGCCCTGTTTTGTAATTCTGGGCTTGTCTGTACAGCAAATGGTGAAAGTTATAGAGGTGCCACCCATTCCGTGAAGATCGCAAGAGCTTCTGGATGCAGGTGTCATTGGAGCCACGGAAGAAGCCGGTGCTGAGCTGCTGGCAGGTTGCGGGTAGCAGACAGTGGTGGGTGGTTGCAGTCAGAGTTGTCCTTCTGGTTCTCCTGGAAGTTTTCTGAACACTTCACACTTGTAACATGGGCTGTTTGAATTGCTGTACTAAGCAAAAAACTGAAAGGCATTAAGTTTAGAGCTGAGTAGAAGATACTTTTTTTTCTTTGCTAACCTAGTAGCTCTCAGCAGATAGAAGGTGCATCTGGGACTTAGCCAGTACTACTTAAAGTGGATTAATTTGGTTTGTCCCACTTCTCTCTTGCTTGCATGGCTGGTCCCAACTTCCGTGAAGACTAAACGAAAGAAACTTGTAGCTCTGAGAGGGAGCATAAATTGAATTATGCTGCGTTTACTTGTGTTCTTGTTGTGCCTGTGACAAGAAAGACTCTAACCTCCATTTATATAGAAAGGGGCAAATTAATGAGGTTTTTCAAGTTCCTTGTTTGGTCACTTAATTGGCTGTATGACAAAGAGCTCTGCAGTGCGTGTCAAACAACTTTCAGAGTCCTCTAATGATTTGTGCATTGCTCGACTCCTGATGCTATTCTGCGCGGCCTGTCAGGCGAGGTATCGTTGTTAAAGTGGCTGGAATAAATTGGCTAGCAGTGTGCATACAATGTCGTATATTAACTATAGCTACAGGGAGTACTTTTAGCAGCTTTTTCAAGAGATCGAGATGTTTGCCCGTCAGCATCAAAGTCCCCCAAACTTTCATTTAGTATAATTAAAAGGACATCTGAAAGAAGTGTGACTCACAGCAGGGTTCTGCAGTTTGGTAGCCCTTTGTTAAAACTCTGTGAACTTAATATACTTCACAGCTTGAGAAACCTGCACTTGATTTGTGTCAGCAAGAGCGAAACTAGAAATCCCCACCCTGCATGTCCCTGCCATGGTGAGCCTGTTGTTAGGGGAGAGGAGGATCAAAGCAGCAGCCCTGGGTTTGTCACTGGACTCTGAAATTCTTCGCATAAATATTAAAAAGGAAGGTGACTGCTTATTCCTCTAGCTACAACTGAGCTACACCTATGGTTCTGTGCCCACATGTAACATAGCAAAACTGAGAAAAAAATCTAGCATTTTCTGGGTTGCTATATGCTTACTCTTTGCTTTAGGCTGAGTCAGTCCTGGAATCTAGTGGCACTGCTAAAGAGTCTCAGTATAAATTGCCGTAGAGGTCAGTGGGAAATGTCCCTTTGAATTGGACCGTTGGAGAAAAGGATGAGTCTCGTGGAGTCCCTACGAGTTCCCTTGAAGGCTATGGATATTCTGTCAAAGAGGCATTTCTTGTTTGCAAGCCATTTTCCTGTCTTGCTACAGCTTTGCTCAGTTCCCCAGTGTAATTACTCCAGTGGTTGCTTGTATAGTCTCAAATCCCGAACAGTAAGGCAGCAAATACAGATGATTCATAAATGCAGTTCTCAGCTTATTCTGCAGGGAAGATCTCATTAGATGAAATAGATCATGTGTTATTTCCTTCTTCCCAATCAATTCCTTTTATTTCAGTCCTACAGATGCCTTCTGACCTTAAAATATTCTTCCTCATATACGAAGCAAACCAAAACCATAACCTGTAATTTGTAACCTTGTTCTGTTTCTCACATCTCCTGGTTTTTTTGTGTGCTTCCATTAGGACATTATTGGTAGTTCAAGGCCAAGATTGCAAACCTTGCATGCCTAGTGCAAGACCATTAATTCCATAGTTAAGCATTTTGTAGATGGCCTAATTTTAATAAAGGTCAGTGCCTTTCTTGTCACTACAGTGAGTTCTCAGCGCTGCTGAAATTCAGGCCATTTCTGAGTCAGTACAGTTCCTGTAGCCACAGCATAAGCAGTTGCTGTAGAGTTGAAGAGAGAAGGTTGCATGCTCTTTCTTGAGAGCCTTTGCTCTCAATCTGTAGACCAATTTTAGAAATTCCTCTGCAGGGTCTGGGGAAGATCTCTTGCCTTTACCATAAGTAGTAGATTTTGGCTCCGTTCACCAAAATTGATACCATCAGTTGCCAATCACCGTTCTGGTACTAGATGTAGGCTAGTGCTTCTGGCTTAGTTTTGAAGGCAGAAGTGGAGATTAGCAGTAGATATTCTAATGATTTATTTATTTATTTATTTTTAAGCACTCATTGTGGTTCAGCTAGTTTCAGTCTAAATGTGTTTGTCCATTTCATTGAATATTATAATTGGTTTCTGATGACCTTATTGCCTCGTAAAAAGCCTTAGACAGCGGCTGGGCTTCCCTGTAAGAAATTGTCTCCAGTGTGTTTACTTATGCTTTGACCAGAGACAAATTTTAATTTGGAATTAAAAGAATAAATTACAAGGCAAAAAACCATGCAAGGGTAAAGAGCCTTGTCAGACAGATGTGAAGGCACTTCTCAGCTAAGAAGTAGGATTTAGTGCCATCATTTAGCCAAAATGACATTTTCCATGTTTAGGAAGCTAAAGAAATGACATGTGCATCTATTTTTGACCTGAAGTCCCACGGAGTGGATGACTGTTCCAGTTTGATTGGTGACCCCTGTGTAGTGGTATCAGGGTGCTGTCCACTTGCCACTCTAAAAAGACACATCATTTCCTGAGCTGATCCTTTTCAATGCAATAACCTTGCCAGAAGCAGCTCCTTGCATGCCCAGATCCATGCTTTCATGCTGCTCCTCTTCTCCAAAGGGCCCATTCTGGCTGCACCAGTTACATTCAGAGTTAATGGGATTTCTCTTGTACTGGTGCTTTTTCTGGCCAGAGGCAAGAATCGCACAACTTCCAGCAGAACTTGCCATCAATGACATTGATTGTGCCTTTAACTCAGTTAGTTTGGAGGCTTGCAAATACTGATAGCTTAAGAAAAGGTTTTGTTTTAGCACTGGGTGTTTCATATGAACATAGAAGCAAAACCAGCTGTTCTTGAGCAAGGAAGCAGGTAAGCTTTTGTAAAGTACCACCACTTTCCAGTAGAAAAAAGCCAAAAAGAGCATAACATTGTGACCATTGAACCATATCCACATTTCAGTGCACCTGTTCTCTAACAGGTTTTCATTTTCAGTGTGCACTGTGGACTTGAAAGGGTTTTCGTGCTTTTTTTCTCTGCTGATTTGCTGTAAAACCTCAAGCTGCTATTAAAAAGTGGGCTGGTAATGTTTCTGCATGCTTCGAATAAAGATGATGATGCACTTGTTTTGGAGCAGTACCTGGAAACCTCAGGCAGGACCAGAACCTCAGACCATAAGCACAGCCTGAGGCTGTGTCTGTGTGATTGCACTGTACAGTCTTAGCGCTGCTGTTCTCAGAAAGGGTGAGCAAACCCTTTTTGATGAGGCTGTGCCAGCAAACGCCCTTGGTACAGGGATAGCTGTACAAGCACTGCTTGTTTCATGCACCAGCCGTGATTTTAGTCTACTGATGCAAAGCGCTGTCTTGTTGCTGTAGCTCCTTCTATCCTAATTTTTGAAAGTGCATTGTGTGAAATATTCCTGTGAGATCAAGGAAGGCAAGTGTTAGCAGTATGAGACAGGGCTTTAAAAGTTATAAAATGCAGATATTTTAATTAGAGACGTCATTGCAAAAGTGGTGCTTTAATGCCCTGTACCACTGTCCTCATTCTCCCAAAGCTGCTATAGGAAGTAAGACCTTGATGTAGGTTCCATGAAAAATAATGTATACAGTGTGTTCAGTCTCCTTTTAAGGAGGTACTCCTTTGTAAGGAAGGACAAACTGCATATTTGAAAATTACTCAGCAGAAGGATTCAACCAAAATTCCCTGTAGGGCCTGCAGGTATTCACTTGCCATGAAGCAGTATTTTCTCCAGTCATAAGTTTGTTCGGGTTTTTGTTCTTCCATCAGCTGCTTGGCGAGTGGCCAAAATGAACAATAAAGGTTTAGAGAGGTCCTAAATCTAGGAAAAATACTGGTTTTTTTAAGGTTAGGGTTGCTGTGCTTAAGCACCATAGCACAATGCAGTCTGGTCCCAGATTTGGCAATGAGATGAGTACATCTAACATCTCTTAGCAGTATTCCAATTAGAGACAGATTTTACATTACAGAATCTGCTTTTGTCAAAGAGCAGTGCCTTGGATGCTAGTATGGTGAGAGATAAATAAATGGAAGTGGTATCACTGGATATATACTCCCCTCCTAGGTTTAAGCTCTGTGTCACATAGCCAGATATTCTCACCAGACATTTCTAGAGGGGGAGAAGATAAAAATAAATGAACAAGCAAAATTCAGTTTTACAGAATGAAGCAGCTGTCACAAAGGAAATCAATGGAATATGTACGATTGGCCTTTTAGTAATGTATAATTACTATAAGACTCCTAATTAGTTGCCTTTTGACAACACATCTTTTAATACCAATTTGTAAGTGTCTGAGAAGGAAGGTTTACGTTTTGTTTCTGTTTTGTAACCTCAGGACAAAATAAAGAAACTGTGAGCATATGCCCTTATTTGGGAAAAAAAACCTCCCTCTGCAATTTATTAACATTTATTTACATTGAATGTACACTCTGTGGTGCTATGTAACCGCATAATGAAAGGGATTACCATCATGGGATTTGTCTTCTATGCTTGGCATGTTCTTGCTCTTCTCTCGATGTCGAATTGTAGCCAATGCTGGAGACATAAAAGGTCCACTGAGTCTAATATTCTCTGACCCAGGATGGTTGCTCTTTACGGGCTTGTATTTAGGGGGTTTGGCTTTGCATGTAGAGGTACCCTGACATCACAGGCAGCATACAGCTACACCTACATGTCTCAGGATAGAAAAGCAGTTGGAAAGTCTTCCTTCTTGGCTTCCTTCTGCCATGCCATTCTTCCCTCGTTTGATCTTAGGCTACAAAGAAGCAAGCTATGCCTTGTGAAAGCTTTCCCTTGATGTCAGGTGAGTTACTTTTGTCCTTCTCCCTGGGCTTGTACTGTCTATTCATTAAGCCCCAGCAACCATGGCATTGGTTTGGTGCCATGCTGTGGGTGATGTTGAGGTATGTTTGGGCTCCAAGCCCTACATTTTTATTTTGCATGAGTCTCACAAGGGTGCTTTGGAAATTGTTCACTCAGTTGAGCTGCATTTAGAAGAGGGATCAGACAGGGGAAGAGAAGAAAACCATGGCAGAGGAAGTCCTTTGGCTTGGGAAGCAAGGACAGGGTCTTCAGTGAGGTAGACATGAAGCATCCTTTTAATAGGTGTTGGGTTCTTCAGGGACAGGATTAATCTCATGTGACTTTGGGCACCTAAATGGGGATAATACTTGCTGTAGTTCCTTCTCCTTTCAGTGGAAAGAGAAAATAGAGAGACTCTGGGCTCCCAACTTGGCTGCATGTTAAATTCTTGAAAGTAAGGTGGGATGAAACTAGGTCAGAACTTTCCTAGCTCCCTCTGAAAGTCCCCACCTTTATCAGGATCAGCAGGGATCTCAAGTAAAACCTATCAAGCTATCAGCTCTCAAGCACACCTATCTCATGCCTTCTTCATTTCAAAGGTCCTCCATCAGGGCTAACCCTCCTTCTGCTGGTCACCGAGAGGCTTTCCTGTGAGCCTGGCACTGCTGCTTCTATGCTGGAGCTTCATCAGACCACAAAGTCATTGGAGTAGGTGCCAAAGCCACCTAAACCATGATGGCTCGGCTTAAGTGCAAAGACACAAGCCAATCCTTGTCCTGTGCACCTGCCCTCCCACACTTCCCGCTCCCCTGCCCAACCTTTCCCAGTTGGCATCTCTTTCTCAAGAGACACTGTTGCTTTAACAGCTGTTTTGTTTCGTTTAAACACCTACCTCAGCTCCTGTCCAAAATGCAAACATTTCATTAGCACCTCATCTCCTTGGCTTCAGCCTGCAGCACTCAGCTATAATGAAGTGCTGCACTCAGAAATATAACGTGGGGAACACTTGATTAATGCACTGAGACAGGTGAGGGGAGTGACCCGCTGGGAAAAGCTATGGACTAAATTCATCTCAGATGTAATGCCAGTGAAGACAGTCTACCAGCTTTGTTCAGACACATGCTAAGGACCTGACCCAAAGTCCTTGGAAATCTTTCTGGATCTTTTGCATCGGACCCCAGATCCAAAGTGATGTGAAGTAGCTGGTTTCAGGTTAGTCACTTCAAGAGGATGGATGCTTACCAGCGCCCCATCCATTGGGTGGGGAGTACACATTGTGCGGGAAGCAGCACATTAAGCCTTATTGGTGTTCTCTCTCAAACTTTGCATGCACACATGCACACACATTGAAAAAAAAATGCATTAGATGATAGAATAACTTTTCTGGAGAAAAATCTTTGCAGCAGATGTTTCACCGTAACACAAATATTTCAGCATCTGTTTCATGTTTTGACAAATAGGCATTACCTTTCTATCCAGAGCCAGGAGCTGGATCTTCTGCAAAGACTCTTTCCACTGTTCAGATATTGATAAAAGTATCCAGGATGTTGTTTTAGCAGAGATTTAAAGATGCTATTAGTAGCTGAGCTAAATGGAAGTAAGGCAAATTGTAGTCTGCATGATAACATTGAAAGGGGAGAAAAATACTCATTTTCTGCTTTCCGTACATAAAAGATCTTCACATAAAAACACCATGTTGTGTAGTACCTGCACAGCAAAATAGTCAAGCTTTTCGGTCACTGGAAAAGAATACTACCTCCTTTTTGCCTGTAAAGAGATAAGCTACCAAAGTAAACTACAGGATTTTATTAAGAGCTACAGAGATCAGGCTTCCAGATTTTAAAACACTGAAAAAAAACCCCACTTAAATGCTATGGATTTTAATATTTCTTCTTGACTATTAAAGTCAACCAGCTTTTCGTGTGTGTCGTGGTTTAAGCCCAGCTGGCAACAAAGCACCACGAAGCTGCTCACTCACTCCTCCCCCCAGGTGGGATGGGGAGGAGAAAATATAAAGAAAAGCTCGTGGGTTGAGACAAGGATGGGGAGGGATCCCTCACCACTTATGGTCACGGGCAAAAGACAAGCTCAACCTGGGGGAAAAGTCAAAATCAATTTAATTTACTACCAATCAAATTAAAACAGGAAAATGGGAAGTAAAACCAAATCTTAAAACACCTTCCTCCACCCCTCCCTCCTTCCTGGGCTCAACTCCAGTCCCGATTTTCTCCACCTCCTCGCCCCAGCAGCACAGGGGGATGGGGAATGGGGGTTGGGGTCAGTCCATCACACCTTGTCTCTGCTGCTCCTTCTTCCACAGGGGGAGGACTCCTCACTCTTCCCCTGCTCCACCGTGGGGTCCCTCCCATGGGAGACAGTTCTCCACCAACTTCTCCAGCATGGGTCCTTCCCACAGGCTGCAGTCCTTCATGGACTGCTCCAGCGTGGGTCCTTTCCGTGGGCTGCAGTCCTTCAGGCACAGGCTGCTCCAGCGCAGGCTTTCCCATGGAGTCACGGCCATCTTTGGGGCATCCCCCTGCTCCGGCGTGGGCTCCTCCCCGGGCTGCAGGTGGGCATCTGCTCCCCCGCTCCCCTCCATGGGCTGGGGGGACACAGCCTGCTGTCTCACCAGGGGCTGCAGGGGCATCCCCTCCTCCGGCGCACCTCCTCCCCTCCTTCTGCACTGACCTCAGGGTCTGCAGAGGGGTTCCTCTCACATTCCAATCTCCTCCCCCACTGCAGGTTTCCCTTCTTAAATCTGTTCTCCCAGAGGTGCTACCACTGTCGCTGATGGGCTCAGCCTTGGCCAGAGGTGGGACTGACTTGGAGCTGGGGAAGCCTCTAGCGGCTTCTCACAGGAAAATTTGCACCTGCTACCAAAACCCTGCCACACAAACCCAAAACAGTGTGCACATATTAAATGTGTTAAGACGATTTTTAGACTATTTAGGAAAATCAGTTTAATAATCAGTTTAAAAATTGATTTATGGTTAATAAGTTCCTCTTAACAGCAAATGAGGAAGGGATTCCAGTCCCGGATTGTAAAGGCTTGACAGCAAAAAGATTTTTGCAGTAGCAATAAAGGACAAGATTTTCAGCCATTTCGGTTTGCTTCAGTGGTTGAAGCACAGGTTACTCCATGCTTTCAGAAACCAAGCTGTGAGTCTCAGGAGAAGTGTTGTCTATTAACCAAGGGACCAGGGCACTAGCTGCCAGGGAGGGGAAGATCTGTTTAAGGTACAGCAGAGGTTTGGCACAAGAACAAATGAGTTAATTGATCATGAATAAATAGAGGTTGGAGAGTAGGAGCTTTGTACTGTCAGAGGAGCCTGATTTTGGCTCAGTCTTCCAATAAGAACCATGGTGGTATGAGAAACCTTCCAACCTCAAGGACATTTAGGATGAAGATGCACATGGTGATGTCTCAGTGAAATGTCTTTGCTGGGATTTAAACACCAGCAGTGGCAGGTCTAGCTGTCTTTGCTTCTCCTTGAACCTTGCTGTAATTGAAATTTTTTTGAAGGTCACCTGGATATAGCAATAAAGTCAAATTCTGATTTGATGTGATTAATATTCTCCCACTGCACATTTGTATCTGACCATGACTGGTGAGTGAGTCAGGATGCCCTGCACTCTCTGTGCCACGTGTTGCTCTTGTAACACTCCTCCTGAGGGCTCTGGTGGAGAATGGGCCGTGCCATATCTTCTTTTCACACATCATGTTGTACAGGCGGGTTTAGAAACAGTCAGGAGTAAATACTGAAGAATTTCCATGAAAGTGAGCCCATGGGGCGTCCTTTAGGCTTGTAACATGTTGAAATCCCATGACACTGTCCTTGCCTTGCAGAACAGAGGTGTGGGTTTGATGCCTATGCATTCAGCGTACAGAAAATTATTAAGAACGGCAAGTTCATCTCAAAGGGAAGGTTGGTTTCTGCAGTCAGCATTAGCTGGCAGTGGAGGTGTTTCTTTGTGGGGCAGGCCTGCCTGGTGGCTAGACACTAACCAGCAGAAGAAAGCACAATCAAAGTACCTTTTTTTTTTTTTCTTTTCCTCTGCACAATCAGTTCTACCAACTGGTACAGCTGGTCTCATTAAAAAATGTTAGCTGGAAGGTAGTTGAGTCAGCTCTGGTTAGTAACTAAGCGGGGGTTTTAGGTTGAGCAAAACCTTCAGGTTGGGTAGGCCCTACTGCTGTAATTTTGCAATCATGAGGCCAGCACGGTTTTGTGTGATCCTGGATGCGCATCCAGATTAACCTGTGGGAAGTTCTCCATGGGAGAGCTCTTTGTGCATGGCAGCCCAGGGCAGAAGGTGCACTGCAGGAGGGACTGAAGTTGTTACCATGGGGCTGACTCCTTCCCGAATGGAGTGATTTGAAATGTAGTGTCTTAACTAAATCTCTATGGGCACCTGCTGCTTCTCCGGATGAAGTGGCATAACTCAACTATCTCTGTGTCTTCATGACTGCCTGCCGGAGGTTATGTGGTGGAAAATGCTCTAAGGAGCATAGCCCTTGCAGGTACTAAATACCTTCCTTGGGCGCCCCAGCCCTACTCTTGAATTCTGGTGCTGCAGGTAGCAGCAACCTGCTTCAGAGATGGGTTTTGAAATCTGTTTTCCTGCATGTTTCCTTAGCAATTTCCTCATCTCCCCTCTTTCCAATGCCCCCCCCCCCCAATTCCTTCTTACTCCAAGCCCCAAGCTGCTGATCACAGAAGCAGAAAAGTGCTATTCCCAGCCTGCATTTAGAATAAAATCAACATTTCTTCCCTCTCCCATCTGATGGGGTAAACGATGCCTAGCTCCATTGCAGGCTGCCCCAAGGGGTGGGGAAATGAGATGCTGTCCTCCCCCTGTAAACTGATGTGTGTGGAGGATGGGACTGAGCACGTCAGAGGTCTTTCTCACTCGATCCCTCTCCCTTGCAGGCCATGGTGGAGACGGTGAACAACCTTCTGCAGCCACAGGCTCTGAATGCATGGAGGGACCTGAATGCAAGCGAACAGCAGCGCGCAGCCACCAAGTTACTCGACACCGTGGAGGACAGTGCCTTCGTGCTGGCTGATAACCTGCTGAAGACAGACATCGTCCGGGAAAACACTGACAACATCCGTAAGGGACAGATCCCATAAATACCGAGAGCAGCCGGAGCTGGGAAACCTGGCTTCACTCTTGGCCCCTAGATTAACTGGAGAGCATATGTCTTGGCCCTTTGTCTGAAGGACTTAAAAGTCTTCCCAAAAGAGCCTAAAGGAATAAGGCAGCTCTCTACCCTTGAAATCCCATGGAAAATGAGCACCTAACCTGCCTTTATTACTTCTGGCTTTGAGGGCAAAATCTGCGCTAGAGCAATGAGAGCACCGCTTCACAGGGAGATTGTTCATCGTAATGCAATTGTGTTTCATTTCATACAAATTTGTGTCTTTATTTGGCTGATTGTTGATTTTAATTAAAAAACAAGCATGATGGAAAGCACCAGCACTCCCACTGTGCATATGTAAAATGAGAACAACTGTTCTTTCTATTTCTATGAATACAGATCCCGAGCACTGATAACATTTAAAGAAAGTACCAATTGCCAGTGGCAAAGAACTAGCATTTTCAGATTTTCATTTTAACCATTGTCCTTAATATCCTGAGGTTCTTGTTTACAAGAACTGGTTGTCTTTTGTTTTCCACAGAGAGTAGAATTTATTTGCCTTTTTTTTTTTTAATTAAATTTAAAACTTCTTCAGGGCAAAGATTTAAAAAGAAATAGGAGCCCAAACAGAGTATAGCATGAAACATTGTAAGTTGATTTCTCTGCTCTCAGATGGTCTGGAACACCATTTTGTAGCTTTGAAGTATCGTGTCGAAGATTATTTCAGTAGAGATTTTTCTTAGTGTCAGTCTCTCTTGCAAACAGAGCTGGAAGTTGCGAGACTAAGCACAGATGGGAATCTGGAAGATCTGAAGTTTCCCCAGAACATGGGCCATGGGAGTGCCATTCAGCTGTCAGCAAATACCCTGAAACAAAATGGTCGAAACGGTAGGTCCAACACCTCTGGCCATGCCGGCCTCATGAATCAGTCATGCATTAGGCATTGTTTTGTGTTTAACCAGTTGTAAGTATAGTGTTAATTGCTATGTTAATATTTAAATTAACAGTAGCATCAGTTGCTCATGCCCTTGACTGCAAGCTAAGTTGGCTGACTGGGAATGTATTATATTGCTAAATGATTCACAGCCTTCAAAAGTATTACGTGCTGGTAAAAATGCATCGGATCCTTAAATGATGCAGCCGTTGGGGCACAGTGCTCTGTCCGGAGAAGTGCTTTTAACTGCTGTTGTCTGCAGTAGGAGGCTTCAGATGGGATAAGAGGCTTGTTTGAGTAAACTGCTTCACAGTGGGGCACTATACAAATATCTGAAAAGAGAGAGGGAAGAAACAATAGTAGCAAATATTAATAATAAGCCAACATGGCAGAAAAGGTTGATTAACTGTTATGAGTCTAAATCTTCAGTGCCTTTCTCTCTGAAGCTTATGAACCTTCTGATATAGCATGAATTAAAGATGGTGTTACAGAATGTTCTGTATGCTGCCAAGCCCTTTATTTCCAGACCAAGAATTTGAGCAGACATGTTTGTTGATCTCTACAGCCCCGCTATAGACCAACTTCAAACTCCCAGGCTTTCTACTAATGAGCCTAAAATGCTCCTATTTCTAGGTTCCTTTAAAATTTAACCTGTGTGCAGGGGGAAAGCACTCTAGTACAGGCTTTGATCACTGCAGGCAAAACATGGAGTGATAGGGCAGTATTACAGCCAGACCAGATGAGTTAAAACTGCCAAAAATTTCTGACAACTGTTGAGAGAAAAGTTTGATCTGGTGGTTGAGAAAGAAAGTTTTGCTATTGGGAAAAATGGGGTTTGGTACCTTTGCATGTAGGATTTGAAGAGACATATTTCTTTTAGAGACAGTGTAAAACCCAAGATGCTTAGCAAAACTCCAGTGGGGCAGGAGTTTCACTCCACTAGTGGGCTTTGGAGATTTGTAAGGAAAGAGAAACTGTGTTGGCAGCAAGGAATTGGAAGTCTGTATTTGTAAGCATGGTATCACTGGAGTTCTGGTCAAATCAGGAGAGCCCCATCAATTTGCACCAGCTTGGCACCTGCCTGGATGTTGCCAAAGAGCTAGAAATAAAATTATTGTCGAAGGATTTAGGTTGGGAGGGACCTTTGGAGTCATCAGTGCTTCACCTTCCTCAGAAGCTGGGGTGATTCCTATAGAAACAAAAAAATACCTCCCCCCAACTAATACATATAAAGGCAAACTAATCCTATTCGATTCTTATTTATAGCCTTTGGAATAATGTGCAAAACAGAAGGCAAACTGGATGATTTCGGTTAAAAACACTTGGCTGGTAGCCTGGGTTTTCTGCAGGCTCCCTAATGGTGTTTTCTTGAGGAAGAAGGAATATTTGATTGGCAAATTCAGAAAAGAAATATATTTTTAAATGAAATTTCTGCAATTTTGTTTTACCCTTCATGTGAGATTGGAATTGTGTCGGAAAGTTTGGGATTCCTTCTCCCAGATTTGTCCCCACACTTTTCTGAGGTAATCTTAATTTATTAATGGACCAGATTATAGTTTTATACTGCATCTGTGCAACAGGCCAGAACGAAACATGTTTCCCAAGCATAGCCTGCAGAATAAAGTGTTATGTCAGGTGGGAAATGGGCCACCTGGCCTCTTTTCTCTGGAGCTGGTTACACCCACTGACACCAAAAATAAGCCCACCTTCTCTGTCTGTCTTCCGCCAATCTGTTTGCTTATAAAAGTTTGTTCTGAGAGAGGCAGTTCTGCCCTTCTTATCCACGGGCGGCTTGTTGCATCTTGTGGTGCTCATCGGGATTGGCAGGAGGCGGTGAGTTTTCATATGCTGCATCTCGGTTCTTTCACATTTTCTCAGAGAAGTTTTAAAGTTGGTTCTGGTAAGAGATTTGTCATTTTAAAAAAAACCCAACAAACAGTGCACTGACCTTTATATCTAACCTCTTACTGCTCTTCTAGGTGAAATCAGGGTGGCTTTTGTGCTGTACAACAACCTGGGCACCTATCTCTCCACGGAGAATGCCAGCATGAAGTTGGGAACAGAAGCAATGTCGACTAATCACTCCGTCATTGTCAACTCTCCTGTCATCACAGCAGCAATAAACAAAGAGTTCAGCAATAAGGTTTACCTAGCTGATCCTGTGGTGTTTACTGTCAAGCACATCAAGGTGAGTGAGTTCAAAAAGCACTTCTTTATTTTTTCAATTTCTAAAACAAAGTGATGCAAAAGTTGGCCGATGTGAAGCCCCCAGCAGTCCTTGATTAGATTTTGAATTATACATTTTTCCTTTGCACTTTGTGTTATTTATGGAGAATGTCTCTTTTACATTGCATTAATAAAAGTAAAGAGAGTCTCCTTTGAGCTGATGCCCATTGCTCAGTTGCTGACACATGTCATTCTGTAATTAAAAACTACCAATATATTAGAACAGACCATAATATTATTTTATCATGGTGGCAGGGGCTATTAGAGGAAAGTGGAATTACAGTGAAAGAGGACAGCTAGTCCTCCTGTTAGCTAAGCACAGTTATTGCAAAAGTTGATTGCTTAAAGCAATTAATTTCTCTGCTCTGCAATGCAAATGAAGCAATCTGGTTTTGAAGAGCTGGATTTAGTCTATGGGTGAAATTAATCAAGAACAAAGAACTAAGTTTGCATTAGCAAAGAGAGCAGCAACAGTCTAACTTTCTCTGGTATTGGCAAGTAATACTTGACATATAAACCACTGCTGATTGTTTATCCAAAATTAAAGGGTGAGAGTTACAAAGTGCCTCTGAAAAAAAAAAAATACTGCATTTAGAAATCTCTGAAACCCTATCATTTTTATTGCATTTATTCATTTCTTCCCTGCAGCAGTCAGAAGAAAATTTCAATCCAAACTGTTCGTTCTGGAGCTATACAAAGCGTACAATGACAGGATATTGGTCCACCCAGGGATGTCGCCTCCTGACAACTAACAAGACGCACACCACATGCTCCTGCAATCACCTAACCAATTTTGCAGTCCTGATGGCACACGTGGAAGTTAAGGTAGGCATTGCAGATTTACAGGCTACCAATGCACTGGGCAGGAAAAGTGGCCAATCTAACAACATTTTGTTACTGCAAATGGAGCTGAGCAGCAAAATTGCTGTGTGACAGTAACTCTAACGGTAGAAGCCATCTGGTGTAAATCTTCCTTCTGTTATATGGTGAAACAGGAGATAGTCACACAATGCAAAGCCTGTCTTGAGCTCCTGGCATGGGCAGCTCTGAGCTGAGGATGATGAGTGAGCCAAATTAGCTGTTGCCACATCCTTTGCTTACTGGTGCAGAACAACTCCTGGCTGGGTCCTTGATCGTGGGGTCCTCACTGTGCCACCAGGGAGTAGCGAGCACCCTGGGTGGTGGGACAGAAGCATGCAGAGCCTACCTCGTGGGGTGCACGTTATATGTCCTGCTTGCAGCAGCTGCGGATACACTGCCACACATATTTGTGTGAGGTGCATGTGTGGAGCCAAAAGTATTTTCCAGCTTCCAGCTAGGGGAAAAAGATACATTCTCTGCATCTCACTATGTAACAGCGAGCTACACATAAAAGGGAAGCTCTTTATACCATCCTGCATAGACTGTACACCTACCCGAGGCCAGTACATGACCAGCTGGTTCCCTTGCCTGCATTTAGGTCCATGGTGTAATTCTGGCTTCCCACATAACTATCACCACTGGAGAATGGTTGAGATAGTCCTCCATTTCCTGAGCTGTCTTGGCTGTCTTTGGTTGAGAACACTCAGCTGCTGTAGAAAGAAGAGAAGGCCCTGGTGCCAAAAAGATTTTGGCCTAGTGATTTTCTGTGTTGCGGTGTCTCCGTTTCATGTGCCTGGCACTGCAGCAGAATCCACAGCTCTGAGCTAGATTCGGATCTGGCAACTTCCATGCAGGCAGAACATTTCCAAGCCGCTTCCATGGCTGCATAACCACAAAAGCTATTATGGTTTTAAAAGACCTTTTCTCAAATAGTATTCCAGTGTCTCTCCTTTGTGTAATTTTTTTTCACTTGGTAATCTGAAGAGGAAAGTGAAGACCTGCAATAAAAATACATATTAAAGCACCATCATGCATGACCAAAGCTCTGCAAAAAAAGAAAAGGGAGCCTGGCAGCACATTTGCCATGACAGCTGGGTCCAGCTGAGAGGGGCAGGATAGATGAGCTGCTGCTTCAGGATGATGTGTCTGTTGTATTCTGCAGGAGTCACTACTGGTCCAGGAGACGTGCCATTAAATGGCTGTGGCATTATCCTGGGAGATGTCTGAAGAAATTGCCTATTCAGAGCACATGGTTACAGGTTAATGGCATTCTGCAGTCCAAGTCTGGTTTTGCCAGTTTCCTACAACTGCTTGAATTTTCAAAAGAAATGTGTGTTTGGCTCGTTATCACCTGCCTGGAGTTAACAGATATACCTGAGTCACTGAAGTCAGAGGTTGCACGTGGGAAACGCAGATAGCTTTCCACTCCACCGATGTGAATGAGAGTGATCCCTACTGCGTGGTGCAGGTACAGGCTGCTGTCGAGCAAGCCTCTTCCCAAACTGCAAGTAGGTCAGCCTTCATTTCACCCATACCTCATTAGACTAGTAGCACTGGTGTTATCTCATCTTGCAGAAAGAGAATGTGAGACCCTTGCTTGCCCGTGCTCAGCCAACAGGTTGGAAAGAGCTACGGCTGGAAGCTTCCCGAGTGCCAAGCCAGTGTGCTATTAGCTGGTGGGTATTTCTGGGTGTAACGAGTGCCCGCAAGACTTTCAGGTCATGTTTTATCATTTGGCTGCAGCCAAAGTATCATTGCTGCAAGAGCCAAATTGGCTCCACTCCATTGACTCTGATGCAACCGGACAGCTTCCTGCCATGTCCGCTTTAGCAATCATCCTGGTCCAAGGGTGAAGGCAGGTGCATACCCTGCAAACATCTGCAACTCTTCCCTCCAGCTGCTCATCACCTTGCTCTTCCTGGTGGCACCATCCCACTCCGGTCTGCTGGTGGAGCTGGCTATGTGGCTCTTGGCATATCTGGGAGGTGGCCTGTATGACATTCCTTATGCTGTTGCAATGAGTTGATTTTAAAGTCTTGGCAATAGAATACCTGCTGGTTTGGAAGGGTGGAGGTTTAAAAATAAGTGGAGGTTGTTGTCGTTCATTGGCTCACACTCATCTCTCATAGGCATGCTTTTGAGCCATTTTGTTGTCTTGTGTCTTGTGCAAAATGGCATTCCTTGCCTCAAAGACCTTTTAGTCTTCTTGGAGGTGGAACGGTCCTTGGGGAAAGGGTGTTGCGTGCTTGTGCAGGACCCCTTCAGCAGTGTTCTGGCTAGTGACTAGGATCCCCTGAGAGGACTGTCATACATGCAGTAATTAATAATATTCTGGGAGTTTTGCAACAGAAACAATTTTCTCCTGTAATGGAGATTTGTAGTTTACTGACTTCAGTTTGTCGGGTTTTTGGATCTGTAGGGAGCATCCTTTGGTGTAATGAGTATACATAACACCCTACCTAATGAGACCGAAAACTGGGCATTGTGTGGAGCAGACATCAGAGTCCTGCTCCTTAATCAAAAGCCAGCACCAATTTGACAAGTGTCACTTCTGGTCATGAATGATCTCCCTCCCTGGTAGCATGGCAAAAGAGTGTGTTCTCCAGAGGAGACCTCGGTGGCTGCTCTACAAGTTACGGGCTGGGATTTAATTATTAGCAGAGTGTATGTGGCAAGGCGGAGCTGGAAGGTAGCGCCGCTGAGGAGGTGATTGATGGCCTTTTGGCTCTCTAGCGTGAAACAACAATATGTCTTTGTCTGAAGGGGCAGAAAATGACATTGGCTGACCACGGCGGCAGGGATTTATCGGTGTGCTTCAAGAGCAGAAGTTGCTGGGATCAATTCCAGTCTTAATAGGATAGTACCCGATTAAGAGGAGGAGATTTTAATTTGAAGATGCTTTCTGCCTGTTAAAATTAGTTGTGCCCAGAGTTTCTTATATAATGGTGCCCAAGACCAAGAGCCTGCTGTGCACATGGACAGGATGCATAGTTACTGGGAAGAGCCATGGACCTGCATCTGCAGGTACCCCTCCAGCTGCTGTCAGAGCCCCAGCTAGCATGGGAAGAGGACAGCAGGACCATAACAACCTGTGAGCTAGACCTCACTGATGCATCCTCCTGGCAAGGGATGACCTTACAGACCTGCAGCATTCGTTGCCCTTTTGGACAATTTACCAGGAAAAATGAGCACCTCCCTTTGGAGAGAGATTTTAAGACGTGGAAACAAATCACTGTTTTCATCAGCTACGAAGTTCATTTAGCCTGTGTTACGGGAAAATTATTACAGTCTCATAGTTATTTTGTTAAATTATGAGATAAGTTTAACGTAGATGAGATCTATGTTAAATATCTATCTATTGTTTGAATTGGTAGGATATTTTTTTATGACCCTTAAATGCTATAAAAACATGGCTCCCATGCCATGGGACAAAGCCCGTAGTTAGAGAAGCCATTCCACCTATGTAATTGCTGCAGAATTATTCAAAATTTACAAGCTGTTTTTCATATAAACTTGCACTTTGCATCATATTAATTATAGCAGATGCATCTTAAATGTACCATGGGAAAAATATGCAGCCAGAAAACAAGTTCAGAGCTGGTGGGAAAATGCAATTAAAAAACTCACCCAAAACGGAATAAGCAAAGGTACCACAGGGCAAATAAATGTTGCTTATCAGTACGTAGTGAATGCCAGAGCTTACTCTTCTTTTTAAAATAAATAAATAAATAAAACGAGAGAGAAAGAGGGGAAAAAAGAAAGGTGTTTTAACTGTAACAATTAATCAGAAGCTCTCAGATGTTATTCTATACCACAAACACGCTACACTGTGCTAATTATTTAGGGAATGGAAGCGTAAGGCAAGCTAAAGAGAGAAATGAATAAAAGTATATGAAGTCTAAATGGAATGCAGTGGTCCATTGCCTAAAGCAATACAGCCATTTCGGATATAAAGAGCAAGCTGAAGTTATTGCAGTGCTGGCTTATTCATATATTAGCACTTGTGGGATTGAACAGCAGTGAATGAAAGCAGAAGTGGGTGCAGGATTGCAAAAACACCCTAACTGCAGAATTAAATTGCTGAAACCGCTATGTAATGCATTTTGCAAGACAAATCATTTTGTACCATCAAAGGGGTTAATTCTTAAAAAAAAGATATATTACACATTGCAAAAATGTTATTAAATAAGAACTGTTTTAGTTAAGCAGAAAAGTTATTAAATGTACTTGTCTTCAGTGAGGTTTTAGAATTCAAAATACAGCAGTATTTGAGCTTGTGTTAGGAACACAAATCTGTGACTTCGATGAACTCTAAGAATAAGGAATTGTAAACAGCACATTTGGTTATACCTTAGGTCAAATATACCTATTAGGTCAAGTAATCTATGCCTATGGGGTCAATTCAGAGTTGTACCTGGTAGCAGTCCTTGAGCTTTTTGTCTAGGTGGGCAGTAAGTCACTCCAGGGAGTTTCTTGAGTTCCCCACCCTCGGTTTGACATACGTTGTTTTAGGTTGAGCCCTAGTTGTGTCTTACTGATTCTGGTTCTGCTGGGTTGCACATCTTGCTTATCCTTGTCTGTGCATTCCCTAAGGCATTGACTCAGATCTTCTCTGGTAGCCACTTTTGGGTGTCAAGCCTGAAAACATCTAGAGCCTGGCTTCAGAAAGACATACTCCGAGCCCTTGAATTTGCAGTTTCTTAGCTCAGTGCTTAAGGTGTCAGAAATTTGAGCACACAGCAGCTTATTAGCCATGGCTTGCTTCCCCCCCAGTCCAATGGGTACATATTTGCTTAGCATCACCCTTCTTGACTCTCCGATCTGCAAGCCAGGGCTAGTTGCACAGTAAGGAATTATGCTGCAGAGCATGGGAACAGCATCACCCCACAGGGTTTCCTGATCCTCTGTCCTAAAATGCACAATTCAAGTAGCTCCCATTGGCAAGCGATAAGCCTTGCCCTATTTCTTGCTACCCCCTTCCTTTCTAGCTGAGAGCAGGGTGAATGCAAGGACCAAAGTGAAGGTAGTGGCCATGGTGTGGTGGAGCCCTGTCCCAGCTGTCTCCTGGCACCAGGCTGGGTAAGACTATTGATGCGACAGCAGAAGCTGATGACGCTGTGACCACATTTTTTTCCAGGAACTCAAATTAACAAGCCGGTTGCTTGGCTGGGTAGCTGTCTACACTGAGTTTGGCACAGCTGCTGTAGCTCATTTCTCCGGTTGGAAATGCCTTATGAGTAAGCAGAGCTGTGCCACTTTACTAAATCCAGCCAGCACGGGAGGGCAGGACGACACATGCAATTATTGTCCCAAGCTTCTCCTCTCCACAACTGCATCTCACCTCAGCTGCATCTCAGTTGCAGTGGTGTTGGTGAGTATAATGGAAACGCTGGGCTCTTGCCACACACCATATCCACAGTAACATTTGTAACATGTAATGAGGTGAGGTCTGTACCCATTTCTCTGTGCACACCTGCCCCCATATCACTTTATTCTGGCCATGGGGGTTTCTGTGACTTGCGCTGGCTGCTGCTTCTGGCAGTCACTGGAAGGCTGTTGCATTTTGGGAGAAGTTTTTGGGAAAAGGTTCTGCCAGAAGGCCTTCATCTTGCCAAGGAAGCCAGAGGAGGAAGATCATCTGTGTGGCCCATGCAGAATATGAAGGCAGCTTTGAGGACTATGGCAAGGAGAGGAAAGGTGGCTAAACCACCTTGCAGGAGTGCTCAAGGATCTGAGCATCATTTTAAATGGCCATAGTCAGAAGACAGTGATGTTGCACAGGGGCTTCAAGTGGGAATTAATCTCTCTTTATTCCTGGGTTAGGACCTGATGATGGTGCCTATGACAGCATCGCCTTTGCAGAGCACAGAGGAGTATGTACCAGGTCCGTGGGTGCTGTGTCCGCTGTGGAGCAGAGCTACCTGCCTCCCGTGGTGCATCCTTGGGGAAAAGGGAGAGGGTGGGTGCTAAAGCAGTGGGATCCCCCCCAGCACATATCCCTCTTGGCCACAGAGAGGGGAAACCACCCTTGAAATCCCTCATGCCTGCATAGCCACAGCAGGTGATGACATTAGCCAGCCCAGACGCGCTGAGGGAGCCCTTGGGGTTTCCCCCCGGTCCATGTAGCCCAGCTGATGCTTTTGGCACATCTACAAATCTATATGCTTCTTAAGGAACACTTTGTACTTAGCCACAAAGCATTATAGCCAGGTCGTAGCAGTAATCCTCTCTCAACTCCAGCGATGGGGGAAAAAGGGCAGAGGGAGCCTGCATGGCCCCAGATAGCTACAAATCCAAGGAGCAGCATCAGCAATGCACAGGAGTTCAAACCTGTCCCACTTGGGTCTCTGCCCAGCCCAGCACAATGCCAGCTCCCACTGGGCACCGAGCGGTCATATCTGAGCTAGTTGATGACACTGTGTTTTTATTTACTGCTTGCTTATTCCTCCACCCCCAAACATATTACTCTTTCCATTCCTGGAGGGACAGATTAGGCAAAGGAATGTGTCCTTTGCTGCTGGCAGCTCGTTTTGGCTGCTGTTTTCTTCTCCTGATGTTTTTAATAAGGGAGGAAATAGCTGTTCATCTCGGGGAGAGCCATTCTGTCATAAGCTGACATTCCCTGGGATTTGTTTTTATTAGCTCAGCTCTGGTGTACAGGCACTGCCAGAGCTGCTCATTGATTTTCCCAGCCTGGATAATATCTCGGCTGCCTGCTCACCCTGCTGTGGTTGCTACCAGGGCTCCTGTAAGTCCTCCTGCACAGGTTTCCATCAGTGCTCTCCTCCTGCTGCTCTTGCGCCCGCTGGAGCAAAAGCAGGGCTTTATTCCAAAGCCAGGGAAATCTTCTTTCACTGGGCTTGGGGTCAGGCTTCTGCCTAAATCATAAATGTAAAACATACTTAATAGAGAAACCCTTTCACTGAAGTGGATTATTTTATTCCTTTCAATTACTCATTAAATCATTCCTATGCTGAAAATAATCTGCATGTCAGCTTACCTGTAAAACTAGCATAGTTTAGTGGTAACAAAACTCAGTGGCTTGTATGCTGGGCCATGTAGCACTGGTCTTGACAGCTATGGTGCATTTGGGCAAGGAGGTGTTTGATTGACGCTGCCAAAAAATTGCCCCTTGGACTGATGTCTAGTATCTCCCATGAGCTCTTCCAGTTGCCCAAGTCTTTGGGGAGATTATCAAGAAGCAAGAGTTGACTGTTATCGATAGACTGGTGGTTTCAGATGTATTTTGCATGCCTTAGGGACCCTAGGGCTTGCAGGATGCTGGAAGGATATCATTAGCGTGTACGTCAAAGCTATTTTATCCAGGGAGTACTTGAACAGTGCTGGGCAGGGTAAAGAGAAGATTTGCTCCTCTTGCATGTCTCTGAGGTTGAGGGGCCAGGCTCGGAGACTGTGACCTAGGTGCAAAATCTTGGTGTGTTATTTATAATACTTAACCCTGGAGTGCCATATACCAACCATGTAAACCAGGTATGTTGCTGCCTTATTTGTCACATAGCGATCAGGTGATGGCAGGCATAATATCATGACATTGAGGAGTGATTACCACAATTCCTCCTTTTCCCATATTATTCTGCTTTGTGGCCTGTGGCCACACAGTATTTTAAAAGTTTCAGTCTCCAGCAAAAGGTAAATTCCCTTTTGTTGGACTTGCTGGTGTAAAAGCTCTGGATGCGCCTGGCCTGGGGGCAGTTGGGACTGCCATGGGAAGGATACCAGTGCTTACCAACTCTTCCCTGACCCATCGGTTCTGCCATGACACCTGAAATTGGGCGTTCCAAACAAGATGGAGCACACCCAGCCTTTGAAATCCAGCTCAATTCTTCTCTTGGACTTTACTAGAAAAGCTACAAATTCATATTTTTTTCCCCCGAGGTGTTTTTAAATTGCTCTTGTTCCCGGTTTATTGTTATTATTCCTTTTTGTTTGTTCTTTTGTGAGTTTGTTGAGTTTGGGGAGGGAGGTTGTAATTACGGAGAAGTTGTTTTTATGGTTGTTTCCCAGCACTCCAGGGATGGATGTTATGTACATAAAATCAGTATTATCATTACGATTAATATTAAAAAGAAGAGTAGCAAGAGTGATAATAATAATACAGCAATGAAATCTGCGTTTCTTGCTAAGCATGGTGAGCTTCATGGGCAAGCTGCCCTTCCCTGAGGAAGACCATGAACCTAGATGGCAGGATCCCTTTCCAGGAGCAAAGCCATCCCTAACTCCTGCATTGTGTCTTAAAGTCAGCAGAGTTATGGTTTCGTGAGAGAGGTACAGGAGCTGAGACCTGTGAAATTCATCTCATGTAGGGGAAGGAAGCCCTCAGAGAGGGCCCTGTGCCGGGCTAACTTTGTCTTGGGATAGATGAATCAGTGCCGTCGGCTGCATCTGGATGGGATGGATGCATCTGGCCAAAGTCTGCCTGGTTTTCTTCTCCTTGCATCCACCCGCATTAGCAGTCTTGCCCAGCTCAAGAACTCTTGGTTACTTCAGCCTGGCAGGGCGATCTAATCAGGTGAGCTGGCGAGGTTGTTCAGGGAGATGTTCTCCTGCCAGTCCCCAGCAGCCTCAGATGAAAGAAAATACGATTTGCAAGGTGCAAGTTTTGTATTAACATTTTTTCACACTGAGTTAAGAGGGATGGATGAGCTGAGATAAAGCAATGCATGGCCGCCAGGAAAACAACGTGTGCTTCATCTTCTCAGTTTTCTGGGTGCTGCTGAAGAAGATGGCTGGAATAGGCATTTCTGTCATGATCTACAGTAAACACACAATGATTTCTTGCCTTTCTGTTGGACTTGTGACCCCTGGTTCCTTAGATACTGGAAATATTCAGGAAGAGCTGCAACAGCATTTGGGGAAAGGAGCCCTCATCTCTCCACCTCCAAGTCTCCCTGGAGAGAAAACTTCCAGCATGGAAGAGATGGAGCGGAACGTCACTCCCCATCTTTCATTATCATTTGATGCCTATCACTCATGCTGATAAAGCCAAAGAGCTGAAAGGTTTGAGTTGTTTCTCACGGGTGCTGACATAGCAGAGTGTATATCAGGAAGGGACTGACATTTGATGTGGTTTTATCATTGGCAAGCAGGCAAAGAAAATGGATAAATTAATCACCTTTTCCCTCCGTCTGTCATAAGCTTTTATCCCACAGGGAGGAAAATGTTTCCAGTTTGTCCTGGCTTTTTGAAGTGTGACACTATTGTATTTGCCAGCCTACATAATGCCTAAGTCATCAAAATGCCAGAAGTGGAGGGGAACATGAATACCACTTATAACACAGCCTGGTGGACCACAAAGCTGTGTTTCAAGCCTCTCTGGTCTTTTTGAAAAGCCCCCAGAGATTTCCAGCCAATCTTTTCCTCAGCTCATTGACTCTAACCACTTAGCCCCGAGCAGCCGTCTCGTGACTCACCATGTATTTCTTATTTCTTATTTACATTTTACTAAGTAATGATATCTTTAATTTCACCGCATCTGGTGGAAACTTGGAAAGTTTTATAGCCTGAATAAGGAATAAGGTGGTGGGATACCCTTGGTGTCAGAGTCCCAGCACCCCCCCTCCTCTTTCTGGGAGGGACGTGCATTGTAAGCCCAGGAGCAATCCAGCAGTGTTCTGTCAGCAAAGCCACAGCACACCTATTCTGCCCCTTGCAAAACTTTGTTCTGGGTTGCCTAACTTTGCCACTGCAATGACCATGTTTGCATGGCTTTGGGGTAAAATAATGTTACAAGTTCATCACAGGGAATCACTCACTTTCCAGGCTGTCTTAAAATCACTGTTTTGTTACAATTTAAAAGCAAATTCATGTTAAAAGGTCTGTCTTTTTTTCTGGGTAGCGTTCCAGGGATCAGTCTGACTTCCCAGGAGTTTTAAAATATAGCTCCGGGGTTTGAAAAAGAAAAATGAAACTTTCTTTCTCCTTCCCCAGTGAGAAAAAAAACCCAAAGACATTTAAGCAATCTCTTTCTGTCCAAAGCCTCCAAGCTCATATGTATCTGTGAACGTTTAAAGAGTCTTTTTTCACTGTTGGTAAATGGTTGTAACGGACTTGTGGTTGTAATCTCCACGATGCTGTTAGCATGAAACATTTTTACACTTGAATCACAGCATTCAATGGTTCTTCATACTGTGTGTCCGCTCCTTTGCCGTGTTTGCGAAAGATGGAGCTGCACACAGGACTAGCTATGATTTCTCAGTATTCAACAACAGCATCATTGTTTCTAGGATATTTTGGGGTCTGAGTCTGTTCAGGGCACCTGCAGCTTGCCACATGCTTTGAAGTCTGTGTTTCAGGTTGCAGCTTTCTTCATGCAGGATTCAAGTCTAGGTCCATTTAATCTTTTTGCTACTGGTCCCTTGCGTCACAGCTTGGTGAGTGGATACAAATAGTTGGGAAAGGGTCTCAGACAAACTCACTCTGTGTCTGGGATGGATTAGAAGTCATGCAGCACATGACTGATGATTTTTTTTTTGTTTTATCTCCAGCACAGCGATGCAGTCCATGACCTGCTCCTGGACTTTATCACGTGGGTTGGCATCCTGCTCTCACTGGTCTGCCTCCTGATCTGCATCTTCACCTTCTGCTTCTTCCGTGGGCTGCAGAGTGACCGCAACACGATTCACAAGAACTTGTGCATCAGCCTCTTCGTGGCAGAACTCCTCTTCCTCATTGGCATCAACCGGACTGACCAGCCGGTAAGAGGCAAAGCACTTTCCCTTCCCACCACAGTCTCTCATCTCAGAGTGTATGGGATGTTCGACCATGCAATGAGACGTATTCCAGTGCTGCCTTAGTTCCATGCTTGAGTCCTCACAGGGTTGGGCCCCTGGTTGTTAACTGGGAGTCAAATGCTGATGTCTGCTGTGATTTCAGAGTCTCTGTGTGTGTTGTTTGTAAATAATGAGGGTGTGTATGTTTAATAAGCAGGTTGCAAAAATGTGCGCTTATACTATGTACATCTTCATATGTTTATTTGCCAGATTGTGCACATACCTATCTTTGTATCTGAATATAATTTATATACACAGAGATGTGTCTATTTTAAAATAGTTCACACACATTTTCCAAGTGAAAAAGAAGTACTTCCTTTGGAGAAGGAAAGATAAGACCTCCCTCATTCTTATTAAACCTCCCAGTAAGAGTAATCCTGACTGTTGCATTAATTCAGCATGGTACAAACACCTTCCCTTGCTCTTTTCAATCCACATGCAGATTGCCTGTGCCGTCTTTGCTGCCCTCCTGCACTTCTTCTTCCTGGCAGCTTTCACTTGGATGTTCCTGGAGGGGGTGCAGCTCTACATCATGCTGGTGGAGGTTTTTGAGAGCGAACACTCCCGGAGGAAGTACTTCTATTTGGTTGGCTACGGCATGCCTGCACTGATTGTGGCCGTATCAGCAGCGGTGGACTACCGGAGCTACGGCACAGACAAAGTGTGAGTGGGGCTTGGCACTGCTTGGGCCTGGCCAGGAGGGATGGGACTAGGGACAACAAAGTGAAGTGAAGAGACCTGGCGGGCAAAGGAGTCTTGTGCAGGCAGAGCTCAGCCAGGAGACATGCCTTGCCTTATTTCTGTGTCTCCAACACAGTCCCTGATGATACGGGGCAAATTCCCCACTATGAAATGATTTGCAAAGGTATTTTCCTGGGGAAGTCAATCAGGGAAAATTTTATCACATCATTGCATAACATCAGGAGAGGTGGCTGTCCCAAGTCTCGGTTTGGTACTGTATCAGCAAGGTCATCCTTCTTCTCTAACCAAAGAGTATTTCTCATTTGGATGATGAAACACTGCTTTCTTCTTCCTCTTTTTTAAGTGTTCTATCAAATTAACAGAGCCTGCAAGCAAAATAGGTGGTGACTGGAGTGCATTAGACTCTTTGCAAATTGGAACAGCTACATCATCTATCATTATGAATATTCTTAAATGTTTTCAACGTTGCTGAAGCTGGTATCAAAGCACAATTTAGATGATCATGCAACACTGTCTAATGGAAAACAAAGGGAAAATCGAGCCTTTGATTTTCTTTGCCAGCTTTGTTGCAATAGCACTAACAATATGTTTTTATTGACTTTTTTTTTTCTTTCCCTTGTCAGGCTGCCTTACCCCTGTCATTTTAACCGAGTTAAGGGCTCAATGTGAAGGCATACGTAGCAATGAGCCGGTGGTGTTTTTAAAGCTCTTTTTTAGCATAGGTCAGGTCAGGCCGTGGAAGCAGTTGATAATCTGTTAAATTCAACTGCAAAATTTTTGCCTGAAACCTTATTGTTATATATGAACCTGATTCCTTGCAGAAGCAAATCTGTAGGGCAGTGGAGCTGCTCATGATCTATTACTGTGCCAGCAGGTAGGCTTGAATCCCAGCTGGATATCTGCATCGTGCTCCCATGAGTAGGAGAATAGCAACCTGAATTTGTATAAATGTCATACTTTTTGAAAAGGAAATGGCCCACACAGATAAAGGTAGGAGGGAGTAAGTTTTCAAGGATCTCTACTAATTTATCCAAAGTAGTTTGACCGACTTTGACAGGCTTAGGGGGCAATCAAAAAGTAATACAACACGTGATTACAGTTTCTGGAGAAGACTGTTTCCATCAGCTCCCACCTGCTTTCTGCCCCAACCAACTCTTCTGTTCACATCCCCTCTTGAGCGACATATAAGCCCCCATTGAATCAGGTATTGAAACATTCTGCCTTGTCCCTTTAGACAAATTTATTCTTACTGTAGTGTTTCTACAGAGAACATATCTCTTCACAGTGGCCTACATGGGGCACGTTGAGCCTCAAATATGTTGCAGCCAAAGGGCCATGTGTCTGGCTCCCTGGAAAGCCAGCTGAGATGCTCCCGCACATCTGCCATCACTGGAGCCGTGTCGCCACTGGTCCGGTTCGCTGTCTGGTGTTTTAGTGGCTGCCTTCCACGCTGTTCACCCTGTGACTTCTGCAGCGTTACCATCACAGGGCTTGTAGCACTAGAGCATTCCTTTTGACTTCTCTGTCAAATTTTGGGCTGCCTACCAAGAAAACCCAGCACGGCAGCTAGTTTGCAATGAAAGCTAGCACCAACTGCATTCTCTTACAGTGCTCTGTAACTGTTGGGTGTTGAAAATGTCTTACTTCGTTCCCTCTTAGTGAAAAGACATCCCCAAGCCCAGGGTATCGCTTTTGACATGAGACAGCAGTTGATTTGCATCCACCCTCACCTTTGCAAAGTCCCTCGTGATGCTCTGTAGGGACAACCCAAGTGCCAGTGTAGGTTGTGGGAGATGACAGCACGCAGCAGGCTGGCTGTAGAGAGTGGGAATGTACGGCACCTAACCACAGCTCCTATAAAGCACCATGGTAGCTTTGCGTTGCTGAAATGTTTCCGCTCCTGTTAAATGAATATATGGACCTTTGTGAAGCACAGCAGAATAAACATGTTCCATGGAATGCGCTGCGTTTTCCCAAGAGGCCTTGCGTGCCCAAATGTTTCCATGGCATGGGAGGTACAGGCAGAAAGTTTGGCTGAAATTTGCTGGAGGTGAACAGCAAAACTTTGCTATCTTTGTGTTGAAGAGTCAGCAGTCCTACGTCTATGCCAGTAAAATCCCTCTCCTTCCCCACAGCATAAAGTAGGATTTTTAATGATTAAACATGTATATATAATATTTTGCAAATAAATATTTACAGATATTTGCAGAGCCTAAAATATTTATTTACAATCTCTAATTCCAGAGTGCTCAATTTCATCACGTTCTCATAGTGGAAAATAAAAAACATACAATATGTTTTGTATAACTATCATGCTCCATCTGGTTGATGGATGATGATGTATTTTTCTGTGTAATGTTATTAGAAGGGTAGAACTGATTAGAATTTGTAGTGAACTATATGCCAGGCATACATAATTTGATTGCAAGAAGTTGCTTGGTTTTGCCGGGTTTTGTAAAACATCCTCTGGAATATATTACTTGCCTCCCTCCATTATTTATTGCATTTGTTTAAGCAGGACTTATGGAGCTGTTAGTGTTATTTGTTTTTTGCCTGGCATTTGGTGCCACCATTCATACATCTCAGAATGATTTGCTTAGACACCCAGTGTAGGTTTGCTTGATTTCATTTTCCTTTCTAAATCCAACCCTCCTGTAACACATACCGAGATTACATAGCCAGGAACAGGCGGTTGCTCCTTTCTCTGTTTCTTTGCTCATCGCTTGGTACTTGTGATTTTCCAAAGCATCCAATGTCCTAGTATTCATATTGGTGTTTTGGAGTAGCTGCCCAGTAAAGATACTCTCTTACATTTAATTATTCCAAGGGTTGGAATGAATCCTTTTCCTTTTACTGTTTTTTTGTTTAAGAGCAGTTCAAACCACTCATGTTAGGAAATTAATGTGCTTCTATAACCAAGCAGCAGCATAGTGATTCTATTAAAACATCATCCCATTCAGCAGGGACTATTCATGTGAGCAAGCTGAGCCGTGTTTGGCCCTTCCCCCCAAATAAATCAGAATTGTTGCATCTCACCTTGTCCTGATTGTAATTTCTAAAGTAAAGGTGAAAAGCAGGACGCCCCACTGCAGATGTGGTCCCCCAACATTGCTGAAGCGATTCTGGCGATGCTCACATGAACTTCCAAGTGACCATTTCTTACATGCCAGGTCTTCAGCTGCTGAGTCTTCAATGTCCACATCCCAAGTTTTGCTGCAAAAAAGGAGATACTGGGATTGCAGTTTTAAAAAGTTACATCATTTGCCTTGTCCTGTGTGTTAACCAAATCCATTAATCTCTTAGCCAGATCTGATGTCAAGCTTTGCGGTGGGCAATGCTGCAAAATGCAGAGGGAACATAGCATTTGCAGTTGTTATTAGTGTTTGAAAATAACTTGTGTCTAAAATTCAGTAAAAACTGGATTAAGACTTTAGCAGCCTCCCTTTGAGAGGACTCATTCAAGTAGCAGGCTGTCCAAAATCGACAGCAAGAAGCTATTCCATATTCCCATACTGTCCTGTGTTTCGTATCAACGCTTCTTAGAGATCTCAGAGGAAAGCAGCTATGCTTTGAATGGTTCAATATATTTTAGAAAACATACTTTTAGGTATATTCATCCACTGGCGATCAAATTCATCGTGACAGGAATCTCTCTATTGTTTCTCCCCCTCTGTCCCCCCTTTTGGTATGCTGTAAAGCAGGATATACATGGTAAGCAATCCAGCTGTCAGAAAGCAAAATGAAAGCCCGCTGTATGTACACAGCCTCCGAGTCCATCAGCCATCCGCCGACATTTTATGCATGTTAATGTTGCTCGGAAAATAGCTTCTAACAACACGGTCTGTCTTGGGTGGCTCCACTGAACTTGTTTCATTTTCAGTGTTCGTGCCGGGTATTTGGAGGAGAAAGCATGAGCAATGTGGACGCTGGACTATGTTAGGCAGAACCTGTATTGCACCCTTGAAAGGCATGTCTTGTGCATACATATCCCATTACCGCACCCAGACAAGGAGGCTGTATAGCCACGTGAAACAAACCGCCGAGTTCCATGAACAACATGATATGTTTAGGGCTCTTCAAATTTTATGGTCCAGTGGCAGCTAATGATTGTTTATTGGTTATATTTAATGCACACCAGGGATAGTTTAGCATTTGATTTCTCTTCATGCAGAAAATAGAGTAAACTCTTTGTAGTCTTTATTACTTGGGAAAAGCTTGAGGTGAATATAGCGACTTGTCGCTGTGGAAAAGGAGGAAATTAAAAAGTAAAGGGAAGCAGCACCACGGAGCTCATTACAAGCACTGAAAAAGCTGGTGTGACTCTTGGAAGAAGCAATGGTGTTTTGAGCAACATTCCCTGCATCCACAGATTTTCAGATAATCCGTTCTGCCTTGTACCGAGCCCTGAAGCAGCTTGTTTGCTTAATGGCAACAGAGTCTAAACTTGTAATGCGGCAAGTCCATGTTCACAGTGCAGCTGTGCATGGGGGGGTCAGAAGTAACTCGGCAGCCCAAGATTAGCAACTTTGGGAAGTGAGTTGCCTGATTGCTTCCTTGTTTTGAGGAGCTCATTTATGCAGCTCATTGTGTGTGTGCGGTTTTGTCTTTTAAGGGAAGAAAAGCTCAGTGTGGTACTTGTCTGATTAGCAATTTACAGCTCCTCAATGCAATTGGCGGGATGCCTGTGTTTTGATGTTTTGGCCTTAATTTGCATTTTTAATGAGGTATGACTTAAATGGGTTCAAAGTTGCATCTCTTCCTGATGACCACAAAAAAACGGCTTTTTGCAGTCCCTCTGTGGATTAGAGGCAGTCCTGCAGCTTTCTGTTTAGTTGCCCAAGACTGAGTGTCATGCACGGTTTCACAGAAAGGCTATTTTTCTATTCAAACAAATAAAAAATGACATCATGTTCTTCAAAGCGTGCAGAGGCACAAAAAAAAAAAGCCTTCTCCGGTTTTCGCAAGCTGTACACTTGCTTACATGAAGCCATCTCTCGTTGGAAGGGGACCCTTTTGCTCCATGCCAGTACCCCACTTATCCCGAGGGCTGGACCTGTCTTCTCAGCTGTTTCTCACCCACAGCATCCATCTCTTGTCACTGAATTGTGCTCACAACCGAAGAGACAGATTTTTTTAGGGGAAGGGGTTGGAAAATTTCATCCATTTGGCTGGCTGGAAAGGAAACCAGTTGCTTTGCGCTTCTTTGCTCAGCCCTGCACGGCTTTTCCCTTGTGCTGTATTTCAGCTTTCACTGATTTTCCCTGTGTCCCAATCTATATGCATTCAAAAACAGCTGCATCAGATGTGACCATATGGCTGGTCATCATGCTTTAAGGAGTAAAGAGAGGGTTTATGTCTTTCCTCTTCCCTGGGCTTTCCAAGAGCCAGCTCGCTCCTTGTGCTGTAGGAAAACCAAGTTGCTTGGCACTGTGCTCCCGACTCCTGTGCAGCAGGGGCTGGGGGATGTTTTGAATGTTAAACTGGCAAAAAAGTTCAAAATGTTTTAATTTAAAAAAAAAACACCAACCCTCTGAGTCCTCTCCCACACACCAGCACTCATTATCAGTAGAAAAAAGTTGTGGGGCTGCATATTCCCTGATTTATATGTGGCAGCTGAGGCATAAGCACTAGTTACGCTTTTTTCCTAGGGGATGGGGTAGGTATAAAGTCTGAAATGCCATGTAATGTGTGAGCTGCTGCTATGCGGATGTCTTTTTTCAGGGATGGGGGGGGGAGCTTTTTACAGGGACTTCATTACCTTGAAACCTCTATTCCTCTCTCAAATCTAGTTGCAATTGGGCGACATTTCAGATGTTGTTATGGGTGATACACAGATGTCATGATCGCATAAACCCTTTCCTATAGCAAATCAGACTCAAATAGTTTCTAGTCACTTGTGTTGTTCCATTACCAGCTGCATCTATATCACCTTGAACTTCAGCAGCCTCAGAGGAAACAAGATTTCCCTGCAATCGCTCTGAAAGCCTCTGTTTGCCTCTCGCATTAAGATTTTGATGCTGTCACGTGAAGATTTTGGATGAACAGCTGTAGAGGCAGTTCAGGAGTGACAGTCACGGAAGTGACAGTATTTTAATTTGTGACAAATAGCGGTATGGCCATATATATATAGATACATCTTCAACACTGACGAGACCTGAAATTTATATGGTCAGGGAGGGAAGTGAGACGCTTTCTCTACATTTTTGAATTTATTCATACCTTGGCTTCTCCCAGTCGTAGAGGTTCATAGCATGTTTTATTCTCTCGTCAGATGGCTCCTGCTGATCTCTTCCATGAGGCTGCTGGCACAGACCTTTCTGTCTGTTGCAAAGTCCATTGGAAGGGAAAAAACATTCAGCACATGTACTAGAGCTGTCATTTGTAAGAACTGCTGTCTCTTCCACCATGATAAATTCATATATACAGATCCTGTTACTTGCCTAATTAGGAAATTCCATCGGATGTTTAGTATAAGAGTGGTTTTATGCTTTCTTAGTCCTCTGTGTATAAACGGAGCTGTGATTTGCAGCGTTGCAAACACGACAAGATATTATTATTTTAAACATCGTGTGAAAGTTTCTTGGAATTTATATTCGTCTGTCTTGTAACCAGTCACTTCCATTTTATCTTCCTGTCGCCTGGAATGAGCTAGGAATGGAAATGTAATTTCCCAGGGGCCTTAAAAAATGTGGGGAGTATTAAATGTGGTTGAAATTAAGCGATTAATAATTTAGTTTTAGGCCATGAATCAACTTCATGTGATAGCGCAGACCATATGCAACCCTTGAAACATTAGTGGAAACAAAACACTCCGGAGGTTCAGGGAAATAAAACGCTCTAAAGGGGAAGTTGCTAAACCTAATTAAACCTCAGCCTTCTGTTATCCAAATCATGCTTCCTATTTGCACCAAATTCGCTCTGATCCGCTTGCTGGAGAAATGTCATCTCGCTTGACAGTTGATAGACAGCTTGCATTGCATCAGAGCCAGAGAGGGAAGAGGAGCTTAAAGCAAAGAAGCAGCAATATGGATGCTCATCGGACCCCTTCCTTAAAAAAACCCCACAGTTTTAAGGTTTTTTTCTGACAGATGCAGAAAGCCTTTAGCAACTAGGCCTTGTGCCATTTTCTCCCTGCTTCCTCCAGAGGTAATTATCTTACTCCATCAATAGCGCTGTCAGAAATTGGGCACATAATTCAGCATTTGAATGAACAAGCAATGTAATATTTCCTGTCTCCCACCGGCGTGTTTTGCAGCTCACATTCTTCTCTGTCACTCGCTCACTCTTGATGTACGTCCTGGGTGCAGTCCTTGAATGCCTTCTCTCCCCTGTGTTTCATTACAGATGTTGGCTCCGACTTGACACCTACTTCATTTGGAGCTTTATAGGACCGGCGACCTTGATAATTATGGTAAGAACTCCTAATTAACTACTCCATCTCTCAGGTCAAGAAATAAAACTTTTGCTGTCCCTTTACTCTTTATCTTTAATTTACACAGATTAATTTGAGAAAGGCATGTTCTTCTTTGACCCCACCTGGCACAAGCAATTAGACTCTCATTACAAGAGGCTCTTGGCATTGCAAAATACTTGATCAAAACGGGCTGGGGATCTTCAGAGCGGGTGCTTGCAGAGTTTGGTTTCTACCATTGGACATTTAGAAATGCCAGACTCTATTTTGATGACCCTCACTGCCCCTCCAACCCTTTTGAATTTCAGAGTGAAGCTTTGCATCAGTCATGCAAAAAAGGGAAATCTAGGGTGGGGGGAAAGAAATAATGTCCAAAGTGGAAGTGAGGTTTGGTGGGATTTTTTACTCCCCAGCAGAAGTTGAAGCTCGTGTGACTTCACGGTTAGCACATTGCCAGCGTATCAGCTAACACGGCAGCAAGGTAGAGAACACAACTTTAGAGGCAGCTGGAGTTTTCTTATACTTTAATCGCTACAATATGGCTTAAATAAACCATCCTTTGTTTTAAATAGACTACAGTTTGGCTAACACAGCAAACCAGGCACTCTCACTTCAATGCAGACATTGTCCCTGCTTCTCCTGCTTCTCCTGCAACTGGAGGCCATTTCAGCAGTCTTCCACATGGGGGAGGGGGTCACGTCGCCCCCTACAACTGTTGGGTTTCTTTCCCCTTAAGCAATTCATTCATAAAAAGGTATCTTCCCTTTTTGATTATGTCTCAAACCCTGGCGTGGGCTTTTTGGGGAACTCCTTTCCAGGAATTGGCAGTCTTGTTAACACTGAGGCATTGAAACACCATCGCATCTTTTACAGAAAAAGTCAAACTCTTTTTCCTTTTTATTTTTTAACTTTGCACTGTGCTAAGCATCTTCAGTAGTCATGATTTCCCTGCTTATATCCCCTGTTACACCACATTTAAAAGATCTATTCATGGAAAAATACTCTTTTTTGCTTCATTACAATAGGGCCGGCTAAGCAAGATGCTTGCAATGACTTTTCACAACTGTACATCTCTCAGACACATAAGAGCCGTTACAGCAAATATTTTTAATTTTCCATAATGTCATTTGAAGCACTACAGTTGTTGTTGGAACCAGCCCTGTATCAGTAACATATGCACCTCCATGGCTTTGGTAACGCTGTGGCATCACCAGTCCTGCAGTCTACAGGCCAGATCACTTTATAAAATGTTTGGCAATTTTTGTGATTCAGTTGCCATAAAATTATAGCAAGAGCTAATTTCCTACAGCAACTCCTCTGTTACAGAGAAGCAGCTGACTTTCTCCCCATCGTGTTGTGCTGTGTCAATTAACCCTTTTTTTCCCTCCCCACCTTTGCAGCTTAATGTCATCTTCCTTGGGATTGCTCTTTATAAAATGTTTCATCATACTGCCATACTGAAACCTGAATCTGGATGTCTTGACAATATCAAGTAAGTGCTCGGGTTTTTTTCTTTCTTTCTGCCTGTTTCTGTCTTTCACTGTTTATGCCCCTGTTCCTCTCTGAGGAACATATAGGGGAACCTACGCTGCTGGCAGCAGTGATAACCAGGGGCAATATGTTGGGTTATGGCACTGCAGAGTGGTTTCTAATAGGTACCAACAAGTAGCTGATGATGAAGCGCTGTCTTTATTGGGATTTCGCTGCCAGTGGTGGCATTTTCCATTCAATTTTGCATGAAGGAAGCAAAGTTGTGTTTGCTGTCCTTGAAGCAGGTAACCTCGTAGTCCCTCTATGTAAAAGGAAATCGTGCCCAATAATTACTGGCTAATTATTGCAGTCTCTACGGGGAAGGTGTTGAAATTGTTGATCATTACTATTTCTCTGTGCTCTGAGGGCGGCAGCCTTACTTCTTTTCTGGTTTTTTTGGCCCCTGACAGATTTAATGACCCGAATTCTCCCAAGAATCTGATTAGTTTCAGCAAAGTTACCGGGGGTTTACCTGGGGGTGCCCACATCAGAGGATGTGCTTGCCAGCCAAGGCACGTTTTGCCCTTGGAATCGGTTAACATCTGACCCTGGGCATCTTACTGTCTAGCAAGCTGCTTCATTATATTGATAGAATATTAGTCTCCGTCAGTGCCTGTTTATTCAAGTACCTCTGGCTTTAATTACTCGCTTCAAAAATACAAGTGGGATTTCAGGTGCAGCGCGTGATAAGATGGGGAGCCTACTAATTAATAAAACCATCTAAAGAACTTCAGGAGGAGGAAACTGTTGGGAGTCAGCACTTTACTGCCCGCCCAGGAAAGGAGAGCATTGTGCGACACAGCTGGAAGTTGGTTCTCCCCTCTCTTCTGTGGTGGGAGCAGGAGAAGAGGTGCAAGGGGAGCTCATTAGGAGATGACTGAATTGCACAGTTGCAAGGCGGTTCTCTGCAAGGTTATTGTTCTTACCACTGAGCCAGATGTGGCTTTAATTTAAACTAGGTCAGTCCCCCCTTAAAAGTTCCCCAGCAGGCAAGGCTTGCAATGCCACTGGCGTGCCATGACCTGCCGTGGTCCTTTGGGTGAAGTTTTAGTTTCTTATGTGCAGCTTCTTCTTCAAGGGTTGGGAGGAAAGGGGACCAGAGCCTGTACACATGCAGGAGACCCCAGTGAGTTCCAGCACCCACAGTGCACTCATTCACCATGTCTGTCCATGCCCAGGTTATGGGCAGGCTGCTCTGTGGTGTGCCTCTGTTTCTCTTGCCATCACTTAGCTATAAGGTGAAATTGGAGGAGCAGTCCCTCCTGGATGTCCAGGACTGAACTCAGCGTGATAATCTTTCATTCGGTCTTGGATGAGGTGTTAAAGGAATGGTACATTTAATAACACTTATTAATATGACTGCTCGTCATGCATTAGCGCTATGGGATTGCTTGCTGAGAACAGTCTTTCTAAGGTTACCCACACAAAATCTGTCTAGAAAGCCTTGCAGTATGACATTTAAATTAAAAGGGGGGGGGGGGGGGACACAAAGCCCTTATAATTAAAGCAGAAATAATAATTGCCTACTGAATAATCTTGCTTGTGCTAATCTTTGTTTAAAATGCCAGGAATTTATATAACCAGTTACGTCAATTATAATGTCACTGTAAAATATTTTATAGGTTCTTTGGCAGATGAGTGTCTATTCCTGATTTAACTTCATTAAAATGTTTTGAAAACACAACCAATTAAAATACTTTTAAGTATGTTGCTGTTGATACCCTTCCAAACATGTTGCTTCATTGCAAATGATTTTTTGTGCTTGAAAAAATAAGAGAAACATAATATAAACTCGGGAAGACCCCAAGCTCACCCAAGGAAGTTTATCAAAACAAGAATTTCAGAAGGGACTTGATTGTAATTTCTGAATACCTAAGCAGGACAAAGTTAAGTCTCTAAATCCAAGGCATGAGTTGTTTCGATATTGGATATGCTTGAGTTAGGAGAAGGTGCAGATTTCTAACAGAGAAGGGAATACCTTTGAGGGAGCTTTCCTAGGGTTGTGAGGGGCTTGCAGTCTCTGGAAAACTTGTAGGTAAGATCATAGTCATCTTCCAGGTAAAATAATAGTCTTCTAGGTAAGATTGTGGTCTTCTTCCAAAGCCATTGGCTCTAACTCAATTGCAAAATGTGGATGTGGTACAGCAGCTCTAGAATAAAAAGCCACAGACCACTTTATTTCACAGGTGACCAGGAAGATCCTTTCTGAGCTTACCTCCGTGGGTCTATAAGGTTAGTGAAAAGACACCAAGATCTGTTTCTCAAGACGCGCGCTGCCTTTGCTGGCTCTCAGCATGGTCCCAGAGCCTTGCATCTTGTCTTATCGGTTTATATTTAAAAAACCAAACCAAACTGAGGGGCTGCATTGGAGGGCCCCTTGCTGCCATCTGTGCGTGACAGCTTTACGGCACATGGGGAGCTGAATGGGAGTTTGTTCTCCCAGTTCATTTCCTAGTGCTGCTCTGTGTTAGGCTGTGGTGAAGCTCTCGCAACATAAATCCTGAGCTTGTTCAACAACAGCAAAATACTTGATTCCCTATGGCAATGTAAAAATAAAGGCCATAAAATATTTTAATAGGCTGTTAATAAGCACCCCTGCAATCTGGTGCTTGCCTATGTCACTTTAAAGGTTAGAAATACATTATGAAGTATAGAAAATAGAGAGCCAAATAACTCCACTTAAATTAATGAACTTGATAAGGGATCAGGTGTCACCTGGGATACCTTTAATTACTGCACCAAACAGAAAAGCCATTCAAAGGGCAGTGCCTGAACCAGACGCTGTGTGGCTGAAAGATTTGTAGGAACTGTGCAAAGTTGTAAAAATAAACTTCCCTAACCTTCAGAAACAGTCCCTGTATTATTGTGCCAGCATGGGAGAATCTGACATTCCAGCGGTGGAGCACTGGTTATGCAGGGGTTATCCAGCAGAGACTTGATGTGTACAGAGCTGATTTATTTTTTACCCATGTTCACTTTTCTGGCTTAACCCAGCACTTTCAAGAGGGAAGTAGGGTAGCCACATATGTGGGTCCTTCCCCCTATGCCAAGAGCATCGTCCCTGTATGGCAGGTTGGTACTGAGCTGATTCAGTAGTCTGCGCCCACTGAGGCAGCAAGGATTGTGCTCTAGTCCTGCTTTTGAGGCATGTAGCCAGGAGAACATGTGAGCTCGTGTACGTGGGATATGTAGTTCAGAGCTGCAAGAGTTTCTGTGCCTGCCACTGATGCCAGGAGGGCAGACTAGCTCCCGTTCCACAACAGGTACCATCACCAAGAGTAGCCTACTTTTACCCTGGACCTTTTGAAAAAGTTCAGTTTGACTTCTTCCTTCAATAAGTTTAAACAGAAATCTTAAGGGTTCCTCCAGGGTGGGGATCTCTTATGCCTTTTAAAGATCTCTTTAGTATGAAATGACACAGACAAGGATGCCAAAACTGCTGTCTCTTGGGTGATGCATGTACTTTCTGCCCATGCCTCCTCAAATGCAGGGTGGGAGGAGATTTTCCTTCCTAGCTTTTTCCAATGACCATTTCTGGGCGCTCAAGGTCCACTGTGGCCATTGCTCTTTCATCTCTTTGTGGCATGGTGGCAAACATAAGTGAGCAGAGATGGGCAGTGAGGAGCATCATTTAGTCTTTGGTAGCTCTGCCCACATCTCTTGTATCTCACTTATGGCCCATCTGAGAGCGTAAGTGGGATGCAAAGTGTGCACGAAATTGCTCATGAGCACAAACTGATTCACTGTCAACAAATGTACCCTGGAAGGCCTTGTTTTGGAGGATTGATTTCCCCAGCCCTAGAAGCTTGCAGGGGAGACAGATCTTTGAAGCCAGGGACTACATAGGCTTTTTTGACGGCAAAAGCCTGCTGTGCTGCTTGCATCTATAGCCTGCGAGGTGGAGACTACAGGCATATCAGTGCAGTATTGATGCACTCTTGCTAGCAGATGGCTCCTCACAAGGACGTGTTACCAGCTGGAATACTTTAGAGCAGCTGTGAGGCTGTTTTACCGGAGGTTGCTGCCGTGTGGAGTGATTTCTGGAGTCAAGCAGCTCGAAGTCTCTCCTTCACGCTTTTCCATTGTGCCATGTAGATGTTACATGTGTGAAATGTCTCAGACTGTCATAGACAGAAGTACACTGAATCTTTTTTATATTCACATTCCTGTAGGAAGCCTTATGTGACAAAGGAAAATACGTCTATATGTGAATAGTCCAGCATGGTTCTTCAGTTTTCCATCCATCAACTCCTTTCTGGGTGGTCAGGCATGCACTGTGGCTGCTTGTGGTCCCCGCACACAAGGTTTTCATCTGACCCATGCCAGATGCTGCAGCACAGCAAACTATCCACATGTTTCCGGATGCTTAACCTTCATTCTCTGTGCAAAATGGAGGGTTTCAGATGAACCCCCTCCCCAAATGTCTTTGCATTGTGTGGCAGTAGAGTGCTTGTTCTGCAGCCATTTAAATACTTCTCGTTCAAGTCATCGTGACATTAGTAAAGGGGAAAAATGGGGCTACACTGATGGTAATCCAGATGTGCTCTTCACCATATCTGCTGAAATCTGAGGTCCTGTCTTTGCTGTACGATGTTATTGTGCACAGTGTGGGGCATGTTAGTTACTGACATGGAAAACTGGTAGAAAATTGGGTGGGCAGAGCAGTTATTTAGTTAACAAAAGGCAAGTCCTATAAGTGAATTGAAAGGATTCATCAACAGGACTGAGCAGCTGCCATGCCTGAAGTTACACAGGTCATCTCCCAATGGCCGGAGGGAGGAGGGTGAAACCTACTTTCTCCTAGCAGAGACCAGAAGCCATCCTTTCTCTTCCTTACAGATGTAACCTTTCCTTTGAAGTTCCTGCAGGCGCCTGTCCCCTCTCCCCTCAGCACTGCCTGGCTGCGGTTGGGTTTGTTAGCATTTCCCCTGGCCAGACCAGACTTCCCGACATTCTTCTGCGCTGCAGTATGTGGGAACGAGATTTTATTTTATTTACTTTGGAAGGGCGATGTGTCAGCCATAGCTGCCAAACGCTGTTGTGAACCCGCTAGAAAGAAGGCAGGAGGTGAAGGGATTTGTCAACTCGCTTCTTTTTTTGTCCCATTTTATTGCATTATGGTTTTAGCCAGGGTATAGCTTGGCTTGTGCCATAGGTCACCTGGATGCTCTTTAGAAAGCACAACTCATGGGGACCTCTTCAAAGAGGAGCATGTCAGGCTGTAGTCCTGGGTTTGTTGAAAAATTTCATCCAGTGCAATAGAAACCCACCTGAAAGTCATCCTGGAAATTTAATTTTCTTTCTTTCAGACAGGGAAACCCAGAGTCTTAGCTGGGAGCTCCTTTTGTTGCTAAAGAAGCACTATTAATTAGGGGCCTTGAGACAGTTTAAACCTGGCATTAATCACTGTGGTTTTGTTGCAGCTTTCTTCCCTCTTGTGGAATCCTGCTCCATCCCATCTTCTGCAACAGTAAAATAAGCACTATATCAAAAACCTGAAATTCCCTGGAAAAAATGTATTTATTCAAACATGCAAGAGAAAATGTTTTTAGATATTGTGGCCAGATTCACAAGAACACACGCTGAAATCCCATTAATGGGGATGATGCAGAAATGTCCTGCACTGCAGCCTTCAGAAATCAATCCCCAATAATTAAAACAAGTCCTGCTCAGCTCACTGGCTGCTGTGGGAGCTTCAAATGGTCCGGGACTGAAGGCACATGGCCCTGATGTAATAGATAAATAAAAAAGTGTATGTTCTCACAAGTTTCTGACTTAAAACTCGCACCATGCTCCTTTTTTTTTTTTTTTTTTCCCATGGGAATCTCTTGCTCACAGGCTTACAGAAATAAAGCTGAGAATGTGCAACCTAAAAGCCAAAAGTAGGAGCCAAATGCAAAGACTCAATGTTGATTATTACTATATAAAACCTTGCAAAGCCCAATCCGGGCTCTTTTACGGAGTCAGGTCCAGGCTGGGGGTGGCGAGGGACGAGGAGCATCAGGCACAAAACTGAGAAGCCCCTTTTGAAAATACGCCTGCTTTACAAACTGTTGCTGTATCCCGCTCTCCCCATATGTTTTATGGGTGGGATTCTCTGCTCATTTTCTTGCTTCAACATATGTATTTTATTTAAAGAGACATGACTAATCCCAGCCCCCAGATTAGCTTGTTGTTTCAGTCCTGCAGGTTTTCGTAAGTCATAAAAAAATCCTCAGAGTTAGGTAGAAAATTGAAAACAAAGGTTAAATAGAACGTCCAAAAAATCATCTGCGGAAATGTTTAAATTAAATCCTTGATTTAACACAGTGGTATTGTGCTAGCAGGAACAGAGGTTGACCAGTCTAGTTTTATTTACTCAGCTGATTGAAATGAAGAAAAAGTAAACATCCTGGGTTTGGTGCAGTGAGGAACAAGGTAGACTTTTGAAAATGCAAGATTTCTTCTGCTTCGGTAGGAAGAGCTTACATTACCAATGCAGAACAATAATTTGTAGCAGGTATCCTTTTACTAAAGGAAGACTAATTTGTGCTTTATTCTAGCTATTTTAGAAACAAGTGAAAGTAGGGAGATGATAAGAATTATTTCATCTTTTTCTATTGAGATTTGAATTCATCTAAGACACTACAGCTTGGAATTAGTTTGTGATGCCAAAGGGTCTGGAATTGAATATTGCATTGGGTTCACCTGGGGGACTTGACTTGCAAAACAGCAGTGCTTTAATCCTTCATTACTTCTGGGTTTATGGTTGCTTGGGAGCGCACAGCGAGGACATGGTACAACAAAGGGGTCTCTCTCGGGAGTGTGCCCAGCACAATGTCCAGGTGCAGAAGGCCAAATCCTGTATCCTCGGCATTCTCAGTTCCTGGCGAAGTAAGGGCTGAGGGTCTGTGGCAACATGCAGACTCCTCCTCTGGAGCAGCAGGCGGGGAGAGGAGGTTATGTGCACCCATGCAGCTTCAAGGAGGTGTGTGCATTGGCGTGAGTGGTGGAAAGGACAAGATACAAAGGGTTTGAAATACAAGCTAGTGAATGCAGACACTTACAGGAGCCACAGTGAACCTCTGTTAAACAGAACCCAAAATCCTGACTGTCCATTACCTAAAACTTACAATGTTAAATAAAATAGCAGTGCCTGTAAAGAATGAGCTTTCTGTTAAGATTTTCATACAGCGCTACTAACAAAATAGAAAGACTAGCTGAACAGGCTGTTCAAGAATAGGGCATTGAGAATCTCTCCTTCCCAGCCAGCTGTGCTATGTGCAGCATTTTTGGACTCCTCTGACTTCTGGGGACAGCAGGCTCAGAGCACAGCAGCTCCAGGGATTCATTTTGGAGACGAATCATCCCTGGATTCCCACTCCAGGAAAGGCTAATCTGATCCTAGGGAACAAAAAGAGCCCTTGAGCCAGTGTATGGGTCTGGATAAGCTTGGATGAGAAATGAAGTGTGTGTTTTAACAGTGCTTGGGACGTGCAGGCAGCGCGTTCTCTGTCACCAGAAAACTTGACAGGAGTGTTTTGCAAGGATGACCAAATGATCTGGGTACTTCTGAAAATGAGGAATAGCTTTTTCTCTCCCTTGGAAAACCTCTGCCTGTGCAAAGTTTAGATGTTAGCTGCAGAGTACTAAGCTGAGCATTAGAAACTGCCTGCCTCACTTTCCTTGTGCAGGAGCTCAGGCTATGATCTTTGCATCTCATATGGCCTTGAGAGAGAGTACTGTGCCTTCACAAGCCTGACAGTTGGCTTAGCATCTCCCTGGATCCTGTGTAAGAAAGCATCATGCTTCCTAGTCCCCTGGGTAGCTCAGTGCTGCTCCTATATAGCCTTCACCTGCATCTCTGCACTAACAGACTGAACAGGCAGCCTAAAGCAAACTCAGAAAACTCACTTGGAGTTCGGACAGAATGAAGTATTTACAAGCTTCCTACCAAGAAAAGATATGGCACATTTATATTTTGCCAGAGTGCAGAGTTTGTGAGCACTTTGGAGGCAGAAACCCTGCTGATGCTGGAAAAACACCCAAGATTCTACTTCTGTAAGGGTGTCTTTTTCTCCCAGTAATGTTGATGGCAGCATCCAATTTTGTTGCAATCTGCTGCCGTTTGAGTTTTTCACAGAAGGGTTTGGTTAATATCTGACTGTTTTGGCTTTGGGTTTTGCTTGTTTATCTATGGGTTTTGTGATGGCTGCGTTAATGTTGAATGGTGATTGTAAAGCACTAATCTTCCCACTGATAGGTGTCGTCCTTTCCAAATTAAAAAAAAAAAAAAAAATCAGTCAGTGGTTATTGATTTGAGAGTCCTGGAAGATATTAAATACCTAAGGTCTTTCTGTGAAACCATAAATCATGATTATTGTTTTAAAAGGCCATATATTTTAAGTGTTTTGTCAGCAAGCCCTGCTGGTGCTATTTGGGTAATACAAATGTGTCTAAAGGCTTTGCTGAATCCCTATCATGTGGAAACAATCAGATACATGGTTACACATCAGTGTGTTTTGAATAATCATGCCATGCCTTTGCAAAGTTAGGAGGAAGGAAATAAACAGGATAAGCAATTCTAAGGGTAATTAATTACTTACAGAAAATTAGATGAGCTTAACAGAATTGCTCTTTCCAATTCCAATAATTAAGAAGAAATCTCAGAAAGCAGGCCATGACTTCCTGAGGGGAAGGGGATGATGCTTTGCCTTTGGCAGAAAAAATCAGGCACAGATTGCCCCAAATCCTGGGCTTGGGCATCACGTGGGTCCAAGGAAGGTTTGGTCTCATTTGTCTGGATAAAATTTTCAGAGCTACTGGTGGAAGTCAGAAGTGGCTTTCAATCTATAAAATTTGCCTTATGCCAGGAGGTAGGACCTCAACCTTTACAGATCTGCAAGGCATGTAAAGCCAGGGGTTTGTTCTGCAAATGAAGCTGTGACAGGCCTGCTGACCCCAAAAATGGTTACAGAGGTCTTCAGGGTACCGGCCACCTCCTGTCAAAGACGGTGCAGGAGCCAGAAGATGAGAGTTGGAAATGATGGCTTGAAAAGCCATGTGATGAACGTCAACAGCCTAAGGAAGGCGATTAGGAAGACATTTGGCTTCATTCCATCAAGGTGGTAACTTTGTCACGAAATGTGAAGGCAAAATCCTTTAAGCACTCTTTTATTGCTTGCAATTGATTTTCTCACCATGAAGATGCTCCTTCACTAATTAGCGATGAACCTGTTTGCTTTATGAGGGGAGTACTGGACTTTCCAACTCCTTCCTGTAGATTTGCAGCAGTTCAATAAATCAATCTTTTCTAATCCTTGAAATTTAAAAAAAAAAAGGGAAAAGAAAACAAACATCCCTACTGCCTCACATTGGCAGGCAATGGGGAGACACAATAGCACACTGCATTTTGTGTCTCTTGTGCTTGCCTGCAGGAAACATCTGTCTCTCTGCATTATTTGCACCATATTAAAATGAATTCCACAGGTCTTTCCAAATGCTTTTGAGGGGGCACATCATCCATTTATTTTTATTTGGGTTTCATCACCTGTAACAGCTACTAAAGGTCCTGTGTACTCACTTTGGCATTTTTGCTCACTAGCCAAACTGTGTTATTTTGGGGCCCAAGCACTGAGTCCATGTGCTTACTGAGCCTTTTCCTGCTATTGGAGAGATGGGAAGATACTTTGAATTGTCAAAAGAGTGATAAATTCAAGTTAGGTAAAGTTAAACCATAAAGGGTTGAATAAAATGATAACACCTGAAGTTGATTAGTTATGTAGGGTTTTATTAAAGGCCCAGTTTTACTCTAAATGTGGCTCAATTGTGTGTCTCAAAAAAAAAAAAAAAGTAAACTGTTTTCAAAATGTAAGACAACCAGACATTATTCTTCTTAAATGAGAGCTGAATAGCTGCTTTTTTGATAACGTATTTTCTCTGTTCAGCAGCATTTTAGGACCAATCTCTGTGTGAAAGTAAATTTTTGCCTTACTTTCTCTGCTGCAAAAAAAAAATGAAGGCTTTAGCAATCCAGGATATTGCTAATCCACATATATGGAAGTGGTCTGCAGCATATAACATAAGTATGGGGGCTGTCAGTGTATTTTCTGGCAATTCGGTCGCCTTGTGCCAAAAAGGTACATGTTGGGGTTTTAAAAGGATAGACAGCACAAAAGGGGTTTCCGAGCTTAGGATGCATTGGTTTTGAAATTCCTTAAGCATCTAAACAAGGATATAAGTAGCTATTTTTAGCAACTTTTAAAAAAAGTATTGGTCTGGAAATATCACAGGAATATAGAAGGTAATTGAACAATTCTTTCTCATCACTGAAGGAGAAAGTACTCTGGGAAATTGAAAGACATCTAACTTAAATAAGGTTTTGAAAGAGTTTTACATGATGTGTAATTAACCTTAAGAAGTCTTTGCCCCAAGGTAAAGTCAGGGCTTTTTTAAGATTAGAAAATGAATTAGGTATTTATACGGATTGGTAGACCATCCACTATCCATCATCTGGGCTGCGAAGAAACACAAGGGAGGTGAGGTAAGATTTCGCAGGTTAAAGGAATAATGCAACCACTAAAGATCGGCTTTTTAACTTCAGGTATTGGAAAGTGAAGCTCCCACCTAAGCCATCGTTCAGGTTTCCTCTGCGGTCGGTAGAGAAAGGTATTTCTTTAGGGAATGGCAAAGCCGCACCTCCCTTACACACCTGTTCTTGTAGTGGACAAATTGCTCTTTGGGGGTAGCAGCCTCTTGTTAACTATGGAGGGATCGGAGTCATGTGGTTTATATTCAATGGGCTGTATTCCTTACTGCCAGGAATTGGAAGAATTTATCCAAATCTGGAGAAAGCACTTAGATCTAACGTCTCAAGCTGTGCTAGGTTAGATTTTCCAATGATTTCTGCTTCGACTATTATTTGCTTGTACCACTAATGAATATAATCTCAGTTTTCCAGTTAGCAGCTCCATTCTCCTGTGAGCTAGGGTTCTTCCAAGGCTTTTCTGGTGTCTAAGTGATGGTTTTTATGTATTGCAGATAATGATGCCGTATTACTGCAGCACTGATAGGTTTCAGAGACTTTACCAGGGGAAAAAAAAACATTCTGGAGTAATTTTTCTCAGACACAAATTGTTGTTAACACAAGAGTTAAGCTTCTTACAACACTTGAGTTGGTAAAATGAAAAGGAATGATCTGTATTTCATGAGGGATATAAGAGACTAAGTCCTACGAGCCCTATGTATAGAGATTTGAAGTGTTTGGGAGTTAGGTGTCTTTGAAAATCTCATTTCTTTAGGCACCTGCTTGCTTTGGGCAGTGGTTCCTAGGCATATCCGGGTTGGAAATGGGGTACAAACTGCTCAGGTCTTTTGATGGTTTTCTTCTGAGCTGCTTTGAAGTGCTAGCCTCAAGCTAAAAGGCAATCCGAGTTTACTGATTCTGCGTTTTGTCTGTACAGAGATGAAACGGAGCCTTCAGCGGCCTTGAAGAAAGGCTATTACAGATTGCTGAAAAACTTTGCAAGGGTCCGGATAGTAGCAACAGAGTAAAAAATTTCCCTAATTCTCTCTTTTTATAAGCTACCACCAGCGACATTTCAACAGTAGTAAAATCTTTACCATAAAACCTGAGTGGTTGTGAACATAGTAATAGAAATTCATGCCCTGCTCCTGCCCATATTGCTGGGCTGGGAGCTCCAGACTGTCACATTGCCATTTAATTGCATCACCAAGGAGCTGCAGGTCCTGCGGTGCTAGACATGCCACCAGCACAACGGGAACCTGCCCCGATGTTCTCACAGGCTGAGTGGATGAGAGGGCAAAGAGAAGCAGAGGGATTTGACCAACATCATGCTACAGAGCTGAGATGGGCTGGAGATCCCCGTTGGTGCATCTAAGGGGGGAGCCTTTTAATACCAATGGCTTTTCCATGTTCTTGGTACCTCTCCAGATGCATTGCAGATGCAGAGGTCGCACTCTCTCAGCCTATGTTTTGCTAAGCCGATGGAGCTGAGCTTTCTTTGCTATGTCTTGGAAGCAGGGACTCAGTTCCCTGCATCAAGCCACCTCCTCTACAATTGCTTCCTCCTTCCTTCCTGATCCATATATGCTTTGTGCTTTCCCCATGGGTTGCTAGATACCACCTTTGAGTGCCCTAGGGTAGCTCAGATGTCCTCATGCAGCTGGCAGATGTGGCACAAGATCTAAGGTGAGCAGCTGTCAGGGTGGCAGCTGATGACCAGGGGGGATCCCCGCAGGGATGGCAGCCAGGGAAGCTGAAGGGGGTGGTTGGATGCTGGAGCGGAGCTGCAGGGAGCTGTCAATGGCTGGAGGGGGATGGGGATGGAGACAGGGAGGGCTACAGCTCAGGGATGCTGTAGGTGCTCGAGCTGATATAGCACTGCTTACCTGTCAGTGACGTGAGGACAGCCACCTCGTCCCCCATGGTGCATCCTCTACTTGCATCTCACTGCTCAGAGTGGGATTAGGGCAAGTGTTATGAGTGTGGCCAGATCCAGCCCATTCGATGACTGTTCCCTCCCTTTCCCAAAGACTGCAGGTGACCATGGCAGGGCAAAGCTGGGACTGGCAGTATCGCTGCCTCTTCTCTCTCAGCCAAGGACAAGCTGGGGACAAAACGGGAATGTTTTGCACAATATACTGTGTGAAACCACCTTCCTCCTGTGAGGACTAAATCCTGCGCCTGCTGATACTCAGATGGTCCCTCTGTGGCTTCAGGTGCATGTGAATGGTGCAGAAGTTGTCCCTGCACGGCTTTAGCCATTGTGAGGAGAAAACACAAAGCCTCATCTTCGACATACTTAGTGTCCCTCTCAGTCAGAAGTTACTGCTGAAAATCGTTCAGCTTTAATACAGCTTCTTTCTAACTTGGGCTGAAGCAGGTCCCCTCCAAGTGGAGCAGTTTGTTTAGCAGAGGGTATAGCTTGACAGGTTGCCAGTATTGACCGAAGGAGGTCTCAGCAGGATGGACTGGCCCTGGCTAGGTTGGCAGGCATAATGAGATGAACATGTTGAGCCAGCCTTCATCTCTGGCACCCACAGTGGCCACCGCAAGGGATTGCAGGTTCAAAAGCTCCATGCCAGGGGGGAGAGGAGGCCTGGGAGTTGTCCTGCCCTCCCCACGTGTTGCACATCACCTGCCACGCAGGCAGACTTAGGCACACAGCCTATCCCAGAAGGTCAGGGAGACTTCCCTAGGAACATGGCTGCGACTAATCTTGTGTTCCCACAGTGGCAGAAGCTCACTTAGAGTGGTCCATCTTGGCTTCTTCTTCACTGCAGTTGTTTTGCACTCTTGCTTGGCAGAGTCCTTTCTTTGTCCTTCCCCATGCAATGGGAGTAAATAGGTCAATGCTTTCTGTCACCCAGGGCTTTAGAAGATCCTAATGCTGTTATCTCAAAAAGCAGATAATGCTGCAGTCTGGCTTGTAAGTAGGCATCTTGGGACTTAGGCTTATGAGAAAGTAAATGGCAATAAAGAGGTTCCTGCAATACACTACAGCGTGGCAGACAGAGAGTGCTGGAGGCATGGTGAAGTTTTGCCACCTGAACGCATGAAAGCCTTCTGTGGTGGCTACACTGGAGTTTCAAAACTCCTCTTCTCCAGAGATACCCATGATTTTTAAAAGAGATTTCAAAGTCAATTGACAGTTGCGCGGTGGGAGCCAGGAGGGGTAGCTGCAGCTCACAGCTAACAATGCTCACTTCTGTGTGTGAAGCCAGAAGCCTTGGTCATGTTTCAGTTCCCTGGGGCAGCAAGCCAGGCTGGCTGGTGTGTACTAGGCACATCTGATGCCGGTCTGCCTTTGGTTTTGGTGGTGGCTGGTGGGAGAAGGGAGGGGAACTAGCAGTAAGCTATATTTTTTATGTCGTTATATTTCTAATGTTGGTGTTCTTGTCTTTATGTCTATGCATTCTTTAGCTATGAGGATAACAGACCCTTCATCAAGTAAGAATGACCTGAATGGCTGATAAATTTCATTTATCAGTGTGGTCTCATGAACCAGCTGTCAGATCAATATTGAAAAATCATTAAAGCTTCTGTCATTCGCATTTGAGGCAGAAGAGCAAACTGTGCAGGAAAACGGTCAGGCATACAGCTAACATGCAGAGTAAATGCACTGCATATGTATTGCCAACCAATTGTCACCATATTGGCTTTATATTCTTTGATTGGATATTACTTGAATTCAAGGTGAATGTTCCCAAGTTAATCCTGTGTAGTACAGACTTGTTATACCAATAGCAACCCTGTGGTCCACTGTGCTCTGTCACTGAGAGTGCTTTATGGTAATATAAATACAGACGTAAATTTCCAGAAAGGTGCATGGGTGGTAATCCCCATGATTCCTGTTCTAGTTAATGGGAGCGGCGCAAGAAAATCTGTGTTTGGTGCATTGGAGACTGTCTCCTTACTCATTGGACTACCTAATTTTCCCTAATTATAAATCTCTGATTTTCAATTACACCAAAACGTGGATGGTTTTGTTTCTTTATTGCTATAGAATTGCACTATGGAAAAGAAAAACTGTGAAAAAAGTAACAGCAAGTCTGTACAAAAAGCAAAACAAAACCCACAAGCCGCACCAAAAAAAAGCCTGTGAAGAAAACCAAAAATGCCTAGAAATTACATGCCTTAGGACACCCGTGCTTTTTCTCCTGCAGTCAAAAAGTAATGCGCAATAGCACGAAATAGAAGCAAATCAACATTGCAGTAGACTTTCAGTTTGTTCTTCTGGTGAAGAGTCCTTTGTGTTCATTCTTGCAGCATCATTCCCATGTTCTCTTTCACCGCTTGGTTCTTTTTATTTCTGCGGATACAGGATGGAGCTATTCAAAGTAATCTCCACACCCTCTTTATCTCCAGGTCTTGTTTTCTGAGGCACAACACTGTAACGTGTGCAGTTTGCACTGTTGAGGGTCTTCTAAACCCACAGATTCCTTTCCATCACTGAAGGTAGCATATTTCCACTAAATAACTGTTTCGCTCCTGCACACCTCTGCAACCAAAGGCTTTTTAGTCGCGTTCAAGAATTGGCTGTGCTTCAGAGCAGAATAGTTTTCTGATATCCTGGGAATCATTTTTAAAAGACTGTGTAAATGCAGGAAGCTTTTAATCATGGAGGAGAAGAGAAGAGGGAGGGGAAAAAAGTGTTTTCCACTTCATTTGTTGTTTCTTTTTTAAGGAAAATAAAAATATTTTTATTTTTTAAATTGACATGCAATTAAGATGATAATGTACTCTCACTGATGGTGGAATCTCAGGGAGAAAAATACACCAAGCGGCTAAAGCTGTAAACTTTATCTAGTGGCTACCTTTCTGAAGGATTTTGAGAGTGCATTTTCAATTTGCATCGTGCTAAATATTTATTAGCAGGATTGACTGGAAATGCTTCAAAGGAGCTGTTCTGGTCTGCTAGATACATAATAGTGATTTTTAAAGAACTGCCTTAATAAGCGGTTACCTTAGGGAGCTCTTCTGGTTGTGTGGTTAAGTAATACATATTTTATAAACTTCAGTGGAAGACTTAATGCTGTATTTTCGTTCTAATACCTAAAGAAAAAAACAACAGAAAACATGAATACAACTTCAGTGTGCTTCTGTTTGTGACAAGCTCTGCTAAAAGGAGGATTCAAGGCTGCAGCTGCCATGGAGTCTCCATAGTGGAGACTGCCTGCCTGACCTCTGCAGGACTGATTTTTCGCCGAGGCTGCTGCTGCTTCGTCTTTCTCTCCCTTGCCCCATGCTCTGCTTAGCAGATGGTAGCCCAAATATGCCCAAATCCCAGGCAAAGTTCTACAAGGCTAAAGTGGCTTAGAAATGTAGGCAGGTCCTTGTCCCCGCAAGCCCTTCTGCAGCATCCCAGGCTGCTTTGGGGCGGACAAGGAAGCAGAGGTGCTGGCTGGCTGCAGGCTTGTCTGCTTTGGGGAACCAAAGCGTTAAACAGTGAGGAAGGGGTGCAAAGATTGGGTATCATTGCATTCACTTTTATGATGTTCCGCCTAACGATAGCAGGGGAAGACAGAAGAAAAACAAGGCCTTGAGGGAGAAAGAGCAAAGGGATGCTCACAGTGCTGCTTGCTATGCGCTTCCTGCTGTGCTCCCCAGCTAGAAGTTAACTCCCTCCCCTGTGCAGCAGCAATCCCTTTAAAGTTGTAGGTAATTTAGCATGTGGAAACTAGGGAGATGCCTAGGAGCAGGATCCAGTTCCTATCCTGCTTGTCACACTTCATCTCATGTCCTGGTATTGGAAGATCAGTGTCTGAGAAGTTAATTTAGCAGGTGACTAAATGTTATTTAGCAGGGTGACATGGAATACTTCTCCTGCTATCCCAGCAGAGCTTCCAGCTTTCCTGACAGTGCACTGAAAAAAATAACATGCAGCAGCCGTCCCATGTCCCCAGCTCTGTCTGTCCAAGCAGAAGGGTGCTGGGAGAAAGCAAGCAGAAACCCATATTTGCTTGAACAACATCTGGGACCAAGCAGTGGCTGCACCCCTACTTCTGCTTCCCTCCCAGGGTGGAGCAAGCGATACTCTTAGTTTTGCAGCCAATGTGAAGAAGGATTGCCCCTCCTTTTCTCCAAGCAGAAGTGTGGCAGCAGCTACTGTTTTAGCAAATGTGGTGTGTGAGCGCCTATACATGTATATATATTTCCCCTCATCACAGGGTGGAAGAAGAGTGAAGCAGCATTGCAGAGAGCCTCCTTGTGCGGAGCCGATCTGGCAAGCAGTGAGGGCTTGCCCACCTGCTTGTAGTTGTTTATCTGGCTTACAGGCATATGGGAGACTAGCTAAAATGCAGCAATACATGTGTCTTGGTGTTAAGCGTAAAGAAGCTAATCCAGCTGGCACTTCTGCCCCGGTGAAACCAGTGGATGCTAAAAAAGTGACATTTAGAGTTGTTGTTTTGGTTGGTTTATTTTCTTTTCCTGCCATTTGCAAAAATAGCATCTACATGTCATTTACATACACACTGCTTTTACATATTAAAAAAAAAAGGAAATATGCTTTGGTTATGATAAATTTCTATGCTTATAACATTTCCATTTCCATGTATTTCCTCAAGCTTGAAGATTTGTAAACTGCATCCAGCTTGAAGACAAAACTCCCTACGACTCATTTTGATATGCTGTTTTCTTTTTGCTAAAACCACAGGCAAAGTCTTCCTGCTTGTAGATGTGTGCCTTCTTTTGTAGATGAAAAAATCAATCCCTTTTTTTTTTTTTTTTTTGTTTTGTTTCTCCTAACAGGTCCTGGGTTATAGGTGCAATAGCCCTGCTCTGCCTATTAGGACTGACCTGGGCATTCGGACTCATGTATATTAATGAAAGCACAGTCATCATGGCGTATCTCTTCACCATATTCAATTCTCTGCAGGGAATGTTTATATTCATTTTCCATTGTGTCCTCCAGAAAAAGGTAAGACAGACAGTTCCCAGCGGCAAAAGAGGTGGTAACAGGGTGTTTTGTTGCCTAACAACTGCAGCATGACATCATCTGTGTGCCCTGAATTCGTCTCACGCAGATTTATCTCCGTGCACCTAATAAGGGTGGTATTTAGACTGGAAACCAGCAAGATGCGGGGGAATTAGGTGATAACGAAGATATGTGGCAGTGGCATTTCAGCAGCTGGGGCGCTGGCGACAAGGAGCGCATCACAGGCAAGGGAAGAGGCAGCTGACAGTTTGCAGGGCTTTAGGGTAGCAAACCTGTAAAAAGGCTTTGCCTCCTATCGGCCAGGTTCTCCTTTCCCATATGCCAGTGTGAGGTGGGAGCGACTCCACGAGCATCCAGAGGGTCCTCGCGTGACTGAGCGCACGCAGCACAATGGAGCTTTACATCCTCATTTGCAGTCCCTGCAAGAAATCACCCCCTTCTGTAACAGCATATATGGGTTGATGGTACGTAGCAGGGGCTGCTTCCCCTGCTTTTTTAAGAACTGAACGACCTGTGCTCTGCAACAGTTCATTAGCCTTTGTATTGCTTTGGTCCTTGGTGGGCTTTTGGAAATCTTCCTCAAAGCAAGCACACACTAAGTGCTTCTTGGTGGAACTTGAAGTATGCCCCAATTAACATTTGCAAGATAACAGTGGAGTAACTTAAGTAAACTCTGGGGAAAAAAAAATCAAAATAAAAATCTCTGTGTGCATATGTAGATCAAACTTACAGCCTCTGACAATCAGTAATAAATATTTTTAAGAACCATTTTATTCTCCACTGAAATTCAGTAGTTACAGAGTTCTTGAATTCTGTGCATGTCTGCTGATAATTTTTTATGTACATCTTGGTTTCAAAGGGCAGTTTCTTTATCCAATATTGTCATGCTTTAGCCCCAGCCAGCAACTAAGCACCACGCAGCCACTCACTCACTTCCCCCACTACCCAGTGGGATGTGGGAGAGAATCAGGAAAAAGAAGTAAAACTCGTGGGTTGAGATAAGAACGGTGTAATAGAACAGAAAAGAAGAAACTAATAATGATAACACTAATAAAATGACAATAGTAATAATAAAAGGATTGGAATATACAAGTGATGCACAATGCAATTGCTCACCACCTGCCGACTGATGCCCAGCCAGTGCCTGAGTGGTGGTCCCCCTGCCCCCACTCCCCCCAGTTTATATACCAGGCATGATGTCACATGGTCTGGAATACCCCTTTGGCCAGTTTGGGTCAGCTGCCCTGGCCGTGTCCCCTCCCAACTTCTTGTGCCCCTCCAGCCTTGTTGCTGGCTGGGCATCAGAAGCTGAAAAATCCTTGACTTTAGACTAAACACTACTTAGCAACAACTGAAAACATCAGTGTTATCAACATTCTTCTCATACCTAACTCAAAAACATAGCACTGTACCAGCTACTAGGAAGACAATTAACTCTATCCCAGCTGAAACATACAAACATACAAATGTAGGGAAGAGTTTATAAATGGATACATCTGGATCCCAGTTTCTCAGTGCAACCAGTGGCTTTTGGTGAAATGGTTTACTGGGTAAAGTCAGGGCCATGTTGAGGTCTGTTCTCCATCCGAGAGTCCCAGGCTTGCTCCTGTGTTACCCGCATTTTCCTATGCAGGGAAGGGAGATCTGACCTATGAAAATGTAAGCAAAATTCATCGTAGCAAGTGAGCTCTGCGAGAGATGCCACTGGAAGGATCTGCAGAACTGTGCGAAAATGTCATTCTTGAAACCAAAGGAAGACTTCTGGGGTTCCGAGTTATGTCCTTGTCATTTCATCTCAAATTTGTGCATCTTAAAAAGCTTAAAAGCTTCAAGATGCAACTGCCTGCTAATGGTACAAAAACTTTCAGCAAGAAAGTTTCCAGGCAAGATCATAATAAGAATGTAGGAAGCATCACCGTCACTAATTAAACCTGCAGGTGCCTCTTTGACAAGGAGTTGGAATTTCGGCACCATTCTCACTGGTCCATCCTCTTGCCTCTAATGCACCTTGCAAACGGTTAGTCCCTAACCCAGCATCCCAGCACAGCACCGCAGCCTCCGTGGCTGTCAGGGTGCTCACTCGGCATACAAGAAACGTTCTCTTTTCTGTCTCAAGCCAGTCTACACCCTTAAACCATCACTGATGACTGTGGGATCGCTCCTGATTTATGGCTGCATAGAGGGAAGGAGAATGCAGCTGGTACCTTGCTGTGGGGTGGATGCATCTTTCTGACCCAAGAGCTGAGGGAGGAATTATTTGAGAGGAAAAAAAAGAAAAGAAATCCTTTCCTTTCCTATCTATCATGGACTAGAAAATCAGCGAAAAGCTGCAGAGAAGCAAGCAGTGGGTGGCTAATTAAAGCAATTGAATTATTTTCTCTCAGCAAAGGATTGATTAGGCACTCGAGCATATTGGGCACTCGTGGTATTGTGTTCGTCTCAAGCGCTTAAGGAAGAGCCTAATGAAAAAGCTGTAATTTGCTATTTAAACAGTTGTTTCACAGAGTCTTGAAATGCTCATAGATAGTCTGGCAAATTTTCATGGCCAACCGCATGCTCCAAGGAACCTCAACTGGTGTTTTGGACATGCATGGGTTTTTCTGGCCTCTTTTTTTGTCAGTGGGCAACATGACCTGCTTTTGGCTTTTCAGTACAGTCTGCTCATTTTCAGTCTTGTCCCATCTAGTTTCTGGGTATTGCTGCCCATAAAAAGTCACACCTGAAGCTCAGTCAAAACTTAGATCCTGCCCTGGCACAAGTCAGCATAGTTCCCCTGAAGCAAAGGAGGTGCCACAGCTTTACTTCAGGCAAGGAGTTGGCCCGGTTTGACTGTGATTCCCATTTAAAACATGACTGACTTGCATGGTGCTGTGGGAAAGCAGGCTCCAGCCACTCCTGTGCACTGGGAATATAATCTCTAGGGCTGCTGGCTCTACAGTTTCCTCGAGTTTCAATTTGACTGCAAGAAATAATTAAAAAAAAAAATTAAAAAATCAATAGCTCTTATATTTTTCTTTTGGAATTTTTTTTCTTAGTCCCCTGCCAGAAGCAATAACTTTTAGTACCTTCATGAGCCAATATGCTAGTTTATATCAAATCTATGAGGATATTAATTTTCAGTCATAAATAGTGTATCTGTAGTTTCTCCTGTGCTCCTTTGATGCGCCTCAGAGGAAGCTACAACCGACTGGTGTCAACGAGCAGCTTTGCTGCATAAAAGCAGTCCCTTACGCCATCATAAACGGTGAGCTCACGTATCAAGAGCATTCAGCTGCAAGGTGCAATAGGCTTCTTCCCTGTGTACTGCAACAGCTATCATTTTAATGAACCACTGAGGAAAAATCAGGGGCTGTGTTGAAAATCAGAAGGCGGTGGGTTGGAGAAGGAGCTGCCTGCTAACTGATGTTGCTCTTTCCTTGCCTAGGTACGTAAAGAGTATGGAAAATGCCTGCGCACGCATTGCTGTAGTGGGAAAAGTACAGAGAGCTCTATTGGCTCAGGAAAAACCTCGGGGTCACGGACACCTGGAAGATATTCCACAGGCTCACAGGTAACCCATGCTTCTTGCCCATGTCCCAGTGCTTTGCACTGTTGTGCCAATCCCCTTCGTGACTATCCTGGGAGGGAAGCTCCTCTTGGCCCAAGGAGCTGCCTCAGGGCTCTCCCCAGTGCACCCACAGAGATTTCCCTCCCTCATGGACCTGAATTCAACACGGTGGCTTCCCTTGGGATGTGATGGCAATTAGTGCCTCTCCAAGAACTTTCTAAATACTTGTGATGAGAATAAAAAGCCCAAATTTGTGTTTCAGAGACAGGTGGGTGGCCATCACCTGAGCTGTCCTGCTTGCTCTCAATGGGAATCAGGAGCTGGGAGCATTTTGTCAGCTATGCTGCATCCTAGTATGTCCTTTAATCACGAGCTGAAGGTTGTTGTCACCGCAATTGCCATGTATAGGAATGGTGCCATAACAACCAAGTATTTTTCTTGCTAAAAAAAGACTGGAAGAGTCTTGCAATAGCCTTCATAGTGAAAGGGCTTGCTTTCTGGCATTCGGTGGTTTGATCAATTCCTTGCCTCACTCAATTTGCCTTAGGTTATAGACCTTTTAGGAGAATCCGTTGGGGTCAGGTTATCTTATTAAGTTACTGGCTTTGTTACACTTTGGTCACCTGAAAATTCAGGTTTTGTATAGTTTGTGCACTTACCAATTTTGAAGCTAAGTTGTACGTACAGATGCAGATTTATGGATGAACAGTTCATAAAATGAAGAAGCTTACTTCTTAATCAATAGAAACCAAACACAAATTTATTCAGTATTACTAATGGAAGTAATTATACATGACAGTTCCACTATTAAATTATGAAAGACATGCAGTGAGTAACAGTTTATAACCTCCCAGGAAAACCTAATTTGCAATTTATGTCTTGGAGCAAATTATTACTTATTTTCAACGGTTTCCGAGATGTCATCCAAGAGCTCCACTTTGGCATTTACATAGGTCTGGATGTTATGCAGGGCAAATAACAGCAATAGAATATGGAGACTCTCTCCAGTAGGCCATCAAATCCCACAGTAATCAATAATGTCCAAAACTCACTATATCCAGCAACACTTAAGTGCCAGATTTGAAAGCCTTTGGTTTTACATAAGTTAGCTACTGGGTAGATGCCCTCCTCTCTGTGAAGAGTTGACTTTAATGGGCCCTTCCTCTTGGCAGTCTCAGCACAAGAAAACAATCCCTTTTGAGGGTGAACTGAGTCTCCTGGCCGCAGTCTCCTCAGGGCAGGCAAGGTTTGAGGTACAAAAGAGGATTATATCGCCTGCAGAAGCTTGTCCTTGGAAGGATGGAAGTGCCTGAGACCTATCGTAGGCAGGAAAAACCTCACACAGCTGATGGAGAGCGGATGGAGATCAGAGTTGTTGAAAGCATCTGACTCCTAACTTTCAAATGGAGAAGTCCACGAGGAAGAAAATTCCTAAGATCCTTTTTTTCTCTGAAAAGCACTTAGGAAGCAGAATAATTAATCCACAATGGATCATGTCAGAGAAATACAATGGATTAAGTGCCCAGGTGAAAAATAATTGCTGTAAAAGTGCATGGGCTTCGTGTCACATTGTGCTTCCATTTATAGAGGGCTAATGCATGATAAGGAGATCCCATTACTACATAGTTAATGAGTAGACTAGGAGGCCCTTTTCAGCTGTGACCACATGAGCAAGCCCTGGAAGATCTCACATGGCTAAGATCCCACTACAGGAAGCACTGGTTTTTTAGCAATTAGGAAAAACATGGTCTGTCACAGTGGGAACCAGCCTTCCTGATCCCCCACGCTGCCTAGCACCACTTTCACGCAGCCGTGGGAAATGTTCGTCATACTATGAGAGGTGAGGTGAGGGAGTTTCTCCTGGACACGTGGGCTCCCCAGTCATCTTCGTACATGGATTGTGGCTGAACTGCTCGCACGATGTGTATTGGCTGATTTTTTGATCTTTTGCAAGGTCTAGTTGGGGAGGAGCAAGACAGTGTCATAAAAGCAACAGAGGTAGATACTCCACAGCATATTTGAGAAACAAAACAGAAGGCCAACATATTCAAGAAACTTTTTCCCCGGCAGCAGAAGCTATACCACAGATGGCAAAACCATCACAGATTTTTCAGTAGGTGAACAAAGTTCATTCATTTGTGGGGGATTTTTTTTTCCCCAAATATTCCCCAAGATGGGTAGTAGCTATAGAATGCTTCTGTTCATTCAGGGACACCAAGACACAGATCAAGGCTTCTGTTACACTTCACAAAAAGTAAGACCCAGGCTACCTCAGATAGTACAGGAAGCATGCGTGCTTCTGTGTGTAAGTTATTTTTCCATTATTTGGTGCTGTATTGGTAACTCTGTAGCTCGCACAGGTCTGGGTTGCTCTTGTATGTGACTTCTATTGCTTTTTTAAAATAAGATGTAAGCAATCCAATTGTGCACTACTTCTTTGAGATAGGCGTTTGTGTTACGAAGTTAGGCAGGCAGGGTCTGGCATGCACGAGGCAGGTTATAGCAAAACAGCAACCGCTTGCTTACAGTTGGCTAGAAACAAGTCTCATCCTGAGCTAGACATGCCAATAGCCATCTTTAGTGAGCCACAAAGAAACCTATCTGCAGCTGCTAAAAATTCATTACCTGCTGTGGTTCAATCCCTCTTCAGAGCCGGATTCGTAGGATGTGGAATGACACAGTTCGAAAGCAGTCCGAGTCCTCCTTTATTACTGGAGATATAAACAGTTCAGCTTCACTCAACAGAGGTAATTATAAACTGTTTTTCATATCTCTAACTTGTGATGGCTTTAAGGAGTCTGAAATGTGTTGCCCCTTTCCTTCCCCCCCTCCCCTTGAACGGCACTGGACTCCCACATAAGAAATGTTACAATGATAACTGGGAGGAGGTTTTGTGATGGTTGTTGCCCTTTTTTCCTTTTCTTTCTTTATTTTTACACATGCATTTTCCAGAATTGTCATTTCTGGAAGGGAGTTAGGAAAAGCAAAAAAGATAAATGAAATGAAGTTGAAAAGAAATCTCCCTTTTCCCTCAGCAAACTGCTAGTGCCAGAAGCTGCTGTGGTATCAGGCCTCATTGCTGATGGTGAAAATGGGCCGTTATGGCACTGTACAGCCTGTGTTAAGCATCACAGGAGTCCTGATTGTCCTGGGTATGTAGCAATACTGTCATCTTTACAGAAGCAAAAATGAACAGCAGAGCATAGACGTAAGAAAAAACTGTGCTTGGAACAAAATTGTCTGCGTTGATGTTAATATACCTAGTTTGAAGAACTGACTGATGTGAACTTTATAGACATCTGCGGAGGAAAGGCTATCAGAAACGTATATGCCAAACAAAATGTGGTGCCTGGCACAGGAGGAAATCTGAACAGCTTTTTTAAAAAAAAGTCTTTTTCAGGGAGTTGCAGGAAAATGATGGTAAGGGTATACCAGAAAAAGAGCCTCAGAGATTGGTTTCTTTCTCTTCCAGTACAATTACTTTATGGCTTAGCCTTGAGCAACCAGATGCCAAATTCTGTTTTGTCTATCTGCCCAGTTGATGCTGGAATTAAGAGGGGGTAGAATTGGGATTACTGGGCCCAGCTGTTCTCTCATGATGGTGAAAATCAGAAGTTATTTCCAGTCCTGATGGTTAGACTGCAAAGCTCAATTGATAATTGAGTTGGGACTTTGGTTCTTATTCAGTCTTTATTCACCCAGAGTTCCTACTGATTTTAGGGTGAGTTTTGCCTGAGGATAGGCTTGAAGGATTTTGACTGTGCTGTGAGTAATATTGACTACTGAGTGCTGGGGAACTAGAGGTATATGATTCAGTTCTCTGAACATTATATATATCACCCAAATCAGTGCCAAGGGGAAGACAGTGTAGTTAACATGGAGATGTACTTTTCCCCCTCCACCCACTCTGGTGGTTTTTGTGCCAGGATATTTTCACTTTACACTGAAGGTTCATTAATAAAGATGGCTATAAGATGCCGTTACTGCAAATGCCTGATGTATCCACATGCATTGCCCTCACGTCTCTCTCTGGCTTTGCATCAAAGACTGGAGAGCTACAGCCAGACTTCTCCACGGCTAATTTACAGGGCGATCGGTTATCGCACAAAGGTTACAGCAAGAACCACTGTTTCCCTTGGCCATCCATCGCTCCATCTCAGCTGCAAACCAAAATGTGTTGTGCATGAAATGCTCACTGCTTTAGTTAGCGCAGAAGTTGACTTCCTCGCCGATGCAGCCAAGGCTACAAAGGGCAATGCTTTAGTAAACAGGATCTTCTGGGCTTGTCAGCAAAAGAAAGGCATCTCTCCTTTTTCAGTTCAGGGTTTTTTTTTTCCATGCAAAGAAGGGAGTATGACCATAAATTGGGGAAGCTGTGAAGCGGTTTCAAGTGGGCAATCTTCATCTCAGTGTGGCGAGAGCCTGTTACTAGATGTGCCTGTTATTTAAAGGTCAGTTGGGAAATGAACTGTCAAGGGAGGCATCTTCAAAGCAGATTTCATCCAGCTATTTTCCTTGTGTAACACTGGATGAGATGAATCACCCGAAGGGCCTGAATCTTTCCGCTGACTACAGAAGCAGGCTGATAACTGTCTTGGAAGGGAAGCCTTTTAGGTGGGACACTTAACTGACTTGAATAAGTTGTACTATTATACGGGGCATCCTCCCTCTTTTTCACGCAGGCAGGCACAGTATTTGTTGTCGTTTTTTTTCTTTTCTCATAGACAGACGTATCTGCAAAATGGAGGTTAAAACATTTCTTTGGGAGTTAGTATCTCCAAAGCAGTGGGTGGTCACTTCTGCTAGGAAAATACACCTGACATCAACAGTAACCCAAACTGCATGGGGCCCCAGATATTTCACACTTTATCCTGTTTATTCCAGCTGAAAAGAAACATTTGTGGTCGTAGGGCTTTGCATAGAGCATAAGATGTTTCTTCAATCTCTCTAGAGAGAGCTGCAGCCTGAACAGACCAGTGGGGCAGTGCGGTTTTCACAGTTCTTGTCTTCCTCTTAATATTTTAATATATATCAAGCTTTAAAGGAGCTGTTTCATTAATGTTTTATTTACAAGTGTGCAATAAAAGCTCAGAGGAGTCAAGTGCGAGCCTTGAATTATATGGTTAGTAGCTTTCCCTGCCAAAGGTTGATACAACAGGCTCACATACCTGTTCAGAAGTCCCTCTCCAGCCCTCCCAGCCTAGAGACCTTTTGCATGAAAGTATCTGTGTTATCCCGAATTAAACATTCTTTGTGTGCCTGTATTTTTTCCCCAGAGCCTGCAGAGAGCAGACCCTTTCTAAAACAGGGAGAAAATGATCCTTTCTCCCCAGAATCACCCCATCCTCCAGGTCCTGGCCTGACTCCACTGCTCCGTGTCCTGGACCAGTGCTGAGTTTTCATGTTTCTGTCATGGGAGCAGAAAGCAGGGAGACATCCTCCAACTGGGGTACTTTCTCCTTTAAGCCTTTTTTTTTTCCCTGATCGCATTCACAGTACTTGCAGTCCCCTGCAGCTTGATAACATCCCAGGCAAGACTGCTCTAGCTATCCATATTCCTGTATGATGACAGGCATCTCTCTATACCATACCATCCCCTCTTCTTCCTCCATGAAGCTCCTGGGCACCAGTCTGGAATATGGTGTCTGTGCTAGTGCCTCCCTTCTTTAGACATGTAACTGTCTTTTTCTGATTTAGCAGATACCAAACTGCTTATGGCTTTTTTCAGCTCCAGATCCTCTCTTATCTCCTACCCTCCCCCCAAAGTAATTGGCCATAATGTTATTTTTCTTATTCTCATTTATCATACCAGGAATTTCAGGCATAACCTCAAACTTGCCTGACATAATGGATTCTGTAATGAAAGCTATACTCACTTTTGACTCCTAAGATATACACAACCATTTCAGATATTTCCTGAAGGTAACATCTAATTACAGATTAGTTCAAAATGTTTCAGGTTTCTTTTCCCCTTGCTGCTCATTATGGATTAGTAATGGTGTGGATTTGGGGTTGTTATACCACTGAAATCAGGAGGAAGGGAACAGAAACTGGCCGTGGATTTCCTCTTCTACTGTCAAATGAAGAGCATGCCAGTCCACCCCATGGTCATGGAGTCTGTTTCAGGATCCAGGGGAATTCCTGGTTCTTGCACTCCCACTCTGCAACCTTGCCCAATTTTTCCCACCATGAGTCTGGCTGGATAGCTCTGCCATCTGTTTCACGTCCACCCTGTGCTCTACATTTCTTTTCCCAGTGCTGAAAACTTGCAGGGCTGTAAAATCTGAACCAAGCTGATCACCTTGTGAGTAGAAAATGGAAGTCTCCCTTTGCCTGTAGGGTGTTTGGTGTAAGTGGTCTTGTTACAGGCACTTGGATGCAATGCTGAAAAACTGGACCAAAAGGGGTGCATGCATGTAGGATGGACTGTTTGCTAAAACTTACTACTTTGAAGGCTTGAAAGTAGAAGGTATGAAGGAAAAGCAACAGAGTTTTTCCTTTGTGTTAGGTTCATAAGGAGAAAGGGGAGCAGATGGCTGCTTGGTTGTAACAGCAGATTTTTTGGTACTTGGGCTAAGGACAGTTTTTAAAAAGAGCTAGAGATTAAAGGCAATTAAGAGCATTACTGTTATTCCAAGTCTGCTATACTTGTGCTTTGGTAATCTAATCATGGGCCAGTGCTGTACCCATGGATGGAGCCAGCAAGAGAAATCGGGATGTCTCTCAGCACGGTGCTAATGGCAAGAGGATTGGATTGCAGGGGACCTCTGTAAGCATGAGCACTGCTGGGCTCTGATGGTACGGCACGGGCCTGAACTTTGGGTACATCCAAGTGGCCAACTCAGGAGCGTGAGGGACAGGTCTGTTTGCACCTTTGGAGCATTACTGTCAAAAAGCACTTGGATAGCTCAGGCAGCCTTGCAAACAAGCAGTCATAGAGCATGAAACAGCCATGCGACTCCAGCCTATTTTTATCCATGTCTTAGGTGAGAGGTAATACAGTAATTACAGTCTCTCTTTGGATATGAGACAGCTGGCAGAGAAAAAAAAACATCCTGAACTATATGATACTTTATTACCCTTCAGGTTTTCAAGCTGGGGCGGGGGGGGTGGTGGTGGTGGTGGTGATTTTTTTTTTTTTCCCCAGAGAAAAAATTGGAGTTATCTGTTAAAGAAAGGAGTGTTCCTTGTTTTGGTGAGGCTGGAAAGCATCAGGGACAGAGTTTGTCACTGGTATGAGGCAGTGCTTTGTTATAGGAAAAGGCACTGATGGACCTATGTATATGCATTCAAGTTAGCAGATAAGGGGAATTATATCTTCAGTTGTGGCAAATGCTTATTGTATCTTAATGGTTTTTCCCTCTTTGGGGAAATAAATGGGGTAGGGGTAAAGCCACCAGATTTCTCTGAAAATAGAAACTACTCCAGAAGTCTGTTGCATTGGGTCAAGTGCTGTACTCCCGCTGTAATGCTCTTGAGTCTCAGCTTACAACCTAGACAGCAAGTTTAATAGTTTATTCCAATAACGATCTTGCTATACAAACAGGAGTATGTGCACCTCTTGTGTTTTGGCTGTATGCATATATACTTTATATCCCTTCACCCCCAAAGCACTGTACACCAGCCCGAACACCCTCCTCCACGGAGGTCTCCTGGAGGGATTTCTTGGAGGTCTACATTGCTGCTCCACTTGTCTGAAGGACAAGAAACATCAGGGAGCTGTAAGAGCAGAGCTGTTTCATGAGGGAGAAGAGCTGGGAGGTGAGGGAAAATCAAGCACAAGCCATGCTCTCACTGACAGGGCATGGTCCTTCAGGGGCCTAAGCCAGCAGGCACAGCTGGGTGCTGGTAGCAGGGTCCATCCACAGCTCTGGACAAGGTGAGGGGATGAACTAGGTCCAGGGTCCAGCCCAGAGCAGCAGAAGGTGTTGACAGAGACAGGGCTGGAAACTGGGCTACAACGCGGGTCCAAGGTCCAGCCAGGAGACAGACACAAGGCAAGGACTGGGTGCCCAGGGCTGCCAGCGGGTGTGGGTCCCCAGTGGGTCTCATCAGGGCCACTAAGGCCTATTGGAGTCATCAGGACCCTGACAGCTGGTGCAGGATTGGACCCCATGACCTCTGGCAGCTGCAGGACGGTGAATTCATCCTTGTGGCCCTAAGGGTCCATTCATGAGGGAGCACGCCCTTGCCAGCAAACTCCATCAAACAGTCATCACAAATCCCTAAGATCCCCAGTATTGGCATGCCAGATATTATTCCTGGCTAGGAAAGCCATATTCACTCCCTGTTTGTTCCCACGCAAATGGGCTGGAATGGGAAATGGAAATGAGGTTATTGTTTGTCCCTGCCCCTTACTTTTTCTTCCCAAATGCATAAGTGTCATTGCACGTCTCAGCTTCTAAGTAGCGCTCCAGAATAAATACTTGATTTCCCTTTGCTTTATTATTTCTCCCCTGCGTTTTTATATCAACCACAAAGACTTAATCTGAAATGTACACAGGAAAACGGAAAATTATTGCTACTGTTTTCAGAGATAATCAGTTTAATGTCAAATTCATGTGGATTTCTTCATAATGAACAGAACAAATTGAGCTCAAATTCAAACAGTGGGAATCTGAGTCAGAGAGGAAAATTAAAATGAAGAACATTAATATCCTGATTTCTAACCCAACCGAGACCTGATTGTTTCCTAAATGAAATCTCCCATCAAATTCCTCCCACCCACCCAAAAATATAATTAAGCTGTGATTTGCAGGCTGAAATCGTATCTGCACTGTTAACTCAGCAGGGACGACTGTATGTGTTGCAGGGAGGCTGGGTGAAGTTTTAAATTATCTTCAGGTGGCCATATTATCCTGCATTTTTAAGAAGCAGTTATATAGAAAACACAGTAGAAGGTGAAATTCTTTCTCTCAATAGGAGACTCACTCCAGAAGATGGGAGCTGTGGGTTAGCAGTAGGGCACTGCAGTGAGTCAGGTTTGGGTCTCTCTCCCCAAATCTTCCCTTTCTGCTCAGAGGTGGGGGCTGCTGGATGTGTCTCAGTGTTGCAAGATGAAGATTCTTTGGTTTAGCTGTCTGCAGAGGTGGTGGGTGCCATGGTCTGGACATAACTTGGCAATACAGCACTGAAAACAGGGTAGAGTTTCGTGTGATTAAAAGGAGAGACAAGCAGATGAGGAGAAAAAAAGAAAGAAAGGGAAAGAGCAAAATGGAAAAAGGAAAATCAAGATTCCCCTGGGTGTCTCAAACCCCATTCATGGTACACTTCAAAGAACAATTGCTGCTCATTGTAGCCCATTTGCAACGCTGACCTTTTGCTGCCGATGCCTAGATAAAGCGGAGAGCGGGTGGAAATTTGGACCGTGGAAGCGCTACTGTTGTCATGCATCAGTCTTTCTCAAGATGCTCGTTCGCTCCTTGATGGATTGATGTGACCGGCGTGACAGTCAGATTTCTGCTGAATTTATATTGCATATAAAACAAATAGCAAGGAGCCAAGCTCTGGGAGATGTGGAAACGCCTCTACTCATCTTGACAGGATATTCAGAGGGCGCCATCAACTGATCTATCACAGTCTGTCTAAACACTTCTTACTTGCTCTGAGTAACACCAATGGCTCTTCTTGTGGCTTAAAAATATTAGAGAATAAATACTTTCTCTGTTTTCTTTCCATTTGTTTTCTTTTTACAGTTGGCAGCAAACAGTCCCCCAGTTTCTCCTGTGAAGTCAGTCAGTTTTCATGTCGTATCTTTCAGAGAGATGGTTTTATGGTGTAGGGATTTTTTCATTCTAAATCAGCAGGTAGTGGCTGTACGAACATACAAGTTGGCAGGCAGCGTTAGTGATGACCGCTGCAATTTTTAAACATGTTTTCAAGCTTGCCAGATCACTTTTTTTTCTTTTATTCTTGTTCCTGTTGTGGCACTGGAGCAGGCAGATTCAGCGCAGATGTCCAAGGTACCTGCGGTTGCTTTCCTTGGTCATAAATGCATCTGCAGATGCTTAGAGGGAAGTCACCAAAATATTCCTGGGTATAAAAATACTTTGGTTGGGTTTTTTTTCTGAGCACTAAGCAGTTCAGAAATAATTGGACTAAAGAAAAGTGTCTGTGTCCTGCAGACACTTTGCTCCTGTGAGTGCCATCACTGCGTGACCGGGGATGTGGTGTGGAGCAAGAGGTGCATCTGTTTAAATCTGAGCTCCTGGTGGAGATGGTTTAAGTGCTTTGTGCTCCATTTTCAGTGATGCTCAGGGTTTTCTGGAGGTAAATGCAGAGGACTTCTCAAAGTCAAGCCCAGGATGGCCCTGGTAGGGATAGCAGCCTCTGTGACCATTCAGAGACCATCATCTGCCAATGTGCAAATCTCATTTCTTCGTCATCATTGCTTCAGGTCTAAGACACGGCACTTTTCCCCAGAGCCTATCCTTTTTGCAGAGTGCTGAGAGGTGTCAGTGCTTAACACTGTCCTTGCTCACCGTTGCTAAGTCAGCAGGGGCAAGGGGCTGCATGAACCTGAGGGAGGTAGCGATCCTTGCCCTTGAGCTTCTCTCTTCCCACTGGCTAGCAAAGCCCTCAGTCCTGGGAAATTTAGTCTTTGTTTCAAGGGATTCATCAGTCCTGGAGCCTGGAGGCCTCTGGTTCAGCCACAAACAGCAACTGCAATGCCACTGTCCTCCTGCCTCTGGAGTACAGTTACAAGTTCAGTTTCTATTCCTTGCCAGTCCAGGCTGCCACTTGAGAAGGGGGTAATGGTTTTCAGAGGTGTGTAAATGTCCCCTGGCTGTTTTGTGGAAATCAAGGGGCGAGAAGCAGGGTGACAGTCCCTGGCGGCATCTCTCTGCTAATCCAGAGCAAACCTGTGGGCTGTTTTTTAGCATCTCATTCAGCCACAGTTTCTCAAGCACTGTGGCTTCTGCTTGTCACCAGGAGGATCAGTGCTCAAGAGTGCTTGCTGTCCCATCACCATGGATGCTTGTAGCAGTGCTCACAACACCAGGGAGAGCCTGCAAAAGAAATAGCATGGTTGATTTATAACAGGACTTTGAAATTTCCTTTTTACGCAGCATAGGAAGCTGTTCCTTTACTTCCCCATCTGACCACCACTGGGGATTTCCTGATGAAGCTCTTTGGTTTCATCCCCCATGCCCTTCTGCTTCTTCTGTTGCCTCTTGTAACCCTTACAAACTACACACATCCAGATGGAGGACATATTTGGAGGGAGTAGTCCACGTGCAGTTGCACCGAATCACCCAGGAGGGATTGCTGTTTGCAAGCCATAAATCTCTGCAACCCTGTTAAGTGACTGTTGGTTTGGCTAAATGTCAGCATCTCGCCCCAAAGCGACCCATCCTGATAATCACATATGAAGTAGAGAGAAATTCCTGGTATATGACAGCAGAGGAGTATTTTATGTTTGTAAGGGAAACTCGGCATTCTTTTGGACTAGCAAATTGCCTCTACTGTTTTGGGGTTTTTTTCCTCTTTTTTTTGTCAATCAGCCATACATATTATGCCAGGAAAATTATGATTTTCTGCATCAGGAATCAAAACTTAGGGAATTTAACTCCTATTTCTGCCTACATGCAAAATGAAACCCACTGTCGATTATCTTCTGGTTTATTTTGCCTCTCTCCTGCCTGGGACTGAGTTAGCTGAGATTTGTTGCAGTGATTTCAGTGAGTGACGTGACATTCTTCCTGTGGGAGATATTATGAACTGGCTTTGATTTTAGGATTGACAGCCATATAATTGGAAGTTCAGTCATTAGGTGGATCAGATTTAAAGAGGAAAAGTAAGGGCAAGGCAATTTCTGAAATCAGAGCAGGCTTTAGGGAGTATTAGATCCAGCAGAGTATTGCTGCAAAGCAATCTTAATATGATGACTGTGAAGGAGGAAGGAAGAAAGCGTGGCTGCTTATATAGATTCCTATAAGTATGGTCCAATTTCCACCATAGGCAGGGCTTTCTGCACATCTTTGGTAAGAGCTCAGGCCTAGTGAGAAATAAGCATAAGCAGGAACAATTAGGGATAACGCATGTTTGTATAGTCGAGGTACAATGATGTATAAACCCTTGGAAGAGGTAGTGGTGATAAAAAGAAATGTCCCATCCTGGGACAACATTTCTGCTCCAGGCAGTTGAGAAAGCAATCAGCAAGTGGGCAAATGTTTATAAATTGATGTAGACTATCTGTGCATTTTGATCATGGCCTGCAGATTATAATCCAGCAGAGGTTTGTCATCTGAAATCGTTGCAGAAGAAAGGAAGGAAAAAAAGGGGCAAAGAATGGGATGTTTCATTTGGCGGAAGATGGCCCAGAGCTTAACAACCTCATTTGCTGAAACTCCATTTCACTGCAGTCAGTATTAATAGCTTCTCAATGAATAGATTAGATGCTGCAAGTGACAACAAACCTATTTGAGAGAAATTTAATAGGGAGGTTTATTGAAGTTTATTAACTGAATCCTGTTGGCTATTATAAGAACACAGCTCGATAAATCTAAACGTCAGAACATTTGTTGGAGGGAACCAGGAAAAATGCTGAAAATACCTGTTGTCTTCCAGCAAATATGTGTGATTTCACTTTTCATAATTGCATTCATCATTGGAATAAATTGCAAGTGAACACATGGAAGACCAGGATTCCTTAAATGCTTGAAAACTCTGCCTGTAACGCAGAAAAGGACACTACTGAATGCTGGTAAGGAAAGTCACAAAGGAGACTAGAGCTTTGAGTCCTACAAACCTACTTTGAATGTATTTTCTTTCCCCGGGAGTAAAGTGGAATAAGTTAATGCGAAGTGATATACGGAACCAGCCAGAATTTACAAACTGAAATCTGTACAGAGGCTATTTCAGTAACATTCGAGTTAAGGAGATGAGTTATTTACTATGGTTAGAGTAAGGCAACATATGTTGTTGTGGCAGGTTTTTTTATGGACACTTGAGAGAGGATTCATCTCTAACCACATCTTTGGTGTCCAGGCTGAACTGTGCTGCCTGATAGCTCAGGCACCACAGTACCTTCAGGGAATGGTCCATATTCTCTCTGGCTGTCGCTTGTCTCTGCAGGGTGGTTCTGAAGTCAGATATATGAAGTGCAAGAAGTTGAGGACTTGATTTATGGTGGCTGTGAACAGCAAGATAAGCTGGGTGCTTCAGGAGGCAGAGCGGGCAGGAGTACAGCACCATGCCTAGCCCTGCAGGAAAGGAGCTGCATGGTTGACAAAATGGGGAGAAAACAGAAAGATTAAGGTTGACCAAAACCACAGCAGTACATGCTTTTGTTATTGTTTCTTTCTTCTGAAAACAAACAAAAAAAGCCCAAGAAAAACTACATTTTGGGACTGCTGGGTCAGAGGCAATGAAACATTTTGTTATGACTCAGATGTGCTTTTTCCAAGCTATTTATTTTTGTTTCTACTCTAATGAAAAGATGACATCATATGAAAAAGTCAAAGTCAGCTTTCATACAAACCACTCTTTTGGAACAAAAAATGAAAACATTTAATTTGGAAAATACTGATTTTTGTATGAACATTTTTGAAGCATTCAGCTGATTCACTAGTTCATCTGATGAAATTTGTTAACTGGTTAGGTCTCCTTTCTCAGCAAAACTGCACTTCTGGCATGTCTGCTGGACAGTGGGGGAAATCTCCCCATCCCCAGTGAGTTTCCACACTGCTAAAATGCACATAGGAAGAGTAGAGCTGATTTTGCCATGCAATTGAAAATACCTGAAGCCAAAGAAGATACACAAGGGTGTTGTTACCTATGTGGACAGATCATCCCAGCTAAAGCAGTCCTGCTCAAGCTGCTTCAGCCTGGTAGAGCCACGCTGAATGACATTATTTTTCAGAAAGCCTGGAGAAGCGGTTGGATTCATTTCCCTTCCTGTTGGGTAGACCATGCAGATGATTCAAGTTAACGTAAATGCCTTTGTGTGGCTTTGTCAGCCAGCTGCCCACAAGAAATTATTTGAATTTTGTTCCTGAATGATGCAGTCTACAGTCTGGCAACATGTCCTTGTCATCATTTTCATCCTTTACTCTCAGTGAGTGGATAAATCATACTTGTGTTTAACAAGGTGCAGTTTTCCCTTACAGTTATAACACCAAACTCTTCCAAAAAATTATTTCTACATTCAGTGTTGTCCTGCATCAAGGACATCAATTTCTACCTTAGAAAGGGAAGAAAAACATACCATTTGGTTGCATACTGTCATTAAAATAATAGCTACTTTCATAGGCACACAAAGCAGCTAACTGTAGCTATCTGAATCCTCTGTGTGTGGTTACAGTGATGGTAAAAATTGTGGGATTTTCATTTTCTTTGTCCTGATTGATTTCCCTATCGGATTTTCTCAGTTTGCAACTGAAAAGTGCAATGGTCCAGATCTCCCCCTGCACCCTGAGCACAAGCCATGCCTTCTCATAGGCTTTTAAACCTGGTAAGAAAGGCTGGATCTTCGGTACTCAGATCACGAGGATCCCTGATGCTGTGAGAGGGACAGGAGCATCTGTGTGTCACCCAGCTAATATTTGCCTTCTGTAAGAGCACTGTTCCTTTCTCCTCATGTTCACAGTCTGTAAATCCTTCACTTGAGGATATCCAGCATTAGGAAACCTTGAACTGAGCACTGGCATTGCCAGAAACCTGAATTTGAATGTTGTTTTGCATATCAGAGCTGGCCTGGTAGCTGTGTTTTGTGCTGAACTTTAATCTTTGGTTGAATATCAGTGGAAACAAGGAGACATGAGACTGTAGTTATACCAGTGTGGTTGTAGGGAGTATTTTCGTAGAGGTGTGAGTTCTGCTGTTAAATATGTTTGCTGGTTGTGATGATCTCATCGTGCTGAACAAGGAGATGCCCAGGTGAACCTCTGGGTTTGAAGCCCCATCTTTTTTCCAACCCCAAATTCATGCTCCCACATGTACATAGCACAATATGGAAATGGAGAGCATTTGCTTTCAGTAGGGTATCTTCGACTAGCAGAATCGAAGGTGTTTCAACGCAGCTGAGTTGAAGGCAGTCACTCTGACTAAAGCAAATAAAGAGTAGTGGCTGTGTGCTGGGCGCAGGTGCTTTGGGAGACAGCAAAGGAGAGATTTGTATAGGGAATGTTATTGCTGAAATGTAGGGAAGCAAGGATGACACAGGGCTGTGGGATTTGCTGGGAGAAATTGATGTCACACCACAGATGCTGAGAGCCAAGGATCCAGCCGTAAGTGAATAAATAAAAATAAACGATGAACAACTGCTGCTTTCTGAGGATATTGGGCACATTGCCAACAGCAAGCCAGACAGCTGCCGAGGGTCACGTCCCGAGAGTGCTCTGCTGGGGAGGAGATTCAGGGCAGTCGATGGGTACCCACAGCCCTGCTTTTTCTGCTTTTCAGGTCCCCGGACATGCATTGACCTTTGCAATTGCAGCCCCGGCACCCAGCCTTTGCTGCGCACCTGCACACAGGGCTGCAGAACAAGCCTCTTTGCTTTCTCTCGTGGTATTTTGGGAAAGCATGCCGCTTTGATCCCGTGCTTGCTTTATTGGGTTTTTGTTGGCTCTTTATTACCAAGGGCATTTTCATACGAACAGGGTCATAGTTTGGTAGTCTACCTGCTCCTTCTGCTGGTGCCTTGTCTGCAGACCTAATCTGCTCTTCCTAATAGCCCATTGGTTGCTATAGCAATGATAAAGTGTTATGAAAAAGGCAGGATGATACTTAAATGTATGGCTGGTGTTACCTTTTTCTTTCTCCCTCCCGGGAAGGAGAAACCCAATAATGGGGATTTGTTTGGTGTATTATTGTTTTATCTAAAGCTTTAACTGTAGGCCCTTCAGAACCTGAATGCAGTCCGTCTCTCTCAGCATCCTTTGAGGCTGGGAATGTTGCAGCTCTAAAGCAATTGGGGAGAAACAAGAGCCCAAATTAATGAATACAAGGTACATACCATTTTGTTTTTAAGATGCAAAAGGTTACATTTTCTGTGACCTGCAGAGAGTGTGAAGTGTGCTGTGGCCAGCCCACCGTGACGGGAATCTGCTGCAGAGCGCTTAGGGCCCAGTTGGGTTTCTGAAAGTATTGAAAGGTAGCTGAACATGTTAGCAGTGGGTTTGGTTTGGATTTCCATCAGGAGAATTACTCAGCACTGCCATCAAAAGTGGCATTTTGATCAGTAAATCAAAAAATCTTAACGCCCTCAGCAATCAAGGGAGAGGAAGGCAGCAGTTGCAGTATTTTTGCTTAGTAGCTGCATACAGGATGGGTTACTGTTTTGTTGTACCAAGCCCCCCTCTTTTACACACCCGAGAGAGCAAAAATGACTTATTCTGTATTTTCAACTTTTTGCCAAGTTTATAGTCAAAAACATGTATCTATATTAAAAGTTGCCAGAAACTATCTAGTTTGTAACATCCTGAAAGAGCCAGGTTTGTGTGAATTTAGCTTGCTTCAGAGCCCACCGCCCTGGTGAACGTAGGTGAGCAAAGTGTTAAGTGCTGACACAGATTGGTCCCTTCTCTCTTGTCACCCTGAGAGAGTATCCCCCCATGTGAAACAGCTCGACCTGCACAGCCGTGGCAGGATCAGCTTGTTCCTGCTTGCTAGGGATTGCTAGACAAGATCAGATTGGGGATATATCAAGTCAGATTCTCTTTCTGGAAGCTGCCATTTAAAGACACCTTAAGCTAAAGTGTTCAAAACCACGCAGTGGGTATATTCTTCTCCATATCAAATCTCATAGGGACCGAGTTGGAGATTGGGTTAAATCTCGAATGGGAGGATTAGATCACTTCTGAATTTATAGCTGGCATTAACTCTGGACATTCCTGTTACCTGTATAAAAGTGAGTCCCTTTTTGAATCTTTTATGGCCTGGCTTGATTAAAAGTGGGATGAAGGCAGAAACAATTTTAATGGACTTAGTACTCATGCTGGTATAAAACTAGTGCAAGAAGAGAAGTGGTTCCTACAGTCCCTCGTCACGGATGTACGTGAGATTGATAGAAAATACGTTACCAGAAAGAAAGAATTGACTCATTTACCTATCAGTTACATTCAAGGTTGCTCTAGTTAAGCATTCATATAATGTTTTCTTACAGGAGACTGCTTTGTTTCCTTATTTCCAAACACAGCAGCTCATCTTGCTTTCCATCAGCATAGCCAAAAATGTCAGGTGAGAGAAAACAGGTCTCTTTTTTCCAGCTGCATGTGTCGAGGAGCCTCCCTGGCATGCAGCCCCCATACAGTGCTGCCTTCTACTTTGTCCTGTGCTCAAAAGACCACCTGGGGCTGGGAAGGGCTAGCAAAGGATGAGGGAGAGGCAGGAGGGCGGTCTGCTCTCCTCTAGCTCTGCAGGCATGGAGAAACACCGTCCCAGGAAATGGAGCCAGGCCAGCATACGAGCACTGCAGGAGGCAGCTCTGGAGGCTTCCAAGCCTTAGGTTTGGCCAGTTTGGTTTTTTTTTTTTTTTTAAATAATTAGTAGGTGTGAGCTTTCAGAGAGCTCGCTGCTAAGGGGATTTGTACCAGCCAGAGGCCCTTGGGGCTTATATATCCTCAGCAACTCCATCCAAAAAAAAAGAAAGAAAAGGAAAGAAAAAACAGGTAATGAGTTGCAGAGAAGAGATTGTACCCAGCACCCCACATGCCTCACAAAGACTGCCTCTGCCATGCCATGGGGCCACCTCCATCCCTAAAATAGGCACGTGGGGTCTCCATGCCCCAGCTGTTGACAAAGGCAACCCCGACAGGGTTGCTGGGTTTGGGGATTGGCTTTTTGGTTGTTGGTTTGGGTTGGGACTATCAGATGTTGGTGACAGCCAGGTCACCTGAGCCCTCTGACAGTCCTCTCCTGGCTAGCTCTAGTTGCCCCACCAAAGACTTACTTTCCTGGTGGAAAGGTTTTGTCTTAACAGTTTAGCCCTGGAGGTAAAGACCATGGTGGTCCTTGAGCATTCCTGCTCTAGGTATCTATCGATGACGGTGGGAATGGCCCTGGGGGCAAGTTTTTGACTCGGTTGTCTCTTTGGATCCCAGAGGGGATTCAGAGCAAAGGCTTAATGGGTTTTTTGGTCCTGTAGGTCAGCTAAAAGGTGGGGGGAAGGCTTTGCTTCATGGGTTGATGCCTGTGATAGGAATCAAAGTAGGTCTTGGCAGCCACCTGCCAAGCCACGATGATCCTAAAAAGCACAAGTCCAGAGGCTGCGACTCCAAGGGATAAACCAAAGCGGGAGGACAACTGCTGGCTGAGTGCTTGGAAATGACAGCAAAGAGGTCTGGGAGTGGGAAAACAAGGTGGTTGCAGGGCAAATGGAGAACCTTGAAACATGTGTCTCCGTGGCCACTCTCACTCCTGATAGAAACGCTTGATGGAGCCACAGTGCTTTCGCCTTCCAAGGTGGATTCGGGCAGTTGTGGATGTGCTTGACGGTGGTACCAGAGCAGTAACTCAAGTGAAACTCGCCCTCTTAGACATGAGAAACAGCTGCTCTCTGATAAGTGCCGAGAGCATTTGAAGAGGCCACATTCTCCATCCTTTCTTTTTAATTCTGCTTTTTCGATTTTAGATGTGTTGCGATGGACTGGTAAAAGAGATCCTAGCCCCTAGTGGGAGTTGAATGTGCTGTGTTCTGTTAGTCATTATATACTTTTTTTATTCATTTGGCATTTTCCAGAGAGTTTTTCCCCCTACATTGTGTAGGCTGCCATCTTCCTTTCTTTCTTTGTAGAAAGCATGTGGGCATAGCCTTGCTTACACTCCAAGCGACTGGGAAACCACCATAAATGTAGCTTATCCGCTTTCTGATACATTTTCTTTTGCGTTGGTTTGGATTTGTGCATCGTCAGTAACATCTGTTCTGCTTTAGTGGCATACAGTTTTCCGAGTCTAATTAGCTGGCTGCTTGTAATCAGGACTATTTCAACTGTTGTCATTCTGAATGTTCTTTTTCCCTTTTTTTTAATACCACATTTGCCTGATTGACCTTTTTTTTTTTTTTTCCTCTGTCTTTCTATCGGGCTGCTCCAGGAGCCATGGCTAATCATCTTATAACCAATGCTCTGCTTCGTCCTCATGGCACTAACAACCCTTATAATACATTGCTCGGGGAATCGGCGGTCTATAACAACCCTTCTGTCAGCATGTACAACGCACAAGGTGTGCTGGAGTTTCTCTCTAATTTTTCTAGTGAGAATTCCATTTTCTGTGGCTTATTTTGGCCCATTTCTTTCTTTTTTTTCTTCCTTTTTTTTTTCTCCACACACACACACACTTTGGTTTTTTTTGGAACTGGGCACAAAAAAAAAAATCCCCTCCCCTTCCTTTCATTTCAATGCATCGTTCCATTTTCCGGAGGCTTTTTTTCCATGAGCAATAAAATTCACTTTGAGAGACCCTCAGTTCTACTCAAAGCATTCATAGTGGTTTTGATTTTGATAACTTTTTTTTTTCAATTTCCTCACTTTTGTATTGTTTTGGTCTTGTGTGTGTATTTTGTTGGACGTATCCATTCCTCTCTTTGTTGTCAGCGCATTTCCTTGTTAAACCATTCATTTCAGAAACAGGAACACCTTTGAAGGTAAGTAAAGCTAAAATGGCCTTTGCCACCAAAGCTGCTCTCATTTGAAATGGCATAGAAAAATGTGGTCAGCGGCACACCGGCTTGCACAGGAAAAAAAATGCAAAATAAAGCAAAACTGCCCTTCATCTCTAAGAAAAAGGACAGCTGAAGCAAGGAGCATAGGTCAGCTCCAAAAAGCAGGGCTTAGATATTGTAAGAAATGTTTTGCCGTTTGCATTAATACGTTTTATATGTGCTATTAGAAAGAGAGAAAAAAAATAGAAAAAGGTGTAGGGAAACTAGAAGCGCTTGCATATCCTCCTTTCAGCAATGGAATATAAACAGTCAGTTGTACCTAATGGAGGTTTCTGCTTTAGAAATCAGTCTCTTGTCACCTACGTGTTTGTCTCTGCTCTGGCTGTGGGAAGGGACCACGTTTGTAAGCTGATGTCCTGATGTTTCCGTGAGGGAGAGGCAGATGTGTTCAAGCAGGACCTGAGTTGGAGCTGGGGATTATGGAGCTCTGCCAGCTCCTGTCTGTTGGTGGCTCTGTCCTGCTCTGCCACTTCCATGGGATTTTTTTTTTTTTCTGGCTTGCTTGCAAGGTGGCTGAATTATTACAAAGTAATGCTGCGTTCAAACGCAAGTATGTCAGCACTCTATCAGCTCTCTGCTCCCAGTGAAGACGTCCCTTTCCAGTAAATGATCTCTAAGGAAGGGAAAATTATGATGGTTATAACGCAAGCAGGAAAAACCCCTTTGTACTATGTGGCAGTGTATTGTTTACGATAGAAATAGATATTGAACTGTATCACTAGGATTTTTTCATTCAAAGCACAAGGAACGCACACGTGTTTGACCTTTTTGCTGTTCATTAATTTCCTAAACTATGCTAACTTTGTGCAATAAATTTGCTTCCATGAACGCTTTTCAAGAATGGGCTACTGTTAATCATGAAACGCTCTGAATTTTAAGAACTTCAGTGTACCGCAAATGTCGAAATGAACTTTGGTGTTCTGTATAGTTTCTTGCATGATAACATTGAGGTTTGGGGGACTTTCAAATGAAGTGGCAGCAAGTAATGCTGGGTCAGCATTTGGCTTAGAGAAGTCCTGATGTTTAGGTCTGGGTGCCTCAAGTGAACCCAAGTGATTTGGGTGGAAATGTGACAAAAAGATTTTACATGCATTTTGATAATCTTGTGTTCTTCTAATTTTTAAGACTAGAGTCTGATACAGTTACCTGAGCTAACAGCATTTTATTCCACAAAAATAGTGTAATTGATCTGCAAGTGCTATTCAGTGCAACACAGCCAGATGAATAACAGAGAAACCTACCCAGGCTTCATCCGTGGGAGATGAGGAAAGAGAGTGGGACCAGTACTGATCCCATTTAAGCCCCTGGAGCTTTGCCATTGACTTCAGAGGGAGCAGAACCCAACCCAATCTTTTCAGGAGGCTGCAAGTTAATTAATGACCAGAGAACTGGTATAGCTATTTCTTTGCAAACTGGTTACTGTCACTGGACAATTGCAAACTGTGAATATTAGGAGATCCTGCAGCAGAAACAAAGGTTAGCAAAACCAACCAGGCCTAATGGCCTCAGCAGTTCTTTGGGATTTAAGGACGCTGCACCAGCAGGCATGCTAGAGAGCGATCATAGTGCATTGTAAAAGTAGACGCTGTCACCATCTCTGGGTGTGCCTTGGCTGGGATCGGTACGCAGTGAGGGCATTGCTAACTAACATCATCCAACTAACTCATTCCACATCACTAAGGCTATGATTTCTTTTGCACCTTCATCTACCACTTCTGGTGCTGCCTATTGACAGGGACAGGACGCTCTAAGAAACCTGAGGCCTGATCCAGTCCACCCCTTCCTTTCTCCCTCCCCAGTTACGTGTTTTAAATACCCTCTTTGCTCAAGCCGAAGCTGCCCCATCTGCAGTAGAGACTCACCAGGGGCTGGGAGCCCTAAAAAAAACCCTTGGAAAGAGGCGGGGAATGACCCTAAAAGGCCAAAGTCCCATTTCCTGGTGGCAAAAGCAATTCCTTGATGGGACACGGAGCGTAGAGGAAGGAGGAGGTGGCAGGTGAGGGGTCTGGCACCCTGCAGCACGTGCTGAGCGCTCACCGCCGTTGGCAGCTGACGGACGTACGCTGGCTCGGTCTCTCGGATGCAGGAGTTTCTCGAAACGGCCTAACTGCTTTCGTGAGAGCTAATTTAAGAAAAGGCGGCAATCCCGTTAACGAGCTCTGGTTAAACCCCAGCGTGCCACAGACTGTTGCAAAGTGGGAAGCTGAGAGTTGTCACTGGCTCTTCATCTTCATCTCTGGCTCTTCTTGTTTTAACCCTTTCTTCTCAATAGCTTCATTTAGCGATGCCATTATTTGAACTACCGTTCCTCTTAACATTTTTTTTGCGAAGTCCATGTAGTTTGCCATGTGTTCGGTTAAAAAAAGAGCAGAATTACCAAAGTTTGTAAAATGCCAGCAGCCCTGTGATGAGCAAAGCCATACTCTTACAAAGCACTGTTGCAAAGGATGGACGGCAAAACATTTTTAGCAAGGAAATGGATTTCGGTTTCAACTGCCAGGGGTTATTAGAACTAACAGTAAGTAAAGCCATTCATTTTAAGACTTTGGAAGTGACGCTGACAGTGCCTCTCTTTTCAAGCATGACCGTTACCAGCTTTAGACTTTTCTTAAATTTCCAGGCATTATTTCTTGATTTGTGTTGCACGCTGAACGTTTTATAATGGCATTGGAAAACGTTTTAAATGTGATAATTTTTTTAAATAAAAATGTAGTCAATTGAATATTGCACATAAAACAATTTTTCTGTCTAAAATGTCAATATTTTTAACCTGAAATAAACCATGTAACAAATTCATGTATTCTGGGCAGTGGAAATTATTTCCGTTAACTCTCTTTTCTGCATATCATCAATTTGCTTTTTACTCATGTTTCTCCTACTGTCGCTGTAAGCTTACTTGTTGTTTTTTCTTTCCTTTTCTTCATGCTGTCGTTTAGAGCCCTACAGAGAGACAAGTATGGGAGTAAAGCTAAACATTGCATATCAAATGTAATTTTTTTTAGTTCACTTTTATTGCATCACATATAGATGATGTAGTTAATAAAGGAAATTCATCTCACAGTTTTGAAATCAAAAGAATATGAATATACATGTGTATATATACGTGTATGTGTGTGTATGTATGTGTGTGTATATATATATGTATGTGTACATATATATATAGATGAGATTAGATGATGCTTCCTTTGTTTATTTCTCATTTTTGTGGTATCGTTACCCAGCATAGTTTCTCATATAACTGTGCGTATGATTTTTTTTAAACTTCACATTTTTATTTGCGAGGTCACGGCATTTTTATATGGCGTGTTTCATTGCAGACCCCACTCTGTTCTCACCTACGATGCCTTCATTTTATTTCCCCACCAAACCCCAGATCTATGCATTGGCAGCAGAAGCGCAGCACTCAGCGCTTCAATGCATATGTTACTCAACGTGACCATCAGACAGATGCTGTTGTACCCGTCACCCATTACATACCGTCCGCCCCCCAAAATGCTCACTTTTCATTTCTCCCCAAGCATCATGACTGGGTTGAAGAGCTTCCACCGTGAAAATCAATGGCTTTGCTCTATGTCTGTGATGGCTAGTTGATTTTTTGGCATAGCGCTCCCTCATTTGTTGGGAAACCTGCAATAAGGCAGCACCCTCTAAGCTTCAGAAACCTAAAAGGTGACCAACACATTTGGGGCATTTCACTCAAAAGCAAGAAGAAAGTCTGCAGTAGCGCTTTCCAGCCCTTGACACATAGCAACTACTCTATCGCAGATATAGACCGAATCCTGTATTTTCAGAAGGTACACATGCCATGCACCAAGCATGGTATGAGCAACTGTTCATCTGAAATCATCAGCTAATGGCTCCTCTAATCCACCGCGGCTTGCTGAGTTGTTTGCCATTTTTTGGCAACACCCGAAGCCCTTAGCTGAAGGGTCGATACATTATTTCATGCATCCCCACAACTGCACTCCTTCCAAGGAGGCCAGTAATCCCAAAAAAGAAAAAGTGTGGCAGCTTAACTGCTGGGCCTGGTTTTCTTCTCCCTTGCCCACTCGTGCCGCATTGCTCTCAAAACGCTTCCCCGCCATCTCCTGTAGCGTGTTGGGAAAGAGCCAGGCTCCAGCCTTACATTGACAGTGTTGAGACACCTACGGAGATGTGATAGGCAGTTAGTTGGGGGGCACCCTGAGACCCCATTATTCCTCACAGGTTCCCCTGAGCCCACCGTACCGTGGTGGTGATGGTACTTGCTGTACCTTCCACTGAACCCTCCGCTTTAACTTTGCAAGTGAAATGGGAGCTATTTTTAAAGGCTTTGCGAGACTCCACAGCAGCTGCCTCCAACATCGATTGTATTAGAAAATCCCCACCTGGCTAGCGTGGAGTAAATAATTTTGGCCATGCCCTTGTGCCAGGAGAGGTAGGGCATTTAGCCTTGTTCCAAAAAAGCCTGGACCAGGAAGCACTTTGTGCCTTCGCCTCGCTAATCCCCAGATCCCACCATTCAGGCCTTATGCCTTTCCCCTGGCAGCCTGCCCAGCAAAAGGGGGGAGCGGATTTATTTTTCTCCTCTAGGAAGGATACACTCCCAAAAAAAGTTTGGGTAATGATTAACCTGGGCTGTGACTACTTTTCCCTCAGCTGGGGGGAATTGCCCCCTTCCTTCAAAGCACCTGGAGCCAGGGCAATTGGGACCAGCCCAGGGTCACCTATTTCTCACCTCCCCCAGGAATATGTAGAGCAAAGCGCAAGAGCCATAGGAGGTACCAGCCAGGAGTGGTTATTCCTTCCCGCTGGCTAATACCACATCAAGTCACATACTTGATGACACTTTCCATTTTTTCGGTGGGAAGACATTGAGCCGGTTAGCTGGAGCTGCGCCCTCCTATTTCGGCCACAATGCTCTCCTTGCTGCTGAGCCCCAGCAGCCGCGGCAGCTTAGGAAGGGGGTTTGAGTGTGCACGTCCCGCGTGAGTGTCCTGTTTGTACAAGTCACCCTCTCTTGTGTAATGTTTTTCAGAGGGGCTTCTGAACAATGCCAGGGATACAAGTGTCACGGATACTCTACCACTGAATGGTAATCACGGCAACAGCTACAGCATCGCCAGCGGCGAGTACCTCAGCAACTGCGTGCAAATCCTTGACCGCGGGTACAACCACACTGAGAATGCCCTCGAGAAAAAGATCCTGAAGGAACTCACTTCCAACTACATCCCTTCCTACCTGAACAACCACGAGCGCTCCAGCGAGCAGAGCCGCAACCTGATGAACAAACTCGTCAACAGCGTGGGCGGCGGGAGCGAGGACGACGCCATCGTGCTGGACGATGCCACCTCCTTCACCCACGAGGAGAGTCTGGGCCTGGAGCTCATCCACGAGGAGTCGGACGCCCCACTGCTGCCCCCCCGGGTGTACTCAGCAGACAACCACCAGCCCCACCTCTACAGCCGGCGGCGCATTCCACAAGACAACAGTGAGAGCTTTTTCCCCTTGCTGACCAACGAGCACACGGACGACCTCCAGTCGCCCAACAGGGATTCTCTCTACACCAGTATGCCCGCACTGGCCGGCATGCCCATGACGGAAAGCGTCACCGCCAGCACCCAGACCGATCCCCCGCCAGCCAAAAGCGGTGGTGGCGATGCCGACGATGTTTACTACAAAAGCATGCCCAACCTTGGCTCCAGGAACCACGTCCATCAGCTACACACTTACTACCAGCTAGGTCGAGGCAGCAGCGACGGTTTTATAGTCCCGCCAAACAAAGAGGGAACCCCCCCAGACGGCAATGCAAAAGGACCCGCTCACTTGGTCACTAGTCTATAGAAGATTCAGCAAAAATTAAGCAAAGAGACAACAAAAAGCCCCTCCGTAACGCTCGGTTTACTGTTCTGAGTTAATCCAAACAGTGGTAATATTGTGTGTACTCCTAAATCTTCATGCTGTTCAAAAGAAAACTCTCGGACTTTTTTTACTGGAATTTTTAGGCCGGCCCGGAGAGGACAGTAACTGCTGCCCCCCCCCCTTCTCCCCCCATCCTCCTTCCCTCCAGACAGACTTCATTATGTTAATGAAAGAGATAGATAACGGCACACTTCGTGGCCTTCTCAAGTTATGCCGTGTTTCTTTAAACAATCCTTGATGCTGTGTTGCTCTTAATACCGAGGACCTGATTTAAGAGGGAAAAAAAAAACAAAACGAAACAAAAAAAAAGCAAAGAAAAAAAAAATAAAAGGCCAAAAATGTGCATTTGAAAATAGTAGCGATGACGCATCTAGGTGGGAGCGCTGCACAAAAACAAGCTAGCAAAACTCTTTCTTACCAATCCAGATCACGTCATGGGTTTTGGTCACTCACAACTTGGTTTCACTGCAGCGCCCTTTGCTGCGGGAGCAAATAAAACAAAAACAAATTTAATGAGATGGAAGGGAATCCTAGAATTCTGTGCTAAAAGCATATTTTACATTTTGCTGTATTAACGGATGATAAAAACTAATGGCAGAAAAAGAGAAGCGAACAATTTCTATGTAATGTACAGATACTAGCATTGCACATATAGTCTGCTTTCTGTTCCTCCAGAACTTGCGTCCCTGTTAATGTAGTGGAAAAAAAAAAAAAAAAGAACTTTTTTCTGTTGTGCTGGTCTTGTAAGTTTGTCTACCAGTAGGAGCAAGGTTTTTCATAACTCCTCCTTTTTTTTTTTTTTTTAAATTTTGTTTTGCCTCTTCCACAGCCCCTCCCCTCCGTCCCCTCCCTACCCTGGTAAAAAAATCTCACTGGGCAAAAAAAAAATGAACATCACTTTCTAAGGACCATTTTTAGTAACACCATCACCATTTCTTTTCAGCCAAGGCAGTCCTTTTATTTCCTCGCTGTACAACTTTCTTGAGCCGGCATATTGCCGGCAGACATTTTGGCAGACCAGAGCAGGGCAAACTTCCCTGTTGACAGTGCACAACCGATTGTGGTAATAATCCTGCGAAGCATCTTTGGCGAGCAGCCCCTCAGCCAGGCCGTAGGGTCGCATCCAGGAGCCGAGAGGTTTTTTTTTGTAGTCGTAGTGGGGCTTCTACAGGAGACGGCCATTTCCCTGGAGGAGCAAAGGGCCTTCACGGCTCCGTCTGGTCCCCAGTTTAGGCACTTGTACTGCAGTGGTTAAGAAGAAAATCAATTGACGTGTAGTGAGCTAAAAAGTACTTTGCAGTGATTTAAAAAAAAAAAAAAGTCTTCTGTTCATTATTTTTCCTAACAGGAAATTTATTTATTTGACAGGATTTTTAAGTAACATAGGCTTTCTGGAGGTAAATTAGCAGCACGGAGTATGAATTCTTTTTCTTTTTTCTTTTTTTCTTTTCTTTTTTTTAATTTATGATCCATTTTGTACGGTCTCAACAGTTGAATGACCTCATTACTAATATTTGTTGTAAAAGTGAAGCTTGTTTGCCAACCAATAAACAACTGATCACAATTTAGAAGATACTGTATGTATGTACTGTACAATTAATCTCTTTTTTTGTTGTTGTTCCTCTCTCCATTACTGTCTTCAGTACGAGTCTCCAATCCTTTACGGCATGGATGAGCAATGCCAAAGAAAGGAGGTCTAAGCTGAGCAATTTAAGCACAAAGGTTACACAGCTACGGCTGACTAGAAATATCAGGCTAGCGGTACTTGTTTAGGGGCGAGAACAATGCGAGTTGACATTTGTTGCAGGTGATTCTAGGTCTGTTTTGTGCCTACTGTAAAAACTAGCCGACAACATGCGGATGATTTGAGTATAGTATTTCATGTGTCGTACCTTTAAATCATTGTAATGATTTTTTTTTTTTTAATTTTCATTCTTCTGAGATTAAAAACTGCTGGTAGCATGTCAAAGAGTAAAACAAGTCCCCGTTAGGCCTCCTCAGTCGTTGTTTGCTGTCTCTTTATTTTCTTGCTCCGGGCATACGCAAAGCACCATCGCCGTCCTCGGCCACATCGCCCTTCCCGTCCCACCACTGCCAATGGCCTGCTGGCGCTTTGCTGCTCTCCTCCAGCCTCCCCCTTCAAGTCCCTTGGGAGCAATTAGGATTCATTGTTAGGATATAGAAAGCCACAAAACAGACTAGGAAGGTTGACAGTGAAAATAAGCACCTCTGGACACGCTCGGTACCATTTTTCGGTACGAGATTTTTCACAAAGCCCTTCCATGCCTTGGGCTTTGGGTTCTGGTGCTGCCTCCATCCAACTTCCATCAAGCTGGGTGAAAGCGAAAAGATTTGTAGCAGGCAGGTGATACCTGTTAGACAAGATGCTCCCAGTGCTGGAGGATAAATGCAGCAGCAGAGCAGCTCCGCTCCATCCCAGGGTTGTCCTTGCATGGGGTGATGCTGCTCAGTGCTGCTTAGCAAAGGCTTGTCACGGGGGGAGAACCAGGGGGTGGTGGTATTTGGTGGTATTCATGGTCTATAAGAGTCTGGTTTGAGTCGCTTGAGTCCTACCTACAGCCAGGCCCTCAGGCCAAAACATTTTTGGGAGGAAACTTCATTTCTGATGAAGCACTGATCACAGCTGTGCCACTTGCCAGGTCTAGGTTTCAACACAGGAGCATTTCCCACCGGGAGACTGGGAATTGCCTGGCTTCATAGCAGAACAGCCACTGGCCAGCCAGGTCGTGCTTTTGCTCTTCATGCTGCCTCTCTGTTTCATTTTATTTTCCATGCCAGCAGCAATGGTGCTGGGCAGTGCATGGTAGACCTATGCATGCAAGCAAAGTAAGCATTTCAGACCCATGTGGTCATACCAATCCATGTAGCAACCCAACGGAGGCTGCTGAGGCTTTAAATACTTGAAGTACCTCTTATTTTAGAGAAAGCAAAGACTCTTTTACTGTATTAGACTCAAAAAAAAAAAATAGTTTTCCAGGCATTTAGCAGGATTAAATTCATGCGGAGGGTGAGATACACCATAGCAAATATTGTCCTGATAAAATGGGAGGCAGGTGATCAACATGGCATTTACCAGCATGCCTGAAACTGTGCAACAACAAACCAGTGGTGGATTTGCTATGGGATGATTGTGTCCTACTGAAAAATCTCTGACTTACTTTACTCCGAATGGTCGTTCTTCCCCAGCCTTTCTGTGTATTTCAGATTTATCAGTGGACAGGCTGGTTTTCCCCTCTTCTCCATCCCTTCTCACTCGAGCTTTTCTCCGCCAGCCTACCATGCTTATTAGCGCTTTGATTGCAAAAAAACGCTGTTTATTTTCAAGCTGATTATTTCCGTCCCCAGGCTGTTCTGGCACCACAGGATTCGCTGTTGGTGCTTCTTACAGCTTTGGAAACAGCTGAATCACAAAACAGAGGGGAAATAGATATTATTAATTATATTAAGCCAAAAATGGTTTAAGACTGTAATTTAGTTTGGCGGGGGGGGTAGGATGGGGATTATTTTTGTCATTTTTTTCCCCCTTGAAAACAGGCTTTTGTTGTGTCAGATAGTTGATTATGGGCATGGTGAAGGTTTCTGCTTGTTGATAAGTAGCTCAGTAGATACAATTCTTATGCAAGTGGCAATGTAGCAGTGTCTTCTGTGGAGACTGCAGCACGTGAAACTCAAGTGAATGTTAAGTCCTTGGTGCCTAAAATGCTCCTGGGGTAGGAGGGAGAGCTACAAAATTTCTAAGGCATTTCTTAATGCTGAGCCAAGGCAGAGATGTGAGAAAACAGCTTGATGAAGAGGCAATAGCAATTATGGTGTTAAATCCATACCTATGCTTGGGTCATATAACTTCGCAAGCTGGGCTGAAGGGAATAATCAGCCCTGTACTGGAGGGATCTTATTTTTTAGAGCTTTGTTTCACAAAAAAACCCCAGATTTATCTTACAGGGAGAAGATTAAAGCTTCATCATTCAACTGCAATAAGCATCCCACTTTCAATGAAAACCAAACAGAATAGATGCAAACAGGCAGTGCTTGGTCTGAAGAAAACATTACCCTGATACATAGACCCCCCTTTCTGAAACATGGGACCACCTTTGGGAGGCACAGGTTGTTGGGCGTGTTTGGAGTGAGGATTGTCAATGGCAATCCCTTGCTTGAGGTGTCATTTCGGAAAGCCTTGCTTGCAGGTGGGAAGAGGGGGATGGAGAAGTGTGAGTCTCCATGCCTCGCATTTTCCAGCAAATCATCTTGGGATGCTTTGCAAGTTTGTGAATCCTGTTTTTTTCCCTCACTCCTTCTAATTTGCGCAGGACTGGGTTATTTTTCCTTTGTAATCCCATCATAGACTGCCGCACGATGAGCTGACGCACCAGTTTACTGTGCAATTGCTGTTTTCTACGGCTTAAGGACACTGGCTCCAACAGGCAATGCCTGCCCATTTTCTGCAAGAGCCATAAGAGACTGTAAAGATCTCTCTGAAACATGTGAAGGAGAGACACAAAGGGAACGACATGCCAAAAAAGACTATGTAGGCTGGAGGGTTGCTGGGGATGGGAGCTTTGAAGGTACTGTGTAGGCAATATTACTTATCATGGTGCTGCTTCTTTCTGCCTGTTGATTGCGTTTAATTCCCTGAAATCTGTGGTTGTTAACCAATCTTTTTGCTTCCTCCTTGCCCCCAGGTAATGAGCAGTGAGATGCTTCAGAGAGCCGGGGGAAACAGTGGCAGCGGTGGGAGGCACTGAGCTCCGGGGGGGTCCTTGCGTGTCTCTATGTGTGCCCCTATTGCCTGCATCCCCCTTCCCTCTGCTCTGGCCAGCTGGCCTCTCTCTCACACATCCCTATGTGCTCTTGATCTCGCTAGTTTATAAAGAATATAATACCCTGCAGACTTGCCTAGACAACAGGGATAAAAAGATAGCTCATCTTATTAAAAAGCTATCTCAGGAAAGCCTAAGAGCACCAGCTTGGTCATCTGTCACACCCTGATCTCCTCCTTACATTTAGAAAGAAAAGTACTTTATTTTTAGCTACCTGCTGCATTCAGCTAGACTCTATGCAAATTTTGTTTAATGAATATTTTAGGGTTTAAATAGTCTGTGCTCATGAACATCATATAAATGTCATGTCATCACAGGCTCTCCAGTAACAGTGTGGAGAACATCCTGCAGCGTAAAGCTGAAACCAGATAAAATCAGTGATTAAAGCTCCCAGGAAAGGCAGCGGTAGTCGCGTTAGTAGTGGCCGTCCTCGGCAGGGACATTAGCAGCGTGGCCGGGGGACAGCACCAGAAGGGCTACCCCCAGGACGGCAGCAGCACCCCATGGTTTGCACTGAGAGTCATTTTTTTCAGCGCAGGCAGCTGGTGTAGGGCCAGTTTTGCTCTTCCAAGGGCTTTGGCAAGCCCTAGGGATGCATGGATCATGCACCAGGTCATACGTCATCCCAGTCCAGGAGGGATGGTCCGTTTAATGCTGAAATATTGAGACTAGCCAGGATAGCTTGGAACTCTTCCTTTTTCACATCAGAATAGCTTTTTACAGGTGCTTACTGTTTATTGTATTTGGTATGCCAGACAGATGGTGATAGTCTTCTCCAGCAAAATGCCAACAACAACAACAACAAAAAATCGTCCTAACTATTTGCTGTCATTTTATTTCTTCATCCTCCATGTATTTTATTTTCTTATATTTCTACTCCTTAAATACGCTGTACACATGTAAAAACCCAAGCTAAGACCTCAATAAATTAAAAAAAAAACATTGGTATACAGAGCAGTTATTATGTGATGCAAGCAAATGCTTGATATTTTGACAGCGTTGCTTAAAACCCCAAACAACAACTTAAAAGGCACAAACATAGCTGCTGCACAGCCTCCTCAACTGATGTGCATGGAAATACTTGTATGGATCACCCGATATCTCCAACTGCCACTTATAATCAACTGCATCTTATGTTACAACTTTGGAAAGGTTATTTCCAGCAGCAGGATGCTCGATGGGTAAATTATGGCTATAATAAAACTTTTCAGCCTGTCTTCTCCCACTTCTCTCAGAGGCATCTCAGGCAGAGCTTCATTCAGGTCCCCATGGCAGGAAAGCTCAATGCAGGCATGAGCCCTGCAGCCTCTGTGTCCCACCAGCAGCAAAGGCCTCGCCTTTCAGCGGGCACAAGCCTGTGGTAACACCCACTGATAAATGTTTTTGGGGGATGCATGTTGAAAACCAAGTGGTCAATGAAACGGGTGGAGGATTTCTTGGTATGCCGCTCAGGAAGCAGCTGCACCTTGCCCTGGCCATCTCTTAGCACTTCGTTGCACAAAAGTGGTAAGGGGGGGTGGGAATATGGACCGTGGGCAGGGGAAAGTAAAAGAAAAAGCCCCAAATTTCTGGCAAGGCTACATTCCTTGGCTAAAATATGCCAAAAGCAGTTTCTCAGACGTTTTCCGTAGGCAGCCAGAGAGAAGTGCGGGGTCGTACGGGCTTAGCCTGTGTGCGATGGGAGGCCAATTTGAGGCAGGCTGCAGCCTTGCTGCAGTTGTCGGGTGCCTACTCTGGCCAGGTCCTGGTTTCTTCACCTTAAAAAAAAAGGAAAGAAGGTTTTATGGTTTGCTGCCAAGGACCTCAGCAGCCCTTTTTCTGAGGAGGTCCCTCCCTGATAAACAGATGAGCTGCTTACGTTGCAAGTGCCTTGGCTCTGCCCTTTGGTCACCTCCGCCTCACCCTCCCCCTTGCTTGCGTTGCCACCATTCGTACATACAGATAAAAGGCCTCCTTGCTTAAGCTGCTGTTGATATCAGCCAGAAAGAGTGTTTCATATTAAATAGGTGGGATTTTTGACTTTTTTTTCCCCGAGATACACTGTGCACCCAGGCACTTTTAGCTGCTAGCAGTTTGCGCTGCAATGCAAAGCAGTCCGCCAAGCTAGCAGCAGTGGAAACAAAAGGAGAAAATGCATCCGACTGCTTGGGGAAAAAAAAAAAAAGAGGAGCAACAAGGAAAGGATGAAAGTCCCTCCTCTTCAGAAAAACGCCAAAAGAACAGCCAAAATAGCCAAGCTGGGAGGTGCCCAAAAAGTTGCCGGCTCTGCCCCCCACGCTTTCCCTGTGATATTTTCTATGCTGCTGTGCAGAGCAACACAGATTTGCTGGCCCTCGGGTGGGTGAGAGATGGAGTGAAAAGATTTACACTTAGAAAATGGCTCCAGGACAACTCTTAATTCTTCTTGAATGTGTCTAGCCTATCTTAGCCTCTCCCTGAAATATTTATAAAAAGCCTGCATGTGTTCACCCCAAACTGCACGTGGCTGCCTCTTCCCGGCCTGCGCGAGTAAAAGGAGGCATTTTTCTCCCCAGGGCTGCAATGATTATAGAGGCAGCTGTAAAGCAGAGTACTCAGGATGTGAAGTGCCCTTCAGATAATGTCTAATAGCAAAACAAATCTGTTTACTCTGCAGTCATTTATACTGACTATTTATTATTAAGGGGGGGGGGGGAAGGAGGCAGACCACAAAAATGCAGTTTGCTCAGACAAGCCCTGTTGGGCTGGTACAACCTGGTGGTTGCAGCTTGGCTCTGGGCTCTCCTTGCTTGAGCTGGGCTAAACTCAGAAGAGTAAAGAGGCACCTTGGCATCGCCTTTCATCTAGAGAGCGGTGGGCAGCAGTGGCCGATGCTGCTGGTCCTCATGCTGTTTAACAAATAACTGGCTCATGTGGGGACAAAGCCAAGCAAATCTGTACCACTGGCTTCAGCAAAAAGGGTGGGAGGAGGTTCCTGATGAGATGCTGGCCCATAAATACAATCACCTGCTCTGAACAAGCCTTCCCTTTCAAGGCAAGCCTGGGCATCCCATGCTTTGTTTGAGGGTGGAAATGGTCTTAAAAATAGCTGGTGGCTGCTGCAGGATTCTGCTTTGGGGCTTTACCTGCTCTTCCTTTGTTTTCCACAGAAAGCGGAAGGACGCCCAAGCAGGAGCCGGTCTTCAGACGAGTCACCATGGAAGACAGTGTCATCTAGTGCCCGGAGCACCCGACGAGCCTGCCCCAGCGAGCCCACACCGGTGCACCGCCTCAGCTCCTCTGTGCCTCAGTTTACCCATCCCTCACTTGGGATTGCACAATGGGAGAGGCCGGAGAAACTAGCCTTGACCAAAACCCTTGGCAAACCCTCACGTCCCCAAGGAGAAAACAGCCCGGCTGAGATTCCCGCTGCCCCGCACGTGGCAGCACCCTGGGACGTGCCCTCACCTCTTGGTCACTCGCTTTTTTTTTTTCAGATGAGCAGAATGGGCAAAAAATGTCTTTTGTAATAAGAAATGAGTTTCGTCTGCTCCAGATGTTGGCTTTGCAACTTGAAAACACTTAAAGATGGCTGAGCGTGCTCAACTACCCATCCTGAGCCCCTCTCCGTGCTCACAAGCTGGGCTGTACAAAGGTGACCCTGCCGGATCCGGGTCCCTGTTGTAAATACAGACCTGGCTGTGTGGAGAGGTAATGAGGGAAGGAAAAGAGGGACAAAGAAATAGTCCTTACACCGGAAGAAGCTGAACTTGCCGGCAGAATACTGTTGAGCGAAGCTGTTGCTTGTAAATAGGGACCAGCGCATGTATCCAGCAGTGGCTCCGCTTGGGAAAAGCTTCTGGGGGGAAAGCTGCTCAGGTTTTATTGTCTTGTGTAAATAGAGATTTTTTTTGGAAAAAATGAGCCTTAGAGTATCTTGAAAATAGCGTTTCTCAATCAGCTCAGCTGGGGATGGATATACGGGAAACTACAGCACCTGCTCGGTGGAGGCTGGCGTGGGGTCTTGCAGCCGAGCTGTGCCACCGTGGTGGGCACAGGAGGCACCTGAAAGACAACGGATGTGTCCAGCAGAGGACTCAGCAGATGTTTCTCCTCCGTTCCTGTAAACAGGGTGGACTCACTGGGCCCATGGTCTCTGCTGGTGTAAATACTCAGCTACAGCCCACAGAGGACTTGGGCTGCTTGGGGCAGGTGGGGGGGGGGGGGGCAGAAATCACCAGAAGGATGCAAACCCCATCAGTGTGGTTCCCCCGAGGCTTTTAGCATTTTAAAAAAAAAAAAAAAAGGGAAAAAAAAAAAAGAAACCCTGAAGACTTGTTAATGGTGTTGAGCCAGCTGTTCGGCTGGGTAAATGAAGGCATGCATAGACATCTGTGTTCATGTCAGCCGGCGCCTGTATGTCCAATTCTTCTCTGTGTGTGTGCAAATGCGTGTGCAAGACCCGTGTGCAAGACCGTGCCCTGCACGGGTGGCTGCCAGCCAGTGCAGGTCCCCGTGTCTGTGTAGCTGTGTCCATGAGAGAAGAAGAGAGGGTATGGATATGTATGTTATACTCACTTTATATGCCTAAACACATTTGAGAAGTCATAAGTAACGCTGCCGGGTCCAGCTTTATTAGCATGAGTGCAGAGTAGTGTCTGTGTCTCTCCAGGGAACAAGGCATGGCAGGCCGGGCGCGTGGTGTTAGCTGAGCGAAAGCTGATAAATCTCTGCTTTGAGTCATCATCCGCTGTCCCCCACTGTGACACAACAACAGCCATCTGCAAATGCTTCCAGCAGAGCAGGGCTACGCTCAGGCATGGGTGTTTGCAGAAGGCGAGCTGCTGCAGCGTGGTACTTGATGGAAGCAACAGAGGAGCTTTGGGGCTTCCCCTTCATCCTTCACAACTCAAAGCTTACTTATGCCTTATTTACTCTGAGTCCGACCATGTGGATTCTTGCAGTGGAGGGAAATCAGAAAAAAAATTGGAATTAGAAATGTAAATTAGAAAAAAACAGACTTAAGAAAAAAAAGATATTTTTTAAAATGACCCAGAATAACTCTCTAGATGTAAAAGTCTCTCTTCAGCCCGGTATTTTACAAGGAAGCGGGGCCAAGGTGGAAGCGTCCCCTCCCCATTAAAAAGCCAGATAGCGTAAACCAACTATTGCACATATTTAGCGTAATACTGGGGGCAAAGCTCCTATACCTTTGCAAGGAAAGGCCAGCAGGCAGTCAACAGAAATTGGAAGCTGCCTCAAAGCACCAAGGGGTTTGGGCATCTGGAGCGGTAATTCGATTGCAGTGGTTCCAGTTGAGCTTCAGGGATGGTCTTTTCCTCTTGGGTACTTGAATACCTCTTCTGTCATCCAGCTCTGTGGGACTGTTGTTACCATTAACACCTAACAACTGCCAGTGCTGAGCAATTTATTTATTTATCAAACCAGCGCACAGAAGACACCATGCTTTCATCTGCCACATGTGGACACCTCTTCCTTTGCCCACTTCTCCAGCCTTGTATGGTGTCCCCAGGCAAGGTGGCCATTATCCTGGGGAGACTTCCTCCCCAGGGAAGGCTGTTAGCCTTTTTTTCCAGGGAGAAATAAAATGAAAAATATGAACAACCCACCCTATCTTTGTGCCACAAATGTTCTGAGAATCAGACAGTATATTAAGCAAACTAATTACCTCCAGAAAGTTCAAAATCTCATGATCTTTCACAGTCATGAAAGGACCATCCTTATGGTTTCTAGAGCCCCAAAGGGCAGTGCTAAATCTTGTGCCTGAGGCTGCCTGACCCTGGGGAGGTCTGGGGTGCTGCATGGGATGAAAGGGGGGCTGCGATTGCAGGAAAGCTGAAATTCCCTGTTTTTTCACTAGATCACAGGAAAGCAGAAATCCCCTGGGTTGGGTTGGATGGTTTTTCTTCATTAGAGCCCTCACTATTAGTTTCCCTCCCCAGACAATCCTATCATCCTGCACCTTAAACCCTTGCCATTATGTCTAGAATTATTCTTGGAGGCATTTATGACAACTTTCAATGTCTCTCTCCAACCCCAAAGGGGCTGACACCCAGTAACTAACGGTGACAGTTGTAAAGATGAGCCAGACTGACCCCAAGTCCTAACAAAAATGATTAATCCCATCCACTGCATGGTGCACAGGTTACGCATGGAGGTGAGCCAGCAAGGAGGGGGAGGCCGATACTGAAGAGCGAGTCTGGGAGGGGCCGTTACCAAACCCACCCAGCTGCTGGGTTCCCTGGGACAGGGTTTTGATTTAATCCAGCCCCAAGTCAATAGTGATTGACGTTTCACCTGCTTTCCATATCTTAACTGGACTTCCTTACTCCTCAGGCATGGAATGAATCTTAATACATTGTAATTACTGTACTCCTGGTGATGAACCGGTATGAAAAGCTATCACAGAGAACATTAATAAAATGTACATTATGAAAAAGAACTCGGCATTGTCTGAAATTAATAACACACCAGATTTTTCTCATCCACGCCTGCTCATTACAGGCCTGCCCTTGAGTTTTCTATTAAAATGACTTATTCAAACTACTTGTATAGCTGTGTTCAGTGTGAAGTTATGTGCTGGAGGTTTGCATCCCAGTTAGATGTACCGCATGAGGACTTATTAATCTGTTACGTCTTTCAGGCATTGATTTTAGTGACATTTATATAACGCTGGTATGACTAAAATGAACTGATTGATTCATGCGTATGGATTAGTTTGCCTAATACTTCGAGGCTAGGTAGCTTTATCATGCACTGTAACGCCAGAACTCATCACTGTATTATTTACGAGACTGAACTGGCTGCATCTCAATAACTGAAGAGATCTTCTCTGTTTTATTTATGTATAAATGTTTACTTAATCAGCCACCAATTTTGTTTAGCAGAATTTGTTAGCAAACAGAAATTGTAAACGATAACGTGGTTTCTATTTTAAAATTTATAGGCTTTCATCTATAGCAAAATCCAGGATTTCCAAAGTGTCTTTGTCTACTGGCACTCAACAAGCTCTCTTGTATATGCTTTCTGGTAATTGCAATTAGCTACTGCAGTATTTCACATAAAAAATAATACAAGCCTAATACAGGAGATCTGAGCGGTAGTGTGTCAAAGTCAACATAAATATCCCAATACTTAGAAACATTTCTGCAAGTTTAACAAAGCAGCAAGGAGCCACCAGCCAGCGCACAGGCAGGAGCCCTGTGGCTTGAGATGCGGCAGGTGTCATCGCCCGCCAGCTGTGGCTTTGCACTGGATCCAAGGGGCAGGAGGATGCCACCGGCCGATGCCTAGGGACCAAGTAATGCCAATCTGCAAGGCCTGGCCCATGGACATGCCAGTGCGGTGAGTTCTCCTGCCTTCTCTTACGAGAAAATCCCGGTTCCAGATAAAATGAAGTGAAGCTGTATCTCGACTGCATGGACCTTATCCCCTGCAACAGATTGAGGAAAACCTGGTCAAAGAGGATGAGGAAAGCATCTGCTCACCGTTCATCGCAGCTGGGAAAGTAGCCAGGCTACAATGTGGGTTTAAAGGAATAACACTCTGAGGAGGCTTAATCCCAGGCTCCCAGTCAATGGCATGAGTTTGCTTTGGACCATGCTGCTTCTCCCAGGGACCAAGGAATAAAGAGACTAAAAGGATTTATTAAATGAAAGAGGAGACTTTCCTTTTAGGAGCCATTTAGAAATATTTTTAGTGCAGAGGCACATACAAAGTGACATGTTAGAGGCATATAAAATAATAAGTAGTGTAGAGAAGGTGAATTGAGTGCTGCAGTTCACCGTAGGTAATACAGCAAGTGGTGCTACATGGGGAAATGAAGAGGTGAAGTCTTAAACGTAGTTAAAGGCAATGCTTCATTACCCAGCATGGGATTAACCCATGGACTCCCTGACCCAATACACCAGTAAAATGATGTACAATGAGCTTCAGTAAAATATTATACCTTTTTACAGTTTAAAGAAAGAAAAAAAACAGTAAAAAAAAAAAAGCCTGGCATCTACAGGTTCTTGTTGCAGGGTCAGAAATAATTGCTAGCTCCCTGAGGAAGCGAAGAAACACCCCTGCTGAGTCTTCAGCCATACTTCACGCCGTTCTGATTTTTTTAAACCTTTATTTTTAGGTAAAAAATTACAATAGTGTTAGATATGCCTTGGAAATAGCTTACCAGCTGGCAATGCTAAAAGGAGTGTAAACCTTGCATGTCAGCACCCGGGGCTATAGCTTCAAGAGCTTGGTCTCACAAGAGGGGGATGCTGGGGGGCACATGTGCCTTGCGACCATTGAACTGATCACTGCAGAGCTGTTAAGAGTTAGCTCACAGCACATGGGTCACATCACTGATGCTTTATTTCCATGGGAGGGCATGGCTTGTAAGAGCAAACCCCACGTCTCTCCTGTGAGCAAATCAAGAAGGGCCACCACCATTCAGCATTGAATCCACTTTGTGCTCCAGCTGGTTAATATTTAAAGTCAAGTAAATCCCCCATATTGCAAATTCACACATTCAAAGTAAGGAGATTTAGGGTTTGGGTTTTTTTTTTTTTTAAATATGAAACTTCTTAGATAGGGGTGTGGGGCCAAATGATGCTGTCTTGGTCAGTGATATGGAAATGTGGTGGGGCAGCTGAGCCTCAGCAACCTCATTCACCCAGGACTAGCGCTCACCCCTTCTTGGGGCACAGAACCACTTTATTAGTCACTTTTGTTGGACAGCCTGTGATTGTGATCCAATGCAAGGGGCCCTAAATTGGGTTTTGTGGGTTTGGTTTTGTTTTTTTATGCACAGTGACACAAAATTAATCAGAAACATCAGCACAAGCTAAAAAGTCAGTGATGCTTTATGAGCTATTTATATAAGAGCCAGCTCCCATATGCACCAATTTTGTAGCTTTCAGGCTTTAGGACAGATGTTAAAAACTACCATCCACAAGCATGCCATAGGCTGATTTTGACCTGAGGCCATGGTGATGTACCAAACCACAGCCCTGGAGCTGAGAGGCTTTACCTCCTCTGAGGAGGGCTATAGCTATAGGGTTAGACATGCCTTTGGGCTGCTCACAAGCGGGCTCCCACCATTTCTTCTCATCTATCTTCTGTCTCTTAACTGTGACTTCCATAATCTGCAGGTTTGTTCATTGTTCATTTAGGGCAATTAGGAGATGCACCCGACAAGGGCTAAAAAAAAAAAAAAAAGATAACAACAACATAAGTAATGTTGCGTGAAGGCTAGGAGCTGCTTTAATTGGCTCTGTGCCCACCTGGATATTAACTCTGGTCCCTAGTTGGAGGAGTAACAGCAGCATGTCTGGGTGTTGCTTAGAGGCCCCTTAGCAAGCCCAGGGGGATATTGAGGATGGGTTTCCTCTATGCAGACCAAAGCGATGAAGCTGATTGATAGTGCTTGCAGCAAATTTATAACTCCTGGCTGAACTGGAGACTAACCTTTAGGAAGATGTTTCAAGGCCAACTGCAGCTTTTGAGGAATGAGGAACGTATTGGACCCCTTGGTTAAGCAGCCCCACATGCTAATTGTTTCTGCTGATGTGCAAGTACTGCAGTTTGACTCGTGTCTCAGCAATTAGATTTTATCTCCTGTCTTATGCCCTGTTTATCCATGCTAATATCTCTCCTAGATCTTTTTGGGTAACACCTGCTGTGTAGGAAGGTATAAAATTGTAGGAAAGGCTGAAAATTTGTCACCATAATGTCATCAAAACAGTCTTCACTAAAAGGTGTTGCTGCAGGAGTCTGATTTTTTTTTCTCAAGCTTCCCTCCATGCATATGAGCTTTTAGTTAGTCATGTTTCAAAAGAAAATGAAGGCTTGTCTTTTTTTTTAAGCTGTAAAGCTAAAAATGAAGCTGTTGTGTGCATGCTTCCTTCTGCTTGGATGCACTTTCTGGCATCTGCTGCTGTGGGAAGCTGAAGTCACCGATGGCAAGGCTAAATTCAACCTCTCCAGTGTGTGTGTGTTGAGAGGGTATAAATCAACATATACAAGGTGGCGTGTGGGGTAAAGGTAGCTGACCCTCATGCTGACATGCTCTGCTTAGAGCTTTGCTGTCCAGGGGATGCAGCAGCTGCACAAAAAGATCTTAGAAAACCTAGTTTTCCTTGCAAGATCCTTTACCCTTACATGTGTGTTATTGTGTGGATTTGCCAGGGTTAAAAGCTCTAGTGTGCACTCCCGCTAAGCACCACCCAAGAGGACCAATGGCTGCCCGCTGCTCTGTATCTGTGCTGCATATTAAGCGGCTTCCTAAATGCAATGAGGCTGTTATGGCTGAACAGCTTCACCATGTGCTGGCTGCACAGACATCCCGCAAAGAAATCAAAGGCATGATGTCACCAGTATTTCTTATCTAAAATTAAATATCTGTCTTAGGTCCCCAGACACGCAGAGACTTTGTATTAGAAACATATACTGAGAGTTCAAACTCTGAGTCATCTCATATATATTTCACTCAAGCCAAGGGAATAGCAGAGAGACTAGACCTGCGAAAGAGCAATTCTCTATTCTAGCAAGACGAGGGAGGAAAAACTGTTTGGGGAAAATACTAATGGGTTCACAAGCAAAAAATCTTGCCAGTGAAATTGTGTCTCTAATATTCTGCACCTTCACAGTAAAGCCATGATTTGCTGCAGAAAGTGCAGCAGAGAATAAATGGGTCAACTCATGCTCATTAACAGTGGAGACAGAGCAAGTGGCATTTAAAATAAGCCTGCTCAGAGGGAAAGCAAAATAATGATTTATTCTGGTTGTAAAATGTTTGTTGTCACAATTAGCTTTTCAAGAGCAAGTCGCAGCGCCATGTGGTGCCGTCGGCCAGGCAGGGTTAAGCCAAGCTTTGGACATGCCAGAGCCAAGGGCTGCATTTCTGCTGCAGCTCTCCACTGCATCACTGGACATGCCAGCTGGCTGATGCTGTGCCCTTTTCTAGCATGTGCCACAATTGTTTTGGTGCAGTTGTCAGAAGTTAAAATAGGAGACATGATGCTGGAAATTATTCATTCCTATCTATGCTAAGGGGTAAATTGTGCCAGGCTCTGTGTCACCCGACTTGCACGTCAGCAGCTGCGCTCGGGCGCAGTGAATGTCTCTGGATCAGGACCACAGTTCCTCTAGGGAGAGAATATTTGGGTGGTCAAAGAGGGCTTTTAAGGTCCCTTTCCTTTCAGTCTCCTTAGTATCCCCTTACTGGCTCCTGTTTAGCCCCTGGCTCCATGGTGGCTCACCTTCCCTCCCTGATCTCATGCCATGCTGCTCATTCGATTCCCAGCTGGGCAAGTTCATCCTAGCTCCTAAATAGTTTTCTCCAAGGGAGCTAGAGATGCTCCCTACTCAACAAGAGGGTTTTCTCCTCCTACGTGCATTTCAGGGTGTTTAGGTGCAGGGAGGAGCTGTGCACTGGGTTCCCTTGAGAACTGGTGATGCTGCCCATACAGGAAGGCATGGGGCAGGAGGCAGCACAGGGGCATCTTTGGAACCACAGGGGATAAAATCCCTGCCTTAGGCTACTCTCCAGCTCTTACTGGAATATAGCCCAGGCCTGAGGCCCAACAGATGCACTGTCAGGTATGAAGTATTGGCCCAAGCTTTGTGCTGGCTCCATCATGGGAACCAATTCCCTTCCCTAATGTGCAGTCATTGCGTTGCATAAAGATCATTATTACACATTGTGAAATCTAATTACATTATTGCATACTGTGTATACACTCTAATAAAGTCAGTGGATGCAATAACACTGCTAGTAATACACCATTCCACTGAAATGACTATTGCTGTCAATTTTACTTTCATTTTTTCTTGATTTACCCTGAAGAGAAAGGCTTTCAGCTTGCTTGCTTTGGCAGGTGGATGAAGTGGTGAGACCTTACAAGGGTCACAGCACCCCACAGCTCCTATCGCAGCTGGGAGAATGTGAGGGGGGGACTACTGTGCCCTCACTGTGATACCCAGTGGTGAGACATGCCCCTCCTGAGGGTTACCAATACTGCCCTGAGATGGGTTCAAAACCATCTGTGCTCAACTGCCCTTGAAGGTGCCCCTTATCTCCACTAATTGTAGATCCTTGGGCACCTGTGCTCTTAGATCTCTGAAACCAGATCAGCTCAAATGCCTCCACCCCTCCAGTGTTGTGGTGTGCAGGAGGGGGAGGGTAGATGGTCCCTAGGCTTACTTTGCAGATATATATTTGAATGTGACAGTGTGAATTTGATTGCACTGAGGTGGTCCTCACCAGCACTAGATCCTAGGCAATGGGACCTGGACTCAGCTGAGGACACAAGGTAACTTCCCCATTAGACCAAGGACGAGAAAAAAAAGCAGGAGGAAAAGCAGCAGAACTGACATCTGAAGTATTGAGCTGAGAGAAATGTAGCTCTCAAAGAGTATTTTCAGTTCTCTGCTTCCCCACCATTAACTTCTCATTGTAAAGCTTGTCTCATGAATACAAGCTGCTGGTGCTAATCCGCTGGTCTCTTGCCCTCTGCTCTCCTTGCAAACTGTCGCACAACTGTGATACAAGCTCTTTTTAGTAGTGGAAGAGATGAAGAGGGGCTCCTTAAACACCTCAACATCTCCGAGGGGACAGGTGCAGAGTTACCAGTCATTGCAATGCTGTTTGCAATGTGCCCTGAATCCATCAGCTGAAGAAATCACACTGGGAGCTGAGGAGAGATAGTTGTAGGGGTTGTGATGATCTTCTGAAGATCCCTTCTTCTCAAGTGTGGCAAATGAGCTCAGGGCTCAACCACTGCAGAAAAAGAAATGAAAAGGGAAGTTGTCAAACCATGGACTGAGCAAAAAGTATTACTTTGTATTTCCTTTCCTAGATGATTCAGACACTGGAAGATGCTTTCCTGCTGTTCCCATCACAACCTCTTCAGAAGGAAAGGGCGTGAGCCTGTGGTGTTTCAGTATATCTTTACTTCTAAATGAAATGGGATGCCAAAAGTTAGCCCTTGCAGAACAACTAAGCATTTAAAGGGGAAAACCTGGTTCTGCCTGAGTCTCCTGAAATGCCCATTTGCTGAGCCAAAGGTTGTCTAGGGTCCTGGTGCTGGAAGCCAAGCGTAGGTGGTTCATCGCTTCTCCTAATGTGCCAAGTCAGCTCCATGTGAGGTTGGTCCCTGGCACGGGGTGGGCACAGTTTTGTCTTTTTCACAGTGTAGATCTTATTTTATATTGGGTAGTACAGCGCGCTCCAGGAACCCACCTCCATAGGATCATCTCTCTCCTAGTCCAGCGTACAAAGCATCAGATGCACCATGCCAAGTCCCAGCCACTACACTGCCCCTCCTCCAGGCACATCCATCCACGTTTACCACTGAAGCATCTTGTAAAACAACAGTGATTCATCTAGTCTGCTCACAGTCTGCCTGGAAGTGGCCCCCTGTCTGTCTTGTTCAAAGAAAAATCTGCTTGGCAACACATATGTCTGTGGAGCACCTGTGGATCAAAATGTGTAATTCCCATCACAGTGTTCAGATTGTAGAGGACCTCCTTCTCTTTAATACTGCAAACTGTGTCTACAGATGTGTTGGAAAAATATTCTTTGTGGTAGCCAGTGGGGCATGAAATTATTCTGACTATAGAAATTACGTTTCTAAGCTTTCTACCCTGCCACAGACTCCTCATGGAGATAGCTTTGGGGGAGCAGAGGCAGATGGAGAGAAGGTGCTGGCATGAAGGAAATGATGGGGCACTATCAAGGGAGATGAAAGTATTTATCTCTACTGTATGAATCCCACCAGTTGTCAGACTGCATCAGGAAAAAAGAGTTGTGGGCAGGTAAGCTTTAATTCTTCTAGCCACTGAATATTTTTTTAATCACTATGAGCTTGTAATAAGTTAATTAAAAATCTTGGTTAACTTTTCAGTAGTCCTCCACTGGGAAGGCGTGTGTTAACTTAACTATGTCCTCTTGGCCCCCTAAATTCCTGTTCTGCATACATGTTTCACATGAAGGATGCCTCCACTCCATTTTCTGTCTCCTGCCAGTCTCAGAAAACACAGATCTCTATCTCTGGTAGCTGTCTGGCAATCCTTCCTTCAGGAGGTGTTTGTCCTTTGGTTTCATTTTTTCCTTCCTTCTCTTGGACAAAAGTTCAGAGACAAGAGAAGTGCCAAGAACTATATATGTAAAATGAAAGGGAAATTGGGAGGCAATGAAGAGGGAGATGTCAGATGAGGAATAGGAGAAAAACACCATAAGCAATCCTATCTTCCTTTCCTGTGGGGTAAGAAGGTCAAGCTTCCTCAGCACGCAGAGGAGTGCTAGTTATAGCTGTCAAGTTTGTATTGAACCTACTACCTGATTTTTCCCTGTAGTAAATTACTGTGGAAGTCAACAATATGTCTGCCTTTATTGCCGAATCATGGCTATCAGATACAGAACAGACAAAGGGGTCGCCTTGATAAAGGCCTCTCCCCCGCTGGAGTGATTTATGAGCAGTGTCGGCTTTCCAGGTCCTGTTGTAGCAGGTAGCATGGGAAGGAGTCTGGTCTCAGTCTCCCCTGGCCAGAAACAGAGGTGTGAATATTGCTTGTGGACAAACAAGGGCTTCCCAAGCCTGTTTAACTTCATAAATCATGTGGACTAGGACGTGGAATTCAACACCAGTCGGTCTGAGCTGCAGATGCGCAGAACACAGAGGCTGCTAAACTCCTGGGGGCTGGGAAGGGTCAGGAGACCTGGGGGTCACAGCCTTGGCGTATGGCTGGTGTGCAATGGTAATACCTTACAGGCAGGTGTCTTTTTTTTTTTTTTATCACCTGTTGATTAATCTTGCTCCACACTAATGGCTAATAATGCACCATTAGTGGAGATAAACTGCCTCACTAATGAACTAAAGAGTTGGTACACACCATAACCTTGCCATATACCTTGTGCCCTCTTCCTCCTTCAATACCACATCCTTCAGTGATTATTCATATTAGTTTCTAGCCTTTTTTTTTTTTTATGGGTAATTCCAATTAGTCTCCCATACTGCAGGTGCAATTCAACCCTCATAGAAAGTTTGGTATCCTGCCAGTCCCAAAATTCAGCAGCGTCCTTCACTTACATTCTGATGCTGAGGAGCAGTGACGCACCAAAACTTTGCAAAATGCCCTAGCTGCTGAGAAATGCTGTGACATGGCATGAGTGGCAATCCTCCTCCATTGATATCTGTTGCACCGTTTGGAGGAAAACAAGAAAAATCTAGGCCCTTGCTAGAAACGTGAGCCCATTGAGGAATTACTGAAATCTTACCGTTTGGAGACTCACAGATGCCATTCGGTTGGGAGCACGGCCTTTGGATAAGACTCAGTAAACATCTGGTACCTTTTTTAAAAAATAAAAACTGTAATTGTTTTAGGCCTTGTTGTCTGCACATGCTGGTAATGTGCCTGCGAGGTCTAATTAGTTGACAAGTGACAAAAGAGGCTACTGTAGCGAAGGGGAGGCCGGGTGCCAGAATCGTTAGATAGGTTGGGCAAGAGCCATGAGAGCTGGCAGGTGATGGATGCAGGAAAGGTGTATTATCCCCTGCTTTGTTACAGATGCAGGGACGTGAGGAAATGAGGCAAATTGATAAACCAAAGGCTCAGCATTTTGCTATTCATCTTATGTAAAATTGGATCTGCAGTCTTCTGTGAGTATGATGGTTAGGTTCTTTAATAGCTGTTCAGTGCAAAAAAAAAAAACCCTGACCTTCAGCCTCTATTGAGTACCTCTCAGTACTTGTGAAAATAAGATGGAGAGGACTTGCGCCTGAGTTTAGCATGAGTAAGATTTGTAAAAACTCGTGGCACTGATGTGTTCTTGTTTGCCATCAGTGATAAAATCCCCACTGACAGCCAGCAAAAGCTGAATTGGGTCAAGGCGGGGGGAGTCCCCTCTGGTTTTATAACCAAGTCTACAGGACAGGATCCTTAGCTGCAGACAGCAAAAGACTACTGCCTGCTTTGCTTGGGTCTTCTCCTTGGATTCCTGCTTATTCCTGAATTAATAAATTTATTATCCATATATTTATGTAGATGTAATATATTAAAGGTGTTGCTGCATCCTTTCAGGCAAAGAGGAGATCTGGGCACCTCAGAAGTCTTTCCAGATCTGGGGTGGACTGGATCAGCTGATACCTACCTCTCCATCAGTGTGATGACTGCACTCTGACCGTCTATACCAGAGTAGAGCTGGCCTTGTCGGCTACACAGGGATGCCCAACACATGTGAAGCTGCAGGTGCGGGTGCCTTACGCCATCTCTTTCACGTGTGCCAGTCCCAATATTTGATTTTTCAGTACTGGATCTATGGCCTGGCTGAGCTCTGTTTGGCCCTTAGCTTAGTTATGACACTGGAGGTACGTAGTGCTCATGTATGGATTTGAAAAAAGCATTTTTAAGAAGCGTTTTAGCACTGCTTAGCACATTACTGTAGACTTGTTTCAAGGAATTAGATCCTTTTCATTTGTCTTGGCTCCTCTTCAACAGTTAACATTGAGGGGGTAACAAGATGAGTCTTGGGGACAGAGTAACGGTGGGTAACATGAGTATCTCCTGGTCTGTGTTTCCCAGCACTCAGGCCAAGATTGCAATACTTTTTCCTGGAAATCCACTGGTGCAAATCCACTGGTAGATTTGGAGATTTCACAGCCATTAGTCGCATACCTACAGCAACATCTGGCTCATCATTGCTAGACTCCCTGGACCATGCTGCAGAAGTGGGTTTGATTTGTGTTGAAGTCACCCTGAATCACAATTACTGATGAGAAAGAGCAGGTGCATAAAACCAGTCGTGAATAAAGTTAAGTAAAGGGGATCATGAGAAGCGAAGATGAGATCACCACAATATCTGCCACCAAAGTCAATAGCTACATTTGTTTCCCCGTAGAGTCGATAGTTCCCTCCCATCTCCCCATTGCTCCATAGGGAGGACATTCTGTGGACAGTAAGGAAAATCCCACCAGGGACAGGGAAACAGCACCTCCCTCTCCTCCTGTAAATCAGGAATAACCCCACTAAAATCGGAGTTCTTCAGGCTAAAACTTTGTAAATTAAAAAAAGGAAAGGTTTCACTCTCATTTTCTGCTGTTTAGGGCACCGCAAAATGAATATTTTTTTAATTTAAAATGCTGCTAGCCTTAAAAATGTGTCCAATATTTAAAAAAAAAAAAATTCTATAGACTCCCAAGTTCATGTTTTGGCAGACAATTAAGTGGCCTGATTTGGTTTTGGTCTGATAGATGGGGGCAAAATAAGTGATTGAATGTCTGCACCCAGAAACCCGAGCGTTGCTCCAGATCTCAGTTTAGTTTATCCCTTCTGACAAAATGAACGATATTTAGTGAAGCTCCCTCTGCCTAAGATATTGCTCTGAAATTATAGGGCAGACAGAGGAGCAGGAGAGGTGGGAGACAGATGGAAGCAGGTAAAAAACAGTAAAATCTTTTAAAAGAAAGACTGTTCTTTGAGAACAAAGACAACAATACCTTTCCACTATACTCAACTCCCTTTAATGCTTTGGTCCTTTTATTCCTTTGGAAGCAGGAGAAATCCAAAACCCAAACAAGGCAACAACACTACACTCTGTATCTTTTTTTTCTTACAACACAATTCAAGGGCAGAACACTTAAATTTTGATTTTAAGATCACAGGAAATGAGGTGCCATCATCTTTACATTCCTGGCATGATCTGCTTCTCAAATGAAGAGCCGGGATAATGATTATTATTTAAAAACAACAAGAATGACAAAGGCAAAGTAGGAAATGTGCTGTAAATGCAGAAAAGAAATTATCCTGGCACCACCTGCGTGTTTGTACATGTGTATGTGTACATAAAAAAAGAAAAACCTACTGAGTTATTGAATACAAATGAGACTGGCAAGAAGTGTTTTTCCCCAAGACGTTGCATATTCCACAATCCTGTCATGAAAATGTCTTTCCTCCCACCTCTGACTTTCTATTGTTGCTTTTCAACCAAAACAAAGTGAAAGGAGATGAAAAGATTGAAGAGGAAATGGTAAGTTATTTTCAAAGGTAATTTCTGTCAGTTTTTTTTTTTTTTAATCATGTGCTGGCATGGTGACAAAAGTTACCAGTGTGTGCCCAGAATGGTATTTGGTGATTTGTTTTACTGTTGGTTTTTTGGTTAAATAAGAGCAATGTTTGTAACACAAGAATGCCTCTTTCCCAATTTCAGGAGGTCACAGATAGAAAAGAAAAGAAAAGAAAAGAAAAGAGAATAAAAAGTCCATTTTGGATGTCCTAGACGGTACAAAGTGTCCAGCCTCCTTGAGCAGCCCTGCATGCCTCAGAAACAGGACAAGCAGCAGAAGCGATGCTGTAATGTTGGTACAGGCATGAGATGAGCAACCCCAAAACTGAGCGAGCTGCTCAGCCTGGTTGTGCTTGTGAGCACATATGGGATACCTGACTAAAACCCTGATCAGTGCAGGATTAATCCCTGTAACAGTACTTTACAGTTTTTATCCAGTGACTTTTGCAAGCAGCACCTAAAAGAGCTAGCTGCTGGCACACGCATCATTTGCGAGCACACTGGTTTTATTTCTTTTTGTTCCAGTGCAAATTTTACAAGCTTATCTTATTTTGGAAAAGTTTGCCCTAAATGGTGCTTATTGTTTTCACACATGTTGCAGCTGTGAATGCAGGCAGGGTTGTGCTGTGGAAGAAATGTTCTGCACAATTATTTTTTTCTTTTACACATGAGGAAATACTTTCTCCCAGCTTTTTAATCTTTTTCCCCATGTCTTCTAAGCAAATACTTGCTTACCAAGAACTAGCACAGCCTGATGCTTACACAGACAGTTGTGCCACAGAGAAATACAATTGTACTTTCTTCTGCTTTGGTGTATGGTTTTGCAAAGCAGGCGTATGCTCCTCCATGGGCTTGAGGTTTTTATGTGCAAACAGAGGTCTTGGTTGACTGCCCCAAAGCCTAAAATCCCACAGAAATCAAAATAATGGAAAAACGTCCTTGAAGTGAGACATGCTAGAGCAATTTCCTTAATGGCAGCTGCAGTTTCCAAGGTTCCTCAGCTATAAGCATCTATAAATTCACCCCTGGGACTTCACAGGTTTGGCCATTTGTGGTTTGAAATCTCACCCTGGAAATCTGCGGTTTTCTGTACGCAAATGGAAGGCGCAGGAGGCAATGACGCTGCTTTGGATTGTCAACGCAACCCCACCACACACAGTTTTGCGTTTGCTCGTGATGGAGGAGCTGCACTCCCGTGGAGCCTCTCTTAGCCACGACAGTCTCCATATCTCCACTGCCACGCTCCAAATCTAGCTCTTGCCCTTCCAGCAGAGACATGCCGGCAGAGAGCCTGTCCCCTGCCTGACGTACATTTCGCTCTGGGTTGCAGTGCTGAGGTAGCAAAGCAGGGAGTGCTGTCATGGGATATAGAGCCTGGTTTGCTATCACACCAGCAAGCACATCAATACCACTGGGATCACCCCAAAATTACCCACACCGATGAAAAAGGACCTTGCAGGTTTGGAGTTGAGCTGCTAGAAAGGCTTGCTTTAAAGACCAGGTGATGATGAATCACTTGGATATGAAATCAACTGCAGGGCTCCCTTGATGGTGGGGATGAGCCCACCTTTATAATGAGAAGCCACCTCACTTTCTGCTGCTGTTGATCACAGGAACCCTACTTGCCCACAGCTTTTCTCAAAGTACAACACATTCAATTAACAGCTTCAGTCCATCTGAGTATTACACATGTTCGTGCCTTCAAGAATGTGTAACAGCATTTTATAACAATATCTAATAGAGATTAGGCCCAGAAAAGAACTCAGCGTAATCCTGTTATATAAGAGGAAGGATATTTTGCAGGCTATAAATCAAATGCTCCCCACAATAGAAAGCTCTTTCATTACCTTGTAAGTCAGATAAACACTCCAAACAAGCTAAACTATAAGGTGTATGTTGTGATAAATAATACACAAATCAAACTTTAATTGCTAGCAGCCTGCCCATTTGCTTGCAGTCATGCAACCTCCCTTTCTTCCATGACAGAGCATGTGCAAAGCTTTTAGAGACTCCATGCATTAAAAGTGCAATTATGGAAACAATTTATAATCAATATGTGGTTATTAAGGTAACCTGCCTGTATGGGATATTTTATAGCAATTATAATCCCAACAGGCCTTTCTGAGAGCAAAATTTGCATCTTGTTTTTTCCCTTTCAGGTTTCAGTCCCAGCAGTGCCACCTACTGCTGAGATAACTTTGAAAGCTGAATTTATTACTTCTTTGGGGGATAATTTTTGGAGACCATTATCTGCAGGTGGAAGACAAGTTCATGGGAAAAAAAAAAATGGTTGTAAAAGCTCAGCAATCTCTGACTAAAATCTCCCCACCTATACGTGGGTGAGACCAAAAGGAAAAAAAAGAAAAAAAAAAACCAAACCACAAATCCCTCATTTGTAATCTCACATTGCTGAAACCAAGTGTTACCCTGATCACTCCTCATTCACTCATGATAATTCATTACTCAGCTAGTGGGAATTGTCCCAGCTCCAGTGAATACCTTGGAGTTATACCAGCTGCTATGAGCTGAACTTCTGGTCCAGAACTGGTAAGAAAAATGTATGCAGAATTACTTTTTTATTTTGGAAACAAAAATAAATTACTTCTGCCAACAAAGCCTACAGCCTTGCTTATTTCTTAGTGATGGGAGGTTAGTTCACTCTTCTAAAAATAATTATTGAGTAATTTGGTTAGTGAAGGACAGCCAAGGTAGGATCTCAGCATCTCTGGTGTAAATGCAAGGGATGCGGAGGTTCTGGCATGGCTTTACTAGACCACTGTTGGGAAGGGAAGGGGTACCAAGGACAGGCTTTAACATCCTGAAAGCAAGGAAAAACTACCAAAATGGTGTTCGTTTGGAAACAATCTGAGATTTTTTTTTCAGGTTAAAATGCATCCACCTCAGGTGGCACTTTGAAGGTGTTTGTTTCTCATTCTTCTCCAGTGCCACATCTCCTTCCTGTAAAAATAGCCTGTGGGTTGGACTACCTCCCCCAGGATGCCTGTTTCCAAGCCAAAGGGGACATTTGACTCTGCTCTGGGAAGTTCAGCCTGGCCGAGGAGCTCCAGCTGTGGGGAAGAAGGGTACTAAATGCTGCGCTGTACCTAAGGCTGAGCTTAGGGTTGCTTCCAGCAGGGCATTTATAACAGGGTAAGGAGTGGAAGGGAACAAGAATTTCTTGGCTGAGAATGTCAATTTTGCAAACTGTTTTGCTATTAAATTGAACTTTGAAATAGCACCACTCTGGAATTTATTTATATATTCATCTAAGTGAAGAGAGATGTTTCTCCAGTGTTATCTTCACAGCATGCTTACAGGTGAGGTGAAGTCCCACTGAACGTGTCAGACGCAACTTGTTTAGGCAGGAGGAGGTGAGCTGTATTTTGCAATAAGATGGCTGTAACAACAAGACTATGACCCAAAACAGGGTCACCTGAAAGGTTGGAGAGACAGTAAGTGATTTGGGTGAGGAGGGTTAGCTGGGAGCTGACAGCAAATGCTGGGGAGTCCTTAGTATTTGGCAGGGCTGCATTATTTACAAGCAGACAGACTGGGAAGAGAGCAACAAAACTGTGGAAGCAGTGAGAAAAGCACGAATAGCCTGACTGTGAGATGAAGTCCAGAGAGAGCGTGCTGTGGGGTGAAGGGCTCCGTGAAAAAAATCTTGATAGTTTTCAGAAACCCATGGGTTTCCTCCCTGATGTATCCTTATTGTCTGTCACAGCAAGAAAAGCACAAGAATGGATAGAAAAGGCCAAGCACCATCAGGGAAGCCCTCACTCTTTGCAGAGGGTGCTGCGGGCAGGCAGGAGGCACAAGCCAGCAGAACTAGAGGTGATTGCACAGCAGGTGTACACGCAGAAGAGGCAGGCACCTGCTTTTGAGGTAAAGGTTGTGAAGAGAAGAGGTGCTGTTGTTTCTGTGAGACGAGTAGTGGAAACCTTGGGATGGGGACAGGAATTATTGTCATTAGATACAGCTAAACACTGCTAAGGCATGCTGCCTGCCTTCATCCAACCGAGCTGTGAAGCTGAGGGCTGAGCCCTGCCTTACTGCACATGGGTGATGCTGGGAAGGTCCAGCATAGAGCCGGCTGTGTGCTCCCTTCCTGCTTGCTGTTGGCCTGTTCATGGTGTTTGTAGTACAACCCTGTGCATCATTGCCATGGGATCTCCCCGGACTGGCACATCACCCCGTCGGTGGTTTTCTTATTGAAGCCTTTTCTAGCGGAAGATGTATGACCCAGTAGGGTTGCAGGTTGCTGTAGCTCACCAGGGTCATTGCCACTATCTCTGGTTGGTTTGGTTTTTCAGGTTTTTTTAACGTGACATGGCAGTACATTTTACACTAGATCACCTCATTGCATGAGGGGCCTGCAGTGTTTGCAGCCTGATATGAACTGTCCTAAAGCTGTGTGTACTGTCTCCTGGAAATGTGCCTGAACCAGGCTTTATTCTTATCTGACTTTGCCTACATTTAATTTCTACTGGAAGTAAATTTTCTTAGCCCTCTTCTCCATTTTTATTCAGCACCTGAATTTCCCAAGACCTGGCATCCTGGTCATGGTAGGGTTGGTTGGTTTGTCTTCTTAGCTTGCCTGTCCTTAACTCTAAGTACTCAATGTTTTCCTACACCCAGAGATGCTTTTGCTTGACTTTCTGGGTATCAGCTAGACTGCTTATCCTTCCAGCCAAATTAGTCCTTTTCATTGCATTTCTGAAATGCACATCCAAGACCTTGCATTTGCTAAATGAAAAAAAAAGAAAAAAGGGTTGATGGGGAACTCTTTTTTGGGCTTCTTAGAAGAGTGATTCCAGCACTGAGTGAAAAATAAACTTTAAAGTATAATTTGCCCCCGTCCTTTCAAATCTGCTCATTTGGCCCTGGCTAAATGTTTCAACCCAGAGTATCTCCAGCTGCTCCCTTGCCTGTGAGACAACTTGAATTTCAAAACACCCCCTCCATACACCCTGTGTCTCTGCTGGGAGCCCAGCTCCGGTCCGCAGGATTAAATCTGGACGTTATTAAATTCTGCTGATCAGTGACAGAAGTGCCTTCAGAAAGCAGCGCTGAGCAGCTGCTTAATATGGGTTTTGTGGTGATAGGGAGGCAAATGTCTTTTGTATTGGCTAGAAAAAGCAGTTTGTGTCATTCCTAAAAGCACTTTATTGTGGAAACACAGCTCGGAGTCATTCTTTACAGAATGGCTGGTTGCCAAAACTTCAGCAGAAACAGAGAAGCTTGCAAATAATTAGCTAGACTCTCTCTAGCAGGTGTCACTTTGGAATTCATCATTGATGAAAATCCTCAAAGATTGCAGAGAGGTGATCTGACTGGACAAAACAGGTCCACTATTCACATACTCCTTTGCAAGCAACCACTCTCCTTGCTAATGCACCATCTCTGATAGGAAGCAGCTTGACAAAAACATCTGCAATTTGAACTACAGAGTAAAGTAAGAATAAATTGCTCTTTTAACTTGGGGGAAAAAAAAAGAATCCCCCCTGCCCCCAAACAAATCAATACAATGTCTTGAATCAGGAAAGGATGCTGCGTAATTGGAATACAGATACTGCATGAAGCCCTGATTCTAGCATGAGGTATTTAATACTTTCTGTCACAATAAAAGAAGAGAATTAATGGACTCGGTGGGAAATCTAGATGGCATTTAGCTCTGAATCAGACTATTATTTTACACTTGGCATTGATAGGAGTCAAAATGAGGCCACAAGCCCAAGACTTTCTCAGCTCCTTGTGAGTGCCAATTCCCTTTATATTCCCATGATCCCTGCTTGGAGGCTTCCCTTTCTCCAGCTCTCAATCACAGCAGCAGCAAACTGAAGTAATAAATTATGAACCCACTTCAGGCTAAATGTGGGTAAAAAATGCATGCATTTTCTCTCTTTTTAAATATGTGGCTATTGCACCTACATGTAAGATATAGCTGACAGATTATAAAATATATGGTAAAAAGGCAGCTGTTTATTACAGAAAATTTATTCTATGAATACATGCTTTATCAAAATGTGCTGCTTGCCCTATAAAGGAGGGATTTTTTTCTCACTGCTCTGAGTATAAGGCATGTATGTGTATTCAGGGTGAATTAAAAGGGGACAAGATCTCAACAGATTTTTGCACTTTCTAGAGACAAAAAGCTGCTAAATTTTTGCAATCCTTTTTTTTTTTCTTCCTTTCCCCAATATTGAAAGCCTATAACAAATTGTGCAGGTGAGGGAAACTTATTAGTAAAAACAACATGGGCAATGCTCCAAATCCATCCTAGAGTTTATTTCCAAAGGGAGGATTTATTTGGAAGGTGTCTTGATCATCAGCCCCCTCAGAAGCCATCACTGCAGTGGTCCTCAGGATTCCTTGGATATATCAAAAGGGCTGTGTTGTTGTTGCTCTCCAAGCTCAACGTTACACTGACTGTAAATGACATAATACTGTGGGTAGAAGTCATTATTTATAAATATGTGTCTGATGAGTCCTCATGATAACTTCAAAAGTAGATGTATAAAGTTATGAATATCTCACTCCAAGCCAAATAGCAAGTGAGGAGCAGAAATGAGGCTGGGATTCAAGAGCTCCCAGTTCCCATACCTTTCATACAAATCCTGTCATACAAAGATGAGGTGTGAGAGCAACAGCGCAATGAGAAGAGGTGCTGCTGATGATCACCAGGTGCTATGCACTCATTCTGATGCTATTCTGGATGCAATCTGGCTTCCCTGTTATCTGAAAGACCTAAGGGTTGACCTCGACATTTGCAAACCAAGTTGTAGAGCACATCAACGGCAATGCTCTCACCAGATCCCACAGAGCGAGGATGCTTGGTTCAGTACTGGGGGAAAAGGTATGGTCCAGCAAAACCAGATGATGGACAGTAGGAAAACAAGTAGGAACCCTACTCCTGGAGGTCTTGAAGGGCTGTGGGTCTGCTCTGGGGAGCATAGCACCATATGACCAATTCTTTGGCTTTGGGCTTGCTGGCCAGCCTCATTAAAGCCACATTTTTCCACAGTTGTCTAGAGAGAGAGCTGAGAAAATCTGTTTGAGAAAGACTTAAGAGGGGTTTTTTTCTCTCTTTGCCCAGAGCAAATGCTCGTAACAGGGGATTGCTTTGTGATATTGCTGAAGCTGCCGAGATATTTCCAGGCTAGGGAAACCCCATCTGAGTACCAAGAGGAATGGCTTAGCTGTAGGGCTCATGTAACTCGGGGTGGGGGGGGGGGGCTGGCTCCTTTCAGACCTGTGGTGTTTTATTTCAGAAGTCAATCACGCTCTGCAGAGGCTTGAGCTTAGCTTGGCAGAAGAAGAGTGCTTTTGTCCTCTCTATTTTCTCTCCAAGATGACCTTTAGCTTTATAATCTGATGGGCTCAAGGGTTTGATAATCTCAGATTTGTTGGAAGTGGATATCATGTGTTGGCAATCCCCAAATTGTACAGCCCCATTTTAAAAATAATTGTGCTGAAGCAAAGATAAGCTATTGTCTTCAACTATAGGGTTTTAATAAAGCCAGTGTATGAGAGGATCCAAGCCAATTATAACCTAATTGACCCTCCTAAGCCTGCTTTCTTATCTAAAAGCTCATTCTTTGCCAGTCAGGCTCATGATATCTGTGGCTTGGAAAGTGTAAATTTTTAATGACCCGTTATCTACAGCATTCCTGATCCAGATAAATAAATGCAGGCATCCACCTCTAGATGGATGATTGATTTAGTTACAATGGTCATAACTGGTCAATTAGGGAGAAGCACTCTGCTAAAGCCAGCAAAATGAACATGAGATGGAGGGAGGCTGACCATAGGATTTACCTTGATAGAGGAAGCAATTTAAACTAAGGGAATCCAGCATTGCCTATTTAATACTCCACGGAGTATGAAAAGGCTTTCCAGAAATAATTACTCTCCATATATACTGTTGTAACAAGGAAAAATTAAGTCACTGGCAAACTGAAATCACCATTTTCCTGTAATTTTTGATGGTTCATTTGGCATTATGGGTTGGAAGCCCGAGAGCAGAGAAGGAAGGAGTGTGCCGTGCTGATCGGCTCAGGGGTGGGTGGCCTGTGAGCAGGCTGCCAGCACATCTTGCTGCCTAAATCAAGGAAGAGGTATCTAGCACCAGCACAGCTCCTCATATTTGTTGTTTTGTGTCCAGAAGTGCTATGAAAGGGTTTGGACAAGAGAGGAGATGGGAACAGGGCTTCTGTGGCATGATGAGGAATACCATGTAGCAGCTCAGGCAGAGAGGGAATTGGAGACCGAAGCTAGGAGCAGGTAGATTAATCCGTCCAAAGGGCATACAGTGGCTTGGCTGGATACATTATGTGAATTCAGAAGAACAGATTTGCTTCTTGCTTCTCAGCAAGAATACAAATGAGAAAATCAACTCCTACCACTTCCCCCTCTTAAAGAGTGAAGCAGGACCCAACGCACTGCTCTACCAAAAGCAGGGCAGACCCAGCACAGCAGCCAGGCTTGCTGGGCGCTTTGGGAAGTCTACTTATGTAGGGTTCGGCGTTCGGAAGATCTCGCGATGTCACGGAAAGTTAGAGGGTTAGTCGCAGCCTTATGATGTATCTGTAATCCCACCTACCCTTGTTAGTATAAAAGGAATTAACTGCGCAATAAAAGGCGGAAGTTGGTGCTCACACTGTGTGTGTTATCTGTCTCTTTCCCTGGTCTGGGGCTGACCAGTGATCTAATCGCGGCACATTGATATGTGGCGAACACTACATACTCATTAGACTCATTTGCTAGTTTCTCGTCATGGAGGTTTGCTCTGGTTTTGGTCTGCTCGCTTCCATGGGATCTGCTGGCAGTGGGCAGCTGTTTTGAATCACTGACCCCAGCTCACAAACACAAAATCACAAACACCTGCCTTTCCTCCAGACACAGCTGCTTTTGGGGTCAGGACTGCATCGTAAGGAAAAGACTTGCCCTCAGCCAAGCCTTGCACTGTTGCATTTAGGGGATGGAGTGGAAAAGGAGCTTTAACCTGTATTTAGTCCATGTATTCCCAGCTTCTGCTTGAAGCCTCCCTGTGGAGGGGTCTTCCATTTGCTGTTGACTGGAGAGGGCACCTTGGGTGATGGACTTTTACAGACATTGAGTTAGGCACGTAGAGTTGGGAATGCAACTATCTCAGCTTACTGTCAGCAAAGAAACCACCTTACACCACACATCAATAGGCAACTGCCGCAGCCATGAATTCACGTCCTATGCTTCTGCAGTGAGATCTGTCCTCTGAAGTGTTTAGGCAACTGCAGCAAGTACATACAGACCTCTTCATCTCCCCAGACTGCCTCTCTCCCCATATGTCAATGTCCCTTGGCGCTGGTGCAGGAGGCTGCCGATGGGCATGTGGCAGTGGCAGCACACTGGCGGGGCAACATCAGTCCTCTAGAAAAAGCCTGGGTGCTCATGATGCCGACACAAAGCACAACAGGTCTGTGGCAAAGCAAAACCCTGTAGTGCTGCTGCAGAGGGGCCGATCTGTCCCCTATGTCCCTCCCTGAGCATCTGCAGGGTGAACAGCTCTCTCCTTTTGGACAAATGGCTCAAAGGCTTAGTGTTTCTCAACCTGCTCACAGTCACACAAGAGGGATCATGTGTGCATATGCTCACATATGTGCATGCATGCGTGTACCTACAGAAAAACTTGCAGGCTTTCTTCTGCCAGCTTTCGGGTAGCACCCTGAGGGGCTGCGTCAGGTGGCACTTTCTCTTTTATTTGTTGGCTTGGGAGCCATAACCTTTTCCATTCCTGCCTGGTTTCAACACCTGCATTTCCAAATGAGCCCTGTGCTGTTTCGTGCCCAGCATTATTTGGGCCAGGCAAGCTATCACGTTGGGGTCACAGTCAGGGACACGATTTGGTGCCATCACCTGCAATATTTAACAGAACCCAGCTGCAGCTTGCAATAAAAGACATCCCTTTCTCCATTCTTCCTCTCAGCCCTCAAAACACACTATTTCTGCAAAGCACGTGGAAGAGCTCCACAGGGAGCAAAGAAGAAGGGGGTGGCAGGAGTGCATCAAAAACATCTTTGGGATTTTTTTTTTTTCTCTTTACCATTTGTATCCCATGTCTGACTCTAATTTCTGCAGATGTATTTGCTGTTGCCCATCTCTACATGCTCTCCGTGTCTGGCGGAGGGAAATGGGCTAGCCCTCTCTGGCCATCAGCAAAAATCAGAAGTAATTATTTTATTAAATAGAAATAATATGGTTGTTGACTTGAGGAGCCACACACATTGCTCTAAGTGCCAGCCTGCAGCGAGGCGTGTGCTTTGGGACGCTGGCAGAGCTCACCCACCCTGATGGCAAAGGTGGTCTCCTAGACATCAGCAGCAACTTTACTGCTCCATCCCGAAACTTTGGCTTCTGCAGCTTCTCCCACCATATTTTGGCTTCAAAATGAAATGGCCAAACTGTACCAAGCCCCTACACCATGTGCAGAAAATTGTCAGGGGCCTATAGCGTTAATAACCTCTAACTGACCATTCCAGCCTCACCTGGGTGCCCACCTGCACCACCCACCTACAGTACCCATTTAAACCCTGGCCCTGGCCCCATCCCTGGCTAAGGGTGTTGGGAAGCAGGTATGTGCTGAGGAATGGTTTATGGTGCCAGCTGGACCTGTGGGGATAACTACTTGTTTCCCTCAGGCATTATGCAGGTTAAGCGAGCCTTAATGTTGGTGAGTGGCGTTAAAGAGCAGCTGCATTTACTCCTGCTTGTGGTGGGATCAGAGCGTGCAAGTCAATGCTGATAGTCCCGCGCCTGAGCCTTTGGGCTGTTGCTTGCGAAACAAGCAGAGATTTAAGTAGCAGCTTCTTTGTCCTGGGTTTGTTGTGAGCAGTTGTTTTGTTTATGGGCATGATGTGATGTATTGTGGTGTTTGTGACCCATGAATCATTTGCAAGTGTTTGCTCATTGCTCCAGTATGCTTGTTGGAGGGGAAATCTGAGCCCCTTGAGGAAGCTACTTTGTCTCTCTCAACCCTCTCCTGGCCCCCTAGTTTGTCTCTATTCCTCAAACCCCTTGGAGAGAGACATCTCAGATAATTCCCACAATAAGGGAGTACAGAGTTGGGGTCGCTCATTGCCTTGCTTGCATCTGCATTGCATTCCTCACAAAGCTGAAAATGTGCACCCTCCTCTCCCAAGTCTGGTCCCCGCTTTGCATTTGTTACTCTTAATGTTGCTGTACCTGATTGCCATCCTCCTGAAGCAATGCTCAGTGCTTCCAACCAGGGTAACTGGCTGCCAGGCTCCCTTGGGATGATCATTCCCTGCATTGCTCAAGTCTACAATGCAATCTCAAGGGAGGACAAGATGTTTTTTACCATGCAGGGTCTCAGATGAGAGGAGTTAACTCTCTTGGGCAGTGGTGTAAGATTAGGTGCTGTGATGGGAAATTAGGTTGGGAGGTAGAGCAAGGCAGCTGGGAGTGGGCAGAGGGTTGCTGTCTAAAATATGGTATTTGAATTTGTACTCCTATAATGAATAGTCTGAACTGAAGCAGATTCATTCCAAAAAGGTAGCAAAGTGAGGTGGGTTTCCCAGGATTTTTTATGTTGATGTGGATCTCTTGCCATAAGCACTGAGCAGCACTCCCTCAATACCCCAGCTTGTGCTGTCTGTGGGCGTGGAGGCTGCTGGGCTGAATCAGATTCCGGCTCTGCCCATCCCATACTTGTCCCACTGACTACCACTGGCTCAAGATGCTTCAGAAGAGCATGCAGTCAGCAGCTGGTGTTAGTCAAGAGTAATCCTGCCCTATGGGAAAGCAGGGGGAGAAATCTACTTGACAGAGGGTGAAATAGAACAACTTCTGTAGGAGGTAGTCCCAGACCAGGTCCGGCACAGAAGGAAAACTAGTAAGGCAGCCCAGAAATCAAAGTACATGGAGCAGGGCAAATGCAAATGTGTGCGCCAGGAGAGCCTCAGTGTTTCAAAAGTGTGCAGCTAACTAATGTAGATTTCCCCCGCATATATATGTATTTATTTAGCTACAGAGATAGAAGAGGTGACATTCTCTTTTTCCATGGTGTGGCCCACCTACAGTATTCAATAATGTAGCATTAGAGAAAAGCCCTTAGTATGGTCTTTAATAAAATACCCTGACCTGACAGGAAGGTTATTGACTATTATAAAGCTGTTAGATTTAATATGAATCTTCTTGGCAATCTCTGGTATTCATCACACTTTCATGAGTAGTGAACGGTTGTAGATATTGCCAGATGTGGTCTCAGAGTGGAGAGCAACTGAGGTAAAAATTGCAAAAGCAGCTAAATGATGCATGGGCTGAAATCCCACTTCCAATCAGACGCAGAGCATGCTGTGAAAAGATTTAGTGAGCTATCTCCCACAGGTTTGAAAGTCTCCTGAATGGTTTACCCAGCTGCTGTGGGAGAAAGAGGAGTGGGCAAAAACTAGATAATCTGATCTTTATATTAATTTTATCACAGAGATTACTTTAAATCCTGAAGCAGGAGATTATATAACCTTGTAGTATTTACTGTTGCAACTGTGGAGGGCCACACAAGTGTATGATACCAGGACTCACTGATTTTGTTTTGACTTTGTTAACATCTTACTGTAGCCAGCATCCTAACTATTTGCATTGTACGACATGCTGCTTTCTTGCACTGCCTTTAATTTTAGCATTTCCTAATCTTATCCTGTGCAATTTTGGAAAAAAAAAAAATCTAATTTCTAACTTCCCTGGTATGTAGTTTGGTCAGTCCCACTTCCTCTCCAGTGGAGTAGAGGGAAGGGCTGCTGTGAGCTTCCCTGTTCTCTTCTGTAACTCCACAGCTTCCAGCTTCAGTGCTTAAATTTATTTTGCAGTCATGCCCAGAGATGTCCCCTGTGAAAGTCTTAGCATCAGTGCTCTAGGTACCGCACAAACACAAATAGTAAACCCCATGTCTACAGCAATGGGAGCTGTGGGGCTCCTAAAGAGAAGGGGCAGATTTTCAGAGAGGGGCTGTGCTAAAACAGCTCCCGCTGGTGTTGGTGGGAGACACGTAGTCTTGCAAATCACAAGGAAAATGCAAATTGTTTGATTCCCCTGTACTGTGATCCTTTATGTTTTTTTCTAATAGAAAGTACAGTGCACAGCTTCCCTGCTGAGCATTCCTGTTGTCCAGGCTTGTGCTATTGAGTTTTGCCTTCACCAGCTGGCTCCAGCACCCCATGTTTCCAAACATCTACTGCAAGCTGTGAACACTGTTGTTGCCTCTATCAAGGCTTCTGAATCAAAACAAAGGGTTATTTGAGCATTGAGGGGAATGAACACGTTTGGAGTGAGAGATGATAAATAAGTGGTGATTAAAACAGTCAAGGAATTTTTTGGCAAATTGGTGGCATTGGCCAAAAAACTTTGGGAACCAGACTAAGCTACTCTCTGACAAATAATGGAGTCCTAAAGAAAGTGCTGAAATATGCTGCGTGGACAACATTAGGTCAATTTGAAAGAGTTAACATCTAATCGCAGATTTGGTTTCCTTGATTGACAGACAATTTTCAAAAAGAGTGCGGTTTGTCAAGAAGTCATTCCCTTCTTCTTCCAGAAATCTCTCTTTGAAACCAGGGCAGGCAATTTCCTGCCTGTGATGGCATTCAAGACATGAGATACCCTTGTCTTTGACAGCAAAGGACATTGGTTTCATTTAAGCTTTTTCCCTTATCACTGACAACAATAAAATTGTCAAGTGTGTGATTTGAAACATCAAATTCAGTATGAACTTTTTGTGTAAGCAAGGGACATGGGACATAATAACTTTTTTCTCCCATCTGTACTGATATATGAGACATACAAATTGACAAATGGTAAAGATTGGCTGATGTATGTGTATGGTAACTTACGTATAAACTATCAACAGACCAACAAGGTTATAATGAAGTCATCTTTTGAATTTAATAATAAATTTCCCTTTGTCAGCATTGGTCCAAGGTAATGATGTGATGCTTCTTAGCAGTGAAGACAAAGGAACACTTCACAGCTGAGGAAGTGCCCATTTTAATTGCTGGCTTGGAAATACTGTCTGTCAAATCATTGTAGCATTATTTTATTTTTATGGAGAAGCTGGATGCATTTGAACCTGACCCAAAACCCCAAAGCCATCTCCCTCCATTCAGAACAAATCAATCCTGTTGAACAACTGATGATTTTGAGTATTTTAGTTTCTGAGTGCCTGAACAGTGAGACTTGAAAGTCATCTGAAATTTGCTGGTTTTAGATTTGCTAATTTGAATATAAAGTCTGTGTGTTATATAGAGATAGATAAGATCTTTAGATATCCTTCCAAATACTGGCCTCAAGACTTCACTTTGTCAGAGTGTAAGTGCTGCAATGTGTGGATGAACTGGTTTATTGAAAGGAGAGTGGACTTTGTCTTGTGAGCCATGACTTCAGTGTGTCTTATGTGAAATTGCTAGCCTTTGTGTGATGCATAAAGCTATACTACAGCTGTGGCTAGGTGAACTATAACATTAGTTTTTAACCCTGTGGTTGAGTCCTTAGAAGGTTTTAGCTTGCCATGAGTATGACATAGTTTTCAAAGTTTTGGTTTTGTTTCCTTTTAAAAGTAAATAGGCATTGTCACACCTCAATAACTTTTAAAGTGAGACTTTATTATGGGAATTATCTCAAACTCCAAGTATTAGTCTGTACACTGAGAGCATCCAAATCCTTAAGCCAAAGTTGCTTGTCAAGAACAGGGACACAGCAAAAAGCAAACAAGGAGCAGAGCTTATGTCAGCTACATGAGACCCTAAAAAGCTCAGAGGAAAACTAAACGGACACATGTTTAAATGCAATAAACTCATGGCAGTGCATGGTATATAATAGTCGTCAGTCTCCATGCTTGTGCTTTTACCCCCACCCAGGTACAATGCCCTGCATTTTACCTTTACCATTGGGGTCAAGTGCAGGTGTGTGCATGGTTGGTTATAGAGATGGAGCTGGCTGATGGCAACTTGTTGTATTGCCATAACCCAGTTGCATTCAACAGAGTGCCTACACCCAAAGCTTGACCAAAAGCAACCAGCAGCACCAGGAGGCGACTGGGTGGCACTGCCTGCCTATGCCGAGCTGCTCCAAAAGCCATGGGGTCCTACAGAGGTGACCCAGAAACATCACTCATTCTTATGTTAACAGGCAACAGCCCCCAGCCCAGAAAAGTGGTTTTATCTTCCAGCCCTCTTTCCACTCTTAAGTTACTACTACCGCCAGCCCCCAAAGAGCAAAAATACATGGTGGTATGATTTCCTTTTAAGAGCAATTTGACTTTTGGTGCTGAGCAGTAGTGTTCTCAGCTGAATTACCGGCAAAAGCCTGAATCTAACAGGGTATTTATTTTACTTAGCAAAAATTATCCAACAGTAAAAGTATAGTTGCTGCCATTGGAAATATGACTGTTTGAATAAAAGTTATGGCAACAGTAAGATTAAGCTATGGTATGTTAATTTGAATCTGCAGTAAATCTGTCAGGATTGCAAGTCAGTTTAAGAGCTAAAATATAATTGTTGTAAAACACCGAACTGCAACTTATGTATATTTTCCCCAACCACTTGTGGGCTAGCAATATTTCAGTTCTATAATCACAATTTGAACCTTTTAAAAGTTTTTTTTATACAAGTCAGCAGAAGTAGTATTGTATTACTTTTCTTTGTGTGGGATTCTTTGAGTGCAATAACCTTTTGGGAAGGAAAATAGGCTGGGGATAAAAATCAGCAGAGACTACCTTACACTTGCTTCTCTTTGCTGAAAGATAGTCAAGTCTGAGTGCAATGAACAATTTGTCAATCAATTTGGAGCTTGATGAAAATGACTGTCAAAGCGGGGTTTTGTTAGTTAGATTCCAGATGCCATTTGACCCTGCAGACATGCCTTCTGTAACGGTGTTCTGTGATAACAGGTAGATATGATTTTTTAAAAAAAATTAAAATCCATTAATAATCTAAATAACTCTTTAAAAAATAAGCTTGCTTGTATAATTGGGTAGAAGAAAAAAAATCCTGTAAACTGCTTTCAGCTTGATTAAATAATTAAATTAGTGCTTTACTGTCAGCTTTTCAGTCAGCTTCAGGTGTGGTTTTCCATGACAGTAACCTTGACTGTTGGTTACTCAGAGTTTGCTACCCATCTTCTTGGATGAGCTGTGATGGTCACTGAGAAAGCAGAGAGGGAACATGAAGCAGGATACCTGAATCATTCTTTGAACATCTGGCTAATATTACAGTTATGAGGTGATCCTCATATTGTCATCTGAAAGCAGGCAATACATCTGAGGAGCTGTGTGTGAGCATCACCCCCCCAGCAGAAAATCTAAGCGTGATAGAGGAGAGGCTTTAATGCCAACCCACCCTTCAGCAGGCAAAGGGCTTGGTACCTCCTGGGGTGCCTTCCTATTAAACTCATCTTTGGCTGGGTTTCCAAGAGAAATATATTTATATACTGCCTGCCACCCTCAAAAAAAAAAAAGAAACGAACAAACAACCCCCCCAAAACCCACCAAAACATGACCAAAAAAAACCCAGACAGTACTTTTTAAGTCCTGACTGTTGGTCAATATACCTTAATAATACAAAGGAGATTATGTCAGCTTTTAGAACAAAAGCATCAGCTTTGGGCAAAGAGATAAAGAACTGAATATTGTCCATTCACAGGCAGGAGTTTCTGTAGAGAAGTCCTCAGGCTCCAAGTGCCCTTTATAGGAGGTAAACTCATCAGGCAAGGTTTATGGGGACTGATGATTTTGGGTGAGTCTTTATGGGTTAGGGACGAAATCCAGGGCCTTGGGATCTCATGTACTCTCTGGTCACAGTTGGGCTGCAGTGGGCTCCTGAGAGGGCTTATTGCAGAGGGCATGGTGTTGTCTTGAGTTCAGACCCACAGGAGCTCCTCTGGAGATACCCTGGGAGCCGCTTAAGGAAAAAGAAAAGGGAGCCTGTTCATTTGTCCTTATTAGGAATTATTTTTCAAAAGCTCATAAAGCTTTGCTGCTCCAGAGGAAAGTTACATCTGCTGATTGAGGAGAGGAGGGGAAACTATAGTAAAAGTTACTCGGTTGAGGCTAATGTAGCCTTTTGAGTTTTGCAGTCAGATGTGTTTGAGAGATTAAAAGGAGAGAGAAAAGGATGGTCCACGTGCTTAAAAAAAAGATAAATACCCATTTGTACTCATTATTTTGCTATGTTTTTGCATTTTACTTTTTAAATTTTGGGGTTTTAAAGCAGTAAGGGAAAGGGGACTTGACAATTCTTTGGCAGATACTAGACAAGACTGAATTAGTGCAGTGAGACCATTGGCCATCTGCGTAGTCTGAGCTGCTGTGACTTTCAAAGCTGACACACTTCACATTAATAGGTTTTGATGGCCAGAGTCTGCACAAAAAATAATGAGAACCAGGGAGAATTTTTTTATTTTCTTGTTACTTGTGTTGAAGCGTGGTGTTTCCTTCTTCCTGCAAGGAAGGGCCTGAGTGCTGCTTGCACTGAGGGGATAGCCCTCTGTCAGCATCTCTGGGCAAAAAGGATGCAGAGAGTAGCCTGTCCAAGAGCACTTACAGTCCAGGCAGATAAGGGGAAACCACCTCGGAGTCAGGAGGGATAGAGAAGCAGAGGCAGAGTGTGGGCAATAGAGTCCCAGTAGCAGTCCCTACTGGCCCCATATCAAATGAAGGAGTTTCTGGAATCCCAGGTGGGGATGATCCTCACCTCACCTTTAATATCACATCACTGTTTTCCTGATCATGAAATTCCTTGTTTCAAGTCTAGCACCCATAAACTTAGCATTTCACTCTCTACAGACACATGTAAGGCGCTGGCAGGGTACCAAGGTTGCACCATGGTCATGCCCTGTGTGTCCCCTCCACCACCAGGAAGGGCAGGTACCTGCAAGGGCATGGGCCGCTGGCCCAAATTCAGCACCTGAACTGGTACCTGCTAACAACTGCCTTTCTGATTGTGTATCTTTTTCAAAGTAAAGAGATTGCTGCATATGATGGGAGAAAAAGCCTTTCAGCTCCTGTTTGATGTGGTCTTTGGGTTTCGAAATCAAGACATCATCTAGCTGTCAGCAAAGACAGCACAAGACTTGCAGGAGAATCCTCACTGCTTGCTATTTCCATGTAACAAGAAGATGACAAGAAAGAAGAAAAGGCATTTTATTGTGAAGTTTCTCAGGCTTGTAAATGCACTCTGCCATCTACACGTTTTCTTCTGCTTTGCATTGTGCTTGGTTTGGCAGGAGCCTGCTTTGTTATCTTTTCCCATACCTCTTCCCCTCCTGCTCCCAAGCAACACTGCAACCCCTGTTAAGAGTGAGGCCCAAGGGGTGCAGGTGTACGGAGCCTTCATCCTTGTGTACTTGGACAGAGGAGGGAAAGCAAGCTGAGAGAGGCTGCAGTGATATGTGCTCATACTGCGTAGATTGAGGGAGGTGGAGAGTAATGGGGCCCAAGAGCATTTGAGGGAAAGGAAAAACCTTCATAAGACAGGCAGGAGACGTGTAATAACATCATGAGACATAGTCCCAGCAGGTAGCCACTGTTAAGAAAAGACTTTGAATGTGCTGATCTGCAGAAAGCAAGCAGGATGGTCTGCTTGTTAGACACTGAGGGCTGCAGCAAGAGGCTGACCAGTTGCCTCTTCCCCTGAGTGCTCTGGAAAAGCACACAAGAGCAGTTGCCCTTTGCCATTTTTTCTACTTTTTATTACAGTTTGCTTTCACATCAGGTACCACACTGCTTTCCATCCCATGACTGCACAGGTGAGGCATTGGTGGGGCTGGAGGTCACAGATGGAGCATGCCCAGGGGTAGGGTCAGCTCTGCCATCCCTATCCCATCGTGCAGGAGTGATGCCTCCGGAAACCCTTTTCCTGCCTGTTCAGCCGGACAGGGTTGAAGTAATTTCCCTCTAAATATAGCTCTGCGTACGTGGTGAAGCTGAGCTCTGCTGGCATAGCAAAGCACAAGCAAAGGGAAAGCCAGATGGCTGATTCATGTTGAAAGACAGCATGAGGGAGTAGAGAAGGCAGGCAATAACTTGGCACAGTTACCAATTTCTTGAATGCCTTGGAGAGGGCATTTTACCTTTCTGTGCCACCCTTTCCACTTACCCTTAGCTTTTCAAGTTTTTTTCAGATGGTGATACCTACTTGTCAGGGACTGTATCTCCCAAAAGGGGATAATCACAGCACACAAGCTTTAGGCATGTAATATATGCAATATCTGATCAAAGGTTCATCCTCCTGGAAACCCAAATCATCCATTTCTCTGACTATGGCAAGCCTTGCCAGGTAAGCGTGGTGGTGACTTCACTCATTTGTACCAAATCTGTGCACTGTAGGATCTCCTTGCCATATATGGGATTACATTTCCCTTAAATCAGCTGGTGAACATGAGGCCATGTTTCTGCTGGTTTTATGAGAACAGACAGCACCTGATCCAGCAAATAGTTGCATAGGTCAGAGCTAACCCTATGTGGGTTTGGGTTTTCTGGGGGGAAGGTTGTTTTGGTTTAGTGAGCATGGACCAGCAGGTAATGACCAGCAGGCAGTTAATGACTCTGGGCTTAGTGCCATTGTTGACTGAGTAGTAAATAAAGGTTTTTCTTCTTGTGGAGCCACAGGTCTGACACACAGGTATTTCTCAGAGCAGATGCTGATATGGGTTTCCTGCTCCTAAATAGAGTGAGTGGGTGGATTGGATCTCTGTTTAAGACTAAAAAAATTTGTATATTTTATACTTGACTTTCCTCTGACCTTACCTGAGACCTCAGGCACTTCCCAGTCCTTCCTTTTTCCACCCACTCTGCCTGGAGGCAAGTTTCCAGAGTCCCTTCAGCCTGCCTGCCAGAAGCAGCAATGGCTTTCTCTGTCCCCTGCTCCTCAAGCCAGGGACTCTCTGCAGGTCCAGATGTGCAAATTGCCTGTCCTGCCTATGGCTGCAGCTCCATTTCTGGAGCTGAAGCTTCTAGGAATTGCAGCCTAGTAGTATAGATCTAATTACTCATTTCTTGCACAGTAAGCTAGACTGCTGGTCTGTCCATGGCTGGCTTAGATGTGTTAGAGATGGGGGACAAGAGAGTTGTAGGGGTGCAGTGACTCCTCACTGGATGTTCATATGATGGAAAGAGAGGGAGATGGCACTCAGACAAGAAAGTTTCTATCTCTGCACTCGAGATTTGCCCAGGCTGTTGTTTTGCTTGGACCAGGTCCTCTCATCTGCCTTGGCACGTGTTAACTTTGAAGCTGCTGCAAAAAGTAAAGGGCCAACTATCTATTAGTCAGAGTGTACTTAGGAAAATACACTGTGCCACCAAACTGTAGCAAATGGGTTGAATTGCAAAAGTAGAGGGTAGCCTCAAAATACTTTGAAGCTTTTTTTTAAACAGCAGCACTGATTATATTGGGGGAGCAATTAAGAAAGCATGAGGAAGGTAACAAAGGGCTGAGATATATCGTTTTCTGAAAAAACTCACACAGGTATTCCTTCCAGTGCATATGTGGCTCATTTGCTATGAGTGGAGAAACTGAAGCCACACTGTGGCACAGGCTTCAAGTGACACAAACACCATTACAGGTGACAAATTAAGTGCAAACATTTCAAATTATCACCACCTTTGTTTGCAGCCTATAAGACACAAGTCAGTTGGCAGAAGAACTAAGTGGCACTGCAGTGCTAAACACCTAAAACCAAAGCGAGACAAAAGTTATGCCTAAAACCTCTGCTAATAATATGTGGTAAGCTGAAGCTGGGATTTGTCCTAGGCTGGGGAAAATGAATGCAGTTATTGGTTACTTGCTGAACAGCCACTGGCACCATAGGTGGGACATCAAAGTAACACCATCTTCAGGGCTGCAAGGTTTGCTGGCTTGCTATTGAACTGCAGCAGATGAGGTGAATGCCCCCCCCCCCCCCCCAGTTGAGGATAGATTAAAAAAAATAGAATTTCAAAGCCTTTAAGCATCTAAATAGAAGCTGCCACCATGACCCTGGAAACTTGATTTAGTAACAGGAGGAAAGATATAGGGAAAAGTCACACAAACCTGAAGCTTACAACAGCCAGTCCAATGTTGCAGGGATTTCATCTGTATCACTACAAGATTGTGTCAATGTGTTCAGGCCATCCCTAGTTAGGTCCTTGTGGTCCCTTGGATCCTTCCCCATGCCTCTGGGATGGTATGAGTAGCAGCTGTCTGGTATTTGCTTTGCCAACCTGCAACAGTCCAGATCTGGCTCACAAAAACATTGTGCTGGAGAAAGCTAGCATAGCAATGAGTATGTGTTTGGTTTTTCTTAGCTGTGCATTAAGGTAGATGTGGGGGCAGAAACAAGGAGATACTGCAATGAAGCCTCAAAAAAAGAAGCCCGAACTCAAGCTGGGAGAGGGCCGGCACAGAGGTAGTTGTGTAGATCTGGTATGTGCTGTGGGTACAGACAGAAAAACTGTCTTCAAGTGCTCTGGAGCAGGGAGCAATGTTGCTGGCTCACTAGCTGATTAAATGAAACATTGCCTTTCTGCAGGAAAATGGGGCCTTTGAGAGGTTCCTGTTCTAGCTGCTGTAGCTTATTAGACTATATTTAAGCAGAGTCCAGAAGTACAAGTTTGCTGGCTCGTCTGGCTGTTGAAGCTAGCCTTTCTAATGACCTCCGGGCATCTTGGACCAGCCCTTCCATGCCCTTTTCCTAGCAGCAGGAAGCTGATTACACCATAGAGTATCTCCACCATCCTCCCTGGAGTCTAAGGGAAATATAAAAATCTGCTCTGAGGCTTGTATTCCCCTGCCTCCTGGGCACACAAAAATTAGTGGGTATTTAGGCTCCTAAATCCCAGAGAGTTTGAAACCTTGCTTCCCTATGCAAAAAATTGACTTGGTTATTTGAAGAGTCAGACTGCCAACCTCCTGCAATCCCTGCAGAAGGAAATGGCTTCAGTATTGCTTGCTTTATTCATCTGCCATGCTGAGTTAGAAAGCGCTGAGCACAGGGCTCGCAAGGCAGGATCCAGGCTGTGCTTGTGCATCCTGCTCCAGCTGCAGCTTTATGGATGAAGCCATTCACTCCCCCACCCTGGGCTCCCTCCACTCCCTTCGCCTCTTGCTGCCAGGCATCATTCTTTTCATACAGCCAACACAACCACAGTGTAATTGCACCCAGTCTGGTTTAGTAAAACAAACAGACCAAGATTAATCCATTTACCTTTTCAGTCTGTGCTGCCCCAGCCCTGAACTGGTTTGAGGAATGATGATTTGAGATTGCTGGCAAAAGCAAAGGAGCCTGGGGACAAGCTGCTTGTGGGGGTAACCCAACACCAGCCAGGTCTGGACACAAGCAGAGCCTCCCTTTGAGCTGTCGAAGAGGAGTTTCAAACTGGGAGCTATTGTGGATTCGCATCCTCCAGCAAGTTAGCCCAGGGAAGACATGAGGGACATGAACCATGAGACATGCATGTTGTGGGTTAAAATGTTATCATCTCACTGAGCAGAGCACATAAAGCATGCACATCTGGAACATGTGAGAGCTGTGGAGGCTGTAATTATAGGTATATGGCACACCAGGTTACTGTGCTGGCTGCTGAGCCACTGGAGTTGTTTGAGCCTGGACTAACTTTGGTGTGATTCATGGTGTTAATGATGCACTTTCTTCACAGTGAAGGAAGAATCGTATTGTCCTTTCTTCTTTGTTTCAGTATGGTTGTGCTTTACATCTGTTGAATATTATTATTTTGTCTCCACTTTGTATTAATTTTTGCAAATTGGTCCCTGTGGTGAGAGCCTGTATAAAGGTATTGTGCTGCATCTTCTAAGCCTGCCTTAATGTCCTTGCATTTATCCTTTGAAGCTAATAATTAAAAGGGAAAAAATATAGCCTGTGGATTTCTGTCATGATGCCAGTTGAGTCCATTTTTCTCTCTTATTGGTAACTACCTGATCTGACTTGCACCCACAACAGACTGTGTTTGGGGCGGAAAAGTGTCTCTGCTTTTATTTCATGTCTGGCCTGATGAGAGTAATAATGAGAATGGCAAAGCAGTTGTATCCCCAGTTAGCCAGCTACAAAGCAGGCAGGCTGAGTCCTCGATGTACTGTCAATTCCATGCATTGTGTAGGCAATTAACATTGATGCTGAAATAATTAATTATGAGAAAACGTCAAAGGGCTCCGATGCTTCAGTTCAGATGAGCACCAGAAGCTCCGATTGTTATCCAGGCTTGTCTGGGAGTTGTCTGAGTGGATCTTATAAAGAGCTTTTTGATGCTGCAAACTATAAAAAGGCTGGGGCTTTCACCCCAAGTTTCATGTGTTCAGAACACTAAAAAGCTCTAGGAGACATTTTTCTGGAGAATGAGCATTTCTCTTCCATCTAATATGAGCTGGTTTGTAAGTATCTCATCAAAAGACTTAATATGTGCTGCATGGGTTTATCTACTATAGATTATCAGTCATAAGTTCTGAATTTTTAAGGTAATGATCAAATTCTTTTTAGGGTGATCTCTGGAGCAGGCAAAAATACAGGGGAGGAGGTTGGCAGTGATGGCACAAGTAGAACTTGCCATCCAAGGCAGCTCCTTCATTCCCCTATTTCATACCTTGAAGACAGAACTGGAATTATGGCTATTGAGCCTGCCTCAATAGTAACTGAATTTCTTTGGATGAATCAGAGAAACACCTGCAACTAATGTGCAGAGGAAACAAGCATATATCACTTAGCAAAGAACCCAAAACAAAACCAAAAAAACCCAACTTTGGTTACAAGTCTGCCCTGGCTTGATCCTACTATTAGGTCCTTCTGGAGCCAAACATGAAGTGACCATGGTTAGTGCTGGAACTAGATGCATTGATTGCCACTTTGCTACCTCCAGCTGCAGGGCTTAGAGGGCTGGCCCTTGTAAAGGCCTATCTGCCACAGGCTCATATGGCTTGCAGGACTTGCATGGTGGAGGACTTGGGTATTTCTAAAACTGGAGAACAAAATTGTGTGCATCTACTTGTATTTAGCCTGACAAGTGTGTTTAGCTTTTTCAAGTATCTCCAATTTGAAGCAACTAAGTGGGATGTCTACCATACTCCAGTAATATACTCCAGCTCCTTTGCATCTTGCTTCATTGAACTAGATCTGATTCTATGTGCAGCAGTGTTTTAGGTCCTGTCCTACAATCATAAACATCTATTTTTCCTATAGAGGAACTGAATTCACTGTATTAATGACTGAGCTGTTTGTCAACTGCAAAAAGGGGTGTAAAACAGAACTGAGCAGTATGAGAGTCATTTAAAGGAAAGCACATAGCTGTGTGTGGAGAGCAGCACAGAAATGCTGCTGGTGGGCCACAATGCAGATTTTCTTCCTGCATGTCTGTCCTCAGAATATAGTTAGGTGTGTGCTACAACATGTGTGCTTTAAAAAGTTTCTTACCGACAAGAATACTTAAGTTTTAAAATTAAAAAAAAAAAAATAACCAAAGAGAATGAAAGTAGTCAATGTTTTACTATCTAAAGAGAACTTTGATGTAGAAAAGTCACATACAACCTGAATCATCTATTAAATTTACTTCATCTGTGGCCTCCTTGATTTCAAAAACCTTTGAGTAGACTTTTACAAAGGAGGTTTTAAAAGTTCTTGCATTGCAGGTAGCATTTAAAAAATCATGACTTATTTATTTTTTAATGACTACACATACCCCTTGCCTCTTCCTAAGATGGCAAACCAAACATCTGGCTTTTAGGTTCAGTGATGCTTGCATCATGATCAAAGGGAAAGGTTGCCAATTAACCCCCCATGATCTCTCCACCATGTGCGTTTGATGCCATCTTTTTTCCATTTAATTTATTTCATCTGAGCTTGATATTAAATCCCTTACCAAATTCAGATTAGCCATGGCTTTCCCATTGCTCTGACAGCACATCAAAGCTCCAGAGGACCCAGAAGGTTGAATTAGCCACTGTTTGAGTCTTCACTGAGCTGCTCTGAGAGATGTATCCGTGTAAGGTAAAAAGGGAATAGATGATATCTCTGCTCTGAAACTTTCAGATAAGTTAAATGGGTATAAGGTAAGACTGAACTAAATTTAAACAAGTATGGTGCAGAGATCGAGTTGCATACTATAAAGAAGCGTTGTATACTTTATAGAGAAAATTCTAGAAAATAAGTAGCAACAAAGATCTAAACCAACTTGGAATAATTTCAGTATATATTTCAGCAAAATGTGATACATTATGTTACTAAAGGTAATATACTTGCTATTTGTATTAAAAATAACAACTTTAGAAAAGTAGGGAGGAGCCACAAGGCAATGTAAAAACTACACTCTATTCTCATTGCTTTTATTATCATTAGTTAATTTTAAAGCAAAGGGGCAAACATTTTCTTAAGTCTGTCTCAGGGACCTAAGGTACTGCCAAGAGCGTGCAGCAGTGTGGAAAACATGCAGCTGATGCTTGAGAGGAAGAGAGGAACAGTTTACATAGTAAGAAAGAGGAATGTGAATTGAGCCCTCTGGGACTCAAAGTTAAAAGGTTTGTCTATGTAGTAGACTGGCTTGACCTCACTAGTCCAATAGGAGAACCATACCACAATGGTGCCCCTTCAGCTAACCTCATCCCCAAGGGTGAGTTATTTGCTGTTATGAGGCGACACAGGCTGCTCACTGAGGTGTGAGGAGCACAAGTCGGAGATAAATGAGTTTGATCAAGTCCCGTGACATTCTCATTACAATCGTGACAATAGCCAGTGGGCTGGGCAAGGCTTTGCTGTCACTGTCTGGGGCAGATCTCCACATGTCCTCTCTGAAGACATAGGTAGTGTCAGATGCTGCGATGCCTGTATAATTTCATCTAGTCTATTTTGTATGATAAGGGGTGATTTGGTACAAAAGCTTGGGTCCAGCGGTTGAAATTAGGATTATATCCCAAGGGTTGATCAGAAGTCAAGGAAGACTAGTACAAATCTTTGCACCTGTGCCATGCATGGGTAGATGCTTTTTCAGTTTCTCCTTCAAATACAACTGCCACCTCCTGGTAAGCCAATTCATAATTTTTCCATTCAGGAGATCTCGGAGATTTTGGAAATGGAGTGCGCTCTCAACATGAGAAGAAAAGAGTAAAAGAGGGAGCTGTGGTTTGCTGAAAGGACAAGCCAAGCTGTGGGGGTGAGGAAATCCTTTGGGACCTTCAGTAGGAGCTATACAGGATGGGAAGAATTATCTGTAACAGCAGTGTAGATTTATTGACCGTTCCTTACAAAGGCAATTGTACAAAATAGTAAAGCATGATACAGAGACATTGGAAGGACATCTCTTAAAAAGGAAAAAAGGACTTGTGTTTGAAAAGGAAGGAGAAGGTCAGAAGAGAATAATATAAAATATAGAGCCAAATGTGTCACTCTCACAGTGATGGTCTGATGGAGAAAGAGCCTCTGCTATAAAGAAGTATTGCATGTGTTAGGTGATAGTTATGTTGCTTAAGGAGGTGACCGAGATCAGAGTTTGGACCCATGTTTTGTCCTCATGCCTTGTATTTGGGTTGTGCTGTGTGGCCAGATATGAAGGCTGCTGTGAAGAGGGAGGAGATCAGCTGCATCTGTATGGTTGATGGGATAAGGAGTGACAGTTTTAAATTGCAACACGAGGAATTCAGGTTAGGCACAAAGAAAACATTTCTAACAGTTGGCTAGTACTGCCCTGCATTTAAGTCATCTGCAGAGGTCTTGGATTCTGCAGCCTGAGGTCTTGCTTCACATAGGTAAGTTTAAGTGCATGTGAAAATTTAAGTATGTGAATTACCCCGTTTGTTTTCAGTGTGTAATGAATCTAAGAATGTTTACTACCTACAGCCTTTGAAGTCTGGGCATTTACTGACATAGCTGCCTTCAAACTTAGGCTTATGTGTGTGGGTGGAAAGGCAAATGCTGAGATAGAAAGGTATTGTTTTTCAGCAGCTGATTGGCATTATGGGTCAGCAATGGTCAATATTATATCAGTACTTAGTTAAAACAAACAAACAAAACCCCCAAAACACCCACAACTCCTAAACCACATTTATGATACTTGTCAACATCCAAAACACAAGTCTGATGTAGGAATGTGCAGAGAAGATGCTCAGGGATTTTAAACTTGCATCTCTGGCATTCGGAGTTTAGTTTTGCCCTAATGTGCTTATTCCATGCCAGCAAAACAGTTCTGCTTCCTTTCCTTGAAAAAGATACTGAAAAAATCCACTTTTTGTCTGTACTCAGAGATTATGTTCACCTGTACAGCTGTGTTTACATTTTTGTTGTAGCACACTAACTCTTACCTACACCACCATCTTCCTCTTTCAAAACTGCCTTCCCTTCCCCTGCTTTATTTATATTGGCTTTAGGGTCACACGAATGAATATGTGTCTCAAAACTTCCTGTTAACAATAAGTGTCTCCAGACAGTTTATCTTTGGACAAACCAGCTTCCATAGGCGGATCATCAAGTTTTGTTCCAGAGAGGTGTCAGAAGTCTTGTGCTATTTAATGGTGAAATGGGCTTTGCTCTTTGATAACCATTTTTGGGCCAGATTCATTTGTCATTTACAGTGGAGTGCTAAAATGATGGATCTGAAAGCCAGAATAGAGCTAGTATCCACTGAGACCCTTTCAAAACATAGGGAAGAAAATCTTGTCTTGCTACTCTTGTCAGTGAACCTAGCAACCTTTCTTTACCTAAAACATAATTTCCACAAAGATCAGTAGTCCTGATTATGTGAATTTAAAAGGAGAGAAGTCACAGTATTTTCTGGCATATCTGCTGCTTACTGGTTCTTGCCATTAAAAAATCTTGTGCTTTACTCTTAGTTGGCCTCTTCCAGCTTTGATTTCAACCATGAGTACTCTTACTGCTTTGTCTTTGAATTAACAAAAAAAAGTTGATTGCTCAAACACCATTTCCAGTCTTTCAACAAAAACAAGCCACTCGGAGCTGGTGAAATGCAACCCTGAAATGGTAACAGAGGTGTGAACCCTAGTTAGTCACCCGCAGCACCTCCAGTGCACATCTCCCTCAACTTTCACATAGGCTGGGAAGCACAGGAACCTATGGGAAAGCTTTCAGAAGCAGAAGTTACAAGAGGTTTAAGTTGCTTTTTTTTATTCCCTTTGCCATTTTCACCTCTGGATCTGAGCAGGCAGTAAGAAGGGCAGCTGGGGAAAATGGGATGGGAATTTGGTGCTAGGTAGAGGCACAGCAATGAGGCTGAGCACTTAAAAAGTGTGGGAATTGTCCTGCATAGCCAGCCAGCCTATTTTCCCCTGGTGAACCTCTGAAGGCAGTATCAAACTTGGTTACAGAAATACAGACATTTAGAGCTCAGTTTTCAAAAATCAGGTTCTTAAGTCAGCAATTAAACACCTGCACACTGATTAGTTATTCAGAAAGCCTGTTGGTACTTACCTCTTTCAGTGGGTGTCAAGTGCCAATTTTAGGTCTAAATGCAGATGTAGGTGCATGAACAGAGGGTTTCAGGATTGGAAACCAGGCACTGAACAACAACAGGTTCATCTGCCTGTGAGTCCTGCACTGCACAGCAAAATCAGCTGCGCATAAATGGGCAGAAGGCAAGGAATAAGGAGCATGAACCAGCTAATAGCTGCTGTTATGAAACTGTCAGAAGATGACTTGCTGCCTGACAAGGAAAATATTGTTCTGCTGAACAGGGCAGCAGGCTCTTCAGCTCCAAATTTATGGCATTTCCTTGCTTTGCTTCCTTTTGGTTTCTGAACTATTTTCCAGTGCCTTCACCTGCAGAAGGGGTATATCATTTAACAGAGCATGGCACCTTCTGAAGCCAAGGAGGCCGGCCACTGTTTGACACCCTTCTTTTCCCATGGGGTAGAGGCAGTGTGTTAAGAGGCACCAACGTACTCTTCCCACCAAAGGAGGAGTGAACAAAAAGCCTGCATGCTGCAGTCTGAAGGAACAGAGGGAAAGAGTGTAAGAAAAGACAGGCTGCAAAATGAGATGTTGAAGGCAGCAGGGCAAACACAGCTCCTGTCATCAGGTTTCTCCCTGATCTGGGGACAGATGGCCTACCATTTCTAGCTTGTGCTTCAAGATCCCCTAGGAGATGTGATCATGTATTTTCTTTAAATCCAGGCTGACATGCCGATAGTGTGAGCTACGTATATCACAGAAGAGAGGTATGGATTTCTGCTCTATTCAATGTAAACCCAAAAAGAAAGGCAGCCTTGTCAGCCTCACAGTAATACCTGTTGGAACATTTCTTGGGCGAAGCAAAAAAATCAGTTTTAGGTTGTGAAAGGGGGGCTGTATTTTGGCACATACCCAGCTAGACACTGATTGAGAAAAAGCAGCAATATTTACAGTATGTAAGGATCAGGGCAGGGACAAAATGCCATAAACATATTTGTGCAGGACCTCTTAGAGGAGGCAAAAGAAAAACCAACAAACAAAAGAGCTCAACCTGCTATAAAGAGCCTTGCTAAAGCCAGTAAATGATGATAGCTCCTTCCCATAGAAAATTTAGCTTTTTTGAAATGAAAGCCCCTTCTCAACCAGAGCAGGGTTCCTCATCAGGGTGAACAAAAGGCTGGAGTTTGTGCCTGAAAAGCCAAGTTTCCTGCAGTCTCGAAGGGGAGAGGAAACGCTCTGGCAGCATGCTGTGGAGAGACCCCAGCCTCTTGCTCCCCATGGGTGGGAGAAGGATGGGGAGAGCTAATGGGCTTCCCACGATGAAAGGGAGTGACACTGCCTCCCAAATAAGAGTGTCACAGGCTAAAGTGGCATTTTGGAAAGCTGCCCAAGTTAGCCCTGGCCTCAGCAGAACTGGTTCAGCAGTGGTGTGCTAGGAAGACTGCAGCATCACAAAGAAAATGCTGCTTGGGTGCTGTGGGCAGCTGCAGCTCCAGCAGCATGGAGCCTTGCCACCTCTTCTGAGGATTGTAAAGGCGAAGACTGTTGTCCTGTAGGGTCAAGATTTAGAGTTTTAATAGCCGATATTCATCAGTCTGTCATCAGCATTTATCAAAGCAACATCTAGCATGCAGAACTAGTTCATGCCAGTGACAGCAAACCTTTGTTTTTGTTTAGCAATCCTTTTCTTTTGCAGTGGGGGGAAATTAAACAGGAGAACCTCTTTACCTCTCCTTTGCTGTTCATTTGCTTACTCTTCCCTACCCTCTTCTCTGTTCCTTGCTTCTGCTTTGAGTCTTGGCACCAGCTGCTTGGAAGAAGAGTGTGTGACACGGACAACAGGCACCCAGTGCTGATGGGGAGCAAAATCCTGTTGTCAGCAAATATACGGGGAGCAACCACAGCTAGTTGGAATGGTGGAAAGAGGTCTATGATTATTATCAGTATCTTAGCAATGCCAAAAACGATGTTGCCAACAATAGAGCCCCAATGTGCCTGATGCTGCTACATGTCTGTTGTGGGAGCGCTTCCTCTATTCAGAGAGTTTCAGGAAAGAGTGGGAGAGGAGATGGATTGACTTAGGAGGAATTGCTGCAGGGCTAGAGCATTTATTTCTACCTGAATTCAGGTTTCCTTTCTCCAAATTGCATAACTTACACTGGAAAAAGCATCACCTTCTTGTCTTGTGTCACACTGGTGCTGCTGAGCCTTCAGTAGATGCCCTTTCATTTGGGGTTGTTGGTGCAACAAAACTTTAATGATTTAGTTGCTGGGAATTTAAAAAAAAAAAAAAAGCCCTCAGTTCTTAGACCGCTTGTTAAATCCCACGATAGCTAAATAACATCTGGCTTTCTATAAATACAGCAAGCCAGTCATTAACAGTGGGACTATTCACTGTTTATGGAGCTGCATTTGAAAAGAACCAAAATGCAAAGTATTCATTGAAGTCTGCAGAGCATCTGCCTGCAATAGACTTCTGATAAACCCAGCCTTACACTCCAGTCATCTTCACATTCCAGTATTTGGATATCTTGTGTATGACTAGCTGTCTCACTTTCCAGAGTCACAGACATGTTACTGATGCAGGCAACATGGGAGTTTGTAATGTGCACAGAAATTTCTTGTGTGCAGAACAGCCTTGGACGCCCGCTTCTATTTAAATACGTGCAGACAGTCCATCAGACCCAATCAGCCTTTTATCTAGGTAAAGCCCTTTGCTGGATCAGGACAAATAAACACTAGTCATGCATTACATCAGTGATTTCTTGGAAACATCATAGTTGGCATCATACCACAAAATCCCAGCCTCTCAGTTCTGCATGGCGAAAGTTAAGATAAGGTCTGCATACAAAAGCAAGGATCTCCATCCACTGAGGCAGAGCAACTTTGTAATCCACAGGACCTGTGACACACAGTTAATCCACTGACACTGCAGGAGTAGGCTGCCCAGCCAGACCATTGCAAACAGGTATTTTAAACCAGGCTTTTTTGCACATGGTGGAAGTAATGAAGCCTGGTTTCCACTGCCTTTTTCTTATGCAGATATATTGATGCTTAATAAAGCTCATTAGACATTTCCCCAAGGGCTAAGGAGAGAGAGGAATTTTTGCCTACCTACAACCCACCTCTGTCACACACACGTAGGATCTAAGTGCCTGTGAGATCCATCTGTTGTGCTTAGATAAAAATCACCAGAGAGGTTAAAAAGCCTTTGGGTAGAAAGGCAAGGGTATGCACAGTGAGATCTCATAACTATCCCTTCCAGAGAAAAATCGGACTGGAAGGGGATGTTTGCAGCCAATGATAGAAGTGCCTGGCACCAAGGCACTGTTCCTGTGTGGTGCATCGGCACTGGTTTCTCTCTCAGTGGGGCTGCTACATTAATGATATTTCCCAGCAGGATGCTCTGCAGGAGGTGGGACAGGAGGGCTGGAGCAATTGCTTTTTGCCAGAGAGCTGGCGAGGCTCCTAGCTGCTCTTGCAAAGGTATCTTCACCTGTGTCAAGATGGGCAGCCTCCAGCATGTGTTGTAATTATGCTTAGAAAATGGTATTTAAGGCACTTGAAAAGCTGTTTCTAGCTGTTTGCTCTTCACTGTGAATAGACACAGGGATGGATCCTTGCACCTGTTTCTGACTGCTTCGTGTTGTTCCCACCAGTCTGACCACCTCTGCTGTAGTGTTGGTGGCAGAAGTGAGGGCAGGTGCCTCCCAGGAGGAGGGAGCCTTTCTGAAGGAGCATGAATTGCTTTGCAAGGCATCAGGGAATGGATGGGTGTGAGCTCTGCGGCCCCAAACTACTGAAGCACAGGAGGAATCTGGGGCTCTGGGTTTGGGGGGCAAGTTTTGAGTTTTATACTGCTATCCATGGTTTCTGAGCATCTTCCATGTGACAACAATTAGTAATTCTAATTAGTAATTGTATGGAATCTGTTAAATAAATATCCTTCAAGGCTGTGCTGTCTCAGGGCCATAGTTTTCAGTATCACAATGGTAGTGCAAGGCAGAAAAATGCCTCTTTTCTAGTGGAAGCTGCTGGTGATGTGTTTTCTGATGGTATGGACTTGCCACATGGGGGAACTGGGAAGAATACGATCATGAAGTGTGTCTCCCAGGTGGTATTGTGGCAGCATTGCTAGTCTACCCACACACACCCCAATACACACATCCTGAAAACTTTTCAGGCTTTCAAGAAAAAGATGCTTAGAAACTCTCCTCAGCAGAAATAAAAACAAACAAAAATTCTAATGGAAAAAATAACATAGATTGTACCTACCCACGAAATCTGCACAACAGATCTCCTGGGTGCAGTATGTTCATGGGGTAGAAGCTGCAGACATCTCTTGAATCACTGCTTTTGCTACTTTTCCTTAATCAGCACCTCTCTTCTGTATTGTAGCTTGATGGAAACATCACTGAAGATGGTGAGAAACATCCTACTGACTTCAGTGTCTGTGGATCAGGTCAGCAGCCTCCAAAGTGCCTACAGGTTGGACGTCCCATCTCAGGTAAGTCTGGAGGGTTTTACTGCCACTGTGGATAGGTAGCAGGAGGATCCCATACATTACTTTTTTCCTGGGACACCTAGTGCAGTGGTGTAAAGGGAGTATATCCTCCTGCTTCATGTCAGTCCAGCAAGGAAAAAGTGGGACAAATCTGAGTGGCTCTGGTCAGAGATAGGTCAACTTATTTTTTGACCTGTGCTTGCCCTTGGCTATATCATGGACAGTGAATCTGATGAGAGCTATGGTGGAAAATGTGCCCACAAACCGAGCTTGTATAGGCTGTACTCTCCTCTCACGCTGTGTTCAAGCAGGCAGATGCAGTGCTGGCTGAATGCTTTGAAACTCAGCTCAGCAGCAAGTGCTATAAAATATGCACTACTTAAACATTGCCAATAAATCAAGGAAAGCTGTCAGAAATTGGTGTAACTTTTGATGTTTAAAACAGTAATGGTAGAAGTTATTGCAGTTTTATGCATTTGAGAGGATGTTTTACCTTTATTTTAATTTATTTATTCATTTATTTCACTGCCAGCATGCTCTATTATGGGAAGTTTATGTCATCTTTAAAGTAAAACATGCTAAGGAAGATATATTTTAAATTAAACAGAAAATTGGCATATAGTGATAAAAAAAACAGTAACTGAGGGTGTTTATAATGAGCTACCTTTAGCCTGTGGGATTGTGTACATATAACACGCAAGCAAAATGTCTTGTTGAAACCTTCATGCCATACATCTAGCCCAGAGGGCAAGAGACAAGAAATCAAATCAAGAAGGAGACAGTTTGCTTCCTCAAATTAGAAGAAGGAAGAACAATCTGGATTTGAGATCTACATGCCATTTTCTTTAAGGAAGGGGAGGATATAAGCACATGGGGAGTTTATAATGCATTTTTAGGGCTGGAAGAGACCCTCACACCCCATCTCCAGTCTGACCTCCAGCCTAAGACAGACTGGGGAGACTTTGGTGTTGAGTATGTCTTACAGTTTTCAGAAGTCAGGAAAGATTTAAGGAGCACAGGTCCCACCTGAGAAGAACGATACCCTGATGCAGCAGCTGAGATGTAAATGTGCACAGAGAGTCAAAGCCACAGCCTTGGGGCCTGTCATCTCCACCAGCAAAAACACACTGTTAAAATCAAAGCAGCAGCCACAACTTGCTCCTCTCCATGGATCAACACTCAACACCAGCTGAAATACACTCCCCAAAGTACCTGTATGCTAAATCCCCAGGAAAGCATGGCTGCATTATTTCTTTCCCAGAGATCAGTGGGACACTCCTAGTCCCAGTTGATTTAAACCTTTTGCTGAGGTATTAACACAGAGCAGGAGAGGAATGAAATAAAGCATGCAGGGGAGACAAGTGCACGCTGGGTCTCCTCTGTATCAGGGCAACTTCTCCTGTGGGCTCCTGGGGAGACATTCCAGTGTCACACAGTCTACTGTGGCCAGCTGGCATGCAAAAGTTGCACACGCTTGCAGGACAAGACAAAGCTTTCCTCTCCTTTTCTGAGACCTCCCTCCACGAAGCATGCCACTGCTGTGTCACCCTTGAAGAGGGGTGTAGCCACTTCATGGGGACACATATCTGCAAACCCTCCTGCCTACACCATTAGCTATATGTAACCAACCTGGGATAAAACTGACTAAATGCTTGACATGTTCCTGAGCTTAATAAATCCCTTTAAAACAGGGAAGCCCCAAAATATATCTGGTATAGTAATATATTGTAGGAATTACTCTTCAGTCTGAATTTAAAACATGGCCTGGAAGAAAGGCTTTTATTTTACTGCTGGCATAAGCTCTGGAATGACTTTAAAGTGCATTTTATCTGGTCTTTCTATGATATAAACTTTTAATTAGTCATAATCAATGTAAGTGGGGAGAAGTGTGTCAAAGCACCACTATGTAAAATGAAAGTTGCATCCCTGACCCATGCCAGCCTTAGGGAGGAGATGACAGTGGCTGGCAAATGTAGGTCTTGTAATATGAAATAGCAAATTAAGTGATTAGTAATTATTGTTGCTAATAAAATACACCCGGAAATTGGTGCTTTATTGTGTTAATAATTTTTTTTACTAGCTTTCCTCTGTAAATATTATAGCCTTACCATGTTGAAAGTCTTTTCCAGCCATAAAAAAGCAGGCTGAACATGACATTGGGTCCCACCCTAGAAGGAAGAGAGCATTTCTGCGCAGGCAATCAGTTCCCCTATTAAAGCCCGACTCCATTGCTTCATTGCTCACATGAATAGTTGCTGCAATCCAAAGCTGGTACTAAACTGATGGGACTGCACTACGTTACTGGTGTGTGAGCCCAAACTGCCAGAGAAAATACTCCATTTAGCTTCATGAGTCCTTGGACTTGGCCAAAACAGTAGGAGCCTCTCCCCTAATATTAGCCATCTAATAAGATTCTGGTCCCTGGGCATTTAGGCTCCCTCCATGGTTAATGCAAAGTGCAAGGCACCTCTACAGAGCAATTGGTGTGCAGCCAAAGGTATGTCATATATCAACAGGGATATAATTTGGACTTGGAAATAGATGGCTTGCTTTGAGTGGTAATACGTGGAGAGTGACTCGCCCGTTCAGGTCCCTCTTCCCTTGTTTGCTGGCTTGTTTTTCACTTGCAGCAGGAATTTGAGGTGATCCATCCATAGCACAGTTATCACACACTGGACAGACTCCTTTTGGGCCAAGTACTGAGAGAAAATGCTCAAAGCAGCATGAGAAGGTATTCCTATTTTATTTCTACAGAGCTGTGCCTCATCAAAACCCCCAGCTCCTCCTTCAGAAAAGCAGGATCCTGGTGAGGTATACACTAGCCTAAAACACAAGCCTCTATATGTGTGTGAGTGTGTATTTAAAACACATTTTGGAGGAAAATGAGCCATCATTCTGTTTGCAGTTCTTGTTAACTTTGCAAAGAGAAAATGTAGGGCCTGTATTATGCACTGCACAAACAAGTGATGGAGGGCAAAGAGTGAAACTGGGTGTGCAGGCACCTGCCCAGAATCATGGAGCAAGGCACAGCAGAGCCACAGGGAAAATTCAGTGGGGGTGGAGGGGAGGAAAAGCAACTTGAAGGAAACTCAATAAGAAAATATACCCTCTCCCCACCTTTTTTTTCCCTAAACCTAAAGCTACCTGGCATAGTATTAGGCACTTTTCCAAATGAGTGTGGTTATAAATAGTGCTCTGCATTGCAGCCTTCACATATGACTGTGTCTGCCTGCAGACAGCAAAGTGTGTCTCCATTTATCACCTCACTTCCTTACCTTGGTTCATCACCTTAATTTGCTACTGTTACCTGGGAGCTGACAGCTTCCAGTTACAGTCACATTTGCAATGCCAATAGAAAACATCAGGGCCCAGTTTTCAAAGGTTTGGTCTATTCTTTCCTGAACAAGTGTTCTCCCTGCAGTCCACTCAACAGCTTGTTTCTGAGACTGTGATCCTTTTCACAGATGTGGTTTGAACTATTTAATACTATAGCATAGTGTAACCTGTGTGGAACCAATGCAGTTCCCACTAAAACTGTTACATACAGTTACTGGAGATCCCAGGTGCTACTTCACATGTTTTATGCATTTATACAAATAAAGTAACCTTTAAAATTGGATCAAGGTTTTCTTTAATGCTTTTCTCTAAAACAAATTGATCTGAGATTGTGGCAGGTATAAACTACTGAATTGCTCATTATGAAGTGGTTTGGTGAGGGCCACACTAATACAGAGACAGATGTAGAAAGAAATCAAGGAGAAATCAAGGCTGGTGGTGAGTGAGGTGGATCGGAGAAGAGCATATGGAAGCTGCTGTTACTAAGGAGGGAAAGTACAAAGCTTCCCAGGCAGATGAGTTGCCCTTCTCCCACCTGCCCTGTCTTATGCTGTCCAGACACTGCAGGGCTTGGGACCAGGAAGCCAGATCTTCCAGTTCCCTGTTCCCAAACTCAGTTTTTCTGTCCCCTCAACCAGCTTCTGAATAGGAATGAGTGAGGGAAGAGAGACATCATTGCCGGAGAGCAGCTCCCCAAAGGGGCTCAGCATCACAGGCTGTAGGGAAGCTGATGAAGTGTCTCGGTGGTGCTCTGGAGGTCAAAGATGCCCCTGGCAAGACTACTTGTGGGACATCAAAGGTGGTTTGTGTGGTTCAAGCTGGCTGAAGATGGATCTCAGAGCTGATCCTCAGCTTCCCTGTTGTCAGAACACTGTGTCACCCTTTGTGGCCCCAGGACATCAACCAAGTAGGGTAACTCCAATATACAAGCTTCTGCATCTGAATTATATTTTTTTTTTTTTTTTTCTGTTTCAAACCACTAAGTAGGCATTGGAGCTAAAGGAGAGACCAAGGGACACCCAGATGCCGGCATGGAACATGTTAAACGAGCTGTCTGAAATTCATAACCAGCTCAACAGAAATCCTGCCAGTAATGGAGATGAGAGAAACATATTCAATTTCCCATTCAAATATATGACAGTACATAGAAATTAAGTCTCTCCCATGTTACTCCTCATCTCAGCTGCTGATGCTGCCTGCTGACAACAGATGCCACAGTTAGAAGGACACATCCCAGGAAGGGAGGCTGGCACATCTGCCACCTCCTGCTTTGTGTCTTCGATTCAAGCTGCAGCCATCCCTCCTTTTTGTAGTTAGCGGACAGTAGAACAAAGTGCTGCCTCTCTACTCTGTGCAGGCACTTTCCTGCAGACTGAAAACCACTGCTGGTACCTGGAAGAAAACAAAAGCAATGGTGAAATAAAAGCCTTCTCATGGGAGCAGGGCTACTAAACAGTGCTGGCCGCATCCCAAAATGAGTGGAGCATCCTTGATCTGGGAGAAGGTGCAATGGCCATGTCAGGGGCAGTCTGGAGTTTCTGCTGGGTCTTGCTTCTTGCACTTTAGTTTCCCCTATTAGCAGCAGGTTTGAGAAGGGACCTCAGCTTATATCCTTGGATCAGAGACCATGACCCATTACTTAGTACTGCTTCACAAGATTAAATAGAATTTGAGTGCTTAAATGGGGACAAGTCACAGGAAACTGCGTGGCTTTCTATCCTGCTGGGATCTGAATGCAAATAGGTTCTGCTTTTTAATCTCAGGATCACCTTTAAAATACAGTATAAAGGGCAATTCTGTCTTCTTTTCAAGGGAATTAAGCTTTTTGTGGTGTCAGTTTGAGAAGAAAGCAGGAAGGGATTGGTGGGACTGTGTGGTCCAGAAGTCATCTACTCCAGGCAGCTCCCTGTTGTAGTTAATGCAGTTAGATTAAAACTAATTTGTTTTTTTCTCCACTAATCATCATAGAGAATTGCTCCCAGTCCTGAGGATCCATTATTTTGGATGCAGTGAGGAGCTACAGTAGCATTTCTCCAGCCCCATGAGCAAAGTGGCCAGTTATTCTCAAGCAAGGTGGGCTAGGCAGCAGTCACAGTGTAACCACAGGATGGATTTCAGCATGGGCAGGAGTATTTAAGCATGCCACAGCCCCATTGCCCAAGTGCAGCATCGTCATACCTGGAGTTTCATGGGCAGATGCTGGCAAGGACCCAAGACACTGTTTTTCAATGTACAGAAAAGACCGGTATCTGGTTTGTCTCCACTGTGAAACACAATGAGAGAAGTGGAGGTGCCTTCCTTGGGGCACTAGATCCTTGAGATAGAAGAAAAGACTCTGCAAAGGGTGGCACCAACCCACCTCTGTGTGTTGTTTTTGAGAAGAATATTTTCCTCTGTGGTGAGGCTGGGGCTGTCGCAGGCTGCACCATACACTTCTTTGCTGTTTCCCATCTAAATGTCATGCAGCATGGATAAATAACAAGCAGAGACACCTGTGCCTGCACTTCAGTTGATCATTTTCCTAATTATATGACATATTTAGATGGGCCAAAACATACTAAAACAACCACTTAATGGGAAGCTGGTTAGACTTGTGTGACTGACTTGCTAATAGAATTGCTGTGCACTTAGTACATTGTGGAAGACCCCAAAGCACCTATTGGATTTTGAACCTGATCCTCTTTTCCCTTATACTGATGCAAATCAGGAATGACCTCCATCAGTCAGTGCCCATGTATAGCCACACACATAAAGTCTAGGAGGAGGTAAGTCGTTAGAGATGGATAAGGAGGCGAATTGTAGGTGAAATGCCCTAGACAGCTTGGGTCACCCTAGTGCAGTTGCACAGCACCCTAGGCTGCAAAAAGCAGAGAATAAGGAGTGTAAATCTTGGGACTTCCTAGGGCCTTGCTGCCCAGTACTTGAATCTGACTACCTGTAAGCTGGAAACCAGTTCGGTGGTGAGATGAAGGGCACAGCACAAGGAAAGAACAAAGCAGTTTTGAAGCAAAATGCCTTAAAAAAATGTTTCCATGTTACCTGGCAGGACAAGGTACTGTGCCTTTCTTTACAAGCCATGGGAACAAGATAAAAATAAACTATGAATGCAGTCCTCTGAAATTGTTGGAAGCTGCAAAATGCAAACAAACATGCAGAATGGGGAGAAATAAAATATCACAACTGTGTGTGAAAGAACAGTTTCCTAAGGCACTTTTGTTCTTGCCCACACACAATGAATTGCTGTCCTTTCCAAGAGAGGCAATAAGGAAGAGGGAGCACAGGAGAGACCATTACAGACACTGCAAATGGGGAGGGAGGAACACAACTTGCAGAAGGGATTTATTATACTTATCAGCAATTTGCAGGGGGAAGAGACAATTTTGGGAAGGTTTCAGTATGTGGTTTCGTCACAATTTTCACAATTTCTACATGTGCTTCTACCCATGTTGCTGAGTATCCTGTTGTGCCGAGGTGTTTGCGTTGTCTTACAGCCCTTTATGAATCATGTTTGTGCTACACAGGTTTTATGTTTTGAAGAACCATGAGATCTAATGAGAACTTTTCCCATCTCTGCCATGTGATTACTTATTGGAAGAGAAGCAGTCAGGTATGTAATGAATGAATGACACAAGCAACTTTTTTTTAACATGGTCTTTCAGTTCTTCTTCCCTTGAGACTTCCCTTCATCCTGTGCCTGCTTTCCCCACTTGTCCCATTGTAAGAGGGTTGATCTCAAAAGAGAAAATACCATTTTGAAAGACTTTTCTGAAATCATAGCTGACTGGCAGGGAGACAATTTAATAATAGGAGATGAAACTGGGACACTGGAGATAAGAAATTAATAGGGGGGTTAGTCACATACACAAAACAGCACTGAGATAGGCAGATGTAAAACAGCTCTTTGATTTCCCGCATAGCTTACTGTAGTGAACAACACCTTTTCTGAATGTCAGCAAGAATACTTCTGTGACCAAAGCCTACCAATGACCATCTCAAATGTAGGTCACCACTGGTTTGCAGGTTATATGATCTAGCTCGTTGGACCTGGAGAGAAATAATGCTTACATATTCACGCCACTGAATTGTAGAGAACTCCAATAAATTGAAGCCCACAAGAAGAGCGTCAGAGGAAGATAAAAGATATAAAATGTATAATTATTTCACAGCAAAATCCCAGTATTGTTACCCTGCTGTCTTTTTTTAAAAATACTGCCGGCAGGAAACTTTTAGATGTAGTCTTTGAGGGCGCCATTGGTTTTATTGCAAGGGGCTGCAAGCACAACATGCATGTGCATATTTTAAGCACAGTGTTGTACGTTTTAAACAACAGCTTCAAGGAAGTAAAATATCTGCAGAATTAAAAAGTGAGATAGAGCACCTCTGAATCACTTGTGTTTGCACAGATTAAAAACCTAGTGTTTCCCTAATCTACTGGAGATTTATTGTGTTCCTTCTCCTGGACCACTTGGAAATGGTACGAGCTATTCCAGGATGTCCCAGACCTCCCATGGTCACAGACAATTGCTCCAGGAGTTCAACACCATCAGTTAAAACACAGCAGTGCACTCTTTGTAGGCTCATTGTTGCAAGCAGCAGGGGGGAGATGTTGGCTCTGGACTGAAGCACCCATGAGATGGCTTTTAGGACACAAGGCATAAACCAACTTCAAGATTACAAGATACAAGAAAAAAAAAAAGGTAAAACAAGGGGGGAGGTAGACCTTCAAATCTGTGTGTTAGAAATGAAGCACAGCTGCAGGAGTTACCACCTGACAGCAGATGATGACTCTTTGGTGTCCAAATTCACCTGCTTATTTAGATGCCTAATTCCCATTAGTTTAAAAAGACCTGACAGGCTACCTTTCTATCTGTCTCTTTTTTTTTATTTCATTAATTTCTCACCTGTGCAAAGAGGGAATAATAGCTTTCCTTTACTTTACAGGGGCGATGGGATGATGTGAGGATAAATGTATTAAAGGCTGTGTGGCTTGGTTGGAGCACTGCAGAAAGGACAGAGCAAGCTCATCAACAAGTGTGTGAGCTGTCAAGCTGGTTTTAGGGCAGAAATGTAAGGATATAATCTGTGTACAAAATGAGGAAAATAATTTGGATCAAGTTACGAGAAATGTTCATCTGCTGTTCACTGCTCAAACCAAGATTTAAAGTATACACTCAAATATGAGGTAGCTGCTGTTAATTTTTTCTTAATTTAGTGGTTAGCATTTCTTGTACGGTTTATCTTCATAGAACTGACCCTACTGGCTCAGTGCCACAACATGCCACTTTATAGGTGCCCTCAAAATGTAAAACTCATTAAAATGGATATTGCAGCTGTTTTTCATCTCTGACAGTCAAACCAAGCACAAAATCAGTCCAGACTCACCCTATATGTGTCACTGAAGTCCTTTGCCAGGTGTCATCACCTAGCTAATCAGAAAAACCTTCCTGTTTTCCTTTGCCTTCCTCATGGCCATACAGAGAAAAGGCACCAGCAGAAGCCTTCAGCTGTCACAAGCGCTGCTTTGGCAGTTTCCGTTGTTTTCAATAACCATTGATTAGAGCTTTCCTTCTGCTGAGGTCAGGCAGCACACCTATTTCTTCACACTGCACCCAGTCCTGGGATCTGCAATAGCCTTCAGAGAGCTAGAGTGAGTCAGTGCTTAACACAGTGAACCCAGGAGCGAGTATGATGAGATGCAGGAACTTTCCTACATTGCGATACGCTTTTGCAGATTTGTTCTTCCTGTTCTTCCCAGGAATTAGGATTTTTTTTTTTTTTTTGAGTACTTTCACAGGTTCTGGGTGTTTCTGCCTTCTTTCAAAGCATCAGGTGCTGGATTCTGTTAAAGGCAGGTTATTGGCATCACTGGACCTTTGAATCAGGTATGACAAATTCTGCATGATGTAAAAGCAAATTGCATTGGGGTAGGGAATAAGATTATATTTGCTATTCCAGGCTTTGCATCTCTTTCACCACCACCAGTTTTATTTCATTGACCCCTGCACAGATGCTCTTGATGCCTACCCCTGCAGGAAAAGAATTATTCTTTCTCTGTCCTTTGAGTTTTGCAATGCCTAAGGAGAGATTCAGAGGCTAAACCAGCAACTTTCAATATCACTTATGCCTTTACTGCTGAAATACAGCTGCCTGTGAATGGTCATGGGTTTTTTTACTGCTAATAGGAAAAGAATCTCTTGCGGTTGTTAATTAACACTGCTCCAGATTTATCATTCTTTCAACAGGATAGCCTCGGGATGAATTTAACCCCTTGGTCTTCTAGAAGCAGTTTAAATGACTTAGCCTTGTTCAAGTGCATAGGATGAATTGTTGGCTGGGATTTTTTCAAAGGACAGGCCCGCTGGTGGAGGCTGCTGTCCCAGTGCCACTGAAATCCAATAGGATTTTGGTATTGCTCATCCCTGGGGTCAGACTCTGATTATTGCAGTAATGGGTAGCAATTACCAGGCTTGCAGTAAGTTGCAGAGGTCTATCATCTGAGAGTCTTGATTGCCCAGAGCAAGAATGAATTGCATTTTTTGACCCATTAGTGATCTCCAATTTTATCCGAAGTATTGCTGCTTAATTCGCTTATTGAGGTTAATATTGAAAAGCTTTGCTTACTTTGAATACTTTTCCTCTTAACATTTGCAATTAACAATGGTGCAGTAGGGAGAAATGAAAGATCAATAAAGCCTCTCTTATCTTTTAATATCTACCTTGTCAGGCAAATTTCTGTTCCCTAAAAGGGCCACGGTGTTGGGTTCATTCTGGAGATGGATTTTTTTGAGGCTGCTTGGCAACTTTCCATCACTTGTATGTCAGTTTTAATCACTAATTCCTACTGATGTCAAAGGTTAATGGAGGACTGTTATGTGTGTAATCGTGCCTCATTGAGGAAAAGGGTCATATAGGTTTATAGGGATGAATATCTATTGATTGCTAGGAGTATTTAAAATAATTGGACTCAAGCAATCAGATTATACAATTATGATTATGAGATGGGGCTGTATGGGGTAACTTACATGCTTGACATAGATTGCATCTGCTCCAGGTTCCTTTTGTCTTTAATATGCTGAATTTTTACTCATTTCCTTATTAAAGCTGAGACCAATTAGAACAAGTTTTAGGCACCAGTATATAAAACCAACTAGAAATTCATACAATAATATGCATCTCCCAGTGAATGCATGGAGAAATGTGCCTTCACTTATGAATGAGGGAATAAACTGGGTGTTACAAGCTGGATATTAATGAGGTCAGACTGTATCGTAAAAAAGAATGCAGGTATCTCTCTGAGATACCCACAAACTGTGAGTCATTCTCCTGTCCTCATACTATTTGCTGGAGGGGTTAAAAAAAAGGGGGGGGGGGAAATTATGAACCATCTAAGTCAGAGGAACCTAGTGCAGAAAGAGCTTTATCACTTGGAGAGCAGAGATCTATAATAATAGCCACCAGAGGTATCCTGTAGAAACCTACATCCCCCATAAGGATCCCTGCATGTTTCTGCAGCCATGTAGGAATGCAACAAGTGTGGTCACGAGCCAGGGAGACCCAAAGCTTTGGGGTTCTCTTAGCCAGGAGGCTGATTTTACACTGTAGGAAGGAAACTTAAATACGTGACTGCAAACTGATGGCATCAAAGACCAATAATGCAGAGAACCCAAAACGCATTGTTTTTGAAACCATGTCATTCTTGCCCTGTTTTCCTGTTTCCACAAGGACTAGCTCACTGATTCAAACATGAGCCATTCACAACTTCAAATTCCAGTTTAAAATGTGCTGTTGCTGCTGGGAGATATTCAGGGCTACAGTTGTGAGGAAGCAAGCAAAACCCTCTTGCTTTGCATTAACAAACAACAGAGAAAGTCATCTTGCTAAGACTTTCAAGCAAGCAGTCAAGTTGTTTATTAATAAATCTGTTTCTGTTTAAATTGTTCTTAAAGATCACAAGTTCCCCCAACTTTGCAGGTTACGCTATGAGAAACATTTATATTTGTACACTTGTGATAAGCTGCAGCTGTTACCATGTAGTACAAAGTGAACACACTTGCCATAACCCAAGACATCACAAACTGGAAAATCTGCTCAGTTACTTAAAGCAAGGGCAAAATAACACTTTGAGGCATTCTGGAAAAATGTTTTGAGCCAAATCAGCAGTCCTGTGATTTTTGTCCTGTAAGTCTTGAAGAGTGGAAGAATGGTCCTACCGGGACAGACCATAGGTCCACCTGGCCCAATATCCCAACTTCAAAGACAGGAAAAGAGGATGAAGAACAAGGCTTGCATACAGCGGTGTCTTCCCAGCTAGTGCACTAAGAGTTAAGACCAAAAGCCAGAAGTTTTCTTGAGATCACCAGGTTTAATATCCATAATTTGATGGTAGTCAATGCCACATGACAAAAGCTGAGTTGTTATACATATGTATTTCAAGGAGCTACTTTCATTACTGCATGAAGTTTTCTAAAAAAATGCGGAAAACCCTCACAAATCTGGCTGCAAGCCAGACTCCAAGTTTGTTGCTATCAAAAGAAAGAGATTGTGAAGCAAAGTGGGCTTTTAGGTCAGGAAAGGGGAAAAACAAGCTTCGTGTTGTATTTTTAAATTGGTATTACCGTAATCAGCCCCACTAGTAGTAGGAGGAGAGAGATGAAAAGAGAAGATGGTGGACTGGATAAGGATCTGTGTGGTACCAGGGATGAATGGAAATACAAGAGCAAGGGGGTAGCTGTACAATAGAAGCAGTGCAATAACACATTATTGTTGATCATGACACTATTTTAGCCCTCGGGGTGTTTAGCCCTCTCTTCACTTCTTCCACCTTTGGAGGAAGGTGAAGAATGGCCTTCACCTGCCATTTGCTTTATTACTTCAGAGCTGGTCAAAGATATCTTCTCCGGAAACCAGTTTTCCTGGGAAACCAGTTTTCCTGGGAAAAGATGCTTTTGTCTAAGGACAATGTCATCAGAAGCTACTATCTCACAGATTTGAGGGAATTTTAAGGAAGAGAATATAGAAAGCAGACGGGGAGGGGAAAACTCATGAATTTTTTTGGGGGGGGGGGAATATCTCTCTTCTTTTTCCCTCTGAAATAATGAAGGTTTAAAAAAGAAAATTTGAAATTTATTCTGAAAGTTATCCCATCAAAAGGCCTCAGTTCCTCTGAAACACCCACAAAGCTTTCTCGTGGGTATGTGTAACTCTTCATCCCTAGTGCTGGCGCTCGGAGCATCCATTGTAGGGCAGGACCTCTGCCTGTTAAGTGCTGTTCAAAGGCAGAATAAAAGGATAGTCTCTGCTGCAGCAAGTTTAAATCCCACACTCTTAGTCTTAATCTTGCTTGGTACTTTGAGTCCTGCGGCAGATTTCGTGGCACGGGTGCTGTCAAGTTGCTGCCATTGAGAGGTTTCTGCAGCAAGCAGGCTTTCATTCACAATGCTGTATTAATTGCTATTATGTTTTGCTTTCTGGTTGCAGCATGTCGGTAATCTGCTACTTACAAATGTCTGCTCCCTAGGGAGAAAATAAATCACATGTATCTTTTGGAACCAATGCTGATTCAATACTTAGGAAATGCATTTGGTAATAGTATTGGCTGTAATCCTCCCGAGAGAAATTAATTATAAACATATAGCAAGGTAATCAGGAAGCTGCTCTTGCTGTGACATTGAGAAAAGAACACCAAAGCGAGTGGAAAGGTTGGATTGAATAAAGTGTTTCCAGAGGCCAGATGGTATACAATGCAAGGGAGCCCTTGATGCAGAGGGGAAAAAGGAGAGTTGGCTCAGACGAAATAAGGAATTATAGCATGATTATAAAGTGACCGCTGATGTGCTGGTCCAAAGATACAGACTGCTTCTGATAAGGTGGTGGATGCTGCTCTTGAGTTAGGATGTACACATGTGCCTAAATGCCTGTGATTGTGAGGAAAAATTCTTCTGGGTAATGAGAGCAAAACACCCCGAGGGCTAAAATAGTGTCATGATCAACAATAATGTGTTATTGCACTGCTTCTATTGTACAGCTACCTCCTTGCTCTTGTATTTCCATTCATCCCTGGTACCACACAGATCCCTATCCACTCCACCATCTTCTCTTTTCATCTCTCTCCTCCTCAAGCTTGTCTTCCCAGGTAGTTGAAGGTCTGAGATTTGGTTTGCCTTCTCTTTGGCCTTCCTCGCTCAACATTTCCCAGCACTGTAATACCATTTTATTCACCAATAAACCACAAATGAATGTGGTTTTTTTTGGAGCAATTTCACATGTGGGCAAAGAAAAAAAAAATATTTTCTTCTTTTATCCCTGTTGCTTTATTTTGTTTTTTTTTTTTTTTATTAGTAGTGGGACCTGTTCAGATGTCTGGAATATTAGAAGTATGTCCATATATACTGGATTAATGGGCTAAGCATAAGGGAGATGGTTAAAAGTATAGGAGAAATGCAGCTTATCCCACGACAGATACTTACTCTACCCCCAGCCACCCAAGCACAAGGTATGGATTTCTGTGCTAAACAGCACCACTGTTTAATTTATCACAGGAACACATTATAGCCTGAGAAAGTGAGACATACAGGAGCTACCTGAAAGTATAGGGGAGAAATCAGAGCAGCAGGTCTGTGCTGGATTGTTTTTCCCACCCTGGAAAACCCCTGCTCCCCAGTGGGGCAAGGCTGGGGGGATGGTGGCTCCAGCCATCTTTGGCTTAGCTCCCATGTAGCTGTAAATATTTTCTGTGCTCACCAAACCTCTTGCAAATGGCTGTAGTGTTCACCTTCAGGTAGTTACTGCAAGTGACCTAAGTTGCTTTCTGCAATATTTAAGCCCTTTCTTAAAGATTCCAACTTTGTTTTTTATTGGGGACCAGGTGGTTTTTATAGATGATGTCCAGCTATTTGTGCCCTCAGTTTTCCTTTGCCTCTTTCTTTTCCATCTCACCTCCAGGCAATTACATCTATTATTTTAAAATATCTTTTGTGAGATTTGAAGTATATAGGAGAAAGAAAAGTAGTTCAAAGGAAGCAAAGAATACCAAAATCAAGATACTGACACTGTCTTTCAAGCAATGACAACATTGCCATTTTTTTCTTTTATTTTTAAGAGATTAAAGCTGAAAGCACTGGTGATGCAAAGACTTGCATGCGTTTAGCTTTCCTAAGTAGTCACATCAACATAATTTGAATCATTTCCACTCAGCGTATTTTTGTTGCTTTTAAATAGATCGTTGTCCTTTGGAAAAATCATCGTGTCTTGCACAGTTCATTCTTCCAGCTATCTGTATAGGAAGTCCCATTTTTCCTTTGAAGTACATCGTGGAATGAAAACTCAAGGCTGAAACTCTTCAAGAAATGTAATTTGCTATGGTTGAATGGCTGGCTTCTAATAAGATGACTCTCTTCATGTCTGAGGTCAGCAATTTGGTAACACATGCCATCCCTGATCTCCAGAAAGTACCTAATGAACATGTTCCTCAGAGGCTGGAAAAAACCCAAGGTCTGTATTCAAAGTACAAGAGTAAAAATTTGACACTGGTGTTGCAAGATGCTAGTCTCTATTTTTTAATTTAGTGGAGTCCACAGATTGCCAGGTCTCCCTGAAGGTCTGACATTGTCCACTATTCTCTATTTAAAAAGGTCTGGATGCAAATAAATCCCCTACACCATTGCACCCTCCTTTGCTTTAGCTCCAAGTATTAGCAAAGGGCTGGAGCCCACCAGGCAGCCTGGTTTGGGTCTGGGCTGCTGGGCTGACAGGCATCTCGCATGCAAGGGAGGAGACAACACTGTTAAAGGGGGAACCAGAATGTGACAGGATGCTGGTGGGTTCATTATTATTAGTTTTGTATCCCCATGAGCCTGCTTCCCATGAATATTTGATAAAGCCCAAGAAGGTCACTACAGCTTGTTTACTCTCCATATGGCATTTCTGCATGTCCCTGCTCTCTCTGCATGTGATTTTTATCCTTTAGCCCATGGCACTCTGCCAGATCCCCCTTTTCCCCTGCTTGATTAATTCATGAACAGGGGAGGGGGGATAAAAGAAAGATGTTTTTATTATTCATCACAGGTGAAAGCTGTATGTACTCTCAGCAAATCTGAGGGGGAAGCTTTCCCATGTTTTGTGCTTGTGTGTATGTGTGAGTCATTATGGAAACCAATTACCAAGTAATGAGTTTCTGAACACCCTAGATGGCCTGTTTACACTTCAGTGGGTTTTGCCAGTTTAGGCACATGATTTGAGTTAGGCTGGCAACCCCCTCAAGTAGAAGTAAGCTTATTCAGCAGGGAGTCACTAGCCAGTACAGATTAAAGCGGTTGCCTGGATGGAGCGCATTAAGCTTGCAAAAGGAGTTTTGCGGGGATAATTGTCTCTATGTTTGTTTTTGGCTGGAAAAACCTGTCTGTGCTCAACTTTCCTATGCCTCTGTCCCATGCAAACCAAGCCTGAGAGAGCTCTAATAATGCATGCGTGATGTCAAACAGCTCTGGGCTGCTGTCTGTGGTGGACAAAACCTGGTGGCTTAGGACATTGCAGCCCACAGAAGTTACTGGCCTTGGAGCAAAGTGGGCAGAAAGGGCCATGCACCTGCACTGCCCTTGCTCCAACGCAGGGTTCAGTGCAGCAGCTGACGTCCCCTTAAGCTGTATTTGTGTTACCAGTGTGACTGATGGGCTAGCACAGCTCCTCTTCTGACATCTCACGTGGGTTTGTGTGGTGGTTTAAGCCCAGCTGGCAACAAAGCACCACAAAGCTGCTCATGGGTCGAGACAAGGACAGGGAGGGATCACTCGCCACTTATGGTCATGGGCAAAAGACAGGCTCAACTTGGGGGGGGGGGGGAGCAAGGGGGACAAAATCAATTTAATTTACTACCAATCAAATCAAAACCAAGGATAATGAGAAGTAAAACCCAACTCTTAGAACACCTTCTCCCCACCCCTCCCTCCTTCCCAGCTCAACTCCACTCCTGGTTTTCTCTTCCTGCCCCCCCCAGCAGCACAGGGGAATGGGGAATGGGGGTTGGGGTCAGCTCCCCACACCTTGTCTCTGCCGCTCCTTCCTCCTCAGGGGGAGGACTCCTCACACTCTTCCCCTGCTCCAGCACGGGGTCCCTCCCACAGGAGACAGTCCTCCACAAACTTCTCCAACGTGGGTCCTTCCCATGGGCTGCAGTTCTTCACGAACTGCTCCAGCGTGGGTCCTTTCCACAGGCTGCAGTCCTTCAGTCACAGGCTGCTCCAGCGCAGGCTTTCCCATGGAGTCACGGCCATCTTTGGGGCATCCCCCTGCTCCGGCGTGGGCTCCTCCCCGGGCTGCAGGTGGGCATCTGCTCCCCCGCTCCCCTCCATGGGCTGTGGGGGGACAGCCTGCCGTCTCACCACGGGCTGCAGGGGCATCCCCTCCTCCGGCGCACCTCCTCCCCCTCCTTCTGCACTGACCTCAGGGTCTGCAGAGGGGTTCCTCTCACATTCCACTCCTCTCTCTGCTGCAGGCTCCCCACCAGTTTGTTGGTTTGGTTTTTTTCCCCCTTCTTAAATCTGTTACCCCAGAGGCATTACCACCGTCACTGATGGGCTCAGACTTGGCCAGAGGCAGGTCTGACTTGGAGCCGGGGAAGCTTCTAGCAGCTTCTCACAGGACCCACCACTGCAGCCCCTCCCCTGCTACCAAAAACCCTGCCACACAACCCCAAAACAGTTTGATAGGCTTAATCAAGGGGGTGTAAACAAAGCACTGGCAATGGTGTCAACTTCAGTGCAGAAATTGCTTGCTCAGGGAACCTGAGTCCAAGCCCTGGCTTGGATTTTGTAGTCTTGTTCAGTCTTTGTCCATGGCTTGACAGCCCTTTATACACATTAAGTAATCTCCATTATTGATAAAGAAAAAAGTATTTTGGTATTCCTTATACAAGTGAGGAAGCTGAGGCAGAGAGTGCTAATAATTCAGACCAGACAAATAAGTCATTCTTTTGTCACTAAAAATCCTCTGTCTTTTGGTGCAGCTGGAGGACACAACACAAACTTGATGGAAAATCATAGTGTTTCCTTCTGCTGCTGTCAGAGATGAACATCTTAAACTCCTGAAGTCCTTCTGCCATCCATCAGGAGGTCCCTGGCTCCTCATGGTGCCAGCCTTGTCTCTGCTTCCCTCTGTTTATCCACACAGCATAAGGAAGTGTTGTGGTTTAACCCCAGCCAGCAGCTAAGCACCACACAGCTGCTCACTCCCCCCCCACCCCCCAGTGGGATGGGGGAGAAAATTGGGAAAAGAAGCAAAACCCATGGGTTGAGATAAGAACAGTTTAATAGAACAGAAAAGAAGAAACTAATGGTGATAATGATAACACTAATAAAATGACAACAGCAATAATGAAAGGATTGGAATATACAAGTGATGTGCAGTGCAATTGCTCACCACCCGCCGACCAACACCCAGTTAGTCCCTGAGTGGCGATTCCCCGCCCCCACTTCCCAGTTCCTATACTAGATGGGACGTCCCATGGTATGGAATACACTGTTGGCCACTTTGGGTCAGGTGCCCTGGCTGTGTCCTGTGCCACCTTCTTGTGCCCCTCCAGCTTTCTCGCTGGCTGGGCTTGAGAAGCTGAAAAATCCTTGACTTTAGACTAAACACTACTTAGCAACAACTGAAAACATCAGCGTTATCAACATTCTTCTCATACTGAACTCAAAACATAGCGCCGTACCAGCTACCAGGAAGACAGTTAAGTCAATCCCAGCTGAAACCAGGACAGGAAGGCAGAAAATTTTTTCTGCTGTCTGGGGAGATGTGGTCCAGAGTTGACTGAGTGTCTGATGCCTACCTAGGCTGCATGGTAAATCTGTCTGTGTTAAAAATTAGGAACAGGCTATGTACTTCAGCTAATGGGAGAGTGGCTGAGAGCTTTTATGGACACTGTTCTTCTCTCACTTATATCCTTGTCATCCCTAAACCAGATGTAACCACATCTGCATCTCTTAAACTTTTGACTCAGGCTCTCTGGAGAAACATGATGTGCTGGTACAGTGCTTGGCACACTGCAGTGGACATGCGTGAGACGTCACTGCAACACCAACACCCACTACTGACATGAATAACACTGGGAAGTATAGAAATGAGAGAAACCATTTTGCTGTTACCACTGTTTTTCTCTCCCCATCATCAGGTGTGTAAGGGAGAAGACACTAGGTACAGACTCTTAATAAACTGTGATAGTTTTAATAAATTTAAACACGCTTGGTAGATTTTTCCTTAAGGGAATTACTCACAAGGAGTAAAGATGATTAATGGGAGAATTTAGCTGGACAAAACAGATGGTGCAGCAAAAGGCTCAAAGTGTTTCATGTGTTTCAAAATTGCTCTTATTTGGTGCTAATGAAGAGACTGCGATCTCCTTGTGTGTTAACTCTCCACTGATTCTGCAGCATCCTTTTGTGCCCTGCTTTCCCTCTTCCTTCCCCTCACTAGGAAAAGTGCTGTCCCCAGGGCATGCTAGCTGCTGTATGATAACCATCAGAGTAAAACAAGATGATCTGTAGCTTTTAATAGGTGCAATGATCTGCTGGTGTGGAGAAATCATGACCTGCCTTGTCTTCACTAACTTGATTTTAGCACTTGGCCAAAGCCACGCCTTTCCTAAAAGCATGTTCGTAGGGGTGTGTGCTGTCAGGGGTTTTTCCAACTAAGACGGTCTCACATGTGCAACCTCCCTTCAATCATCCTTGCTTGCAGGACATCACTGATGCAAGAGCAAGGATGGGGACTACCATCCCTGTGCCAGATCTGTGTAAGATAGTTGCAAGGGGAGGATGGGGACAGCAGCTACTCTCTAAAACCAAGCTTGCTGGGATGCCCGAGATGGTCTTTGTCCTTTATCCCCTGCTTCATGTATCTTCCTAATGCACCGGGCATGTATTACTCCCTCTGTTCCTGGTGTCAATACAAGTCTTGTTATCACTTTTCAACAGATCTGGCTCATGCCCATGCCTGCTGTCTAAAAAAGCACAATGATGGCCCCATGGGCCAGCCCCCACATGCCCTGCCAGCTCCTGCAGCTGACTCCCAGCAGGTGACCAGCTCAGCCCCTGTAGCTCTGCTGAGCCCCTGGCACGAAGTTGGTGCTGCCCTATGCACTGCAGCAGACCAAAGCAATCCCACTGCTCCTTTCTCCTGTGCTGGGGAATCGTGGTTGTCCTCTTCCATAGCAGTCTAAACTGGAGCAAAGCTAAAAGGAGAAAAAGGCACCAGCAGGTTCTCCTCTGCTTCCCGAGCAAATGGCACCATAAGAAGAGCTGTGCTGTGGGCTAAAGAGGCAACTTGAAGGGAGGAGTGTGCCCAGTGGATTGTGCTGGTCAAAATGACCTTTGGGTCTCCACATCAGTGACCTGACACAATCGAGATGATACAAACAAGCATTTATTGATTTTTATGTATGTGGGGTGCTTGGATACGCTTGTCATGCCCTGGTCTCTGGGAAGGGAGTAAAGATTTTTACCAGTGGTTTCAATGGGAATCAAGAGAGAGCAGCAAGAAGTGCCTTTGAAAATCCTACCTTCAGTTTGCTTTTCAATGCTAACATAGAAAAGATGTACGTCCTGTGTCAGCTAGTGTTTTGTAAAGGATGATAGATGATACAGAGATCAGATGTTGGGCTTTACAAAGACTTGGCGTTGTTTTCTTTCTTTCCACACGATTACTCATTGCAAGCTGTCCACACTGGAGAGCAATGAATTAATTTTTTCCTCAAAGTTCATGCTTTAATACTGAACTAAATAAAAAACCAATTAAGTACCAGATGACTGTGACAAGGCTAGAATTTTTTTTTTCTGACCAATATTTGAATACTAGAAAGAATTGTTGGAGAAAAGAATTATTCAATTCCAAAGTGTCCTCGTTTCTAGTATTTAATTAAGTGATGTTCTAAATGATAGCATATCTTTACAGCAGAATAGGGCAGGGGAAAAAAAGAAGCTTTCCTCTACTCACTGCTATGAATATCTCTGCTAATTAGAGGAACAGTACTTTTATGTAGCAAGTATTATCTTGTGTTGTAGAAACTCTTCCGTGTCTTATGTCTGGTGAGAGGAGAAAGAAATGTCTGACTGAACAGGCACAGAGGATCTGCTGCTGTTTATTTTGCTGCACAAGGCATTGATCCATTCTACAACTCAACCCAGATGCTCTGTCTCTGAATACTTGTACGTAGGCACTGGGGTTTCCTAATGCCATGATGTCTGAGCAGTGTTGCTCTGTGGGAGGTTTTTCAGGTTTGTTTTTATTTGTTTTTTTTAAGATCTATCAGATGGCAATAACACTGGGGAAAGACGGTGAAAAGGAGCTTATGTTCTTCCAGGCTGCTGCAAACTAAAGGGCTGAAACTGTCCCCCTGGGTGCAAAAAAGCACACAAAGATGCAGTGCTGGGGGCTCCCTCTTCACTCTTGCTCAACAATGCCTTGTGCTGGTGTGAAAATCTGTGTTGAGGGCTTGCTGGAGCCAATGCGAGTGCGTTGCAACTTGCAGAAGTTGCTAGGACCAGGGATGTGCCAGCACAAGCCAAGCTGGGCCTGTGGTGACCCAAAAGGCCAGGAGGGGTGAGCTGTGCAGTTGCATGCCCTGCCAAGGCCTCACCATCCTGAGCCTCAGAAGGTGCAGCTTGGGGCAGACATGTTTTTCCAAACTTGTACCATTAACTATGTCATTAACAAGACCTTAGTGCAGCCTGTGACAACATGCTAGGGAGCAAACTGAATATTATACTTTTATTACTTTGGAATACCAATAGTAACTTGCCCCATATGCTTCTGCATGGGGAAATCTCTAATGAGTCACTGTTCAAAAATCCTTGAAAGCAGTGGATGCAGAGTAAAATAGATAAGTTGGAGGGTCAAGCCAAGCTGGGCATTTGGTGTGTGTGTCCTGGTTTCAGCTGGGATTGACTTAACTGTCTTCCTGGTAGCTGGTACGGCGCTATGTTTTGAGTTCAGTATGAGAAGAATGTTGATAACGCTGATGTTTTCAGTTGTTGCTAAGTAGTGTTTAGTCTAAAGTCAAGGATTTTTCAGCTTCTCAAGCCCAGCCAGCGAGAAAGCTGGAGGGGCACAAGAAGGTGGCACAGGACACAGCCAGGGCACCTGACCCAAACTGGCCAAAGGGTTATTCCATACCATGTGATGCCACATCTAATGTATAACCTGGGGGCAGTGGGGGCGGGGGATCGCCTCTCGGGGACTAACAGGGTGTCAGTCGGCGGGTGGTGAACAATTGCACTGTGTATCATTTGTACATTCCAATCCTTTTATTATTGCTGTTGTCATTTTATTAGTGTTATCATTATCATCATTAGTTTCTTCTTTTCTGTTCTGTTAAACTGTTCTTATCTCAACCCATGGGTTTTGCTTCTTTTCCCGATTTTCTCTCCCATCCCACTGGGTGGGGAGGGAATTGAGTGAGCTGCTGCATGGTGCTCAGCTGCTGGCTGTGGTTAAACCACAACAGTGTGATACCAAGTCAGTTGTGATGGATTGCGGGCAATAGGATCACCTCTTAGACCTAAACTTGGATGTGGAGGCAAGTCAGGCAGTTGCTGGAAAAGCTGACAGAGGTTCATCTACCTGCCACTGTGTTTAATCGCTCATGCAAAACTCCCCAATGTTATCATGAAATTGTGTGTGACTCGATTACGTTAATGAATTGCTCTTGCCTGCAGCCGTTAGTCAGCAAGAGGACACTCAGCCTTGTGTCACCCCCTTATGTGCTCTTGATATCTCTTCCCCAGATACTACATGTTTCTTTTAATCAGCAAGACAATTTCCTCTAAATGTCACTTGGTCAGACGAGATTCCTCAGCGTGAATAACCAGTGAGAGCTGCCGTTGCTGCGCAGGCGGGGAGGCGGAGGGGTGTGGGGTTGTTCTCCCTGGCTCCCCTCCTGCCTGGAGGGAAGGGGGCATGGACTCTGAGAGCCTCTATCAGCTGCTGGTCAAGGAAGAAGGGAAGAGAGGAGTTTTGGCAAGGAGGGGGAACTGGTGGAGGTGACAGTGATGTTGCATTTTCCATGAGCACTGCACAAACGTGCCCATCTGAGCTTTCTGCAGAGGTTCTGCAGTCAGGTCACAGCAGCCAGGCTCATCCTGACTTGGGATTTCTTGCTAGCAGGGAAGACCCTAAACTTTTGCAGGCTATCCCCATCTCAGGATTGGTTTTGAAATGACTTGCTGAAGGGAGGGAAAGGCAATAGTCTTGTTTTCTTGATCTTCAGGGAGGGCTGATTCTTTGGTATTCTCTTAGGTTCTTGTCCCTGCTTTTTTCCCCAAAAAATGTTTGTCAAGGGCATCCAGAATTGTTGTCAAACTGGACACTAAACAAATAGTAATATTAAAAGGGATTATGCAGACAATAATCATTCTTCACTCATACTTTATGAAAACTTTCTGCTCCATGGTATAAGATTATTTTTGATTGATTTTTTTTTTTTTTGGAAGTGCTAAGCAGATGCTCCACTGTAATGAGAGGAAACAGAAGTGGAAAACGAGGAGGCTCGTACTTAAACAAATGAACAGATGCAGGGAGTGGAAAACAACAAGGTAAACAAATGAATACTTTGAGTAAACAACCTAAAACAAATAGAAAAAACCCACAAACAGTCAGCCTGCACCAATCTGGACCTCGGATTAATCACCTTCCCAAAATTTTCACAGATTTTTTTAAATGGAGGTCGAAAAGTAACTTTTCTAGCAATTTTGCAGTATACCTGCATGGGGAAACCCCTGCCACTGCCCCAGTTCTGGTGCTCATCTTGGAGCCCCAGACAGGGTTGCAGTGATGCTCATTGTTGCCTTCCCCCCACCCCTGCCAAGGGAAACTGAGGGCTGGGGAAGGCAGGAGACATGCTGAAGGTATAACCCAGATTCCCCAGAAGAGCCAGAACAGGGACTCAAGATCTTTTGCGTGCTCTGCTGGTTCCTCAAAAAATGCAGCTTTGCTGCTACGATCCTGGATGTGGAGACCCTCTGTAAACTATCTCACCTTTCATCCTAGGAGACATACACCCTATACTCATTATAGACCATAGCAAATGACTCCCATACCTGTGTAGCTTTTCTAACCTATACCAGATGCAAGGAGTTATGTTATACTCTGCACAGATGCAGACATAGGTATCGGTGCTTCTCCTAGGGTGTGCAGAGGAGCAAGAGAGGAGAGAGGGTGAGATCAGAAAGATGGATGTGAGCCTGGGCAATGCAATACAGCAATGGGACTGTCCCTGGGACCAGCCTGGCCCCATGAAGGAAAGAAGGAGAGGCAGAAGTGCCATTTCAAACTGGGCAGGAAAGTCTAGATGAGGCTGGAAAGGAAGGGCAGCCTGCCTGATAGGTGTTAAAAGCCCTGCTCGGTGCAGAACACCGACCTTGGGGGGTTTCTGGTTCACAGGGACTGGCACAGGGAATTTGGATATGACAGCCTTTCTCCCCACTCCCTGTGTCTGCTGGTGTAAATTGCTTTTTTTTCTCTCCAGCCTCTGCTTGGCCCTTCCTTCTGTCTCTGCTTAAATGTGCATCTGCAAGGAAAGGAGCTAGACCCAAGGCTTTTTCAGGTCTGCTTTTCTGCAGACCCACCCTCCTGGCTAACAGATCCTGCTCTGTTCGTCTCTATTAAGGGGGTTTGGGTAGTACACAGACAATATTTAGGGAAAACAAGCCCCAAACACAGCTGCTGGTGCATCTGAAAGGGGGATCAGTGTTGAGCATCACGCCACTGACTCCACTTTCTCCTTCCTCACCTCCGAGGCAAGTCACTGCTGCCTGGCATCTCCCCACACAAAGCCAGGGTCCAGGCCCATCTGGGCAGGCTGAGCCTGGCAATGGCGCGGCCATGTTCTCTGTCTTGGTGGTAGCTGTGGTAATGGCAAATGGAGAGAAAGGGAATGGTGAGCGCTAATCCATGCCGTGGCAGGAGACGGGCTGTTGGTTAACCCAGGAACGCGTGGTCTTTTCTGCTAGAAAGTCCTTGAGTAAAAAGCACATGTTGTGAGTCGCTGATGAATTTTGCTCCTTGACATTTCTGTGATAAGGAAAAGACAGGCAGCACCTGATGTCTGAAAAACATTTAGACATTTTTGCAAGCTCTTACATATTTTTAACTTGGTATCTCATTACCTGCTTTTGAACAAGGTTATTATTCATTCTTTATAAGATCTCCTCCCCTCTCCCTGTCATCATTTATCCTTCTTAATTAACAAATGGCATCAATTAAAATGTCAAATATACTCCGCACAGAACATACCAAAGCCACGCTCCATCATATGTTGAAATGAGAACATCCCCTCGCGGCTCGGCAGGGACAAGGATAGAAAATCTTGTCTGAAATGCAATTACTTGCAAGCCCTGTCTGTAAGTAAGGATGGCGTTTGTCTTGCACAGAGGAGCAGACCTGACAGCTGCAAAGCTTTCTTCTGAAGATCTGCCCGATTTAGACGGTTAGCTGCTTGGGGTGTGAAAAAGCGTATTGCTTGGGATTTATCTTAAATTATTTTAGCCACCTGGCCCCAGGGTCGGTCAGTGCTGGGTATCTGGGCTCCCTTGAGAGTCATCAAGAGCTGAGGAGGAGAGAAGAGCATTACTGGAGCATGATGCAAATCCCTGGTTTACGTACCTATTTTAGGACAGGATGAATCACCCTCTCCTGCAGAGAGGCAGGTAGCTCTGGGGGGAAATGAAGTCTGCCTGAGCCCTGAATCTCCCCTGAGTGCAGCATACCCAGGTGACTGCTGTGACTAGGTAGTTAATTTTTTGACAGCTGAAATTAGCTGAGATGTTCTTGCAGTGTTTAGTGCGGCATGAGGGCAGGCTGACTCTTCATCGGGGGCTCTTCAGGATGCTTAATCAAAATACATCACTGCAAAGGGCATTTAGAGGACATGACCATCATTTCCTAGGAACAAACGCTACTTATCCACTAGGGACTAATGGCACAACCCCTTCACTGTGAACACTCTGCTTATTTCAGGTCCATTGTATGAGACAAACTGTAATTTTGGCTCATGCAGATGGAGGAGAAATGCAATTAGTATAGTCCAGAACAGGCAGGTAATGTTCTCCCATCAAATGCTAATTCACTATGTGACTCTAAGCAAGTCCCTTACCCCCACTTACCCGTGCCCCTGCTTTCCCAGGCAGTTTGCAAAAAAGCTTTGCCAGCTTGGCAGGGACCTGTTGATTACCCATTAGGTCTTTGGATCATAATTTTTACCTAAGAGCTGAGGTCAAGGACTAAAACCCTGCTGTACTAGAGGCTGTAAAAATACATGGTAAAAAAAGAGTTTGGAGAGGTTTTAGGAAATGAATGCACTGTGCAAAACTGGTAAGACAGGTTGATAGTTGTTCAAATAGACACGTGTAACCCAATGCAGGCTGTCAACTGGCAGTCACAGCAACACCTTCCTCCTTGGTAAGGTTTTTGTGCTCTCTATGCCTACCACCATTGTATTGCAGTGCCAGTGCTCAGAAGTCCTGTGGGAAGACCCTCTCCCTGCTCCGTACTACAGCAAGTCCCAAAGCAGGGTGCAGTGCAGTTTTTGAACGTCCTGGACAGTGAAATAAGACCAGGAAGAAATACTTCCCCAGTAAAACACAAGCTGTCAGATGAAATGGCTCTTGCTTCTCCCAAACAAAGGGCAGGCAGAACTGCAGGGCAGTGTTTGGACTTATTGGAGAAAATCTAAAGCTCAATAATGACTTTTTGTTAAAAATGCAGGTGTGATTAATCTGATGTGCACGCACCTCAAGGGACTCCCATGGCATTAAGCCACGTTCAGAGAGGCTTTTTCAAGAGAGAGGCCAATGCTTTATCTTTATTCAAATTTTGTAATGGCAGTGTGTGCACCTGGTGGCCTGCTGCTAGTACCTTTGTCTTCAAGACCTCCCCTTGGTCTGCGTCTCTTGTTTAGTGAAGCTTGACTCGAGTGAGGCACTGGTGTCTTGAGAAGGTGTAGGACAAATAAGGCAGCATTTGCACTTGCTGGCATAAAATAATTCTGATGGGCAACTTCAGCGTCTGTTCATTTCTTAAGCTGTGCATACACTCAACCCATTTCCAGTAGGTGAAAGCCTAGCTTTTGGGAAATCTGGGTTTGTTTAGTTAATTCATTCAATAAAAGCTTTGTTCATGAAGCCATCTCCACTCGGCAAAATACTGAAGCTTATACTTAAATTCAAGCAAATGCTGAAATCCTGCTGAAGATAAAAGGATTTGTTAGGTGTGTTCTGGCAGCTTTATACTTAAATATTTAGCTAACAAGAGTGTTATTAAGCAGATGCTTACATGACTTTCTTGAATGGAAACCTGAGAGGCTGTTGTAACAGGGAAATATCCTGAATCCCAGTTGATGAGACGTCTGGAGCACTGGGTGGATGCAGCTGTCTGTCGGTGAGCGTCTTCTGGTATGTATCAGGCAGGAAGTATATGCTGCAGATGACACTTTACCAATTGAGGTGACTCAAAGCCTTTTTTTTCCACAGAATGCGAAAAACACATTGGAAACAACAGCCCTGCATGGGGTAAAAAAAACCTTCAAACTTTTATACGTGTAGTTACGGGCTCTAAAGTGACTGCTGCCAGTAAGGAAAGAGGTCTTGGAGCTTCAACATCTGCTCAGTCCTCGTTAGTAGTTATGCTAAAAATTATTAGGGAAAGAGAACAGAAAATACCCCCAGGCTACTGTTTAAATGCATGGTGTTTTTACATCTTGAGCACTGTGTGCAATTCCAGTTTGTCTAGCTCAAAAATGATCTAGCAGAGCTGGGCAACATCCAAAGCAAGGCAATAAGGATTATCAGTAGTATGGAACAGCTTTCTATAAGGGGTGATTAAATGGCCTAAGGCTCTTTGGTGTGGAAAAAGAGGTGTCTGGGGGGATGTACAAGGGAAATCTATAGAAATGTGAGTTTGGTGGAGAGGGGAAAGTCAATTGTTCTTATAACTTGGGAGCCAGGAACATCAAATGAAATTATTGAGTGGCAGATTTGGTAAAAAGGCAGCCTTTTATTTTTTTTTCCTGCCCCCCCCCTTTTTTTCCCCCCTCACAGTCGTGAATTCTGCTGCCAAAGTCATTGCCAAAATGGAATCAGATCTTGAATCACCTTTCAAGCTGGGGAGCAAGCACAAAAGTTTTTCACAGGGGAGGATCCTCTAATCCAACAGAAAAGGTCACAAAAACATCCTGAGGCACCTAGGAAAGATCTTTCTCAGTTAGCAAATTGAGTCCTTGTTGTCATAGAAAGCAAGCCTTGTGATCTTTCCCACAGATTTAGGGATCTCCCTATTAAAACTAATTAATGTTTTCCTAACCTACTCTTCTGGCTGGAAATCTGTCATTGATGGACATGAACTGTCTCCTAATTGCCAGCCTTAATTTATTCATGACTTAGTTAAAAACATTTATTCTTGTACAGCCTTAACCCTCAGCTTGAGAGGCTTTTCTTTCTCCCTGGTGTTTATTACCCTCATATATTTTGTAAAATTGCAGAAAAACAGCATTGCAGGGAACCATTTATGGTTAACTAGTCCCTATCCTCACCTCAAAGCCAACCCAGTCATCCTGATAAAATTCCTGATTGATATTTGTGTAACCTGTTTGTGAAGACATTGAGCAGTGGAAACATCCACACTGCCTGCGGTGGATGCATGCTAGTGTTTTGTTTCTCCACCTTTGCATCCAGGAACAGACAAATGTGCTGCTTCATTTTTAACTTCAAAGGGAGGAATTAAAAAAGAATGAGGAAGAATGAAAAAGCTTACTCTCTAGCCATCTAGGCAAACCAAACAGGAATAAATACATAAAAGGCGCAGTCAAAAGGGTCAAATTATTGGATTATAGCATAAATTCTTTAAGTAGAAGCTCAGAGTAAATGTGTATTACCCATCAGAAAAAAAAAAAATTAAAGGGATTACAGTCAAACAGTGTAGTAAAAGAAGCCACTAAGGAAAGATAGAAATGATGGTTCAACACACACGCACATGCACAAAAAGACATGCCAGAATTCTGGAAAGTTAAATGCTAAACCCTAATAAGAAAAAAAAAAAAAAAAAAAAAAGGTGTGTGTGTGGAAGCTGAGCTTGCTAAATGCAAAAGAATACTTTCCACCTCCCAAACATATCAAAAATAGGGATATTGCCATCTCCTCTGTAGGAATAATAAATCATTGAGGCACAATCGGGGGCACTTGGAGAAGATCAGACTATGTAATAAAAAGCCCTTAAAAATATTCATTTTGATGGAACCGAGGGAGCTTTCCCACATTGCAACATCTCTTTCTGGGGTGCTTTTCTGACAATCTATCTCAAATTAAATTTCTGATAGAAAAGGTTTCTAAATAAATTAACAAGAAGAATAGTAAGCAATTGCAAAAGCTAACTCATATTCACACAAGAGGTGGAAAGGAATTCAAGTATGGCAGTGCTGACCTACCAGCTGTTTTGTTTTCATGTACTCCTTAAATAGCCCTTGGTACCAGGAGAATGGAAAGTGGCAAATATAACATATGTTTTTGAAGTAAAGTCTGGGAGCATCTGGTGTAAACTGTAATTAAGAATGGAATGAGTAGACATTTGGATAAATATGATACAGTGTGGGGGGGAAATATATGTTGTTTTTATAAAAGAAGTTATTACCATAAAATCTATTGAAGCTCTCTGTAGCAACATATATATTAATAAGGAGAATCCAATCAATACAAAGCACTGGATTTTGAAAATCTCTTGATAAAGACTCTTTCACCAATGTCTTTTAAAGCTATCATGGGATAAGAGAAAAGCTTAATTAATTTATATACGTTGTTCCTATGTATTAATTATTTGCAATTAATTTATTCCTAATACAATTTTTTTTTTCATCTGTTAAAAGATAAGTAATGAAGTGAATAATAAATGGCCAGTCTATCAAACGGACTTCCAGTAGTGATCAGTCCTAGGACCTGGTATGTTCTGCATAGTCACAAGTGATTGTAAAAGGGGTGATTGGGAAGTGACAATATTTCCTGGTAGTTTATACGCTATTCCAGAAACACAAAACTAAAATTGCCAGTGAAGAGTTGAAGATGCTAAGTGACTGGATGACAAAATAGCAGACAGAATTCAGTGTAAATAAATGTAAAATAATACAATGGAGAATGGTGCCAAGTATGCATACATAACAAGGGGTTTAAATGAACTGTTTTCCAGGAAAGAAATGCTGAAATTATTATGATAGTTCAACGAAAACAACAGCCAATGCTTTTTTCCCCCTCCCTTCTCCTGTTAAAAGAAATGTTGTAATATCTTTCTCGAGAAGGCTATTGATCTAGCTAGGTCTCATGCTCCTTCCTCCAATTTCCTCCCCTTCATAAGAGTGCAGATCTGCAGTAGGTTTAGTGTCTTTGTGTCTAGGACAGATTTGCATCTTCCTAATTCAAAACACTGAGCTCTCCAGTCCAGCTGACTTCCACAATTATTTTCCCTAGTTTATAAAAATTTGCTCTTCTAGATCTGCAAACAGAAAACTGTAGATGTCAAAGTGAAATGCTCCATCTGGACACTGGAAGTAATTAACCACAGGAAGAAATTGCCTGAAGGTGATGGCGAGTTGTCCTTAACATAAAGTTTTTCAAGAGACATTGAACCTCTCCTGCTGTAAGGTCAGTGCTGGTTCAGATGTGGGACTTGGGCTTGACATTGGCTGAACTCCTCTGCTCTGCGCTACTCACCTCAGCTCTCCTTGTGCCTCTTTCCTTACCATCATATCTACTGTACATGCGCTTCTCCCTGACAAAACACTGCATGACACGCATTGCATTTACTAATTAGAATAGCAGTTACTAATTAAGTTTAAATTCCAATGTACCAATCAAATTTTATTTCCTAATTGTGCTACATTATCACTAATTAGAATAGCAGTTTTTACTTAATGGATTATATTTAAATTAAGATGTCTTCATCCAATGTTTTTTCCTACTTACATTTTAACTAATTGGTACTGCAATTATTAAGTTATGTTGAAATTGAATATATCAGGCTGGTAGGGAATCATATGACAGTTTGCGCACATCTGTATGATACTAGTAGGAATGATTAAGATACAGTCCAGTTAATTAGTTCTGGAATCAAAATAATTTCATAAGTGTTTGAATAAGGAGTGAGTGTATACTACTCCCTTGCTACACTATTAAGGAGGAGCTTATTATGGGCTCAGTAGAAATTTAACATGGTTATTGGTACTAATCAGCTCAGATTCAATTTGCAGGTATTTGGGCCCAGGTTCAGGAGGGTGTTTAAGCATACACCTATAATTAAGCATGTTCTTAATGGTTGTCCCACATTTCTGAATCAAAGTCTTTTCATTCCTGCTTGTCAACACTTTAAATATTTTTGTGATGGCTAATAGAAAAAGGCCTTTGAAGATTTATTGACCATGTTTTACCCTGTCCCACAATACCATCCAAACAGATGCTGGTGATGCTACACAAACACAAAGACAATTGCCAAGTGCTGACGATTAGCAAAGAAGTAGACAGCAGCCTTAAATCACAGCTATGCATCAAGATCTAGCACAGAGGCTTACTACCAAGCTAGGCAAAGCACACAGAGGGAATTGTTACTGGCTAAAGGAGTTGTGATTCTTGCTCTCCGCTGACAGTGACCTTAAAGTGGCATGTGGGGGACAGCATTTCAGATACAGCAAATGCCATGACCTGGGGCTTTTAATGCCACAGCTCTTTCGAGGAGTGAGCGCAGCATGCAAGCTTCAGGCTACACTTGCCCTTCCTGACCACCAGCTAACCCTCACTGCTAACACCACCTCTGCTCACTAAGAGTGCAAGACTCTGCGCTTGTGAGCAGTAGGCATGGGGCTGAAGAACCTAGAAGCTGCAGCCTTGCAAAATCCCTGTATATTTTTTTTCAGTGCCATTATGAACCTAGAGGAGAGGAGTGGCTTATACATACCTGTATTTGCAGACACATGCCAGGTCTTGTGTCCATTCACACCCATGCACACTGTGGTGCATGCAAACAAAGGAGCATGAGCAGATGAGTCAGGTCTGCTGTCTTTGACAAAATCAGTTTTGCACAGATGATAGGGAGATGTTCCCCTCTGCATCCTTCAGCCTAGGCTTGGTCACATTTAGGAGCTGCAGGATGTTCCTATGGAAACTCTGCCTTTTGTTTTTGTAACCCAACATATAAATCAGGACTGCTTGAAAGCTGCCAGGCAGTGTTGTAACAGCATCATGACAGAAGAATATATCTGGGAAAAGAAGTCTGTAATGACTTACCACCAATTCCAGAATTGCAATATTACCAAGAGACAGGTGGGGGTGGATATAACAATCCAACTGATCTGTAACAGGTTACAACCTTCCTCATAAGAGGTGACATTTAAAAGAGATGGGCTAGATAAAATAAATAAATAAATGCATGAGGTAAAATTAGGGTTAAATTAGGAAGAAAGGTTACTGGTGCTTCACAGACAGTGAAGCCCATTAAAAATGAGATTAAAGTGCAAAGTTTTGAATCAGTGAGATTTTAAAAATATCAGCAATATCACCTCACCTCTATCTATGTAAGTAAATGAGAGGGTGAATTTCAGAAATAGTACATGTTCAGTAATGCCTTTCTCTTCCTCCCGGCCCATACTTTCTAAGCTTTACAGGAGCAGACTGGAACTCCAGAGAAATCCATCTCCATTAAGCGGGTCTGAGACCTTTCAAAAAGCCTGCACAATTTAAGGGTAAGTGCAAAAGAAAAGACACCAGAAAATCAGATTGTCCTCATATTAAACAAGATCTGAGTTTTGAAAGTCCCATAACAGACAATGTCATCAAAAGCTCCTACAGCATTGAAAAAGAACAGAGAATGTCAATGGAAAACTACTTAACTGAGGCAGAAGGATCAGCTTGAGAGGTAGGGGATGATAAGCCATGCCAGCAATGTATGTTTTGAGAGACTGATTGTGTCCTTCATTGTAATGCAGCTATAGACATGAAGGTAGATGCTGTATGATTAAACAGTAAACTCTGAGGGGATTTTATCCATTTTCTTTCTAATTTACTCTGACTTTGTAAAACCATGTTCCTCCAAGCTCTGTTTCAGCATCCTAAGGTCTCCTGTTTGTACAATATGAGCAAATGATGAAAGTCTTGAGCTGTATTTTTCCTTCTGTGTAACTTATTCTAAGGCAGAATGTGGCAAATGTGGCAAAACAAACTTTGGCAGTTTTTAGAGCATAGTTGCTTTTGACTGAAATGCTGAACCCAGCTGAGAGTCACGGCCAGGCAAATTTCTCAAAGTTGGGTCTGCTCCTGAATGGACACTAAAAATCTGAGTGAGTACACAAGGGATGCAAGCAAGCATTTGTGGCCTACTCATACTTAATATAGGCTGTATATCCCACCCTCAAAATATCTGCATTTCATCCTCCCTCTTAATAAACGAATAGAAACATGTGGACACCTTGGGTTGGATAGTCAACTGGTATAAATGCATGGAGCTATGCTGATTTACTGCAGCTAAGAAGCTGGTGCCTACACTCTATCCTAGAAAAGATTTCATGGTCTCCAATTCAAGAACCACCCCTGATGCTTACAGGAGGTGCCTTCACAGCTAAACTGTATAGGGATCAGTCAGAACATTTCTGATTGAGTTTGTCACAGCCAGAATATGATGTCATGTCACACCATAACTTTTCTCAGCTGTGTATTGCTTTTAGTGATGTTTCCGTGTCTTTCTGTTTTCTTAAACTCATGGTGTTTGGTACACTAGACTTCAAAGTGGAAAAAAAAAAAAAAAAAAGGCAGGTTCAGACCCTTGCCCTCTGAGTTGCAGTCATCCAGGGTGCAAAATTGCCCTTATTCAGACTAAGGAATAGAAAGAAAGCTTTGTGCAGCTTAGGTGAATGCAGTAGCCATAAGACTGCATGCAGGAAAAGCTTAAATTTTGTTCAGGGTGGTGGTAGGGAACACAAAACTATGGGATTCAGTTTTTGCAAAAAGTATCCAGTGAGGTTTGGTTATGCTCCACACTATGGCTCAGAACGTTCAGAGCTACCATGAAATAAAAACAGGCTTGTTGTCCGGTCAGCTTTATATTCAAAGTATTATCTAAATCTAGTGTACAATAGTGCACATACATTCTTGCATAAACACATGGAAGGTACAACTAAGCATTAACAGTATGAAATCAGTAGGGAGAAATATTACTGTAAAAGGCACTGATTGCAGAATCTGGACTTTAGTGTACTCTTTCTGTTCTCAGTAATTTAAAATGTAAAAAAAAAAAAAATATACAAAGCACCATGTGTGTATATGTGTGTGTGTATCTGTAACTGTGATAACTGTGACAAACTAGTTAACAAAACTGAGGAGCTGGTATTTGTTAAGTTAGACAGACTGAGTTTACACCAAATTTTATTTAGCTGTAATTCTGGTGGAGAAATGTCGTCTTATCCCTTTCTTAAATTTCTGCAGCACAGCCCCCACCCCCCACAGATGGGAATTCATTTGCTAAAAGGAGAGTTGGCAGCAAAGACCATCGTGAGCTCTGTGGGCTGTGTCTCTTCAGGAGACAGGATTATTGCAAACACTCCCTCTGCGCTAAGATATTTAAACAGTCTTCCCGGCAATGTTAAAAATGTAAGGTGTGCATGATTATGAAATATAACTATACAATGACTTTCACATTTAAAAAGCAACAGAATGTTTTCCAGCTGCAGCCATCACAGTGTCAGAGTATGATATCACTCTGAGCATTTACTTCTGGAGGCAAAAATATTCCTGCCTCCCTCGCTCCCTCTCCAAAGCATTCCCCTCCACACTCGATGGCCTCTGTTGTTTGAGGCAAGTACCCTTCATTGCCTGTTACCTCCTCAAACTTGCTGAGAATCCCAGACTCAGAAGGCAGTCCAACACTAGTGAAAATCCTGCCTTTGCCTTCATGGGGATGAGACACATTCATAGGTATCCTGCACACCTGCAGTACTGTTTTAACTATACTGTTATGCAGTGTGCACTGTTAATATAATCTGGATTTCCTGGCTAAACCCAAATGATAGATAAAACCATGCAAAAGGTGCAATCTAGACAAAAATCTCCAGGGTAGTTTTGCTGAAGATAAGAGAAATATTCCTTATATGAATGCAGCAAACACCTGCCAACTTTCCGACTGAGCAGCAGGTCATAAAGCAAGCACAGCTCAGAAAAGCAGAGGCGTATATAAGCATCAGAATGAGAGGTGAGAGATAAAAACAGCTTTTGTACATGTGGGGCTGGAAAACAGCTGAATAAAACAAACTCAACACGAGTGCCAGCATGGTTTTTTGCCCAACAAAATGCAAAGCCATATGTGTGGAGCAAAAGAAAATGGCCTCACTGATTTCCAGAGCTGGAAGAAAAGCCAACAGGAGAAGGAAAGGAAGGTGAGTTGGGAGCAGCAGCTACTGGATGCTGCCAAGCTCTTCGAGACCAGAAAGGCAGTGAGAAAATGTGGAGCCACAACAAGAGTGCATCGTGGTGTGTCTGCCTTCAGTGAAAACTCAGAGGAACAACAACATTATTCTGTGGAATGAAATTCAACCAGAGTGAAACAGCCTGGCCCTGATGCGTCAATTCCTTTGCTGTCATGAATAACAGATGTTCTGTCCAAAGTGGCCAGAAGCCATCCGCTTATTCCCTGATCTACAAAACTCCAACACTTGAGAAAACAAAGAACCTGGGAGCCTAAAATGTGGTCTTTCTTGTCTGTTGGAAGCCTGACACAACTTCTCCTGTCAAGATCCAAGAGCAATTTCTCTTGGCTGCTCAACCCACTACTCAGTTGTAGCTGCATTTCTGTTGATCCCTCTTTATTCTTGCTTTCTGCTGCTGAAGGCTTGTTCTCTCTCATGAGTGGCTTACCTGTCAGTTGTTTTGGACTCAGTTATGTTGTATTCTCCATGGTTTCTTTTAATCTAGACTTGCTTCTGAGTGTGTGTTTGCTGTGCTCCTTGCTTGATGGTCTTTGAATGTCCCTGACCATTGGACTACCTTTGGGCCATCCTTCTTGCTCAGACTCCTGGCCTCAGCTGCACCTTGGTCAAGGTGTTAGGTTGTCTTCTGGATTAGAAAGTCCTCACTTTTAGCTACAATCACTGGACTTTTCTCGCTATGTCTGCCTGACAATGATCCTTACCACAAAAATCAACTAAAACGGGTCAAAACAAGAGAGCAGAAAAATGAGGGGCACCTGCGGTAGTTAGGAATTAGATGAAAGGCCCATATGGTCCAAGAAGATGCAACCCCGTCTTCCTTCTAGCTGTCAGTTCTGGCAAATATTTTGTGTAACTGAGTCTCGGCAGCCAAAAACCCGAGCATTTTTCCGTGTCATCCTGTGCTTGTTAATGCAATCCATGTGCTTTGAATGTTATGATTATTTATTATTAAACTAAGAAAAACATTGCGTGAGTCTGTCAGACGTTCAGGAATAGCTTGCACTCTTGCACATGCCTTTCCCTTATGTACAGTTTGGCACCTTCGAACGCACTGTTTTTGTCTGTGTTTATTTTAAACTGAGAAGATTAAAGAAATGCACAAACAGTCACAGGGGAAAAAGGAAACCAGTTATTTATAGTATGCAGCAGTTAAGCTTTCAGGATGGTTATAAGCATGTTTCGTAGCAAGCAGCGCCCTAATTCTGTAAGCACTTAAGGGCATCCTGCACTTGATACATTAGGCGAGGGGTGCTCTTGGCCCACTTTCAGGCATGTCACCAAGGCAGTCATCTTTGAAACGACACTTGTGCTCAGAACAGATGTGTCAGCTATGTGCCTGGGCTCGGGCATCACTGGATATACCTCTGGATCTTCTCAGACCCATCTGGGTGCCTCAGCACAGCTGCCAACTTCATATGGTGCCAGGACAGTGAGCCCATAGGGAGGAGAGAGCACCTTCTACACAGTCTGGATAGGCAAGACAGTCCATGGACTGCAGAAGGACTGTCTGTGTTGCCTAAAGGTGTCTGTGTGGGGGTGTTTACAGAAATGAGATTTAGCTGGGGCTACATCGTGCTGCCAAAAAGCAAAACTTTACAGATAAAGACTGAGTTTTGAAAAGAGGATATTTGTCATAAGAAAAAATCTACAGAGACTTTATAGCAAATGCTCATTAATTCTGTCAGGTTAGTTAGGTTCTAGCCACCAGGGTTTTTTTCCCTATTTTTTTTCTGTGTTATCACCCCTTCCTGCACAAATTTGTCTTTTTTTGGTGAGAAATGTTTTGCTAGGATGATTTTCAGGAGCTCTACACGTGTGCTGAAGGGGAGTTACTGTTGAACTGATACTGTTAGGGCTATGAAGAAATACTGATGCTGTCAGACACTTCAATGTGCTAAACTAAATACCGGCAGGCACAGGTACCAATAAGAGCCCTGCAAAAACACAGCAGGCAGATAGCCATCATTGGCCAGAATTTTTATTGTAATAAATCAGTATTTGATTAGCAATAAATATTTCTTCTGATCTCTTTCTTGCTTCCTAGGACCAAAAACAAAGGTAGGATGGGATTTGTCAAAGCTCACTGCGCTAGTCTCATTAATCTCTTTTTGAACTCAATGGCAAAATGCCCTGTAAAACCAGTGGGAAGTGAGTCATGCCAACAATAAGCACTTTTTACAGCCTATTGGTTAGAGGTACTAGGACAATGTAGGACTTGGAGCTGGGTTTTACCAGAGGGTATCAGTTGTGGCTTAATTTCACAGTGCCAGGAAAGTTGGGTTGATAAAATATTTCAAAGAAATGCTGAAGCAGCACTAGGAAGCATTTTTAACAGGATGGTAGAGTGAAAATTGTTTTTTTGCTTTTCACAACACTTAATTATGCATTCATGGAACATTTTTGTCCATGCTAAGAACTAGACATGTACATCATTACATGAGATAGCTGTAGCAAAGTTTCATACTTGCCATGTGACCCTATCATGAGCCTGTGATCGATCCCAGGATGGACTCATTTCTAAGATGGGTTTTCCTGCACTGTGGCTTTAAAGGAGCAGATCTCAGACACATCTTAGAACTTTTATTCTCAGCATTTAGGCTTTGTTAGACACGGAGCTACAACTGTGACATTTTAAAAGAGAAAATTCAATAAACAAGGTTTATAAAAATATTTCTGCCCTGTATAGGATGTCCTTGCAGAGGGTTTCCTTTCTGACCAGCAGCTTTTTGTTGCTTTCTGGTTGCAAAAAGAACTACAGAGTCCCTTTCTGTGTCTTTAAATTTAATTTTTTTTTTTCTTTCTATCACTTCAGCATCTCCTGGACTCTCCCTGCCACCCAGGACTCAGCCTGCCGATACCTCCTTGCCCTATGACAGTAACTCCTCACGGGCCTTGCTCAGCCCTTTTCAGATGGAGAGGAAAGTCTCAGAGAACAACAATTGCATCTGATCAAAAGTGCATGTCCCTCTCTGCTTCCCCATATGAGCCTTTTGGAAGATCGAGGGTAATGAAAAACGATCCTAACCAATGTTATCTGTCACAGAACTACTCATGATGAGCAACAGGTTTAACTGCCTTAGCTGCTGTTTGTTTGTTCATCAGTTATCTAGGAGAGTTTATGACTGCTCAAGAATTAGTGGTTGTCATATATATGTGAAGGTATTGCAGTCTAACTTCTGCCTTATAACTAATTAATGGTTCAGATATCCAGTATACAGCTAGCTGTTTCGTGGTTTGTGATAAGTTGTGTGGTGCCTCTTTTCTTCCCTCTCTAGCTGGATGCAATTTTTTGAGTTAAGAAAAGGATGTAAATAAATCCCATGTAATCACATAACGCTTCTGACACAAATACTCATGGTTGCAAAAATGCTCACAGCATTTTTATTTCTTCTTATGTGCTGCTGCACAACTTATCTTTTGCACTGGACACAAAAGTTTTGGAAGCAAATTCAGAGATTTATTCCAGCAAATATTAACCCATTCTCTCTTTTTCTTTCTTTTTTTTTTTATATCTCTCTCCCTGTTAAGTCCTAACCACAGTTTCCCAAGAAGAAGCAGGCTATTTTAAAATAATTAAAAGTTTCTGCCTTTGCATGACTTCTTTTGACACCACATCTGCTTGAGTGTGGTAGGAACCAGCTCCAAGCCAATTAAAAGGAGATGGGTGCATCGTACAGCTCCCTTCTCTCTTAGTGAACTTTTGACCAAGAGGGCACTGTATTGATGAATTTCATTTCTTCCTAATCTGCTTGTACTCTGCTTGATAGCTTGGAGCTTTGCTCTCTTCTGTTTCAGTACAATGACCCTGCTCTTAAGAAAGCTGCAAGTTTGAAGCAAAGCAAAGATTTCAAGTTATTACAAGATGTTGAACACACAGATCTCTTCTTGGCTGTCTGCAAGATGTTGCCTGAAAGTTGAGAAGGGCTCTCACCCCATAGAAGAAGAAATAGTAAGGCATTATTTCACAGCTTTTAAGGCAGTAACAAAGAAACGGAGTTTCACTCGGCACTGTGTAGCTAAAAAGACTCAGTCCGTCAGGGTGAGTATATGGAAAGGAATGAACTAGCTACATCCAGGGGTTGCATTAGTGAAAAATGCCTCTTCTATGTGGCTTTTAGGAGCTGGCCTTCATGCAGGTTCTCATGTGCTGACCAGTCAAGTCAGAGGTCCCTTTATGAGTAACTATGCATATGAAGAAAAAAGGACATTTCCATAGGACTGCTCCTTTTTCCATTTCTGGGATGGTGCCGTAGGTATTTTTGCTGGGGTCTCGAGCTGCCAATATGCCAGCCTTTATGCCTGTTCTGTAACGGCTTGTCTTGAGCAAAGTCTAGTGAATAGGGCCAAGGGTGCGGTGTTGCGGGATACATACTCTAGCCTGCTTGCTATTATGCTAGCCAGACCAAATTGATTTGCTTTTTGGCCTTGTTGTCAGATAATGAGCTTTGGTCAACAGTGTTGGCCTCAAAGAGACATTCCTTGGGCAACAGGGAAATGTTTATTTCTTATTTTTGCTAGCACTGGGGTGCTAGATATTAATTAAGATAAGCAACAACAGAACAGGGCCCCAGATCTCTTCTTGTGAGCAGAAGATGATGCTGAGAGGAAAGCAGTTTACATATCTTTCAGGAGAAAACCAGAGCAACAAAAGTTGATCTTCTTATACAGAGCTACAAGGAAAATCCTGACACCTACATCTTCATATTGGAAAAGTCCTTTGCTGTTCAGTGCCTGTACGTTCAGGATCTAAGTGACAGGTGGAAGTAACATTCCGAAACTAGTACACCATGAATTTCCATTTCCTTAGGAATTTAATATTTATAAAGTGGCTTAGCTTTGAATTGCTATGACAGTATCACAGCATTAAAGACTTGGCTGTCCTGATAATATAAATGTAACTGCTTTCCCCAAGAGCATCTCTGACTAGTACCTGTTCCAGTCTATTTTAATTTTTGTTTAATCATGACACTCTCCACACATACAGAAAGTATCTTTGTGGCATGGAAAGGAAGTAAGCATGACCTTTATCAAATAAAAAAAACGTACATTACTACTGCAACAAAGAGTAAGTGTAGATGAAATACAGATACTTGTATTTACATGACATCTGGAAGACAAATACTGACCAAATCTTTTTATCACCGCTACACCACTCCAAGTTAATTGGAAAGACAGAAGGACATCACAGAATCTCATCAAAGGGATTTAGAGTTGTCAGTCTGAGTTTCTAAACTTACAGTGAATTTGGCACCTAATTTTTTTACCTAGTCTTTTGGAGTTTCAAGATAATGGAAAAGAAATAATGGAATGGATAGGATAATTTAGGAAGAAATTGTGTTTGAAACCGTATTATCAAATAAATCAGCCTCTGTGGGAGAAAACAATAGAGTGGGACCTTGACTTTACCAGTTGGATAAAGATAAGTATTCAGACTAAGACAACTAAAGCTTAGGAAGATAATAGCTTGTCCATCAGGGGCAATGTTGCCAATTAACATTAATAGCAGCATATAGATGTCCTCAGTATTGCCATCGGGCATGCTGGGAATATTGTTAACACCAGTGTGGCTATCTGTTATTAAGGAATTGGAGGGGCAAAAGGAAGTAAGAAGGAGCACAAGAGAAGGAGGGACAACCCCTTGCTGGAGATGAAATGGTTTCCTCTTATTTAATTAAACAGCATTTTTTCAGGTCCAAAACAGAACAAGTGTGTCCGCGTTTACTTACTATGTGCCTCCTCCACAAGTACACCACATTTTGAAACCCAAGGTCAGAAGAGATATTTTGCCAACAGGAAAGCATTATTATGCTCCTTACTACACATGGCTTGAATGGTTTGTTAATGTTACTACTTCTTCCTTGTAAGTCTAGTTGTGTTTCAGATAAAGACAACTATCTTTTCCTCACCTGGACATCTCCATAAAAGGATAAAAATGGATAATGACATGGAGGCCGTGATTTGAGGAAAGCTTATGTATTGGGTTTACATGGCAAGATTTTAGTAGCAGGGGGGCTACAGGGGTGGCTTCTGTAAGAAGATGCCAGAAGCTTCCACTATGTCCGATAGAGCCAATCCCAGCTGGCTCCAAGACAGACCCACCTCTGGCCAAGGCCCAGCCCATCAGCAACAGTGGTAGCACCTCTCTGATAACATATTTAAGAAGGGGGGGAAAAACTGCACAACAAACTGCAGCAAGAGAGAGGAGTAAGAACACATGAGAAACATATTCTCTCACAGGTGGAGCAGATATCCACCTGCAGCCCATGGAGGACCCCATACTGGAGCAGGTGGATGCCTGAAGAAGGCCGTGACCCTGTGGGAAGCCCACGCTGGAGCAGGCTTCTGACAAGACCTGTGGCCCCGTGGAGAGAGGAGCCCACACTGGAGCAGGTTTGCTGGCAGGACTGGTGACCCTGTGTGGGATGTATGCTGGTGCAGTCTGTGCCTGAAGGACTGCAGCCCGTGGGAAGGACTCATGCCAGAGAATTTCACGGAGGACTATCTCCCATGGGATGGACTATCTCCCATGGGATGGACCCCACGCTGGAGCCAGGGAAGAGTGTGAGGAGTCCTGCCCCTGAGGAGGAAGGAGCGGCAGAGACAAGGTGTGGTGAACTGACCCCAACCCCCATTCCCCGTTCCCCTGTGCTGCTGGGGGGAGGGGGTAGAGAGAATCTGGAGTAAAGTTAAGACCAGGCAGAAGCCGGAGGGGGAGGAGGTGTTTTTAAGATTTTGTTTTATTTCTCATTATCCTACTTTGATTTGACTGGCAATAAATTAAGTTAAATTTTTTCCTCAAGTCGAGTCTGTTTTGCCTGTGACTGCTCTCCCTGTCCCTATCTCAGCTCACAAGCCTTTTGTTATATTTTCTCTCCCCTGTCCGGCTGAGGAGAGGGAGTGATAGAGTGGCTTTGGTGGGCACCTGGCATCCAGTGAGGGTCAACCCACCACAGCTTACCATTATCTTAGCTCAGCTCAGCTTATCTGTTTGAAACTAAAGGACAAAGACCTTCCATAATATCATTCATTCTAGGTAAGGGAAGGTTGTGCCCAGAGCTATTTACTAGAACTGATTGAAAAAGTGTATTTTTTTTCAGCAGAGATTATTTTTGCCCCTGTTGAAATCTGAGTATTAGAATATTCTAGTGGAAAACAGAAATATTTTGGCTTAAATCCATAAAGGCATTAATTTAGAAATACTTCTATTTTGCCTTATGGAAATTGCAGTTCTGGGTTAAACAGGAAAAATCAGGCACCCAAATTACCTGGCTCAATCCACTTAGCCACTCTTAATGACTCCTGGGGAGGGGGGGCAGTGGCATCATGGGAGTCCTGACCCTGGTGCATCATAAAAACTAACTTAGAGCCTTTTCTGCAGAAGGGAATGACAACCCACAGCATCCAAACCATGGGGTGCCAAAAAACATACCAAAGTCATTGCCAAATGCACACACTTTCTGGTTTGATTAAAACACCTAGTTTTCACGGCCTGGTTTATCCATGAAAAAAAAATATGAAAAATTCATGGGAAGCTAGGTACTATTTATGAGCAATAACACCTACTTTAGTTATTCAAGTGATACACATAGGTGTGTTTGCATTTTTTTATTATCTGATCAAGGTAGAAATACCAAGAAAATACTAACAGAACATGCCTTGTATCAGAGCCATAGCAGCTGCAACAGTATTGCAAAAGCAGGGGAGAGTTTTAGCATGCTGTCAATAAAGTCTTCTCATCTCAAGCCTCGGCTGACAGAGACCTTCTGACTTGTACAACAATTTTCTCAAAAGGCATCTCCGACATAAGACTCAGGATTCATGTTTTCTTGAATTCATGTGACTCCTGGTTTCAGCCCCTCCCAAAATCAAGGTTAACAATGGAAAAGGATTCCAGCTAAGAAATTTTAAGCACTTTCAATGGTGTCTTGAAAATAAACAACCAGAGAAATAGCAGCATGCATTCCAGTTAACAAAGGTAAATGCATTGGCCTGACAGAGTAATGGTGAAATGCTCTCATTTCTAGCCTGCGTTTCAGTGTTTGCTCTTGGCCTTCAGCATCCAAAAGGGAATCAAGACTGGCTGGGGGGCAGATGGGATGTTCTTTCTCTCCCCAAGCCCTATCTTTCCTTCTGCCATGCATGTGCCCTTGTGCAGATGGAGGCTCTGACTCCAAGTGGAGGGTTTTGCAGAGATGGCAGTGCATATGTGTTTGTAGAGCCTCGCCCTTCCACTGCTAGTTCTAGTGATGGGCAGATTTGTGCAACCACCAGCAAAAGGCAAGGTCTGCCATAACATCACTCAGGAGCTCTTCTTGTTGTATGTCCTTTTTATTAAGTCCTAAAAAGAAATTAATTTTGCAGGGTGCTGACCACAAGTGTGGGAAGATTGAGAATGTCCACTCATGCCGCTAATGTGAGCGGCACCAATCAACGTCATGGCTAATTGGCTTCCCAGCCCATTGCTTGGTCTTCCTGGTACGTAAGACTCTCTTCCATCCTCCTGCTATTACCCTGTTCTGAATTTCATTTCTCAGCTCTCGTTTGTGAACAAGGATTGCATCATTCCATCATAACAACAGTTAATTAGGAATGAAAGCCCACCCAAATCAATTACAACAAATCAAATTACTCTTAGGACAAAAATGCAGCAGTGAATATTGCAGTAAAGTATATGAGAAACACCTCTTGACACTTCAGTATTTATAGTGGCCAGCAGCCACTGTAAATTCCCCTGTATAACAGGAAACAAACAGCACGTGTGAAATGATCTCATCTCTTCAGGGTGCTGATTTTATGAGCAGTTCTGTTGGTGCTTATCTTCAGACATGTAGATAGATCTACTGAACATAATGGGCTTCCGTTCCTGAGACAGCAGGAACAGCCCTGAATAAAGGTAGAGGGGGAAAAAAAAAAAAAAAGAAAAAGAAGCAGGAAATTGGCTGTAAAAAAAGAACAATTAAGGGGACGAAAAAGATCCTTTTGGTTTGTGGTTTTTGGTTTATTTTTGTTTAGTTTTTTTTTTTTTTTTCACCTTGTAAGTGAAATGTACTAGCATCATTTTTGCAAGAAAACTGTCCTTGGTGTTGTCCCAGTTGCTTGGGAATTGTCCAGAAAGCCGAAGCAGCCCATCAGCATGGAACTGTGCAGGTATGCCCCTGCACGCTGCCATCAGACAACGTGTGTGACTGAGAGAGATCCCCACAAGGCTTGTGAAGTGAGAGGAAGGGGCAAGCTCAGGCTTGAGACAGGAATGAATGTTTTGGAGAACCATGGTCTATGATGGAGGAAGCACAGCAAAGAGGTGAGAGAGAAGATGTGAATGCACCAGTGCTTTGAGCCATAGGGATTAATGGGCACAGTTAAGAGGATACAGGATGTAGTGTAAAGCTTTAGAGTTAGGTCCGTGCCCGAAGGAATGCATGGTATGAGGTATCGGTGGTACAGATGACCACTATTCAGGTCCCCTGTAGGCTTTCATCCATGCAGAAGTACAACCACCAGGAGGTTAAAAAAAAAAAAAAAAAAGTTTTAACCTACTTTACAGATCTTTGAGGATGAAAAATTCCAACAATGACCCATTTTCAAGTCCATCTGATTTCTGGTTTCCTAACTGTCCCTCCTCTGAAGGAAGAAAAGCCAAAGAAAGACACAGAAGAGATGAGCAGAGCTCCCTGCAAGAGCTAGGTGAGTTTGGGTAAAGGTGGGGGTACAGGGAGAAGAGAAGAGAACAGAAGAAAGTGAGCAGCCTCCTGCAAAGGGACTGAGATCGTGCTGGGATGGCTGTGGGGTGCTCATGAGTGCTGGTGCAGAAACATTGGGATTTATACCTGCAGATAAGATAGCTGAATGAAAAAGGGTTGCATTACCACTGGGAATTTCCAAAGCTTTTTACCAGGAGTGTGTTCTTAGCAGCACTGAAAATACAGCTAGACTGGAGCAGATGACAGCAAGTATAAATCAACAGAGGGCAACTAATTAACAAGTGAGGGACTCAGTCCAGTATTTCAGCTGTTGCAAGGTGCTGTGGTTGTTCTAGTCAGGGGGTTTGAGACTTGGTGATGAATTGACACTATTTTAAAGGTTTCTTTGCTTTTCTTAGGATGTCTGCTGGGATGGGCTGGTCTGACCTCTCTGACAGGCTCTCTGAAGAGTAAATGGGTGCATGGGGATATGCCTATGTGGGGGGAATATAATCCTAACAAGAAGGACTCTGAAAAAAACTTTTTTTTTTTTTAAGCCTGTGTGTTAAGGATATGATACCAGTATGAAATTGCTTTCTATGTCTGACTTCCTCCTGTCCTTCCCCAAGAACATCTGTCCGAACTGGCCAAATTTAGACACATTTGAGCGAGGTGGCAGATGACTTAGGATACTGGTTTCATGAGACCTGGGGCCCAAGCAGAGGGAGAAGACCACTGGTGAGCTTTCTTTGGACCATGTGCCTTGTCAGATACCAAAGAATCAGGTCATAAGGTAAAGCCCCGCTGTCTCTCCTTGGAGTGGAGGAAGATCCTCTTTTCTTAGGGAAAAGATCAGGATTAAAATGAGGATGCTGGAAAAGGTGTGGGTCATCTCCCCCAGGGCTTGTTCCCACAGCTGATGGAGCATGAGAAAGGATGCATGACTTTCCTTGAACAGTAATGCCTGGGAGCCTCAGACAAAGCTCTATTTTTTTTTTTTTTTTTATTTTAATTACTATTTAAGCTTTGGATGGCTGCATGTTTCAGAAGACTTTGAGCACCCTTTCAGGAAATGTGTTTGTGGAGGACAGGTGGTTTTATAGTTGGGTTTTTTTTAATGAGATATGGAGGAGCAGTGTCCAAAGGATGAGATATACTGGGGAGTTTAAAGTACAGTTGGACTGAATGCCAGCAACGTTCACAAGTACAGTCCCTAAATGCACATAAATGATTGTGGAAGAACTTCAGACTAATGAACACAAAGTGCTTGTTTGTTTCTTTTTTATAAACAAAGAACACTGAAGGAAAATTAACATGATTGGGGAAAATAAGGAGATGAACTTGAATACCTTGTTGGAGTAAATGGATTTTGTCAGCTTTAATGTATGTGCCAGTGACACTTCAAGTATAAATGAGGACTTGAGAAGCCCTTAAATCTGAAGATAGAAGCTGATGAAAAGTGATATTCTTCCTGTATTTAAATTAGGCTTAGCAACTACTAGATGATCACTTAAACCCTAGCTCATCCATCATTTCTGTGGTTTATTGGTCCTTAATTTCTCCAGCTATTTTGAAGGAATTGGTTGTTATTGTCCTGTTAAGCAGCTTCACTGAATTATTTTTGGGTCAGCATCGTTAGCTTTGGATGCAGATACAAATCAAGATCTCTGCATGAAGAGAAAAGATGACCATATTTTGCAAACAATAAATAGAGAGAACACTCATCTTCAGTGTAAAAATTTCGAAGTAATTTGATAAGAATTCTCTTTGCTAAAACAAACAAACAAGCCAACTCAAAATATTGTATTACGTGCATGTTGCCTCTGTATGATACCTATATGGAGAACTGGTTACTGAATATGCTCCAGGCCTGCTCTATTAAGTTCAGTTTGTGTTTCACTGATTGTGAGACCTTTTGTTTTTCACAAATATTTTCTTTGCATTCATAACATTATTCATGTCTCTGAGGAGAGACAGGAAGGGGGTAAATATCTGGTACAACCTAAATGACTGCACTGTTTGTTGGTACAGAATAAAAGCCTGAAGGTTTTCAGCATGCAGTGAATAGATCAATGTGTATTAGGAGCAGAAAAAGCTTCCCTGGTTATCCAGGCTTATCCCTGCAGGCTGTAAGTAGTGAGTGATTCAGCTACCTGTCCTTGTGGTTGGACTTGTTTTTCCCCTCTTGCAATGAAGTCAGGGTACAGGACTATTTAGAAGCGCAGTGCTTTTTCACTGCTTTGTGGAGACAAATGCATGTAAGTTGAATGAGGGTGTGTTTGTGTAGCCTCCTTGAGCTGTAGATGCTGTACACAGAGATCACAGTCTACCCTGCTCAATGCCTTCTCCCACCTGGACATCACTGTATCCTCTGCCCTGCTTCAGCCAAGAGAAAAATGGTTAGCAAAGGCTGGCTAATCAAACTGTGCTTAACTACAGTATTGACTTTGGCTGAGACAGGCCAAGGAGTGAGTGCTCATCTCATGTGAGTGGCTCAGCTGGCAGATCTGGAGGTGGGCAATCCACAGCAGGGAGCAGCAGTAGCTGCCCCGATGGGGAGCAAGAGGGGAGGTGAAGGGCTGTAAGCTTTCCGGATAGAAGAGCTGCTGCTGAGAACAGATGTACAAATAAGTCCCAGTGCTATGGGCTGTGTTTACCCTTCTTTTGAGGCAAAAAACAGCACATGCCCAATGCAAGGCAATTTTTCATTTCCACATATGAAAATGCCAGCCAAGAGGACAAAGGGAAACTTTTCCTAACAAATCCTTACCTAGGAGCAGGATCTGTCTAAGGCACTGACCTACTGTCTCCAGAGAAGCATGCCTCCTGCCCAGGTAAATAAAATACAGGGTTTAATTCCCAATGCAGTGCTTAGGCCACTGTTTAGATCTGAACACTTATTATTAGGCCCTTCAATCTGGATATGAAAACGGGGCTGCCCATTTAGAAACTGCAGACTCCTTGGCTTTGAATGTCCACCTCTTAGGAGAGAGAATTGCTTCCCCCCACCCACTAGCTTTCTGATCCCTGAGTATCACTGTCTTCCAGGAGAACTGGCTGAAATGTTAGGTTGCTGAAAATAAAGGAGGGGATAGTTCTGCTGCTTGGCACAGGCTGTGGATTTCTGTCCAACTTACGCTTCATGCTCCCAAGGGAAGCTGCAGCAGGTATCCTTTGCCTGTGCGACAGCGAGCTGGCAGAGCTGAGATGGTCTTGGGACCAGATATATCCAACTGGAGAGTCAAAGTTAATGGAGGATTTTCACCTTGTGCTCTTTGGACACAGCTCTCTTGATGTTGTAGAGAGAGCGTAAAGCTAGGCTAGGTGAACTGGACTTTTGGAGAGCCAGAATTTCATGCTAAGCCCAGCACAGGGCACACGAGTACCACGCTCTTTGCTCTGTAGCCCATTTCTAATTACTAGAGCCATTCACTCCTCCTAAGCTACTTATTAAAATGATTAGCTTAGAGTTCCTCTGTTACAGCCTAGTCCTAGATGAAGTCTTTTATTTGCAGTTGCTTAACATTAACAAACAAATTGCCTGTCCCTGCTCTTTACAATGATAATCTAATGACAAGGACAGCATTTGCCATAAACTAGTTCCATGCTGGTTGCTTTCAGTAAGACTTCTATCAGATGAAAAGATGAAATGAGGTTTTGCTCTGTCAGCAGGAGGAGGTAACAGAAACTGGCTTGTAAACAATGAACAATTATTCTGGGAATTAACTTCCAAGGAGAGGACAGACTCTTTCAGAATATAACCAGATGGAAATTAATGCCAGGCAAATGTATAAGGTTTCTCACAACCACATCCAAGTCAACAAGAATGCTTGGTTTCCCTTGTCCACTTTGCAGTTGAGCTAGAAGTCTGTACTTCTCCTCCAGCAAAATTTTAATGTGTCAAGTGCCTGCTCAGTACAAGCACATGGATTTTATGGCCTTCACAGTATTGCTGTCGCTTTTTTTTTTTTTCTTTTTTAAGAGTGGATGAAAAAGGAAAATTGTGAAAAAGGAGGCTAATTAGAGAAAACGGGCTTAATTTGGAAGCCACAGGTACCTCTTTTATAAGCTTTTGTTGAGCTTTTGCCCACAGTAAATTTATACAAGCTTTGGATAGACGGTAAATCTCTGTTTGCTATGGCCTGCTTTAAATGGAGAGCTTTCAGCACTACTTTGCTGACAGCTAAGGGCACAGATGAGGTAATAAAACCAACAGCTCCTGGGAAATGCCCACTCAGCTGGGAGGAACATTTCCTTGGATGCCTTGGTTTTTTAGATCTGTGTAAAATAGCATTTATTGTTTCTCTAAGATGTTTGGTAGCTACATCACTGTGGGTTTAAGAAGGGTTTGATTCCTCAGCTTTCTGCTGCCTTCTGTCTTGCCAGTCAGGCATTTCAGACCTCTTTCAAAAAGACTGGCATTTATTACCACAATTTCATTTTGCAGGTCCTGGCCAGCCTACTTCTGGAAGGTTTCACTGAAGAGAAGTGAATGCTCATTGAACTGAACCGCCTGAATTGAATGAAGCGTGACCTATATACACCTGTCAATTGGATGGGAGTTACTTAGGTGAATTACTATTAAAAAAGTAAAAATCAAAGCAATGCAATCACATTTACAAACTGTGGTTGTATTTGATGGAGGTATCTAATTAGATGACCAGAATGTAGTGTGTTGTGGTTTGCACAATTCTGAGACTGACCCTGACAACCCCACTTTTCAACAGGGTCAGTTCACATTGAATGTGATAGGTGTACGGGTTCCTCTTCGGCACAGGCTCACCAAAGAGGGCTGCCTGTGGCAGACCAAATTGTAATGTCCCACTACTGCTTGCTACTAGCAGCATGTATGTTTTTACCACATTGGGGAGAGGAATCATCTGTCATGATCTCCAACCTCAAACCAAGGCTACACCTTCACCCATCCTGTCCAAACTACACAGTAAGCACTTGATCTGGAGCAATGAGAAATACCTCTCACTTGCAGAGGCTTCAGCTGGATGGTGGACAGCCCAGCATATGTTTCTGCCTAGACCTCAGTTGCTTAGGAAAAAGGCTTGCTAAGGCTCTTAGCTGATACCAGTCACAGTCTAGCAGCAATGGCATTAACATTTAGGGAGCCTCAGTTAGGTCTCTGGTGTTACCCTAATGACTAGCACATTAACACCTCTGCAAATTCGTGTGCAAGGGAATTACCTGCCTAAAATGGACTGTGAAAATCTGGTCACATATGTCTTGTGTTATATACCCAAGAGCTAGGACACAATTAGTGAATGCTTAGTGTCTCTTCATCTCCATACCATCACTGTAAAAGTGGAGTAAATTGCACCTGCTGGATGAGAATGCATGGCTATGAGATCTCTGTGTGAAGGTTTGTGTTAAATTTGTTATACCTCTTAGCAAATGTGCTGGAGTTGCAAGGGAAGCAGTCTTGGCATAGGATGTGGATGGACCAATGGCACTCCCCCCATCTTGTGCCACTGAAGAACTGGAAAGTTGTTTCTGTTTCGAGAAAAAAAAAACCCAAACAAAACATAACCCTGCTAAATACTGAAATCCACCCTCACCATTAGGATGACAGTAATGCCAGCTCCCAGGTAAATCTGAATGATGAAAAGCTCAGCCGCTGAACTTCAGCCCTCCACTGATATGGAGTGAATTTCCTTTATGAACAACCAGAACTGCTGTGCTTCCCTGAGACAACAGAGGTGGCAGTCTTTTTAGCATGGCACTTATTTTATTGAAATACCGTGTTCTTTCAAAAAGTCTACAGGTCAGGCTTGAGTCTGAAAAGCAGATGTGGTAGACAGATAAATGAAACAGAGATAGTAAAGACCTCAACAGTAACAGATGGGCTGAGCCCAGGCTCTGGAGGCAATTCAAGAGAAATAATCAGGTTGAAAAGTTGAACTAATGAAGATTTCTTGGAGATGCAGACAAACTAGAGTCAATCAATATTTTTCTTTCCTTTTTAAAATGAAAAATTCAGTTAAGATTTCCATACCTTGGGAGGAGGGGGGGGAGAAAAGAAAAGAAAAAAAAAAAGCTGGTCTCGCAGTTTCTTTTTCTTGTTTTAAAATAAAACCTCTTCATCTGAGCACAGCATTGTAACTACTGTAATTCTGAAAAACGTTTGAGGAAATATTTGTAAGGTCTCAACAGACAGGAGGCAAAATTGATTTGGGGAAATGACAAATGGCCATTAATCCAGGAAACTCTGGCCCTTTAATGAAATGACTTAAAGGGCAGCACAGGAAAAGATGATCAAAGGCAGATCCTTTCTTAGTAACTACACATGTGGAGAAAAGATAAGAAGAGCGAACAAGTGTCTGATTGCCTTTTACAATGAGATATTACTCTGTGTGATCATTAGATATGAATGAGGTCTTTTAATCACTGTAGCTAGGTCTGGTCATTGCCTATTGGGTGAATTCTAACAGAGGTGTTAGTGAAATTTCTTTAATATAAATAAAGATATTCCCTCCCTCACCAAATAACTCACTATCTGTTTTGACTCGCAGTCTTGGCAGAGCAATGGGATGATGTTGTTTGTCAGCTTTTGGCCATTTCCTCTGGTAGTGACTGAATGATGTCACCCTTGCCACTTTGAAATTTCTGGCAGAGCAGCAATTTACTTATTGAGCTACCTCTGGGCAAAGCTCATCCTTTATCCCTCAATTTCTTTAATTGTGCATTTTCTATAAGATAGCTTGTGAAAACTTGAATCCTGAGCCATGCCTATATCCCAAAGGTCAGGCCCAAATTTGGTGTATATAGTGCCAGCTTGTGGAGTCATGGCATTACACTGCTGTTTCTGTTCAACTTTGAGGAGATGATACAGTGAGTTCTCAGCTCTCATGTCTGTGCTGGAAGCCTTAAAAAAATGAGCATGTAAGTCAGTCAATTATTTCTTCCCAAGATTACAGACAGCTTGAAACTATAAATCTGAAAGTGGAATTTTCCCTCTGTATTTTGAATAACATCTCAAGATGGGGATATAATGGAGGGGGAGAAGGAGGAGATGAGGCAATTTCTTATCTTTAGCACCTGAGATGGAAATAGTAATCTGGGCAAGTAAGAGATCATACCTAAGCCAGTGGATGTAAAGCTGGATATGAGGCATGCTGTAAGCTGACACCAAAATGGCAGCTTGATTTCCAAGCCACCAGCAGTGTGGTCCAATGTGAAATACAGATATAGGGACTTCATGTATTTCTTGCTGACTCAGCTGAACCCCTAAATGGCTAAGTTGTCTCAGGGTTTAATTTACCATCATAGGCTGCTGTCCACAGTCAGGCTCTGTCACACTGGTAACTACTGGTGTCTCAGGGACTACTGGATTTCTAGGTGCTATGGGGCCCTGCCTGTCCTGGTTTCAGCTGGGATAGAGTTAACTGTCTTCCTAGTAGCTGGTACAGTGCTGTGTTTTGAGTTCAGTATGTGAAGAATGTTGATAACACTGATGTTTTCAGTTGTTGCTCAGTAGTGTTTAGACTATAGTCAAGGATTTTTCAGCTTCTCATGCCCAGCCAGGGCACCTGACCCAAAGTGGCCAATGGTGTATTCCATACCATGGGACGTCCCATCTAGTTTAGGAACTGGGAAGTGGGGGTGGGGAATCGCCGCTCGGGGACTGGCTGGGTGTCAGTCGACCGGTGGTGAGCAATTGCCCTGCGCATCATCTGTACATTTCAATCCTTTTATTACTACTGTTGTCATTTTATTAGTGTTATCATTATCATTATTAGTTTCTTCTTTTCTGTTCTATTAAACCATTCTTATCTCAACCCAGGAGTTTTACTTCTTTTCCTGATTTTCTCCCCCATCCCACTGGATGGGGGGGAGTGAGTGAGCGGCTGCGTGGTGCTTAGTTGCTGACTGGGGTTAAACCATGACACTGCCCCATTCTCAGCTTTCCACTTCGCAGCTGCTCAGCTACTCCCTACAACAGGCTACTCCAACATCTCTTTGCACCATCTTATGTCAGTGTGTATTTCCATATCTGGACATTTCTGATGCATAGAACAATGTTAAGTGTCTTGTGTAGCCTTCTCTTGGGCCTCTGATAGTGACAGACATGCTGACTATTAATCTTTTATCCCACTACTATTCAGTTTCATTCTCAAATGCCTCATTACATCATTTGCACAGCCACACTAATGAGACACGATACTTCTCATGGTTTCCGAGCATCGCTTCGGCCTGCTGCACTTCAATGAAAAATCTCTCTCTCCTCATGCCAATCTCACCGTTGCCTTCCCTGCAACTACCTTCAGCATTTCCTGAACTTCCCAGTCCTGGCTGGGCACCAAACTTCTTGAATCTACCTCTGTCCTGTAGTGGAAATGAGTGAGAGATATAATGGACATTGTCTCTGCATTATTGGCATTTGACATTTTGTGATAACAGCTCCCTCTATCAGCTACCAGAAAGCACTGAATAATAATACTGGAAAAGAAGTCATGCCCTCTGAAAAACTGCAAAATTATCCTAATAAAATCAGTAATGAGATCTAATATTAAAGTAACACACATCCATCTCCTACATACAGATAAAATGCAGACCTCCATTGATAGAGTGGATGCCAAATTCATTCCATGCTGTGGCTTGAAGACTGACTTTAAAGCATTATCTGTCCCTCTTCTTAGGGTAATGCTCCTCATATATTAATTCTTTTGAAGCACCAGACCAGAAGTGAAAATGTTGTGAAAGAAATGCAATACATAAGTGCTCAGTTGATTTAAGGTGCAGAACACAGAAATTATGGGATTCTGGATACTGCTTTAATTAAAAGAATTACTGGCAGCAGTGGTTTCCAAGGAGGAATTTCCAATCTTAATTGAAAAATCAAACATACTGGTGGAGAGAAGTGTTTTTCTATCATAAAACCTAATAGCAGCTCCCTTGCTTTACCTGAAAGTTTACCTTTGCCTCCTAAGATAATTGTGCTATTTTGCATGGATGTGCAGCGATAAATTCACTGCTAAGCACAAAGTTGCGATATAGGTTTGCTAAGTACTCACAATATAAAATAGCATATATGGTAGAACCCTATTGATCATGTACCATAAATCAATTATTTTTCCCTCCAGATGATAGTGGAAAGTAATTATTCTGGGAAGAGACATTGTGACCTCAGAGATCATAGTCATGTCACAGCATTTGGAACCAGATTTTCTATTATGGTCATATTTTTCTCCCTGAAGTAAAAAATCATTCAATCTTAATTCATAAGTAATAATTATTTCCCCACTGATGATGTTTTAACACATCATCTCTGAGCTACATACACTAAAGTAGACCTTCCAAATGTATTTAAGCATGACATGCCTCTCTACAGTGTTAAAAGCTACAATCAGCCAAACAAAAAAAATTGCTTTAACTGTTTGCCCTTACGTAAAGTAGACTGCATTAAAATTGGACTTCAGTATCTCTGGATGGCTATTTTTGAAGCCATCCAGGAAAGTTAGAGATCTAAATCTGTCAGATAGTTTTGGAAGCCAAAAAGAATTTCAAAAGTGTGAGGCTGAGTTCCGACCCAGCTCAGGGTTTTGTGTTGTTCATCCACCCATGGAACAACCCAACTTTAGCTGCGATGAGGTGGCTCTTTTGTATATTGACATCAGGAACTCAACCAAGGAGAGCTAAACCTGGGAGTTCCTGCACACTAACCTACAGGTATCAGGCTGATCGATGCAGCAATGCCATGTCCATTACCCAGTCCACAGAAGGCGACACTTCAGTGCAGACTCTATAACAAGAGTGCAGGGAAAAAATGTTTATGCAGTGCTCTCTGCGCATTACAGTGTTCGAAGTGAGGAAGGCAATGGGATATGTGTTTCTAATCTTGAGTTTCTGTGGTAGTCATTTTTGTGTGTATTATTGGGACAGCTTGAAGGAAAATAGTGGGTGATGTACTGTATGTGAATGTCATCTGCCACTAGGATGCTGTTCTTATCCTCCCTCTCATCTCATGGTCATTCTCCCTTTATTTTCTTCCACATGGTTTTACATGCTGTTTTCATATGCTGCAATTTAGGTCTAGCTCAGGTATCAAGAAGAATTTAAGTTCTACTTCTTGAGCAAGAATTTTAGTCATGTCCAGCTCTCAGCAACATTTATTTTTATAACTAGATTTACCCATATTTTCTAATAAACTGGAAATAAAGGTTTCTTATATTTCCTTGTAAAACCCCTAAGAGGTGCAGCTTGAGTCTCTGTAAAATACATAAAATGAGAAAATAGTTAATCTCTGGATGCAGCAGCCAACACAGTGTGAAATTCAACTCTGTAATGGCAACAACATAATTCCCTAACATTCCCGCTCTTTGTAAAGATAAGCTTTTTAGCTACAGTTCTGTTCTAGTTATGCCAAAATCATGTTGTTCTAATTTCTGTTAATGGAATGGCTAACTTTCCAATTGAGTTTTGTTTCTGTTAATAAAAATACTGCTGCTAGGTTTTGAGTAGTAGGATCTGGGAATCGCTGCAATAGCAGATAAAATTTCCCCTTCTTGAAGAAACACTGCTAATGCTTGACTTTTGGAAGAAATTCACCCAACGAGGAGTGGCAGGAGTGAAATGAATAAACCACATGAAACAAAATGAGTCAAATGAAATTAATGAATTAAAAGTAGAAAGTGGGAGGAAAAACACTTATTTTATGCGATTATAAGCATGTCTGAAGCTTCCCTGTGGAGCTGTGAGCAAAAGGGGGCGGGGATGGACATGGAGGCTGGGAGTGCTGCTTTCGCAGGTGTGCTCTGTTCCCAAAGGCTACAGCTCATCCTTTTGTTATGCCTGGAAGATGCAGAATGTCATTCCCAAACCAGCAGCATTTCCTCTTGGAATATAGAATGAAGTTTTTCAATAACGTAAAAGGAAATTAATTTCAGGTCATTTCAACTCAAAAACAAACAAATGGAGCCCTTAGTGAAGTGGGTATGTCTAGCAGAGCTCTTTTTGCCTAGAGTTATCCAGATAGCAAGGCTCATCAGACCTTCCACTGAAATTCTTATTTGCAGATGTGTTTTGTGAGTAGCAGAACTGATGAACCCTATTTCCTATGGTTTCTTTACCTCCTCTCAGGCTGCCTTGCATTATAAATAAGTTAAACTCCCTTCCAGACCTCTCTTTAAAGCCAGGTAATGCATTACCTGGCAAAGGCTATGATTCAGCTAGAACATTGCCCCTACTGATTGCTTCACCTGATCTTGCTGGTGGTCACCTGCTGTCAAGCATGATGTGAAAGACCTGAGTGTTCCTCTCCTTTACTTCAGAGAAAGTACCATACAGCTGCTAGTTTTAGTGAAAACTGGGAGTGCTGAACTGCTTTCAAATCTTCTCTCCTTTTTTCATGCTGGAAATTCAACAATAGCATTGGATAAGATGGATGGGATTGTTACCTGATCAGAAAGTAACTCCCAAAACACACAAAGTATGTTTAGAGAGGAGACATTGCTTTATTCTGTGCAGGGTGCAAGGTGGAAGATTTCCACAGATCGAGCCCACCTACTGAGTTTTTCAGTCCATACTTACACACTATAGTTAAAGCACTACGCCTATCTACTACATATGTTCCACCTAACTATTGCATATTCATTATGTTGAGCAAGCATGACGTGTTGTTCTCTTGAGCAATCATCCCAGAGTCTTCTACGCCTGCTCAGGGGTCTGTGGTGGTCTTCAGTGGTCATTTGGGAAGATTAGCCCTACTCCTTTTGTCCTTTTATGGTCACGTGTCATCTGAGGACAGCAGGGTCTTTGCTTCTTTTGCCAACCCCTGGTTTCTCAATGCTGAAGGAGAATGTATGTCCTTTATTAGCAAGTCTGTGGCTCTTAAAGCATCCTCTACTGTAAGCAGAATCTTAAACTAGAAAAACTTTACCTTGAGTACACATAATCTAAACAGTCCTTGAATAGCAAACATACCACACTTCTCCTGGTTTAGTTTTTTTCCTTAAACTATCACCACCTTCTTATTTGTTAATCACTCTTTTGAAGTCTCTGGCTTTTTGCCAGAGGCAACAGGATGATTTCAGAAGTGTCACTAGATTACAAATATTACACGGAGTTTGTAGTTATCCCAGTGGCAGGAGAAAACAGTGAATAGCTCTCACCCGACTGCCTAACACTGTGTAAGATCTGTACTAATGCTGAGACCAAAGTTCTCATAAAGAAAAAGCTCCTCAGTCTCTAAAATATGTGACTGCTTCCTAACCAGCTCTATGTCTCCTGTGGACTTTCAGATGATTGGACAAATCTAAGTTCTTTGCTCTTTGTCTGACACCACCAGGTAAAGTGAAATACATGTATAGGTTTGTCTTTGATGCAAAGGAGGAAATGTCTGAATTAACTCAATAAATCTGCATCTAGCATATGAATCAGGTTTACTCTGAAAGAAAGCTAGGTATTGGTGCTCTTAGCTGTTGATTTGAATTGATGATAGTAATACATTGGATTTCAATGTCATTTCTGCATCCTACAGTAGGATTTTTTAGGTCTCTTCTATAGTTTCTTGCTGTTTTGTCTCTCCTAAGCTCAGCTCTTTGGCCTACAGAAATGATTTGAAGATCTCTGATTACTTTAATGCATGTGAGCAACAGTGCTATTTTATCTGCACACTCTTGCAAAGAGCTCCTGAAAGTTTGGCTTAATTTGGAGTCCTTTAATATTAGCCCCTCTGCTGTTTGCTGTTGAAGTGACTGTTGCTGCCTCCAAGGTTGAAGCATAGTTTCTCACTGGTGCTGGAAGTTGGAAAAAATGAGAGACAGGTTTTCTTCTTCTGTTTGTTTTCTTTGTCCCTAGACCTCTGTCTCCCCCAAAGTTGCTCTTGATGTCTTTGCTTATTTTCCACTGTATATTGACCTCCCCATCGCTTTGCTTGAAAGCTGCAGGTATTGTGTGTCCCTCCTCCCAGAATTTCAGCTTTCTTCACCCCAGCTACCAGGAGCTTATCAGAAGTCTGCTTTGACGTTTGGAACTATTTCTGTTTCTTGGCCCTGGCTGTGTCTGTGATTTGTTGACTCATTCCTCTTCACAAGCTATATGATCTAGTGATTAAGTGAAGGTAACTGCCATAGGCTTTAGCTCTGTCTGTTTTATGGAGAGAGAGGTAAGGGCTGTTGGGCTCAAAAAGAGGATAAATTTACCTATAGGCTGAGATTAACGTCATCCAGAACATGTTTTTTGTGGTCTGTTATTGTGACAATTCAGTCTCTAAGCGCTACCTGAACTACCCATGCTGTCTGAAGTGGAGGAAAGTGTTCCTGATCTCTGCCCATGTCAGAAACCCACCTGGTCCAGCACATCATACTGGGAAAGCCCTGAAGACCAAGACAGAGGCAAATGTTCATGCACGTCTGGTGCAGACTCTTAACAATGGGATGGCAATATGCGATTGTGACTAAACCCCTACGATGGAAGAAGGCTCAGTGGAGCTGGGCAAGGGCAATGTGCCCGTGAAGCTCAGGGAATAATGCGGGGTGTGACTGACCACAACTTTTGCAAAGAAAGCTGGCTTCATCTCAACACAAAGGGGACGAGAGGGTGGCCTTTGTTTTAGTTAAACAGCTATCAACAGTTGAGTGGACTAATTAGTGGTGTAAATGATTCTCCCTGAGCTCATTAAAAGACTGTGACTGTCTCCCTGAGTTAGGAGACCAGCATGGGGGGAGTGAATCTGTGGCTCAGCCCAATGTATAGTAAAAAGCACTAGACAGCTAGCAAAATGATTTTGAAGAGAACAACGGGTTTGAGCTGGCTTCAATCCATGTATTCCCTCCTGGTGACCGGAGATGTCCGTGTTGTGACAGTCGGCATGTTACAGAGACCAGCGGTAGCAATCATGTTGGTATTGTGATCGGACTCTGTATTGCAATTTCTCAGCAGGTTCCCGAGGCCTGGGAGCGCCGGGGAAGAGCGGAGGGACCCGTCCGGAGCCGGCGGCTCTCTCGAGAGAGGCTGACGCGGCGTGGGCCTTGCCAGGGGCAGCCGCGGGGGATTTGAAGGGCCCTGAGGCGCGCGGCGGACAGGCAGGCAGGGCGCAGCCCCCCTCTTCCCCTTCCCAGCTCGGGAAGGCCGCTCAAGCGGAGGGCATCGTCCTCGCAGAAGGAGACCCAGGCATGGTTGCCACTCGGGTGAAAGCCATTGCCGGGAAAAATGTGGTGACCCAGACGGAGCTCCCAAGCAAACGTGCAGCTGTCGAGGGCTCCGGCTGCAGGGAGTGCCTGAGCCTGTCACCGGTGCCGCAGGGCAGCGGGGACAAGCCCTGTGTGCGGCGTGACCAGGTGGGTGATCTGCTCAGCCTGGTGGCAGAGCTGAAGGAGGCGGCGGAAAGGTTGAGGAGTGTCAGGGAGTGTGAGAGGGAGAGAGATTGGTGGGCCCGCACCCTGCCATCCCTGAGGCGGAGGCAGCAGATGGAGGCTCCGCAAGAAGCGGAGGTTCCCCTGCCCTCCTGCCGCCAGGCAGGAGGGGACCTAAGAGATGGAGGGGAATGGATACGGGTCCCTGCTCGGGGAGGCAGGCGAATCCCCTCCCGGTCTCCCTCACCTTCCCAGTTGCCCCTAGACAACAGGTATGGGGCTCTGGAACTTGAGGACCAGGCCCGTGAAGATCAGGGTGTAGATGAAGGCCTATCTAGGGAGGTGCCTAGGCACAGTCGAGCAGCCCCGCGCATTCTCACCTCCTCTGAAAAAAGAAAAAGGAGGGTAATTGTCGTAGGTGACTCCCTTCTGAGGGGGACAGAGGGCCCAATATGCAGACCTGACCCATCCCACAGGGAAGTCTGCTGCCTCCCTGGGGCCTGGGTAAGAGACATTACCAGGGAACTCCCTGGTCTGGTTCGGCCCTCTGATTGTTACCCGCTATTGGTTGTGCAGGTTGGCAGTGATGAGGTCGCAGCGAGAAGTCCAAAAACAGTCAAAAGGGACTTCAGGGCACTGGGGTGATTAGTAGAAGGATCGGGAGCACAGACAGTGTTTTCCTCAGTCCCTTCAGTGGCAGGGAAATATACTGAAAGGAACAGGAAAACACACCTCATTAATACATGGCTCAGAGGCTGGTGCACTCAGTGGAATTTGGTTTTTTTTGATCATGGGGAGTTTTATATGGCACCAGGCTTGCTGGTGACAGATGGAGTCCAGCTATCTCAAAGGGGTAAAAGAATCCTCACTCGTGAGACGGCGGGGCTCATAGAGAGGGCTTTAAACTAGGTTTGAAGGGGGTGAGGGGCAGCATGGCGATGTTAGGGGTGGATTTGATAACCCAGCTCAAATGCATCTATGCCAATGCATGCAGCATGGGCAATAAACAGCAGGGGCTGGAAGTCATTGTGCAGCAGGATAGATATGACTTAGTTGCTATTATGGAAACATGGTGGGACGACTCCCATGACTGGAGTGCTGCAACGGATGGCTACAAGCTCTTCAGAGGGGACAGGCAAGGAAGGAGAGGTGGTGGGGTGGCTCTCCATGTTAGGGAGTGTTTTAATTGTATAGAGCTCCATGATTGTGATGACGAGGTTGAGTGTTTATGGGTGAGGATGAGAGAGAAAGCCAATAAGGCAGATATCGTGCTGGGAGTCTGTTGTAGACCACCCAGCCAGGCTGAAGAGACAGATGAAACATTCTACAAGTGGCTTGCAGTAGTCTCACAATCATGTGTCCTTGTTCTCGTGGAGGACTTCAACTTTCCGGACGTCTGCTGGAAATACAACATGGCAGGTTCCTGGGGTATGTGGAAGATAACTTCCTGACACAGCTGGTAGGTGAGCCTATGAGGGGAGGAGCCTCACGAGACCTACTGTTTACAAACAGGGAAGGACTGGTGGGAGGTGTGATGGTCGGAGGCTGTCTTGGGCTTAGTGACTATGAAATGATAGAATTCTCAATTTTTGGTGAGGCAAGGAAGGTGGTCAGCAAAACCACCACTATGGACTTCCGGAGGGAAAACCTTGGCCTGTTCAGGACACTGGTTGAGAAAGTCCCTTGGGAGACAGTCCTGAAGGGCAAAGGGGTCCAGGAAGGCCGGACATTCTTCAAGAAGGAAATCTTAAAGGCTCAAGAGCAGGCTATTCCCACGCGCCGCAAGATGAACCACTGAGGAAGACAACTGGCCTGGCTGAACAGGGAGCTTTTGCTTAGACTCAGGAAAAAAAGAAGGGTTTACCATCTTTGGAAGAAAGGGTGGGCAACTCAGGGACAGTACAGGGATCTTGTTAGGTCATGCAGAGATGAAATTAGAAAGGCAAAAGCTCAGCTAGAACTCAATCTGGCCACTATTGTAAGGGACAACAAAAAATGTTTTTACAAATATGTTAACAGTAAAAAGAATCCCAAGGAGAATATGGATACAGAAGGGAACATTGCCACCAGAGATGAGGAAAAGGCTGAGGTACTTAATGCCTTCTTTGCCTCAGTCTTTAATAGGGAGACCAGTTATCCTCAGGGTACTCAGCCCCCTGAGCTGGAAGGTAAGGATGAAGAGATAAACATACCCCCCTTAATCCAGGAGGAAATAGTTAGTGACCTACTACACCCTCTGGACACTCACAGATCTATGGGACCTGATGTGATCCATCCAAGAGTACTGAGGGAACTGGCAGAGGTCCTTGCCAAGCCACTCTCCATCATTTATCAGCAGTCCTGGTTAACAGGGGAGGTCCCAGATGACTGGAGGCTTGCCAATGTGACATCCATTTACAAGAAGGGTCAGAGGGAGGATCCGGGGAACTACAGGCCTGTCAGCCTGGCCTCGGTACCGGGGATGATTATGGAGCTGTTCATCCTGAGTGTGCTCACATGGCATGTGCAGCACAACCAGGGGATCAGGCCCAGCCAGCATGGGTTCATGAAAGGCAGGTCCTGCTTGACCAACCTGATCTCCTCCTATGACCAGGTGACCTGCCTAGTGGACAAGGGAAAGGCTGTGGATGTTGTCTACCTGGACTTCAGCAAGGCCTTTGACACTGTCTTTCATGGCATACTCCTTGAGAAGCTGGCGGCTCATGGCTTAGACAAGTGCACTCTTTGCTGAGTAAAAAAACTAGCTGGATAGATGACCCCAGAGGGTTTTGGTGAATGGGGTGAAATCCAGCTGGCAGCGGGCCACAAGTGGTGTTCCCCAGGGCTCAGTATTGGAGCCAGTTCTGTTTAATATTTTTATTAATCATCTGGATGAGGGGATCAAGTGCACCCTTGGTAAGCTTGCGGATGACACCAAGTTGGGTGGGAATGTTGATCTGCTCGAGGGTAGGAAGGCTCTACAGAGGGATCTGGACAGGCTGGATCGTTGGGCTGAGGCCAATTGTATGAGGTTCAACGAGGCTCAGTGCTGGGTCCTGCCCTTGGGTCACAGCAACCCCATGCAGCGCTACAGGCTTGGGGAAGAGTGGCTGGAAAGCTGCCCGGCACAGAAAGGCCTGGGGGTGCTGGTTGACAGCCGGCTGAATATGAGCCAGCAGTGTGCCCAGGGGGCCAAGAAGGCCAACGGCATCCTGGCCTGTATCAGAAATAGTGTGGCCAGCAGGAGCTGGGAGGTGATTGTTCCCCTGTACTCGGCACTGGTGAGGCCGCACCTCAAGTATTGTGTTCCATTTTGGGTCTCTCACTACAGGAAAGACATTGAGGTGCTGGAACATGTCCAGAGAAGGGCAACCAAGTTGGTGAAGGACCTGGAGCACAAGTCTTATGAGGAGCAGCTGAGGGAACTGGGGTTGTTTAGCCTGGAGAAAAGGAGGCTGGAGGGAGACCATATCGCTCTCTGCAACTATTTGAAAGGAGGTTGTAGTGAGGTGGGTGCTGGTCTCTTCTGTCAGGTGGCTGGAGATAGGACGAGAGGAAATGGCCTCAAGTTGTGCCAGGAGAGGTTTAGGTTGGATATTAGGAAAAATTTCTTTACTGCAAGGGTTGTCAGGCATTGGAACAGGCTGCCCAGGGAAGTGGTTGAGTCACCATCCCTGGAGGTATTCAAAAAGAACGTAGACAAGGCACTTCAGGACATGGTTTAGTGGGCATGGTTGACAGTTGGACTCGATGATCTTGAAGGTCTTTTGCAACATAAATGATTCTATGATTCAACCCATGTATTCCCTCCTGGTGATTGGAGATGCCCAGTGTCATGACAGTCGGCATATTACAGACACCAGTAGTAGGAATCATGTTGGTATTGTAATTGGACTGTGTATTGCAATTGCTATATTTTGCTATGTTTAACTTATATTTGTAGTACATTTTCAATATATTTTGTATCACTCCACTAAATCAGAAATCCCATGCAACATCAACTATCTTCAAACAACTAAATTTGATATTATTGGTCTCTCCTTACATTATACCCTCCATGTGTGGACCATCTAAAAGAATGTGGTCTGGAGAAAAAAAAAAAAAAAAGAAGGTACTGGACTCTGGCAGTGTTGGGCAGACACTGTTATGAGACTTGAGAATTCAAGCTTATTCTTGCTTCTGCCACTCTACTACTTGATAACCTGTCATGTCACTTTGCTTCTCTTTCCTCTTGTGTTTTTAGCTCTTGGTTTTGTCACAGGATAATTTTGGCAAATCCCGGATACTGCCTAAACCTGTCTAGCTAATTTAACTATACTTGTAGTCTGCATACCTCAGAGAAACACGAACATAACATGTTTGTATTGGCGCAGCTTGACCCTTATGAGTGCTTATGGTAGCCTGGCTATGTAGGCAAAAGTCATATTTCTAAGTAAGTGATATGTTTTCTAAAGCCAGTCTTCACTGTATAGCAGTAGCATCTAGGATAGTAACACTGAGTACAAATTGTTTGTCACCAGCTAGGTCACATGCTTTTTGTTCAGAGGGCTGTTTAGATAGCAACAAGTGATACTCTTCCCACTTGATCCCCTTGAACCTGCGGGCTGCTGCTGCTGTTGTGCTCTACAGCTTCCAAGCCCTTATCAACAGTCACCTTCTCTGAATTAGGTGGATTTTCAGCTTGACATCAGAGTTTATGTGCAAATTTCATGTTGTGGTATTGCCAGTCAGACCTGTTGCTGAGAGCTGCCAAAGCAAAGGTCATTCCATTTGCTGTTTTCTTTTTGCCCATATGCCCTGCAAGGCAGGATCAGGATTTAGCCTTAACAGTAAGTTCACAGTGACCTCATTCTGGAATGGTCTTGATTTCATATGGGAATGGATCGAAGCCAAATTTGGTCTCTAACTCCATGCAACATGAGGTACACTAAATTTCTCTTTCTTCCCATAGGGGACAAGCTAAAATTCTCCCATATCACACATGTAGGATGCCTAATTAATTTAATGGGAAAAGCTAAGCAGGGTTATGTTTAGGGTGAGAACAAGACGCTTGCATAGACAAAACTGGGAATGCGTACACCTCATGGTTAAAGATGGAGCATTCCTTTAAGGGCAGGCATACAAAGTTAATTTAAGTACTCAAAGTGAGATTGTATGAGCGGGAGGGCAAAGGGGCACCAAGTTCTCTTTCTTTGTCTTCAGATGATACAATATAGTAGCTGGATACATCCTAGAAACTTATAATTAAAGGTCTCTGCAGAATACGTGAAGGTTCTGCTTGAGCTTCCTGCATAATTCTCAGTGAAAGGAGAGGAAAAATTCCTTTGAAAATCATGAGGCGGTGAATCCGTCCTCTCTGTGTGCTAGAGCTCCAGCAGAGCTGCTGAGGCCTGATGTCGTTGAAGGGTTGTAATACTTGAAGTACAGCATGATCAAATAAAATATGCAGAAACCAAGCACAGCCCTAGGCTCATTTCATTTTAAGCAAACAAATAAAAAACTGTAAGGGCTGATCAGGCAGCTGGAAACGGCACAGGGAAAACAGCACAGAGAAGAAAGCAAACCTTTGATTCAGGAATTTGAGGTACCCAGAACTAACTTCTGTGGCAACAACAGGGCATGGATATCATTTGATCCAAGCTTATGGACCACCCTCTGTGGTGGCCTCTGTTTTTGAGGCTGCTGAGCATGTTATCCAGAGCTGTCTGCTCAGGCCATGCTCTTTCAAGTTTATCGGTATGGGTGGACCTGGGTGCCTGTAAAGAAGCTCTGTTGCATCTGTTAGGGCTGCTTGCAGGTGTGGGGTTACTGTGTGCCTACGTTCAGCCATTGTGAAGAAGGAAGGCATAAATGAAGCTCCGCAGTCATTTGCACCTGCCAGAACATCCCTAATTGTAACTGTAAACAGATCGCCAACATTGGTGCCATACCAGCAGATGCAGTCTCTGGCATTTTTGAGCTCAAAAGGGAAGCATGTGCTTCTGGTGGATCCCTTGCCATCTTCTTGTGTTTCTCCTTTGTGCATGCTTGCCACCCATTAAGCAAATGCAAAAGGTACAGTTGGGCCTGTGGCAATGAGCAAAAAGTGTACCTTTACCAGGTGCAAACTGGTCTTATGGTTTGGGCTGTCCCCCTACCACACTCCCCAAGTTTGTGGCTTAAAAGAATTGCCTCTGTCTTACAGTTCGTTTGCTGTGGTGAGCTTTCTTGTCCACCAGCCATTCTGGACCAGAATTTTGTCTTTGCTCTTCAACAGAAACTGGATAGATTAATTAACATCTCAAAACAAATAGGCTGTTTTGTTTGGGTTTCTTTTTTTCCCCTGAGTCAGTTACTTGGAGGTTTTCCAGGAGCAGAAACTCCTCCAGTTATTACATCTTTTTATGCTTATCAAGGTTTCCTGTCTTTGTGTAGTAGGATGCAGAGCTGGGAATAGAAGATTATTCCTTCCAATTTCTATTTGATCTTCTCTTTACCACACTGCCATTAAAAGACTTTCACCATCCCTGCAGTTGGCTACAGTATAAAATCACTTGCTGCCCACAGTGCCCTGCTGTTCTTTCTCAGTTTTTCTGCATCTTTTTTCTAGAGGGTCAGCAATGGGTAGAGTTGGTTCAGCCCAGGAAGTTGCTTTCCAAAACTAGAGTAGAGGAAAGACTTTATCCCATAAGGACACAGAGGATAAGGACATTTGTTTCCAAGCTTTTCCTTTAGTCTGTCTCTACCCAAGTAGATGCTAAAGGACAAAACATCATGTCACACCCTGTTCCCATACAGACGGTTTTTTTCCTGGAGCACAGCAACAGGCATTAGCCTAGGGGAGGCTGAGAAAAAAAGAGGACAAGCTGCTGCGAACTGCCACACTCCCCCATTAGGGTAGCTGGCTCTCAGGATTTTATGATGTCCCGGTAGTAGAAGGTCAGCTCAGTGTCCTATCTTCTTAAAACAGGTGTTTCAGTGAGGCTCTGAGCTTTCATGATTAAAACAAGGCAGCCCTCCCAAATCCACATTTCCCAACCTGCTGGCTGTGTAAGAAGTGGTAAAACAAGTTTTCCTGGTACCAGAGGACTTCAAAACTGCTGGGCATTTTTAAACTGCATGCTGCTGATCCTCTTTCACCAAGTGAAACAGTAGCACTTCCCACTTTATAGACAATGTCAGTCTTATCACTGCTGAGTTAAAAGCAGAGTTATGCCAAAGCTGAGCTGTTTTGAAAATCCCTCCTTGAGCTCCCAAGCTTTAATCTCCTGGTCTGGCAAGTAATGCCCCATACATCCCTTCAGCCCCTCTCTTGCTTTAAAAGAAGTGATCCTTTTGACTAAGCTTGTGCTTCAAACGGGAAGTGATGTGGGGATGAACCAGGAGGGCTTACACAGACTTGGAAGTCACCCTTTCATTTTTTCACTGTATTGTCACAGTAACAACAATCTGCCCTTTGTGTAGTCAAAAATGATCACTATGTGCTAGCTATACTTTACAGAGAAGGATGTCACATTGTTTATCTGGAAGAATGACAAGGCATGAGAAATAATCACAGTAACTTGAAAACCAAAAGCGTAATTTTGTGCATGGTGCCACTTCTGGTTTGCATTTCCCTGTGTACCAGTGGCAGGAAAAAAGACATAATTAGTGCCATAAAGCATGGACTTTCAATCCCTTGAGAAACACAGCAACTCCTTGTAGAGTTTTAGTTGACATGGTGATATTTAAAAGCCGCAATATAGGATCCTGGAAGCCATGGTAACTCTTACTGTACAGAGATACTATAATGTAAAGCACCCTGTGGTGGCTCGTTGACAACAGGGCTTGAATCTATAGTATTTGGCTATAAAAGCTACAGGTTCAGTGGCTAAAATAATTGTTCTGTTATGCAGGCAGATGCATCAGCCTCTACATGTTGCCTTGTACAGGCAGTCTCCACTTTGAACAGGAGCAATATATTATGCCTCTAAAGTGGCCGTAGCCTGCTCCCATCCCAGCACGGGAGAAGCTGTAAGGCTTTGGTCAGTCTCTTGGCCTGCGAATTGCACCAGTTTCTTTTCCTCGCAGCCAAGCCCCCCAGAGCCCCTAGGCAAGGCTTTTTGAATGGGATGTTAGCTCTGTCGGCTTTTAGAGAAACTGAGATAATGGAGAAGATGTGTAGTGATATTGGAGCTGCCCTGCTGGGAAGCACTTGTGATGTGAAAGGCTGTCAGGGGCAGATGGTATTAGCTACCTGACTGCGTGTTTCTGTGCACATGAGAATTACCTGTATTGCCCAGTGCTGCCCTTCTGCCAAGCTGCTATCACAGGGGTCAGTCTATTGATGTACCAGCTACACCTTGTGGGGAGGAAGGTGGTCTGGCAGGTGATGCATCAGGGTGCAAACCTGGAGTCCTGCACTCTATGCCAAGCTCCCCTGGAGGCTTACAGTGTTGTGTGTCTTTCTGCCCTCTGCTTGGGTCAGGATTGTATCCTGGCTCCACTGAAACAGGCCAGGCTTTCAGCCAGAGAGGTTTGCAGCAGGGATTCTGACTCAGAGTGCTGTGCAAAAAGTTACTGGAGCCATGGTCTTGCTCAGAGCTTCTAGATGCTAAAGCAATATACAGGTTAGTAATAATAACTCATTACAGGCGGAGTAGCAAAGCTGTTCCCACAAAAGGTCCTAGAAGAAATCCTCTCTGAGGTGTAGTTGACCGGCTCTGCATACCTCTCCCTAATGCAGAGCTGAACTTTCACATCAGTTTCTGGCGGACATGAGCAATCAGTAAATAATTTCGGGCCCTTAAAGTGACAATTGCCAGGCTGTGCTGAGACTTCACAGATGTCCTTCTGTAGCCTGAGGGAAAACTGCATTGTCTCAGTTGTTGTGGTGTTTCCCACCTCGGGAAAGGTGGCTTTTGTTTTTCCAACAGTATTCAAATGAAGCTGAGTGTCATGTGTGTGTGTGGGGGGGGGGGTTGTCACTTTTTCTGGCAGCAGATGATGGTGAATGGATAAATGTGGTAATTTCAGATGTTAAGGCTTATACCAGTCTGAAGCTATAACGACAATACCAAACACATCAATAGTTTTCCAAGTTTAGAGAGAAATGACAGCTTAGTATTACTGCATGGGTTTTTTCCATCTACTTGTTTGGTTTAGACATACCAAAAATGGTTAGATGTTCCCAACAAATGTGAATCAACCTCTGAAGTTTTTCCAAACATATAGTGGTGGTCGACTTCATACTGGTGATCAATCCAGTGACTGAAGAGATTCATGCTATAAACCTTGTAGGGGATTTTTTGCCTTCATTGGTCTCTTAAGGTGCATATTTTACTGTGCAGATAATTGTATTTGTGTGCTGTTGTCATGGTTGCATAGGTATGGACTTTCCCATTCTAGAAGACAGAGAGGAAAGTTAACAGCATGTCACTGAGCAGGTATAATCACACAGGGACACATGCCCACTAATGCAGCAGGAACCTGTTCTTCCTCTTCTTTTTTCTTTTTTCCAGCCCCTCTTACTCCAGTTCTGCACTCTCATTTTAATGTGTTGCACATTCCCTGTGGCGAGCTCCTAAGTCATATACCACTGACCTAAGTGTTGATATCAGAGCGTTATCACTGAGATAAACAGAAGAGCCACAGACCAGTGCACAGAGCTTTTGACAGTCTCTGCTCCATTTCAATATAAATCCCTACATGGCTTTCCCAGGTTTTTTTCCTCCTTGCACCATTTCCTACCAATCTCCTTTTCCTCTGTAATATTTATCTCTGTGAATCAATAGCCCTTCAACTTTCTTTTCTCTTCTACTTCCCAGGGCTTTTTACTGATTTCTTTCTTTCATTACGTTCATGTACGCTTTTAGGGGGGGAGATCCGGTCAGGAAGCATAGGCTTCCTGACAGGTCAGAAGAAGAAGGGGAAGGATTAGAGGACAGCTGAGGCACTGTGAAGGTCGTAGGCTGAACCTAGACCTCTAGAGCTGCAGATACCACTTCTGTCCTCATGATCCTGGAGGGTCTTGAGCAAACACGTGAAGGTCAGTGAACCAGCAGACTCCCCTGTCACCATCTATAAATCAATGACACCGTGTAGTGAGGTACCTGGTATGTAATAAGGCTGCCAATGATTTCTCTGTCTGGACCCTTTAGGCAATTTTGTTGTGGCTCTTTGTAACAAATTAAGCATGACAATAGCAGGACCTAGCAAATGTGTAGTGTCCTGCATTGACGTAGGTAAGGTAGCCAGTGAAGATGCACCAGCAAGGACACTCTCAGCCAGGGTACAAATGCTTTCAGTGAGCTGCATATCTATTTTGGTGACTAAGGTGGCTGCCCCAGTGTGACTAGCCAGCAAAGCATTTACTGGTGTCTGACGCAACATCTGGTTCTGCACTGGGAGCGCCTGAGCTTTGCAACGCTGTGGAGAAGGAGCGGGAGGTGGAGATTTAGAGCAAGTATGGAAAACCTTCCTGGTTTCCCTTTTAAATTCATAGTCAGCTAATGTGCCAAAGTCTACCTTGCTGCTATTGTATCCCTGCTGTATCTCTCAAGGCAGCATGGGGATGTTGGCATTTGCTGCCAAGGTGCCTCTGCTTTGCTGTGTAAATACATTCCTAATGTCTCTGGGGATGTATCGCTTTAAAAGCTCGGTTTTCTTTGGGTTAGCAAAGCAAGTAATGGGAGTAGCTGTGTCCTGCTGCGACTTTGAGGGGAATGGAGAGAGACAGAAAGCAATTATTCAAGTTAGAATGTGTGCAGAGCACTTTTATTATTGTTATTTATTGTTTTATGGTCATGCAAGTTGCGCTGCGCTTCGGAGGAGGCAAAGCGAGCCATTGGCACAGCTCGTGTAAATCACCACAGTTCCATGACACCACTGGATTTACACCAGCTTGCTTTTGCTACGTCCTCGCCCTCGGTTTCGGCCTCAAAAGATTGCCGTGTGCATTTTAAACGTGGAAAGCTGGGACAGCAGGAGTGATGAGCAGCAAAGAGGGGATGGGAAGGTAGCAGCCCCGCTTGCTGCCTGATGCAAGAGATGCTGAGTGGATAGGCAGAGCAAAGAGATAATCTGGTCTCCTTTTTTTTTTTTTTTTCATCTGAAAAGCTTTGGTAAATAGTATTCTGACTAATGCTTACATTGTGATATGGAAATGCACTGGGAGGCAGGGCATGTTTTGAAAGCTTTGAGGTGAAAGTGACTTAAAAATTCCTGTTTGCATCAAAATAAAGTAGTTTTTCTTCTTCTCTATCAGCTTCATGACTAGGTATTTCATGTGTTTTATTTGAAGGATAGGCTATTTAGTGGGCAGAAGTCTCTTTCTCTTTTTAAATTTTTTTTTCATTTCATTTTTTACATCTCCCCTGTTGTTGTCCCAAAACTTGTGGGATCATTCACCCAGTGTGCAAGCCGATAACACGCAGAGTCGAGGTATTAGCTATTTATTGCCGGTTCTGCACAGAAGGGGGTGCTAGGGGGTATCCCTGCAAAGCTAGCGCACCCAGCATTAAAACAATCACTCATTTATATGTTGTAAATTAACGTAATTACCACACCCATTGTTTATCAACCTTTTCCAGGTGCCCATATCTTAAAGCTGATGGGTGTATAGTGTCCTTGTCTTCATTTAAATTTTACAGTGCATGTTCAGTGGGTGAGGGTCTTCAGGTGGAGGTGGTTATCCTAACTTCTAGAGGTGTGGTCTTAATATTATAATTAGTTAAGTTCAGCTAAAGGGCATGTTTTTAGCTGATTCATGTCTGGTGGTATAACCAGGCTTCTTGGGCAACCAGACCACTAAAGTTTCCGGTTCCTAGTTTAGGTTGATTTGTTCCTTCTATTCCATTGTCTTGTTAAGAGTTGCTTGCCCAAGTGATTTATATCAATTGCTTATCTTTTGTTCCCTAGGTTTGTAAAAAATTATGACCATAAAGATTTCGATATCACTATTGTAAGATGTGGCCCAAATATCCCATTCTGCTGCTTTACACAAAAGGCAGCTGTTGCAATGCATGAAGGTTCAATGCGAGACTACTAACCTGTTGGTTTGGGTTCAGCCATGCTTTAGAAATGAGCATAGAGTAGTCAATATCTGGTATTTTCCTTTTGCCCTTATGAACTGCGTGAAGTTTGGATAGCCTTGGCGCCTCTTTTGGTGGTGGTGAAGGTGGTTTTCCCCACTCACATCTTGATGCTCAAGAGGAAGATTTCCCAAGGCAGGGAAGGGTAACTATGAAAAATCATGGATGTGGTACTACAGAGAGGGTGAGAATTTGCGTAAAAAGACTATTTTTAGAGGGGATGTGTGTGAGGATTTCATTAATAAATTTATTAATTATTTCATTTATTCTGTTGGGGGGAGGGGGAATGCAGCTCGCTGCTTCATGTGGCTTCTGGAAGCTTCCTGCAGCCCTGTGGCAGCTCCTGGCCGGTACTCCAGCAACTCCTGGGAGCCCAGCTGAGAGGCCAGCAAGTGCTGCTCTCTGACACCAGTCTGGTCCCGGGGCGGGCAGAGGGGAACCCGCTCCCAACAGTGTGTCCTCCTCATCCCTGCTCCTGGCTTTGGTGCCAGCCACCTGGTTCCTGGTGCCTTTGTTTCCCATGGAGGACCCGGCACAGAGTGAGGTGGGACCCCTCCTTGGATGGAGGGGCAATCACCAGGTGGGGTTTGCCCTGCTTTCTGCTAGCAGGTGCCTCCGGTGGTGTTGCAGGAAAACGATGGAAGGAGTGAGTTGTGTGGGTTGGTGTGGTGTTTAGGGTTTTTTTTGTGGTTTTTTTTGTTTTGTTTTTGTTTTGTTTTTCCCCTTGCAGAAGCCAAAGCAGTCGTCGTTATCGAGATGTGTAGAATAATAAGACAAGGTAGATTAAAGTACCTAATCCATATTCATTTTTGTGGTTTTAAAATGAGGTTAACCTTTATAATTAGCAAATCAAGGCTTTTAATAATCATCACCCCAGAGGAAAGGGATTCCTGAAAAAAAACCCTTAATCTTGCTTCTTTATATATTCTATGCTAACTTCTTTTGCATATTTGGTTTGCTGCTGACTTCATAAACAATACTTGGTGATGTGCCCTGTTATACCATCGGGCAGTTTTCTCTTAGGAGGCTATTGTGTAAAATGTTTTATTCTGGCATCAGCATTATCGTGGTGGTTGTGTTGCTGTAAATCACCTTGTGGGTGCTTATCAGTGTGTTCACTGCCAAAACAAATCTGGCAAGCCTTCTAACCAACCTAGTTTAACAAGCTGTGATATCTGTATTTTCCACTCTAGCTGTTAACATAACATTGTAACTTGTTGATTTAGCTCGGTTATTGTAACTTGTGCATTTAAGCTAATGCTGTTATCTGTATCTCTGCAGTCTCAATACTGACAATGAGATAACCCTTAAGTCATGCTAAGACCTCTTAGGCTTCAGACCTAAAAATGTCCTACTTGCATTTTTACAAAGCAAAAGTCATAACTCTTCCAAGCCGAATCTGCAGTTTAACTACACAAAGTGGTGAAGAGCTGTAGGGAAAGAAACAGAAACTCTCAGGGAATTGCAGATTTCTTTTATCCTGAAAAAAACCCCAAACAAACAAAAAAACCCCAAAACCCCAACAAAACCCCAAACCAAAACTGATTGACCCGAAAGTAGAAATTCTTGTTCTTGCATTTTTTTGTAAAGCAGAAACGTCAGCCTTTCAAAGTTATCGAAAACTGGGGAAAGTATTGTGTGAAACAGTGTTTCAGTCAGTAGAAGGAGAGGGCAAATAATGCATTTTACCAAAACAAAAAAAGCGAATACTTCTTAGAGGAGAAAAAAAGATTTTGAAAACAAATGTGAAAATACTAATTTTTTTAAGTGGTTTGTTTTGGCCTCTTTCATTTCTACTTTTACCTGGCTTTTACCTAACCTGTTGGCTAAATTTAATTTGAGCTTGCAAATACTCCCAGACAAACCAGAACTATATTTTAAACTTGTTTTTCTTGGTAGTTGATTTTATATTCACATGAAGACTGTTGTCCAGCAATTATTAGCATAACAGAGCTCAGGCATGACCTCCAGAAATATGCTCTACAACTGAAATTCACTGTGCATTTGAGCCATCTGCATCACCAAAAGAAAAGGAGCCCCTCCCTAGTCCTGGCTTCCTCCCCAGCCTCTTTGTTGTGAATGTTTCTGTGCCGGCATGAGTGCTATGTGGGTGTATGCATGGGACTGGGTATTGATGCAATGGACAGACCCTTTCTTTTAGGATCATAGAAGTAGAGAACAGCCCAGGTTGGAAGGGACCTTGAAAGATCATCTGGTCCAACCCTACGTGGGAAAGGGAGCCTGGATGAGATTATGTAGCATGCTGTCTGGTTGCATCTTGAAAACCTCCAGTGATGGACACACTACCACGTCCCTGGGGAGGTTGTTCCAGTGATTGACTGTTTCACTGTAAAAAATTTCTTGTATCAAGAGGGAACCTCTTCCAGTGCAACCTGTATCTGTCTTCTCCGTGTGGCTCCTTGTGATCCTTGTGCCGGATTGTTTCCCTGTTACATGCATCCTCGCAGGAAACCAGGTGCTTATATCAACGTGCTTCAGGGAGAAGAGTGAGTTGCTGGGAAGGGAGGACACCTCGGGCACCTTTGCTTTAGTAGCACTGCTTCATTACCTGGGCTTGCTGTCTGATGTTTTCTGCACGATGGAAGGGGCCAGAGGCCAGCAGGTGGGAGCAACCTCACTTGCATTTGGGGTCCTTCTGCGACGTTACTTGCTGCTGGCGTGGTGCGCTCTGCTCCCCGTCCATTGCTTCCCACGTTGCATGTAAGTACTTTGCCAGGCAGAGAGAATATTACTAAATATTGCTAATGTTGCAGGTTGAGTTTGTGGTTAGCGTCACAGAACTTGGATGAAACTGTAGTAAGCCTAGAAAAAAATGGAATAGCTCAGGGAGAAGCAGAGCTCATGAACCTTAGTTTCCTGTGGGTTTGTGTCTTGAGGCACATCTCCCATGTAGGTTCACTGGGGCCCAGTCAGGGAAAGCATTCATGGTACAGGCTTTTCCCCAGCCAGGGTCTTAAATGGCCTCTTCACTTGCTCTGCTGCTGATTCCTGCAAAAAAAACATAAATGGTTTCGAGAGCTCTTCCTTCCTGGCAAATGCAGCTGAAATTGGCTAATGAGCTCAGAGTTAGCAGAGGGCGGCAGAAAGGCACACACAGAGCATATAACTGGTTTGGAAACCAAAATACAAACCTAACCCTTGGTGAACACAGTTATGTGACGTGAGGAGCTGGATTGCCAGCGGGTGTGGGAGGGGGCTGAGAAGGTGGATGCCTCATCAGTGGGTGGCAAACTCTTAAAATTCAGCTTTGATTGGGAAGTTAAATCAGTTATTAGAAAAAGACTGCTATTCTAAAACTGCTTTGCTCCCTCTTGTGTCCCATGGTATGACTAAGGGGCCTTGCCAGTTGAGAGGAAAATAGAGAGCTGGACTCTCAGATATTAAAAGCTCCCTGAGGCTGTCAGCGCTTCAGGGCCCTGATGCCAGCAGGGCTTCCAAACTGATTTAGAATCAAATGAAATACTGAGGGGGAGAGGAGGAGGAGGCATAAATATTTTTCCCTTGCTAATTTATTTTCCCCTTTCATGCATGAGCTAATACGATGGAAAGCAATGCAGTTAAAATGAGTGCATTCTTTGGGAGCTGCGTGTTGTGTTGCTCAGAGTTATGGGTGGAAATTGCTCGTGGGCCTGTTGGGCCAGTCCGTTCCTTCCCCCTGCTGTATCACCATGTGTTCTGAGCAGTGGGGGAGGGAGGCAGCCCCTGGGACATCTAACGAACGCGGTGGACTAACGAATGCAAATCTAGTCAGATAGCACACAGAGGGAGGGCCAAGTCCTGCACCTGCTTTTGCCATCATGACTCTGGTTCAGAGCCTGCACCTGTGAAAGGGAGGGATGTCACCCGTGCTGGGGGGAGGAACAGCAAAATGGCAGACTTCCAGCAGGACGTGACACGGGATCCACCACTTCCTTCAGGAAGCAAGGGGGCTGCTCAGGGTAGGAGCACCCCTGGAAAAGGCTTCGCTCCGTACTCCTCCTTTCACTGCCTATTTGAGAGACCCTCTCTGGGTTGCACCTTTACCTCGTCTCCCGTATGTTACCCTGTGTTTCTTTTGGAGTTAAAACAAGTACTGTAATGCAGTTCTCGCTGTTAAATGCCTTGTATTTTCCCATGGTGCACTTCTCCTGCAGAGACTTCTGCCGGGCCTGCATGTTCTAAATGAAACTCTCATTTTGATGCATCTTCCATCTGCTTAAGTGTTGGCCATAAATAACAACATATTACAAAATTGCCTTCTTGTCAACACACAGATTGTTTATGTGTCATTTCCTCTATCCTTTGTGTTGCTGTAACTTCCTAGGGAAGGAGGATTTATTGGTATAGCAACATTTGGGAATGAAACCAATTCCTATGGGGGTATGAAATAAATATAGTAAATTTTTAGTACTACATTTTTATTTACTTTTTACAAAATGTCTTCTTTCCTTGACGGCTTTGTATCTCGCCATGTGGCAACCACTAGCTTTGCCATATCATCTGTTATTTAGGGTCTTATTTTTCCAGAATATGTTTGCAAGCTGAGTGTAGAACTGTGAACCACAGTCCCACAGTATTTTTGACTGAAAGCTAATCTTGAATTTCCACTTACTGTAAGCTAATCCTGGATTCCCACAGCCTCATTTTGGTGTCATATTGAAAGAAGGGCTCTAGCAATTTAAAATGCAGGTGGGGGATTGGTCAAAAGTCATGTTAGGGAAGAAACAGAAGTTTCTGTTGTCTATTTCTCTGAAAATCAAGTAGGCTATAAATAAGTACCCTTGACTTAAGTACTGCATTTCCTGTGCCAGTAAATTGCTAAAGCCCTTCTATTAGCAGGTAGAGTGCTTTCTTGTGTAAATGCTCCCTTTCCTAGTGGCTGACTGGGCCTGGCTACTTGGGAACCAGCTGATATGGCCACTGTTCAGAGGTTGAGTGCAGATTTTCACAGGAGCTCACAGGTCTCATGTTGGGCACTGTTGGAATTTTGTTCCATTGTCCGACATCCTGAAATATCATTACTGATGCTGATGAGGGCCTGTATTGCTGTAGTGATAAGTGCTCTTGTCCCAGAGAGGTTTACTGTAGATGCAGTGGATACAATGTGGGCGCAGACTTAGACCATTGGGATGGTAAGGGTGGAGGGCTGGGTCTCACTGACTGCCCCTTGTGGCCCTGGGCCAGCAGTAGCAGAGCTGTCCTTGATGCAAGATTGTGCTTTTCCACATGTTCATTTTGTAAAAGCAACCTTCTTGAATATTTGGACAAGGATATGTGCGCTAATGCTCGTCCTACACATGCAAATGCATTTCCAAGGAGAGTTACTTCGAAATTGAAATGCTTGTCTTTCACTGTCTTTCTCCCTTTTGTACAAGGGTATTACTGCCCCACCCCCCAAGAGGAACGGGAGTGTGTTAAATAGGCCAGGCATATACTTTTGAAAGAAAGGACCTCATCTGAACAATGAATGCTCCTGGCTCCAGACTACTGAGTTGGACCAGGAGAATTTCGATGATGATTCAAGAGCAAAAACTCTGCTGAGCAAGGCCTACTGCCATTTCTGTGTAGACATAAGTCAACTCTGGGACATACTGTTAGCTCTTTTACAACATCTGTGACAAATTCCCAGAATCTGCTGCTCTAAGTTTTCCAGAGGGGCAGGATTTGGACTGCTTGTTTGCCTTCAGGTTTATTAGATCCTATGGAGAACTGACAGCACAAATAGCTTTTTTTAAAAAATTGTTTCCTTAATCTTCATTGAGCTTTCTTGGCTTTAGTGATGCTATGTTTTACAATTATAACTGGTGAATTTTGTGATGTAGAGAGCCCTGGCTTAACTCTGTTTCTGTTCAGGTCTGTAGTAAACCTCCCAGAAAATTCCACTCTTCATTTCCCTTACCTTGAGTCAGAGCTTGCTTATACAAACATATACATAGATTTACTTTTTCTTGCATGCATGAATTAGTCCCTTAAAAAGAGTTGACACTTGTCCTCCTTTGAGAGAAGGCTAGAATGCTTCAGGCTGCTGGGAAGATGGAAGGTCACCATAGGGCTCTGCAGAGCACGGGGGGGGGGGTGAATGCACAATTTGGCTTCTGCTGTGACAGGTGGACACATCGTAGGGACCCCAAGGCTCATGTAGAATTTGTAGAGAGCCCTGGAGATGTGGTCAAAACCCTGTGTAGAAGACATGCAGTGAAGGCAAAGCAAGCAGGGGGATTGTTTATGATCTGCTTCTCTTCAGTTTTTTTTAGGTTTTTTTATTCCTTCAAATGAAGAAGTTGACTGGCTCTGCTTATTTCTGATGAAAATTTGGCCTTTGGGATTTAAAGATCTCTTCAAATATCTAAAGATGTTTTGTCTTTTTGGGGTGTTTGTTGTTAAAAGCAGGACAAAAACTTCTGTTTGCAGTATGTTTATCACATAAGATGGCTCTGTTTTGTTCCTAGTATAAATTTATCTTTGTCTTACGGAAATAGGTTTCATAACTGAGCTTATGCTGACCAGAAAGTAAGTAGCACTAATTGTAAGAGGCAAAACCCTGAAATGCAATTTTTTTTGTTAACAATAGTGAAAAAACTGTAGTTGTAAATAGGGTTGATTTCCCCTACCCCTGCACTCCCCGCCCCAAAAAGCATTATTTCAGTGCCTGCTTAATCTTACCCTGGGATTCTAGGCAGATGTGTTACCATTACTAGGTATATTTCTCCATTTTGAGGGTAGTGGTGATTTCAAATATGTTGATATTTTGATAATAATCTTCCTTTTTAAAAGAGGAGGAAAACCACCCACTATACCCCCTGTTTGTAGTAGATAGCATGGGAATTTGTAGGCTTACCTTTCTGGAAGAAAAAGTTAAGGAAAAGCATTCCAACGAAAAAGGACAGTGGATTAGACTTTCTGGTCAGGATCTGAAGTCTCCATGGCTGGTCTTTAATTGCAGGTCAGGCAAACATTGATCAGGAATGACACAGGCAAAACTGAGCTTGCCTTGAGGTGGGAGTTGGCCCTGGAACTTCTTAAAGTCCCTTCCATCCCTGTGGGTATATGATAGCTACATGCACTATGGACTTTCCTTCCTGTCAGCTGTTGCTTCTCATTGGATATATATCTGATATTTGTGTGCCTATACAGAGAAAGAGCTGTGCGCTTTATAAACTGAGGACACATTTAAGGAGAATTAAAAAAAAAAAAAAAAAGGGAAAAAAAAAATAAACTTTCCAAATCCAATGCTAAATAATTATAAAGCGCTCTGATTATGGGTGGGTTTACATTGCTCTTTTGCCCTTTTCTACATACACGTTCTCAAAGGGCTTTAGCTACATGATCATGTTTTGTGTTTTTTCCTGGAGGATCTCTGTCTCAGCCTGAGCAGGGGGGTGGCAGTACTTGCAGAACTGGTAGCTGTTTACTGTTGGTTATGCTTCATGCTCAGAGTCAGTCCCTGTACATTTTCTACTGCACACTGTGCCTTGCTGTGAAGGTAAGGCATCTTTATTTTCCAATAGGTATTATTTCCCATGTTGCTTCCTACAGTAATTGTGAATACTCTGTTTGTTGAATTATCACTGTGCACCTCACTGTTATCAGCTTCATCCTGTAGCTGCGATGCACTCAGAGAGAGGGACAAGCCAGAATCAGTGCAAATGTCCATTTATTGTCTCAATTCAATTACTTGGCTATGTAAATTCTTCTTTTCTTCTGTGGTGTCAGACTGCTGTCTCTAGACATCAGCAGCAGTTTCAAGTACTTGCTGCTCTTTGACAAGGTGCTTCAACCTCGGTGTTCAGAAAATGAAGGACACACTGTTAAAGATCATGCAAAATCTGATGGTTGCGAAACATGATAAGGATGAAAATTTAGTGTCCCAAGTCATTGCCTTCATGCTATCTTTTTCTTGCCACAAAGGTCCTATTGGCCAAAAATAAAAGACCCACAATATGGGTGCTATTGTGTTTCATTGCTCTTTTAGTTCTGAAATGTGCCTCGGGGGAAAGGGTAGTATTGCTGTGTGCCATTTCTTGGGTGGACTTTCATAGCCCACGCATCAGTACAGCAAAGTCGCAGACTTGGAAGAAAAGCATCGGGAATACATTTGAAATGTTTCCTGGTGTTACTAGTTTTCAGTACAACTAATATTAGACTTGCTAACACGTCTGCCCAGGGTTCACTGCATGGGTTTTTTTTGTTGTTAGCTACCCTCTCTTAGGTGTTTGACTCTACAGGAAACAGTGGTATTAGCATAAAGCCTTGTCCTGTGTAGTTCATGAAAAAGTGCCCTTTCTGATATGAGACTGCAGGTTCTGTTACTACTATGACTAGGTTCTGCTCAGCTGTCTCCTTGAGCAGAGCTTCTTTCCACAAGCCATTGATCTATGCTTAATTTCCTGTGTTCTATTCATTGAAATTTCCCTGTATTTTCCTGGGTGGTCAGGGTTTGGCCCTCCTTCTCCTGCAGTTTGAGTTCCTGCATGATAGTGAAAAACAACCTAATTGTACTTTTCCTGCCTTGGGATGAAGGCAGAGACACTGTTCTGAGGTCCATTTCGAGCATGTTTTATGCACAGCTATAAAACCTAGGCTGCTAAGAACAGTGGAGCCATCCCCAGTGCAGCAACTAACAATTTTGGCTCGGTAATTTCTGTAAAACAGCGAGTTATTGCAGACTTTGACCTGTCTATTTTCTTTTAAATTGTTTTTATCTTGGAGAAACCTATATAAAAGAGCTATCTCCTTTACATTTGTGCATAGAGACAGCTCTTAGCATGATGCAGATCATACTGTTTCATAGTGCAAAACGTGCAGCATTCATAGATTGGTGCATTCAATGAAGCTGTTGCTTTACTGGAGTCTGTTTAGACCTTTGTAGTCCATTGCTATTCTGCCGATGTGTTACTGGCTGAACTTGGTGCTTGCTAGCAGATTCTCTCCTATCCCTGTGTGCCTTGCTGTCTTCCCACTAAGTGAAGGTATATTTCTGTATGATACAGTGATGACAATGCTTCATGCATGGTGTTTTTCATCAGTGTGTGGTGGGCTGCTTTACAAGAGAAGTCTGAGTCCTTGTTCCCCTCTATTGTATGGAAAGCTGAATCTCGGGGTTGTGAAATGCTTAGGACAAGGTCTGTCACGGTGTGGCAAAACTTGAGGTTTAACAAACAGCTTGCCAGACAATGTGTCTGTGGAGTGTTTTGTGTGGAGTTCCTGGCCTTTTAACAGTCTTGGTTATGCAAAGTACAAATAAGGTCTCTGCTCTTCTTAATATCTGGCAAATAAGGAACTTTATTACTACTTTCTCCAATTATTCTGTGTAGGTGCAAAAGTTGCATCTTCTAGGAATGCTTTGTCTTTGATCTGACAAAAAAGAGGAGGGAAGAGGACCTGGAGCCAAGGCTGCGTACCCTGAGTAGAAGGTAAACATGAGCAAAACCAGGTTTCTATGTTGTATTGATTTCCAGATAGCCAAACAATTGACTTCGGAAAACTGTTGCTATTGTCTTTTGACACTTCAGAAATGGCTTCACAAGAGACATTATCATTCAAGCATTTGATAGAGGTATGATCTTCACTTATAGACTACTGATGCGTACAATATGAAAGATGAATTTTCTGCTCAGCCACTCCCCAGCTTATTGTAGTAGAAAATTGTGCTTGGCGTTACGTTGTTTCTTTTGCTGTACATTATGTGTTATATTTCCAGTGCTTGAATTAGGGTTACAAATTTCCAGAGTTATGCGATGACAGCATAACCTTGGAATTATTTTAAGACAGCGTGGCAGGTAATAGAGGCCCCAAATTTATATTTGGTAATAAAAAAATAACCTCTATAAAATTTAATATGGACATAGAAATATTATTATGACTTTGCAAATCATTGCAATGGAAAAATTCCCCTGCAAGGCTTTCTGTCCAAAGGCAACACTTAGCAGTGGTGGTGTCCTTACTCAGGTTAAATGTGCCATTGTAGTTTTCTGTCTTACAGAGTGATGGTAATGGAAGGAAGTGGTAAAAAAAAAATTGATTTTTATTGTTGGCTTAGTTTCAGTAATCCAGGAAGTTATTAATAACTGCAGCTACTTGAATAATTTATAAGATGCATCTCTGTTTTTTCATATTAATTATTTGATCATTTCCCCTGCTTATTGTTGTTTGTAATTACAGTGATGCCTAGAGGATCAAATTAAGATGAGGGTCTCTTACTCTACGTGCTAAGATGTACTACTTTCCTAAAGAAGCTGCAATCTAAGCTGCTGTGACAAAGAGAGGGGAAAGAAGACAGACAATTTGCTCAGGGTGATAGCAAAGTCTCTGACAGAGCTGAGTTGGCATCTTTTTGGAGTCTTACCCCAAACCCTTGTCTGTTGGGCCATAATTTATCTAAAAGTGGTCATGTTCTGTCCTGGTTTCAGCTGGTATAAAGTTAATTTTCTTTCTAGTAGCTGGTATAGTGTTATGTTTTGGGTTCAGTTTGAGAAGAATGTTGATAACACGCTGATGTTGGTAAGTGATGTTTACACTAAGTCAAGGATTTTTCAGTTTCTCATGCCCAGCCAGCAAGAAGGCTGGAGGGGCACAAGAAGTTGAGAGGGGACATGGCCAGGGCAGCTGACCCAAATTGGCCAAAGGGGTATTCCATACCATGTGACATCATGTCCAGTATATAAACTGGGTGACCTGGCCTGAGGGGTGGACCACTGTCTGGGAGCTACTTGGGTGTCATTGGAGAGTGGTGAGCAATTGCATTGTGCATCAGTTGTTTTGTATATTCCAATCCTTTTATTATTATTATTATCATTGTTATCTTATTATTGTTATTATTATTATAATTATCAGTTTCTTCCTTTCTTTTCTGTTAAACTGTTCTTATTTCAACCCACGAGTTTTGCTTTTTTTCTGATTCTCTCCCCCATCCCACTGGGTGGGGGGGTAGTGAGTGGGTGGTTGCGTGGTGCTTAGTGGCTGGCTGGGGTTAAACCATGACATGCGCTCTCCTGCTCTTTTCATGTATAATATGACATAGACTATTGTGTTTCTCTTTGCTTCTGCTTTATCCACACCTGTTTTCCAGCAAGGAAAGAGAGCTCACATGTGACCCAGTCCTTAGTGCTGGAACGACAAACTGGAGGTTCCTCTTTAATACCCAAAATGGTAGTACTTAATGATTCTGAGAAGTCTAGAAGGAGAAAGAAAATCCAGTTTCTGCCAATGGGAATGAAAATGAATCCATGAAGGCTAGGATGTGAGGGTTATTTTAGCAGCTTTTTCTGAAGCACTTGTCCTCTGTCATGATTTGACCCCAAAGCCTGGACCAGAGGTCTCTAACTCTGTCATGTGAGGTGGTTTTTAGGCTGAATTCAACAAAACTCAGTGTAAATTTCAGATTCGTCTGGGTGCTTTCCATTGCCCTGACAAGAACAACTGTTGAAACTATATAATTATATTTCTGTGGTTTTATACTACTTATTGTAGTTTGTTATCTTGATTTAGCTTATGTACAGTGTTTGCCATTGTAGTTGGAGTTTGAGAATTCAATAAATTATGAGATTGACTTATTCCCATTAAAAAAGTAATTTTGAAATAAGATTACTCCTCTGTAGTGCTGTAATCGAAGACTGAAACATAATGAGAGCAAGTGATTGTTCTTCTGTGGGTTTCAACATGCCATTAAAAACAAAGAAAAAAGAAAACCTTGATGAAAACCACAAACTCACTCCATTTTAGTTTAACAGCAAATTCAGAAAAATAGCTGTTCACTGAAATGGAGACGAGTGACTTCAGTTGTGTTTAAGACCAAAGAAATAGAATAGAATTAAAATATTTTAAGAATATGCTAATTTGCTCGAAGATGTAGGATATTGTATTGTTCTCTGCCTGTTAGTGTTGCAAGCTGTTTCCAGTTGCCTGTTCTCGGCCAGACCAAGAGAAAGATTCATCATGCTTACAGTTACATTTTGGTCTAAGCCAGCGAACCAGATTCTGCCAGTAGTGTTTGGGCAGAGATAAGTGCAAGAGGCTGATTCAACCTGCATGTTTTAGAAGGCAATGAATGAACTGAACTTTGGAGTACCTTTTCTTTCTCTATTAGACTACCTTAGAGTAGAAAGTTAATCCTCAGGAGATGAACCCTTCAGACTGAAATGTCTTATGTTTGAGTTGTAGGAAAGCGAAGAATAATTTTTGGGAAAATACATATTGTCCATCTCCTAGTTATTTTTAAAAGTTTTCTAGAAATGACATAGAATCACAGGAAAATTGTTCAAGGATGACTCTCAACAGCCAGGTACTTCTTTCGTCTGACCTGAGAAAGGATATGTTTGTGGGTTGGGGTTTTTTTGTGGGGTTTTTTTTGGTGCACATTTGTTTGGAAACTTCTTAAAAACCCACTAGTAACTGAGATACCACGTTCCCCAGAGTAATCTGGTTCCCTGTTTCAGTCATCTCTGACACCTTGAAATGCCTGTTGTAACTATGAAGATGGTCCTGAGGCTAAAAAGCTAACTTTCCTCCTTTTTTGTGCAGATGTGCCAAGTTTTATTATTTGGAGAAAAACCACCAAGCACTTATGCTTTAAGGGATTACTGAAAGTGTTTTGCTGGTGCAAAGAGATTTGCTGTATGTAACAAGAAAGGAGACTGTCTCATTCTTCTGAATATATCTCAGTGCTTGAAGGATTAAAGCTCCGGTGTGTGGTATGTTGTTTGTGTGTGAAGTTTGGTTTTGGTTATGTTTTAAACATATTATTTTGACATTTGCCCGTTTCCTGGCATGTGACCAAGGTTTCTATGCTGCCTGTGGAGAAGGAGAGATGTGAATATGGAGGCATCAGTGCTTTTGAGGGAAATAGTTCCCTTATTTTAGGCAGTAGTGGAGTCTCACATGCCTCTGTCCAGAATGATTTGGCAGAGGTTGGCCAGTAATTAGTAGGAATGCAAAAGGTGCTTTGAATCCTTTAAAATGTGTAATATTAGAACTGTGCCAGAATAAATATCAGTTTCCTGCTGCAGACCTGGAATTTGATCATCAGCCCTTACAACAAAACCACTCCAGTGAGCCTAAACCTTTATGGCACCCAGGTTCTATCCCATTAGGTTTCATTGCCTTTGTCGGTCACACCTTTTCAGTCTGCTTAGCTGGACAGGTATGCTTTCTATCACCCAGAGAGAAATTGGGCTGGCTGGGGATATGTTAATGAGTGACGTAATTACAGAGGTCACCAGGCAGTTTGGCTGTATGTCAGGACATGTGTGACTTCTTGATTATTCCCAGGTTACCAATGTTTTAGGTCTGTTTATTTTCAGTAAAACATTATTGGTGCATGAAATTACTGCTAGGATCTCAAGAGGTTCCAGAAGAGAATGTTAATATTGTTAGGATCTAGCACTTTGAAAAGGAAGCTGGGAAAACGTACATAAAGGTAGGGAGGTAGGGTCTAATTACAGGCCCAATTAAAGTATCTGAAGGAATATAAAGCATAGTCTAAGAGGTAACATAGACACAACAGAAAACAAATCCATCTCTGGACTGTGGCTTCTGTGACAGAAACCAGATTGTGCTCTGGTTTTACAAGGGCACTGAGATTCCTTAACGAGAATACTTGGGAAAAGAGAAGGATATAAAGTAAACCCATTATAGAAGGTTTTTGTGCAATAATCAGCTGGGTGGTGGTGGAACTGTGTGCACATAGCAATAGCACAAAGGTTGGTTTCTAGCCCCCTAGACCTCCTCCCAGCTCCACTCCCTAGGTCAGCAGGTCTTTCCCGTACTTACTCTTTCTTACCAGAGACAGTTATGTATGTGTAGGGCCCTGAACATTAGCTCAGCCACTTGAGCTGAGTGATGTAACTGAAGATCAGAGTTAACAGCATTGAAGGTGTCAGACATGTTTTAAATGGATTAAACAGAGCAGAAGCTGTCTGTTTATACATCTTAGCAGGTCAGGCTGAAGTTTAACAAAATGTTTAATACATGTGGTTAAATCCATTCCTCTTCCACAGAGCAATGGTTGTCCATCCATAAATATAAGAATATTCAGTGTATTGAGGCTTCAGCGTAGGTGCTGTGCAGTTTGTTGACTTGCAGGCCTTAGGCTAGTGTGCTGTGCTTTTAGGTATACTCTTCCTTTCTTGCTGCGTAATGGCTTGCTGTTTACGATGCTGGTTTAACTTAACTGGTGACATCAACCAAAGCATCAGGATGTTGCCTGAGAGTGAAGTTTGCTGCCTGTGACAGTTTGTAGATACAGATAGGCGCTTCACAGCTGAATCTGAGTGGTAACTGAATCCCTTTCTGTTTGGCAAGGTTGTTCAGCTAAAATGTGCCTTGAAGCTAGATCTGGTTATTTGCTTTATTTATTTCTGTGAATGTCATAAAGGATCATGTATTCACGGGGATCCTTGTGTTTTCTTGTCTTCTTAGTAGAATTGCTTTTTAAACATTGATCCAAGTATTAAAGGTGGCATTGCATTCACCTGTGTTTTCATTCATTCAAATGCATAGCATACTGCAATACAAATTGTGATTTTATTTTTTTTTATTATTTTATTTTTTTATTTAGCTATCCTTTCAGCTCTGTAGAGGAGGAGACTTCTGGACTAGAATGGAAGTTGTTCTTATGCTGCTTTCACGGAGATAAATTTTTTTCCCAGAGCTTTTATTTGTTGTCCTTGTCCCTAGCCTTAGCTACTGTGTAGCAGATTCCACAGAGGAAAATAAGTTGTGGAGCACAAATTGCTTGCACAAAAAATAAGGTTATGGAATGGGTGGGGTAATTTCTTCAAGGGAGATGAAATAAAGGAAAGGGGAAAGGAGGGCTAGAGTGCAGGAAAAGATGAAAGAGGTGTTTCCTCAGGAAAGGAAGGCGGTAAATGAGGCTACTCTCCTGGACCAGCAGTCTATAACCATGTCTTGTCTTCTAGAATTGCCAGCTGCACTTGGGAAGTGGTATGTTTTTCTTAAGGATCTCCCTGTCTTGGTGAACATAAACCTTTTTAAGAGTGTCCTGGTATTCTTTGGTCTTGGCCAGGTACAAGAGCTGAACATTCAGTTGCTCTGAGATTCATGTGGAGAGCTAGTACCTTTAACACTTATATCATAAGCTCATTTCAAACATCCCTATGAGGAAAACTACTCCACCTATATGAAATAGATCTCTAGATTCGTATGGCTGAGTAGAGATTGTATCTATTAGCCTCTTGGAGTCATGTGATTGCAAGAGTATAATTTATAATAATTAGTAGCTCTTAAGCTCTCAAGAAACAACTGCAGCCTGTTCCTATGCATGTGTCTGCAGTTGAGTTCCTGTGTTGGAGAGCTCTGGGAAACAAATGTGGGTATGCTCAAAGCTACTGTTTGATAAGTGAAAAATCAAGAAGTTCTTCCTAAGTTCAGTGAATCAGCATGTTTCAGATAACATGTAATTCCCTTATCCAGCAGACCAGAGAACCATTGCTTCCAAAGGTCTTCAAATGCTCATGTAACCTGATGGTAAGAGTGAATTACAGATCTCCCCTGGTTGATTGTAGATAGGAGTCTTTTTTGTGGTCCCAGCTGAAAGATGCTTTTCACAGGAGGGATACTGAGCAGACCCCTAGACTCCACTGGTCAATGTAGCAGTGACTCCATGGAAATGATTGCGTGTTTAAAGTTCAGCATGCTGTTCAGTGCTTTGCTGAAGTATGGTCAGCATGCAGTCTCATCTTGAGCTGTATGACTCGTGGCAAACTGGAATGAAAAGGCCAAGCACTGGCGCTGTTCATAGGATTGTGTGAGGACATTCAAGTAGAAGAACAGAATGAGAATGCTACTACAGGACAATGTGTGCTCATTCAAATAGGTTTTAATTTAAGAGAATTGTTTGCCAGAGGTCAGGCACAGTAATTATTGTGGTATTTCATGGCTTTGTTTACATTTCTATGGGCACTTAAGTAAGTGGTTTCGGGGTATGTCAAACACAAGAAAGACATAAAGACAAGGCGATTTGTACTGAATGAAGTCCAGATTGAAAGCTACTGAAGCACAGTTCTCCCATAGTAATGGTTGTGTGTACCTGACACCATAAAGTGTTTATGTGGCAACCATATTGCCTCAGCTTTTCAGCTGCCAAAGAAAATGTAGATTTTTCAAGAGAAAAAGTTTGCAAATCAATAGGCAAGAGACGGCTTCCATCCCTAAACTCCAGTAAAATGTCCTAACATCTACATTGTGTGCAAACTGATGACCTTGGCATAAAGCCTATAGCATAATAAACCCTGAAATAGGTGGGAGGAAAGTGATTCAAGAATTTCAAGACATTTGGAAATTATATGAGAGTGCGTCTGTATTTTTCAAGGAAAACCAAAAGCTTCATGGTAACTGTTTAGTGTGTATAACAGCTCAGTTTAAAAACAGAGTCTGTGGTAATGTCTTGTTTTAGCAGATTTTTTTCAAAAACAAAACCAAACAAATCTTAACAGAAACTTAAGCTGTTAGCTGCTATCTAGTGCCCTCTTAAAATCGAAGCCAGCCAACGAAACAAAAAGAACTAATGGTCCTTCTCTTACTATGGTCCCCTTATGCTGAATTGGTAGTGCTGGTTTTAAGAAAGGCAGAGCTTTTCTTTTTTCAGGGTTTTGAAAGCCTAAATTTACAATTGCTTGTCAGTATTGCTAAAATTTGACAAAGTGCTTGATCAAGTGTTCTGTCAGATTTTATCAATAGGGTCTTGAGTGGCATCTTGGTATAGATCTCTCAAATAGTTTACCATGATGCATTTGCCAGGGCTGCAGATCATTTTGTTCCCCTAGAAATTCTGATATTTCAAATGGATAAGATGTTTGGTTTTAATCCCAAATGCTCAGCTTTCTAGCAATGGCTGGTTGCTTGCTATGTAAAAGTGTGAGGTAGAGTTGCAGAGCCTTTGTAGTTGGGGGAATGTGGACCTGGTACTAGTTGATGCTGTTTAATTATCTTCCTGCTTCTGCCATTCTTTTCCACTTACAATGGTTTTGATGTTTCCTCTGAGGACTCCTGTGTGCAAGGAACTTTTCCTGTAGTGTGTTTCTACAACAGGATCCTCATTTGCTTCTGTTTCCTGTGACACCTCTTAAATGAAAAGCAATAGTATAATCCAAGCTAAAGTGGGTGTTTTCAAAGATCAAGCACCTTGATTACCTGGAATTACCTAGCTGGCTGGTCGGGGTGTTGTGCAGCCAACAACAGATGGCTGTTATTATCTGTGTGCCATGATCAACTCTAGCTCTTAAAGAACAGGGCAGAGAAATCCCTCCCTTTTTAGAATCCCTCAGAGAACACATGGGTTTGGCTTGGGAGTTGACATGTTTAATTTATGAAACAATTCAATAGCGAATATAAAGCACATTCCATTTGCATTTCAAATGTAGATGGAAACCAGCAGCGTATCTTTAAGAGAAAATGAATTGCTGTGTTGAAAATGAGTGTTCTGACAAGCCACGCATTGAGCTTGCATTGACAATTTATCATACTAGCCCAGCTAATTTGAGTCATAGTTTCGTATCTAACGCTACGTGCTGTCCATCTGTATAGCTGGGTATTGTGCTGTTTGAAGTCTATATGCAGGCCTGCTTGAGAACTGAAGTTCTGAACAGCCAGCGAACAAATGCCGAAGTAACAGCAGTGAATCTTATGCTGTGGTGAGTGGGAGGTCCAGGGAGCTTTCCGGTCATCTTCCTCTGTTTATTCACTGGCTGCCTGTACTATTATCTCATCTTTGATAGTGACTGGTGCTCTTTAAGTTAAAAAGAAATCCAGCCTCCTAAGTATTTGGCAAACATATCCATTCAAAGGGGATCAGTTTATGCTGTGATGCAGAATGGCTAATAACCCATGTCATTGTTTTTAACTCACAGAGCTGCAGCTTTAAATGGGAATGACAAGAAGAACTTGGGCTACCACTGTATAGTGTCTCTGATGAGCATGGGTTCATTTATGGGCTTGATATGGGAGATTCTTAAGGACAGATTTAAAAACACCTGTGTTGAAATGATAATGGAGAATGACTTAATTATGATCTTCTGAACAGTCAGCCTTGGAAGCAGATGAAGACCTTTAGCTTTCATGAAAACAGTAGGTAAAAATGCCCTAACTAAAAAATGAAGACAAAGAAACAACTATTTAAAAGGAAAAGACTTGGAGATATATCTAATCCAGACTGAAGTACATACCTTGGATAGCCAGAAGTAAGTGCAGGTATTCTTTTTTTCCTTTTTTTCTTTTTTTCTTTTTAAAGTTTTTTTTTAATTTTGAGGAGATTCAGGTTTGTCAAAGGGGAGACTAGCTCAGAGGTGGTATTAAGGCATTTCTAGGTGTGTTGGTATTTGGTTTGTGTTTTCAACTGTGAAGTGGCCACAGGAGGACTGAGGCTAAATCTGACACCTTTCTCTTTCCAGTCCTTCATATGCTGAGCTCTTGCAGCAGTTGTTGCTGGTAGGGTACCCAGAACCGAAGGCTTCAACACAGGAAATACGTATGCTTCAAATTTCCCTGGAAATAGGAATAAGCATGCAGTGCTCCAGGCAGCAGCCAAAACCAGCATCTTTGGCTCCTGTTGGAAGGCAGCATCACACAGTGCTTTGCAGCACTTGTAAATGGCTCTTTGCTTCCAGGAGCTTTGAGGAGTGCTTGAAATGAGGCGGATGTGCGGTGATCCAGACTTACTGTGCCTCGTGGCTTCTAGGCATCTAACCTTGGGTCACCTGTGAAGGTTCAGCCTGAAATAAGGGACATGTATGCAGAACACAGTCCAGCTGTTGCTGGACACTGTTGCCTTTCCAAAATAGGTCTTTCAGTGGTCCCTGGGAGGTTTTTGGCTCTCCCATGCCCATGGCTAAGACAGGATCGTAGGAAGATTATTGTGACTGGTCCTAGTGCCTGGTAGTCACATGCAGGAACACATAAGGCCTAATAATAGTAGTTCTCACTAGCAAAGACTTCATTAGGTGATGGGAATGTGGTTTGATCTGCATGTGCAAGCCCATTCTGTGGCTTATCTTGATGTACTGTGAAAAAACATGTTAAGTCAGATGTCAGGTTGGTTGGAAGTTCCCGTTTACTTTGACCTTTTGTTGAAGCTGCTCTTATTTGCTGGAAGGAGGCCTGTGCTGTTATACTGGATTTGGCCCTATCCAGCCTGGCTGTATATTCTTTACACAGCTCTTTCAAGTTTCTGAAAAACAAACGTGTCTATTTCTGACCACCTATCTTAATATTGCTTACTTGATCTCATCACTAGTGCTTTTCTCAGTGCATTTCTTCAGTTTGAAACCAAACTGTGGTATCCAAGTGGGATGTTTGCTGTGATGGAGCTACTGAATAGAGCAGCAGGCAACTAGTTAATACTAGCTTAATCTTTGTGTTTCTTTTACACTTCTTGGATATATTTCTTTTTCCCCCGTGAACAATAACTTTTTTCCCTGTACCAAATCAACAGCTGTGATTGGCAGCTTGTTTTTAACTGGGGGACAAGATGTTATAAGTGCACATAAACTCAGTATTAGGAGTGCCACAAGGTTTTGTTCTTTAGGCAGCTAAGCCCTAATTTCTCTCTAAATTTAAACAAAAGTAGCTTATAATCTTTTTTCCCCACATTGCACCAGTAATGGGACTGTCCATTCTAGAGTTCCTAGGAGTATACAGAAACTTTTCTGTTTTCCTATAGTGGAACTGCCACTGTTTGCAGTCATCTTGCATAAGTTTGTGCTCAGAGGGTTAAAAAGAGTGTGTAAGGAGACAGCATTATGTCTCTTGTACCGTCTCTGAATTAAGGAGTGCTGAAGAAATTTCTGAGTTCTCCTCTCTAATGGTGTCCATTGTGAGTTGGTTCTCCTGTCAGAATGATGAGAACTCTGGGAAATGTTCTGTATGCAAAAGTGAGGAGAAGGTAGTCCTATTGGCATGGAAATTAATTTCTTCAATTTTTAGATGATTCTTTTTATTTAAGAAAAGAGAGGAGAGGTATTCAGATGGTTGTATACCAAAAGGTTGAATTTTTTCTTCTATATTACTTGCTTCCAGGTCAGAAATCCACTATCTTCTTTGGAATGGGAAAAGAATACAAATGTGATGGGTGTTGTGTGTAGGTGTGTTGGGGTTTTTTCTTGAGATTTTGAGTGCTGTATTCTAGTCCTTGGGTAAGCTGAGCATCTGTAGTGTAACTGCAGAAAGAATGTGTTCAGGTCCCTTCATCACTAGCCTTTTTATAACAAAGGAAATATGAATTCTGATTTTTGATAGACACCTAGGTGTGTTGGTGATCAGTCTGAGAGAAAAGAACTAGTTCAAATGGCACTTAGACTGCCTTTAATAGTTTGAATATGTTTAGATTAACTTTTCCTCTTGGTGCTCAACTACACAGTACACTGTGGAGACCCTGGCACTGAGTGCGGTTAATTCAGCCATAGGGAAAGGTGTGAAGTACTGAAAGCTCTAGGCATGTCTGAAGGAGGGAGACAGGTGGGCAAAATGAAATGCCTGGTTTGTAGGTGTTGAAGCATAACTGAGAACTCTGTGCAGAAGCTGATGTTTGTAGTGTCTACAGCAGGGACTTTGCATTGTGAAGAGTTGAAGTACACTATTGACTTCTACCTTAGATGTATGACAATTCACAGCTCCAAGAAATAGTTTCCAGTTGATCATAGATGCTGATAGACATTTCTACTTTAGCTTTGTGTTCATGCTTTCGAAGTTCTGGTTGTTTTAAGCTTGAAAGATACTTCTGGGTGAGCTCCATGGCAAAGTCAGAACATTACACCACACCTCATAACTCAGCATGGGATTGAGCTACTTGGGTCTGCAAACCAAATTAAATAGTTAGCCAAGTTCACTGACTGGGGACAATCATTACTTGCTGTGTAGGGGTGGGAATTTTTGTGAACTGCTGCCCAGGAGGCTGGCTCCCTTGAAAATGAACAATCAGATTACTACTGTCCTCTGTTAATGCTAGGGCAGCAGGTAAGGACTCCACTGGTATAGGCACTACATATGCAATGAATGACAAGACAACACTTGTGCATTGGAAAGTAGCTTACATGTGGGTCAGGAAAGCAATTTGCCCAAGGCTGCATAGAAGTTCAGTGACAGTCTCTTGCATCACCCAGAAGATGATCTTGGTTCTGAGGAATGAAAGGAGGAATTTCACAGGGTTGGGACTAGAAGAAAAAGGCACATCTTTCTTTGGCTCTTGCACAGTTCTTGAGATTGAATGCCGGACGCTCCAATAGCAGGCTGAGAATGACAGGTTCGTTTTGTTTCTTCATTCTCATCTCTTCCTCTGTTTTTTGACATGGTATGCATGTACTCTTTGGGAACGCATATTACTTCATCCATGCATCAGGCATGGAGTTATTAAAATCCAATCACGTATTTTCAATAGCCATGTAAGTTTTTAAAAATATAATTTTAATGGTTTGTTATTGCAGTGTGTGCTTTTTATTTATTTTTTTTTTAAACTGAGCTAAGCGGATGGCAGAATTTTTTCAGAGCCTGTCAAAACTGGGGTAAGGAGGCTTCATTTTTAAGCAACCAAAAGTATTTTCTAGAGTAAATGTACTGTACACTGATTTAGTGACATCTTTCTTCTTCTGGCAAGGAGGTGAAGGGGATAATTTGTTATCAAGTGCACGGTACGCCATGTAACTTAGGAGCAATCGGTGATCAGGAATGATGGGTTATAAATGACTCTGCTTGAGGACTTGATGCTTCAGATTGCATTCCCACAGGTAGGGTGTTCCCCCCACACAGGTTTCTCACCTACGCATACCTCAGCATCCCTTCTTTATGAGAACTGGAAAATGCTGGTTCTTTCTGTTATCACGCTTCTAGAAACTTAGAGCCTGAAGAAAGCATGCTATTCAGGGCTGAAACAGGTTGGATACAGATTCAACCTACGATGTGCTGCACTCCTACCTGGGAGATAGCCGCATGTATTAACAAGCAATAATAAAACCCCTTCTGTTAGAAGACTTATGGATAAAATAATGATTGATATTCTGCATCTGCTTTGAACTAAATAATTCAAACACGTTATGATGAAGCAGTATTGAAATGTCTTAATTCTTCCATGTGATCGTGTCCTGTCAATAACAATGACCTGAGAATGATGGTGTTGGATAGACAAAGGCATTCTTCTATTTTGGTGTTCTCCATTAGCTGTAATTATCACAGTTGGTGATTATAACCTTATTACCCTGTGGTAATGCCTCAGGAAATCTTGTGTAGGACTTGTTGTGGTGATAATTATGCTTCCCCTGGATATGTTACTCTTCTCTTGGCAATCGTATTGGGCAGTGAATTTCTGTATGTGAAATACCCTCCATTCAGTCTTAATTTAGCTAAAACTGAACTGGAGCTGAAGTGACCTAAAAAATCATTCTTAGCTAGATTGTTATTCAGTGGAAATGAGATCTGCTCCATGTGGAGATGGATCTGCTTGCAGTCTATGCAATACTAAGAGTTCCTGCAACAGGCTGTCTCGTGTTTAAGCACAGCCCAACACAAAGCATGAGCACATAAATGGATTAACAACACAAACAGACCCATGAGCACTCTTGTGTCCAGTCCTTCAGATCCAGTTCTCTAAGCCTTGCTGCCAGACTATGGAGCCCATATGTTGAACTTGATCATCCTTTGCTCACCCCTTGTGACTAATCCACATAGAAATAGTCTTCCATCTACTTTGTGTAGTAGGAGCAGGCCCAAGTCCACAGCAAACTTTCCTTAAGTAAAGTCTCTTGGATACCATGGCTCTGTTGCCCATTCTGCTCCTTGGGACAGATCAGATAGCTGCTACATGTCTCAGTTGTCCCTGCTATAGTGTTGATGGGTGTCTTATTTTTGTGGTGTGTTGAGACAAATTAGCCTTTAAATGCTCTGCATTATAATAATGAGTCAAAGTGCATTATAGTGTTTCTTGCCTATCTTTGTTATTCTATCAGTGGTGGTTGGGAGGCCAGGTTGAAATTCTGATTTTAATGATGTGCTGCTTAACTTTTGACATGAACACTTTTCAGTTAAAAAGGGAAGTATGTCCAAATCTGCTCTACAGTTAGCACCTCAAATTTCAGCCTTGATTTCCCTTTCCCTTTGAGGAGTTTGCACAGCACCTGCAGCCTGATTTTTCTACTCCCTTCAGTATAAATCAAGCCTCATAAATCAAGCTATAACTACAAGCCTTTTATCTGTGAATTTTATTTACAGTGGAAATAAGAGGCTTCAGGAGGTGAAACTATTGTCATGAGCCATATTCACCTGCCTGGAGCAGTACACAGAGAATATCCTGCTCTTGGAGTTGATTTACAAATAGACTTCCAGCGTGTGAACCTTCCGCATACTATTGGAGTAAATTGGCGTACACTTGAGTTGCACTGAATGATGGCCTAGTGGTTATGGCCTATCTTTGGGATATTGGTATTTGCCTGTGCTTTGCCATGGATTTATTATGACTGTGCAGGTGCATTGCTTGGGCTTTGCATGGGAAACTGTGAGCAAGTGATGTGTGAGTAGCCGAGGAGTGAACAACTCTGTGTTAATTCTCCTGCAGAAAAGCTACACCATATGAAAACCTTTGCTTTTCATGCCACTTGCCATTCCACGTGGGCTTTTAAAGGTACTGATCACGCTATTAAGTTTCTGTACCTGATCCTAATGGTTTTTCTAAGTGGACAATCCTTCATTTTTTCATGTCATTACCCCTGCATAAAAAATGGCTAGTAGCACTCAGTTGTTTCACAGGAGTGTCACAAGGACAGATGCACAAAAAGCTATTGCTTGGGCAGTGGGAGTGGGAGGTGTATACCTTTCCTGGTTGTCCTGATTTTGGCTGGGATAGAGTTAATTGCCTTCCTAGTAGCTGGTACAGTGCTATGTTTTGAGTTCAGTATGAGAAGAATGTTGATAACACACTGATGTTTTCAGTTGTTGCTAAGTAATGTTTAGACTAAGTCAAGGATTTTTCAGCTTTGCATGCCCTGCCAGCAAGAAGGCTGGAGGGACACAAGAAGTTGGGAGGGGACACGGCCAGGACAGCTGACCCAAAGTGGCCAACGGGGTATTCCATACATGTGACATCATGTCCAGTATATAAACTGGAGGAGCTGGCCTGAGGGGTGGATCACTGTCTGGGAGCTAATTGTGTGTTGTTGGAGAGTGGTGAGCAATTGCATTGTGCATCACTTGTTTTGTATATTCCAATCCTTTTATTATTGTTATTATTATAATTATCAGTTTCTTCCTTTCTTTTCTGTTAAACTGTTCTTATTTCAACCCACGAGTTTTGCTTTTTTTCTGATTCTCTCCCCCATCCCACTGGGTGGGGGGGTAGTGAGTGGGTGGTTGCGTGGTGCTTAGTTGCTGGCTGGGGTTAAACCATGACACTGGTACAGCAAGATGAGAGTGGATTTGGTCAGAGGATGTTACTCAGCCTCTCAGGATCCTGGGCCAAGGCTTGCTTTAGAGTTGGGCTCCAGCTCTCTGTAGTGTTTCTGCTGTTGAGGTGGGAACTTGGAAAGGTTGTGACTGGGAAAAAGTTGCCTTTTTGGTCTGTAACAGCCTCTGCTTTCACAGCATCCTGCCTTTTGGACTGCGGTGAAACTGGGAACACTGTGGTCCCTGCCCTGAGGAGGCTCCAACTGCTAATTTTGAGTGGAATAATGCAAGTTTGGACTGGACCTGGGGTACGGCTGTTTTCCAGCTGTTCATCTAGCTCTAAAGAGTGACATTGCAGAGTCTTCCAGATCACTGAATCTAGTTCATCACTGAAAGCTGATAATGTTTTGTTCAAATACTTGGATCACACATCTTGTCTCTAAATAAAGAATGGGTGTGTATGTTGTTGATATTTTGAAAAATCTCATTGGTTTTAAAAACCTAGATCAAATGAGTAATGCATTCTTCAAAATATGGAGAAACTGTTGTGGACAATTTTTCAACACTTGACAGCTTCCCAGCCAATTTACTTGCTCTCAGCAGAATAAATGGAGCTAGCCTGTCTCTAGCATGACTGCCAGCTATTTCATGCAGCTACCCTGACTGCTCACTAAATTGAGCCCACGGAGAAATCGTTGCAACATGGAAGAAGGCACTGAAGGTGCAGGGAGCTAATTAAATTGCAAACATGGGGGTTGTGAAGCCCTGTTTTCATCTCAGACAGGTAAGTGAACTGTGTTTAGAGAACTGATTTACATTTTAGTGAACACATTTCCTGAGATCTGCTTCCATATGTTGCATGGACATACGGTGGATGCAAGAAACACTCAGGTGAACTTGTCTGGTAGCTCTGGATCCTGTCTGACTAAGACTGGAGCTGACAGGTAGTAAGAAGTGGTCAGCTACGAGTGACGTTGCAGTAATCATTAGTTACAGGACTCCTTGCTAAAAGTTGCCTCCAGCCACTCCACCAATTTTTATCATGAATTATTCTAGTTCTCTTTGGAGTGTCCTGGTTTTGCTTTTTGCCTTTACAAAGTGATGAGTGGTACAAAACAATCACCTGAGGCAGCAGAGAGGGTCTAAGCCTGAAGGAATTCAGCAATTTGGTTTCTGTTTGGACATGTGTGATCCCTTGGAATCTCAGGCAGCTTCAAAATGATTTGGGATACAGAGTGAGAACAATCTCTTTGGTGTACTGGAATATATGATAAAGGCAACAAAGTGATGCTGCTGCACGAAATGCAGTCATTAATGTTCTGGGATGTGTTAATAGGAGTGAATTATATTAGGCGGGAGAGGTAGTTGTAGTTATTCTACTGTATTTGACAAAAGTGAGAACCTAGTTGGATTACTGATTTAGGCATTCCTGTGAGCAGTGCAGGAAGGTGTAGATTCATCTTAGAGTCCCATGGTGACTTCTTATCATTTTTACCAAGAAGCTGTAAATGTTACTGAATGTTACCTTTAAGAAAAGAAACTGCTTGTTCAATCTAAAAATGAGATCTCTTCCAGTGTATAAAGTACTCACAAGAGAAGGGTAGTGAACAATTGTCTTTTGCCTCTCTTTGAGGTTAAGCCAAGAAGTAATTAATCTAATTGGAAGCAATAGAGATCTTAGCTTGATACCAGGAAAAGCTTCTTAACTTTAAACACTGAAAGTATGTTGCCCACATTGCAGTGGAACTCCAGTAGAAGAGTTGAGTACACTACAAATAGACAGGGACAGAACCTACGATATTTTATCATGTCTCTAGATTGGTCAGACCCTGCACTTCTCTGGTTGGTTGGTTGGGGTATATTTTAGAAAGGGAATACTAAGTGAACACTTCTGACCATTATGGCTTTGTTTTGCTGGAAGGACAGAACAGTGCACTGAGACAAGTTAAGCCTCTAAAGAAGGAATGCTTAGATCTGCTGAGTGAAACAGCCTTTAAATGGGAATCTTAACAACAAACTTCCACACTGCTCCATGAGTTTCTTTCCATCCCACTTTAATTTAGCAGATTTCAGTTGCTCTGGGCTGCACACATTCCAAGCAGTTCCCTCTATATCTCTTATAAAACCATTTTGCTTTTCATCATTTCCAGGGCTTACATGAAATTGTACTGCATGACACAGTCAAGCTTTCTCTCCGCCTGATCTTCTGGTGTCTCATCATTCTTGCCCTGCAGAGCATTCTCAGGTACCCTTAGGGAAGAAACATTCCCTCTTTTTCTAAAAAGTTAAATTAGATGCAGGGGACAGTTCTGGAAAAAGGCAAAACCTGTTTATCGTATTCAACTATGCAATAAAATGTGAGCAAAAAATTTAAACACTTCTACTGTTTGCTGTGTAGGAGGTGAGAGCAGTGACTTGCTGAGTTCCCTTCCAGCTCTCTGATTCCCCTTATGGATGAGATATGAGTTGGAGTGTTATACATCCTGTTTGGACATGTAAGCAATCCCGCTAGTCACTTGTACTGTGTTCATCAAAATGATCCTGGCTCAGAAAACACAGCAGTACACTACGGCATGTACCTTATAGATCAGCTGATACATGTGTGAAGTTGTATGCTCCATAGTTCTGGATAAATGGAATGCTTACTTTAAAGACTTTAAAGTGCAGAGCTCATGAACCTGTGCCTGTACAGTGTAAATAGGATGCCATGTCTAGTCTCTGTGAGACACCAGCTCAAAATTTTGCTGTGGTGTCAATGGATAAATGAGGATTACCTCATGGGTGCCCGCATTCTAGTGTTAAATGTGGCAAGGAAATAAAAACAGCATTTCACACTTCCTTTTTAATTTTGACAGATGCAAAAAAACACAGTTGGACCTTCTTACGTGGTTTTCTCAGGTATGGGTTGAAGGGAGTAGCTAACATTTATATCCTGTGATGGGAACCTAGGTTCCTGAAAAGTTGATTGCAGATAACAATAGTTTTCTAATAAAAAGATCATAAACTACTCCTCTGAGTAGTTAGGTATCTTATACCTACCCATGGTCTGATTTATCTTTCTGGTGCTAACCCATCTCATATATGCTTAGCCATTGCTTGACTTCACTTTTGCTATGCAAAGAAAAGGCACAAGAGTGGTCCTCTTGAGTGAGTCTGAGCCCATGTGTACACTGTCTTGTTAGTGCAGACACAGCTCTGGAACAAGATTCAGTGGAAGCTTCCATGTACAGGTGGCTTTTGAGGAGACTTTTCAAAATGCTTCTGTTGAAAAGTTTTGTCCTCTTTCAGAAAGTCACTCCCAGCCCTTTTCTCCCTTCCAATCCGAAAGCCTTAACCAAATCTATCAAAATTGTGTTTGTCACTTGTCCCAAAACAATATGCCCAAGGTAATATTGTATGTACTAGGTACTTTGTGCTAGTCAGATAGTATATGGGAAGAGTTGGTGGAGAGAAAGATCATCAGTGATCATTAGGAACTGTACAGTGTGTTCCACAATTGAAGACTATTTCCTTTTTCCCAGTGTACCATTTTGTTCTTTAATAAATGATGTAATTACTAGAAGAAGTGTAGGAAAAAGGCATGGTGTGGGAAGTATGTGCATGTGCACAGTTCTAGTCTCTTGATCAAGGAAGGTGGACTCTAGAACAGGGGCAAAGAGGCTGGAGGGAAAGCCTGTCTCATTTTAGAGAACTAGAAAATGTGACTTTCTAACCAACATTATTGTGAACTGGAGGCAAAATAGGCTTGTCTCTAAATAGATGGCATTAAATGTTAGGGAAAGAAATTAACTGCTCTAGTCCTATGACAGCATCTGTGTCGTGGTTTAACCCCAGCCAGCAACTAAGCACCACGCAGGCGCTCACTCACTCCTCCACCTGACCCAGTGGGATGGGGGAGAAAATCGGGAAAAGAAGTAAAACTCGTGAGTTGAGATAAGAACGGTTTAATAGAACAGAAAAGAAGAAACTAATAATGATAATGATAACACTAATAAAATGACAACAGCAATAATAAAAGGATTGGAATGTACAAATGATGCGCAGTGCAATAGCTCACCACCCGCTGATCGACACCCAGCTAGTCTCTAAGCTGCAATCCCCCACCCCCACTTCCCCCAGTTCCTATACTAGATGTAACGTCCCATGGTCTGGAATACCCCTGTTGGCCAGTTTGGGTCAGGTGCCCTGTCTCCGTCCTGTGCCAACTTCTTGTGCCCCTCCAGCTTTCTTGCTGGCTGGGCATGAGAAGCTGAAAAATCCTTGACTTTAGTCTAAACACTACTTAGCAACAACTGAAAACATCAGTGTTATCAACATTCTTCTCATACTGAACTCAAAACATAGCACTGTACCAGCTACTAGGAAGACAGCTAACTCTATCCCAGCTGAAACCAGGATAACCTGGTAGCAAGGAAAAAGGCCGTGACTGACTGTGAATTTAGCTTAGACCAGGAACTGATAGAGGTTTTGGTATAGCAGAAGGAGTGGAGTGAGCTTCTGGAACAGCTTCCTGGTGAGTATGTGTGTGTGTGATGGGGACAACAGGGTTGTTAAACTGCTTTTAAATGGAGCTAAATCACTTAACAGTAGTGATTGTATGCCACTGTGTTTACAGTAGTAGAAGACTGGATTTGATGAGCCAGGAAAGAAGGTCCACGCAAACACTATTCTACCTCCACACTACCATATAAACATTAACCAATTTAATTCTTAGTTCTCTTCAGGATGCAGGAACATCTTAAGTGCATTTTGCTACCCCATGCTGTGGTTTAGGGCCTGATACCATAGAAGCTCTGCTGCAATTAACATAAATCATACATTGTGTGAATGTTACCCGGTGGAATTATCATTCAGAATGCGTCTCTAAGCTTCTGTTTGTTCAGGTGACTTGGACAATTCTTAAGCAAATTATTTGCCATACTGACTGGAGTGTATGTCACAGGTGGGCTGAGTTAGGTAACAAGCTATATCTCTTGCCCAATTGTAGATGGCTGGGTTTGTCCAGCATGCTTAGTTTCATTGTGAGGTTAGCTCCTGTAGAAGTGCTAACTTGCCAGACTACCTTATGCCCAACAGTAGCACTGCTTTTACTGAGGTGGAAACAGCAAGGAAATGTATGGCTTTTCAGGGCCTGGAGAGAAATGTTTCTAGTCCTTAAGATGATGTCTGCTCTATATGACTGATTAAACACTCACTGGAGGAGGGTTTTAGAGGCAAGCAAGTTCTCTGCAACACCTGGCTGGGCATTTTCTTTCTCCTCAGCTTAACAAGTAGTTGAAGTACTTTATTTCAGCTGTCACTGCTTCAGGAGGATGGCCTGTGCTAGTTGATCTAAATTGATTGTTAAAAGGAAACAAAACAAATGCCCAAATATTTTGTTAGGCAAAACCAGAAATATTTCCTTTCCCCCTTTTTTCTTCTGTTCTACCTACCTGACCTTCAATGGATGTTGTGTTTGTTATAAGAATACTTGAGGCTATCATGACTGTGAACTAGTCTGTCATATTGATTTGTGAAACTAAAATGAAGCACTGTTTTCCACCTCCTTTTTTCCATGGGAATGGGTGTTTGTGCATGTGAAGTATTCAAATCTTTACTTTTTCAGCACTGGTAAGAATCAGTTTAGACTTCGGCAAGGTGACTTTGAGGTTGGCTGTGTACAGTTCTCCCTTTGGAATTCACGCAGCCACGTTATATATTCTGAAACCAGCTAGACTTGTCAGAGAAGGAAGATGTGGGATTTCAGGTCTGCAGGAGGTTAGAAGGAAGAACCTAGGCACAAGGACATGGTTGTAGTCTGCTGACAGTTATTCCAGTGTAAGTCCGCAATGACTCTTAATTTCACTGTGCCATCTAAATCCATGAAATGTCTTGTGAAACTCAGCAGCAATCTCTACTTCCTGAAGCTGGTGTTTCCACTGGAGATAGTTGTGCAGAACTGTCAGTGCTTCTGGTGCAATGAGATAAAGGCATTGCATTTTCCTTAACAGCTATATGTTGGCAGGTCGCTATTGTATGGCACCATGACAAGCACTTTCTCTGTTGGCAGTTTTTATATGGCAGGCAATTTAGTGCCCTGTGTCTCTTCTGATGATGGTCTGTAAGTAAAGCCTACTTAAAACCCTGTGGCAACAGGATGAAAAGCCTATTAAATCACTTGTGTCAATAGGTCAGAGATTGTGTTTCGTGGCAATGAACACCGTAGTGTTGGGATTGCTTCCATTTAACATGACTTGCTACTGCCCAATTTATAAACCTCACCGGTGAACTGGGAATTGGGATGGCTTCTTGGGCAGACTAACATCCCGGAGACTAAATAGCAGCTACCAGCATTATCCGTCACTTCTCATGAGCACAGAATCCGTCACAAAAAGAGCAAGCAATTTCTGATACTTTTTTTAATGAACTGTCTCAGAGAGTGAGAGAAAAAAATGTTTGTTCCCGAGTTACATAGCAAAAAGTTGGCTACAGAAAGCTCTGGATTTCTTTTGTGCTTGCTTCAGAGTATGTAATATCAACGGGATTGAACTCTGAGCCTCTCTAGCTAATACTACATCCTCTTAAACACAAACATTGAATTTGGAAGCAGTTTTATTGCAAACACTCAGAGAGTAAAGAAGATAAACACAAGGAAATTGTTTCAGTATTTTGACAATCAAGTTTGAGAGTTTTTACACATTGACTCTTGACAGTTCAGGATGTCAGAATACTGGAAGTGAAGGGTAGTGACAGGAAGAAGCAAACAAAATAGGACTCTAACCCCCCAGCAAAATAATAATTAAAAATTGGAGCATACAGGAAAGATGTGATTTTTCTAAGGTGCGGAAACCAGAACACAAGATCTTAGTTTGTGTGGTCAGGGTGCACATGGGGATTCATTAGGGTTTTTATGACTGCTGCTATTAACAAACCAATGATGTGTCCACTAAAACTCATCTGTTGAGTATCAACGTGGGAGCTATAAAAGCATAATGCTAATTTCTTAACATCTGTCTTTTCTTCTTTGCATATAATCCCTAATTGCAATCTCTGGTTTGGGGTGAGTTTTTTTGAGTGGTGACATTCAGTTAGGTTAAGGTCAATTCATTCACATGATTGGCAAAGTGTGTTAAAGTTTGACAAGTTGGGGTTCCTGAGAATTGCAATGATAACATCACCAAATGAAATACCAGAGCAGTACCAATCCTCAGTAGTTTTTCCATCCTTGATGTCAGTTTACTTTCTGTCCCCCAGAGGACACTTCCACTGCTCTCCCTCTGGGCCCATTTATATAATAAGAAAATTATATTTTCTTATTGCACAGTGTTCTGGTTATATTCCACGTATCACTATGTGATGCCAAATTATTCTGGTGGTAAAATGAGAGATCTGGGGGGAGGACACCACCCCCCCCCCCCCCCATAGCAAAGAAGTTATAATTGAGGTAAAATTCTTGAAAGATCTTGATTCCTATGTGTGCACCAAGTGTAAGCAAGCATCTTTTCAGAGTGGGTTGAGTTGCTAAAAAGCACCTGTTATATCTTAGTATGAACTCTTGACTCTGTGGTCATCTCATCTTTGAAGAGATGCACATATATGTATGTGCATAGTGCTGCTGTGTGTTTCTGTGTTGTTTTGTTTCTTCTCTGGTAGAAGACAAATACGATTTTCTGGGTTCTTCTAATAGCTTGGCGGTTTACCTACATGTTCTTATATTTCTTACCTTGCTGTCCATGGGGTTGAACTCAGTCCAGCAGAAAAATTGTTGACAGATGCTGAGTACTTCCTCAGTAGCTGCTTAGCCCTGACAGCAGTGAACATGACTTCCTGACACAGGGACACAGGGAAGTGGTGGACTTACCTGTTGTACTAGAGATGCTTAGTGGTATGCCTTGGTCCTTGTGGATGCTGAATTTTAGTCAGAAAGGTGTTCTTGTATTCCCCTCTTTTGAAGATTCTTGGTATATTAGTAGAAAGGAGAACTTATACTAAATGTGCAACTTTTAGATGCCTTGAGACAGGAGAAGGCTAAAGATATCTTTTTGAGCTTTGTAATTGATTCTCACCTGTGTGATTTTCATATGCACTTTGCCCAGTGCTAACGCTGAATTTACAACACAGAGGGTGAAGCTGTATGTCTCGCCTGTGGTTTTCAAACACGTGCACACATGCACATGCACACACAAAAATACGCACTCTTGTTTGTCAGCTTCTATGGTCTTAAAGCTCTGCATAATAGAGGCTCACACTTGAATTGGCAGGCTTTAGATTTGGGCATGACAGCAGACAGTGGTGTTTACTCAGAGCTGCTGGCTGCACTATGTGAAATTGTGGGTCAGTTGAGGAAAAAGGCTGAAGCCCAGCTTGCAATAAAGGTTACAGAATTGCTGCTGCCCACCTCAGTTGTTTTTCTTTTTGAATAGTCAGACGTTTGCTCTTGCAAAGTAAAAAGGGAACACTAAGCACCTTCAGAAAATACCTTAGCCTGAATGCTGGATCAGAGCATACAGATGCAAGAGGAAGGACTGTAATTGAATGATTTGCCCCACTGCCAAATCCAGATCACTTCTTTATACAGATCACTTCCAGTCATCTTTTGGGCACTTGACATTAAGGAAGAAATTATAAATCAAGTCAGTAGCATTCTTTCCTGTTAAATTTCATAGAATGTGGTCCTCCATGTAGAAAAACATAGCTTTTTCTCTTGAAGTTGTAGAACTGGCTTTTAAAGTGAGCTCTGTGCCTTGACAAGAGCTCAGAACTATTTGTATGACAGTCATCTTTGTAACAAGATTTCCTCTTCCATTTCTCACTGTGTGGGAAGGAGTGTCTGTGTGCAATACTGATCATGAAATGAAGATTGTGAACGTACTGCTCAGAATGCTGCTGCTGTTATAAGTATTGATGAAACAAGGCATAGAATTGTAAAATAATAGAATGGTTTGGGTTGGAAGGGACCTCCAAGTTCCAACTCCCCTGCCACAGGCAGGGACACCTTCCACTAGACCAGGTTGCTCAAAGCCCCATCCAATCGGGCCTTGAACGCTTCCAGGGATGGGGCCTCCACAACTTCTTTGGGCAACCTGTTCCAGTGCCTCACTGCCCTCACAGTAAAGAACTTCGTCCTTACATCTAATCTAAATCTACCCTCTTTTAAAGCCATTACTTCTCTTTCTGTCACGACATGCCCTTGTAAAAAGTCCCTCCCTGGCTTTCCTGTAGGCCCCAGTTAAGTACTGAAAGGCTGCCATAAGGTCTCCCCAGAGACTTCTCTTCTCCAGGCTGAACAACCCCAACTGTCTCAGCCTGTCTTCAGAGGAGAGGCACTCCAGCCCTCTGATCATCTTTATGGTCCTCTGGACCCGCTCCAACAGGTCCATGTCCTTCTTATGTTGGGGACCCCAGAGCTGAATGCAGTACTCCAGGTGGGGTCTCACAAGAGTGGAGTAGAGGTGGAGAATCCCCTCTCTCAACCTGTTGTTCGTGCTTCTCTTGATGCAGCCCAGGATATGGTTGGCTTTCTGGGATGCAAGTGCACATTGTCGGGTCATGTTGATATTCTTGTCTACCAGCAGCCCCAAGTCCTTATCCTCAGGGCTGTTTTCTATCCACTCATCGCCCAGCCTGTATTTGTGCTTGGGATTGCCCCGACCCATGTGCAGGACCTTGTGCTTGGCCTTGTTGAACTTCATGAGGTTCGCATGGACCCAGCTCTCAACCCTGTCCAGGTCCCTCTGGGTGGCATCCCTTCCCTCCAGCATGTCAACTGCACCACACAGCTTGGTGTCATCGGCAAACTTGCTGAGGGTGCACTTAATCCCACTGTCCATGTCACCAACAGAGATGTTAAACAGTGCCACTCTCAATACCAACCCCTGAGGAACACCATCAAGGTACTTCAGTGTGATGTCAAGAGTTTCAATTAGTCATGCTGGTAAGTTACTTGCCAGAAGAAGCCATTCAGTGGCCTTTGTAGAAGTAAGTGGTCTTGGACCATTTCCTTATAGGTGGGTGAGTCATGCTCAATATGAAATGTTGTTGCATAGTGGGCTTGTATTTCAGGGCTTGAAAATAGAGATAAATAAGGTAAGTTTAAATGGCTGGTATGCTTGCTTGTACAAGTGAGGCCCTCAGCCCACAAATCACCTTGGAAACTACAGTACATCAGGCCCACCAGCTAGCAGGGAGTCTAACAGCACAGCAAGTTGTCTGGAAGACTGTAGCAGAGGCTTCCAATGTTCCTGAGCTAGAGAAGCTTAGTTCTAGAGAACAGAGCTCTTTCAGTGCCAGCATGATAAGACTTCTTTGTTGTGCGATGATAACTTAGTACTGTGGTCTTTGAGTCTTCTGAATCTAGCCTTACACATTCTGGTTCTTCTTAGGATTTCCCAGGGTAGGTCTGAAGTACAGGACCTACCTCCTGCCTCCCTGTTAGGCTGTGTTTGTTGTGGTAACAAGTGGTACATGATATTTATGTCACCCTTCTCTGGCTTTGGGCAACTAGACAGAGGTGACCATAATTCCTAGTGTGTGCAAAGGAGCATAGTGTTGCTATCTTCTAGCAATAAGTGAGATAAAAACCATGTTGCTAATGTGTACAAAGCATGAGTACGACTCTTCTATATGATTGAAACTAAATTGTGCATTGAGGCATAGGCTTGAGCAGTGCTTGATACATGAATTGTACTACTTTTGAGGTTGTGCTGAAATTTCAAGTACTGCTGCTTCAGAGAACTGCAATTTAAGGTAGCTCTGTTTGCCTTGTTGCCTTGGGTTATGCGTTGTATTTTGTCACCAGATAGGAGCCCTTGGGAGGCAGCAGGGAGTAGCAACAGCAGCTGCTGCTCAGAGGAGAACAGAGCAATTCCTTGTTCAGCCATTATTCCTGGCGTGGCTGAGAGAGGGTAAGTGCACAAGAAGGAGAGAATTCTGCAGAGTTTGCAGGTGGCTAAGAGGAGGAGGAAACCTTCACACTTAGTATTGGAGAAGGCCACGATGCTATTGCTGTAGTGCTAATGGTGGGCAACCTCTGTCCATCCTACCTGAGTAGTTGATGAGAAATATCTGTGTCTGATACTTCAGCTAGGGAGGCTAGAAGACATGTGGTGCTCACACTGGAGCTATTATGGATGGAGCAAAGGAGGCTGTGGTATGAGTCTCAACAGTTAACCTGTGGCACTATTGTTGATCTTGACCTATTGGGTGAATAAGACCGTAACATGAGGTTAGCATGAAGGTAGTGGAACCCATAAGACCTGCTGTAGAAAGCAAAAGCTGTATGTGGTTAAAGGCCTAATTGTATAAATAATTGTCTGAGAATGCTAAAGAAGAATCCCAAAGGCTTGGTGGAGGGAATTGTCATGGAATATTGCCTGCACATTTGTGTGTCCTGTCATCTGCATAGTGCAACAATTAGTTGGGGGTTCTAAGAAAGAGATGTTAGCTGAAATGATGCCAAATGTTACTTTGGTTGTATAGCCCCTGTCACTTGAACCTCCACAAAGATTTTACTTTTTGTTTTGTGGGTTTTCTGGTTTTGTTTTTTTAATCCATGGTTCTATTTTGGTTTAGTTTCCATTATGAATCAAGCATTTAAGCACCTAAAAATGAGATAATGTTGGTTAGCTATACTGCAGCAGTTTTCAGCTGGCTCCTACTCTACCTCTTCTGGTTCATCCTTTTATAGTAATAGTGGAGGAGTTCTGTGCTTTTTACTTCAGCAAAAATCCAGCACGTCTGTTGCTTTGAAATACAGCTGGGAAATACTACCTTAAAAAAAATAGTTATGTCCTTAGAATAGATTAAGAGTCTGATGTTTCTAATAACAATAAATTAGCGAGACAGTACATTTTCTGCTTGGTAACTGACTGGAAGGCAACAAGATTACTTACAGTGTTTAGTTTCAAATATTAGTTTTCTCTTCCTTAAATTGCATTAGTTATATCTAATTATAAGTACAGTTTGTGGTAATCAATTTGAAGCATAACGATGTGAGTTACCTCTCTCTATAAAGAATATATTTTGACTTGGAACATTAGAGGTTTTTTTAATGCTGATTTTCATTTATGATTTGATTATACAGGTAATTGAAATGTGACAGACTCTGATAACATTTTGTTGGAACAAATTGGTGAGTTCAACTTTTTTCTCAGATACATTTTTTGCCTTCATAAAGGCGAAAGAAATGAGAGTTTTCATCTGCTTGCCATACAGATACTTATGAAGCATTTAATCTTTTTGCACTGGGTCTTAGTTTTTCTTTCCATTGTGATGCCCATTGGAAGGGAAAAAACACAAACAAACCTCCCTCCCTAAGACAATAAACCCAGCAACAGAGCTGTTACTGCCCAATGAGAGTAAACCATACTTAAGCATATATTGGCAACTTAGGTGTAGATTATAATGAACGTATGTCAACTCAAAACTGTGCCATTGCGATTATGATATGTTAATATTCACAATTAAGTTACCTAGTAATTCTTGATTATGATGAATTGCAAAACTATCCAGTCACTCAAAGACTCCAGAGTTGCTCAATATTCAGTAAACATCTGTAAACACCATTCCAAATTTTTCCTCGTGATGAAACTGAATGACCAACCTTACGTGAAATGTCAGTTAAAACAAGCATTTTTACTTCCATCTTGTAATATATCTGGGGACTGATTGGGCCACTGCACACAAGTCAGTGCACAAAACCTTTATTCAAAAATAAACTACTCAAAATACTTCAAATGCTATGTACATAGAAGCTGTTACATGTGATTAGATTGTACATAGCCAAATTCTTGTCTTGGGTAGCCTGATTTTAGACTCCAGTCATGCAAATGTACACGCTTAGATTTACTTATGAGTAGATTCATTAACTGCAGCAGCTTGCTCATTTACAATGAACTAAAGCGTGTGTATAAATTCTCTTAGCATTGGGACTTAAATATGTTGTGACAAATTGCTTTGTTGGAATGGGTAAAAACAAACAAAACCAGGCTAACCAGAAACTGTTTTCCTTTGGTGGAGAATCTGAGGAAGGACAGAGGGAGGGAGAGTAAAATGAGAACTGTTCTTTACCAGCTGAAAAGAAAAACTTGACTCTGAAACTTCCCATAGAAAGCAAATTTCCAATAAGTTAATTCAGGATTACTGATCCATATTGCTATGGATACTACTGAAATGTTTCACTAAGAAAGTGTCTAAAATTTAATTTACATAATGTATTGATAGATTTGTGCATAAGTATATGTGTAAATACATACATACACACACACATATGGCTACACACCACAAGTATGGGTGCCCTGCCATATGTAATATTACAGGTACTATTCTAATACCATGATTTGCAATTTTTTTCTTACTTCTGCTATTTGTAGATTGCTAAAACTTCTCCATGGGAGATGTGGATCCCCGTGTAGTGGTTTTAAGCTCACTAAAAGCAAGCCTGCCTTTCCTGGTGGTCTTAGAAATTGTCACAGATTTGTAGAGAGCCATAAGGTTAATAGGAGCTTTGAACGAAGTTTGAATGTCTTACTAGTGGCTTTTTTCTTTTCAATTAATTATCAGCAGTGCTTAAAAAATAGGAAAACAATCCTTCTGATATTTTTGGGGGTGAAAATAATGTGATATAAGCTAACTTTTCTTAGTGCTTCCTAGTGTTTCCCTGTGTTCAAACCCCAAAGAACCCTTCATTATTTGGTGTATGTGTGTGTGTGTGTTGTTTTGTGCGAGTAGGTTTAGAGTGACGAACTTGCAGAACTAGGTAGAAACGCTGCCCTCAGTTACAAGTTGAAAGCAGTGAACCATGGGCACTTCCCGAGTTTTTTCGTGTGCAAGCTGATTCTCACCACCCTGTCCTGGGGCAGAAGTTTGCCTGGCTCCTTCCAAAGCGTGTCCTTCCAGTGCCACCTCTTGGTAGGTTCACACACTGACATAGCTACAGTTAATTTTCAGGAGTGGAGAGGTAAGCGTACCCTTAAACAGAAGCAGCCTTCTGTCCTGTTAGCTGCCCACTGAGCAAGCATTAACCTCGTCTAGTATCAGAGGATACATGGAAGCCTGGACTCCACATTTATTTGTTGAAAATACAGTAGGCCTTATTCAAAGGAGAGGCTGGCTGATGCACTGCTGCTGGGTTTAGTGATGTTACTACAAAGGTTTGCATGCATTTGGATTTAGCCCAGTAAATAAAAAGCTGTAATGTAATATTTTCCAGCAGATTTTTATTTTTTTGTAGCCTGGATTACAGTGCTGAGTGGTCAGCAGTTTTTACAGCTGATGTGAAAGGAGTTGTGCTTTGGGTGTATAAAGGGTTGCATAACCTTATGTGCTCTGAGGAGTAAAATCAAGGAGCATGTCCTTTCAGAACTTCCTGCTTCTCCCAAGATGTCCATAGGGCTTCAGATATTAGGGAGGAATATTTTCAGGTCGATAATGGCAGTATACATTCAGCTTCCTGCAATAGGATCCAAGAAGGAAAGGCCAAAGAGAGGTAGGTACCTAGCACCACTTCTTCAGATGTTGCAGTTTCTTCATTCTGTCTTGATTTGATCCCTTTCTCCTTTTTTAGGCTGTGGGTTAGGCTTTTATGTTAATTTCCAAAGTAGTGTAACTGGTAAATCTGCAGGTGAATGCTATTTGCTCAATAACCCTTGCATGCATGGGCATGCATAGGCACAGCAGAGCCAGTCCTGTCAATTTTGACCTTTGGTCAGTTTGTTGTGTTAACATCTCTTCTTAATGGAGATGGTATTGGTGGTTATAGTGCTATAATCAATAGCTCCCTTACCCTTTACTTTGTTATGGATTATACCTAAAAGTGCTGAGAAAAGCTGGAGATGAAGAGATAGCTTCAGAGAATACTCCATAAAGATGCTCATCTAATCTAATAATATAGACTGAACAGATGAAAAGGAACTGAAAAGTGCTATTCAAATGCCAGACAATACCAAAGAAATCATCTTGCAAAAGTGTTTTACAAGGATAATTAGGAAAGAAAACCACCTGTAACTGTATGTACTTGAATGGGAACAGGGAGGTGAAAAGCTTTCATTATGTCAGTGGAGAAGGTGAAAAGCATAATTTTTCTTTCAAGTTTACTCCTAATGAAGTTGTGGATTCCTGACTGACAACTGAGCCCAAAAGCCCTACTGCCAATCTCAGTAAGGGCATTCTTACTCATTTCAACAGCAGATACTTAATGTTTAATTACTTCAGCATTTCTGGTTGTTCTCTGTATTGGGTCTGGCTGAGATGGAGTTAATACTCCCCATAGCAGCCCTCATAGCACTGTGCTCTGCATCAGTAGCTAGAAAGGTGTTGATAACACACCAGTGTTTTGGCTACAGCTGAGCAGTGCTGGCACAGCATCAAGGCTGTCTCTCCAACGTTTTTGCCCCCCCCCCAATGGCAGGCTGGGGCAGGGCAAAATCTTGGGAGGGGACATAACCAGGACAGCTGACCTAAACCAACCAAACAGATATTCCATACCATATGACGTCAGCTCAGATATAAAAGCTAAGTAAAGGGAGACGGAAGGGGGGGGCATTTTGTCTTCCGGAGCAACCACTACGCGTACTGAAGCCCTGCTTCCCAGGAAGTGGCTAGACATCGCCTGCTGATGGGAAGTAGAGAATAACATCATTTGTTTTTTCTTTGCTTTCGCGCGTGCAACCTTTGCTATCACTTTATTAAACTGTCCTTATCTTGACCCACGAGCCTTTTGTTATATTTTCTCCCCCCTGTCCAGCTGAGGAGGGGGTGTGATAGAGCGGCTTTGGTGGGCACCTGGCATCCAACCAGGGTCAACCCACTACATTCTCCCACCCTGTTTTAAGCACCCTTCATAATGCCTTTTGAAGGGCATACATAAGCATCATCACTTTCTCTTGGCTCCACTGGCAGGGAGGATCTACTGGCAAGCCACAGGTCTCTAGGTACATAGAAAAAAAGTGAATTTTCTCTGTAGTTTATCTTAAAGATGTAGAAATGCAGAGGTGTCTAAAATTCCTTTTGTGTATGTGTGTGTGTGTGTATGGTGCTTATTTGTGACCTGATTGGAGGGTTGCTCAAAGAGAATAAAAATAATAGAATCTGTCCTTCCCATGGGCTGCAGTCTTTCACGAACCGCTCCGGTATGGGTCCTTTCTGTGGGCTGCAGTCCTTCAGGCACAAACTTCTCCAGTGCAGGCTTCCCATGGAGTCACGGCCATCTTGGGGGGCATCCTCCTGCTCCTGTGTGGGCTCCTCCCCGGGCTGCAGGTGGGCATCTGCTCCCCCGCTCCCCTCCATGGGCTGGGGGGACACAGCCTGCCGTCTCACCACGGGCTGCAGGGGCATCCCCTCTTCCCCGTCCTTCTGCACTGACCTCGGGGTCTGCAGAGGGGTTCCTCTCACATTCCAATCCCCCCACTCCCTACTGTTTCACCTTCTTAAATGTGTTCTCCCAGAGTTGCTACCACCGTTGCTGTTTCGGTCGGCCTGGGCCAGAGGCAGGTCCGACTTGGAGCCGGGGAAGCTTCTAGCAGCTTCTCACAGGAGCCACCCCTGCAGCCCCTCCCCTGCTACCAAAACCCTGCCACACAAACCCAAACCAGGAAATTTGGCACCATTCCCCAGACTGTGGTGGAAAATCTGTTCTCTTTGATGGCTGAACATCAAATAGCTCGGGAGTTGGGATGCTTCTCAGCGCTGTGCAAGGTAGGGTTTAGGGCGCCAGTTTACAGGGTTCAGAGCCAGAACTAGAATTTTTTCTTTCTTTCTCCCTCCTCTTAAAAATCAGTGTACAAGATTATGCTGTGTGAGTTTCTCGGCTGCCTGTCCTATGAAAAAACCACTAAGCTTTGTGTAAATGTTACTGGGCCAGAGAGAGAGACATTGGAACAGTTGAGGCTTTAGGCTTGTAAGTTGGGACATTCACATGGGACACAAGAGACTGGCCTCCTTGCAGTGTGGTGTTTTTATAAAATTGAATTTTTCTTTGGGGTCAAAATGGAATTATTTCCACTGTCTTCGTGGTTCAGTGAGAAGATGTTTCTTGCAGCTCTCTGCATGATGGTTTTGTTCAAGTACTACAAAATTTGGAGCTTTGTTGGCTGGCTTTATGGGTGAAGCAAGTTATGTTGTTTCACTCTAAAACAGTGGGCAGTAAGCTGAGCTTTCTAAACTGTCTTTTAAGCTGCATACCTGCTTTATATTGCTGCATTATATAGTAGCTTTATAGCCATCCTGTATTTGTTCCTACTCATTTTAGATATTCTGAGTACAGCAGAGTGTTTCTGAAGTACCCAAACCTGAGTAGGTGTTCATGTCAAGGCTTGAATTCTGAGGTGCAGCCTGTTCAATAGCGGATTGAAATCTTGGCCTAGCTGAAGCAGATGCAAATACCTGTCTTTTCCATTGAAGCCAGTTTTTCCTGCCCTTCAGCTGTGTCCAGACTGTCAGTGTATGCCTCTGCGTACAGCAGTTAATGCTCTACTGTTATGATTATCTACATTAAAATAGTGAAAGGAGAGACCAAAACCAGACTTTGATTCTGCTGTTACGTTCGAAGTGTGAAGAGAACCGATTTGATCCAGGAAAGCTTCTCATTAGGATTTAAAGAGAACATTTTTGTGTCCATCAGTGCCATCTGTTTTGCCTTACATGTAAGGTCTGCATCTTTCATGTGGACAGCTGCCTAGGCCCATTATAAAATCAACCTGACAGGTTTAGAGTCCATGATGCCCTTTTCTGTAATTACATGTTTCTCTCTGAAACACAGCAGAGCTGATCTTGGTAGAATGTGGTGATCTCTCCCACAGCATATTTTATAGGCAAGTGATTACAATGCAAGTAGTGTGTTGCAACTTAAACCAGGCTATAATAATAAATCATTAACATGTAGTAATAACTCAGATATATGGAAACCTGCCTGAATGGCTTCTATAATGTCGTGTCATGTATGCGTTTCCCTTTTTTACATTTCTTCCTTATAAGTCATGGAAGTTTTAATTGGGTGTGGAGGTCCCCATGGCCTCATTCATCACAGGCATACTTACTGAAGTGTGTCTTCATTTTTGGGGGAGATTTTCTGCCAAGATTCTCTTTCCTCGGTCTGATTAATGGATGGTAGGAGAAGCGTGCATAGAATGGTTAGAGGCATGCACTTCCTCTAGCTGACTGAAGTGAGGTCAACCTTGCCAAGTTACAAAGTTTATCCCGTGACAGCAAGCTTGTTGAAAGATTCAGCTGGGCCTAAACTTGACATCCTGGTGGACTGCTCTAATCTTTCTGATCATACAACCAGGTATTATGTTCTGGCAAAGTAGATCGATGCTTTCCTCGCTCAATGAGACCACAGGCCCTGTAGCCTCTGTGCTGAAAAGAGAAGGGAGGGGTAGATAATGGGAGGAAGAAGAGAAAGACATGGAGAAAGACTTGGCAGCCTGCTTAAACCTTCTAACAGCACCACTGAATGTAAGTGTGGCAGGAGGTCGAGGCAACAGTTGGTAGAAAGTCTCTCCCCAAAATCTAAATTGCTCTATGCTTTCATGTGGTCTGCCAGAACTTCTGACATGTTACCTTTGGCATAGGTTATGTTGTTTTGTTTCATGCACTGCATAAAAATGGAATATGATATTGTCCAAAAGCAGGAATTGAAAAAGTTACTGTAGATGTAATGTTTGAGAGAGACTTTTTCATCTCCTGTAACATCTGAATTAAACTACGTAATTGGAGTTGAGCAGTTTGTCAATTAAATTCTGCACCAAATAAAACTAGGGAGTAGCATTCTGGTTGTACTCTTTGCAGATGATTTTACGACATATGCCCATTGCAGAGAATAACAAGATGATACTTTGTTGTGATTCTTTCACAAGAAAGAATTGTGTGGCAACCCACAATTTGGAAAGCTATAACTAATGAATGGGTTCTTACTTGAGTTCCCAAGCGAGTACCCAACCTAGGAGAAACAACAAGGATAATATTAAGAAATTATTGCCTTGCTCAATTTTGTACTTTCTGAGACTGGACCTAGTTTTCCAGTGTCAATGGGAGATTAAAAACTTCATCCCATTTTCAAAGGCTTTTTTTAGTCAAAGTTCATCTGAGTGAGTGGTACGGAGAGGCCTAACAACTCAGATCTTTCCATGGGTTTGCATCCCTAACTCCTAATGATTTTCAGTTGGAAGCTGATGTTCCTTAGCAGTTTATGAGCTTTTGAAATGTTTACCTCTTCTGTATGTAGCAGGAGGGATTGCAGTAATAAAGTGCATTCAGGTGGTCCTCTGTCCAAAGCAGATGTGTAAGTGAATCGAAGGGAATTGTTTGCCCCAGTGGTTGCTGGGAAGAGGTGGGGAATAGTAGTGGGCAAATTAAATAACAAGTAACTGAATAATGCATTTGCTTAGTTTCATAAGAACTTGTTCACTCTCTCCTTTTGCATTTTTATGTCACCTGAGAATCGAGCACTATTTACAGTTTATTCCATGCTGAATTATTTCATCTGCTCATTATTCCAAAGAAGAACTTTCTGTAAGTCTCTATCACAGGTGAAGAAATCTAAATAAATTAAGCACACCTGCAAACAGAGCTGCTGCTATATTTCTTATGAACAAATAGACAAATGGCAGGAAAAATATTCTTAGCTCACTGCTGTGTCAATGTGTCAAATCTCATCAGGATTAACTTCAGTCCCTGGGTATCTATGTATCTTTCTTCACAAACATTTATGATTTCCTGGCACTGGTTACCTAGTCCATACCAACAGAGAGACTTTTATGCTGAGATGGATTATACAGATTGAGCAGAAACATTAGCACAGCAATTTGAAATGATCGATATGTGCAGTGCCTTGTCCGCGAAGCTAGTTGGTTTGCTACTTTTGACAAGGCAATTTAACCATAGAAAATTGTTGATAGCGATCAAAATAGATTGCAATGTGGAGATGGTGGTTTTTTTCAAGTGGAATTTAAGCTTTGTAAGCCTGCTAGTTCTGCCAAATTCTATGTACCTGAAGTTACCCAAGTTCTTAAATGACTTAAATGCTTTGGAAATACTGCTTCTAAAAAGGGGCTCCAGAGTCACAAGACCTAGACTTTGTTTAATTCTCAGAAAGTAAGGTTTGAAAAATTACCCAAGTAGGGAAGGGATTTGTGTATTTGTATATCTTTGAAGTTTGGCTCTAGAACTTCAAAGGCAGACTATGGAAATGGACTCCGAATACACAGAGGTAAGCTTCGGTATTTTATCTCAAGATTTATTGTTTAAATCCATGGATTTGCTATCTAAAGAGAATGTTGTGCTGTGTACTAGATTGAAAATTCCCTTCTAAAGATCACTAGGTATTTCATGTGTTAGTCCTGAGCTGCATGCAGTCTTTGGTTGATTTGTGCTATTCTGGTGATCTGTAAAGGTGGAGCAGTTCAACTGCTGTATATTTCCTTCTGCCATGCTTCAGTTGTTCCTTGTAGCTTTCTGTACTCATGTTATTTCCTTGTGTCATAGTGGCGTTGTAGGCTTTACCCATGCTTAGGTCTCTAATAGACCTTGATGCTAAACAAGTGGTCTAAAGGAATAAAAGGTAGGGGGAGGGAGGCAAGAGGATTTGGAAGGATTTGCCCAGAAGTATGGTTGCATTGCCTTTGGTCTTCCTTATTTTATCTTAACCAGGGATGTGAAGGTCATGTCCATTGGCTTGGGTGGTTTCTTCTTTTGATAAGCTTCAGTTTTTATCATCTGTTGTGGGAAATGTGTAATGGCACTAAAACAGCATAAAAAGGGGATAACAGCCCTAGTACATGGCACTTCTACATTTTCCTCAGCTATGTTGGGTTTCTGTCAACAAATGACTACACTTTTTTAATTGTTCAGCTTCAGGTCACTCCCATGATCTCATCTTGCATGAGAGAGAAAAATCAAATTAGTTTCTCAAAAAAATTGAATTGATGAAATCCAGTTTATGACAGCAGTCTGGCTTCCTTAGAGCAGCAGCTCTCTTATCAGGATCACAGCCCGAGGAGCTCTACAGCCCCTTTGTTTTTACGGTAATCAAATTGTTTCATCCCAGAATCCAAAATGCTGTTGGAGCATATTTAATATTCTAGCTGTTCCATGCATCGAACAAACATTTGGGCTGTATCTAAGCTGGAAAACAAAATTACATTAATTTTCCTGTTCCTTTCTATGGCTGTCTGTCTTTACACATGTTGGTGAAGGGGTTTTCTTGAGCCCAAATACTGTGGAAAGAGGTGAAGTTATACCCCACCAGCCACAGAAAAACTTTGTTAGTGATGGCAGAGACACTGCAGAACAAGTAAGGAGAGCAGCAGATCCTGAATGCTACTTTATGATTGATGAAGATATGGGTGATGCTGGAGGAATTTTCCAAAGCATCCAGGTTTGACTGTGACCCTCTTGCCATACATTAATCTGGAAGACGCCATTTGCGGAGTGATTTTAAAAGACAGCCTGGATATAGAAGAGGACCTCTGAATGTCAAGCACTAATTTCTTGCCCAAAGCAAGATTGTCATATGCAACATGGTACAATCTGTGTATCTGTCTTTTACACCTAATTACGAGGATAATGAATCTTTTCTTTTTTTTAATTTTTTTATTTTGAAACTCACCTAAAAACTGTCTTTAAAATCATAGCCCTCCTTATTCACATAACAAGATAAGAGACAATGTGCAGACAATATGCCATAGATAATTTTGCTAGGTGATAATGAAAAGCAAGGTGTTCAGAAGACATATTACTTAATTTTAAAAAAGATAGTTAAATATATAAATCTTTCCTTATAAATTCTCCCTGAATGGTCCTAGTTGGAAATTTATCATGTTGAAGTATTTTAGTTTCACAATTCATTTTCTCCTACTTTACATCTTTAAGTTGGAGATTGATGCCTGATTAAAACATCTCTCCCACACCAGATAAATTTCCAATTAAAAAAAATCCTTAGCAAACAGGAACATGTCAAGTTAGAAAAATCACAGCTACCTGCTCTGTGGATTTCCCACCAGATACTGACACCTGAGCTCTTTGTAGAGTACAAGAATAATTACAGTACATTTGCATAGGCTGGTGCCGAGTTCTTGCAAAATAAATGCAGGAAAGGATTAACATGCTTATTCACAGACCTTGCATATTGTACACTGGATTCTTGAAATAATTGTCTCCTCTTTCCCCCAGCCCCCAATTTTATTATTGTATAATGTTTCTAGCTTGAAAGTTTTAGATAGAAAATTGCTTTCAAACTAACTATATTGGAATTTGTAGAGGGAACCAAGTAGAAGCAAAATCAGTTTATTAAGTAAATATTGGCTTTGCCTGAATTTTTAACGTGCTCTGTAAGTGTGGGGCCTGTGTGTATCATAACTTAAACAGTATTTCCAGCTGGTTGAGGACAGTCAGGATTCCCCAAGGATAAGCAGTTGACTCTAGCTGGGATCAAACATCAACCTACAGTTTGTGTTCTTGCTAAAATGACAACTAGAAATGCCAGCTGAGATCAGGCCCCTGAGTACTCAGCTCTGTACACAGAGAAAGCATATATAACACGAGCCCTGTGTGAACAAGACACTTAAAAAGGAAGAATGAAAGCAGTGCTCTGAGGAGTTACTTGCTCTTTTGAGCACTTTTCCATATGCTAAGAGAACTGGAACAGACCATTTGGGTTACTCAACTCAAATGCCTTCCTTCAGGTGCCAATTTTTTCCCCATGCAACCTGCTTCTATGTAGTCTGTTGGACTCTGAATGTCCTACCTAGTGTAGCTTCTGCTGTTTCATTTGATAGGCTTTTCTGTTTCATTGTAAAGAAGTAATATTCTGCCATGGATAAAGGGAAAGGTTTTTCCTGCGTTTGCAGGTTTATAAAAGGCTGCTGCACTGATAGGACAAGCAGTGATAGGCCTGAACTTCAGAAGGGATGATTTAGATAAGATGTGTTAGATGAAATTTCGTAACAGTAAGACTAGTAAGAACTTGGGCTGCCTGGATATGATGCAGAGTCTCATGTAGCAGAGATATTGTAGGAAAAGCCTGGACACGCTTTTGCAGAGGATGGAGGTGGGTCTAGGCAATCTTTTAAGGTGCTTTTCAGTCCTGTGTCTCTGTCTTTCTTGGCCCTTCAAGGAGATGATGCCTTCTGAGAAATAAAATGTCGTTTCATTATTATTGTTCACTATTGATTGTTTATAGGGCCTGTATTCTCTTTCCAGTTTTACTGCTAGCCTGCTGCATGACTTCATGACCCTGCTGATCAGAATGACTGCAAGAACCTTCTGGTGTGTCTTTGTTACAGGGACAGGACACTGCACAGTTCCCTCAAATGGTAGAAATGCAGCTGTCTTCATGGTGAGCGCTGCTTTTGGTGAACAACTGCCATGCTTAGACCAATTCTGCAAGCTTATGTACTGCATTGCAGAAAAAATGTTTTTTAATCTTTTTTTAAATTTTCTTTTTTATTAGAGTGTGTACTGTCTTCCTTCTATTTATTACCATTTATTTCTGGGTACTAAAACTGTACATTAACATAGGTGGAGAGTTCCTTATTACTTTGCTTAAGAGGCAATAAGACTTAAAATAAATAAATGAATAAATTATTTACCCAGCATTGGTATGAGTTACACTCCTTTAGGCCGTAAAGCTATGCATTGCAAAAGTTATTTTTGATCCTGAAAATTGAGGTTTTGAGATTATGGACTAGGCTTTTGAAAGCGCTCATAGCTGCTCTTGCTCAGAACAATGGAGAATAGCTTCCCCATTGAGAACAAAGGGAGCTGTGAGGTGCTGAGCATGTTTGAAACTTCATCTGTACAGCTTCAGACTGTACATTTGTTAAGGATTCTCTCTGAAGGTTCCAGTAGAAAGACTTGGTTTCAGCAGGCAATAGCATCAAGGGATTTGAATTGATGCTTATTTTTCTTCCGTTGGGCAAGCTAGGGCATACTGGAAAGTATGACTCCAAGATTCCACGCTTGGAAGAACAATTTTGTTGCCAGCCTGAAAATTTTCCACTGCTGCTTAGTACAGGTCTGCTGCATTCACACCTGTTTTTATGCCTCAACCTTCCACCTATTTAGTATTTCTCCCTCAGTGTTTGCACTCATTCCCTCTGACCAGACAAGGTCTTTACCTGCTTTTTTAACAGTGAACCCTACCTTCAGTTCTTCTTGGGTCTCTCTCTTCCCAGGACTTTTTCTTCACAGAAGCCTTTGGGACTGACTTTTCAGAAATACTGATCTCTTCACTCTGCTTTCCCACCAATGAAGTCTTGTGCTGAAGCAGTAAGTGCTTTTCAACACTTACTTTCCTGTGAGAAAGTTGAATGGTTGTGGTTTAAAAATAGCTATCTGCATTTCTTTGTTGCCTGTTAATGTCACAGTATCAAAGTGCTTCAGTACAGACTCTCATATCTCTGTAAAGCAGAAAAACACTTTTATATCTATTTTGCAGAAGAGATGTAGTACAGAGATGGTATTGCATGACATTTTACTCAAGATGCAGAAATAAGTGATATCAATATGGTCCATATTAAACAAACTATAATGAAATTGTAAATCTAGAATCATTGCAGCTGCACATAGGTGTCTAGTAGAGATTTGGATGGGTTGGTCCTTGGCTCTGCCTGACATTTGGCAAATGATGACATTTTTATCAACAAAGCTAAAATCATTACTGATAAAATCTACAGATGACATTAAGGCTAAAGGAGTAGCAAATAATAAAGAAGAGGTCAAAATCATTGCAGTGTGCACACAGCTTATTAAAAAACTGCAAACAATGTGCATTCCACTATGATCATGTGAAAAGACGAAGAATGCTCACTGTACATGTGTGAGTGGGGGCTGTGTCCTAGGACACTGTATCTCTAGAAAGGAACTAGGCACTATGATGGGTGATGAATGGGATATTGAATGATGGATGCCCTTTGGTGTTTGTGAGTCAAGAGACTTTCATCCCGATCCCGAATATATAAAGAGCAATGTACAATAGGAGTACAATGTTTATATTGTGCTTTGGTGCTGTTATGACCACTACTGGAATGCATGTTTAATTTTCATGTCTATATCTTAAGAATTAGTGGGTAAATTCAGAAGAGGACTGCAGGGAGGATAATTGAGATCTTGAAAACTGAGCTATTGGTTATAAGCATACTTGCTTATGTATTCTATATCTTCAAAGAAAAAGTAGATCAATTTGATAAAAATCTAACATTGCCTATTTGAAAGCTTGTGAAATACAGTAACAGGTGTCCATCTATCAAATGAAGAAGCAGCAACATACAGTGACTAAAAGTTGAAAGTGCAGCTTCATTTTGAATGATCAGGATAATTAATGACTGAAGTTTTCAAGCATTGTTGTGGATCCACTCCACAGTGAAGATTAAGTAAGAAAGTGTTCCTAGTGTGTGTCATACCAGAGTTGAAGCTGGAAGGTGAAATGGGTTCTAGATGGCTGTATCATCTGAGTCTTGGGGCAGTACTTAACGCCAAGGCTGGGGCTACTTGATCCCCCCCCCCCCCCCCGACCCCCTCCTGTTTTTCTTAAGCCTCCTGGATGTAAAATGCAACATGCTATTTCCAGCTCTACAAAACTGGATGTGTCCCAGTTAGTGCCCTGAAGGCTAGAAGCTGCAATGGTCTGCTGCATCTGCTTCCTAAGAAACTAGGAGAACAGAAATATGGGGCACTCTGGTAGGAAACTAGGAGACATCCCATTTCTGCAGTGTTACCAAATTTACTTGTATATTAGATTTAGGGGATAGCTTGCTACTTGAGTAGCTCAGTACCATCCTCACTCCTATTCATTCACCCTTGCTCTTCTAAAAATTCATTCAAACTCAAAGACTAAAATATAATCTTTAATGCTTATTTCATTATATCTGGCACTGGATCCACTGATTTCAATAAAATATATCCAGAAGGGCACTGTGTCATTTTCCCGAATATTGCAGGAGGCAAGTTAAAATGTATATGCTAATTGAATGTAGGAAAGCAGGACTTGAAGGTTATGAGCACTCCCTTGCTTTTCCTAGGTATTTTGTATTGCCCTTATTTTCACATTAGTTCCCTGCCAACTTCTCTGCTGTATGAAGTAATCATATTCAGGTTTAGATTGTAGGATAGCAATAATAATAAAAGACTTTTTTTGTTTTAAGCAGCTTGCCATCTACCTATGCTCAAAGAATTCTTTGAATATGGCCATGATCTCATTTCCTTCCTGTTCTTTCACCATCACACATGCATTGTTGGGAGGGGCAGTTGTTGCCAAGTACTGAATCGCATGAGGTTCAAGGGGTATTTTCACTTCTCTCATCAGCCAGGCTGAAGTGCTTATTGCAACCACAGTAAGGTCCAATAATGTGCACATTGATGAGAAAAACTGCAGAGCAAACAGAAGCACGGCAGCCTTTTGTGTTTGAGATTCAGCAGGCACACAAATCTGAAAGCGCCTCTTCTGCTTTGACATTATCTACAGGTTCAATCTACAATATGCTGATTCTATCATAATACAGAAAATTGGTTAATTCCCTCTGGAAATTTACAATAAAAATAATTCTCCCCTTGAACTGCTCTTGCTTCTTCCTTTGATTGGATGATGCTATCGCCTTTACTCTTAAGCAGGGGACAAAGAGAGCATTTTTATAGCAAAGTATGTTCATTTATATAAAATCTGCACACTTTATGCATGTACTTTACACTTTATAAATATTGGCAAGTGAAGATAATTAGTCAAGCATATTTCCAAGCTGCTAGGACCTGTGCAAAACTTTATTATTTGCAAGTGGTTATCAAATCACTTGAAATTTTCTTCCTCCTTTGTGAAATTTTTTTCTCTCCCCACCCCTTGACTTCTTCATTTCTTCAGGTGTTGTTCTCAGCCAGGGTGTCCAGCTCAGCACTGGAGTTACAGGTCACCATATTGGCTGATACGGTGATTTTACTGTCCCAATAGAAGCCGTTTTACTAGTAAAATGGATAATTTCATTCATCCACCTATGGAAAGTGAGAAAGCTTGGCAATAGCAAAAAACTCTAATTCAAAGTTTACAGTTGTTTCTGTGGAGCAAAAACTAGACAGAAGTTGGAAATAAGGCACACATTGTTTTGACAGGGAAGGTAATTAAGCACCAGTACAACTCCGCTATCATGTGGATGAACTCTCTAAACTTTGTAAAGTAGCTGCTAAGGTTCTGACAGACATCATGAGCTTGTCATGGTAATTAAATGGAGGTGGGGCCCACAGCTGGTGGCATGAAAAAAGACCAGGTGAAGGAGGTGGTGATCACCCCTTCTGGCTTCCTAATCTCAAACACTGTGCATTTCCCGAATTCTAGTGTGTTTATGGGTAATATGCACTTGAAAGTCATGCGGCTCTGGTGTAAATGCATAGTGGAACAAGCCATATATAATAGGATGCAGCTTCTGTTTTCGTATGTGTCACTGTGAAGCTTTAAAGCACCTTTGTGTCCTCCTCCTGGTTTGTCTTACAGGTAGAATTCACATCCGATGAAAGGAGTTCTTGAAACAGTGTTGTCAGGTGTTTGCCTTAGGGTACAAGTTAGCACATAGGGACGCCTTGACTTGGAGTGAGGTCAGATGGATAGAAAAGGGCCCCCTGGGAGGTGATCTGTTCGGGCTGCCTTGCCAAGTGTGTGTGCGCGTGTTTGCCCAAAAAACATTCATAAAACTGACAGGCTAGTTGTATAGTCCAGAGAAAGAAATACACACCTTGATCAAAACCAAGTACTTCAGATTACTTGGCCTTGCTTGAATTGTAGACTAGTAGTAGACTGACGTTGATCCTCTCACAGATAGTTTTTTCTATTAATAGTTCCCTTCTATTAATACTGCCTGTGGTAGAAAACATAGATGTAGAGAACCACAATTTTGTAATGTACCTCTGCAGTCTTTGAGGCATGCTGGCAAGTACTGGAATACTATATGCGTGCTGGGTGCTAAGCTTGGAAGGCTTTGTGAGAAACTCCCTGCAATGGAGAATTTCTTGCTACAGTTGTAAGAAGTGTGATCTCTGCCTCCTGTTGAGCTTTACTGGCTTGCTTAGTTTCCCATGAAACAGAAAGAAGGAATCTGCTGTGTAAAATCTTGTTTTGTCTTCTTTCTCTTTTTAATTTAATTTAATTTTATTTTATTTTATTTATTTGCAAGAAGCCATTTTAGGAGCAATTAGTTTTTTGTCCCAGAGTAATATTTTTGTTGTTGATTTGGCGTATCTTTAATTAGGCTAAATAAAAAGGATCCGCTTAATTTCCAGAAGACAAAAGAAAAATAATGTCTTCCAAAGACATATCATTTTCATAGTCAGACACTTAAGTTTGATATTGGTTAAGTTTAGCAAAAATGCAGGAAAGAAGGGCTGGCTCTGGCCAGAGACAGAGTAGGTAGAAGAATTGCCACAGATTTTGTATTGTCTTCCTTGGTTATTCTAGATTTTGGGAAAACCATGCTAATGGCCCCTGCCGAAGCCAAGATGGAGTCATAGCAAACTGCAGCTAGTTTTGAAGGGGAGAAGATAAGAGTAGGACCCTCAGAGCAGTTACGGCCTCTACAAGCAATGTTTGTGATATCAGAAGCAGGAATAGCTGGTCTGGGTTTCCATTTCAGCTTTCTCTGGTGAGAACAGACCAGTCTCCTCCTGTGACTGGCAGAGGCATGGTTTAGGCCATTTTGTGGGCTCCTGAGAAGCTGCGTGATGAATCTGCAGTGAAAACCAGATAGTATACACAAGTGCTCAGCACCCAGGAAAAGGGAAATGAGACCAAGACTCCTGATGTTTAGGCCTTTGCTCTTAAGTCTTCTTCTGAATTCAATGGTCTGCAGTATTTCTTCCCCAAAATGGGAGGGATATACTCTGAGGTGGCTAGAGAGCTAAGCTGATTGACAGAAATAAAATGAAGGAAAGAACTTAGAAATATCTTAGTTGCTTGCATTAAACAGGATTTTTTTATTATTTATTTAAAAATGATCTAGACAGAACAAAGCTTCCAGAAGCAGTTAAAGAATCTTAAGGAAGCCAAGATTTAGTTTAGCATTGAACTCTTTAGGTACATCCGAACTAAAAATACTCTTTTATTTTAAAAATGTTTCATAAATATTAAAAACTATTTGGTTGCAAGTTGTTTTCCTTTTCCATGTTTGAATTTTTTTTTTTTTAAATGAAGCAACTAAGCAACCTCTCATTTATAGGAAAAGCTATCTGTAATAGCTGTAAGTGGCTTACCATCATTTAGTATAACACATTCCAGGCAAACAGTTTGTTACCAGCCAAATGAGTTTATGATGAACAGTTTAGTTAAAGTATCGCTCTTACTTTTTACCTACTTCTGTAATATATTACAGGAATAGTGATCTGCAGCATTATCTACTATGAGAACACCCCCCCAAATAACCTCATCCTTAATTCTGCGTTTCTATTCCCTTGTGACTATATAACAATGATGCAGTTTCATTTATATGTTAGAATATTAACATACATAACTGTTTCCATGATTGATAGAGTTTTCTTTTTTGAGAGAGAGTTTATAAAAACAATCTTACTTTCTTGAACATGACGGGTTTGTATATCTATTAGGTATAAAGCGGGGCAGAGTCCACCAACTTTACTTAACATTAGACAAGATGGAATAGAGCATATCAAGTTCTGTTCTGGTACACCCTTTGAAATGGACATCTATTACATCACTCTATTTAAAAAAAAAAAAAAAAAAGACTATCATACTGGTTTTGTTATAAACACTTTGGAAGTTCCAGGGCATGGAAGGAATTATTTTGACTTGCTATTTTCTGTTATGACAGAGGAAAGGAAATATTTTTTTGAATGAAGGTGAACTTTAGATTCCTGACAGGTGATCCCCACTGCAAAATATCGAAGTAGCTTCTTGCTTACTCAACAGTCCAAAATTTTGATCTTGCTGAGACATTGCAGATGTTGCTTTCAGCAGCTGTAATTATTTTCAGTTGTGCCTCCTGATACAACATGTCTGCTGATCCTTTAATTAAACCAGGTATGTCCAATCAGTAAGAGATCACAGGTTTTACCAGTCAGGCCAAAATAACATGAACTGGGGAGAAGATTGTATTGCTTTGACTACCTAGTGTGTTGGGGTTTTTTGAGGGGAAAGTACTGAAAAAAGGCAAAATAGAAATAACAAAGAATTTTTTTAATGATGGGGAATGAAGCAGAAAAAGAGTTCAGAAAAAAATTGAAAAGTTAAAGGAGAGAGGGATATTTTTGCTGGTGGTTAGCAGTGGCATTTCAGCAACAAGGAGCCAAAAATAGGATTGCTTCAGTGTCACATGGCCTGGTTCAGAGAATGAAACGGTACCACTGGGATGAGGCAGTGGTATGACTTCCTAGAGCCTCCTAGTCTGGAGACTCTCTTGCCAGTATTTCCTACACCAGACTGATCAACTGTCACAGAATTAGACAGAAGAATCCAGGGTTTATGTGAAGACTGTGAGGGACAGAAAATGCAGCCTGGCTCTTGGCTAAGCAATCTCAGTAGTGCAGAGAATGGGAAACTGCCCAGCAAGTCTTCACTTCAGGCTGTAAACTGCAAATTCCGTATTGGCTTGTTAAGAATGAAGAAATGTAAGTCAGTTTTGACTTCTCCTGTTAAACATCTTTGTGAATTGCCTCTTTGGACTTCCTGGAGTTTGAAGTCCTGAGACAAACTGCTGTGTTTTGAGACTTGCTTGTGTCTTAGTGGTGTTTGCTAATTTTCCCCAATGAAATGAGAAAACCAGCCCTGCTCCATTCTTTTCTCTCTTGGTTCACAAAGCAATGGAAAGTAAAAAATGTAGAAAGAAACAGAATGAAAAAAAATCCATATGTCTGTGTGATGCTGATGAACCCTGAAGACACAATTTTGGTAATCTGGTGCCAGTGCCACCAGCAATAATGCAACAGGACTATCTTAGTGATTAAATATCCTTCTTAGCATCAGTAATAATTACTGTGTACACTTAAGCAATAAACTAATCCCTGACTCCAATCCCTTATAATTAAGCTTAATGAATTGCATTGTCTTTAGTGTCAGATAGGCCTAAACATTGCCTAAAACTACAAGGAAAAGAGATATAACAAAAAGCTTTTGCAGGGATAATACAAGGATATTGTGACATGGAGTTTCTTTAAAATAGAAGAATCTGCAATTGACCAAAACACCTATTTATTGAAAAAAATATGTAAATGAAACACTGTAGTTACATTTTAGCCTGTTGTCTCCCTCCACCCCCTGGTTATAGAGGCTTGTTGAAAATCTTCAGAATTCCAACAAATATTTTGATGATGTGTTTATACTCTCTTTTTAGATCACTTTCTCATATTATTTCTGAAACCGTTGTAATGGGAAAGAAGCTGGATGAATCAAGTAGTCATTAGTGAGCTGGATAATCAAAGCTCTCAGTAATGGCCTAATTCTGTTCATCGTTTGACATGAGAAGAAGCAGTATTAGGACCAGCAGAAAGCTCCAAGGTAATATTGGAATTTGAGCTATTGTAAGGCCTAGAAAACTATTTTCTTCTCATTCACTTTTGTGGGCTTGTTAAAAATAATAATAATTTAAAAAAAATATTCTGGACAGGATCTCATGTCAAAAAAGTTACATTACCCTAAGTTATGGCTTGCAATTGATTGATCCTCAACATTCCAGACATTCAATGATATAAAGAAGCATTTCATTCAATCGAAACATGTTCCTACATGTGTGTAGTATAAGCAGTTGCTGAAAGTGGTTGAGGGATGGAGAGGGATGCTGGATCATGTAGTTTTTTCTTGTGCTATTACTAACTGCTATAAGGAGAAAGAAAAACAAAGAGACTATGGTTCTGCTTCCATGCCCTTGATAGTTGAGCTAGATGCAGAGTGATTTGGAATCGCATCTTTGTCTGGCATGCATGTTCTTTGGCTTTGCTGCTCATGCAAATGTGAAAATGTACTGGGCCTGCATCAAAACCTCAACTGTGGTAAACTGATGTCAGTGGACTTCAGTGCACACTGGTGTAGCCCCAGAGAACTGTCAAATCTGAAAAGGTCTGGATCTCCTGTAGGTTTACTGTACTTAGAAGTGCACTTTAATAGCTATTTAGTGTCTTTAAAATGTCTGGTATTTGCTAGTATCAACTTTTCTGAAAATTCCCTTAGATGGCACTTGGGCTGACTTAAAAAAAAAAAAAAAAAATCTAACCCAAATCCCTTACGCAATCTCCATTAAATGAAAATGTTCAGTCATTTCAATCTCAATGGGAGATTTTTGTCGAAGCAGGATTTAATGTGGTGCTCATTCACATCTGTAGGAATATATTAAAAAAAATCAGAATGACCCAATGTACTAAAATGAAGCACATAAATCATATTATGTCATTAATCAGATTGCCATATGTAGTTGCCAGCCTCTGCTTAATTTGACTGGGTTATATCAAAACATAATGCATCAAGTAAAAGGTATTTTTAAAAGGGATGAAAGTAGCATGTACTCCATTACCATTTATATTTTTTTTTATTAATGATCAAATGGAAAGAGCTCATTTGCAGTGGTGATGACTTGAAAAGTTGCCAGTAGTGTTCCTGTGTTCTTCATAAAATAAAAAATGTGAAGGAGTACTTATGCCTCAGAAATGGCAGAGGTTTGTGTCCATACATAAGTGTGTGTGCATATTTACATAATTTACATAATCCTGTTTAAGAGCCTTTTTACAAATGGGGCAATGGAAAATGTCTTGAATGACACTTCTCTAGATATCCTCTGCACTTTCAGGGCAGTGAATTATGTAAAGGTCCAATGAATCAAGTACTTTATAAGGAAAAGTGCCTCTGATTTTTCCATCCTTTATGCATATGGGATTGAATGTGTAGTTTTCCTGACTCAGACAGAAAGCAATCATCACATAAGAAATTCACCAGCCACAGCCTGGCTTGCAACTGGCTGTATGATTTTAAAGGTCTTTTTATATAGCTTTCCCTTTTCCATTCTGTGTAATACTTCTTACTCCAATCAAGGTTTGGCTGCTTTATCGCCATTCTCATCAGAATTTCTCTGTATTTTATTTTTAAAGAGTGTTTTCAAAAGGAATCAACTCATTGTGGTTTTTACTTCTTTCTGAGCTTGACATTCATAATCATGAAAATCTAAAAATGTCAGTGCCACTACCACGCTGGAAATGGATATAATGCATGCTAATAAAGACTTCAAAAGAGGCACTGTTTTTATTATTTTAGTTTAAAAATGACAGATATGTTTTTCTGAGTTAAACCTAAAAAGCACATTTGAGGTGGATCAGTTCAGGGAAAAAGCAGAAGGAGATATTAATTCATGAGATAAGCAAGGCTGTTTCTTGTCATCTCTCTTTCTGTGAGCATTTGAACTCTGGCAACTTTAGTCACCTTTTTTTGTGGAGCTTACATGGACTGCTTGAAAGTTTCTGTAGTTAGTTGTACACTATCTCTTTGTCTTCATATTTTATAGAACTTGGATTGAAAATGCCAGGATTGTAAACAAATCACAAGCACTGAGTAAAATGTAAATATGATCTTCTAAGTTTAGGTGACAATTGTAATAAAAGCTCTAACTGTGGGAAGAAAGATAAAGCTAGTTACAGATACACTTTAGTCTCTGCCTCAGAATTGCTGATGTGAAGTTTGAGGAGCTGAAATAAAATTGAGGGTTTTTTTCTTTTCCTGAAATCCCTATCACCATCATGCTTATTTAAGATAACATTTCCTTTTACTACAGTTTGTTGCTGCCAATGCTTTCGATATTACTACTTCAGAAGCCCGTTTCCCTGATACTTCCAGATTACCTACTTCAAGCCATTTGTTTGTATGATCTGCAAAGATTGCTTAGTGGCCTGATGAATGCGTGTTAGTATGGTATGGGAAAGAAAAGATGCACAGGGGCTGCCTTTCAACTTTCCAGTTCATCTCAAGGCTTCAACAGCTTCCTGTTAAAAGGCTGATTCTGAAAGAAGATGGGTGACTATATGTGCAAGTCAGTAAATGAATTTCCTTGTCCATAGGGAAGTCACCTCTCTTTCTGGTTCAGCTTAAGCTGTACATGCAGACCAGTAGGGTCAGAATTGGCTCAGTTCCTGACCGTGCTGTCCTTGCCCATCTGATCTCTGCTGCTTGCTTTCTGTGCTGCATCTGCTAAGCACGATCTTGCTCTATGTCAGGTGACTTATTCCTCAGCTGTGGAAGTGGGGTCATGACTAAAACCTGAGTCTCTTGTATCTTTGAATTACAGGCTTTACAGCATAAGGTTAGTTCTTGGATGCAGTTTTCAGTGACAAATGGGTAAAAGTTTACATTCTGTGTATGGTTATCCCTCTCATGTTCTGTAACTTGCTCCATATTGCATTTGCCTGGCTGTTGGTTTTGCACTGTTTTGCTGTATTCTTCTAGTCCAAGGTGCTCCTTTAGGATGAGTTTTCTTCTCAGTATTGCTGCATGCCCTTTGCAAGAGCTGCACAGGGAAGGTGATACACTCAAGTTCCAAGTGCAGCCCATGCTGCTCTGACTTGAAAGTCAGAAATGGAAACCAACCTTGCCTTGCTGATAGCTTTATAGTTCTAATTCAGGGGCTGCAACTAACAGGAGTACTTTGGTTGGGTTTTATGTGGCACGTATTGAAGAACCCTGTCACCCAGCCTCTAGACACTAGCAGAGAAAATGAAGGAAACAGAGGGATAGACCTTTGTGGTGACTTGTTCAGGGCTAAACAGCAGTTTGGCCTTGGAAATTCTTTCTCTTTTTCTCAACGGAGTTGCATACGGAGTAGACTACATTGCGCTCTTGTGCTGTACAGCCTTCTCTGCTTGTCAGTGGTACAGGTAGCTTTCAGCTTGTCATTTCCTTGATGTTGCTAGTGCTGCAATAAGCTTTCACATGTATGCATTCTTACCAAGTATATGTCCTTTGTCTGGCTGAACCTCCCTCTGTTCCTTCTAGTTTTTAAGCATATACACCACATTAAAACCACCAGTGGAATCTTCTGCTGGGACGTAGCACTCCAAGCTGAGAAAGTAAATCATAAGTAATGAGGAAAGTGGAAAGTATATGTGTAAATGCAGAAGTTTTATCCTCTGAAAATTACTGTGGCATCGAAGTTCCCAGATGAGTAAAAACAATGCACCAACATTTCATCGCAGACTCTCATCAAAACTTCAAATAGAATTTTTACATCCATACACTATCATGAAGTATTTATAATTATTGTGCCAGGAAATCTAGCTGGTGATTCTCAGAAATCAAAGGATTAAAAATAAAAGAAACATAAATGAATAAATAATTATAGACTCTGTCTCTGCATTCTCTAAACCAAGAGTGTCAAAGTTTTTCTGTAGTGGGGGATGACTGACGTTTTCAATCGAGCTCCCTAGGAGAGAAATACAAAATGTGCCAGTAGTGGAGGGAAGGCTTTACTGTACAGAGCTCCTAGTGAAATCAGTAGAAGTGCTAGCTGCGTAGCTTAATAAATATCTGTGCCCTGGTAGTTAGGGATAGGTATTCAGGCACCAAATAAATAGGCAACAGTTTGGTATCTAAATATCTCTCAGGATGTGGCCCCTGCTCAAGTGGGTAGTTACGTTTAGCTGCAGCACATAAACATTGTGATATGCATAGGGCATTTCTGCATAAGGAAATCCTTAATTCTGAGTGAGGCCTTCAGCTTTCTTCATAGGATACGGAGAGCGCTAGGGGCAAACAAAAGTGGTTCTTGGAAACCATTGGGGCACTGAGCTCCTGATACAATCAGGATGGAAAGGTGGAAGAAGTGCAAGTTGGAAGCTTCTATCTAAGTGTCTGGGCCAATGCTTCTGTCTGCTTGGGATATCACATGGGGAGCAAGCCAGGCTCTAGGGAGACAGACACCGGTGGTAGAAGGCATCAAAATCTCTTTCAGCAGCAATGCAGTGAAAGAGATGGAAAACACTCAGATCTGTCTGGTGCCACCAGCCTACTCATTAGACTTGGGACATAACTGTCCATCAGACTAGAAAGTAACCCAGGATTTGCCTTCTGATATGACATTAGAAAAACATACATGATTTCTGCTCAAGTCTACCCGCAGCTGAGCAGAACCAGTGTGATCTCAATTACTGTGTGCTGAGCTGAAGGTAAAAAATCATGCTGGGATACCCTGTGTCCCTACCTGGATGCCCATTGGGTTGGGGCAGTGTGCAGGGTGTGACGGTATGCAAGTGATACTCTTTCTGCATACAGAGGGCTTCCTTTTTGTGAAGTGCCACTTACTTGTTGTGCTGGTGGTTGAGAATAGACTTGGTGCCTAGTCTCTGCTGCCTCCAACTATGCAAATGAGATAGAGGTAGCCAAAGGCACTGGCATGACTTGTAGGAGATGCCAAGTAACACACAACTGATTTATTTATTTACTTATTTTTAATGATAACACTTACATGTGCCTTACCTAGGATGTGGACAAAAGAAGCTCAGTTTGCAGAAAATAAAAGGTTTCTCAAAATGGACCGGGGGCGGGGGGGGGGGGAAGAGGGAGGGGAGAGAAAAAGAAAGAAAACAGGAGCACTTCAGAATCCTGCCCATGCCTCAATATCTTGATCCAGCAAGTTGCTTTACCCTACTAGATCTCAGATTTATAGGAAAAAATTTCCATATTCTTTTAAGGTATAGCATGGCAGCATTATATCTTAACTTATGCATTTTTCAGCTTTTGGTGACACTCTTGTGTGTATTCAGTTGTTCTACTCCCACTGCAAAGCTGAATCAATCTTGGTGCCACAGTTAAATACTGGATGATTTAGTGTGCCATCAAAAACTGCATAAACTACCTATTAGAGATGTATTAAACATTCAGCAGGAAATTGACTGTTCACATATCGCCTTGTGGTAAGAATACCTAAATAATATAGCAGTCATTACCCAAACTATCTAAACTTAGTTAATTGCACAACAATGTGATGATGATTTTGTGACTGATGATTTTGATTAATAGAGTGCAAGAATAAAGTATGACAAATGTATTTGAAAAGGTGGGGCTGGGTTTCCATGAGCAAATGACAGGGAAATGTTTGCAGTAGTGTTCTCTAATCCCCACCAGGATCTAGACTCTCAGACCTATTACCTTTTCTATACTAGGTAGTTCTCCATTCTAGTTGTCACAATTCCAGTGGCAACTTCAATGAAACAAATTCTGTGCATTTCACACCGAGAGTGCTAATTTATTTTGCCAGATTTATGCCAAGGAGAGGAATAATTTTTCAGGTATGTTAAATGTTTTCAACAGACCCGGAAGATCCTTTGAATCCCAAGATTATAATATGTGTCCTGACAGTGGTACAATTTCCTTTATTGATGGAGTAGGTTCATTGGTAGACTATTACTCACACACAATAGCAGAAAAATCCCAATTGTTGATCTGTATGTCACTCATTTTGTTATGAAATGCTGGATAGGAAGCAAACTCTAATGGTTTAAGATGTGATACAGTTTATCAGGGTGTTTTAAAGCGTCTGACACCATTTTGAAATAGAAACTGTCTTTCATATGGCTAAAATACTGGAAGATTATTTACTTACCCTCTAGAAAGAGGGTATTAGTCCAAAAAGATGATGGGAAAAGAAGTCTGTTCATTGAAAGATACTGTGGGGATATTCTTCACCATCATTCATACGTTGGATGAGGCCACAGGTACTAAGGCCAGAATGAACTGTTCTCATTATATCTGGTATTTGTAGGAAATGATGTGGAGCATTGCCATGACTCATAGCTTCCATTTGAGCTTCATTACTGCTCTAGAAGTCTGTCTGCATTTTCAGAGTATTTCTGTGCTTTCATTTTGAAAATACAGAACACCTGGAAAAAAGAAGAAATGGTTGGCAACAGGAAGCATGCCTTGAGTTAAAAGAAATGCAGAGGATATTTGGAGGAGTTTATAACATCATAAGTGAATTAAATATTTGCTCTGTATTGACAGTGTGTCTGTGGAGAAAGAGCATCTTTAAAAGGAACCATGGTCCTCTCACTTTCATCCAGGCTGATTTACAGTTTTGCAGTCTCCAAGCAGGGACCTGGCTGATTTGTCCCGGACATGTTTCAAGGGGTACATTTTCTCATCCCATCTTCCCCAGGGAGTAGCGGGTATTACTATTAAGCTTTACCCTGTTACTGTTCTAAGGTTTTTCCTGAGTTGGGAGAGTAAGCCCTTCTCATTTGAGAGCTGCAGATTCTGGAGGAAATAAATTCTCTCCATGATTGGACCCAAGACCCAGAAGAAGCTAGAGCCTAGAGATGGGTTCTCTGTCCCCATTTGGGTCCTATAAAATTGCTTCACTTAACCAACACCCAAAACTCCATTTTCAAGTCATGAGAATGAAAGGGAAAGCAACATGTGCCCATAAGGAAATGCATTGGAAATAACTGAAAGTCAGGCCCCTTGCTGACGCTGGCCGTCTTGTCAGAATGCAAGGATGTTTTTTGACAAGGTTTCTGTGATAGTCCTACATTGTAGGCAAAAGACTTGAAATGTCTCCCTCTTCTTTTTCTGTCTCTGTACTGCTCAGGCTTTTGCACCATCAGAGGAATGAAAGTGTTTAACTTTTAAACATGTTGTTGAAATATTAAACAAAGTTTTTCCTGCTGATCGTTAATGCTGTATCAAAGCATGTTTGAAACTGCTTCATAATCTCTTACATAATGCTGTCATGCTGTTCATGTCACTGATGCTATTTCATCCTGATAGCTGCCACCAGTAGGAGGCTCAGAAATGTGATTGTAACCATTCTCAAATGCATTTTAAATAAATTTCACAGATTATTCTTGGGGAGATGCGCTTTTTTACGTTACAGTTTTTTAGATGGAAACCAGACAGTATGCTCCATTAAATCAGTCTCCTTGTCTATGCATTGCAACATAGATGGTCCTCCTCTTCCTCCCAAAGAGTGGATCATCCTTAAAATAGTTGCCTTTTGCTGGAGTAGGGTTAAGGAGCTAGAAACAAACTTTTCCCATGTATTCATTTCTTATATATAGATGATTCAAGGGTTCAGTCCTTTGTGGTATCTTCCATTGCAGCTATCTCTCAGGTGAAAATAATCCCCTTGTACCCAGAGAGGAGTCTTTGATTGAAATAAAGGAGTGCTCCCCCTTCCCCCAGTTTCTGGTAGCTGATGAAGGGATTGATTCATGTGGGATTAGGAGATCCTGCTTCATCTGAGTTAGATCAATAACTTGAATAACGTCTTTCCACTTGAGTGGCCCTATCGGTGTGTGAGTGTGCCTGTGTATAGGAAGTCTGTGTTTCTTTGGAGGAAAAAGAAAGAAGAATTCTTCAAAAAGAATCCAGCTCAATCTGCTATGGACTGGAATACATACTGAAATAGCAAATATCTTTCACCAGTTAGGAAAGTGACTTTGATATGGGCAGGAGAATTTTTCTAGATTATATTCTTCAAACCTCAGTGTAAGAAAGTCGCTGAAGCGTATACTAATGTCTTTTGGGACAGGCACATGCTTGACTGCTTCCCTGAGGCAGAATGCTTCCTGGAAGTAGCCTTCAGGTAAATATACCTTTTGGCATGTTAATTTCTACCTGGAGCCTTCATGAGCAAACCCTTCATGAGCAAACCGGTCCTCACTTGGAGTATGGTACAAAATATTTGTGTGTTAGGTGAGGAGTCAGGGAAGGGAAAGAAGTGGAAGAAGCAACAAAATAGGGACACCCCCCCCCCCCCCCCCTCCCCATTTCCAATTTGGTAGTGTATTTAATATCCAACAAAAAGAATATAAACCTTGAGATACTTGTGCTGCTGTTTAATCAAGAAGTGACAATTGCTGTGCTTCAAGGCAGGGTCAGTCTCTTTGAGAAAACACTTCATGTTTCTTGAAAATCACTCATCTTATTTCCTTAAACAAAATCTGTACAGACTGTTTTAAAGTAGCAGTGGAAAAAGAAAAGTTCCAGTTTGGGATGCTAGGGAAATTTTGATCTAAGAAATAAATGAAAATGCTGTGGTCTGAAAGTAGAACTGCCAGAAAGGAAGTTCAGAGGAAGTCCATGAATGCAGCAACATCCAAGGAGAAGGATGACTGAGAGGCTGAGAACCTGTGTGTACAGCTGGACTAATCAGAATCATTTCCCTGGGATAACAATAAAGACATTTCTGTCAGAACCCTAATTGGAAAGCTTTGGCATTCAGTCTGCTTTTTTGCATCTCTATCAATACTTACTAGTTTTGGCAGATTGTTTTTATCCAGTGACTCAGTTGTTCCAGGCATGTCCCTGAGTATGGAATAATTAGTCAACTAACTCTTAAGTCTAATCTGCTGTCCACTAAATTCAGTAGGAGGATTTCCTTCTGGCTTTATAAGATGCTGGAACAAGTTCCAACCAGTCTAGCCTGCTTTTGAAGGCTGTAGGTGTCTACATAACTTGCTGAGCAAATGTATGAGCTTATGTCAAGCTCTTGTCTTGTTGCTTGGGTGTTTATCTTTTCTATAAAGCCTTCTTTCTCTTTTCCTCTTTGATACAGTGCTTTTCCTGCTTTGTTATTACTGCACTGATGAAAGTACAATCAGCTTTTGCAGTGCAAAACCTATACCCACTGGAATTCCAGTCATCTGAGGAAGAGAGGGGTATATTTACCCTATAGGGATGTGATGGAAATTGGATTATCGGTGTTCCTGCTGCATGCAGAAGCACTGTTTGTAAGCTTACTGTTATGCATGTGGATACAGCTTTATAGGATCGGGGCCTTAAGAATTGAAAAGTGCTTTGGAGGATTTTTGGAAGGTACTCATCACAGTTAATTGTTAGAGATAACAAAAGAAGATCTCATCTATATTAATGATAGGAAGTCGACAATCCACATATTTCTTTTCATATTGCTTAAGGAGAACAAAAAAATCAGGATATTTAAAAATAGCAGTGAATTTTAAAATGTTTTAAATACTGAACAGATTATTTTAGCTGTCACTCTACTTCAGAGCCTGATACTTGTTACGATTTTTCCATCTTGATTTCAGCTTTTACAGAGGAAATTCACAGAAGGGTTTTATTTATTCAAGGTTAGGGTGGGCTTTCCAGCTCCAGCAGAATAGTGTTTCACTGTTAGCCCGCTGCTGATCACCAATGCAAGTGCCAGCCTCACAATTGACTCCTTTCTGCACACACACAGGGAAAGCACAAAAAGTTCTCGGGCTTATTCCAGCTATGCCTATAAATCTGTCTGGAAAATATTCTTCCCCTTCAGCAATCCTGGTGATTAATTAGCTAGCACAAGTCTCTGCAATAGCTCAATCACATCGAACAACTGGTGTCACATTCCCTTCCCAAATGTGATTATTGCAAATGTGCATGACATAGGAACAGGTTCCTTCAGTGAGATCTTTTACTGCTGCAGAGATTACAGAACATTTGCTGCTTTCATTTATTACCAGGCACCAGAACATCTCAGACAATTTCAGCTGTAAAGCCAGGGAATACATATAGAGTCTTAGGATGTATTGGAAACTTATCTGCACTATTACGGATCACAAAATCAAATAAATGCAGGATCAAACTGGACTTACAAGATAGACATTTTAGAGGTTATGTTTTATGACTGATAGTTCAGTCTTCTTGAAAATGTGATTCTACTGCTTTTTCTTGTCTGCTGCTGCTTGCTTGCAAACACCAGCCTCTCCTTATGCAGCTAAATCGTTTAGCTTCAATTGCACAGGACAGATATTCCCCTAAAGATACTCCCCTAAGATACTCCTCATGGCTCCTTCACTTTTTGGCAGAGCTGACCCCTGCCTCACATCTAATTCTTCAAATGCTTATATCTGGGGAGAAAGACATTCTGTCCAAGAACCTGTGAACTCAGAAAGCTTGAGTTCTTGTTGTAATTATTGAGCAATACAATTAAATGATTAGCTCATAGTAATGTCACTGGTATTTGTGCCTGAATTCTGAACTGGCTGGCATGTCCTCCTTGTTGTAACTTCGGCATACACAGAGTCTCAGCAGGATCATACCAACATCAACATTTACATAGGAAGTTGCCCTTAAAACCTTGGTCGTGGTGCTTGTACTTTAGAAAGTGGAGTTTAGCATAGACATTTGCTTGTGTGTGTCTCCTACTGCTGCCTGGCTGAGCAAAACTTGTCAAGCACAGGAACAAACCCTAGAGAGCCAAGTGCTTGCTCTGTGGGTGCAGCTACAAGTGACTTCCGATTATTGCTCTGGTGGTGTGTTTCCATGATGCTTAAAAAATTTTGTCTGTGGTAACCTGCTGCTGTACTTGATCATAGTGCTCCCTGGAAATCCCCTGCTTATCTTTTAATAATACGGAGGTGCGTACTAGAGAAACAAGAGACAAAGGAAGTATGCAACCCCAAGGCAAGCATTATACAGGGACCAAAGCTGGGAAGAGAGCTGGGGCCCTGTGTATCCTAACCCAATATTCTCCTGAGTAAATTGCATTGCAAAAATGCAGCTCTGGTGTCTGACAGAGCTCAAGGTTAAAGGACAGAACAAGAAAAAAAAAAAAAAGTTTGATTTCCTGTGTTATAGTAAAAATCTTCCTAGATGTAACTGTTTCTTGCTAATATGTTTCTCTGTGGAAGATGGTGCAGGTTTTTCTACACTGTGGTGTGTAGTAAAGATGCTCAGTTTTTGAATCTTTTCAGCTTTTTCTGACTTTCATTGTTCTTCTTTTTGTTGGCTTTAAAGAAAGTTTCAGATAAATTTTCTGGTAATGCTGTTTCCATCCTGGAACTGTTGTTTGGATCTACCTGCTCTGGTGTCATTATCGTTAAATCTATTTACATCCTGACCCATAAATGTCACATGCTGATAGTTATTAAAACTGGAGATAGGGTCTGAGCTGCCTAGCAAAGAAACCAGTAGGAGATTAGCCTTTGTGAGTGCAGTTCCAGCCTGGAATGTATAATTCAAGGCGAGATAAGTGACAAAAAATGAAAGGGAGATAAATTCAGTTTCAGTTCAGAGGCAGCACTCCTACTTCAGATGACTCTAGGAGGGAATTTGTTGGTTAATCAAGAGAGGTGCATAGCAAGACCTCTCTCAGCAACTGCTGTGAGCCTAGTAATATGACATCTTGCCTAGACATGTGCTCCTTTTGATTGCCCTGAGAAGAGCTTAGTCAGTGAGGACAGACATCTCTGACATGTTCCTGTTTGGTAATCACAGACTTCCAGGATTTGGTTGCTGCTCACACAGGGTGTGTTTCCCTCAAAATATTTAGGGAGCAAGAAGTGCTTATATGTCGTGTAGGTGCTACCATTAGGATATCAAGAAGACCTGATGCCTGATCACTACAGGGCAAGGCACTGCTAGAGGAGGGGAATGTACAGTCATTCCTGTTCTGCTACTACAGATGTTTGAGAGGCATCATGTGCTGGTGTAGAGATTATCACCTGAGAATTACAGTCCCCTGTTGTAGTCTTGACTATTATACAGAATTGCTTTTCAACCTTGAGCAAAAGATCTTTCTTGTCTTCTCTTTCAAACCTTGAATACTGCAAACGGCTGGGATTTGTTCCTGTTGCTAGGTGTGGAGTGGATGTGTTTCTTTTAGCTGTTTACTCATCAAAAATGTCTTTAGAGTCAAGAGGAAGGGACAAGAATTTGTGGGGGAGAAAGGAATTCAGCTCTCTTTGCATTGGCAATAGAGAGCCTAACCAACAGGAACACCAGCAGATATCTAAATTCTGGAGGACCAGGGCTGCCTATGTAATGTGTCTTGCAATGCAGATGAGACAGAGAAAAAGTAATGTTTTTAGAAACGTGGGTAAACCTGGTCTCAAAAGTCAGGAATTGATTTAGAGGTAAGTATAGGGAAGCCAATAGTGTTCTAGCTAGGTAGTACTAGACAGCTAAGGAAACTGTTAGTTATCATCCAGATGACTACCTGTATCTCAAGTGATTTCAAATGCCCTTACAGAAATTGGGCCATTAAATGATTTTTTTTTTTCTAAAATGCTTTTCAGAAGTGAGTTAGGCATTTATTCTTGTATGAGTAGACTGGAAGCCAGGGGGATCATGGCATTTAAGTGCCTCCTCCTTTTGTAAATGCTACCAGCAATCCCTTGGCCACAGTTTCCACAGCTGAAAAGAGACTATGATATACTAATGCCTACCTTCTTCCTGTGAGGACTTGGCTTTGCCATGGCTAATGCATTCCTGTGTTCAAAGCACAGTGGGTTGCAAAATTATGATTATTAAAGCCAGCTATTAGAGACTGTTGTCTCCTTTGAGAATATTGATTTAATCACATGTCTCTATGTATTTAAAGTCTGAAGTGATATGATATGCAAAGATCAATTTATTCTATGTTTGTATCTAATGAATAATTATGGAGCCTTCTCTGTTCTTTCTGTAATGAGTAAAAATAAATGTTTTTAGTCAGAAAAGACAAGAGAACATGCTTGACAAAGGAAGTCCACCAGACCGTGCTGCATCAGCTTCTAAGTTTCTGTTGTTTTTTCAGATGTACTTTTTTCCTTCTTTTTTTCCCATCTGTCTTCTAGTCAATGCAGCAATTTCTTCCTGCCTGCCAGGTTCTGTGGAAAAAAGTGACTTAAAAAAAACAACAACAAACCAAAACATGAGGATTATTGTAATTCTTATTGTTCCCTGAGGGACAACTATTTGAACATAGAGTATGTTCCCTAAGGTGAATAGCGGTCAGAAGTTTGGTCATTCTAAGTTAACTTCATGACTTAATTTAATATTGATACTGTTCTGGTGTGATAGAAGAGTAGAACCATACTTGTGAGGGGGACTACTGAAGGAACATCTGCTGAGGGTCCTGTGGCTGCTTTCTTAAAGGCATCCATGACCATAAGTGAATGGCCAGGGATGCACTCCTAGAACATATTCTGATTAGGAAAACAGTTTGTGTGGGGGATGAGGTATGCCAGTGAGATGCAGAGTAGCTGTGCCTTAAAATCTGAAGATCAAAGTTCCTGAGCCTGAGGGTCAGAAACTCACCAATTAGGTCAGTTACTGAATCATCCATAGAATCTTCTTTGGAAAGGGGGATAGATGGTTACCAGCTCAGTCCGTAAAGTCCATGCATGTGCATATGACTCTTGTGGCTGTCCCTTGTGTTACCTGACTTCTCAGCAAGGCTTTTTGCTTGTGTATTGATCAGAAGATTCCCTTTCTCTTACTCTTGAGGTGCTTGGATGAGGCTTCATGTTTCTGGCCTTCATTCCAGCAAGCACATGCATTGCACTGTGTTGTATTGCTGCTGCATAGGCTCTCTAGAGGAGCAGAGCAACTGAGAGCACCGTACTCTTCTTTGTCTCCAAATGCGGGTTTGCTCACGGCCAAGTTATTGTCCTCCTCTCTGTCCTTGTTCTGTCTCTTGCTACACAGACCACCAATAAACCATGTGTTTCCATAGCTACATATAGTTCATATCTTTCATATCACTGTTTTTGAGACCATGTCCCAAAAGGAAAGAGATTTATAAAAGAAGGGCATATGTCCAGTTTAGCACTCCCAGAGACTGTAAAGCTCCAGCTGCAGTGAAAACTAGTCTCCATGAGATTCTGCTGTCCTTCTGGTACAAAAATTACCAAATGCATGTGTATGGCCTCGTTAGTAGGGATGTAAAACCTGTATCACTAGGGGCTGACCTTTTTCTACAAAGCCACTTCAAAACCCTCTGAGATTGCAGACAAATGTTCTCATTTGTTGTTGCTGGCCTTGCTGCCTTCACTGCATTTTACGGCTTAGGCTGGAAGTAGATGTACAAGAAAAAGAGAGCCTGCTTCTTTTGAGCTCTTTAGTTCTGTATCCAGGACTTCATGGTTCCCTGGGTGAAGGGTAGGCAGCTTTGAGAGATGGCATCAGACCTCTGTGGAGTTGATACAGCTGGGCACAAATGCTCCATCCAGCCTGTGTGTGTGCATGGAACTGGAGCTGATGTGGGCATCTTGTTTTTCTGAGAGGAAGGGAGAAGTTTGTGTTCAACTTGGGCTGAAACCAAATTTTAAAAAAGAAACAGAAACCCACTAAATATCTCTGTTTCCCAACCCCAGCCCCCTAACATTTCCTCAGCTGTCCACACTGTTTTGGCCAGCTTTCCTAATAACAATTTTGATCCACCCTTAAAGAGAAAATTTGAAGGATTAAAGCTCTCCTTTGGGAAATGAAAAATACTTTCAGGTCCAGCGAGATCTGATTTGCTTTTATTAGACTCACTTCACTGTTGAAATAAACTAGGGCATGATGTTGCAAATTGCATGTTACAATATTACCAGCAATAATGTCAACACTATTAATATGTCTGTAATTCACTGCATTGTGCCTCATTATTTCATCTCTGTAGGTTCTTGTTGTTATGAGTGTAATCATTTTTATGTTGTATTAAATTAAGTCTCTAAGAGGTCCAGCACTCTGTTATATTCCCCCAAAATAGAAGATACTAAGATATGCACTGCCTCAAAGGTGTTACGTTTTTATTGTGAAGTGATAGATTATCTATTGGAATGCTTCCTGTTATATCAGTGGAAGGATATGAGAAAAATCTCGCCTTTAAAATATTTCCATGGTATCACAATGGCTCTCAGATCTGCTGCTTTGTGCAGACCCTTTGGGGCAGGACACTGTAACTATGTTTTTGTCAAAGTAATACTATCTTTGTATCTTACTGATTATCTGAAAGAATTTTTACTTCTGCAGCCTGCTGAGTTTGTATTAGCAAACTTGCTTGCTTTGTGTAAACACGCAGATGTGACCTGAAAGATAGTTTTGGCTCCACTTTTTGATACTGGAATGATTATGTTTTACCCACTTCATATTGTATGAATTCGTCTAATCTTTATTTAATACTCATTTCCTACATTAGGCAGCTGAGGTGAGTAGAGTATTGTGGGTATATGTTAAAGTTGATGCTGAGACATTTGTACCTTAGCCAAATGCACTGCAGACTGCAGTAGCAGTATAAGACAGGTACTTGGGAAGATTTGGAACCAGCTGGTCTGGTTGTAGATAATGTTGGTCTGTGGCACCTTTCTGAAAATAAGAATGTAGTCCACATCTCAAAGTTTCAGAGCTCTTTAATTTGGAGATGGAGTTAAGGCTGAAGTTCAGAACAAATTGTACTATTTTTTAGCATTTATTTAATTTGAAATATATTTGTGTATGTGTGGTGGTGTACGTTTCATCACTGTACCAATGAGATGCAACTGGTGAGACGTTTTGGTTTTAATACAGGTCAGGCCTATGGTTTCAAAAGCCCATGCGCAATGTAGTTGAAATTCTTCTAAAGGACATGCATTTTCAACCTTTCCCCCATACTCATTAGGCATATTCTTGACGTTTTCTCAGGGAATGATTTTCCCATAGGAAATTTCTCACCTACAAAATCTCATTCTTGTTGGGAATCTGTACTGGAACACAGATCTCATCTCTACACTCCCTTCTCTGGGAGAAGGGCTGCCTTATCAGCTGAGACCTGCTACATGAGCAACTGCAGAAAGGACAGAGGCAGCTAGTTTCTGTCAGTACTATATTCTGAGACAGCCAGCTTGGAGCCTCAGACTCAACTAATTCCCAGGTTTTTCTATGGGATTGTTGGTAAACCCTATTCCATGGGACACTGGCAATTGTTTATGTTTTTGTTTCCTCCTAAAACATTTAAAAATTAACATTTCGTTTGGAAAGGGCTTTTATTTTCTCATCAGATCTGGCTGTTATATAGATTTTTCTGCAAAGTGACAACAAGAATTCAGTTTTCACTTTCCCAATGTTGTTTGTTTTTTCTTTGTACATACCCTTTCCTATGTCACGCTGGCTTTTGTAATAGCAAATTTCTTCTTTCTTCTTCATTTTCCTATTAAAATGTTTGGGCTGCACGTAAAACATTTGCCATTGCATTTTTAGTTTAAAAGTAAGTTATTTTCTGATTTGACTGCATCTTTTTGAAAGTGGGAAGAACTCCTATTTACTTTCATGGACCAACTTGTATAAGATGATACATACTGGAAGTAGCAAGGTATTATGAAGATAGAAACGTAATGTATGATGTATTGAAAAAAGGTCACCTTGTAACATTGCATCTTAAACTGAACATGGAGTTTCAACAGGACATGGCTTGCTAAAAGCTAGAGATGTCTTTGGTCTTTGACTTGGTTCTAGATTTGAAACATAAGGAAGTCTGCTCCCTTTGATCCATATAAGTGCAAAACGCATGAGCTTGTAAGAAAGATTTGAAGACTCTACTAAAGCGAAATGGAAAATGCATGACCCCTTTAAGTGGAAGGTTACCCAAAAGCCTGTACTTAATAGTAGGTTTCTGTGCATTATATGTACTCCTCTTCAAGTGCAGGTTTTCTTTTAAAGATATAAAAGTTGCTGTGGAAACCTGCTGCAGCATCTTTTAAACCATCAGCAATGTATAAAAGTGTGTTCTGAGAAGGGCTAGTGACAAATCAGGTGAATTAATTTGAATCTTCTGAGAGTGGCAGCAGCAGACCTGGAAAGTAGGAGAGAACAGCCTACAACAGTTAGTGTCTGTAATAACAGCCTCTGGGTTCAAAGAGGTCAGTGGAACCATTCCTCTTCTACAGAAACTAGTAGTTGAAGTTTCATCTACCAACTTCATTTAATGATGAAACTTCCTGCAGTGTCTTTAACAAGCACAAAACTTGTAAGGTGGAGGAGATCTAGCATTCAACCAGTTAAAGTTACTTTTTCTATGGAATTAAGGTTGGAGCCAGGAGGAAATTTTTATTTACTGCTCATTATTGTTTATGCATGCTGCATTTCTGTATGTAAAACAAGCAATCAATGTTTTTTAGTCTTTTTCATCACTGAATGCTTGCAGAAGAAAGAGAGTTTCACTTACTTCACTTGAACAAACAGAATTATTGTGGAATCCATCCTAAATACCTGAAATTGTTGCTCGTTTTTAATAGCAAACAGGACTGATCTTAAAAATAAATAGCAAGGTAACTGGAGAACAGTTGTCAGTTAACTTCACCACCCCTTCCCAGAGCTGAGTTTTTTCCTGTTTCAGTTTGACTGCAACTGAGGCAAGAACCAGAAATGCTAATGACTTGCTGTACATTGGGAATATGGCAAGAAGTCCTCATTTACAGGCAACAATGACTCATAAAGGAAATGCCATGACACAAGCGTTTTTTCTTTCTTTTACTTATGGTTTGGTTTCTGTCATCATTATTTGATAGTCATAGGCATAGCTGGACGCCACTCAGGCTTTAGAAACAAAGAGAAGTGAGCCTGAAGCAAATTGCCTTGCACACTGGGGAAGTTCAGAACTGACTTCTCACCAGGCTTGCTTTTCCTTTTGGATGCGATTGGAGAACAGTTTCCCTCACAGGAAAAACTAAATGTTTTGAGACTTCCTTTCAGCATACATCAGGATGAAAGCAAATCCCTTGACTCTTTGTTCCCTCTCCTCACCAGCCATGCTGTTTCCTACATCCTTTCGCTGCTTCTCTGCATCAGCCACTGTCTTTTCCCTTTGCTTTCAAACATGTTAATGTCTCTCTCATGCTACCTTATGAAGCATGCCCTACATCCCATTTGCTTCCATCACTGTCATTTCTCTTGTTCCTGCCTCCTTCTGTGTTTCAGCTCCTCGAGCAAACTGTGCCGTGGCACACTTTCTTAGCTGTTCATTTCCATGAGTACGTTTCATCTGTCCTCTACTTGCTGTGTGGGCTTCCTGCTCAACACTGAGTAAGTCCATCCTGGCTGCTCTTCACATCCTGAGCCTGGACTGCCTGAAGGTCTGGGATAAAGGCCATGTTTCACAGCTTGGTTCTTCAGGAGCTTCTTACTAAAAAGATTGAGCTTCTGTTCATCAGAGATGGAGTTTACATCTGAGAGTGCAAAGTCAATACTTCCACCTTTCTCCTGCTACACAGATCCAGAGATTAAGCAATGCCTCCAAAAGTCTTCACTTTTTTCTCCATTGCAAGGCTTGTCTCTCTTATGTGACTGCCCCAGAAACACACAAGGCACAGAAGACCTTAAATACATCTAATAAGACTTTTATAGACTCATTTTCCGATTGCGAAGGAGAAGTGGCACAGGATATAGGTGCTACCCTGCACCTTTCCTGCTCTGTTTTTCAGGAATGTTGTCAATGTTGTGGCTTTTGGTGTTCTTACTGAAGGTCTGTACAAAGAATGCTGGGTCGGTCATTGGTTTGTTTTGGTGTTGTTAAGTATTCTGTGACATGTTTAGTGGGGTTCTCAGGCACTTTCTGAATATGTGTTCCATGGTGGATAGTGTTTACAAGACAAAGACATGGATGAGTCAAATTGTTCAGTTCTCAGTCCCTAGATTCACAGGTAATGATTTCTAGTTGTACTGCTGCCTGCTGTTTGGACATGAAGCTTTGATATTGTGTGGGAGAGAATACCACTAGAACAGCTTAGCATGACCAACTGAGGAGCAGTGTGGAGTCTTTTCCTCCAGTGTGCTACTGACTCCCCTTCAAAATTTTGATTCACTCTACTTTAGAGGCTGAGACAGAGGAATTCAACATCCAAAACTTCCTGGTCTTTTTCCGTTCTCCTTCTCTCCAGTGTCTGTCTTGCCTTTAGTGGGAGGGACTTCAGGTCTCTCATTGAGATGTCCTTGAAGACTCTGCCATCTCGTGGTGGTCTTCTCTGTTGACTGCTCCTTTACTGGGAGTTACCCCTTTGGCAGGATAAAGCCAAATTGTGTTGTGTGTGAGTGTCCCATGCAGAAGGTAAGACCCAACAAGCTAGAAGTTGGAGAAAGTTTGTATTATCCTCTCCACATTGCAGTTGAGAAGCTGAACTGCAGGAAAGCAAAGTAACGTGACTGTTTCTGCATAGTGAGCACTGGTCAGGAATGTGGATGCAACTGCCTCCTTTCAGCTCTAAGCTTTAGCTTCTATGTCATTTTGCCTCCTTCTCCCCACCTCTAACAGCTCAGCTTTTTTCATAAAGAAGGAAATATTTTCTGCAGTGTTGCAATAATACATATCTGAAATTTGAAGAAAGCCCATACCCAGCTTTTCCTGCCTGATATTCTTGGCACTATGACATCATAACCCCTGCATATCCTGTCACTGAAACAAATGTATGAAACAGTTCCACTTCTCCTCTTTAATTGGAACTAGCTTGTTTCAAGGAGCTGAAGAGGCAGACTACTCACAAAGGTTAGTGTGGAGAAATATATCATTGTCTTGCAGGATGTTCTAAGTGGGTCTCTTGAGTACCAAGGTCAGAGTTTATTTAGCAGCAAGTTCTACTGGTATGAATCATCAATAGTGTTTCTTACACAATTTATCAATGCCTGGCAATTATACTTTATTCTCTAAAGAAATTCTATACTTTTCTCAGGAAATGGTGCATATTTTTAACTCTTCATTGTCCTTTCCAAGTATAATTCTCAGTTTCTTTGCCACAGAAGAATGGATATGAGGTAGCACTGTGTGCTGTTGAGCAGGTTTTAGGTCAAAAGTCAATTCTGTATCAAAGCCAGGACTTCTTCAAAATCAAAGCTGATTGAGACAGGATTAATTTTCAGTAAAATCCTGTTTTTCTTGATTTTCTGTGCTTTAAAAAACATGATCTTGGGGCAATAGAATGTATAATAGTGTTTTTAATTTCTAGTGGGGGAAAAAACACATTCTTTTATACTGGGAAATGAAATAATTTTTTCAGCAGCTTAATCCATCCTTCAGTGAAATTGATGAACTAGGTATTTCTGAAAATTCGGGGTGTCTTTTATCAGTTTGGTGAGCGAACTCAGAAGAATGAACATCTGTTAACTGCCAGACTAAATGTGGCTGGGCTATCCTGGCTGAAATGGCTCTGAAATTCCAGCTGCTGGCACCTGCTGTCTCTAGAAATGAGCTAAAGCACTTGAACTATGGATGGATCCAGGAAGTGCCAAACATGGGCAGTAAATCATGAACTCTAGTTCACTGAGTAGCCAAGAGATTTTTCCACAGTTAAAGGAGTACTGAAAAACAGAGCAGGTAGTAAAGTTACAGGCAGCATTTTGCACACTTGTAATTTCTTCTTGGACTATAACTCACAATCTCTCTAAAAAAACCCCAAAACCAACCAACAAAAAACCCCAAACAAACAAAAAAAACCCCAAACCAAACAAACCCCACAAACCCCCCAAATGAATCACACAAATAAACACCCCACCACCCCTCCCCCCCATTGATTACTGAGTAGGGGAGAGACACATTTTTCAAAAAAGGTGATTGTTTCTTTGTATAAATAATACCCAGTCTCACTATCTTCACCTTTTGCTAGCCCTAGTACATAATACTCATCTGTTACACACTGTGTCTATGAGACGATGCTCCCGGACAAGCTTCTGTGCTTTGATGAAGTGCTATGATCTGTATGGGACATGGTGAGGACACATGTGGCCTTATGTTGCATTTCTGTAGGCACTCAGTTTTTCTGATACACCTGTCCAGTCAGAGCTTCCCAGTGTTTCATCAAACACTTTATTTCTTGCTTCTCTGCTATTACAGAAACAAAAGAACATGACCAACCTAAAATACTAACCAGCTGCAAACTCACCTCCCATCAAACCATTTTTTTATTTATTTATCATCCATCTGACATTTCAAGCTTCAGAATGTGTCTTCAAGCTTTTCCCTGCAGTTAGGCAGACTAGCTATTTCGTTTTTGAGAAAAGCTCAAATTCCCATGTAACTGAATTCCACGAACTCGGTCTTCACTGCAAATACTGAAGATCACAAAATTCCCCATCTTTCTGTGGAGTGCCTTTCCCAAGCTGTGCCTTGAGCTGTGGCTGACATTTCCCCAAGTTATCTGTGGAGATGAGGAATGCTGCAGGTTAGATTGTGTCTGTGTATGGTGGAGAGGCTCTCAGCCCTGGAGAGCTTATATAGTTGAGACAATCAACAAAGCAAATACAGGTATGAAAATATGGAATTGATTGTCATGCTAGTGGCAGAGCTGCAGACAGTCATTCCTATCCATCATGCTAGCCTTCAAACTGGACCTGATTGAAGAAGCTGTTGTGATGTGGTGGGTGCACAGTGAGGGCAGAGGCAGCATTCAGACCTTTCTATCAGCATGTAGCTGACAGTAGAGTTGAGCTGAGAGCAGAATACTCTGCACTGCACTTATGGAGTTTCTTTGTGTTCAGTAGTAGCAGGGGGCTACACTGCCTTCTGATCTTTCCTCTGTTATTTAGGATTCAGAGAAGTGTTGCTAGACTTTGGTATTAAGTGCAGCAAGTCATCCAGAGCTGCACTGTGGATTGGGCTACAGGGTGAGAAACTCACTTCCATATTCTGCATGAGCTGTACAGATTATGGGAGGCTTTGCTGAGAAGTACATGGAGTGGGAAAGGGAGATGTGGTGAGCTGTGTGTGTACTTCCCTAGTTATCCAGTGGGGAGATTTGTTTCTGTTATAAGCCGTCATGAAATAATAACCTCACTGGAGCAAGAGGAAAGGGAGATAGCTGAGATGCAGGAGTACCAGGAACTACACATCTCTTTAATGTAGTCATTTTACTTAAGTCAGCACAGAGGAGTGTGTCTGCCCACGTATTTTGGTCAAAAGTGGCTTGTTTCAATTTGGAAGACATACACTTGAGCTGTTTTGTGAACTGTGCTTGGACACCCACCTTTTTTTTTGCACCCACTTGTTTGAACAACGTAATATTTCATCAGAAGTTGTGTGTTGGCAGACACTGGACATGTCTTCTCTGTGCACAGGTTGTGAAGCAGAAATAAGCAGTTAGATTTGACAGACCTCGCACCAAGTTTGGAGGCAGTATAACCATGTCAGCATAGCACCAAACCTGGTGTAATTAGCCTGGCTAGGAGGCAGAGTTTATTTTCTTTGGCTGCATGCCATGCTGTCAGGGCAGTATTGAGCTAGCATCTCTTCAGGGACTGTGTTGTGCAAGTGAATGTGTGCAAGATGAGAGTTCAATGGCTGTGGGGTTTTGTTTTGTGGCTTTTTGGTTAGTTTTCTTGTTGTTGTTGTTGGGTTTTTTTCTTGTTGTTTTTATTTTTTTAAACATGTTATGGTCAGTAAAGCAGAAGGAGGAGTCTTTTCAGTGCTCTTGGCTTCAGAGCTTGCTATGGACCTTGTTTTCTTCATCAGAATAGGCCAGTGTGTTCAGGCTATGCTAAGACCTAAGCTGCATTGAATTTTTGGGGAAGGCTTTATGAAAAATCTAAAGTAATGCTTTTAACTTTCATACAAGCCAAGGAGGCTGTACACATGAGAAAAAGCTTTTAAGAGGAAGAGGGAAGAGCTGTGCCTTTTGAGGGAGCCAGAGGATTTTTCACACAGAAATGGTAAAATCAGTTCTTCCAGAATGGTCTGCATACACCGTGTAACACCGCAGTCTCCAAAGTAGGTGGTATTGAGGTTTCATGTAATGAATGTCCCATCCCAGATTATCCTGCAAGCTTTGTGTACACAAAGGACAGAGGGGTCTACTAGGATACCACGCAAGCATTCATGAATTAAAAGAGGGTACACTTTGTTCTCAAGCTTACCCTCCCCCCCTTTTTTCTTTTCAGGAAAAAAATGTTGCTATTAGAAAGGAAACTGTTGCTTGGTGGAAAACGTACTTTTTATTTTAGAAGGGAAACCATTACTTCATGGAAAATGTCCTTTTTATTTTACTTGGTTATGAGTTATAGAGCCTGCTAGTTGCATTTCATAGAGTTTATTGAAGCTGATTCTGGTTTCATCAGAGCCGATGATAGCAGAAGAACTGTAGACTTGCTTTTTGTTTATTTTTACTGGGCACTCTTAGAAAACATATAGAACAGTCAGATCTGTGAAAGTACTGCTGGTGGCTTAAACAGTATATTGAACAAGTAGAAATAGCACTGCTGGGGAAGTAGCAATGTAAAATGATGGTGGATCAGGTGAACAATGAACAGTGGAACAAAACAGAGGGAATCCTCCCAGTCTCCTAACTTCCTATTGATCAAGTTTTCTCCTAGACTACTAATAACTGCTTGAACTTGTTCCTACTGCTCTGTAAAACTTCCTCTCTTGGCTCAGCTGTGGGCTCATAAAAATTCAGTGAACTCTGAGTTATCATAGTTTCCACAGAGAAAATAAATTATCTGGGCAAATGTTTAATTGCAATGAAAAGTCACCTTAAATGTAATTCATGGGCATCCAGAAGACCTTCTCTACTTCTTTCGCACAAAATTTTACTTCTCTAAGGTATTCTCTGGACAAGCCATTCCCATAACAGTTTTCATAGAGATGATAACATCCAGTGATGGCTCTCGTACACACCTGGCGCATGCTCTCCATGGTAGGAAACACAGAAATTCTGAATTTACTAGCCTTTCCTCCATGGAACCATTAGCCCTGGTTTTCTCTTCTCTAGGCATGCCTTTGCTCACAGACCTTGAAAATCTGTTTCTGTCTGAAACCTCTCTCAGATCTTGTTTAATATGTCTTATGAGCTGAGAAGTTATTTAGGGTAGTAGGGACAGATACTGTGATTGTCTACTTCTCTACTCCTTAGGATATGGAACAAGAAAATAATACATGATGATGAGATCAATCAACTTCTTTGGCTCAGTGTGTACAAATGGAATACATTATCTTTGTAATGGTAAGCTTACAAAAACATTTTTGAAGTATTTCTGTTATAAAACTGTAGAAGGAAAAGAGGCCTTATATTGTTACTTGCCTGCTTCTTTTATGACATGCTGGTGTGTCCTGGTTTCAGCTAGGATAGAGTTAACTGTCCTCCTAGTAGCTGGTACAGTGCTATGTTTTGAGTTCAGTATGAGAAGAATGTTGATAACACACTGATGTTTTCAGTTGTTGCTAAGTAGTGTTTTGTCTAAAGTCAAGGATTTTTCAGCTTCTCATGCCCAGCCAGCGAGAAGCTGGAGGGGCACAAGAAGTTGGCACAGGACACGCCAGGGCACCTGACCCAAACTGGCCAACAGGGTATTCCATACCATGGGACGTCCCATCTAGTATAGGAACTGGGGAGTGGGGGCAGGGAATCGCCGCTCGGGGACTGGCTGGGTGTCGGTCGGTGGGTGGTGAGCAATTGCCCTGCGCATTATTTGTACTTTGCAATCCTTCTGTTACTACTGTTGTAATTTTATTAGTGTCATCATTATCATTATTAGTTTCTTCTTTTCTGTTCTATTAAACCGTTCTTATCTCAACCCACGAGTTTTACTTCTTTTCCCGATTTTCTCCCCCATCCCACTAGGGTGGAGGAGTGAGTGAGCGGCTGCGTGGTGCTTAGTTGCTGGCTGGGGTTAAACCACGACATGGTGTTGGTGACTTTAATTCTAAGAGGCGTATGTTTTTATGATAATTTTTCTAATTTTACTGAAGCACCAGGGGACGTGCATTGGAGACTCTGATTCTGGCATTATGTGGACAAGAAACAGACAGAGTGTCAGAGGTCTTGGGTGAATTGCACAGATGGAGCCTAGCTGACTTCTCAAATGTTATGTCTAAGGAGGTGTAAGCAACTTTCAGTTGAGTTTGCCATGAGTTTTCCAGATGGATTCAGCCTTCAGGCCTCTGTTTGCTTACTTACTGTTTTCAGGCACTGAATTCTACACTATAACTATACAATCTCTGTTTGAGCAGATAAGTAATTCCAATTTTGCCATCTTCTGCAGAATACAATATCTTGGTTTAGTGGTGAGGCACTCCATTTGAAAAATGATTTCTCTAGGAAGTTAAATTTGTGAGGCACTGGACTTTTCTGTTAGACTTTTTTAACAAAATAGTTTGACAAAGCTGTAAATGTTGGCAGATTAATGTTTTGAATTCAGTCATCTGTTGTCTCTGCTCTCACTTTTCTTGCTGTTGTTACTTTCTTTTCTTATTGAAAATAATCAAAAGGGGAGAGTCTGGAAGAAACAGTCTTTGTTGTATTATATTCTAAACCAGTAATCTTTTCTCCCTCCCTCTCCCTCAGAAACATCTTTCTGACCTGTTTTCAAAGAAATTATTTAAACGTTTGTAACTGGTCTAATAATTAAATCTAGCTCCCCTCCCCTCCCCCCCCCCCCCCCCCATGTTTTTTTGTTATCTGCAAAGCAAGGCACAGCAAGTTGCTTCTGTGTTGTGTGCCTGCTGTCTGGGTGCAGGCACATGAGAGAGGTCCTTTACTATCACCTACCCAAGGGTAAAGCCCTGTGGTGGAGCCTTCCCTAGAGCAGCACGTTGTGTGGATCAGCAGTGACTGCTCAGTGGGCAACATTCAGGTTTTCCCAAGAGAGCTACCAGATAGCATTGCTGAACTAAAGCATTGTGAAATCTCCATAGCAAGGGAAACAGCAAAGCCTGACAGAGGGAGCTGCAAAAACCAGCCTACACAGGTGCCTTCATCTGTTCTAAGGCTTGCTAACTCCTGGAAACTTAGGAAAATTACTAGTGTCTTAGTCCTGAGCAGGAATCAGCTGACCTGTATCAGTCTCCCTGCTTATGCAGGTTAGGTCCCTGTCCCCATAAGCCAGGTCCTTTTCATAAGCTTGGCATAAGAGCAGTGTCTCTGAGGGGAAATGGGAAAGTAGTCTCTTCAACTGTCTGACTGCGTGCATTGTTTACTAGCCTCCTGCCATGTTTATTGGGAGATACTTTAATTGGAGCTGCTGTATTTCCTTCTTGGCTGCTTCCTAGCAGGCCTACGATGAAGCTATGAATGTAGAGAATTAACCCTGTGTCATCACATTACAAACATTTCAAGTGACTCTCTCCCACAGAGTATATGGACTGGTCCCATATCTTTACTTCTGTGCTCTGTTCTAGAACAGCAACTCCACATAGGAATTAAATGACCTGACTACTATTGAGAAGGGAGTCTGTCTTACCAGCAAGTGCAATTTAAATCAGTCCCTCTTCCTCCTCAGTTGCTCCTATTACCTCATCTGTTCAGTATCCAAACCAAACATGGCGTGTTAATGGAGGGGATGAGGAATCATACTATTCTGTGAGATTACAGAGACAAATAGAGCCTCCTCTAGGCTTTTTTAGACAGTGAAGAGTGCTTCTCCTCTATACCGTCTGGCTTGTCTGAAGTGAAAAGTCCTCCGGAAGACCATCTTTACCTGTTGTCTTTCAAGACCCTGGGAAGCCTTGCTTTTCTGTATTGATGCTTGAGAGAGGATTTCCTCTCTGACAGTGCTATACATGTCCTTCTTGGCATTTGTATGCTGCAACCGTGACAAATCCTACTTCTCATGGAACTGTGCTATGAATAGCTGCTGTAACCTGGGTATTTTCAATCTGAATTCCAGACAGTTGGCAATCATGAAACATTAAGCATCATGATTTCTCTAAAGATACAGCTTAAGTAGTTATATAGTGCAAATAAATTGTTCTGAAGATAGTGAAGATAAATGTTAAGGCAGAAGATGCTATTGTCACCTGCTAAGCTAGTGATATTTTGCGGTTTGTTGTGTTGATTCCATCAAGATTCTGCAGTGGTCTTTGCTCATCTATATCAATGGTTGGTATCAGACTCTCCTGTTATGCAACATAAATCAGTAATATCTCTCCCTTCCAGGGAAAATGTGCAAGTTTATTGCCTTGTAGAAGGAAAAATAAATTAATGATGCTGACTGTAACTACAGTGAAACACGAGGGAAATCAGTTTGCCATGAAAACATCTGTAAAGGAATTATCTTGCTGAGAATCAGGTATAAGAATTGCCACTTTAGTACATGACTAGCTTAGATGAAAAGCTGAATTGCTGAGCAGCATTTCTCATACTGTGAAGTAATATAATTCTAATGCAAACACATTAGCTGCGGGCCAACTTTATGATATCTAGAGTCCAGATTCTTGGATGCTTGCCTAAACAGAGCTGAGCTTACCACACGCAGCAAAACTTCAAGCCCGGTGGTTATTAAGATGACGACTTACACGCTTTGTAACATCACAAGAGTCAGAAGGAGGACGGCCTTTGTACTTGAGGGTTGGTGGGACTGTCTGACTTTTAGGAGGAACACAAAAGAGAACAGGTTACAGTGCAAAAAAAGGTGAAGGTTGGGCCCGTGGAACAAGTTGTCCTTCCTTTAGGCTGCTGGGGAGAAATCTGGGGCAATTGTGTGGGACTTGCAATCTTATTATGTCTGGCGGGGCAGTGCCCCTTGCTGGGGACCTCAGGTGACTTTGACCTTTGCTCCTGCTGAAAACCACCAGCAGCTGAACTAGCTGTAAATGAGTAGCAAGGCATTTGGGGTAGGGGATTGAAGATGAGCTGTAATGCTAGTCAGATTTCTCCTGTTTGTGCCATTGCTATGGAAACAGATATTACATTTGCTCACTCAGTGGACCAAGGAGGTGTGGGTAGACCTTTGACCTCTCTTCATTTTACCTTTTTAAGCTACTGGAGGAACAGGAGAGAACAGAACATGTATAGGAGGAGGTAGTAAATAGGATATTGCTATCAACGGCTCAGGCCAGAATGAAAGGGTATGAGTTTATTTGTGCAAATGGGCTGATTATTTTGAGCATGCTACAGCCTCCTGTATCATAGAATCATAGAATCATTTAGGTTGGAAAAGACCTTCAAGATCATCGAGTCCAACCATCAACCATGCCCACTAAACCATGTCCTGAAGTAGCCCGTCTACTTGCCTTTTTAATACTTCCAGGGATGGTGGCTCAACCACTTCCCTAGGCAGCCTATTCCAATGTCTGACAACCTTCTCAGTAAAGAAATTTTTCCTAATATCTAACCTAAATCTCCCTTGCCCCAACTCGAGACCATTTCCTCTTGTCCTATCTCCAGCCACCTGACAGAAGAGACCAGCACCCACCTCACTACAACCCCCCCTTCAGGTAGTTGTAGAGAGCGATAAGGTCTCCCCTCAGCCTGCTCTTCCCTAGACTAAACAGCCCCAGCTCCCTCAGCTGCTCCTCATAAGACTTATGCTCCAGGCCCCTCACGAGCTTGGTTGCCCTTCTCTGGACATGTTCCAGCAACTCAATGTCTGTCTTGTAGTGAGGGGCCCAAAATAGAACACAGTACTCAAGGTGCGGCCTCACCAGTGCCGAGTACAGGGGAACAATCACCTCCCGGCTCCTGCTGACCACACTATTTCTGATACAGGCCAGGATGCCGTTGGCCTTCTTGGCCACCCGGGCACACTGCTGGCTCATATTGAGCCGGCTGTCAACCAGCACGCCCAGGTCTTCGTCTGCCGGGCAGCTTTCCAGCCACCTTCCCCAAGCCTGTAGCACTGCATGGGGTTGCTGTGACCGAAGTGCAGGACCCAGCACTTGGCCTTTTGAAATTCATCCGATTGACCTCAGCCCATTGATCCAGCCTGTCCAGATCTCTCTGTAGAGCCTCCCTACCCTCAAGCAGATTGACCCTGCCTCCCAACTTGGTGTCGTCTGCAAACTTGCTGAGGGTGCACTCCAAATCATTGATAAAGATGTTAAACAGAACAGGGCCCAACACCAAGCCCTGGGGAACACCACTTGTGACCCACTGCCAACTGGATTTCACCCCATTCACCACAACCCTCTGGGCTCATACAGCCAGCCAGTTTTTCACCCAGCGAAGAATACACTTGTCCAAGCCATGAGACACCAGCTTCTCAAGGAGTATGCCATGAGAGACAGTGTCAAAGGCCTTGCTGAAGTCCAGGTAGACAACATCCACAGCCTTTCCCTCGTCCACTAGGCGGGTCACCTGGTCATAGAAGGAGATCAGGTTGGTCAAGCAGGACCTGCCTTTCGTAAACCCATGCTGACTGGGCCTGATTCCCTTCTTATCCTGGACTTGCCATGTGAGTGCTCTCAAGACAAACTGTTCCATAATCTTCCCCAGTACCGAGGTCAGGCTGACAGGCCTTTAGTTCCCTGGATCCTCCCTCCAACCCTTCTTCTAAATGGGAGTCACACTGGCAAGCCTCCAGTCCTCTGGGACCTCCCCCATTGACCAGGATTGCTGATAGATGATAGAGAGTGGCTTGGCAAGGACCTCTGCCAGTTCCCTCAGTACTCTTGGATGGATCCCATCGGGTCCCATAGATTTGTGAGTGTCCAGAGGGCATAGCAGGTCACTAACTATTTCCTCCTGGATTAAGGGGGGGTATGTTTAGCTCTTCATCCTTACCTTCGAGCTCAGGGGGTGGAGTACCCTGAGGATAACTGGTCTCCCTATTAAAGACTGAGGCAAAGGAGGCATTAAGTACCTTGGCCTTTTCCTCATCTCTGGTTGCTATGTTCCATTCTGTATCCATTAAAGGATAGATATTCTCCTTGGGATTCTTTTTACTGTTAACATATTTGTAAAAACATTTTTTGTTGTCCCTTACAATAGTGGACAGATTTAGTTCTAGCTGAACTTTTGCCTTTCTAATTTCATCTCTGTATGATCTAACAAGATCCCTGTACTCCTCCCAAGTTGCCCGCCCTTTCTTCCAGAGATGATAAACTCTCCTTTTTTTCTGGACTCCTAGCAAAAGCTCCCCGTTCAGCCAGGCCCGTCGTTTTCCTCAGCAGTTTGACTTGTGGCACATGGGAATAGCCTGGTCCTGAGCCATTTTGATTCCCTTCTTAAAGAATGTCCATCCCTCCTGGACCCCTTTGCCCTTCAGGACCATCTCCCAAGGGACTCTCTCAACCAGTGCCTCAAAGAGGCCAAAACTTGCCCGCCAGATGTCCATAGCAGTGGTTTTGCTGACCACCTGCCTTGCCTCACCAAGAACTGAAAATTCTATCATTTCATGGTCGCTAAGCCCAAGACAGCCTCCGACCATCACACCTCCCACCAGTCCTTCCCTGTTCGTAAACAACAGATCTAGCAAGGCTCCTCCCCTGGTTGGCTCACCCACCAGCTGTGTCAGGAAGTTATCTTCCACACACTCCAGGAACCTCCTAGATTGTTTACTCACTGCTGTGTTGTATTTCCAGCAGTCATCTGGAAAGTTAAAGTCCCCCACAAGGACAAGGGCACATGATTGTGAGACTACTGCCAGCTGCTTGTAGAACGATTCATCCATCTCTTCAACCTGGTCGGGTAGTCTATAACAGACTCCCAGCACAATATCTGCCTTCTTGGCTTTCCCTCTCATCTTCACTCGTAAGCACTCCACCTTGTCATCACACTCGGGTAGCTCTGTACAGTCAAAACATTCCCTAACATAGAGAGCCATCCCACCACCTCTCCTTCCTTGCCTGTCCCCTCTGAAGAGCTTGTAGCCATCCATTGCAGCACTCCAGTCATGGGAGTCGTCCCACCATGTTTCCATAATAGCAACTAAGTCATATCTATCCTGCTGCACAATGACTTCCAGCCCCTGCTGTTTATTGCCCATGCTGCATGCATTGGCATAGACGCATTTGAGCTGGGTTATCAAATCCACCCCTAACATCGCCATGCTGCCCCTCACCCCCTTCAAACCTAGTTTAAAGCCCTCTCTATGAGCCCCGCCATCTCACGAGTGAGGATTCTTTTACCCCTTTGAGATAGCTGGACTCCATCTGTCACCAGCAAGCCTGGTGCCATATAAAATTCCCCATGATCAAAAAACCCCAAATTCCACTGAGTGCACCAGCCTCTGAGCCATGTATTAATGAGGTGTGTTTTCCTGTTCCTTTCAGTATATTTCCCTGCCACTGAAGGGACTGAGGAAAACACTGCCTGTGCTCCCGATCCTTCTACTAATCACCCCAGTGCCCTGAAGTCCCTTTTGACTGTTTTTGGACTTCTCGCTGCGACCTCATCACTGCCAACCTGCACAACCAATAGCAGGTAACAATCAGAGGGCCGAACCAGACCAGGGAGTTCCCTGGTAATGTCTCTTACCCAGGCCCCAGGGAGGCAGCAGACTTCCCTGTGGGATGGGTCAGGTCTGCATATTGGGCCCTCTGTCCCCCTCAGAAGGGAGTCACCTACAACAATTACCCTCCTTTTTCTTTTTTCAGAGGAGGTGAGAATGCGCGGGGCTGCTCGACTGTGCCTAGGCACCTCCCTAGATAGGCCTTCATCTACACCCTGATCTTCATGGGCCTGGTCCTCAAGTTCCAGAGCCCCATACCTGTTGTCTAGGGGCAACTGGGAAGGTGAGGGAGACCGGGAGGGGATTCGCCTGCCTCCCCGAGCAGGGACCCGTATCCATTCCCCTCCATCTCTTAGGTCCCCTCCTGCCTGGCGGCAGGAGGGCAGGGGAACCTCCGCTTCTTGCGGAGCCTCCATCTGCTGCCTCCGCCTCAGGGATGGCAGGGTGCGGGCCCACCAATCTCTCTCCCTCTCACACTCCCTGACACTCCTCAACCTTTCCGCCGCCTCCTTCAGCTCTGCCACCAGGCTGAGCAGATCACCCACCTGGTCACGCCGCACACAGGGCTTGTCCCCGCTGCCCTGCGGCACCGGTGACAGGCTCAGGCACTCCCTGCAGCCGGAGCCCTCGACAGCTGCACGTGTGCTTGGGAGCTCCGTCTGGGTCACCACATTTTTCCCGGCAATGGCCTTCACCCGAGTGGCAACCATGCCTGGGTCTCCTTCTGCGAGGACGATGCCCTCCGCTTGAGCGGCCTTCCCGAGCTGGGAAGGGGAAGAGGGGGGCTGCGCCCTGCCTGCCTGTCCGCCGCGCGCCTCAGGGCCCTTCAAATCCCCCGCGGTTGCCCCTGGCAAGGCCCACGCCGCGTCAGCCTCTCTCGAGAGAGCTGCCGGCTCCGGACGGGTCCCTCCGCTCTTCCCTGGGGCTCCTGGGCCTCAGGAACCTCCCCGTCCACCTCAATCCAGCGCTTAGCCACCCCCTTACCGTTGCCGCTGTTGGCCTCACCGCTGACTGACTAATGCTGGCGGTATGAAGTACCATTAAAGCTCTGAAGGGGTTTTTTTTTTTCACTCCCCCACCTTCCTGGGAAGAATTGCCTATTGACACCACCTGGAAAAAGGAGGGCAGACACCCTAGTGCTCTTACACATGCTCAGAAATCCCCAAGGTGCTACAAGCTCAAATTTAAATCGATTGCAAGATGGTTCATTTCTTGAATTCCTTTAGTATTTCCATCTGACAAAGTCTGTGGTGTTACAAGGATATTAGGTGTTCCTGATCCTTCTGTGTTCTATGTCACCTTCTAATTTTTGAGGTCTTGGTGCGTTTCGTACCGAAGGACTTAAAATTTTTATATATCATGTTGAGACAATTTTCTGGCTTGTGAGATTTGGGTAGGGACGAGGGGGAGTCTGGACTGATTTCTACTGTAGACCATGGTCAATTTAGTAAGTGTTATGCAAATGCTTGTGAAGAGCTGGGCTTGATCTCTTAGGTCTGATGATTTTATGCTCCTGTGAAAGTCATCCTGTTTGTGCATTGTGTATGCATAAATATATGAAATGCAGAATACTATCTCTGTCTAAAAACCATGTGTCCTTTCTCTATGATGTGGTTATGTGGAGTTACTCAACCCAAACTCTTAGACTTAATGGGTAGTGGTATGACTTTGCATATGGCTTTTTGATGGGTAATTATCTTTTAAATTTTCTCTGAAGTCATCAGTTGTTAAAATAATTTTAAGTAGTCATTAAGTGCTTCATTAAAGTGTTTTCTTCTTAAGATGCTTTAGTTAGATTAAAACTGAATTGTGCCTATTTCTTATTATCCATTTTTACCTTTCTTTTTCCTAAATGGACTTTGGCTCATGTATTTTTGAGGCTTAATATCAATTCAACTGAATGCTCTTGAGTTCCTGAATTAATTCAAACATTTTCTCTTAATGACCATGAAGAGTTTTGTTAAGCTGGAGTGCCATTAAGCTCAAACGCTGTAGTGTTTAGAGCCAGCAATCACTGGGGGAAAGCCTACAGGTAGAAAATAGGATTGGAAATTGAACAGAACGTATGAAGGGTTCATTTGCTGTGAATCCAGCTATAATCACCTGGAGGCTATGTGGTCCAAAGTGGTCTAAAATCAGTAGTTTGCTGAAGGAGAGAGTGCTAATTCTTTCAGGATAAATTTTGATCTGGGGCTCAGCTCAGCATTTTCCTCTTGAAGTCTGATTAATACTTCATCATCTGTTGGAAATAAAAATCTTATATGTTGTGAATATGTCTTACATAGCTGCTGTTTAACTAAAGAAAGCTCAGATGGCCTTGGCATACTTGACACATTCTCTTCCTACTGATGCTGAGGAAAAAACCCAGACAGTTCTTCACTGTTGAATCTGTACCCAAAAAGAAAAAGAAGTTTTGAATTTAATAGAAGGAGGGGGTATTGTTTTCAGGACAAATTACATTTTGTCTTAGGACAACCTAAAATTAAATTATTTATTTATATTTTTAAAGCTATTAAAGAAAATGAAAGGATGTTTGAAATGAAAAGCCGTTGAAAACATAAGTTTTTTTATTTCTTTTAAATTCCTCAAAATTCTTTTCTGTTCATCTTTTGCTCAAACACATTTCTAAATAATTTGGCATCACCCTATTGACATTTTCACAATGAAGAAAAAAAAAAGATTTAACATGTTAACCTAATTCTGGTTTAATTATTTTAGCTCAAGCTGTATTCTGTGGATTATGTGAAATGAGGAGAAAAAGTTCCCAGGTGTACTAAAATTCTGAGTAGTAGGGGCCACTCATAAGAGGTTAGTGCAATATGAAAGGTGCTCATTTATCTTAATCACAATGAACAATTTTGTATGTACATGGACCAGGCAAGATTTTTGGAAGTGGCTGGCCTTGGGTTTGCTTTCCTGTCACTGAAGTTGGGATTAGCGGCCCTGGCAGCCTGCTGATGAGCACTTTGAGAAGCCCATTTACACCTGCTTTCAAAGTAGAATGGCTTCTTTCTATACCACAGTGTTGGGGGGAGGTGGGTGGTGCTGTGGAGAAGAAAGGGTGTTCTTAATTCAAGCTAATGAACTTCAATTAAAATCTTAGTCACGCCAGAGCAAGTTTTTAATCTTCTCATGAATTAGCAGGATGAGTTAAAGGTGAAGAGTTTACCTTCACTACTAACACTTGTGAAAATTATGGATTGCTTTGCCTGCCTTTTAAATATAAACTATCTACCTGGAGTTTAGAGGACCTGGATTTGTTCTGGTGGTGGGTGTGTGTGTGGTTGTTTTGTTTGTTTGCTTTTACAGTGAAAGTATGGCTTTTGCCCTTTAGGCTAAAAACAAGTTCTTGGCTCAGTTTTCAGGTTTTCTACCTTATACTCCACTCTCTGTCAGAGAGCTTTCCTGGCTACTACATCTCACCAGAAGATGTTTCTTTAAATATCTGCTCTGAATGGTCACTACACACAGAAGAAGGTGATTACCTTCATAGCACTTTTAGCTCAGGTCAAGTTAAAGTCTAAAGGAAATGTGAGTATATTAATAAAACGCAAAATAGACAAAGTCGATGCAAATGATGTTTATAGTGACAAAATTGAAGAAGAAGAAAAGGAAAAGAAAGAATATGCTTGCTTCACTTACTGCAAGAACACCTTTGAAATGTTCTTGCGGTAAATCTCTGGCTCTCCCTGTATCCACTTGGCAAACTGGAGCTCATGCCAGACTACCCAGGGCAGGAAGCTTGCTCCTACTACATGCTCTGTCTTCTCTCTTCAGCAAAAATGCTTTGCTTGATAAGGAGAATATGCTTGAGGGGCTCAGGTAGCTGTTTGTTCAATTTCTCATCTTCTGCTCCACATTATTGATCCTTTCTCAGCACATGCTTTTGAATTCTCCCTCCCTTCTCTGTTACTACATTTCCTTTTCCCTGGAAGGGTGACCTATCACCCTGATTGCCCTGATATACACATATCCTAGACAGGACTGAACTATTAGGAAGGTGTTTGCCTGCACTCTTTCACTTGTAAAGCCATCTGTATGAAGTCTTTCCCTACCCTAAACCTTGTGATTCTCGTCAAAGTAAATAAACAACTTCATTTTATGTAAAGTTTATGGTAAAAAAGTAAGGCTCACTCATGGCTTCTGAATGTGACCAGTCCCTGTGATAGCTCTTAGGCTGGAATGGGGACAATTTGGGAGAGGGAGGAACTAATTCAAAATTTGAGGACTACTGGTGTAGAGGCCATTGACCAATTCACGAGGGGCCTGTTCACACCACCATTGTCAAAACTTTTCACTAATAAATTGATCATACACTTGGCTAGTAGAGTTATGGAAATTTCTGAGCTGTTATTTAGCATCTTCTCCTTATGAGCTTTAAAAAAGGCCTAGCATCCCTCTTCTTCCTTCTTGACTGTGACATGTATATCTTAATAAAATGCAGGTAGAGAGCTACTTCAGCAAAGATCACCCATGCTTAACAAGCTGCTGTGTGCTTAACAGGTATACTTCAGCTTCCTTTGAGAGCTTTGAAGTAGAACAAGAGTTGCTTTAAGTTGGACAGCTCTACATCACTGCAGCATGTTAGTACAGCATGAACACTATATATCTTGTATTAGATTAGATTCTAAATCTATTGCATAAAACTGGCAGTAACTGAGTATCTTCATGTACTTTGAAAGTAAAGCTAGGGCTACCTGTAAAAGATACCAAGCCCTATCTTTTTGGGCTGCAAAGAGGCAGTGCTATTCACTGGCCATCATAGTGTAGGAAAAACTCTTCTTTGCTATAAAGTCCCCAGGAGCTGTGCATCTCTTCCTCTATCTCAAACCATGTGGGAATGGGGGACAAGTCTAGCAAAAAACAATATCTAAGAGCTGGAGTATCAAACTAGCAGCTGTGTTTTGCAGTTCCAGTAGATTCTGTGACATAGCCCACTGGAGCTGCTGGTGGAAAACTGGTTGCTGTTGGTCTCACTTAGGCAGACTTGCCTCCAGCTTTTCCAAGCAGGAAAATATCCTAACAGGCTCTTCAGGCTCTCAGCACCTCATGATAGTCTTTTCCTTACAGTCTGTGCAACCCCCCCTCTTCTCTTGCTTTCCATCAATATCCATGGGCACAGCAATGCCAGCCAGGTTTGCCATTGGCCACAGACAGGTTTGCAGTGTTTCTAGTGCCCTGTCCCTTTCCTGACACTCTCTCTCTGATGTGATTTAAACTGGTCTGCAGATTTTGGTATTCTCTTGGATCTCACACCACAGGCCAGGGAGGTTAGTTTCCACAGACCATGTTTGCAAACATGGCAAGCCACGGACTGATACTATGAGATGCAGGTGAAACGGTTTTACAGTGAGTTTTGGGGGCAGATACTTTTTCTGCATAAGCCTTGTCTGTGTGTCTCTCACCTGCGTAAGCTGTTTGTAGTGGAGGCTGCCTATTGCTGTTTGTGAACACAGTGCTGGTGAATTAATTCCAATGGAATAAATGGGTCAGAGATACGGGTGCTGTACAGATACCTGAACTTGCTTGGTGCATGGGCAACAATGCCTGTTAGAAGTAGTTGCTACCTTTCATTTGTAAATGCAATAGGAAAAACTAAATAATGACTGCAGTGTTTGAAATGTAAAGGGTTAAATAAGGCATACTCAGCCAATACTGCTTGTTTGCTTTATTTTTTTCTTAGGAGGGATTGAGGGAAAGAAGGCTTTTGAAGCTTTTGTTTGAATTAAAGATTGAAAAAGAGCACAAAATAGGTGAGATGGGCTAAAACTGCTGGGGTTCCTGTTCTTGAAGTGTGATCATGTTTTCTTAAAAGGAATTAGAAATAAATGCCTCTTAAAGAGCTAAGACAACAACAGCAAAATAAACAAACTGAGTTTCTGCACCTGGTTTTGGCTGTAACCAGTAACTTTGGTACTGTAGAAATGGGCAGAGCTCTTCCATCATGCAAACAAATATCTGACTATCTTGTACTAGCTTTGCTTTTCGCTGTGGTTTTATCGGTTTATAGAAATGCTGCAAAAGATTCCACATTGTTTGGACAGGCCATGCCCTTTAATGTGCAAAGGAAAGAGGAGAGTGATAAGAAAGAGAAGAAATCAAGGGGGAATGAAAGAACCTAGAAGAGAAGATTCTCTTTCTCTGCCTTGTTACGGGATCAGAACCTTGGTGAGGCATCCGTAACAGAAGGAGTGAAAAAGCATGACAATTAAGTACTAAGAAAATGGAGGAAATTGGGCTCTTTCTCCCTTTCCCCACTTTATTTCCTCTTGGCGTTCTGCTTGAATTTTCCTTCTGACCTGTTCTGTGTGAAGGGTGGTGGAAAGAGGTGATGGTAAACAGAACCTGTTTCTACAGTTGTAGGTCCACCACTTAAGTGTAGGTTTGGCATATGCTTCTAGATCCTTTGACTTGAGAGTCTGTGCTGTTCTCATGCAGTAGCTGTGCTCTAACACCATCTGAAGGTGGATGCGTACAGCTTTTTGTTTCAGCTAATGGATCATTTTTATTTTTAGGTACTATTTTATGTCATGAGTTGGGTCAGAGTCTTATCCCTTGGACAGTTTAGAATGCAAACATTTAACCAATAACCTCTGTACATTTCCCCTGCATGCTATTCTTATGTAAATAGCAAATACTGTTAATTAATAATGAGCAATAAATTCAGCAGTTACCATAATAAGCATGTAAGCTAGTGAGTGTTGCGAAAATGAAGGAAATCCTGCAGCCATTGTGACTCCATTTTTGAATAATGATTTTGTCATTGGGGAAGCTAGTGAGAGAGAGACAAAATGTTGTAGCAGCTGGCAAGGTCTCCATGGTTACTTTGGCAAGAGATCTGGGAAACCACCAAGAGTAGTTCATTGCTCGACAGTAAAATGTCATAGGGGAATACTCCTTTGATCACTGAAGATAATCATAAAGAAAAGCTTTAATTAAAAAAGGGGAGAAAGAAGAGGAAACAAGGTTTGTTTAGGGGAAAAATGATTAAAATTGAATGCAGGAAATGACAAAGGTGTATCTAGGACATCTTTAATCGCAGGTTTGTGACTGCAATTTTTATGTGAGCTGTAGTCTCTGCTTATTTCATGTATTTGTGTGGCCTGACAAGATCAGGGAAATAATCTTGTCTGAATGCAAGCAAATTGTCACAGAAGTGGTAGCTATCCAGATAAGATTGTTCCCTTGTGTGTCATGGGACATGATCATGGATGGGGAGGTTCTGTGAGATCTCAAAACATTGCGCTTTTCAAAAACTTATAGTCTGTCTTAAGAACACCAGGCTTAAGCAAAATATTTTCTTAACAATAAAGAATAGCAAGCCACAGCTGGTTTTAGGTGTGATGTGGATCAGAATGTGTATATACGGTTTTCTTTGTGACAATGCTAAGAACAAAGGGAAAATGGCCCCTTTTAAAAAGGCATTGTGATTTTTATCAGCACTGTGGCTAAAATTCAGTATAATGCTGTGAATTGCCTCTTCTCTAATGCATAAACTTAGAAAAAGTCATTTTGAGCATCACCCGGCTGACTTTGAGTTTCAAGCAGATCTTTGTGCATATGCCTATGTCTATGCATCCAGATCAAATACCTGTGTTTTGCAGCCCTGCTGCAGAGTTTCAAGGTCCAGGTCACAGTCTGGTGCCACATGAGAGGATTACTAGAAGAGGTCTTTCTCCAAAGGAGATGAAAGCAGCAGTTGAAGATAATGTCACATCTTGAGCAGTCTGGGATATTTTTAGTGAAATAGAAAACACTGATTTGCCCAAAATGACTTTTTCATTAGGTTGTCTGGTGATGTTTTTGAGGTATAAAGATTTCTGAAACTTAGGGCCATCAAACTTCAGCCAGCTGCAGAATATCAGACACTATGATGGGCTGGTCTGGGATTGGGAAAACCCAAACTCTGAATTGGGCATAACAGGAGGCTGAGCCCAGGGTGTACCCATCCTACGTGAGTCCCTGAAGCACTGGGCAGCTGGCTATTTAAAATATGAACTTGTGGTATTTGTTGTCAGAGTTGATCCATCTTGGACAACTGCAGATCACTGGTTTATGGACCCTGGCTTTGTATATACTGGTAGAGCATCCATCCAGCTGGGATGTGGGAGCCTGGCAGCCCCCTCCTCCTGATGGGAAGAGGCCTCTTAGCCGCTTGGCCCCACCTCATATACAGCTGTCACAAAGATGGCCATGGATGAGAGCTGGGAAATCTCTCAGTTAAGTAACTGGAATGTCTTTTGTTGCAATTCTTGTGCCTAGCTCACCCTGAGGAATTCAGACCTTCAGGAAGATGATGATGGGCTCCTCCATCAGCAGCAGCTTTGCAGAGTTGCTCAGCCTGTTTCCTGCAGAACAGTTTCCAGGTCACTAGATTTCTGCTCAAAGACAGTGATTCCTTATTGCTAGAACTAAGCAGGTACAGGAAGAATGCTGTGCTTGGAGAAGAATCAAATACCATTCTGGTAGCTAATTAAAAATAAATGATGTTTTGCTTTCATCAGTGTTTCACCTTTAAAAAGACACTTAGCCCTTAACCAGGTCACTGTTTCTGACCTTTATATTAAATGAAGCAATCCTATGTTGTCTGAGAGATTGAATACATGACCTGTTCATTTGTTTCTGTCAACTCAGTTAAAAAAATAAACCCTCCATAGATGTATTGCATCCTCAGATCAAATTCTGTGTGGCCGACTTGTGGAAACAGCAGCTATTAGTGCACTGACCTTTCCTTGAGTGTTACATGTGCCACACTGACTGTTTTCCTCTCCTCATCAGAGGGGATGGCAGGGGAGGGGAGGGAGCTGAAATGGGACGAGAGGGATGTTCTCATTTTCACCACCTCCCTAGTCTGCCATATCCTCCACTATCTGTGATCTGTCAGAGCCTGAAAATGGTCCCAGGGATTCCTGGGCTCTGAGGAATGACTCAGCCTTTGGACTTGGTGGCATTAGAGGAAAAATAACCCGAGTAATGCTTTCTGAAATAAAGTAATGCTTGACTTTGCATCCACTTGTTCAGCTTCAAAGGCCCTGAGTTTGAGCTGGCCTAAATCCAAAATTCTGCTTGGCATTGTTTGGTGCTGTCTGCTGCCAGCAGCTGAGGTCCTTCTCACAGTGGTTAAGGGACTTAAATTTTTTGCTATGAATTCTTCACCCACCACTGGTGCATATGCAACAGAGAGGACTGGGGTCAAATGCTTGCCTGATTTTATGCTGTCTAGGGATATATGTGAAAAGCATTCATCAATCACTAAGAAGTTTCTCACCCAGGTTTACACATCATCAATAGTCATAATACATATATTTAAAATCAGGAAGTTAATATTTCTGTTAGAATCTGGACACGGGCTTATTTTAGTAGTTTTGCAGTGCCTGGGCAGTGGAAGGAAAATTCTGGTCTAGTTATTGCTAATTTTATTGCTCTGAAGCACTTAAATACCATTATCTTTCCCACTGTACTTATCCAGGGCTCTTAACTAAGTACTTTAAAATAAAGTAGTGTAAGTATTCCCCTTGGTGTGCTCAATCCACCAAATGTTTCTGACAAGGTTGTTTCCTTGTGTTTTGTTGCCTGTCCATTTCCTATCTAACAGATTACATGTGGAGCAGGCCCTTTCCATTTCCAAGCTGATGACTTAGCTCACAGAGCTCCTCATCCAGGACTGGGGATTAGAGGCAGTATGATAGAGCAAACTGAAAGAGTTATCTAAACAGTTTTTTTTTATTTTCTGACTTTATCTTCAGAGCCTCGTTCTGAAAATCATTAACGTGAAATGAAACCTCATATTTATTTTTTCCATGACTCGGAAGGAATAATAAAAATTCATACAGAAAATTATTAGTCCCATTCAATATTGGCAATGTCTCAGCTGAATGCCAGTCCAAACTTTCTTTCTTTCCTCTGTATAGTGGTATCCAAGTGCTTGTCAAGATCACTCGAGCATTTTCATTTAACAACTCCCCTGTTACTTCAGAGATCTTAACATTGGTGGATAGTTTTGACCTCTTTTGCTCTCTTTCTGCTGCATGCTGTAGTTTTTGAGGCCTTGCTTGTATGGGTACAAAGGTCGAAAGTTTGTTGTATGATGCTGGGGAGGATGACCATTGCTGCTGGTGTGGGCCTCCCTGGACTCAGTAATGTATCTCGTTGTGTTGGTGACAGCTTTCCTAACACTGCTTTTTGCATTTCTGCTGTCCTGGGTTCCTTCCAGGTCCAGAAGCAGAAGTACTGGAAAACCCTGGGCAAGGTGATGCAGCTGTGAGTGTCTGACCATCCTGGTAATGAGCTTTTCTCTAGAGCTGAAGTGGCCTTCAGATCTGTTTTGAAGAGGGCTGATTCTTTTTTTCATTTGGCAGCAGTGCCAAGGGCAATGGCTGATCCCAAGAGGACTGTTTTGAAAGGACTGGCTGCTTACTGATCTTGCTGTTCTTGCAGACCAAAACCACTCTTGAGCTGTATTCTGGCAGGGATTCAGTGACATTTCAGTAACTTGCACCTTGTGGAAACCAAAGGCATATTCTTTCCTCACTCCATAAGTTTGCAGACAGGTAAGGACTGCAGTCGTTATCTTAGCAGAATTCCTGTTCAGTGAAAAATCAGTCAAGAAAAATCTGTTTCTGAAATGAAATGGGCAGAGGTGCCCCATCCCTAGAGGGCACTTGTTTTTCTGGACCAGCAGAGACTATTTTGGATGTTCTTTCTGGAAGAAATCAATATAGAGAAGATATGTTCTGCCATCAACAGTGGGTATGTATGTGCTGGGAAAGGGAAACGTTAAACAGATACTGCTCACTCCTGCTGCCCCTAAGGACAAAAGCCAGAAGGGTTTACAAAAGGGAGGAAAAAGGGATAAGTCTCTCAGGGTGGAATCTAGGAAACATGAGAGACTACACTATACACTTCAGCCATACCTTCTCTATTTTAATAATTCAAGTGGTTTACCTATGTTTTGAAAAACCATTAGATTCTTGTGGCTGTTTTAAAAACATCTAAAGTTATTGATCACAACTTGTCTGCCTTTTTTCTGTGCTGAAAGTCACTAACATGGCAATTACACCTAAGCAGGACAAGCTAAACTGTGAGTTGGAAAGGCTTGAGTTTAACTTTAGCTCCTAACTAGCAGCAGGGGCTTATGGAGTACTGGCTCACTGAATGACATTTTGCAAATGTTTGTTTTGATATTCCTAATTATAATTAGCACATTATTGGCAGTCAACCCCATGTAGCATTTGGAGCATGATTGCATAACTTCCCTTTGGTGTTTTGTTGTGCATCATGTATGGGAGTTCCGCCAGGAAAAGAAGCAGTCTGAATTGAGAGCCAGTGTCTAATGTCTGCCTTTCATTAGCTCAACCTGATAATTTCTCTGGGCATTATTTCTTTTTCTGATGTCGTGTAGTCAAGTCCATCTAGCAGAGGTTTAAAGCCAACTTGTAATACTACCAGTGGTAGCACTGGGTTACTGGGCTGATGGGCAAGGAGTTTTACATAAGCATGTAATACAGACAATGTTCAGTGCTGTTTTGTCAGTTCCTATGGGTTTCAGTACAAAATGTTAAACTGCTTTATGAAAGCATTCTGTCCCAGACCTGGGAAAAGACAAGACCTCGTGAGACTAGCTTACAGTAAACTGGAGGGTCGCCATTTCAGTGTCGTGCTACAGTGTGTCTAGTTTTCTGCAAACATCTTTTCTATCTCCTCCAGAAGTTTTGTGTAAATTGGGCAGGAAAGAGCTTAGGGTATTTGCCTAGTGCATTTGCCTAGTGCTTCTGGATGCTGAGCAGGCCAGGCAGTTACTTAAAATCAACTACTCCTGTTTGAAGTTGCACAGAAGAGGCCACTGTGCCTATGCAGATCAGCTTTACAGCGCGTGTGCAGAAAACCTGATCCTCCAATTTTCCAGCCCAATTTGAGATTGTTGAACATGAATCTGGAATATCTACATGAAGAACAGTTATATAGTTTGGATAGGCTGGGTCCACTGCCAATGCACATGCTGTTATTTCTGCTCAGGAAACTGGCAGAAGTGGATCTTTGTACCTAAGTGCTTAAAGATCATGCTGAGAAACATGCTGAGACAATGAAGAAGTTTCACCAAATACCACTGGCCAAGGAGGCTACCATTCTTTGAGTGAGGATCTGTGAATATGAACTACAAACATTTTAAACCACTGTAACTGAAACTCTCACCTTACTCAAAATATTGGTGTTGGGGCTTTGTCACATAAATCAACTGCATCCCTGTTAATTTGAGGTTAATCCTTAGCATGCACTCTGTGCACATGTATGTGTAGGTCAGGTAAATCAGTAAATGCTCAGTTCTTTTGGGGTAAGGTTAGCAATCTTTGGAGTCTCTGCTAGGTCCTGTGATGGTCAGTATGTTCATAAACAACTTGGAAAAGGTAGTGAGCATTAAAGTGATAAAGCTGGCTGATGTATGAAGTTATTTGGGTTTGCAAGGACAAAGACTTGACTGAAGGTCTACAGAATAATCTTATAAAACTGAGTGAATGAGCATTAAAATGGCAGATGAAATTCTGTGTAGATGAGCAAAATGACACACTGGGCAAATCCAGTGCCATATATACAATAATGGCCTTTGAGTGAACTGTTACTGCCAAGCAGCAGTCTTGCAGTTACGAAAGATAGTTGCATGAAAACATCAACTCAGAGCTGGGAAGTGGTGGGAGGGCAGGAGCACTTGGGCACTATGAGGAAAGAAACTGAGAGCAACGCAGATAGCATCGTGCTACACCTTGAGAAATGCATGGGTTTTTTCTTGCCTCAGAAATTATTTCTGAGAGCTAGGAAAGTTACAGAGGAAGACAGGAGAAGTCAAATATATGTACAGGATTCTGAATAAGGAATGTCTTACTAACCTTTGTGTTTAGAAAACAAAAATTTGCAGAGTATACAGGAAAGCTACATAATCTTAGCTTGAGGGTGGATACAGATGTTCTTCACTGCTTCTTCCAGTGGAAGAATGGAGTCTATCAAATGGAGGTGATAGGGCCTAGGTTCAGAGAAACCAAATAAGAGGAGGTTCTTTGTGCAGTGCGTAGAACTTTTTAATTTCTTGTCAAAGGATGTTGTGGGTGCAAGAAGTTTGCAACGGTTGGGGAGACTGGATGAGCATTTGGAAAAGAAAAAAACCCCAAATCCTTTGATTGTTACCACACTGTCAGAATGAATCAGTCTGGAGGTACACCAAAGCAAAAACAACTGAAGGCAGAGGAAGTATTTGGGGGAATGTATTTTTGATTGCCCTGTTCCTTCTCCTCTGTAGGCATCCCCCTTCTGATATGGGAAAAAAGTTACTGTGCTAGGTGGGATCTGGGCATTCTTACATTCAAACATTCATTTTGTTCCAAGTCTTTACACATGTAGTATGAGATTTTTGAGAGGGGGTTATTTTTTTTTTTTTTTTTAAAAGACACACATTAAAAAAGCTGCACTAAACATCCAGATACAGTTGAACAGCTGATTATATTATCTCAATTCTCTTCTCACATCAGTCTTCTACCAGGCAATACGTACCATGGGCAATACAGCCGAGTTGCCCTTGCCATAGCACTCCAGGCTACCACTTATTTTCTCTCTCATTTCTCAGTGAAACACAGGTTATCCAAGTCTTTTGCTATTTTCCAAGTCCTACTAGTCTACTTGTTGATTATTTATTATTATTTTTTTTAATAAAATAAATTAATTTCATTATCTCACATACAGGAAACATGCATTTTGAGAAATACTCAGAGCCTGGGTTTTGATGTGGAAAACTAGGCTGAATAACAGGGAGGATGGTTAAAGGAAATGTGGCAAGGACAAAATATTCTGAGGAACATGAAGGAACTCTGAGCAGCCTAATATTAGAGTGGCCACTGTGGGGTCTATATGTGTGTGTAGCTGGCACAAGGAACTTCTAACAGACTTCTCCATAGCCAGTCCTACCCTGCAGAACAGGAGAGCTCCTATTTTTTTGTTGTGCTGGGAGAAGCTGAAGAAACAGAGTAGATTAAGTGCCTAGATTCCAGTTCTAGACCCTGTTCTCCAAATCCTCTCTTCATCAGCAATCTAGTCTTGTTAGAACTGGATTTGCTGGTCTCTTTGCATGACCTGTGAAAAGAGGTTGTGTTACAGGAAATGTAGATTAAGGACCTATTTCATCAGTAATATAGCCAGCATATGGATAGCTGCAAAGTTAGCGTAGTGAACCTCATCGCTGACTCTTGAGCGCTCCGGAGTGGTTTAGAAGGGTGTCCCAGTTGCATTTGCTGCTGATTCAGTATCTTTCATTGAAATCAGTATTAAAACATGTTTATGTAGAACGAGAAAATTGTGCAGTGTACTGTTCAGAATAGACTTTGTCATCTTGCCTGTTTGTTGAACTCATTATTTGAGGTGTCGGTGGATTAAGCCCCAAGCCACAGTGGAAATAGATAGAGCAAGAAGTACAAGAAGAATTAAGAAAAGCAATGCTTTCCAGTCCTGGCCTAAGTGAACCTCTCCAATTATAGCTCAGTAATGAGTTTATTAAAAAAGATGGATGAGAGCAGTAAGTGGAGAGATGGCAATTGTTTTTCATAACTGACCTTAGCTAAATGTAATTTAAATAGACATACATAATGTTAACTCAGAGGATTTAATTTTGGTTGGGATAATCATGGTTTGAGCACTCCATGCTGTCTTAATTCAAGACACTAATATATTCCATATTCTCTTAAGGGCCTTGGACATAAAGTTTTGCTAACAGATGTGCAACATATTGAGTTGGGAACAATCTAAGAGTAGTCAAAAGAGCTGCTTTGATTACTTTGTAACAGGCATATAGTTTCACATTTAAAAATGTATAAGTCTGTGTGACTTCTAATGCTTGTGATTCGCAGGCAGTTACCACCAGTTCCCATTAATGGAAAATTATGATGATTTACATAATGCTAATATCTATTCATTATTTAAATCCTTAATTATGTGTGCAGCCATGTGGTGCAGTAAAACAATAAAAGGATAATAAATGCAGAAAGTAATGGTTCTTTCAAGCAACTTGGAAGTCAGGTGGCCATTACATTAGAAGAAAGAAGATAAAAATCATAGTTGTACTACCTCTTGTGGTCTTGTGACAGTTACCGGAAAAGGGAGGACCTTTGTTAATATTGCCTTAAGATTTGGGTACTTGTTCTACTAGTGACTTTTGCAATATAGCTTCAGATCTCCATTTTGTTTCTCTTATTTGATAAGAAAACTTTCTCAATCCCATATGAAAACTGGTTGTTCCTCAGAAAATCAAATTCTAACTTGTTCTTCCCCTCTTAGAACTGCCTGCTCGGAGAGTTCAAAAGTACGTTTGTAGGTTTTCCTGGCCTATGATTCCTTTTTGCTGCTTCAGATTTCTGAGTGAGCCTCAAAAGCTACAGGATGTTCATTGCTGGTCTGTTGTGACTTTTCCCGTTAGTTTTATGTAAGGCTGATTGATCCAAATCTACATTGTACTGGAATTTTGATCTCAGTTCATATCTATGCTGAATTTTCATACCACCTGGAGCTTGAAAATGGAATTGTATTAATCATAGTTATAGTATTTTGTGATAGCAGAGTTGAACTGACCATTGTTGGTTTGTTGTGAGTGGTTGTTTTTTTATTGGGGGAGGGGGGGAGGGGGGAGATTTTTGGTTGGGTTTGTTTTTTGGGGGGGCAGGGGATCAGTTGACAGGCAAGAATATTTCTGAGAATGATTACTGGATTATTGATCTCATGCTAGGTTAGTACTGGGGTGCTGTTCCAGGATAAGAAACAGGAGATAGAATATTACGATTAGGTAGTGAAAAAGAGCTCTCTTAGGCAAAAGAGGAGATAGCTCAAGAGTTGCCTGTCAATTTTCAATACTTCCCTTTAACTCCAAAACATAATAATTGACAAGTCTGTGCTTGTCAAATAATAACGATCAAAGTCTGTCCTTAGACACAAAACTACTATTGCAATTAAGTAGATGAATATCTTCCAGGTTGTTAATGATACACAAAAGGATTGTCTAATTGGTACTGCCTTTAAAATTCAAAAGTCTGATATATCACTGATGTCAAATGGATAACTGCTGTTGGCATTCCTGAAATGGGATCATTACCTTCTTATCTTGCTGCACAGCTGAGAAAGATGGGTATGTGCCATTTTGGGTATTGGTCAGGCAGCTACTACTATTGGGCTTGTCCAGACTGGTAGTTGCTGCTGGGTTTATTTCCTCCTCGGTTCTGGAGGAATATACTTTGTACTAGCAGTGGGGGAGGTCTATGGCATCCTTTTGGTACCAGAGTATACAGTCTATTGTGCAGGCATTGTTTTCTTTGGGGCTTTTCTTCGGGCACTGAAAGGGCACAAGAGAAGATTTGGCTTTGCTAGATCATTCTCAAGTACAGAGTTTCACAGTGTTCATTTGCTTGGGTAGTCCCAAAGAGACAAGAAAGTTTTGCTGTTCAGTGACAGGGATTATTTCAGAAAGCTCTGTCTTTATATGAGACTGTTACTGTAGGCAGGGACATTTGATTATTTGCATGCAAGAAATGCTTGCTTTTGTATGCTGCGATTTGGGAGCATATGCTGTGGAGGGGTAGGAGGATGTAGCAACGGCAATTCCCTTAACTGAACAACTATCCCTGAATGCATGCCTGTCATAGGTTTAGCTGGCATTGCTAGTTTCATCAGATGCATTCACGCTTTGCTATTAACCTCAGTGGGTCTTGATTAGGTGTCAAGATGCAGGGATGGGTCATTTGAGGTTGATTTGTACAAGTCTGTGCAGCATGACTGTAGACTGCAATGACCACGCTGAGGACAGTCTCTCTTTGGCTCCCAATGAGAAAGCAAGATGCAATATTTGGCCCCATCTCTCAGCTGCTTCTGGCCCCCTCCATCGCAAATGAAGTCTCACAATTGCTAATTCCTGGCAGCTACAGAGACAGCAGCTGGGGCATGACTTTGCAGAGACCCTGCAGAGTTTGGGAAAGTCCTTGCCTCATAGTCCTTCTACAATGCTAATGTCATTAGCTACCATTTGTTCTGCTTGGATGGATATTGTGCCCACCAAAACTCCTCTATGAGAGAATGCTCATATCCCCATGTTTTTGCAAAGGTTTCTTGAATATGGCTTCAGTATCACAACTAAATCCCTCCCTACTAATTTTTAGAAGAGAATCAACTGCTTTACTGTAGGTAATCATATTCAGTACATTATAGTGTCTGCCCCAAGCAGTAGAGGTGCAGAAACTGCATTTTTAGCAGAGTATATAGCTTCTCTGGGGCTGGGCTTCTGGGTGCTGTTGTCTTGTTAACAGCATTGATGGTGCTGAATAGGATACACCACCCGTGGAATTTTTGAGAGTCTGATAGGTAGAGAGAAACTGAAAGGGATGTAAATTTAGCTAGTTTTACCTCAATGAAAGAGGTAGAAAAACAGCTCTAGAAATCTCTCCCACTCTGACAGCTTTATGGGTCTGTTCTTCTGGTGGGGCTGCATGAATAACCCGTGAATTGACCCTAAAGCTGGATGGCAAGTACACTATAAAGAACATACATGATGGGTGTGCAATGCCTCACTACAACAGATAATGCAGATGCGCTGTAGTTGAGAGGCTGTTGAATGCTAGAGCAGAACCCCCTAAATTTTTGTGACTGATGTTCTTTTTGTGCCATGGCTTTTGTGTATTAGATCTTTTCTGGAGCCCTCCCGGAGTCACTTGAAGAAATAGATGCTGTAGACAGCTTCTGTTGGTTTGATCACATCTCAGTAGGAAAGGGAAAGCACTAGACAATTCTCACTAGAAAACGTTCTAAGAATCTGTAAGCTTGCTTGTTACAAATGGGGCTTTACAGTGAGAAAGGGAACAAAGACTACCTTCCTGCAATAATGCTATGAAACTGTCCTCTGTGAGGTGAAAAAAACCCTGCATATGTACCCCTGCTGAAGTGTTATTAGAGAAGACCACTTACAACTGGCTTGGCTGCAGCAAATTTCCAGTGTAGTTTCACATAACCCTCTGCTTTATTGTGGTTGCACTGGCTGCCAGAAAGCTTGACAGCAGATTTGATGACAGATATTTCTGTTTTATTCAAACATTTTATTTTATGCTTGCTTCAATCAGCCGTTGAGGAATGGATTAAGATTCAAGCACCGTAGGATTGCTTGGACGGAAATAGGAGTTCAATAAATGTCATCTTTCATGGCACTAAATTGACTGTTTAAAGCGCTAGGCCTTTGGTTCAACCCTTCATTGAACCTCGGTTTCTGCCGATTGAAACCTTTGCTGAGGACTTAGCATAGAGAACCTACGTACTAGCTGAAGCTTTGTGATTGCCCAGGGCTATTTATAGAAGCTTGTGTCCTATTTTGAAAAGAGATTTCTGCACCAACCACTCTGAAGTCCTGATGTCCTTCATGGAGCCTTGAGCTGCCTTGTGTCACAGAAATAACCTCCTAATATGTTTAGGTGCTGAAAGCAAAACTTCACAGAAAATCAGGGATCAGAGCCCAAAAATGTCATTACAAAAAGCTGCCAGCTGTATGCAAGCACCAAAGGTGTTGCCTCTTTAAGTATTGGCTTTCTTTTCCTCTAAGGCCTTCAGGAAAGTATAGCTGGGACTCGACTGACCCAGTTCAAGTAACTGTTGTTGCTTCACACTTAGCCCTCTTAGATTCTTTCTAAGTTGCCTTAGGGTTTCTTGTGCATAGCACTTGCTAGGTGACTGGGAGACATAGTCAGTCCTTCCTCATTTTGAGCGGGATTTAAATCCCTAGGTTTGCCACTCTGGAAAATGCCTTGATGAATAAACTGCTCTGCCTGAAGTTTCTTCACCTTCTGTGAAGTTATACTCTCAACCCAAGCCCACTCAAAATATTTCCCTCAACTTTTTTTCTGTTGTGGTGGGGAATCCACCTCAAACATTCTGACAGATCAGTTGTTTGCCCCAGGTTCCCCACAAATTTCTACATTCTTTTTTCCCCTCTATTACCTCTGCCACAGTGAACTTTTAGAGGTTGAGCCAGAGGATTCTCAGCTTTGCCCTGGGGCATCATGCCTATTTCCGCTGCAGCATAAGATGATTTTAAAGGTCATTTCACTGTGATGCTGTGGCCTGCATTCTCCTCCAGGCATAAAGATAAGGTGTAAACAGTGAAGTCCATTTGCAACCCATTAAAAGGTTACAGGGCTCTTTATCTTGCGAATGGGAGAAAAAGTTGCTAACACTTCAGGCTGCAGATGTCAAAGAGAAGCTCCCTTTTCGTAAGGAGATATGGCCTTCCATAGAGTTAAGCCCTGAAGAGGAACTTACCGTTTGTGCTTTATTTTTCACAGCCATTTACTGCAGCAGTGGAAAAAAGAAGGAGGGACTGTCTTAATAGAATCCTTCCCCGAGTCTCAGTTCCTGAGTTGTGGAAAAGAAAAATGCATTGAGCCTCCATCATATACTGAGATTAGTCTAAGAATGTAAGTCTTTCCACGAATATCTTGATCCTTTATTTTTCCCCTGAGCTCTAAGGCTGATGCTTTTGAGCTATATAGACCCTGCTGCTTAAGTCCTCTGTGCCTATGTGGTGAATTTGACGTAGATGCTTTGAAGTAGCCAGACTGTAGCCATGCATTATCTCTTACTGGGGTGCCCATGGAGGATCGGGCAGTGAGCTGAGGCTTTTCTCATCCATTGCTGCATACTTACTTAACTGGGAGAGTGTTAGCTAGCAGTGGGAGTGCTTCTGCACTGCTCCTCTCATCTTTATATTAACAGAGAGAAACAGGACACGAAAACCAATTCAGATCTCTGGACCCTCCAGAGGGTGATTCCACACACTATATTGTCTCTTTCTCTGCATCGATTCTCATTTAAGTGTTTTTGACTAAGCACCTGAAGTCATATGGGACAAGTCCAGGTCTGAGTGTCCTCCCTTTTCCTGTAACCTCTGCACAGGCTGCTTACACAAACAGTCCTTGTACTCTGCTGGTCTTCTGTGTACCATGTTACAGAGTCCTGTGCCCTTCCCTCCCAAGTCCTAGTCACTCTCTCTTGTCAGTCAGGCTTATATTTCTTGCTAAATATATGTTCTACTGAGCAGTGCTCATTTCACCTGCTGGCACAGGGATCATTCAAAATTGCCTAAAAAAATATTTGGCACCCTAATGATCAAAATTTGTAATGAGATTACTGCCTCCACAGACAAGCTGCTGTTAGATCACTTCCAAAGATCTTGCACAGTATTCACAGAATGTAGTGAAGACAGGGTGGCCAACTGGAATAACAGAACTGCCTGTATGAATATTCCATTCCATTGGCAAATCTGAAACTCCCACCAGGATTAGAGTCTTTTATCAAAGCACAGAGAAGAGAAACATTACTTGCAGTGGAGAAGCAGAAGTAGGAACCTAAAGCAATGAAAAATTTCAGGCAGTATTTTTGCAAACCCTTATTTGGCAAATATTTTTAGCAAGTGATAGGAGGTTACCTCCCCAAGCTCCTCTTACTGTTCTGACTGGGATATGGAGAACAGAGCCCAGTGGGATTGACAGCTGCCTACTTTAAGATGCTGCCGGCTCAGTTTGCTGCAGAATATCAGCAACAAACCCATCCTCCACTTATTCTTTGTTGTTCATTATTTACTGATTTCTCAAACAAAAGAGAGGTCAGTTCTTGGAGACCGGGCTACAGAACTGCACTGGTGCCACACTATATGTAATACAGTTCATCATCCAATTGTGTCTTGCCCCTTGATATCAGGAAATGGTTTACTAAGTAGACAGTGACATAATTCCTTGTTTTAATTACTCCCTTCTGAGAGAAGTAGACACACTGGAAAGCAATACTGGATTTTTATGCGATTATACAAAACAACCAGAGGATCCAGGAAGCTTTCCTGTTATGGCAAGTGTAGGAAACCTATCCTTGTTCCGTCTCCTGACATGCTGCCCTGGTCGGCAGAGGAACCTGTGCCTCCAAAACTGTGTTTGCCTGTGCTAGTTCACCAGGGAAAATGGCACTATTCAACAGCACTTTTATGGTTCCTCGAATATTTCATTATAACCTTGTTCATCCAGTTACTTGCAAACAGAATCCAACAATTAGAGAAAATGTGTCTTCTAGAAAGTCTGGTCCTAATGTGAAAACTAAGGCTATGGAATAGGTGGGTGCTGGTTTAAGAAACAAAGCATAGTTTATTCTTTATATCACGATGCCTGAAAAAATATTTAACACGAGCTCCCAGTATTTACGCTGAACACAAGTGTGAAGATGTTACATTTGAAAAAAATAGAACATGACTTAAAACCCAAACAAATTAAAATCTGGAGGAAGTGGATCATCAGAATGTAAAGCATTCACATTATTCAAAGCTGTGTCTAAAAAACATTGTCAAGAGCTCCTGTGCAAGCTAATAAAACACAGTGACTAAATGTTGGAAAATGTAGAGATGTATTTGTAGGGTGAGAAATGTACTGCAACGCAGTACACATTGGAAGGCTTAATTTGAGCTGTACATGATGCACGGTTCTTCATTAATTATAGTCACCTGAAGATGGACCTTGTTCAATTTCTCTAATAACAGATTCCTAGAAGGTAGGCTTTTAAGTTCTTATTTAGGTACTTAAATGTATAATATGAAAATCAGTGAAAAATTGAGGAAGATGCAGGAAACAACCACAAAAAAATGTACTGAGGGTTGGAGACAATGCCTAGTGGTGAGAGATTAAAAGAACTCCACCTGTCCAGCTTACAAAAAAAATTTGCAGGTTACCTGATTGCAGTTGAAGGACCTTTATGGGAAGAAGAAACCAGGCAGTAAGAGGACTCTTTAATCTCACAGAATTGATCTCCCAAGACCATTAGGTGGTAGAATTACAACTGACTGGGAATTTTCCAATGAGATGGTTTTGAATTGAAACCAGAAGGTACCCGTTTTGAAAATACTTTTGATGGGAAAAGTTTCTCAAGCTCTGAATAGAGTTTCAAGCCAAAACTAGTGAGTCTTCAGGAAGGCCAATAGAAGGTAATTGTGTGGGACACGGAAAGCAAAGTTATGTGCTGTCATAGTACATAATTCATAGGAGCTTTCCTACTGCCTACGAAAGGGAACGTGTCATCAGCTGAGCTACCTGCTGCTCTGGGAAATAGCTCTTTCCCCCCTTTCTTTTTCCCTTTTATTTTCTCCCTCTCCTTTTCTATCTTGACCTTCCCCCTCCCCTTTGCCATCAATAATGCATTCTCACAAAAACAATTTTTCCCAAAACAAAAGCACCCTTTCGAAAATACCCATGCTGTCCAGATACAGGACAGAAGATCCCTAAATTCAAGAGGGTCCCAAAGTAGGGAAACTGTTTCCTGCATAGCTGTGGAGAAAATGCGGAGGTAGCTCTTCATGCTGGTTGTTGCACTGTAGTTAGAAAAGCCAGATTTCACTACTCCTGATGCAGGCTGCTGTGTGTGAGGCCCCTAAAGCAGATGTTATAATGTGATGTAATGCTTGCCCAGTGATTTTTAACTCAAACTGCCAGTTGCAGTCTACATGGGACAGTATTCTTTAGAGAAAAATTTCCTATCCAGACGGCTTCTTCAGCATTTTATTTATGCACGAATGTTTCACCAAACATCTTGCTTCTGCCACAATGTAAATAAGGCATTTTCCTTGTAAATAAAATATTGGTTGATCTAAGAGGAAAGACTTGGGTATATATTGCATTGCAGCTCTAACTGAGAATAGAATGTCTGTGAGAACAGAAGTAAATAAAAATTACATGGTATTTATATAAAAAGAAATGTGTGACATTCTGTGAAGAGCAAAGACCATCCTTGGGAGAAGACTGGCAGCAAATCTAGTTAGTTAATGTATAAAACAGTGCATGCAAAACAAGACAGATTTGGATCTAAATATCAACTTAATGTCTCATTTCAGGAGGGTTTTGAGCAATAAGTCTTGTCATCTGTAAGCTAACAGCGACCATGGGATGATAATTTTTGATGAGAATTTATGAATTATGAATTTTCCCTTTTGACACTATGAGTTGGAACAGATTAATCCTGTTTCTTACTACAGTAAACAAGGAATGTTTCTTTCTCAGTTTTACAGGTTTTGCTGATTTATTGTAACTTTCTTCTCCCTATGGAAAGATGTTCCAAAAGGAAATTTTGTTTGTTTGTTAGGGCGCCACAAAATAAAGGAACTCTGTGCTGTGTTTATAGTTTTTGTTCTTGAAACTTTGTGCATTAAAACACAGTGAATATCTAGGGTTTAGTCACTCTAGTCTGGTGAAGCTAAAGTAGCTGTGAAGGGTCCAGTTGTGTTTATTCAGTAAAGTAGGGGTGATGGCGCAAGATCAGTCTGGGCTGACCACACACAACGTCACTCTCTGTTCCCAGCAGGCTTTGCAGTTTCTTGAAGAACCTTCAGTTCAGACAGTTTTGCTGCTAGCAGGGAAGAATTGCCAGTTTCTGCAGGCCTACACTTTCTGTTTTGCGCAGCTGTAATCATGGTGCTTCTCACACACTAAAGGAATAAAAGCATAGGATACGGATTTCAGCAGAGCTACAACCTTACAGTGAGACATGCCAATTGATCTGGTTAAAGCAATGTGTGCTGGAATTTTTCAAGGAACCTAAGAGAATGAAGTGCCCAGTGGCCATTGGAAAGCTGTAAAAATAGGGTACTTATAATCAAGAAGTTTCAAAATTTTTTGTTTAAGAGATTTTTCTTTTCATCAGACATGGCATATGTGTCTGACCTTCTCCTTGTTGATCATCCTGAGGCATTATTGTCCATAGTGCTGAGCTCAGCTAGCTTAGTCCCAAGGGGATTACTTTGCAAGACAGATGTGTTGGCACTGCAGATAAACACTAGTTTTGCCTCCAAAATGGACATTATCATTACTGAGCAAGGCATCACAGGAGGTTTTGTTTGACAGTGTAGAACAGTAACAGAGTTGCTTACAGTCTGCTTCTTTCCAAAAGATTCAGGAAAAAAATTGCACCCAGCTGCAGCCAATTGGGTCATCAATTAAAGATTCAGGCTCCTCATTGGGCTGTGGAACTTATGGGCTCAGACCACAGCAAATGCAGCCTTCACCAAGAGGATGAAGCTGTATTGGTTTATGTTCTACTTGCTACAGCCTACTGTCCTGGTACAGTTTCCCCAGTTCAGTTTATACAAGGTAACTTGGATCTGATTGCTCAGTTTTCTGTGTTTTCCCCATGTAATTCCTTTGTTGTAAATATTTTTGGTCAGTAGCATCTGTAACCCTTGGTGTTAAAAATCTATAAACCCAACTTCCTAATGCCCTGAGTTCCTTGATTCCCTGCAATGTTTATGCTTCAGGAAAGGGGTTGGCCTAATTTATAAATGTCAGCTTGCATCCTCAACATCATCTGGGAGTCCTCAGCACCTCTTTCAAAGGAGTGTCAGGAATATTACTGCCTTGGCAAATCTGGCTTTACCACAGAAACACGTTTCCTCCTAATTGCCACTTCGAAGCATGCATTTTAAATTGCACGTGGTTATAGTGTATATGAGGAGCTGAGTATCAGGCAGTGTAAGTGGGTTCAGCTCCACTGCCTTGGTAAATTTGTGTCTGCTTATCTTAAATGAGAATCTGGCTCACGGATTGTAGCAGAACAATAGGATGTTTTTTTCTTGTTTGTTATTTGTTTTCACTGCAAAACAGTCCTGGAAACTGTTCAGAAATGAATAGTTTTGCATCATAAGTTCTGCATTTTGAATGTGCATTAAAATAAACTTGCTGTCAGATCACAGGCCAGTTTAAAGAGAGCTTTGCAAATGAAATGAAATATCTAGCGGGCTTTTTTTTTTTCTTTTCCATTAAACTCCATTTTTACTTAACCACAACAACAAGAAAGAAATATACCAAGAAAGAAGGTGAGTACCTGGGGTCTAGTCCTACTGGAATCACCCCTGGCATTTTTCCTTCCTTGATTAAGCTTCTTTTTGCTTTCTTGTGTACACATTGAAAGAATTTAAAGATGGTTTCTCTCAGGATTGTTTTTTCTTGAGAGTGTAGCTCAAAAGATGGGGCAGGAAAATTTCTTTATGCAATACCCAGTTGCCTGCAGCCCTCTCTTTTTTCCCCCATCTTGCTGTGGAAAGTTGCTCATTTGGTTTTGGTTGGTTGTAAGTATCCTTCCTTCTGAATGTCCAAACTAATCTCCTATTGAAGCTTGTTAACTCATCTTTAAAGAAGTAGTCTCTGGAATTTTCAGTGTTGTTATGAGAGTTTAAAAAAAAATAATACATTCCAATAAAACTTTTTTCCAAAGATATTTGAAAAACAGTGTAGTGGGGATCTTTGTGCTTTTCTAGCAGTTTTCTTTCACCTTCTGTATCAGCCTCATTTCTAGAGCTGATAATTGATTACAGTCTCTGTTTCTCAAATAGCCTTAAGAAAACATACTGGCATCCCTGTGCCTCATTACAGGATTCTTGTCAAGGCCTGGGTGACCTTGTCAGCTTTATCTACATTACAGACACTCTAAACTCCTGGGAGACCAGAGCTGCGCAAAAGAGAAGGATGACTCCTGAAGGGAATGCTTCCATTTCCTGCTTTTGCATCTCCAGACAGGAATGGCAGCCTGGAAGGTCTGGAGCCGTACTTGCGGCCAGTGCAGCTCTCTGTGATTTTGGGCAAGTGGCTTAGGAAAGTGTGTGCCGCTGAGTGCCTCGAGTATAGCTCGAATGACTGGCTGAGTTTGTTTCTTCCAATGAGAACTCAGAGTGTCTCTTAAGTCTCTGCTCTTCTGTGGTGCATCACCCCATAAATGAGGAGAAATCATACTACTCTATCAGCCTTTTACGCTAAATAGATTTAAAAGGGATTCTGAAGTACTGCTATGGTGGTCAACGTGTAGAACAGAGGATTGCATTTCATTTGTGTTTCAAACCCTTCTTGGAAATGAAGGAGGAAGGAGCCAGCACAAATCTGAAGCCATTAGGTCCTGATGTGCGGGGTAAGATCTGCATCTCCAGGAAAGAGACTTAGAGATTTACACAGGCTTGGGAATAGCAGCATTGAAGCATTTTGCAAAGCACAGATATTATTCATGCTGTCAGCAAGGCAGACTTTACTTTCTCCAGAGGTCATCTTGAGTAAGGTGGGTTCTCCTGCCACAACGAAAGATACGACATGGCAATTAGTCTAGAAGGATATTTATAATACTCTGCTTTAAAAGTGATGAGACTATATTTGCTTTAATGACTGTAGAGTGCTCGGGTTCTCTGGTGATGAGGAGCATGCAGCTAGAAAAACAAAATAGCACTTTAAAGTTCAGATCACTAATATCTTACAGCATAAGAAATGGCTATGCGTCCTGAGTAAAAATGTCCTAAAGGGAGGCCAGATGTTTAACTTCCTTCTCTGTTGTTTATACTTATGTTCCTGATCAGAACAGGCTAAATGTTAAGAACAAACTCAGACAGTGACAATGCCCATATTGCAATGAGCATTTACTGAAATACTTAAAAATCGTCTACATGGCTTTTATGAGAGAGGATTTTTTTCTCTTAAATGTCATGTTTTCATGCATTCTCTTCTAGAAGATCTTTCCTTGGACTCACCTTTTGTAATCTCTGATAGCATCCCAGCCCTAAGATGCACAGAATCCTCTGTCCCCACTGTCCCAAGCTGACCTGCATGTGTCCAGGACTGTACCTTCCTGAGTGACACTGTGCCCTAGGCTGGGGCAGGTTGTGGTGTAACAGGTGAGCATGGAAGCAGACGGTTTTAGAGTGTGAGAAAATGACTCTGAAATGATCACAGGGTAAATTTGCCTCCTTGAGCTGGCACAGCTTTACTTCTGATAACCTGTGTTCAGAGTTCACAGCTTTCTAAAAACAAAAGCAGCTTGAGTTTTCAAAGGTTAATACATTAATATGTCAATGGTTTTCCATCCAGTCCTGCCTCCTCTCCTTTTCTGGCACCTTCTTTGAACTCACAAACGAATCACCAAATTATATTCTGGTTTTACGTGGCGAGAGAAAGGGAAATCAACAGTTATTTGTTTAGGGCTAGTGGAGGCTGCCTGTATATGTCTTATTTCTTTGCTGGTGGGCAATTATCTTTATTGCACAAGACTTCTCTCCAGCTGTGAGACACAATCCAAGCAGGGAAAATGGGGTATGATTCCTCATGGTGTGTTAGCTGTTTGCTTCCTTTCCAGTAGCATGCTGTTTTCTATGAAGAATTCTGTATTCATGCAGACCTGTTTTTAACACTAAACCAAAGCTGCGTGTTCTCAAAGCTCCTTTCTTCATAAGCCAATTTAATAACTATTTTGATTGTTGACAATTACACATTGTATGTTTGGAATACATTTAACCCATTAGAATGGCAGCATTGCTGAGGGGTGTCTTGAGGAACTCGGAACAGTCTTTTCGTGAGATCTGAAGCTTTTGGAATGCACTGGGAAGCTTTATGGATAAAGCATTTGACTATAATAAGAATTTTAGTGTAATTTACTTATGTTATGGCTTCTCTGATTTCCAAACGCTGGTGATAGTTTAAGGCATAAAGCCAGTTTTATAAAGGAACTTGCTTGGCATTTCAAAGATTCAGCGAGACCTGATGTAAGGGTCTAGGGATCAGTCAGCTTAGGGGACAGTAGGGGAGCTTGGATGCAGATAATTTCTGTGAGAGTGATCCACAAGAAACAGCAAATATTTTGAATGTGCTCTTTTATGTATGCATCACCTTTAATGTATTTGTCTTAGTTCTTCATTTCTACAAATTGAGATACATGGAGCATTATGCATATGAATCCAGAGCCTTTGTCAGCAGCAAGGTTCACAGAGAATGTAAAAGCATGGCTTGTTGTTACATGTTGTGCTGTTAATATGGTTTGCAACTTCATGTGCTCCAGCTATTTGTCCCAATATACTACCGGCTATTGGGTATGAGTACAATGTGGAGTTTACTGATCCTGGTTTTGCTTTTGGGGAAGGAGGTATCCTGGAGCTGTTTTGTTGGATCCATGAAGCACCAGCCCACTGGTGCTGGCTGTGATGTTGCAGATAGGAAGCATGTGCTTGCTTCCAGACCACTCGGTCCATTCCTGTTCTGGTGGTTGCATAGGTGAGTGTTTAAGGTGTGTTATAATCTGGATAGAGATCAGACCTTTCCTTCAAAATGCATAAAGATGCCATTTCCTCTCAGATAGGAGCATCACAACTGAGCAGAAATACATACCTAAACTGGGAACTGGGGCAAAACAGGAGAGTTATCAGCCCAACTTTGCAATGAAGGCTTCAGCAGTAGGTGGGAAACAGAAGACACACAACAACATTCCTACCTCAGGTTTAATGAGCTAGCTGTTTGCATTCCATCTCAAGTTCTGAACATCTGAACATTTGATCTATCCTGTGACTGTGCTTATCAGTTGCTGAACATCAGTCATGCTGTGTTTTTAATGAATGTCATGTCATACATATACATAAGTGATAGTAAAAAAAAAAAAAAAAAAAGCAGCCAGATTTAGGTTGGTTAACACTCAAAGTAGACAGCCTCTTTCTTGTTATTTGTATGGGACATTGGGGTGGTATAGATACTATTTTTGTTTCTTTATTCATGGAAGTACTTTTTCTGTCCCTCTGCAAAGTGTTGGTTTGGGTCCTTATCTTGTAAAACATGAAAGCAGCAGATACCTAATGAAGCAGGAGGAATGTGTGAAGGGCAGAAGCTGAGAGTCAAACTGGATAAAAACTTGTTAATGAGGAGATAATAGTATTCTGGGAAAGGTTGAAAAAGAAGGTTGAGAAATTAAAGCTTCTTTCACATTATGTAGTAACTTGTAAATATTACAGAATTTCCTTTTTAAGGGCTTATATAGTCTTTCCAGCCAAAGGCTTATAAATATAGCACAGTGAGTTCCAAACTTAGGGCAGTTAGTTTAGACTTATGACAATACTTGCAGACAATAAATGGGATTGCTCTGAGCAAGAAGAGCTTGCCTTCAGTACTGGAATTCTAAAAAGCTTTGTGTTTGTGGACTTAAAAAATAAATTACTGAGATACTTAACGCATAGGAAGTATGATGTATGTTTTGTCTCTTGGAAATGTATATTCTTTTAGAAGTGGAAAGATTTGTTTTCAACACCATGTTGAGTTTTTAGCTGAAACACTGGTTTTGAGCATCACTGTGCCAGGATCAGTTTGGGTACAGCAGAATCCTTGTACTGGGTTGCACTGCCACATGCATCCCTCATCAGTAGTTCTCTATTTCAGAATGTCTTTGCACAGATCCTATAGAGAATGCAGGGTTACCATGGCACTACCTTCCAGGTTGTGAATTAAAGCTGGTTTAAAATACCAATGGTTTCCAAAGGACTTGTTTTTAAAATTATGCATTTTGTTGGTGTGGTTTTTTTGCTAAATTTCAAGCATTTCAAGTATGGAAATAACTCTTCAGATTTCAAAAATATTTTCAGTAAAAATAAAATTTCTGGGTTTAGCTGGTAGATAAAAAGTAAAACCAAAACCAGAAAATGAAAAGCCATTAGGCTGGGATCATTTTAATGCTTGATCAGTTTCCCCCCCGTACTTTTGTTAAGTACACAGGGCCCGTTTTCCAACTTAATTATTGTCTTGAGGTAGAGACTGTTCTGCAATGTAAAGGATGCAAAATCTTTGCTGTGCAGCATAACTATCATGTAGTCATTGTTAGGTAAACCCCAGATAATTGCTGGGTCTATTTAAGATCTGCATTTTAAGTGCCATTGTAATAACTAGTGAAGAGGAGAGCAGCCTGAGTTAGCATAACTTTGTGGCAGGGGTGTTCTACCATTGCAGAAAAATTAAGTAAAATAGTCCCACTTGTGTATTGCTGCTATAAGAAGAATATCATTAGGTGCTGTCATTCATTCAGAAGTGTTTCTGTAATGAGTTCTTTAACAAAGGTTGCAGAAGTGGCTAAATGAAAATAAAAGAACCCTTTGTTCCACTTAGGAAATTACAGACAGTTACTTTTGTGATGCTGGGGGAACAATAATACTCTATTAGAAAAAGTAGTAGATTTCAGACTAGAGGTTTAATTAAAAAATAAATAAAAAGAGGTTTAATTGCAAGGGTAGTAATTTTCCAACTCTTCAGCTTCTAAAGGGAATCCCCTTCTTGTGGCAAGATAAAGCCTACATGGATGTTGGCCTTGTAGCAGTAGGCAGTATTCCTGGCCCATCTTGGTTTTTTTCACAAGTCTGAAGACACCAGAGTAGTAAGTTACCTATCAAAAGATTCTGGAGTGAGTCAAGCTCTTACTGGGGCTTATGATCAGCATGCCATTGACTCTGATGGGACTGACCCTGACTAAGGCAAACAATGACAAGGGAGATAGACATAACTGAAAAAGTGTCTTGGATGCTGTAGACCTTTCATGTGCAGAGTGACGCTGACATTTCAATATCTTCAGCCCATTTATTGCAAATGGGCAGGCATTGTATGTGGCTGGATTGGGCTGGTTTTAGAACTACTCAGCTATCAGGTTGCTTGAGTGAAAGTAGTTATGCAGAGTGGCAGAGCACATCTGGACTTGCAATGTATAAGTATTATACTTGTCTTGCTGTCCCTGGCTATTATGCCTTTCACCATGAGGTTGCTGTGCCACTGCAGAAAAGCTGCAGCTCTTGTAAAGCTACCTGAAAAGGTTGGATTTTACAATTTAGTGCATTAAAGCAAATCATTGTTTTTGTTTACCATAATACGCTGGGCTGCAAACCACTGTGGAGCTTCTCCATAGGCAGCCCAGTATTTCTGGAAGCAGCATTTTCTGAGAGGAGGAGCAACAACTGTTCCAGCCACCACTAGTGTCTAACACTCTGTCACTCTTGCTAAATTTGCTGGAGTTGTGTATTTTTTTTATATTGTAAAAGGAAGCTAAGAAACTTGAAATACTTTTCACGTTGAACTAAAAGGCCTGTTTAAGCTGTTACTCTTTGCATGCAGTAAAGCAGTCAGCACGGTGCTGGGGAGTGTATAACTTATGATGTGTACCTGTACTGCAGGTGTGTGAGGGACATAGCTGTGTAGTCTTACCAGCTCAGGATTAATTTAAGTGGAAGCAAAATTAATTCACTACTGCATGCTTTGAAAATACTGTCTAAATATGGTAGTTCAGTGGCTGGACACCAAAGCTAAACACAGGTAGAAATGTTATTTGCAAAGGTACCTAACTATTGGAAAAACTTACCTAGGAACATAGTTACTTCTCTATCACCCACATCATTTGATCAGGATGAGGGGGGTGTTCTGAAAAACATGCTGTTGTCCAGCATCAAAAAATGAAGGATTATTGGATCAGCCCAACTATTCAGGAGACCAAATGAAGTGGCCATAAATGTATTTTCTGTTCTTCTCTTGCTTATCTCCCTTAAAAATGTGATTCAGTATCTTTGGCTGGAGATTGAAATGGAAAAGATTAGGAGAAATCTTTCCAGAGGACAAAACACTGGGAGGTTTGGTGTAATCATAAGGTTTATGCGCTTCCAGATGCAAGATACACCCAGTAGATGGGACACCCTTCCAGAAGCTGGCAAGCTAAATGGTCCGGGGGATCCTGCCAGGATCATGCTGTTCTGGTTGGGCATGAACAGGCTTCCCTTCATCCGAGCGCTTGTCTCCTGCAGGCTTTGTGATATGCTGCTGCTGTCCCTGCAGGAAAGAGCTTATAGTGAGAGTGCTGTCAGCAGGGTCTCATCTCCCCCACCCGAAAGCTTTTGCTCAGGTAGGTCGTGGCAAGATGAACCAGGGAAGGCCTTCAGAAAAGAAGCAGTTGGCGGACCTGTGGTGGAGAGAGGGTCCCGGTTGAACTTGTGCTGAATGGGCCACTGTGGCTGTGGGACATACGCAGGTCCGTAATGCTCCCTCTCGGCTGGCTCAGAGACTGCTGACGGCCTCCTGTTCTCTTCCAGAAAGAGCTTTCATTCACGCTGCTCTGTCTCTGTTGAGTCCCTTCCTTAGCTGAAGCTCAGTTGGCAGGCACTGAGATGTGGTTGCTGATGCAATGCATTGTAGGAACCTGGCTGTCAGTAGCTCAAAAGCAGCATTTGTCTGCAATAGAGAACTAGATTGAGATCAACCTCAGATACGTCTTTTTATATCAGCTGTGGTTTTCTAAGGTTTTCTTCTTTGAAGGAAATATTGACAATTCCTACCAGAACTCAGCAAAATGACTGATCTCTGGTTTTGATGAGACAAATGGACATAAATTAGTGACAGTGTATGCCCTACATTTCAGAGAGCTTCCTGAGCTGCCTTGTGAGATAGGACTATGTTTTTCACCTGGCATTTGGGAAGGCAGGAGGAGTTTAACACAGACCTTTCCAGTGTAGTGGTTTTACCCCATCAAGTATACCCATATTTAGCAATTTGTTCTATGAAGTATAATGATGCTCTCTGCAGCACTTCAGTGTTTCTAGATGATGTTTGGACTGTGCAATCAGACTGTGATTAGATGGTTTACAGTTCAGAATAGCTCTGACAGCTGTGATTTTGTGGCTGTAGTAACAGCAGCAAAGGTAGGCCTCAGCAACACCTTTTCCAACAGTGTGATCTTACGAGTATCTGAACTTTGGCTAAAGGCCTTGAAGGAAGAATTTGTGCATCTGACTGTATGCTTTGCTACATTCCATCAGTGACTGTGGATGTTTGTCAGACCTGCATCTGTATAACGGCTCTTGTTACCCACTGTGTCACTTGGCAGTCGAGTCCTCTTTTCTTGCATACCTTCTTTATCAACAGAAATAGATTTCTTGGCCTGAGAGCAGGATGAGTAAAGCCCCAACACGCCCCCTGTGCTGAAAATACCAGCAGATTCCTACTGAAAAATGCAGTTAGTAATTTCTTGCTTGGAAGGATACCAGTCAGTAATTGAGTTCACTCCTGTCCTGCTATCAGCAGCATCAAGGTTGATATAATAGTAGCCTGACTGCTTTCTTCTGATTTTGCTATGAAAGAATATCCTCAAAATTTAAACCTTGTAACATTAAAGAGCAAGTATATGATTTCCATTCAGGGACTCAGGAGACAACTGATTAACTGTTACTAATATTATTTTCACTTGGTAACCATTTTTACTGTAGCTAGACAGTGGTGCTGACTCTTGAGGCTTCAACAATGATTTCTTTTTTCACTGGAATTTAAGCAGAACCTTTGAAAAGGCTTTTTGGGAGACAGACTTCTGGCCAAATTTCCCTTTTTGGAATGAAAGTCCAGATTTTAGCTTGGGTACTTCATACTTTTGTTTTGTTTTTCTGTCAGGTAATGATCAGGTGGGCTGGCGGAAGCACCCTGCACTTCCTCAGGCTTTTGAGGGTGGTGTTTGCCAAACTTCTTGCTTTTCTGGAAGCTTTTGATTTAGCTAAAAATGAGTATTTCTACACACACACATTTAATTGAAAATGTTTTTATGTGTTCTGGTGATTGCCCCAGAATTAAATGGAAAATGCAGTGGTTTCTAACCAGTCCTTACTGTAACAAGACCAAAAAGAGTTCATAGAAGATCACCTGACAATTTTACCCCATGTTCTTGGTCCCACTAGTCTTTATCAAAGGAAGCTCTTAAACTAGGTAGGCTCTTTACCCATGATGGCTCTAATTCACATCAATATCCAAGTATTCTCATAAACAGGTTGTTTTATTGCACAGACTATAGCAAAACAGAGTCACTGTTCAGTTGTATTATTCCACTAAGCCAGAACTACTGAAGATACAGAGCAAGCAAAGCATGAGTTAAAGCAAAGCCACTTATTAACACTCCACAAGTGTCTGTTAATGAAAAGATAAGCATATCCTGTTACATTTGCCATGGTTTAAAAGTATCACAGTTACATCTGATATTAAGGCTCCATTTATAAATATTTTATTGTGATTCAATAATTGATAAAGTGATTTATAGCCACCTTGATAATACATTAATGCTTGTGGAGTACATTATGCTAACCAAATTAGCTGAAAATATGTTTTGTAATTGTAGTGGTTTGTTGGTGCATCATCTGTTAAGCTTTTATTGCCAAAGCCTTTTAATTGTTTCTCTGGTTTGTTATTTGAAATGGTTAACTATTTATCTGAAGAATGCCTAGCCTTTCTGCCTTTATTTTATTAGTACGGGTGCAATAAAGGTTCTCCTAATAAATGCAAAGTAGCGAGCTATTAAAACCTTTTCATGGTCCAGCATGGCAGGGTTGGTTATGCAGGAAAACACCTTGCTTCCCCATCTTTGGAAAAATCTCCCTTCAAAAAGCCTAGTGAATTAAAAAACTGCTCAGTCTCAGCTTCTTCCAAGGTCAAAAGGCCCCCAAAATGAGTATCACAGCCTGATTTCTTCTTTTCATAGGCTTGTCATTGCACGAGGAATGTGGCAGCTTAACAGCTGACTGCTGAAATGCCTCCAGGATCTCCCCAGAGAGAGTTTACCCCACCCCAGGAAAGATTTTTGTTCTGTGTTGTAAGGCTGTGGGTAGGCCAGCAGAATTTTTGACAAAGGGAGCCATTATAACAAAGATGGTAAAAAACTGTGTAAAGGCAGTATTTTTTTTTTCTTCTGTATTTTATTCACCTATGAAACTAATTTCCTGAAAAAGCTGTCAGATTAAAATCTTAACAGAAGTAAAGATAAACTGGGATATTACAAGGATAACTAGATTGTGTACTGGCAAGAGAAAATACTAAACAAAGGAGGCTTCTGGAAGAGGTAAAAGAACTTCTGTGACAGGAATCACCATCTGTCTATTCAAAGTTGGGAGGATGCCATCCTGTACCTTGGTCCAAAAATCTTCCTTGCATCTTGTTCTGAGGTATCTGGCATTAGCTGCTGTCAGAGGTTGGGTATGAGCCTCAGTGCTCATGATTGAACCCACTCCTGATATTTTTATCGGAGCCTTTGAGACATGTGGGATATAATAATATTCCATTCTGTGTCCCTTTGCCTCCGTGTGTATAGCCACAAAGGCAACATCTGATGCATCTGAACAACTTGCTGAGAAGGTGCATCTTGGTGATCACCATCAGTTTAAACCATAAAATAACAGGTATACATACTCCCAGGGATGGCTGTAATACAAAAGATATTTCCAATAATAATAATACTTTCAGTGCAATTTAATTATCTAATTCATCATCATGTTCAGGCTTAACAGGTTTTTGTAAAGCCATTCTAAAACAACAGCAGCTGTTTTTCTTCATCACATTCATTTCAATTCTTCTTAAGCAACCTAAGAACTTGACAGGAAAAAAAGAAAAAAATGTTGTCACACAACTTACTGAGTGTTTTGGTTTTCTTTATAATAGTGTTAGGGCTAAAACACTGGGTGGAGAAGCAAGTCTTATGTGTATAAGACTAATAATGGATAAGGATAATAAGGATAATGTATGTTTGGCGCCAGGTCTCCACACTGCAGTTCCTACTGAGAGCACTGAGTAAATAAAGTGACAGAATTTTCAGACTTGGCTTTTGTGGCTTTCCAGGAGATCAGCTGGGAGCTGTTGGGTGCTGAGCTTGTTTGAAGAGCTGATCCTTTGTAAAGTTTGATCTGGTCTAATTTTAGGTGTGGTAGTCAGGAAACTTGTTTCCTTTGTGAAATTGTTGCATAGCATGAGTTTTCAACTGTGATATTCAGCTTATGTTTTCACTACCGTAGTATCACTCATTATTTGTAGTGAAAGCCTTTTCTCTAGCTATCTGGCATTCATACCTTTCAAAGAGTGCTATGGATTATCAACCCTCCCCTCCCTTTGTATTTTTGTCTTTCCTTTTTAAGTTGGAAGTGCTCAGTTCTATGAGCATCTTATCTGGTGACTGCCTTTCCAGGTTGGAAACTCTTGGGGCTCTTTTGAGAACTCATTCATCTTGCTCATTTTTCGGTAATGCTTTGTTTCCTATCCATGCTTGAGTGAAATTGCTTCTGATTCTTACAGAGGTGAATCAAGACAAGGCAAGTGAGTGTTCTTCATACTAAAATGTTCTCAGGCTCATCTTAATGTCCATCCTGGTCACACCTTTCAATGCAAAGCATGAGGGAGTCTTGTCATGCCTGTTTGCAAACAGTTTTAGAAATTCCTCTTTGATGTATGAAGTACTTGGCAGATGATGTGAAGCTTGCAGTTGCTGATTTTGTCAGGTCAGAAAGGTTGTCTCTTATGTCCTAAAAGCTTTCATTAAAATGTTTTTCATTTTACATGTTGATTTGAGAAATGTGTGTCATGATGAACTGTTCCCCTAGGCCTCTACTGAAGAACTTGGTTTTTCCAATAATCTTAGACTCGACAGTGAGCTAAAGGGGGCGTGTGTCTAGTCTGTGCCACCCAACATTAACCTCTGCAGAGTTAAGCTGGGGTCTTTCTGTGTCACAGAATGTCTGAAGGGGTAGGGCAAATGAGAGTTTGGAAAAGACTTCTAAAAAGTGAAGGGTAAAAACTTAACTTTAAAAAACCCCAACAAATCAACCGAGAAGGGTCTTAATGGATTTATTAAAGAGATTATGTGATAACACCTCCTGCGGTAGTGTGAGACAACATCCTCAGTTTCCAGTAGAGGTAATCTGAAACGTTCATCCTAGAAACCTCTTGCTGATAGAAGAGCTTATAGGTTTTTGGAGACATGTTTTTGACTCTAGAACTGACTCATCATTGGAATGCGATGGACTTCAAGGCACACTGGCAATACCTTTCTAGGAATGACTTAATTGGAAAGAACAAAAGTTATGGACATTGGTCAAGAATTGCAGTGCCTACATTTTAAAAACAGAATGGAACAGACACCTACAGAAAGAAGTAGGTTAACCTAAAATGTTTGAAAGTGTTGGAGCACATCAGCACCTGTAGGAAATCTGGAGATAGCTAACACTAATGTGTTCTACTGCAAAACGTGCTCCTGGCTTTGTACTAAGGTTTCAGCTTCTTACTTGTCACTTGAAAAATTACTATGGTGCAGCCTTATGGTTATCAAAGATTCTAGAGGAGCATTTGAGATATGTAACAGAGATAGTTTGTGTTATTTGAATAAGCTTTGTTATCCAGAAAGGTGCAGGTCTCCCATAGGTTCTGTTACATTTTCCAGCGTGTGTAGATGTCCTTGGTACTTGGGGTGTGTTGTAATGGCAAACACCCACCTTAAGAAACCTAGGTCACCCCACCAAATGACACTAAGACTGAGGTTCATTCTAGAGCTCTGGGTGTAATATTCTTGGGTTAAAATTATCACTAGGTTTCAAGATAGGGAGGAGAAGGAAACCAGAAGCTTGTTGAGGGTGTTAAAATCACATTAGCATAACACAGGAGTGTTCAGTTTACAAACCTGGATCTCTGAAGGTGTAAATGAACATCTGGTGCCGGTGCTAATTGCAGTGATCTAAAGTAGGTGACTGTGATTTTGGGAAGGAGAGATTAGCAAGGCCCCGCAGTACTGCTACTGATGTCTGAAAGGGGTAATTTTAGAATTCTTCCTCCTTGCATGCAAAGACTTTTTGTGTTTATTAACTTTTAAATCAGCCAGCTTACTTGCACTCTATGCCAGCTCTCCTACTATTGACATGGCTTTGGTGTTTAAAATCTGCATTGCTAGAGGGACTACAGATTTTGGGTTGTTGTCGCCCCCCCCCTTTTTTTTTTTTTTTTTTTTTTCAATTGGCCAACCTGAGAAACCATAAAGACAATGATCCCAAATTTCTGAAAACTGAGTGCCCCCTTTAGGAAAATGAGATCAATTGTGTCTACCCATCTGAAGGCTATTCAAATATAGCCAAAATAGTTCCTTTTTAGGCCCCATATGTTCTGATTCCGTCCACCACTTCAGCTAGTATCTCATGTTTCATAATTGTGTGTATTTTTTTGTTATGCTCAGTCTTACTGTAAAATACTTAATTTACTCTTTTAGCAGATAAGGAAGATTAGGTCAAAATTTCATCAAACACCTCTCCGGTGAAACAAATGTTAGTCTGTCATAAGAACCCAGCCCCATACCCCCTCCAAAGTTCATCTTTTAATGTTACCTGATTCATTATGTGATTTCTAATTTAATTTCTAATCTTACTCTATTTGTATATTTGAAAATATTAGAGATGAGCCAAACTTCAAAAGTGCTCTCTTCTTTTGGAGAGTCCTGACAGATTTAAGAGGGGCTTGTATTACTTGGGCACGTTACGCTTTACAGAAGAATTGCATTCATGCCTGAGAGTCTGAATAGAGCAGTTGTTAAACCAAAGAAGAGGCAAAGCTGAAGGAGGTCTAGTTTTTTGGTATCACCATTGGTAAGACTAATTATTTTGAAGAAAGAAAGTAAAGGGACTGTTGATTTCAAACTAAATGGACGTGTGGTGGTTGCTTCTACAGCCTTGTATTATTCAAGCAATATTTATGTTCTTTGAAATACAGCAGGGGGCACAGCTTTGATTACTCTGTTGCTGTGGAGACCACGAATATATGTAGCTCAGAAATTTTCACTTCATTTCTGTTTTCAAGGCCGTGTGACATCCCTTCAAAGCAATGGTCTTAGGAGGGGCAGCACCCTTGCAGGAGCAAAATTCTGTGAGGGGGCAACAGGGCTGATGGCATGTGGAGAAGTAACAGGACCTGACAAAGACATGTAATAAAAGATAAAGTGGGTGAATTGTGTTTTTCCACCTATCTAGTTCCAGTGAAGCTACTTTATAAAGAAATAGTTATGGATTTGGTTCATCCAGGGCATTGGGTGACTGCCACAATCCTGAGTGGCACCTGCCTTGTCGGTAGATGGGATTTACATTAAGTCAGTGCTTAGCAGCTCATGGCCTTCAGAGTATTACAGTGTTTCAACTGATTTAGCTGGGATGAACAAGAGAAACTCAGAGAAATAGAAAAACCTGTAGAGGAGACTTGAAGGCTTCATGGAACAATCTAACCCTCACATGGTATGACCTTCAGGTCCTGTGTTAGTGGGGAGTGAAAAGTCTCCTGACAAGAAGGCAGCAATGTGAATGGGGAGAAAGACTGCCCGAGTAGCCACTGCTGTCTCCTTCCCTCTGCTCGGAATGATGGTCTGATACCCCTATGTAATGTGGATGCACACACGGGGACATATATCTCAGCTGTTGGAATGAGATAGGTTATTGAACTGGGAATTTGACTATAAGGGATGCAGATTATCAGGGTGTTTGATGCCAGTGTGAGCTATGCGAGGACTAACTTTATATATGTGTGTGCATGACAGGCACAGTCTTTATGCCGTGTTGTAGTGGAGCTGTTAGTTGTGTTTCTGCATGTGTATACCCATCACATGGAAGGGAAAAAGATGAATTATGGAATGCAATAGTAAGGTCTTAGGTAGTAGATTTGATACAAGAGTCTATGTGATAGCATTCTTTGATGTGCTGCCAGTGTCATGTGCAGGGACAGATGGAATTGGGGAATCTCAGGTCATGGCTCAAAAGAAAATAGCATAGGAGAAAGACATCATATGCATTAGAAAACTGAGGAAAAATTGGAATGGATGGAGGCTGTATGGGGAGAGAGAACCAATGTGGAACCAGCCAGGCAGTGCTTGAAATTGAAGTAAAAAAAAAAAAATCTAGAGGAGTTTTAAAACCAAAGTCAAGGGAAAGCTAAGAAATGTAGATATGTTGAGGAGAGATGTTGATGGGAGAAACATCATTTCAGGGAGGAGTTAAGAAACTATAATTCTAGACAAAACTAGGACACAAGTTGATAAGACTGAGAGAGGGAATAACAAAAAAAGAGTTTGAAAAGGTGAAGTCTCAATTTATCAGTACATGGAGACACAACCAGCATGACCCCGAATATGTGCAGCCTTCCTGAGAAGACTAGGAAGTAGCCAGGACAAATGGGAATATCTGTTATAATTGAAGACACTGATATAACAGCTATTTTAGAACTTGGTGAAAAAATTAAAAAAATGGGACACTGATATCTTTAGGTATAAAGTCTATAGAAATGATAGAGCAGGATATTCTTTGGTAGTGAACTTACATGCTAAGGAAAGCACGTAGTGCAGGAAGCAAGCTATCAATAAGTATCTTTATGGATTAAAATTCTCTTTGAGAGTGGAGAGAAATCCTTGTAAAGCCATTGTATTAGCTAGTCAGAGTAGCTGTAAGATACATAGATCAAAGAGTCTGTGAGGGAAGAAATACCATGATAATGGGAACCTACATGGGATACATGGGGAATGATAGCAAGACAGCGTTTTTAGACTCAGTTAATAACTGAAGCAACTACTCTGCTGGATGTGAAGGGAGAAAACTCTTGATATAGCCCAATGTAAGGCATAGAATCTTCTTCATATTATAAACTGCCAGAGCTTTATCTAGCAGTAGTGCTCATAATATGTACTTGGAGGCAGCATCATGCAGTGGCCATTTTTCCATGGAGAAAAACCACACACAAACTAACAAACAAACAAACAAATTCACCAATCTAGTGTTTAGCTTTTAAACAGAAATGAGGCAGGTCATTAAAAGGGAATTTTCAGAGACTGTCTCAAAGCAGGTGCTAAGTCTAGGTATAGGATGAAAGAATAGCACCAAATGTAAAGTATGAGGCTTTTCACTGCTTGTATTATCATACTGTTTAGGAAACTTGTGACAAGGTTGCCTTTTAACAGGCACTATAGTTAAATACATGACAGAAAGACAGTCTCCATCGATCTTAAACCATTGATGGTTGAAGGGGAGAGTACTAGGGAAAAAGGGGTTTTTTTAAGGATTTTTTGTTGTTGTTAATGAAATGACCCCTTGGACCTCCTGGTAAAACTGGAGCTTGTACAGGGTTCAGCTAGGTTAGAATATATCTATCATAGGAAATATATCCTTTAAAAATAACAGAGTTGCTAGCCATGGTAACACTTTTCACCCTCGCTTTGTGAAGCATGAGTTCCAGAAAACTTTGTAAATTGTATATACATTATAAATTGTACCTGTGTGAGAAAGGTCATGTTCAGAAGCAGTTGCTGTGCTGCACTTGCTGTCTCATGATATAGCTTGTAATGCTCTATTTGGCATGAAACAAACCTGATAAATTGTCTCTTGCAAAGAAAGGACAAAACACTTGAGGAAAAGGAACCCATAGAATGAAAGGGACTGACTGTCTCATTTTGTAGATGTTAGTTCTTCCCATGCTAGTTGGGATGACACAGCTATTCTGATCAGGCTCTGTCTGTTTGTGATACCATACAGCTGCCTTTTTGCTAAATAACCTAGATGCATAGTTCTGAGCTACAAGCTGTTATGTTCATTATAGTTGTTTTGAGTTTTTCCACCTAATTTCTCAAACAAAATATATTTTGCATGGTTAAGTACCTTGTTTTCAAGGAATATAGCTATGTATCTCATTGCAGTCCCAAACAGGTTATTCATACATCCCCAGTGTGCTGCCAGGACCTTGGGTGAGGAAGGGTCATGGTACCTCAAGGAATCTGAGCTGTTGGTGAGGATGGAGGCTTGGCGAACCGCAGCTACAGTCAGGCAACACACTATGCTTTTACCTGAAATTATTTGTGTTTGGTTTCTAGGTTTGATTTTGTGTGTGTATGTTTGGCAGAGGTCAACTTTCCTCTGAAAAAGTGTTTCTAAAATGAAATTAAAGAGCTTAATCTGGAGAAAAGGTCAAGAATTGCTTTTTGGGCTGTGCTGAAGCAAAGTAACTCAGAGAAATAGGCTGAAAGAGAATTAAAGAAAATGTCAAGTAAGATTTCCTAACAATGAGGTTCATTAGTCTCTCCAGGGAATGATAGGAACCCTGTCTTAAATCCTTTAGGCTAGAAATGAGGAAGGCATTCAGTCAGTGCTGCTTTCTCTTCTTTCAGTATCATTTGGCCCCATTTGCTGGAGTTAATTCAGTATGTAAAGAAAAAACCTCCTGCCTTCTCTTATATCAAGGACTCCTTTAGCAGCTGAATTTGTGCAGCTCCAGCTGCAGATAACAGGAAATAATGCCAGCCCATCCATGTGAAGTGGTATCTGTATTCTGTCTCTGGTCATAATTTTAAAGTATAACATAGTTTTCCCATGTGGAGGAACAGAAGACCTTAGAGGCAGTAAAACAGCAAATTAAAATAAGATTACACATAGGCAGTTTAGCATTGAAGATAACAAAAATTATTACAGATTCTGCAAACACAACTAGCAGGCGTACAAGGTGAAAATAAGTATTTCTGGCACTGGCAGGCTGCCTGGATGTAGCACAGCACTGGCTAATAACAGGTAGTTTTTGCTTGACTACTAGTGGAACTGTTAAGAGATTACTGCAAAAGTAGTAAAGGAGTTACAGTTCTGGAACAAGACAGTTGCCTGGTCTGTTTGCTTAGAGGATGTTAGACAAAGGGAGAACATCATACAATGGGCAAATACAGACAGCATTTGATACTCTTATTTGGCTCAGCCATGGAGTGGATGTAAATTGGCACGACTCCCTTAAAAGTCAGTGAAAACAAGCTGATTTACATCTATGCTGAGTGTAATCCAAAATGTATATCCAGATTTTATATGGGGTTTTTGTGAGAGGGAGGAAAGGAATCCTGAAGGCCACTTCAGATGTTTCTGTATTACTTTTCTGCTTCTGCATGCCTTACAATATGATGTAACTAGGATTATGACTTTGTGCTATCCTAGCCTCTTTTGTATGACGCAGCCTGACTCCCCAATGATTGAAAGAAATACTACAAATTCTGCTCCAAAATGCCAAACAGGGGGTTACAAATCCATAATAATTAAGCTTTCACCCCTCAACAAAGTAATTAACATTTTGTTATAGAAGAGCTTTAGCAGCTGAGGGCTTACTCAGCTGTGATTTTTCTGAACACAATGAAGTTGAAGTAGGCAATTAATACCTGTTGTATGTAAAGGAATGACCCTTAAACAATAAATGCTACCAGACTTCTGAGAAATCTCTTAATAGAAGTAGCACCCCTATACAATGATGCAGTGATTTGGACTGTTTCTCCAGGCATGTTTTTGTGTAAGGAAAAAATAACAGCTGGAAGTAAAAACCAGCATTTTTTAATATATCTCTTACTGGGTAAAATCTGATGCTACTAAAGAGAATATATTTGGATTGTAACTGTAGCTCTTCATTCACTGAAAGACATTTACAGAGCAAGCAAAGAAATGAAAAATTATCTTTAGGTGTCCTATTGGATGTTACGTGGAGCTTCTGAGTTTTCACTATATTTCTTTTTCTCATCAACAAGTGAGAAAGAATGCTGAGGTTTGAAAGGTGGGGACCATACTTAAGTAGTGTGGTTACCTTTGCATGTGAAGGATGGAGTGAAGGAAGTGCATGAGTGAAGGAAGCTCACTGCCCTTTTGGGCTTCAGAAGAGTCATTCTGAGGATTTAAATAAGGTACTGAACAGAAAGCAGCCTAAAGCCAGCCTACAGCAACCTTTCTAGAAACTTAGGCTCTGAATAACATCCCTCAGGGCTCCAATTTGGATCCTAATGACTTAGTCATACTTTCTAAATAAGTAAACCTTATTTTTTAGAGATTTTTGAACACTTACAAATAAGACTTTTGTGAAAAATACTTTGATCCGAAATCTGAATTATCCTAACTGGTGCTTTTGCCAAATCCTACCCTAATGCAAAGAGTTTGGTGGAAGAGGAAAGGTGTTCCCACTAGGGATGGAAGAAGCTGCATGTATTGTCAAGCACGAGGATCTGTGCCTCGAATAACTTGTCTCTGACCGCCTTACCACACCCTGTCACTGCAGTTTACATTGCTCCAGCAAGAGAAGCTATGGATGGCCTGAACTCCCTGATATATTCTGTTTCCTGTATCTGGCAAATACCATGCTAGTGGCATCTGCCTGAATGCACTTTTGTGTGTCTCAGCAGGCTAAGTTTGGAAACCTTTTATTTAGGGAGGAGGTTCTATATAGTGAAAGAACAATCCCTATGTCTGTCCTGACCGTGATTCAGAGCATTGCTTGAATTACTCCTTAGTCCTTCTGGATTTCTCAGTATCTGGGAAATATTAGATCAATCATATCACTGTGTATATATAGCACTACCATCGCTGAAAACTAGAGTCTGAAATACCCATATGTTATCTAGCTAAAATTACAGTATATATTTATTAGCTTGCCAGAATTTATGCCCTATGTTCTGCAAAATATTTTGTGTATGCCAGTACTATTCATTTGTGTACTAATATTTTAAAATGCTGCACTCCTTGGAAAGGGCTGGGTGCTCATTAGCAAAATGAAGTGTGAAGGAGAAGAGGTTAACTAAGCAGGTGCAGTCTGAACTGGGAAATAGTTTTGCATGCTCAGATGTAGACATTTGGTCCCTGGCTAGTAAGTTGATGCAAAGCACAGATGCAGAAAGAAGCAGTAATCCTGGAACAAGCCCTGCATTTATTCCTGTGATATGAAGGATCAAGGAAGTATAGCTTGGTATATATGGAAAGTGTGTAAATCTCTCTAAGGAATCCTTTGTACATTTGTAGGCAGAGCAATAAGGAGGATGTTATATTTCTGAGAGAGAACAACAGGTGGGGGATTCTGATCTTTACCAGGATCTCCATAAGCCTGCAGCCTTTCACAAATGTTCATCAGGGCTCCTTGTCCTCTTTACATCATCTGGTGATTCTTCCTTAACTTAACATATTGAATGGTTTAACAGCATGTGCTTAAGCATCTCAGGCCACTGGGACAGGCAAGCCTTGTGTTTGTTACCCTTGGTGGGAATGTTGCCCCTGGTGGGAGTGTGGGGGTGGAAAGGGAAAAGAACTATGGTCACTGAGCATGCACTATTGAATTTTAACTCAGGTTTTATATACTTAGTGGTTTGGCTGTCTCAGGGTTTTGGCTGACAGAACTAACATCTAGATGTTTAAGCTATATTCTCCAAAATAAATGCTGGTTTCTCTCAGTGCATATTTCAGAAGACACCGTATTCCCATTTGAGGCTGTACCTTGATTACTTCAGCACAGTCTAATGCCTCACTTCTCTTAACAGATACAGGGCAGTGTTTTCATCAAGAAAATCCCAAATATATGCTTCTGCCTCCACGTCTTTTTGTCCGCATTGCACTGGTTCCATGTGTTTGACAGTTGAATGCTTTCATCATCTTATCCAGGCAGGTCCTTTGGTTTGAATTTACCAAGTCATAAATAAGAGCTCACTGTCATGAATCAGGCTTCCTCAGTCGAGCCTGACAGCAGGTACCATAGATTGCAACTCACACCTTCACTTCCTAATCCTAGCCAGATTGCGTTAGCAAAAAATGGAACATTTGACAAAGAAAAGATGGAAAATAACAATGTCAGACATGTTTAATGGACACTTTACTACTTTATTTACAGTACAGGAGTTCAGGAAAATTACTGATCAACGGCAGAATCTAACCAGAAAGACCTTAACATAACAGATAAAAAAAAATTAACAGCACTGTTGAGTGGAACTACAATGAAGTGTGCAAGCAGGAAAGTCACAGGGCCGTACATAATAATGGAGCGACTGGTACTGAAATGTTGCATATGACAGAAATCAGTACTTATGACTAGGAAATACCATATATAATCTTGTTAAATTAGGTGGCTGTTGAAATAAGGAATAGCAAACAGGACTGTGCATTGTCTGAGATAGCTTCTTCCCACCTGATTATTTGTGTTTCCCTAGAATAATTCAGTTTCACTTGGAACTTGAGAAACTTAAAAGGATCCTGCAGTTTAATGCTAGCAAAGGTTAAATATTAACAGAACAAACTGAAGCTGTGGCCACAGCTCTGAAAACCTTTGTATAACGAGGGATGCTCAGTAGGACTTCTCTCTTTTGTATTAGTGTAGGGATGGTGCCATGTAAAAGAAGAGTTTAATACATTTTTTTTGTGGTTTGATTTTTGAGTGGATTCACGTACACAATATCATGAAAAATTTCTTGTTCAAGTTGTGCTTTTTTTTACATACAGTAAAACTTACAGAACAGGAGTCTGGGCCTGATTTGCCTACCTCCTTGCACTACTGGCTCAACAGGCCTTTGGGTCTTTCTTTTTCCCCCAGTCCCTTAAGTACTCTCTCTGTCATCAAGCACATACATATGCCTTACCCATCCTTTTAAACTCCCCAAGTTGAAAGCCTGGCTATTAAGTAGTTTTAATTCACTTGTTGATGTTGTTTTTTTTCCCTAGGGCTTGAGGTATCTATGCAGCAGTTACTTGACCTTTCTCCCACGTATGTGGTGAATTGATTGTTCCCTTTGCAACAACCTTTTGTGTATTTTAGCAACCTTTTAGCAGTGGCCTTACAGCTTATATCCAGCCTCCGAGTCTTTCCTGACCTGTTTCATAGTTAATTTTTATTGTCCTCCAGCCTTCTGCTTTGTCCATATTCTTTCTAAAGTGCCAAACTGTGCTGAGTATTTCTGTTGTGGCCTTGCCGCCTTTGAGACTAGGTGCACTCTACGTGTTCAGGTACCCTCTCTTTACATCTCCTGCTGTAGCATTTAACTTATTTGTGACAGTTTCTGTATTTTGACTTATTTAGAGCTAGTTGGAAGTCACCTGATATTACCGATACTAATTTTCTGCGGAATTTCAGAAGACTACTTTGTATCCTATTGTCCAGGCTGTTAATAATGGCATTGGATAATGCTGGAGTAGGTAAGACCTTTCTTGGATTCTTCTTGATAGGCTGCCAGTTTGGGTGGAAAATGACACTGAAGAACTTTGAGCCGTTTTCTGTAGAAAAATGTGGAAGCTGAAGAACACTGTTTGAGCATTTCAGGGATGCCTAAACATTGGTCTTAGGCCTGCAAACTTTTCTGTATTTTGACTTTTTGCATCTTTGAAAAAAAAACTTATTAGATGTTTACTCATACTGTTATGCTCAAATTTACCTTGAAAGGTGATTTGAAGTAATTCCTGAAAATGGAATTTACTTTCCCAAATAATTTGTGTGTCTTGTCAGGTTTTGTAAAGGTAGCTTTATCATTAATGCCAGGTCTGATCCAATGTGCAATATGTCAAAACAAAAGGAGATGAATATTAGGTGCAAACTTATTTACTAAATTTTGTTGAAATTCCTGTAATACACCTTATTGCAATTAATGGACTCAACCATCAATCTATCTGCTTAAATCTTCAGTGAAGAATTTGCTTGCAAATAACCAAGTGTAAGAATTAGTCATTATGTGTCAGCAAGTGCTCTTTCTTATGCCTGGTTTGGTCAGTTTATAAGACCAGTATACAGAAACCTAGTAATTTGTGGTGAAGTCAGTTGCCAAAGAGTTAAAAGTCCCTTCAGGGACAGCAGACCTTAGAGTGAGCAAGGTTCAAAATACAGTCAGAGTTTTTAAATCATGTCTCAGTTTGCTCATATGAAAAATGTTCTGTAAATCTAAGAATTACTAGGCACTTCTAAGCCTAAAATCTCAACTTATATGAAGAAAATGAGTAACCGAAGGCCAAATGCTTTACTTGAAAAGTACAGTTTTTTCAAGTGTGTTAAGATACTACTCACAATTTCATCTATAAAGCAGAAAATCAGAAATCATTATGCAAAGATGTGTTCTGGCTGGGAAGAAACCGAGAGTTGAAATACCGTGTCTTTCTACATGGTAGCGTTCTGCTTCAGAAAAGCTACGTAGAGCCCTGGTGCTTTAAGCTCATGAACCTCTTACAGGAAATTGCAGCTCTGTCCTAATTTGGGGAATTCAGTACTGCTACCTGAGGCACGTGGGTATTATGTTGGCTGGGGATGGGACTATTGACTTGTTTCTCTGGAGCTCTGGGTTCTGCAGTATTTTCCCTGTCACTCAGATACTCCACACTGATGAGAACTCCAAGTAACAAATGGAACGTTTTATGGAAAATATTTATTTTTCACCAAACTGAAAAAAACCTCTGGAATTTATTTTTTTATAATTGTCTTTGTTCATGTAAAACTGAAGTGATCTCCTATTCTGTGCTCTGCTGAAAATTTTTCAATGTCTCTATTTTTTTTTTATAAGTTTGTTTAGGAAAGCAGAACATTAACACAAAAAGTAGCATCAAACTGATCTACTATTACATAGTTCTTCCAGAATGATCTATGAGTCTAAATAGAGTCTTTTACCAAAGTACAAAGGAAAGAACTTTTGACTGTGAATTTAGTCTTGATATCCTGGGAGAGGCAAGAAAAAACAGTCCTTTTAATGGGCTACCTAATTTTGCAAATCAGGAATGTTAATTATATGGAGCTAAAAACCATGGATAGTTTCAAAGTAGAGGAGTCTCTGTGAAATATTAAGTCTTGGTCTATTTCTTACCAGAAGCCTGAAAAATGCTGAATATTGTTCATAAAACAATTTAATAATGCATCCTTTATGTAAGTCCTCCAAACACTGAGGAGAAGAGTAACCTGTTTTCATAAAAGAAACTAATGGCATTCATAGACTATAGTCCAAACTGGTCAGGAAATCTTCACTTGTTGGTTTAATTTCATGTGCACCAGTGTTAAGGAAGGAAACCTTAACACTGTTTTCATGCTCTGGTAGAAATAGACTTTTTCAGTTTTCTTCCCTTAAAGTCAAGTTTTCTGGATATTAAAAACTGGGAGATTTTTTAAATGAATGTTTTATTAAAAATTGCCTCTCCTCAACCATGGTAGAAAAAATACAGTGATGTTTTACAGTTATCCATGATTTTGTGATGATAAATAACTATCTCCATTTAAAATAAAAGAAAAAGATTTTAAAAGGTTTTGAAATGTTGAACTAATATTCTAAAATTCCCTGCTACTGCTGTTACAGATGAGAGGGAAGGAAGTTTCATCCATTTAATTAGGTTCCTGAAACAGGGCAAGGGTCTGAGTGTAGCTCCTGTCTCCATAATCTCCTTAAAGGGTTTAATTTAAAAGCCTGGCACATTTGAGGCAGGATAATTTGGAAGTGTAGGAATAAGGAATAAATACAGGAAAGCCCCTCAGAAATCTCCATGGGAGACCATACTGTTCCTCTGTGTAAAACAAGGCAGGCCCAGCTGATCGTTCCCTTGCCGTTGTCAACCAATGTCTAAATAAATATTTTCTAAAGTACAGTCAAAGAAAGCACCACATCAGAGGGGACCTCAGCAGCACCACAAGTCCCTGACAGAGCCCCTGACCTTTCCAGGATACAGAGAAGTGAATGCAGTTTCTCTGAGTTCCCAATAAACTTATGGGGTTTGAGGTCCATCACCATCACCTACCACAAAATGAAAGGTCCTGTTCCCCCCCCTCCCCCCTTGTAATGATGAAGCAGTAGTTCTCGAGTACCAATGATTCAGGCTTTAATACTTCCATCAAATTTGTGTATTTCTTTTTACCTGGAACGGTACTATTTAGCTCTCCATGATCTGTGTTGCCTAATTGTGGTTATTTTATGGATCTAAAAAAGTGATAACAAGCACAGGGCTTTAAAGCCTGATGTTTAAAGATCCATGGTAAAGCTGTAGATTTTCTGTTTGTTAATAAAGCTGGGCTTGACCTGTGCAGTAACCTTGTAGGGACTTCAGGGTTTCCAGTTACAGTCAACGTACTTAGTGCTGACTGTACGCAGAGGTAGGTATCTGCCATCTGATTTGCAGCTAAGGAGTCACAACACTCAGACTACTGAAGGATGTGTATTAACCTCTTCCAGCACCCTCACTCCCCTTAAGTAAAGCATGTGCTTAATTTTAATCAGGGAGGTGTGCAGTTCCTTTGCTGCATTTAGTTGGAGGGCCAGATTTTTAAGCATGCTTAGATGTTAAAGATGAACCAGTTCATCCTTTTGTAAGATCTCATTTCAAGAGGTACTGGTCTCTGTCGCTAGGCACCAAAGTTCTGTTTAGAAAAATCCAAAACCTGCCTTGGCTTGCTGAATCAGACCTGTAGCCCTTGTTTACAGGCCATGGATAAAGGTTATGCACCCCCTTTTCATGATGTTTCAGCTTTGTAAAGAAAGATGAATGCTGTAGTTAAATGGGCAAAGCACAATTCCTCTTATTTCATGCTGTAATATAGTAAAGCGACCTTATATAGCTATATTGTGATTGTTGGCCCTTCCGTACTAATAATTATCATCTGTAGTAAAGCTCCCATCTTTTCTGCTCTGTTAGTGATTTTTTGAGGTCTCAAACAATATGCAGGGTTTGTTCTATGGAAAGATGTTTCTGCAGCCTAAAAAGAGAAGAAAAGGGCAAAGGAAATTTATTTTTAAAGGTGCCATTCTGCATTAATTAGATAAGCATTTATGCACCTGATTAAGGAAGACAGTAGATAAAGAAATTTAGGAAAGAGGGACTGAAGGTAACTTTCTGGGCCTTGGAGTCTAGATTTCTACTGCTATAAGGAAAGAGGTTGCAGCAGCTTGTTCCCAGATACTTTTAGCTCTGTTTAGAAACCAGTGTTGTTTCTTGTTCCCATTTCTCCTACTGTTGAAAAGCTTCACAAGTTTAATGGTTAGAGATTTCCTTCTAGCTTCTGTCCTCACTATCCTCTTTTCTTTAATCAGTATCACTGTTCTTACTGAAAACTGGCCCACTGTTTGTTTAGTTTGGGGAGAGATGTTTATTCGTGACTCAGTCTTCTCTGGACAAAAGCACTTTTCCCCCTTTTTCTTGCTTTCTACAGCTTGATATACTTTTACTAATTTTCCAATATCTGTTCAAGATCTAGCGTGACTTGAGTCTTGGTAATATTCACATAAGCCCCACACTTTGCTTGTCAGTCCCTTTTCCTCTTTTTTGTAGGCTAACTACTTACTTTTAATATGCTTAAATCTGCTCAAGTCTGCGCCTTAGTCCTACAGATTTTCTGCTTTGCGTGGGAGGCGTCGTAGTGGAGATGAATTCCTTCACATTTCAATCCTTGTGCTTGTCAATCCAGTTGACTTCACTGGTCTGTAATGTTCATTGCTTGAAATTAACTCTTACAAATTTGAAAGCTTTTATTGCTTTTTTGCTTATTTTTCTATTGAATTTAAACTAAATTAGCTAGGTGCCTAACCGTATGTCTTTTTAAAATGCTGCATTTTCTTCTATAAATCAAAGTTATTTATAACCTTAAATATGAAAGGGGGGATGATAGAACCCACAGAGGCTAGTTAGGCTATATTTAGCTTGAAATGACACTACTTTTAGCCCAGAAAAACTAATCTTCCTAAGTTATACTCAACTGAGATTTTTACAGGGACATTCCAAAGCACCTTGGGATAGACTCCGAATTTTTCTGAATTGCCTTCAGGAGAAGCTTATCTTTGTGATCTTTATAGGTTCTTTATAGGAGGGATTTAGGGACACTAGTTAACTAACTAAGTAGCAGAATATCTTACTTTGAACAGTGTGACTTAGTGTTGCTAGACAGCCGTCATAGTGGAGTTTGCAATCCTGGGGGCTGTGGGAAATGCAGAAAAAGAGCTTGCGGGCTTGGAGTGAGGGCTGTGTGTAGCAGAGCTAGGCTTTCTCTCTAGCTGGAAAAGGGTTTCTTCAAGTAAGTACTTCCCGCTGGAGTTTGGTTGGGAAGGAAAGTTCTAAATGAGGGGGACAGTTGAGTTCCACTGTTTCTTGCTTTTTTTTTCTCTCTCTGCGTCAGATTTCTTCCAAAATGAAATTTTCATCATGTACATTGATATACATAGGAATGCATTGTCAAATAGGACATAGCTCCCACTGAAGTCCTTCCATCCATCTTTACTCATGCTGTTTTGGTTGAGCTGTTTTGATTCCCATTTAAACATGGTATACCTGTGACTATGATTGTTCCCAGGCTTTGCCTGTTCATATCTTGCTTGTTTTCTCCACTTATTTTTATTATTAGAACTGGGAATAATTGTAACTCATTGGGGGTTAAATAGCTTAAAATCAGGGTGTAAAAATATCAGATATAATGAAACGCCAAATTTAATTTCTGGTTAACTTTATAGAGAAGACTATGCTTTAGTAGAGATTCAGTTCAGCAAATCCCCTGTGCATGTCTCTTGGCTGGCCAGGGTTTGTCACTAGCCCTATGCTGCCTCAGAGGGTTACATGCATCTTTTATCAGTAGGTGGGATGTGGCAACCAGGTGTCTCGTTTGCTTTTTATTTTTAGCATGCAACTACTGAGCCCTGAAATGAAATGAAAGGACCTGTATTGAGGGCATCAACTGTCAACATGTTATTTTGTTTGGTTTTGTAATTTAGTTGTGTGTTCTCTTGTTATTTTCGTAGAACTTAGCGGTATTTTCATGTGCTGGTGAGTGGAATTACTAAGATAAATTCTCCTTTGTGGAAAATAAATGTGAAAGTAAATATTCTAGTGGGATCACATAATGGTTGAGGTCAGAAGGGACCTCTGGAAGGCATCTGGTCCAACCCCTCTTGCCCAAGTAGGGCCACCTAGAGCCAGGACCGTGTCTAGATGGCTTTTGAATATCTCCAAGGCTGGAAACACCACAACAGTGACAGTGCTCAGTCACCTTCACAGTGAAAAAGTGTTTCCTGATGTTCAGATGGAACCTTCTGAATCAACAGGGATCTGAGCAATATAGTGATGGATTTTATTGTCTTGGAAGTTATGAGTAATTAATTCCACATAAAAACTGCAATTTTTCTCCACATAAGATGATTTCTAAAAGACAATGAATGAATAAACAAATGAATTAAATCTTAGTGATTATAAAAGTTTGTCCTACAGTTTTCTGGATACTGTTCTTATTTAATGTGATGTTGAATATTACTGTTTCTGCACACTGTGAGCGTTCTATGGGAAGATGAGGCAAGAGGTTCATGTTCTAATCATCGATTGACCATAAATTGAAAAGTACAGAAAAAAAGTTCTTTACAGACATTGAGCAGGATTTCTTGGTCTTGCTAAATGATATGGCAGAGATTTGTAGTCCAGCTCATAGGCTGACACTTTTACCTTTCAGGATTTTCTGGCTGTCTCCAGGCTCCTAGACGTAAAGCATGTTTTATGTCCAGCACTCTTGTGAAGGCAGTAACCTCCTGAGGAAGCTTCCTGAAGTTGGAACCAAGCAAAGCAAGATTCTGGCTTCAGAGATGATCTTAGCATGCTCTTTCTCTTTGAAGCAACAACCAGGAAGGATCGAAGCTGATTTCTCAATCAGCTGCTCTTACAGGTATGTTCACTTCTTGTTATATAAAGCCAGTTTTATATGCTTAGCCAAAGGACATCAGTGAATGGCGTAGACAAAACAAAAGGGTAAGGATAAAAATAGCACCTATTGCAAACTTGGAGCATAGATATGAGTGGAGCAAATGAGACCTGAGGCCTGTCTAGTCTGGGTTGTCAGCTGTGGCAATGGCCGTCACCAGATACATCAAGGGAAGATGACTGTTCTTTTGCAGGATGCAGCTGTGGAATAACCTACTCTCACATACATCTCCTCATATTCTCTTATGACTTAAGCCTTCAAGAAAGAATTATAATAACCTCACCACAACTGTAGTTCAGAATTGGTTGTTTGCTTTCTTGCTCCTCAAATAGAAGTACTCGTGTGTGAACTTGTAGTGATGCGTCTCCCCAGTAGGAAACCTTCCATTGCACGAGCAAGAGAGGCAGCAGAGTCACCTCTGCCATCTGCCCTGCCAGGGTTTAATTCCATACCCATGATCTAGACTTGGCTAGATGCATTGTTTAGCACTGATATGCTGTGATGCTCAGAAAGCCAATGGGGAGACACAGGAGGCTTTGGAGAGGCAGTTTACCCTGCAGCAAGGCTTCCAGAGGGAGTTGACTCCTTCCCACATGGTGCATGACTTCCTTTTAGTGTAGTGGGATAGGATTTGCTGGGCAACTTGATTCTCAGCTGCATCTTTACTGATAATTGCATCGCTTTGCTGAGGCCTAAGTAAACCCCTGTATAACATCACTTGTTATATATGTGTACATTACAAGTGTGTATAACATGTGAGACCTTTTCCATTAGAATATACAACCAGCCACTATTTCACTATAGTCCTCTTCTCTGGATATGGTTTAACGGAAGCATTGCTGACTTGGCAACCAAAAGCCCCAGGACAGATACAGTCACACTTCTGCCACTGGCTCTTACCAGTTCTTACCTTCACCAAAGCACTTGTCCCCTCTATCACCCAGATCTATTTGACTGGTCAACCTACTGGAACAGGACTGCTCTTTCACTTATGTGAATAACTTTTGGATCTCTCTCTCTCTCTCTCTTTTCCTGCCACCCCCCCCCCAAAGTGTTTTTTTTCTAGGTTTGACTTTTCAGCCTTCTCAATTTGCAGATCTCTGGAAATTTTCCAGTGCAGGTGTGGACCCTAGTTGAGTAAATTTCAGCCTTCTGATAATGGGCTTTCTTTTATTCATTATCTCTGCTTCCATAATTAATTATTTTTGCTTGGTAGAAATGAAAAACCCTAAATGTTTGCATAGTTCCCAGCACCAGCAGTGCTGGATTCAGCCTGTTCCTTTATGTGCAGTGCTGAGAACTGTCTTAGGATTGTGTGCTGCCCTTTAAAACAGAAAATATGTGTATTGTGTTTCCAGTGACAACATGATCCCCTTTCAAACCGGAAAAATGCTTTCTCAGAGAGGCTGTGGGAACTGATGAACAGGATTTTGGTTGTATGTTTATTTCCTCCTGTAGCTCAAGGGCTGCTGCAGGAGAAGCATGCCAATAGGTATAAAATGTTTTGCAAACACTTCTAATCCTTTCCAGAAATTTTTGTTAGTGATGTTAACAGAGCAGAGCATAGGTAGGGAGTTCGTTTGCAGCCTATGTCTGATTGCTGCTGCTTCCACAGCTAGGTGTGTTCAGTCTGGGGAAAGTGCCTTTTGCTGCTATGGCCATCCCAGTTGGGTGGGAGCTGGAGAAAACATGGCAGTGCTTTGAACTTGTCCACACATTATGCCTGATTCATTCGTTTAAGTGCTCCTTGAAGCATCTGTCAATCTGAGATGTTTAGAGGATCAGCTGGGCATTTTCATGTCAGAAGTCTACTGCTGTTGCCCAGCCCTAGGAAACAGGTGATATATTTAGTTTCACCAGCTTTCCACAAAAAGTGTTTTACAGTTTCTGTGGATGTTGATCTCTTTTGTTGGGCATATCAAGTTTATTATAGGGTGGTGGAGGCTATGTTCTCTAGCCTGTGTCATGTGGATTTATATAAAGAATATGTTCTGAGGACTCTCCTGGGTGAAGTGGCAATGCCAATGTTGTCTGCAGTAACTGACGCAATCCTTGTTGTCTTATGCCTGTTTTTTATTTTTCTTTTCCTTGCTTGACAGTAATTCTAGCTTTGATACAGCCATGTTTCCTGAGCATACTCCCTGTTGTCACTGGCCAGATCTAAGCTGCATAGTGCAGAAATACTTCTCTGCTCCTGGGTCTACTTTTACTTTTAGACTCAGCTCTTCAAGGTCTGGACAGTCGTAATTACGTGTTTAGTAGTGCTGAGAATCAAAGTCTTCTCTTGCTGAGAAATGTTTGCTGGGGAAAGCTTCCTTTTAGGTGATATTTTCTTTAGGGAAAAATCAAAAGGAAAGAATGTGGTTTGGGTTTGAAGAGTGTCTTTCTGGGCCTGAGCTATTGTGGTGCTATCAAGCTGTAGTCCTTAAAGATCCTGTTGTTTCCTAAAGCCTGGCTTATGGGTTGACTGAAGTCCTCAGTGCTTGCCATGATGGCACACATCGCTTGTGGTGCTCCCAGAAGTCCTGCAGAACAGAAATTATCTCTGATAGTGCCTTGCACAGCAAAGGCAGTGTCACAAAAGAACCATATCAAGGTTACATGAAGAAGCTTAAAGTTGCACTGCTTAGATTTTGAGTGCTTAACTCAAAAGTGTGTTTGTGTGTTTTTTTCCTCAGCTTTGTTTATTATGATTATTTGTAGCACTATAAAATACTGAAATTCCACAATGCAGTGTTGCACAGACATCATGTGCTGGATGAACAGCACAGACCTTTGGCTGTCATAGCTGAGGAATGGGGAGACTCTGGAAAAGCAGACCCAATTCCTGGTTCAGGAGATGTAAGTTGGGATCCTCATAGCCAGTTTCCCCCCAATCATTCTTACAAACTGATGCATCTTTTCATAGCAGTTTTCCCTCCCTGTCCCTTGATTTCTCATCATTACCCTAAGCTGATTTAGCTCGCCCATTTTTCTGCTCTTTTGAGTTTTCCCTTTACAGCTGATTGAACCAGTTTTCCTGGAGCTTCTCATCTAGCATTAGTCTTTGCAAACTTCATCTCTTTCTCTCTTCAGGATCTCAGTCCCAGTCCCTTGCTATAATCAGTCCTGATTTCAGCTTTGCCTTCAGACAACCTCCTTTATTTCTCATGAGTTAATCCAATGCCAGTTCCTCTGTTTCACAAGATGCTGCTGTACAGTTCCTGATTTCCTAGAAGACTCAAGCAAGTATGTTATATCACAGGATTTTTTTTCCTGTGACATCAATGAACACTTTGCATCTTCAAAACTACCACTGCAGAATTGTGAGGTCCAGTTCTACAATGTTATTGCCACTCAGTGGGAAAGTTGTTCAGATCTGATTTGCCTATTTATTTTTAAAAGGGGGAAACAAATGTGTTTTCTGTAATAAAATCTGTTTCCAATTTTCGGAAACAATGGAACTTTTTTCTTTTGTCTGAGGTCCCACCCCCCAAAAAAAAACAAAACAAAAAAACCCCAGCCTGAGGTAGACACCTAGCAAAGGCAATTGCTGGCAAACCAGTTAATTTGGCAAAGCTGTAAGTAATTGAAAACAAGGTCTTATAATGAGACATGTCAGACAACTTTAAACATTGGTGTTACTGCCAGTTCCATCTATATTATCCAGTGTTCTTTTCATGCTGTTCTGACCTTGTTCCTTTTTTAATGAATCCAGATTTTTCCCTTTCTTACTGGCAGGGTCTTTGATTTCAGTGTCAAAGAGTGAAATGTACTTTGAAAAGCATTCAGTTGCCCCTGACAAACATCCTCTCCAAAAAATAAATGTCATGGCTAAATCATAATGTAAACAGAACCAGTTAGTACCGTACTGTTTTGCTCTGGCTTAGATGTGATAAACACATGGAAATCACTATACAACCAGAGACCATTGCCAATATGCGTGGATAAAAGCCTCACTCTAATATCACAAACAGAACAAATACTTCCCCATGTCTCCGCAGGCCGAGACTTAGAGCTAGGTGTGGAGCAAATGTTTCCAAAGCCAGTTGCTCAGCTGTGCTTCAAGTTCCTTTCATGATGCAAGCAATAACAAGAAATATTTTTTTTCTGTGAATGCTCTTTTCACCTAATGAAACTGTTTACCAGATTAGTGCCCCATTATTATTTTAATACTCTTTTATCATTTCATGCTCTTTCAAATAGGATTGCATTTGTATGGGTAATAAGAATATTTTGACTTATGTTCTGAAGATACATTCTTAAAGAATGTTTGGGGATTTTTCCTCTCCCTGCTTGTGTTGGAAGAAGACATGACATTTAGATATATGCTCTCCCTAGGTGAAGAAAGCAACTGACTGTGGGTGATTCAGACGATCTAATTTCTTTTCCTGCTTACAAACCATTTCACTTTTCCTATACTTTGGTTTCCCTCGTTGGTAGCATGAATTGGACTACATTTTGTTAACTTCTTTAAGAACTGCTAACAAGAGGCAATACGCAACAGTGAGTTTGCTGCATCTTCCTCTGAAGCATTTTTCCCTGGTATTTATCAGATGTAAGTAGGCCTGATTTAGTGCAGGGATCTGTTTATGCCTTGAATAATAGGTTTGTATTGGGCATATGCCCTTCATTGTTGAAATTCATGTTTGAAGATTACTTCAACACTTCTAGATCAAGATAAAGAGTTTTCCTGAGCCTATATTGTCAGCCTGGTTATTTAACAGTCACTTAATCAGATAATGCAGATATAAGCTCAGAGACTGAGATAGGAAGTGTATGCAGTAAATGCACTCTTTTCAATTTATCTAATCTCTTGTAGAAAGTACTAGTGTTGTTGCTCTGAGAGTGGGTATATTTGGCAGACTCTCCTGCTGAATGTTTGTTGCATGATATGTATTTGCTGGCACAGTAAGCAGCAGTACCATCTTTCTGATAATAGTGCATAGTGCTCAGGCACTGCGTCTCGGAGGCCTCTTGGTGTAACTTTTCATGCCACCTTTTTGGTGACCATTCTCATGGGAAACTGCTATGACAGGGATCCAATATACTGGTTTTGTGAGACATTTGCCATCCCAAGCCCAAGCAGCGGTTTAGAGCGACTGATTCCTCAGTCAGAACAGAAGGGTAGGTGGCACCCAGGTATAGACTTAAGCAAACTGCAGTGGTCTGTTTTGGGAGTTCAGGGGGCTAGCCCTGACAAGCCTTTGGCTTTATGGCCCAGGGCAAGAAGTGTTGGGAGCCTGTAGCCCACCAGTCCAGCTGATGCAGTGCAGCAGAGAGGAGCATGTAGAGAGAGGCTGTGGTTGTGGCATGTCTGTCATGGGCTCAGAGACTGCTTAAGAGTAGCAGTATCCACAGGGAAGGGAGGCCATCATTTTAGTACAGAGAAGACTGTGGGTGAAAGAATTTGGATCTGTTAGGTGGTTGAAGGTGGGGAGAAGATCAGTGTTGTTATGATGTTTTAGCTAATCTTTTGCATTTGAAAGAGTCCTGAGCCCAGACTGAGTTTTTCCAGTGCTGGTAGGAAAGCCTGACCTTTGTGTCTGCTCTAACTTCTGACTGGGTTGGAACAGATGGTCTTCGTATTCCCGAGATGTTCTTTACTCTGAGATACAGCTTCGTGCAGCGCCTATACACAGCCTGTGCTCTTCTTTCCAGGAATTAGGTTTCTGAGGTGCTGCTGTTCCTCTGCCTCTCATGGATTTGTGAGATAAGTTTCATAACATGAATACTCCCATCAATAGAGAGAAGCCAGATGCTTGGAGAGGCTTCAGTATATCTGTAGGAGTGGGAAGGAATAAACAGAAACAGCTGCACTTGCAGTTATCTACTGAGATCAGTACTTAGGGGATAAATACTTTTCCCCCCCCAAGGAGGCTGAAATAATACCACTTTCCAAAGACAGTTGGTTTACTTGCTTCCCCAGTTGCTTTGGATCAGATTCCAGAGACGTGCAAAGCAACGTACTTGATGGCTGTTTGGGGCAGGGGGCTATTTGTTTTTCAAAGGACACCTCTCAGAGGGTCTGCCATCAGCCAAGGGGGTCGCTCAGTATGACTGCATTTCTGCTAGTGCCCTTGATTCCTGGGCTCGTTTGTACTGCTTCCACGAGTAATCTCTGTGGATAGGGACAGAAGTGCTTTGGGGAGTCTGGACCTAAAGTTTAGCTGGGTTGGGGATTCTGTGCTATGCATGATGCCTCTTGCGTGACTCTGTCACAAGCTTTTCTCTGTCTAGCTGTGCTTCCTTGACCAGTGTAGGTGGAGATTTTTAACATCAGGACATATTATGAGGAAACGACACTGCAAGGTAAGAACAGTGTTAGGCTACAGTGTGTTAGATAGTGTGGATTTGAGAAACAAATCCAACCCCATCACAGACAGGGAACCCTCTTGAGCAACTACCAAACTTTATCATCTTGTGGTATACATTTTCAAATTCCAGCAGCAAAAAGACTTTTGTTAAAGCGCAGTGAAAAATTTGTTCTGTTTGGGTTCTGTTGGCTATAGATTCTACTGTTTCATGAAATCAAAGTATAAACTATACGAATGAGCTGGGTTTAGGAAGCTATTTATTGCCTTCAGCAAGCTTATAAGCTCCTCTGAGCAATATGGTGACAAGCAGTGGCAGCTAGAAATCCTCAGCCGTGAATCAACTGAAGGTTTGCTATGCACTGCAGGCAGCATCTGTTCCAAGGTTTCTGAAATTTGGGCTAGAAGAGCAGGATGAAATACCTGGAAGAAGGGTGTCTCAGGGGATTCATTAGCAATCTTCTTAATTTTTTCCTTGCATGTCACTCTGTGGGGTATGCGTACCTCTGCCAGTAACCAGATTAACTTTAAAAAAAAAAAAAAGAAAAGAGAAGAAAGTACCTCTCCATCCCTAGGCTGCAGGAAACATTTGGCAGGCAGAGAGTGTAACATCAAATGCCTGAAGTGAAAACAGATTTTGGTAATGGTAGCAGCATGTCCTCAGGTGTGAGAGTAATTGAGAAAGGCTGCATATGGCATGCACAGTGGTCTCACACAGTTCTTCCCTTTCCCACCTTTATCTTGCAAGCTCTTTGTCACTGGAGTAGTCTATACTCGTGAATAATCCTTTTGTTGCAGCAGGGTTTATCCTGCCAGCAGGGGTGACTGCCTACCTGGATCAGGCCCTTCACTTGATGTGTTTGCTCTGAGCTTGGTTCAGGACAGCATGTAGTTCAGCAGTGCGGTGGGTTAGGGAACACCACCCTCACCCTTGTTGCTCCAGACTGCTGTGGCAGAGACCTTTCAGGATAGCACAGCTCTTCTGCCTGTGCTGGGTGGAGAAGACATAAAGGCCCTTGCTTTCCCGTCCTGGAGAGCAAACTGGCAGAAGCAGAGAAAACCAGGAGACATGGTCCTGTCCATGCTGCCTTAGAAAACAAGAGGGGCACACCAAGCAAAACCTCCTGTGGGAGCACGGTGAGCAGAGTGAGCTGCTGGTGTGGCTCTGTAAGCTGCAATGATTGCTTGCTTCTCCCCTTAGGAAATGTAGATGACCTTAGGGACAAGAAGACTCAAAGGAAGGGAAAGCTGTTACACAAACACTAGCTGCAATCCTTCATGCTGTTTACTAGAGGGGCTCAAAAGTGCTTATATATACTGATGCTGAAATGCACTGGTAGTTAGTTGAGAAGAGAGGAAGTTTTTTGCAGTTTCATCAGCTTTGAGCTACTTTTCCCTTGTCCACTGAAGAAAGAAATTGTCTTTTTGCAGGACAAAGGGGAGAAGTGTGTGTAAAGTTTGCAGAGGAGATCCTTTGTCAACAAGAGTTTTGTTTTTTTGTGGAAAAAAGTGTTTCAAATATTTTGCCTGAAAGATTGAAACCAGCTCTGCAGCTAACAGTTATTTTTTGCAGAGCCCCTTGTTTAGCATCCACTGGGTTGAGCTTTTGTATGCTAGACATCTCTAATAGTGTTTTAGTCTCCAGTGGTGGTTTTCTTGGAAATTCTTTCTTTGAATAATAAAACAAAACAGAATTGTCATTGTTGTCTTCACACTGCATGTAGCAGTGCCTTGATTTCAGGCTTTTGATGTCACCTTTGAAGCAGAGCTGCTGCATAAGACTGATTTCCAAGTGATACTTGGTATACACAACTAGTTGAAGTTACAAATGACCTCCACTTAATTAGCTGGCAGGGGATAATAAGTGCCCGTCTTATCAGTATATTTTATTTCAGTTGACATACTTATCAAAAGATGTACAAAGTCACATAATTCTGTAAAATCAGCTCATTTTTCTCCATTTGTATAACCCTACCATAAGCACCCATTAATATGTTTTCAATTAAGAACTGTGTGAAGGCCCATGAAGTGTATATGCAGTATCATAAAGTGCTTGCAAAGTTTAGTCAAATGTTTTCATGTAAAGGTCCAGTACCTGAGTAGAAGAAAATATCAGTATTGGGGGCAGAAATGAGTGCTAAAATGAGATCTAAGGCTGAGAGCCACCTAAGATGCCTCATACTGAACATTTTGCATTGTCCTTACAGGGGTATCATGTATTCCTGCTGTGAGGGGGAAGGCAAAGGAATCGTATGTTATCTCTGCCTGAACAGCACTTGTTGGAGTGTGAACTGTTTTTTAATAAGCTGCTACTGGTAATAGGGCTCCAGAGTAAGGCTGACAATAGGAAGGTTTTCAGCTGTGCTGCCTTTTGGGTTTTTGTCCTGTAAGTCTTTGCTGGGTGCCAGTGAATAGTTTGTATTCTGATGGTTGACATAGGTTTGCTGCATCTTCCTCATACATAGCTGACCTGGGTTTGTGAAACAAGAACAATGCATCCCACATGTCCTGGCCTCTGTGTGCATGTGCACATCAATTTTTCATGGGCCGCCAGAGCAGTGTGCTTTGCTGAAGCAGCTGCGTGCATGTGTTTTATCTGCACATGGGCATGCTGAGCAGCACAGCTGGATTTCTGCACAATGAGGCGGTAAGCCCACCTATGTAATGTATGCATTGAATCATGTGTATGGTACTAGTGAGTTTGTTTTACAATGTGGTCTTTTTCTGATGCCATTGTCCTGAAAGATAGTTTCACTCTCTATGTCATCTTGGAGAACAAAGGTGATAGATCAAAGCCGGGATAACTAAAGTCAAAACCTAAGGAGGGCGTGCTTTTCAGAAAAGTTTGTTTGGTGGTGTTTATGAGAGATCTGAGTTAAAGAAATAGCTGCAGGTTAGGCTTCAGGAGCCCTGAGAGGTAAGGGTCTCCACTCCTACATAAAAGGAATGTAAATTATCCAGATTCTGAATCTCTCATGTCTGCAAGCCTGCCATTAAAACCAGTGGAGTTGTGGATGTCTCTGAAAATTAGACTGCTTCCTGGGACCGTTAAGTCCAGGCAGCCAAATTTGAAGCAGTCTATAGCCATGGTCAAAAATATGACAGTAACTCTAAGCTGTAGCCTTTATTAATTGTATGACAGCTTTAGGACTATTGTAGCACAAGTAGAAGAGAACTAGGCCCAAGAGACCTAATTAATGAGGTGCTTTGTTGCCTGGCAAGAATAAATGAATTATATGTATGTAAAGATAGATGTAGCAGTTTGCCATTTGATCCAGAAAAGTAGCCCCTCTGTTAATTGGGAAGTATAAAAATCTAAAGACTTGTTAGGCTAAATTACATGTAGTGTAAGTTTAAAGATTGTTGTAGTGCTAAATGCTTTGATAAGACATTTGCAAAGTTAGGTTATCATAGTGTCACTGTATGACAGTATAGCACTGCCACAAAAGTCATGCGGGTGGTTAGTTCATAGAAGGGAGGATTAAAAAATGTGGTTCCAAGGTATGTGTAGTATGTGAGTTGGAAGAGGTTATGAAAATGGCAGGGTGAAAGGAAAATCTGCTGGCACTTGTCTCTCAAGCACAGGCTTTGACTTGGGGCACAGAAGAGCAGGTGAAACCCACAGCTGTGCTGGGTAGGACATCAGTGGGGGTGAAGGCAAGAGCAGAGCTCTTCTGGGACCCTTGGTTGTTTCTGTAGAGTCCTGCAGCACTTTAAAATCCCTCTGTGGTATGGGGGCTCCTTCTCTGGGCACATGTTATGCCTGGTTTTCTTGCCTTTTCTTTTTCTCTTTCCCTTGCTTGTCTCTTGTTCCTTCTCAGTCTCTCGCAAATGTTCTTGGCCAAGGTTGTGCGTTTTCACATCTTGGTTTGAATCTCAGCGGGGCAGGAGTTGGTTGGCGTTTTGTTTATACCAGTGCTGTTTTGTTACCCTTTGTTTGCTTGAACCTCTTTTACAGCCAACCAAATTTACTGCCTCCTCCTTGCTGCTATTTTCCTCTTTATTGGCTTCCCTTCCCCCCCAGTCCTTCCTCTATGGCTCTCCATTTTCCATTGTCTTTGTTCTTTATTTCCCCCCTAAGATCCTGAAACAGCTCTGGGAAGATGAGGCATTCAATCTTATTTTCCATCTCCAGCTAGCGCTTTATTAATAACCTATATTTATTTAGCATCTAGAGCCTGCCAAACACATACATTCATACACACAAAGCCAGTCACCAGTGTTTGCTGTCAGGATAATGTCTTCCCGGAGGCTTACCTCCTTCTGCCAAGCCTAGCTAAATGCCTCTTTGTGGAAAGGAAAGAAAAGGCTGCTTTTGTTGAATGATGTTTATGCTCCAGCATCTCCCTGAAGAAAAATGAACATGGGTCAGAAATGATCCTATCCTGGGCCCCGTTGCTCCTGCAGCAGAGTGTACTGGTTGAGAGTATTGTATTTGCAAGGTGAAGAGAGGAGTTAGAGCAGGCTGCAGAGCTGAGATTGTAGGGTTCAGGGCCATGGGCAGAGGCAGCGAAATGTCTCAATGTGGTTCATGGACCTCCCGGTTGCCTTAGGAAATGCCTGAGACCTTAGCTCTACCAGCATTGGGAGGCTTCTGGATTGCAGCTGGCTACTCCCTATCATATGACGGTGAGGGCACAGTTTCCCCAGACTTCTGCCTGAATCTGCATGGAGATCCAGTGCATGAGGAAGCTGGGTATCTGTGCTGGGGGAGTGCAGTCTTCTCAGTCTGCAGCAGACTATGGGGAAATGCCACAAACCCCACTTATGGCGACATTTGTGCATGGCTAGGTCCAGCCTGGCACCAGCAAGGGCTGCTATGGGTGCAGAATTGTGAGCAGCAGCTGCAGCAAGGCTGACTTCAGGCATATTGCACGGGCTTTTGCTCAGACCCAGAACCTAGGGTCTAAAAATTGCAACAGCTGGCTATGCCAATTTGCTGTCCCTGCTATTAAATAAACCAGGCCAGGGTGTATTCCCTAGCCATAAGGGTACAACAGAGTGGCATGGCTCAGTTCACAACCAGTTTGCTAAATTCCTTCTCTCTGCAGGTTTGATTGGCCTCATCCAATCTACCAAATGGCAACAGGTCCTGATAATCCTCTAGTTGTGTCCTAATACTATTTGGGACAGTCCTAACTGGCCTGGCCAAATCCATGCCCAAACCATTCCAATAGCTGTACCATTTAGATGGTTCTGTGTCTATGCTAGGGCTCTCTTTCTTCCCTTTATGGCGTAGATACTGCCACTGAGTCCTAGCTTCCAGAGCAGAGACAGTGCCAAATCCTGGATGGAAGCACCTCCCAGTAGGCCTTAGGAGGCTGAAGCTGAGCTTCACAGGGAGAATTCAGCCTGAGATGGTGTGCTGGTCATACCTATGGTCATCATGATGAGCCGTGTCATCCTCAGGGTTCTCTCCATCTGTGAAAGCTGCCTTTGACTAGCAGAGCTCCTGCAGGAAGGTGTCTGAGCCATGAAAGAGCTCATAAAAATAAGCGCAAAAGGGTTGTCAGGCAGTTAGCTCAATCTCTTGTCATAGAATCATAGAATCATTTAGGTTGGAAAAGACCCTTAAGATCTTCGAGTCCAACTGTAAACCTAACACTGAAAAGTCCACCACTAAACCATGCCCCTAAGTGCCACATCTACATGTCTTTGAAATACCTCCAGGGATGGTGATTCTGAAGAAATTTTTCCTAATATCCAATCTAAACCTCCACTGGCGCAACTTAAGGCCGCTTCCTCCTGTCCTATCACTTGTTACTTGGGAAAAGAGACCGACACCTCTTCTAGGCCATGTCTCTGCCTGTATGTTTATGGCACTGCAAAATAAGAAAACCTAATCTCATGTGAGGTTTGAACATCTTCCAGTAATCCAACTTAGATCCCACTGGCTTCAACAGGCTTTAAATGGTAGGCTGCAAAGCTGGTTGGTTTGTGAAGTTGAATCCTGTTATTTTCCAAATGTCACTGAATACATGTTCTTTGCTGTCAGCTACTGTTGAGAAATTGGGGTTAGAAATGTGTTCAGTCTCGCCAAAGAGTTGGGCTTCCCATTCCCTTTCTTCTTCCCTCTGATTTTTTTGAGTGAGGCTTGTTTATCATTTTGATTGTAAGTAACTTTGAGGGAGACAAAAAAAATGTGGGAAGGAGGGAAATCAAACCTTGATTTGCAGTGAGAAGTACAAGGGAGTATTCTTCCAAGCAACCTTGATGATCCAAGGATCAGGCTGATCCCATTCCTAAATGGGACCCTTATTTCAGCAGGAATGAACATGAACAGCTTCACTCAATTTGTTACAAAATTCACTGGACATCTGATTCAGGTAGGTTTAAATTATTTGTTAGGGACCCAGAAACCCAGAGCTGCCTCTGCCTTTCTTGCAGAAACTTGTTTTCTCTTGGAAGTACATTGGGTGTCTCCAGAGAGCAATAAGGGTCAAACCAGAAGAAAATAAGATGAACAAATAAGATACACAAACTGAATATACATGTTGTGAGCAAGGCACGCTTGTGCTGAAGCAGTAGGACTTCCCAGACAGGGAAATCTTTGCTCTTAATTCAAAGATAGGCCTGGCCGTATCTTGACTTGTGCTCAAGTCAGTGATGAACCTCAATGGAGAAGCAAGAAGTTAGATCAGGATGAAACTAGCTCTTTTTCAAACCATGGCCCACAGCAAAGGATTCTTCACAGCAATGATACACATATTTTTTATATATCCTGTCTGATATATAGTATGTGAGTTCCAAGAAATGATTCACCTTTTTCCTGATTCTCTCATCAATGGAAGATTCATTGTAACAGCCACTTGGAAGCCTTTCCGTTTCAGTGATGGGACTTTATTTTCCTCATAATATTCATCACATGGTAATCCTAGTGGAAAGTGAGATATAGTATAAAACTATGGGGTAGTGTTTGTACTATCAAATGCCTAAAATGCTCTTATCCATCAAAAAATGGATTCAAATTCAGTTCTTACTACCAAAGTCCTATTACTGTTTACGAATAGATGTGGCCCACAGCCTTATCCACACTCTCTTTGAATTAAGAGCAAAGAACTTGCACTGACTTCAGGGGGTGCCTAAGGGGAGAGCCATGTGCATCCTGAGTGTCTACAACAATCCTAACATGAGATCCAGGGCTGTCCAGAGCCCAAATTGTAGGTCTCCGAAACACAAACGCTGATTTACCGCATGCATGTTGCACAGTTCCAGATCTGCCACTCAACAGCTGTGCGAAGAGGGCACATCATTTTTGCTCTCTGTGCCCTTTAAGCCTTCAGCTTTTAAGGAATTGCTTTTTAATGAACAGTGCTGTTTTGTATATAGTTTAAAATATAAGAAAAAATCAGCAATTTTTCTGTGCAGGTATGACATCTTAGTTTTATGTAGTACATTCGTATCTCTTTTGTGCTTGCAAGCATCTTGTTGCCAGTACTCCAAGGAAATGCAGTCACACTGCAGAAAAAAAAAAAGTTCAGTTAGTCTCTGTATTGTTGGGTTTTTTTTCTCTCCCCCCCTGCTTTTGTGTCTGTGTGGCATACTTTTACAGAAGGGAATCATTAGAAAGATGATGTAGAACTTCAGAATGAATCAAACTGCAAACATTAAGCCAGCTTAGAAAATTGTATACAGACCTTACTGGAGTTACTGACTGACATTTTGGAGGATAGTTTCATTAGTATAATTCTTACTGACACTGTTGCATCAAAATTAGCAATTTCTATAATGAAGCTGGTATCACCTGCCAGTTTCTATTGTGTTGAACCTCTCCCTTCAGACTATATTGTTTTTCTGCCTTCTGAGATCCTGAAGCCTGTGGCTCTGTTGCGTGTCTCAAGGAGATTGAGCTGTTACTCATTTTTTTTGAGTTATTGTAGTTAGCTATTTCTCTTGTCAGTCACATGTATAATTTAACCAAGGTGACCTTGGTAAGATTTCCAGCTGTGGAATGGCAATTAAAAAAAAGTAATAATTACTTCAAGGACTATTTAAATTCACAGTGTTGCTGTTTGACTCGCAGACAATCTGCATAAGGTTGATGTTAAGAATGTAAAATGTTTAATGAAACAAACAAAAAAATCCTGATTTTTTTAGCCAGTGGGACCCTTCTGATTTTCTGGGAATGAGCCTAGAACTCATCAGAGATCTATAAATGTGTTTCAGTTCTTGACAAATCCTGACCAATTCAGGACTTAAGCACAGGAAACATGTTTAGGAAATGTATTCGTGACATCAATCATTTACCACATACACAGAATGATGATGATATCACCATTTTTTTCCTTTTGGGAAGGCTTTTTTTATTCCCACTTCTTCCACACATAGCCAGGAAACAAGGGCTTGTAGATTTCACTGCAGAAAATTAAACAAGTGGATCCCATTAAAGAAAACATCCAGAGATCTTACAACTCCTTCCAGTTTTCTATAAAGGGGGTAGCTGCATTTATCATCAGAATATGACCATTAACATTCTTATATCCTGTCATGTATATGTTCTGATGGAGAGCTAGATCCCTGAACATGTGCCTTATGATTCTTAAACTTCAGGTCCTATCATAGGATTTATGCAGCTGTGATTTCCAGGCTGTTTTACAGTCACTCATAATAACCTGAGTTTGGGGTTTTGGGTATTGTTGGTTGGGGGTTTTTTTGTTGTTTTTTTTTTTTTAAATATACATATTTTGTTAGAGGTATTTAATTTTGAAGACAATTCGAACACAGTATAACAGACAACAATAAAGGGAAATAGCAGATAATCACAATCGACCATCCAAGGTTCATTGAACACTCAGCAATTGAATTTTTCCTCAACAAATTATCTGTAATAAATCAAATAACAAATTTACAGTCTGTTAAAAGGAACATTTAAGCTATTGTGATCTAATTAATGTTTGCTATTTCCATATGCCAAAATTCAGTGTGTTTTGCGTCAGTCCGGTTTCTGGTCCATTGCTAGCTTTTCTAGACAGAGCAGAAGAGAACAGTATCATGTTCAGCTGACAGAGCTGCAATGGTGGCTAGTTGGTGCCCCTGAAAACATTGCTGACTGCAATTGTACTGTGGAGGTGAAACAGGGAAATTCTGTCAAGGCACAGGTCTGCCAGTATTCAGGGAGAGACTAGGAGTTCATGTTCAAGAAATCCAGATTAGGTAAAGGAAGCGAGTTTGGGGAGTGAGGGTATTCAGCACAGAAGGACTTATGGAAGGATGATAAAAGATTCTCCATTGGAAAAACATCTCAAATCAAGGTCAGGGGTTTTTTGCAATAACATATTTCTTGTTCACTAAGAAGTTACGTGTTCAGTGAGTGAAATTCCATGATGCTACTCGGGGTGGCAGATCTCGTGAGTTCACCATCCCTACAGCCTTGAAATGTAAAGGTACTGTTGGTTCTCCCAGCTTTCTAAGCAGACTGTTGCTCCACTCTCTCACATAAGAGAGGTGTCAGTATTGCCTAACCCCCTTAGGGCGAGGGATACCTTATCCCTCTTGCAACAGCTGCTCCATTACCAAAAGAGGGGAAAGTAGGGCTGTAGCTCCAGTGCTTTCCTCTTCTCTGTGGGAATCAGTAATAGATACTATTCAATACTTTTAAATTGCTTTAAAAAGCAATCAGAAAGTATTAGAACAATTTTCTTCCTTGTCCCTGCATTTAAAAACTCTTGGAGGGAGCCTTGGAGTCGTAGTTTGGTGCTGTATCCCAGAGCTTTCCCTAAATTAAGAGAAATTAGAATTAGAGAGGAGGTCAGTATGCCCTAGTAGAGACTGTTCATTCAGAGAATGAGAGTGACTGAGATAACGAACGCTTGAGTATTATAGATTAAGCAAGAACAGCATTTTGCCCCTTTTATGGCATTTTTGCTGCTTTTGTTTCTCATTCCTGGCCAGAACTCAAACCAGAAAAAGGACTGTGAGATTGGATTCATCAGATTTGCTCAATGTGCCCTGGTTTTGTGAAAATCATAATAAACTCAAGCTGCATTTAATTGGCAGTTTGGACAAAGTTTCTTTAGAAACCTATTCAGCTCTTCCGAATTAGAGTGTAATCTTTATGCGAGTAGGTTACTGTTGAGGAAGAGCTGTACCTGCTGATTTCCTTTCTAAGATGGTGTGATGGTACGACTGATGCTGTGTCACTTCACTAAATAGCTTTTTGGGAGGGAGAGGATGAGTTTGATCTCTAGCAAAGGGGGTGTGTTTGTTTCTTACATGTTTATATAAATAAAAGGTGGTATATCAGTGAGGCAGGCAAAGGAATATCTCTTCTTTTATGAGATCATTTAGGAAGCAAGGGCAAAAAGTAGGAAAAGTCTTGCAAAACAGCTGCAGTAAGATTAGATTTGCAAAAATAGATGCCTGTTCAAACTGCAGATTTTTTTTTTCCCTTCCAGACCTTTTGTGATGAGTGCCTGTAGGTGGATTGGCTGTTCACATTTTGGGATCCAGGAGGTGTGACACAAGAAACAGTCTGCCTTAGTTTTGGCAAAATTTGCTCTTGTTTTATGTACCAGAAGAACAAGCAGCACTCTCCTGTTTTATCCAAACCTTTCTGTTTTTCAGACTGTCCTGGACCTCTGCACACCCCATCCCATCTGCCTGCCTGCACCTGGTGAAACCCCAGCTGGATGGGTGCAGAGTTTCTCTGATGTGACTGGTCAGCAACTTCCAAAATGTATTTTTACTCACTGATGCTGGCAATATGTTCTTCAGGAATATTGTAAGAACTGTCACCTAGTCTCTGGATAACAAGAAGAAAATAGATTCCTAAGTAGTACTGTAGAGGATTTTCTCTGAAAACTTTTGCTAAAATATAAGTTTTGTTTATTAACCTGAAATTATGAAATTAGGGGGTTTTGTTCAATTACTACTATGGTTTGCACCAGAACATGGGACAGCAGAAAATTATAAATTTTCAAGTGCATGGTTGGAATTTGTTATAGTTTTACCTGGAAACTTCCATTTAATACATTCTGTAAACCAATTACATTTTGTTTTGGGGGCTTTTTTTTTACTGATGAAAATTTAAAACTTCTTGAAAAAACAGCCTTATTTAGCTTTCAAGTCAAGGAAAGGTGCCTTTCAATAACTCAGCTTTTAGATGCTGAGCACTGTCTTAGATGATCACTGTCTGTCTTCATTGTAGAGAGAAACACTCGAGGCACAGGGAAATTGAAATCTATTGCAGAGATGAGATTTTGCTTGTAGTACTTGAAGTGGTAAAGTTTGCTTCCAGAGTCCTGGCTCCTTTGATTGTAAATACCTGTGTGCAGTTCTGCTAAAACCTGCTTAGCAGTATAAGTGTGTGTGTTTGTTTCTGCTCCAAAATCTTAGTATACAAATTGCTGAAATTTGGTTTTCTTCTGGAATGACGATTAAAATATGGTATCTGCTAAAAATATGAAATCATAGACAGTTTTCCCTCACAGTCAAAGAACTTTTCTGTCTTTTAACAGTTTATTTTTCCTTTTACTACCAGTTCTTGCTACCTTCTGTCAGATGTATGGCCAGCTGATAAAAAAAGCTATTCTGAATAGCTTTGGTTTTGCTTTCCGGTACGCTAACATCTGCTGACGGAAAACTCAAATGTGTTTTATAACACCTTTACATCACTATGCCTCTGTATAGTGAGAAATTCCTTTTTTTCTCATCTATGAAGTGAGCTTTCTTTCCTCTTGCTTGTACTTGAACTCTGATGATGCTTCCTTGTTTGCTTACTGTTGTTTTGCTTCTGTTGACAGAAGTCAAGAAGTTTTCATCTTCATGCTCCTTTTTGTGACAGTGTGATCATGTTCTGCTGGTTTTGTTTATGGTGCTGTACCTCATTTTTCAATTATGGGTGAAAAGAAGACATGGTTTAGCAGTTAATGCAGCTTACTAATACTTAAGAAAAAAAATTTTTAATTCCTTAATCTACTGTAAATCTCTAACATGACCCTTGGCAAATCAAATATACCTTGTCTATGTTTAGGAAGCATCTCGTGTAGCTATATCAAATTGTGCCTCTCCAGCAGACTTTGTGAGCTTCACCTCAGCATGTTCATTTGCACTTGATGATCTTAAATGTCTTTTCCAACCTAAATGATTCTGTGATTTAAAAAGATACCATTGGCAGCATACAATGGTTGCATAAGTGGTTACCGCAAGTATGGAATCATAGAAGCAATCCAAATGTATATGTGGCCTTTACTACTTACATTTCAGTTTCTTCAGTGCAAAATCAAACACTTTGAATGATTAAACAAATTCATGCTAGAAAAATCTGTTGAGCACTTTTAGACATAGGTACAGCCTCTGGCTCAGGAAGTCCACAATCGGCTGATTTGCTAGAATGTGGAAAGGTAAATGGTAAAAGGACCACTGTATGCTCGTGCTCTTGCTAGTTCCCTCCTGTGTATCTTCTGCTCGCCACTGCTGGATGCAGAAAACTGAAATAGATGAATTTTTGGTGTGTTGCTATGAATGCTTCTTCTGCTTACAATGATAGCTTTTGAGGGCAGAGTTTGTCTTACTGCATTAGTACTGCTTAGTGTGTGCTGAAACAGGAATTCCCACTGCATGGAAAGTCTGTTTGACTTCAAGGACAAAGTTTCTTAGCAGAATGAAAAGTATCCTTCGAGAATAGAAAATCTGAAATGGAACTTAGAAAAATTAAAGTGAAGTTATTTGTTGCCTTTTTTTTCCTAAGGACTGGTCAGAGCAGCCTGTCAGGGAGCAGGGCAGCCTAGAGAGCCTGATCTTTGCAGCTTCCCTAGAGCACACTGAGATGCACTGAGCATCTTCCTATCGATCCTTCTTCCAACAACACAGGAAACCTGATTTGAATATGGAAGATCTCACAATATCTGGCTCAGTCTGCCTTTCTGGAGGAGTCTCTTCTGTTACAGTACTAGCAGTGAGCAGATTGTGGGTTTTGAACAAGTGACTATCCTGAATATTTTCTGTAGTGTGTGACCATAGAAAAACATGCAACCTAAGTAATGAAGGTTAGATTTGGAACCCTGTCTAATGCACAGTCAGAGAAAAGGAGGGGTAGTTATTTGTTAATCACAGAGAGTAACTTTGCCTTCTACTTTTTACTCACCAGGCCCTTGCAACTTCTGGTGCCAGATAGTCAGAGGTGTTCAGAGGCTAGCTGTTAGAAGCCTGATGCTACCCTCATCAAAACAGCAATTGCAAAAATACGCTAGGAGTATGAGGGATATCATCTGTTCATCAAATATGCTGTTTGCAGCACCTCAAGTCACAGAAAGCGTTAGTGAGACAGAGTCTTTTCACGCATTTTTGTCTATCTTCCCATTTTTTTCAGTGGGTTGGGCCTCTGGCTAAAAACGTTTGATTCTTTCTGTAGAAGGAAAGATTGCAGACATGAAAAGCCCCAAATGAAATGGATAGTGTGTGACAGTTTCATCCTTCTAGCCTATTGTTTTATGATGTGACTAATAACAGTTCTTCAGAGACTCATAACCCTTTGTGTGATTTACTGTGGTTATCCTGCATGCCACCTGTGCATGGTATTAATTAAGACCTGGGGAAAACGTGCTATAAAGCTGAAAAATTCACTTTGCCAAAAGGTAGTGCAATGAAAACCAGCAACCCTCCCACATGTAGCCATTTGAAAGTTCTTCCAAAATTGGTTTACGACTTTTTTCTTGAGAGCTTGAAGGAATATGGCATCTTAAAGATAAACTTACAGGTTCAATTGCCTGCTTAGATGTACAATCATGCATTTTTGTCCACTTGATTTAAATGTGCCTAAGGGACTGAGTTTATTTTCTGCATCCGTTCAAGCACATGATTGAAATAAACAGCATGGTCCTAGCAACATAGCATGCTAGCTATTAATCCACTAAGTACCCTATTAGTACCTGTCACTTTGGATTAGCAATGAGTTTTTTATGTTCATCATGTATTTAAGTATACTGACTTTTGGAGGGATTAAATCTCTCTTATTCAACTAATTCCCAAAAAGCATCCATCTGGAGAACTTTATGCCTTAGAAGTCTATTTCTCAGCAATAAGTCCAAATAAGATGGGCTTTATCATCCCAGAGAGTCACTCAGGATGAGGTAATGGGAATAATAATTGGTTTATAGGGTTTTAAGTTTTTGCTGCTAGAAACCTGCTCATACATAAATCAAAGACAGATATTTCATTTCTGTCAAGCATTTAAATTGTTCAGTGATTGATTAAATGTCAGGCAACCTAATAATTAGTGTACCTGAGTATCATTTGGAATGTAAACTCCCTGGGTGGGGATTTTTCTTCTTCCTTCTCTCTGTATAATCACCATCTCAAGTCTCACCGTGCATGATTTGGGCTCTTTAACTGCTGTCATGAAAGAAATAATAATGTCTGCAAAACTCCCCAAACTAATACCATATTCTCTAGTTATAATCTAATCACTATATCTCTGAGGCATGTCACTGTGCTGTTTTGGAATGGTGCTTTAAATGGGACAACTTGGGGTTTTATGTCGTTAATTTTTCTACCCCTTCAGTCCTAATGTACATATGAAGTACATCTTGCCAAGGCTGACTGTTTGAGACCACCGCTTGAGCCGTGTTACCTCAACAAATTCTTTTAATTATCAAGGTCAGTAATTTTTTTTAATTGAGAGGAGTGGAGTGTAGATGGCAGACATAAAATTAATACGCAGCTCACAACCATTAATTTTACATCACTGTCAAACAATTTCCTCTTCTCAGAGGAAACTGTGGAACAACAATCCTGCAGGCTCAAACCCTGCTTTTGTACAAACAACAGAGACAAGGGGAATTGTGCAAGTGAGGACAGTACAACTGCTGTACTGTGCAGCAATCTGTAAAAGAAAGATGGGGAAGCTTGTGGGCTGGTTATTTAGCTCTTGGTCTTGTTGGTCTTCAGCTGTGGCTGAAGCTGTTGGAATGGATTTTGATAGTATTTTCATTACTGGTCTCAGTAAAAGATATCCACTGATTGATTTTCTTTGATCCGTTTTGAAGAACCTTTCATAAAATTTTCTCACAAAAATCTCTGTGATTCTGGGGAGCCAGAATCTCCCCAACAAAATGAATTTTTATTGCAGTGTTGATTTCTTAGGTTTGAAGTGTCTGGCAGTCACTGAAATGTTGGTGAATCAAAAGCAATTAATTGAGGATCTTGGACCTTTGGCAAGGAATCCTTGTCTCGACAATAATCAATACCAGGAAGAATTTGTGGACACCTTCCTCCCTATCCAATATTCTTTTAGCTACTCATTGGAAAGTCCTGGTGTTTGTTTTGTGATTGGAATTAGTGGGAACAGGAAAATCCATTTTGCTAATCAATTGCAAGATCCTAGAGAGCTGCTTCTTCGCTCAAAGTTTCTTGACTTTTAGGTTTTGAGTTAATGAAATTGAAATAGTATTTTGAGGAAAAAATAGTTCCCAGAGAATCAGTAGCCATGATTTTGGACCAGTTGAATTTACTTACACTAGCAGATGCAGTGGTGGGATAAGAGACTTGCACTGGAGATGGTGCTGGGTCTGTCTTCTGCTCTGGTGTGCTGAAGTCTGAAACACAGTCTCTGTTGGCACTTTCCAGCCCTTTTGTGACTCCAGCAAAGCAAGGTTCCTTCACTGTGAGTCCTCTGGCCACCAATAAGAACCTATGCTTGTGACAGAATAATATGATTGTATTCTCCAAATTAGCTGTAACACGTAATGCAATTCAAGTGATTGAATTTTGTCAGTAACATGAAGGCTTAAGGAAACTCAAAAAAACACCAAACACAAAAACCTGGTGTTTTTAGATTTCCTTCCCAAGATCTCCACGGATTGTTTTGTTGCTGTTTACATGATTGGTATGTCTGCATCAATGACATGCCTTGGGTTGCAAGTTTGAGGGTGCTCAGAATTTCTATGTACCAAACAAGCCTTTTCTCCCCTAGCTCATTTTTGCAATTTCCTGTCATTTATTCATTCTAGTCAAGCTACTGTATAAACTTGCAAATGCTGTATTTTGGGGGATAACTTGCTACATCTATTTTCTCAGCCTCCAGGAGAATAAGCTTTCAGCCAATCTGAAAGCTAATTGCTCCCTCTAAAACATGACAAGAAGTGCAATAAACTCCTCTCTAGACAGCCAGAATTTCTGCCATTTAGCTGCCCTTTTTGTTAGGATAGTAACAATTTCATGGTTGCTCAGTTGCTTAGCAGAAATGCTCAATGTCATTTTTAGATTTTACAAACAAAAATAATACATTCGAACAAACCATCCTTTCTTAGACTTGTGTGTCACATGTGCCTTTCCTGTCCTGTCACTGTTTATATTCCATTGTTCTTCCTATATGCTGTTCTTACAGGTTACCTGGAAGTCTTTGATTTTGATCAGTCATGAACTTTATGGTAGAGACCGAGGCTGGGATTTTTAAAGATGCCTAAAGACAAAACCAGCCCATTGAATGGTGGACTGGATCAGAGGTACAGGATGCGTTTTCCTCTTCTGCTCTTTGTCTTTATACTTTATAAGCTGTATGCGTATGGTTATACTTTCTTATGAATTTATGAAATGCCTAACACCAATGTTAGCTGAAAGTGCAGAAGTCATGGGAATGTGACATTGTTCAGGCTATATGGTGGTTTCAGAACTTCAAGTCTGATTTATGGATATACAAATATCTAGGCTCACATTTGGGACAAGTTTTCCCTTGTATTTCAAGATCAGTCCAGAACATGTGGCAGGAACAATGTCCAGTGAGGGATGTAAGTGCCTTAAAAGTGTGCCTGGCATTTGGAATGGATTTGAGAACCATGAGCAACGTGCCTGGGTTGCCTGAAGAGAAGTAACTTGGTGATACAGTTTTGTGTTATTTATGTGACATCCTGGTGCATGAGCAGGTTACCTTGGTGTCGTGGTTTAAGCCCAGCCAGCAACAAAGCACCACGAGGCCACTTGCTCACTCCTCCCCTCCAGCCCTGGTGGGATGATGAGGAGAAAATATAAAGAAACGTTTGTGGGTTGAGACAAGGACAGGGAGGGATCACTCACCACTTATGGTCACAGGCAAAAGACAGGCTCAACTTGGAGAAAAAAAACAAAATTGTTTTGATTTGATTTGTAGTAAATTAAATTAAGGATAATGAGAAGTAAATCCCAAATCTTAAAACACCTTCCCCCCACCCCTCCCTTCTTCCCAGGCACAGCTTCACTCCTGGATTCTCTACCTCCTCCTCCCAGCAGCGCAAGGGGACGGGAAATGGGGGTTGGGGTCAGTTCATCACACCTTGTCTCTGCCGCTCCTTCATCCTCAGGGGGAGGACTCCTCACTCCTGCTCCACTGTGGGGTCCCTCCCACGGGAGACAGTTCTCCACCAACTTCTCCAGCATGAGTCCTTTCCATGGGCTGATCTTCAGTCACAGACTGCTCCAGCGTGGGCTCTCCCATGGAGTCACGGCCATCTCCGGGGGCATCCCCCTGCTCTGGTGTGGGGTCCTCCCCGTCCTTCTGCACTGACCTCGGGGTCTGCAGAGGTGTTCCTCTCACATTCCAATCCCCCCACTCAGTACCGGTTCCCCTTCTTAAATCTGTTCTCCCAGAGGCACTACCACCATCGCTGATTGGGTCGGCCTGGGCCAGAGGCAGGTCCGACTTGGAGCTGGGGAAGCTTCTGGCAGCTTCTCACAGAAGCCACCCCTGCAGCCCTTCCCCTGCTACCAAAACCCCACCACACAAGCCCAAACCACTTGGCATGGTGAACCTAATCATGTAGCTCCCTGTGCTGACTGGGACTACTATGGGAGTCTGAAACAGCACAGCTTCAGCTGCCAGGGAAAGGTTTCAGGTGGAAGAGGCAGGCAGCAACTGAACTGAGGCATCTCCTGGACTGGGCCCCAGTCAAGTAGTCAATTTTATTTTAATCTAAATTACAGAATTAGGTAATTGTGCCGAGTCCTCCTTTGTGGTGTCAAAATCCTTTCTTGGAAGTCCTGTCTTGGTGAGGTCCCATGTTTCCTGCTTCCCATGTGTTGTGATCAGCTCTATTCTCTCAAGGACCATACTCTTGTTGTTTCTAATTTATGATCTGCTCCAGAACAGAATTTCATGAAGCTGGATTATTTAATTTTCTTTCTGTTTTCAACAACTCTTTTCTGGCACTCACCTTGTACTCAGACCTGTAGATCCAACTCTGTAGAAACGTGCAGAAATATTTTTAAGAGTTGTCTTTATCTGGTTGCAGAAGCCAGGACAGGCAGGATGTTCCCACCACATGTGTCAGCACAATTCGTTTCTCCCTAGTAATCAGCTGTATAATCTGGACATAACCCATGGGTGATGGGGTACTTCCTATTCTGTTTTTCCATTAACTCTCTAAAAGGTTATTAATCTATCTGATCCTTTGTTTAGTCCCAAAACAGCTTGAAAAAGAGCTGTCTTGTGGTTTTTGTCTGTGTTACCATGGCTGTTGGTTATTTCAGAGTTTATGGAGAATTCCACAGAGAAGTGCTTAACTAGACTAGTGGCTGCACTGGTTTTGGGCTGGGATAGAGTTAATTTTCTTCATAGCAGCTGGTATGGGGCTATGTTTGGGACTTGTGCTGAAAACAGTGTTGATAATACAGGAATGTTTTCATTATTGCTGAGCAGTGCTCACACAGAGCCAAGGCCTTTTCTGCTTCTCACCCCACCCCACCAGCGAGGAGGCTGGGGGGGCACAAGAAGTTGGGAGGGGACACAGCCGGGACAGCTGACCCCAACTGACCCAAGGGATATCCCAGACCATATGATGTCATGCTCAGCAGGTAAAGCTGGGGGAAGAAGGAATGGGGGGATGTTTGGAGTGATGGCTTTTGTCTTCCCCAGTAACAGTTACACATGATGGAGCCCTGCTTTCCTGGAGATGGCTGAACACCTGCCTGCGGATGGGAAGTGGTGAATGAATTCCTTGTTTTGCTTTGTTTGTGTGCGCAGCTTTTGCTTTACCTATTCAACGATCTTTATCTCAACCCACGAGTTTTCTCACTTTTACCCTTCTGATTCTGTCCCCCATCCCACCGGGGAAGGGGGGGAGTGAGTGAGCGAGCAGCTGCGTGGTGCTTAGTTGTCGGCTTGGGTTAAACTGCGACACTGGCATCAGTGAGCTATTTGTGTATTTGAAGGATTCATTTACAAATGCAAGGGGGGCTGCCCTGAAAGCTGTTTTAATCAAAACAAGATTGAGAGGCATGAGAAACTTGAAGTAAATGTGAATGGGAGAACATGAGATGGCCTCTTTACACATCAGTTGTGGTTATGATGCTTTCTGTCACACAGCTTGAGTTATATTTTCTCCTTATTCTGCCGGCATTGCGTGTTTAAATTCCAGCAGGGCAAATGGATTATGATTTGTGCAAGTATGGAGAAGAGTATTTGGACTGAGTAGAGTGGTTTGATAATGGAAGGTGGCAGGAAGCTGGGGATGGTGTGTATCCTGTTGGATTTGGTCAGAGATCTCTGTCATCAGTAGAGGAAGGCAGACATCATGGCAAGGTTAGACACAGAACACTTAAGTTTTTGTTTTCTGGATATATTGGGTATTTATTTGTTTTGGTTTGGTTTTCTTTTTCTCAGTTGCAAAGTGATTGTCCTGGATTAAAATTATGGTGAAAAGCATGAGTCCATAATAAAATATGTTTCAGAGACTGGGGAAGGAAAGATGTCTGTGCTGTCATTTCAAGTTGACATGCTGCATGCATTATAACATAATGTAATTGTGCAACACTGTTACTGAGTCAAACTGATGGTTCGGCGGCTTTTGGTTTGACATGGGTGAGATTGGCCCCTGGTCATTGTAAGATATAGGCGCTATAGAACTATGCCTTCAAGTGTCCCACTTGCAGTAACTGCTTGGATCTCTTGTCCTTGATCTGGCTGCTTTATGCTGTGTTAAAAGGCTAAAGGATCACCAAGGTTTTCTGATAGATCTAGGAATCCACTGTGCAAGCCAGCTCCAAGGATTGCCCTCAAGTCCTTGTGCTGTCAGAGGAGCAGTGCTCTGAGTGCCGCAGATGCTCTGGAAAATCCCTGTGCCCATAGGGAAGCCTAAGGCATTGGCCACAGTCTTGCCCTGAGGGCTGTTTGCTGACATGGGAGGCCTCTCTTTCCTCTAGGCTAGCTTTGAGAGGAGGACAAAGCTGCTTGAATTTCTTCCTCCTTGCCCTCATTATTTGCATTTTCTGTGCTGCCAAAGGTCTTGCTTTTCAGTGAGACGCATCTCGTGTCATCTTGCAAGCAGGAGGTGGACTCCCAGCTCATTGAAGTAGCTTTGAAAACAGTCATCCTTCTTTGTAGAGCAGCAGTGCGTGCCAGCTGCCGGCCAATCACATTGAGGCTTTGTATCACCAGCACACGCATCTCTACTTCTTTTTCTTCCCCTTTATGTGTCCTCTGTTCAGCCTGTTGGCTTTTTGGATCTGGAGCACGTTCTCACTGTGTTAGCAAACCTCTGGCATAATGACACCTTAATTTGTACTAGGATCTCCAAATACTATTATAGTAAAAATGTTTCTGCATGTGCTCCTTTCAGTCTGGTGGCTTGGAAAGCTCCAAGCTCCATTTTTCCTCCTCGTTAATAAAAATCACTGCATCAATATGTAGCAGCAGGAACAACAACAATCTTGCTCCAGAAAAGCCTGATCTTTCCTTGCAGCAAAAACAATCAATTTGTTATCAGAATTGCAAATATTTGATAGCGGTAATAGCTACACTGAAGGAATTGACTACACTAATAATGTTTTGATTTTTCTGCGCAGTTTTTCTAAAGCAAAAGAAAATGATAACAACAGCGTGTCCCTTCCCACCCACCTCCCCCCTGCTCCCCCCTCCCCCCCAAAAAAGAAAAAAAAAGAAAAAGAAAAGTCTAGGTCAAACAGAGGCAGGAAAGAAGAATATTTGTTAGGAAACTCTGTCAAACACCAGAAGAGAATGATGAAAGCCAATTGACAGTTTCTCAGTGTAATATACTAAATAATAGAGCAGCAGGAAGGCAGCAAAACCTTTTCTGTCCTGGGACTAACTCTTCTTAGGTCAGCTAGAGAGGGGTTACACCAGGCACCTTGTACCATAGGAGTGGTGGAGCCCACTCTCATACCCAGGAAGCAGTGTGCTCTGCCTGGAGTAGCTGAAGTAATTTTATACAAGGCATGTCTGTATCTATCTGTAGATACACATTTGTGAAAATCCAGCCCAAATTAAAACATTTGCCTTTGTTATAAAGTAAAAAAAAAATCTTTCAAAATCTGGAACATCCAGATACCTGTTGACTGCATCCAGCAGGCAGAGAAGGTAAAGTGCTTTTCCCTTCATTCAAGCTCATTCACTAATTGATGATAATGTCAATCAGTACAGAGCTAGACCATGGCAAAGAAAGACTAAAACATTAGCTGTTTTCACTGGTGCCCAAGATCCCAAAGTGTCATCTTAATAACTGGATGTGTCTTTTAGTTGTGAGGTTTCCTGTTATTTTGAAAACTTTTCCATTAGATCCTTCCGAGATAGAGTGCAAGTCCCATTTAATGGTGTTTTAGGAAGAAATTACTATACAATGTAATAGCCCAGGTACATGGGAAACAACTGCTGAGTAGAGAGATTTTGACTCCAGTTGGGTACTGAGTTAATTTACTTTTTTTCTCTTGGTTACACAGACCTAAGAAACCTATGGACCTTGCAGTGCAGGGAAAAAAAAAAAAAAGCAGTAAATCATTATAAAATCTTTACTTGAATTATGTACAATTCTGTGTTTTAACACAATCTACTACAGTATGGCCTGCTCCTGACCAGGAGTTTTGGGCTACTAACTTAATCAAAATATGTGATAATAGTAATACATGCCTTACTGAGGCAACAGTGACATTTTAGTTTTCCAAATATAGATCAAATAACACTGCATAAAAGAACCACCACAAGATCAAATAACACTGTGTAAAAGAACCACCACATTTCATTTCTTAAATATGTTTTCCAGCAGAAAATGGAGTTTTACTGTCATTGTATGTACTTGAAAAAATCCTAATGTTTATTTTAAAAGGTTTTAATTGTTTTGAGATTTTCAAGGAAGAAAATGTATTATTTTTTCCAAATATTAATAAGTCATTCCTGTGAAGTATAAGACATGTCGACCTCAGTAAATGTATTGAAGTAATTTTTTTTGGTTTGTTGTAAAACAATTTTTTCAGCTTAGAATGTTCTGAATGGACAAAACCATAAGTGTTAATCTCTAAATTTTTCACAGAAAATATTTTTTTCCTATACTGCTTTTTTTCCCTGTCCTTCTTTAAGCATATTAAAAAGAAAAATTTTCAGTAATTAACTTTAACTGGACATATTTTGATCAATAACAATTTCCATTGCAGAAACAGGAAAGTTCCCTGGCAGAATGCACCTCTGGATCAATGATGGACAGCTGCATGCCCACCCTTGAAGTTGTAAACATCCTGAAACACCATCCAAGAACATATCAGGATCTTTACTGAAAAATCAAATGCCCTTCAGTTTTTCTCACTTTAGCTTGTCTGTGTTTACAATGGCAGTAAGCAGAATCTCAGTCCTCTGCAGAAAATGAAAACTATACAGTGATTAATGATGAGATGTTTCAAAAAGTTTAGTTCTAGGAAGAGCAACTACTGACCAAGTAGCAAACCACACACATTTAAAGTAACGGACCATGTCGGAAACGAGCCTTTCCACTTTGACTTGTTGGTGCCGTACTTCTCATGAACAATAGAGATGCTCCTATCCAATCTTCCAAGATCTATATTTGTCACATGCTTATTGCTGGTGGTATTTTGATAATGAATTTTGTGTTGTGTATACTTATGCACATTATTGGTCTTTCTAGTAGTCACATTTCCCATTTCAACGCAGATTTCTGGGAATCTAAACCATAATTCAGTTACCAAGACTGCATCTGCTAGCCTTGAGATGACAGAAATGAAGATTTTGCAGAACTCATTAAATGTTTGCATGGCTGAAAGAGTATGAACCAAACATGTTTTGCAGAGAGAATTGTTTGGGTTTTTCCCATTAAGTTTTTTAGGAACATTTTATTCACTTCCAAGAATCCACCCTGATGAGAACAGGGGGAAAAAAAATCTCATAGCTCAGAAGTGACTGTACTCTGCTTCATTGCAGTCTGACAGTCTTGTGTCTGAGGTTTCCTCCCTGGGTACCACTTTCCCATTTTGCATTCACTCATCTCACTGAAAAGTTGATTCTGAAATTCAAACCAACTTCAACAGCACCAATGCTGGCCATTTTAAAACTTCTCACTGGCACTGCTAGATGATGTTTAACTATCTCAAAGCGTCACCTATTGCTGTAAGTCAGGAATGTACATGTAGAGAATGACCTGGTTCAGGAAGGGCTATGGAGGAGTCTGACAGCATCACAGACAGTAAGGTATCACTGTGGAGCTCCAGTGAGCTCCAAAACCAAGGGCTCCAGTGTGACTCTTCTGTAGCCAAATTGGGCTACATGGCTCTCTCAACTAAACACAATCCCATTTCTTGTGGCATGCTTCTTTCATACTGTGGTGTAAGCAGCAAGGGAGTTCCCCCCTGCCTTTACCACCCAGGAACTCCTGTCACTGGGTCTGTGTCCTTTGCTTTGCCCCTCTGGGCTAAAGAGAAAAAGGACAGGATCTAAAAATGCTACCAGCTCCTGCCAATCTTAGATATATGGATAAGTAGAAAAAAAATGGGGTTTTTTGTGTGCATCATATCCATACCTGTTTGCTTCCAGGTTGGCATCCTCAAAGGCTTGTAGTGACATTTAGGCTTACATTCTCCTTGAAAGCCAGTGGGAGCTGGCTGAGAGTCTGACTTCTGCAGATGTTTAAGAAAAACCTAGCTTTTATTATTTTGTCTTAATTAAACATGCTAAGTGTGATGCACTAGGTATAGCCTGCATGTCCTTCACACCTCCCATCGGTGCTCTGTAGCAGAGGCAGTTTTCTCTGTGCATTGGAATGGGGAAGCTGAGGAAGAAGAGTGGAGGGACCTCCTGTCTCCTGGGTCCCAGGGGAAGAGGTGCGACAGCGCAGACTGCACACCTGCATAGCACCAACGTAGGGCCCAGCTTACTGATTTATGTATGCAGTACAACTTTGCCAAAAACCACGTCAAGAAGTTGGAGCAGATGTCCTAGGATGCAGATGAATGAGGTATTGGAACTCCAATCTGCATGAGTCAAGACAAAATTTTTCATCCTAGGCACACTGGGAACTTGAATGCGGCCTTCTGACATCTGAGACTGGTATCCTGTACATCCTCAGGCTGTATGGAGTACAAGGAGGTTGCTTCCCACATATGCAAAATTATGCACAACGCGTGCAGGCCCCAAAGTCTTCTCCTCTGTCTGATACCAGGGAGGCTCAATGCTCAGAGCTGTGGCCTCCTCTGACTCTTGTGCATGCTTGTTTGTCTTGGGATTTTTAAAGTGTCAATGTCACTGGCGTGACAGGAATTAGCTGCAGGGGTAGAAAAATCCTAACAACTCATATTTAATAAATTGCAGTTTTCCTATGATGCGGAGTATCTTACAGTGCAATGAAATACCTCCCTTATTGGTCTGCTAGTCATTAAATAATTCCTCCAACTCAGTTTATGTCTTTCTGTTGCCAACTTCAAGACTTATATTGCTTTCTCAGTTAAATCATCGGCTCCTAATGATCCAGCTGAATTTTTATGCTCAACCTATCCCCCAGGAGACTTTTATATACACTGTAATGATACTGTTTGCTTGGGCGCTGGCAGTTAAGTGTTCTAGCACCTCGTTTTACAGTCTTTGATACATTTCTGAGAAAGAAAGCGCTTGGGCTATTTATGATAAATCAGAATGGCAGTTGTGTTAAGGCTGCAAACACAAAGCACATGCTCAGCTTTATTTAGGTGCTCCAAACTTTACCTGAAATTAAAATTCATCCCTGTACTGGCCAGGTTACATCTCCTTTGACATTGTTTTTTCTGCATTAGTGAAGCCATTATTGCAAGCAGCACAAGTGAAGGGACTGGGAGTTACGCACTGGCACCTGTATGGCACAGGGGGGTGTCTTGGATTGAGGGAGCCTGGAGGGTCCCTCACTGTGTCCATTCAGCTTGCAGTCTCTTTGGGATGTCTCCCACAACCTGCCTGTTGTACTTGATGAAGTGTGAAGCTGAACTAAAACAACCAAATGAGCCATTTTAGGTAGTGTAATTTTTGAAAAACATGGTGTTTCTGGACAGTCAGAAACAGAAATGCAAACATAAATTGAACCCCCCCCACACATTGTTTGAATATTTTCAAAACAAAAGGTTGTGCCATTATGTTTCAAAATATTTTTATTTCAGCTTAAGGTTTCATTTGTTTATTTTTAAATTTTAAAAGTAAACAAAGCAAGTTTTGGATGAAGCACAGTATTTTCTTACTTTTTGCATTAACTGTTGAGGAGAGATATTTTTAGTGCAAAACTAATAGTTTTGTTCAGGATCAGCATCTTTCTGCACATGCTTGCACATACCAACATTTTCAGAGGTTTCCAGTCCAGTTACTGAACCAAAAAAAAATCAATTACTAGCTGAGCCCTTGCTAGGAGGCACCAGCAAAAGTGGTGAAGGTGACGGCAGCTTTCATAGCTTTGCTTGTTTCTTTCTCTTCTCGCTTAGACTCTGGCTTGCACCTTGGGGCCAGGTACCTGCTGCAGGAGCACTGAGGCACTGTGGGGTAGCTCCTCTTTCTGGCAGGGAGGCCAGCCTTTACTTCTGCATCTGCTGAATTGCTTATCAGGCTTTCTTCTTAACGTTGTTCCCTCTGACATACAGCACAGCGGTTATGCATTCATCTCCCCTGCCATGAAGAATTCAAGGATAAGACAGGTACCCTACCTACTTGCTAGGTGTCACTGCCAGCTGTCTTGGGGCAAGTCACCAGAGTACAACCTGTGTTTCTGCCTGTGGAGGGTTGGGTAGGAAGAAACTGAGAATAGAGATCCCATCAGGCAGCCACGGTGCAGTGGGTTGGGTGTCCCTATGCTGCTTGTGATGGAGCTGGGGCAATTGCCTTTCTCCCTGCTTGACAGTCCCCTGCTTGCCTGGCCCAGGCACTGGCTTTTCTTGAGTTTGCCACTAAGACTCAACAGCTCCTGCATTTTTGTTGGAAATGGAAGCATTTTTCTTGCAATCCAGTGTTATAAACCTGAAGGCTGTAGTCAAAAACAGGTAGATAATGTTCTTTTTTATTTCAGATGTCTCTGTTTCATTTTGGGGGGATGTACTATGCAAAAAGAGACTTTTAGATTTTTTTTTTTTTCTTTAAATCATTGACATGACTTGCTGCTTCTTTCTGAGCACTGAAATCATTGTACAAGCTAAACCTCTCTTTTGCAGGCTGAATTCCTGCACAGCAATGCAATTCAGTGTGCCCATAATTTTAAGGACATACTGAGGTGTTACAGAATGAGGTGTTATGGAGTAAGATATTAGCTGAGGAAGATGGCAAAGTTTTAGGGAGTAGTGGTTTGTTTCAGGACAGGAACACATGTGCTGTGTGCATGTAAAATGGTAGCAACTGTTGTTTTCTGCAAGCAGCAGGATTGAGATTTCTATGTATAATTTAAATTTTTTCTTGAAACTCACTATTTCCCCTTTCCTTGTGTTATAATTTGCACTCTTCATTTACTTGGTAGAGTTCCTTGGTGTTTTGAGAAATGCTGTGTAAATAATAAGCCAGCAATTCCTATTCATCTAGTCTTGTTCATGCTGTTTGAGATCATTAAGTGGACACGGCACCCCCTCCTACCCGTGTCAATTCCTGTGTGATTTCTAAATAATGATTTTGTGTCATGTAACTTAGGTTAACAGAAACTCCTGGACTGCAAGTATAATACTGATACTTTGTATTCAGTATTGTAAACATGTGTCATGAAAGCATGTCTTATGTAGTACAGTCTCTTTCATTTTGGATTTGCAGATCTTAGATGATTTGCAATTGCCATATTACAACAACTAGGATGAGATTTGCACAGCATCAACGTCATGTTAGTTCCCATTAAAATCAAATGGAGTTTTTCCACTGGCTGCAATTAAAGCAGCTGGGCAGCACTGAGCCATAGGGTTAAAAGCACATCCTTCCAATCACAGGTAACTCAATCAAACTCGTTTGTACTGTTGTTTATTTACTTTTTGAATGGATACCACATGCAGCTGCAGGGGAAAGAGCAAAGCAAGCCAATTTGATCATCTCCTGTCACTGTTTGCAGTGACATAGCAGTGTATATTTATTGGCAGGAGAGGAACATTTTGGGATGTGAAGTTATGCCCATCACAAAATACCCTTTTAACTATAACGCAACAATTCATTAAGTTGAGATCTTAAGTCATAAATTAATAACTCTAACCCAGAAACAGCCAGAGGAGCCTACTCAGAGGCTTGCAGTAGTATTTCTCCATCTGGACTGAAGTAAGCTTTCAAGCTGAGTGTGTGCAGTAGTCTTCATTCCTCTGACTATTCAGATACCTACAGTTAAATTTTCCAGATTTAGTGGAGGTGGGGAGGGGAGGATTTGCCAGACAGGGAAAAAATTGAAAAACAGTCTTTTAAGTCTTGTAGAGCTTTCCTTTCTTGGGACTTGCAAACCTTAACTTGTGGGCACAGAAACAGCATTTCTGTGAAAAGGAGGTTGTTAAAACTATGAGCTCTTCTGTTTGAAAATGCCTGAAGCTGACTTCTGCACATGCATGAAGCTGTAGGTGTAGGTGACAAATAAGGTGCGGGCCTATACCCTTCTGAAAAGTACGAGTCACACTATTTCCCAAAAGCACCGGTAACATTTTGTTGTCACTATCAGATCCAGCCTTTAGTGAATGCTCGTCTGTACTGTCATCCAGGGGGTGGAGGGGATGTGGTAACACAGAGCAGTGTCTCCAGCTCAGAGTAAAGGTACTAAAAAATACTAGGTGATTAAAAAGAGAAATAAATATGTTTCTTAGGGCAACCCATGATACCTTACCAACTGCTGACCAATACGACACAGCAGCATGTGTCCGTCTGCTCCTGTAAGGCCTATATCATATAAGAACATCCTTGCCAAAATTATACATTCAGAAATTGGTACCACAGGCAGTTGGGGGGGCCTGCCTGCTCCCTGCCTCTCAGCAAGCCAGGAGAAATATTGAAAATGCAGTAGGGCCATAGACTGTTGCAAAAGCAGAAGATGGCAGGTTTGTCGAAGGGTGTAAGTAGGCAGAGGGAAGGCAGCTGTGCCTGCTGAAGGGTGGCAGGTCCCTCAGCCACACTTATGAGCGGTTTCCCAAGGATATGAGGTTCATCTGGCTGGGCAGGCTGTTTGCCTCTCTGTTCCCTCAGCAGCATTTGAATTTGCTTGCCACTTAGAACCAGTTAGCTGAAGGGCAGGGATTGTAAAATAAAATGTTCCTAAAACATACCTGAGAACTTGTGATGTGGTGGAGAAGAATGACATCCAAATTGATGCCTCCACAGTGGAAAAGAGGGCAGCAGGAGCCCAGCTACTTTAATTAGGCACTGGAGAATCTGTATGGGAGCTCGCTGCAGGAAACCAGGTTGTGTAGTTCACAGACTACTTGTTATTAACAGGGTAGCCTGCAGGGGCTCTGGGCTTGCAGTGAAAGTTTGTTTATAATGCAGCACATTCTCCCGCTCTGCTGTAAAGGAAGTCTGGATGGGGCTTAGAAATCAGATTTAACTCTTTGCTGGGGCCAGTCTAAGCTCAAAACAAAATACACGGCAAAGCTGAGCCTCTGTTCTTTCCCTAACCTTGCCTGCTTGCTCTTACGGCTCTTCCATGTCTGTGACATGAAAATTGTTTCCTACGAGTTGCGTGCATTACACACGCTCCTATGAATGTGATTGGATTTGTCAAGCTGCCTTGTCAGAACAAAAGAGCTCCTTTTGCTCAGGAACCTTATGATCCCCAACCTGATGGGAAGAGATGGGGAAGCAAAATCTCCATGTAGGTAAAAGACCTTGTTGCCCTGAGGTTTTAGAGCTACTTATTTATATATAAATACATAAATATATTTATATATATAAAGAAAAAAAAAAGGATTTGAATGTATGGAGGGTAATCAATCATTCAGGCTTCCGTGATCCTTTTAGATGAAACAAAATTAATTTTAATCTCTCAGTGTTTGTATGAGAGGGAGCAGTGGTATTCATTTGGCAAGTGTGCGGGCACGCTCTCTCTGAAGCACACAGTAAAACAAAGCATAACAAATCTGTATTTACAAATCTGAGGAAGCCTGCACTGCAGTCAACATATTAAAGTTCTTTGCAGCTCAAGAGATGATTTGCATTGAGTGCCTTAGCCCAGGTTTACTGAGACAGAGAAAGGTGTTGACATAATACGTGTTTGAAACATTGTTTACACTTTCTCACATGAAACTTCGGCTGTTTTTTTTTTAAATTTGCCACATGCTGAGCTGAAGAAAAAAAATGCTTAAAAAAATTCCTTGTCAGATGCTTTGCTAGATGAGGGAAAAGATAAGAAAATAAGTATAATATGCAGACGACTGATTTCCACCCATTAAAATCTTAAGTTTACAGTCTCTTATTCACAAATTTAACTAGGCGCAGAAGATCAGTATCAGAACTCTGCTAGCAGCATTAGTTGCTGTATGCTCTGGCTAAGCAGAACATGCTTTTGCAAAACTCTTTGGCAGAAGTCAGGAGCTGGACTTCAAAGAGCTCTTTATTCAGTGAAGGTTATACCGTTTAAGACTTAGAGAACTCTGCTTAGCAGAAAGAGGTAATTAGAAGGCAGAAGTAAATGCCACCACTCCAGCAGTGTGGAAAAATGTGAAACGCCATCACCATGTGCAGGAGGCTGCAAAATGAGGAAACCTGTGTGGGAAATAATGGTTCAGAATATCACTGCGTTAAGGAATAAGGGAAGGGAGGGCTGCTTCACCCTCTCCTTGCTCATGGTTTTGTCCTGAAGAGGTCAATGGAAAGACAGGTGAAAGGGGGGAAGCAGTTCAAAGACCCCCTGTGGTCCCTTTGCAGGCAGGAGGAAAGCATACATTCCTCCTGGGCACAGGACAGCTTTCCTTCTTCTCCTGCTTAGCTGCTTTCTTTTCCCTGGAATCTCTTCATTTAATCTTTGAATTGAGGTTGGATATTTTCCATAAGATGTGCCTCAGCTCCTGTAGAGATGAGGGGCTGGTAAAGGCATAGAAGGTCTGTATTACTTGCTTGGCCAGATAAGATGTGTATGTTCTTTCAAAATTTAATATCTTCAGGTAAAAAAATCTAGGAAAAAACTCCACAGATAAAGAAACAATGCAGATTGTGGCCCCCTGGTCCTTTTAACTAACAAAGCCAGTTTCCTGAGACTTGGTAATTCTGACAACTCCGAATTTCTTCCAGCAGAGCAAGGCCCACCTAAATCATGATCCAATTGTTTGCAGCAAGGATGGAGCTGTGGCCTGTCAGGACTAAGGGAAGACAGCAGCGGTGTGTTGTCTGCTCTGCATCCCAAGATAGATCCTAAGAGTTAAAATCAAGTGGGCTGGAGTGATGGTGGTGAGGGGATTCTCTAGTCTGAGTAAGCAGGGAGAAGGGACGTCAGCAGGATGATATCTGCTTCCTTGGCTTTATTGGCTTCCTGTTGTGCCAATTTCCAGTGGAGCCAGGAGGCTGCAAAACAGCCTGGACCAGGCTCGCTGCAAGTCCCGTTGTCCTAATGGAGAACAAGGACAGAAAGTTGTCTTAGTAATAGACGCCTGCTCCTGGAGAGAAGAAGATGATAAGTAGACAGGTAGGAAAACAGCTAGAAAAGTTGCTGGCTTTTTGCCGTCCTTCCATACACTTGCTGGTGAAGCCAGGACATAGTGAATGAAATTGAATCTCATCAGGGCCCTGCTCCTTTTAACTAACACAGCCAGTTTGCTGAGACCCAGTAGTTATGTCAACTCCATGGGTTTTTTTGTTTTGTTTTTTTTTTCTCTGAAGTGAACCAGGCCTGCCTGAGGAGCCCCAGAAAGCTACCAGGCCTCTGAGGCTGTGTTTAGATCCAGATCCCTAACCTAGCCCTTTCTAGCAAGAACAATGCCAGTTTTTGCAAGGTGAGTCATGGCTTTCTCTGCACTCGACACCAGAACGTAATAGGTGGCAATGGAGCTGATGGGAGCGCACATGCTGTCCTGTGTTATTAATAAGTGATCAGAGGATCTTTGCTTTTGATTTGCAGTCATTTTGGTATTAGTCAGGGGAAACATGATCTGGACAAAGATTTGGGTGGTTGGTTTACTTCCTCATGATCATTCCCCACCATTTGTAAGGCCTCTGTATTATACAGAAAAGGTAAGTAGTGCTTATATTATCTCCCCACACTGTGAAAAATAGGATTGCCCTGGTGCCCTTGAGGTTTCCCAGGTCTAACTAGACTTCTAAGGGGAAGGAAAGACAGCCAGGTTTAATGATTTTTGAGAGCTCCTTCATCCAGACAGCCTTTTGAATAAGGTCTTTGTATGCGTCAGAGTTTGCATGACCTGTCTTGCTCTTTGGATTCTTCAACTTCAAATACCCTACATCAAAAGCTATGTGAGAGTTATTGAGTACCACCTTGTGTGGCTTAATTTATTTGTTTTATTTTGGTCTAAGTTTAAATATTCACAGGTGTTTAAGTCACTTCAACTTTGGTCCCATCTCTTGCTGTGACTTCCATGCAAATGTATCTTTGGTGGAAATCTTTTCTTTTTAGTGCTTTGGCTACACAGGTGACAAAACAGACATAAAAAGTGACACCATTCATCAGTCCAGCCCAGCTCTACCTCTTTTGGATTTGCTAAGCATGGTTGCCACTGCTGAATGACTTGAAAGTGCTAAAAAGAGTGATTTTTCCCAGGTTGCCCTTGCTCTGGTGAGATTCATAGCTTTTGTGGTTCCTTTTGAGCACTGCATATTTATCGAGGTCCCTTTTATTTCCTTTTGCATTGCACAGAGTACCACAGCTTTAAATTGTGCTATCATGGGTGACAGCTGGGCCTGATTCAATTCTAGGGGAATGTAAATAAACCTCCATACTTCAGTAGAGTAAAAATTATGCTTGTTTGTCACAAATAGACAAGAAGAATAGCATGCTTATTTATCACAGTGCAAAGATACCTGTACAAGTTTACAGCTGTTCTTCTGCAGCATGGGTGCATCCATCCACTTGCCCTAATTCAGTCTTTGAGTCCTTCTGTGTTGAAGCAGAGCATGCAAGTCACCTAACCTCCACCCCTGCAAGTGTGGCATCTATTCTAAGCTAGGTGTCTTGGCTTCCGTGTTCGGCAGAGGTCATTGCATCTTGAAGGCCTATCTCTACAGACATCCTGGGTAGCAGGCTTAGAAGATGGGTCAGATTGCCCTTTGCAAACATTAGCAGCTAGGATGGGATCCATCTCCCCAGATCTTTGGTTTGCTGGTTGCATAGGGGTAGGCAACAAGTGAGTTCAGGTTCAGGCATAGACTTTTTAAAAAAAAAAAATTAAAAAAAATCCTACTGAATGAAAGAGGTGGGGACTGTTCCATGACCTCTCATTGTAGAATTGAATACAAAGATTCAGTTTGCCTGGGGACCTTGCAGAATTTGGCTTTCAAAGAAAACTTTCTGTAAAGCATGCAGGCTTTCATGGTTGCTTTTTTGTGGGGTTTTCTCCTCATTTCCTCAGTCAGAACTGAGTGGGTTGTCCTGATGCACCAGAAAACCACCTCTGAGAGGGACACTAGTAGTGAAGCCTGAAATATATATGCTTTCCCTGTTCAGAAACAGAAATATAATACAGAACAAATCACTAAAACAACAGTCAGCTGTACTCTTGAATCTGTTTGCAACCTAAGCTGTGAGGGGCAGTGGATATCCGGTGGTTTTATTTGCAAGGGTCCACTAGAGTGGAAGTAGTGAGTATGTGACAGTGCCAAGAACAGGAAACTGCAGGACCTGAAACTTTAATCAGCCCTAAGGCTGTCTGCGGAGTTTGCTGTTTCTTGTAGATCGCAGTAGCAGGTACTTGCCAGTTCAGCTATCAAGTAAAGCAGGATTCAATGAGTCCAAGCGGCAGAAGCTGCCTGCTTTCTCCTATATGCTGTTACTGTGGGGAGATTCTCGCTGGTAAATTTTTAGCACCGAATGTGATACTCATGTTGTGTGCTCTCTAGCTAGACACACATCTTCTGTGGTTGCAGGTCCCACAGCCGAAGAAGCTGCTCTTTTAAGTTTTCCTGAGCTGCAGCCTGGCACTGTGAGCCTTTCCCTGGCATGAGACCTGAGAGTAGACACCAGCTCTTAGGAGACCAGATAGATGGTAAATTCAGCCAACAGCCCCAGCAAAATTGTAGAATAGCATAATTATAATAAAGTTTTAAAATATTCCTGTATTACTTGGATGGATTTTTTCATCCTGCACTTTGAGAATAACCTCTGCTCTTCTGTGAAAATGCATCTAGCATTTAAATGGAGTCTACATGTTTCCATTGGACATACAGTTTTGGCTAGAGCTTTCTAAAGAAAAATAAAAATCAGATGAAGACTCTTATCCTGTGATAATGGTTCTGTTTCAGCAATGTCTTTTAATTATGCTAGCTGGCTGTGTAAACTTAATTGCATTAGAGGCTGCTAATTATCTGATTAGGAAATGCATGGCTATAATAGCTTATTTTAATGAATTGACTAGGTATGCATGTGATTTTTAGTTGTTTAGCTGTTACCTCAAATTGTTAAACTCTCAGATGCATTCTCTCTTTATTTATTTATTTTTTTTAATCTAATATGTCAAACATGAACACATCTCTCTTGATCCTAAATGGTTGCAGATATTTTGCTGCTTGTGCCTACCTGTAAGTGACCATATCTCTGTCGTTACCCATGTTTGTTGTGGTGGTTGGTTTTGGTTTTGGGTTTTTTCTTTTGTTTTTTTTCCTCTCCTTCCTCTCCAGCACATTTTTTTTCTACTAAGTGATCCATTAGGACCCAAGAGCTTTTATTTAGAAGCTGAATTGTATTTAAGTAGTCCCAAGAAGGAGACAGTGGGGTATTCTGCTTCTCTGAACTATCTGAGATAGCATAAGGGTTGCCAGAAATTGTATGAGAAAAGAAGATGGCACAGAGTTAGCATCTTCTGGCTAATGAATTTCAGAGGATCTAGTCCTTCAGATCATCTTGCAGGCCTGGACTGTTTGGCTGAATGAGGGCTGTCACTTCTAGCCTATGGTTCATGACCAAGTGATACCATGAGAATGAAAAGCAGAGATGTGAGCCTGACTAATTTCATTTCACCAGCTGCTTATGTTCGTTCTTGGGAATGCATTGAATTATAAATCTGTAAGTAGAGTTGTGGCCAGCAATGTTTCTGAACAACTGTCCAAGCTAAAGCAAAGCGTTTGTTCACTTGGTTTCAATTGATTTTCAAGCAGTGATGTCTTAAAACACTTCTTGCCCTTTTGAGCACTTTCTGAATGCCATGGGGATTTCAGAGTCATTGCAGAAATGATAATAAAGGAAATGAGATGAAATGAGAGAAATTTGAGATGTTTCAAACTCCCCTATTCATTTAACCTTTCCAAAGTAGCATATGAGCTACCCATATGTTTTTGAAGTTACAGAAAACATAAAAATACTTTGGCATAGACTGAGATTTTTTCTCCATACTTTATTTAAGACAACTTTCAGCCTTGATTTTTCAGTGCTGGTAATGCCGAACAAAATCTGTGCTCAGAAAGTGAAATATAATTGCCTCATGCGGCAGATTTTTTGCCTCTGATTAGGAGTCAGAGTTGGTTTAAAGCCTAGCTGTGCTGCTCAGAAGTAGCAGCAAAGTAATGATAGCAACTGGAAATTCATCTTGATGCTGAGAAAACTGTCTCTGGAGAGATGATGTTATATATATACTTGAACCCACCTCGATGTTTTGGTACCTGAGGAAGTCTGACTTCTTGATCCGTTGGTACAGGAAATTTTCCATTGGAGCTTTCCAGCTGTGGTTTAGTCTTGTTCCTATGCCCAGCTCTTGCTTTGAGTCCTGTATTCCTTTACTGTGCACTTCCTCTTGGATGCATCCAAAGTAGGTTTCTGAATATTCCCAAAGCAAGGTAGCTTTGCTTATTAAACAGGTGGATAAGACACACATGCTGTTGAATGAGACCTGTGTCATCCTGCCACCCCCTCCAAGACTTCGCTTCTTTATTACAGTGCCCAGCACAGATAACCTCACTTCCTCATTTTGGGTTTGTTTACTCCAAAATAAACCATTCCATTTGCTTGTCCCCTGTAGCACCTAACTCTCAGGAGTTTACTGATGACTAAAAGAAACCTCAGACCCCTTTCATCTGCTTCAAAAATGAAGTGGGAACTTCACCCCACCAGTTTTGCAGGGCATTTAGCCCATGTGGTCTTACTGAAGCAGCCAATAGGAAGATTTTTCTGTGCCCAGTACTGCTGGGAGCCTTGTGGTGTTGGGAGGCAGGAGAGGACTTGTCATGCTAGGACTGAGTTAAATGCTGTGGCATCAGTTCACAGGATCTCTGGTTGAACCCTGCCTTGCTTCCTTTGGTTCTGACTTTATGGTTGTGATTTTTCCTGGATGTTTTTGCTCTTGAAGTCAAACACTCCTGTCCACTCGGTCAGCTTGGCATTTTATCAGAAACAAATGAGTTAACAATAAGCATTTAGCACGTTTCTCTCCTTCACCAAGTTCATGGCTGGCTTCCAGTCACCTCAACCAGGTTCCTGGCTCACTGGGAAGGCAGGAGCTGGAAGAGGGCTGCCAGAAGTAGGTATGGGCAACATCAGAGATCCAGGTAGCTCTGATTCAGGTTGCTTCAGAGCTTTGACCTCATGGGACAATCCGGGGGGAGGGGGGGAAGTGATGGCATCTCTTTCTTGTCAAGACGCAGGGGCATCAGTGATGGGTTAGGGGATAACCTAGAGTGTTCTGTATGTGTAAGGGACTTTGGTCAGCGGTCATCAGTCAGTGGGCAAATTAGAGATCAGATACAGAAAAGAGAATTCTGGAATTGTAGGAGGAACATCTGAAGACAGGGAACCAGGGTTGGCTGCGTTTCTGCCCTTATTTTAGTGACAGGTAGTTGTAATCAGGGATTTAGTGGTTGCTGAGCAATTTTTAAATGGGTCAGAGCTGCACAACCTGATGCTTTGGGGAACAGAAGGTGTGCGAGACAAATGTCACCTGCCTGGCCTAGGACAGCCACCACAGGCCTACAGACAGGCTCTAATGGCAAAGGATTAGGGCAGCTATGAAAAGCACCTAGGCTAGCGTTGCGCTAAACGCAGGGGCTTTGTATTGCTCCTTGTGTCAGAGGTCAGGGTGGTTATGCCTTCAGCAGAAGGATCTCCAGGCTCCTGCTGAGGTTCCCTGAGCGCAAGTGACCTCAGGTCTGGCGAAGGGCTGGTACAGCCCGGCGCTCCGTGGACGGCTGCCAGCACCCACTCTAGCCTGGCGCTGAAGGGGTGAGCTGCACAAGCAGGGAAAGCTGGGGACAGAAAGAACCGACGGAGGGGAAAAGGAGGAGAAAGCCAAGAGGCAGAGGAATGCAGCTATAAAGAAGGGGTTAAGGTACAAGTTACTGCTCATTCTTCTGTCACTCTCTGAAGGGCTTGCAGAGAGCAATTAGGAACTGGAAGGCAAACTCTGTCCTGCTGTAGTTTCAGCTTTTGCTGCCAGGTGCTGCAAGTAAAGGCAGCCACTGCCACTTCATATTTAATTGCTGTTTGGTGAATAAGGCTTTAGTTTTTAGTTTTTCTTTGTTGCCACCTCCAGTGTCTGCAGGTGGAAAAGCCAGAAGAAATAGCTTCAGAAGCCCCTAACATGACAGCCCTGCAGGGCTGGTGATAAGAATTAATCTCAGGCAAATTTCTTTTTCTTCTGCTGCCTTTGGAGGGAAATGGGAAATAAGGGGAAAGGTGTGTGAAGATACTCTGAGACAGACTCTTCTGCTTTTTTTTGCTTAAAGGATTAGTGTGGATATTAGCTGTCTGATGGGAGAAAGGATATAGATGGAGAGGGAAGGAATTACTGTGGAGTTATTTCTTTTAGGGGAAAAAGAAAAAAAAAATTTGATCGTTCTTTGTGGTTTGCTTTTGGATATTTTTCAAGGGAGTGGTGCAATCTATAGTGCCAAATGATGCAGGCTCTTTAAAGAGTGATTTTCTAATGAAAACAAAGCTTTCTTCAATGCTTTACCAAGATCGCGCAACATAAGCACGTAATGACAACTGAGTATAGACACTTGCTGTACTGAAGGTAGCCAGCAAACTTTAATTTGCTGTATGGATTTGCATGGCTGTGTTGAATATTATTTCCATCTTCAGAGATGAAGTTATTATGACTGTTCCCCTCCCCAGTATCTGATAACATTAATGCCAAGATTAACTTTCTCTTTTCCTTCCTAACAAAAAAGAGATTGATGTAATAAAAAGCAAATTAATATAGGCTGCTAAATGGGAATAACCAGCTATAAATACCCAAAGCATTTCCTGTTAATTACAGTTTTGAGGCTTGACTTGAAATTTTCTGGTTCTCCTTCTAAAAATATTAGAAGACTGACAATGATGGACTGCAAAAGAACCTTACGAGAACTGCTGCTACTTTTCGTTAATTTAAGACATTGTTTTTTCAGCGTAAGATTTTCAGAGTTTAAAGATTCAGGAACTTAGATTCCATGGAACCTGTGATATCTGGCCTCCCACATTGATGAGGTGTAGGTGAAAATCCCTGCCTAAAAAGTGTTTTTAAAAGATAGTTATAGCCAGTGCAAAGATAGTAGTATTGGAAGAAACAAATTATCTGCAGATGTTGAAAATACGATTAATCATGTAGAAATAGATTGGAAACTTACATGCTATGAAAATCACAGATCTAATTTGCTCCCAGAGGACATATTCAAGTATAGCTCCATTGACTTTAATAGAGTTACTTGACACTTCAGAGTAGTGTCAGCGAGAGGACAATTGAACCCAATTTCCTTAGTGCAAGCAAGCGCAGGAGAATTTATGAATCAGCATTTTTTCAGATTTTGGTTATGAAATTGCAGCTTCACATATCCATCTCAAACATAACTTTTTAATATTTCTTTTTGATTTTATGGTGAAAGGCAATGAAAAGGCAAGATGTTTTGTGTAGAAATTGTTAAAATACAAGGTTTGCGCACTTCTCTACTGGCTGAAACTGGATACTCAGGATGATGCCCTTGAGCCCTTCAAGATGGGGTGTGGTTGGCACAAGCAGAAATGCAGTGTAGCAATGCAGACCCCAAAATGATATTCCTGTGTTGGTAGCTGGCATGGGTCTCAGGACAGAAGTTATGTGGAAATTTGTGATCTTGTTCATGAGTGCAGGACAGTTCCTGGCATCCACCTTCCATAAAATCAGCCTGATGACCATTCTCTGGCTTCCCTCTCAGTGTAATGCGATGGGCTGCAGGCTGCAGCAGCACTGTACTGGGCTGCTTTTACTGTCACCCAAGGCAGTGGTTAACCTTGTTGTAATTGCAGCCATCCATCCTTCTGGCGCTGCTGTTGCTTACAGCATGGAGGTTGTTCAGGAGTAGGGTTTGCCTCAAATTTGATATGAAAGAGCTGCCTGTTATCAGTTGAAGAACTATTGTTGCTGAAGCTGAGGCACTTTATTTTGAGATGGCTCCAGATACATGGGAGAGGAGGGGGAGCTCAGCCTTTTTGCTCTGTTTAATTGTTTGGCTTCATGTCGAGATGAATGTTGTCATGTGGGCACAGAAGATAATGTGCTTTCTATGTGGACTGAACACAACTATTAGGCAGCAGGAGGAGGCCAAGCATCATGACTCTAAATCCTGGATTGTGAGAAAAATCTCCATAACCCTGGATATTTAACACAGCTGGAGCTCTGTACTGCTCTATCTCTGTTGTCATCGCTCCTGATGTGGGGGAGGAGGAGGGTCAGACTGATTATTGGTCTTTTGTGTCTTGGACAGTGTCCATTTCTGTTTCACTGAAATATTTTGATAAATGAGAATCATCTGTTAACTGCGTTGAGATAAATTTTTATATTTAGACTAATTTTTCTTTTATTATACAACACCCATTTGAAATGTCTTAAAGCACAATGCAGTAAGGAATGAACAGTTTTGTGCATATGAGACAAATGGCAGGTCTTTGCTGAAGTTGCAGACAGTCTCAGCCTTCTTTTGTTTTGGTTTATTCTAAGAAGTTCTGGTTGTGCACTGAGACGTCAGTGCATGACTTTGTGCATTTGATTTGCTTTTTAAAAACTTCTTGTAGAAGTTTAGGTAAAGTTAAGTTTCTATTTATTTGATGAGTTAGAACATCTTTTCTCAGGTCTAATTGATTTGTTTCAGAAAACAACCTAAAAACCCCCAAACCAGCTGCACAACTAAAGTAAAATTCATAGTTTCTTATGCATATAATGACTGGAAACTCCTCTGTCCCTTGCTAGAAGTTTCATACTTTGAAGGAAGGGAGAAATGAAGTTTGTAGACCTTTCAACAAGATCTCAAACCTGAAAGCTTTTAAGAAAACAGGGCAGTTATGGCACGTGAGGCTTGCATACACGACCATTATTTTAGCAACACAAAGAGAACTTTTAAAAGGTATAAAACAGGGATAGGACTCTGTGATCTGTTTTCACAGTAGTAAAAAAAAAATTGCCAGTGGAGTTCCAAAGGGTTTGTGCTGGGATCAATGCTGATACTCATACATATTCATCTATTCATTCTCAATATATTCATAAATGAGCTGGAAAAGGAGTGAATTGCTATTAAGGGCATGAATTAGTGCCATCAGCAAACGTTATTCACAACAGTAAAGATGAAGGCTGACTCAAAAATTATGGAAGGACCTTATGAGACTCAGTGGCTGGGCAATAGATGAGCAGATCAAATTACGCATAGATAAATGTTAAGTGATGCATGGGGGGGAAGCAATCCTAACTTCACATATTATATGATGGGTTCTGGACTGGCCATTAGTCCCTGGGAGGTAGATCTGGGCTTATGACAGAGTTCCCTGAACACATCAGCTCAGAGGTCAAAAAGCAGAGCGGTATCAGGAATATTAAAAGTAGAATAGAAAGGAAAGCAAAATAATGGTGCTGTACAAAGCTGTGGCCTGCTTGCATCTCGAAAACTCTGTGTGGTTCTGCTCCCTTCATCTCAAAAAGGACGTGGTGCAACTTGAAAAAGATTCAGAGAATGGTAGTGGTCCAACAGAGGTGTCAAGGGAATATGATGGTGGGTAACAACACTGAGTGGTATGGGAAGGGTGACAGGGATCAGTTAAGTACAGTCTCTTTCAATACAAGAACCTATGGGCCAGGTTCTAAAGAAAAAAATATAGTTTTCATGTGAGTTTTAATTACACTGTACAAGTCTTTATAACAGGATGTTATGAATGCTAAAAATGCCATGGTTTCTGTGAAGGACTGGATGAGTTCATCCAGGAGGTAAATGGTTCCCCAGAGTCCTGGGGTGGTTTGTTCATGGCAGGGAAGTACCAAATACGACTGATCTGTTCTTACCCTTTTACCTATGCATCTGGTTTTGGTAGCTGTCAGTGAGAGGATACTGGCTCAGATGGACCTTTGGCCTGACCCAGTGTGTTACTCTTATGTTCTGAACAGATGGACTGCATAGTCTCTGTGATATTTATAAATTCTTACTGCCTCAGAAACTGGGGGCAAGAAATATAATTTCTCCATCCTTCTCCCTAAATTGGAGAGATAGGGATTTGATGGATAGACTAGTTGGTGGATAAGGAATTGGCTGAACGGTTGCATCCAGAGAGTAGTGGTCAATGGCTCAATGTCCAGATGGAGATCAGTGACGAGTGGTGTCCCTCGGGTCTGTATTGGACCAGTACTGTTTAATATCTTCATCAATGACACAGACAATGGGATCAAGTGCACCCTGAGCAAGTTTGCAGACAACACCAAGCCGAGTGGTGCAGTTGACATGCCTGAGGGACGGGATGCCATTCAGAGGGACCTGGACAAGCTCAAAAGTGGGCCTATGTGAACCTCATGAGGTTCAACAAGGCCAAGTGCAAGGTCCTGCACCTGGGTCCGGGCAATGCCCACTATCAATACAGGCTGGGGGATGAAGGGATTGAGAGCAGCCCTGAGGAGAAGGACTTGGGGGATAGAGTGGATGAAAAGCTGGATATGAGCTGGCAATGTGCACTTGCAGCCTAGAATGCCAACCATACCCTGGGCTGCATAAAGAGAAGCCTGGCCAGCAGGTTGAGGGAGGTGATTCTCCACTCTTGTGAGACCCCCACCTGGAGTACTGCATCCAGCTCTGGAGTCTTCAGTACAAGAAAGACATGGACCTGTTGGAGTGGGTCTGGAGGAGGGCCACAAAGATGATCAGCGGGATGGAGGACTTCTATGACGACAGGCTGAGAGAATTGGGGTCATTCAGCCTGGAGTAGAGAAGGGTCCAGGGAGACATTATTGTGACCTTTCAGTACTTAAAGGGGGCTTATAAGAAACATGGGGACAAACTTTTTAGTGTAGGGCCTGTAGTGATAGTACAAGGGGTAATAGTTTTAAACTAAAAGAGGGTAGATTTAGACTAGATATAAGGAAGAAATTTTTTATAATGAGGGTGGTGAAAAACTGGGACAGGTTGCCCAGAGAGGTGGTAGATGCCCCATCCCTGGAAACATTCAAGGTCAGGCTGGTTGGGGCTCTGAGAAACCTGATCTAGTCGAAGATGTCCCTGCTCATTGCAGGGGAGGGTGGACTAGATGACCTTTAAAGGTCCCTTCCAACCCAAACCATTCTAGGATTCTATGAAATATAATTTCCATCTTCTCCATCCCTCTCCTGTCCTCCCCAAAGGATAATTGAATTGTTTAAAGGCTTCTAGAAAAGTTGGAACTCTCCTATGCTGAACTGCCCAAGAACTCTCATTGCCAACAGCACACAGACTGGGGCATGAGCCCAGGGTACACAAACACAAGGTACACAGCTTAGCAAGGTTCTTCTTATTCAATTGGGATACTCTCAGGGTGTTTCTCCAGGGCTACCTTCTGTCTGCCATAACAGGGGCATGTGCATGATCTCCTCTTCATACAGGGGAGCTTGATAAAGCTTATGTCACCTGGAAAGCTGAAATGAAGTTAAAGAAAGGGTAAAATTCCTGTGGGAGATCATTCTGTGGGTGTGCACCTCTTGCACGTCTTTATATGTGGGTAGGTGTTTTATCCATGGGCCCTCAGTCCCAAGCATTGCTCATGTGTTGATGCAATGTTATCAGGGGATGCAACGTCACTAGCAACTGGCATTCTTTAAAATCCATCTATGTTTTGCCCTTGTGTTTTTGGGAAAAAAAACCCTCACCCACCTCTGACTTTTTGGTTTTGACAATATCAGTAAATCACCATGGTGTTTTAGCCTCTCTCGGAAGGTTGTGGAGTGTTTAATTTTGCGTATCATTTGCATGTGACAGTGGTCTTGCTATCCCTGGATCTGCAGAAGTCTCTGGAAAGAGCTGAATAGACATTTTACATCTTGACATAGACGAAAAAATGTCAAGCAATACTTCTTATCTCCTCTGGCAGTGACTGAAGGAATTCCAGAGGTAGTGGGGACAAAGGGAAGCCTCATGATTTTAATGAGATTTAGCACAAGTGGTAGTGAATTGTTAGGTTTTAATTTGTATTCCTTTAATTAAAATCTTTAACCTCAGAATCCTGATGCTCATTCAGAGAAATTCATGAAATTCACTGGATTTCTTTTTGTTTATGAAAAAGCATCTAAAACACTTGAGTCTGGGTAGAATTCTTCCTCCTGCTGTCGAAGTTGGCTTTGTCTGGCTAATAGGCCAAAGCAAAGGCCTTCAGTGATAACTTGAAATGTATTTTAGACCTGGAATGCACAGCAAAGACCCTCCTTTAGCTGTGTTGTCTCTGCATACTTTGATGCCATTATGACAACCTTCTTATCTGATTTTGTCTATGATTACATCAAAATTGCCCTACTGGTAAAGTGCACTATAAAGTTTAACTGAATTCTGCTAAGCTTACCACACTCGTAAAGGCGGGAGGAGACTGTAATGGCTTTTTGTGTGCAATGTAGTTCTATTTTCTGAATGCATTTGAAAAGTTTGCAAATGTTAAGAGAAAGGACATAATAACAGAACCTGCCCACATTGTGGACTCCTTTTAAGCCACTTGCATACAAATTGTATCCTCAAACACAGTGTCTTTAGATGTTTGGTTTGAAAAAGTTCATGTTCCTTCTGGCCATGCCAAAAACCATATGCCACTATAAAAGAATAAGAAAATGTATGAGTGCTACCAGGAACCTGGATCCCTGTGGATCTTACCTGGTTCAAAAATACGTACGTGATCCAGGCAATGGAAAATGTCATAAGCTGCAAAAGAAGACAAGCCAAATAATGATCTTTGCTGTTCTAAGCAGACAGCAACCCCAAACTTTGCAAGCTGTTTAACCCTGAGTGTGCAAGCAAGAGTGTGCAATGAAGGAAATGGGAAAACTAGAAGGCTTCTGTGAAACCGAGAAGAGAGCATGTTTCTGTCTGGCAGTAAAACCAACCCTTGAGGCTTGATAGTGGGTACCTCAGATCTCACTAGGAGATTGCAATGGCTTCAGTGGCATCCAGGCAAAGCAGTGCTAGCAAGCTACCATGAAGGAAAGTATGGACCACACCCCAAAATGCTGATACATGAACCAAAGGCCACAGGCTGCTGGTCACCTGCTCAGAGCATCTTGTGGGTCCCTTTGTAGGAATTGCTGAAAACTGAACGCTCTGGGTTTGGATGAATACCTTTTGAGAAGAGGAGTCATGAATGTCAAAAGATTGTTGGAAGAAACACCCCATAGGCTTCAAGAAAGGAATGAAGAAAGAGCTGTCTGAGGAAAGAAGTCTCTGCAACCACAGTACTGAATCATAGACAGAGTAGGACTGCTGAACGTCCCCTGGATTCCTTAGATATTGAGGTATAGTTTGGCTGCTACACTAACCTCTGCTGGAGAAGTGGCATGTTTGATGTTTAAGTGGTTACTAAAAATAAGGCAAAGGTTGATTTCTTGCTTAACTTGGCAAACTGAAATGACTACCTGACTATTGCAAATAGATTTTTAACTCCTGAGAAGGAGACAAGATTTTCTTTCATATAAAGCAACAATTCTTCATGGTAAATTTATTTGCAGGAAATAGTCTCATTTTTATTTATGATGTAGAATTGTAATAGGGTTTTTCAGGTAATGTTGATCTTCAGCAATCCTCCGCTCTGGTCAGGGGTCTCATCTGTTGAAATGCCCCTATTCAACTGATCAACAACATGCAGGCAGTTCAGAGTGTTCCTGGTTTTTTTTTTCTAAATTTCTTGTGTCATTCACCATCAATTTGTATGGGTTTTTGTTTGTTTGTTTGTTTAAGCAGAAAAAAAGAAAGAAGGTAACCAAACTGCAGGACTGATCTTCCTCTCCTTTGGTTCTAAATTTTCTTTAGGTTTCTAAAGCATTGTTGCTGTCTGCATAAGCTGCTGGGACTTTGCTCTGCTTGTATTCGGTTGAGTAACAGTCCACCTGATTCTAGAAACGTCTGCAATCTGCAGTGTCTCATTTAATAATGCAGCATAAATAGTAACTGATTTGCATAATTTATGTTTCCCTTGTTTCCAGTGCAGTTTCTTGATTATGTTAACAAAATCATACTTTTACTTTCTCACCTTCAAAGTTCTTACCTTGGAAGCTGAGTATATCTGCTTTGTTAATTCAATGTAGGCGACAGCAGGAATGGGCCGTGGCCCATAGTGCACCAATTACAGGCAGATAAAACAGACAGTTTCTCATTAATATGAATATAATCAGTTTATTATGGTAGGGTCTGCAGTTTGCAATGAAACAGGGCTCCCTAGTGCCAATTGCTTTGTTTATTTAGGAAAAAAAAGCCCAAACCAAAAAAGCAGCCTCAAATAGCAAATCAACTGAAGAAGACAAAAAACAGGCAGGGAATTGGATGGGAGAGAGGTCACACATCTGCCATTAGAGAAGTTCTGATGATAGCTGAGGTCTCCTCTGTGCAATGCTCCTTTTCCAGGCCAGTCTTTCCCTTCATTTGTTTGTTTATTAATTCAAAGATCTACCTAACATTTCTATGTAATTTCAATCCCCATATTGTTAAACTGGCTTTAAATTGGAGCAGAGTAAAGGCTTCAGTTGGCATTTTGGATTTTTGCCTTCTAAGTTTTATTTCCCCTCATTTTGCTTGCTGACTTGGGGGATTTTGTTGCGTGCTCTGTTCAGATCCTACAACACAGCTGACTGATGTGGTAAGGAGCTTGATCTTCTGATCTGCTCTGCATTTTAAGAAGTGCTCCTCAGAGTGATGCCGCTTTCTGGTGCATAAGATAGCTCTTCAGAGTGACCCTGCTCTAGTGTGACATGCTAAATGTTATTGCCTGTCTCTTTCCAGGGGGTCCTGTGAGGACTACATGTTCAACTTTAACCTGTCTCCTTCAAAACTGACTTTTTTAGTTTATTTATGAGCCTGTATGAGCAATGTCCCAAAAAATTATGGGCTGCCTTTTGAGTTTTGAAACCATTTCTGTTCTCATTTGGTCTATTAATTCCCTTTAAAATGAGGAGACGACTGTCCCATTTGAGTACCTCTGTGTCCATGTTTTGGGATTAAAGTCTCTGCCTGAAGATAGTTGAAAGTGTGAGTTGATGAAATGTAACAGATACAGCCTAGTGAAGCAACTGAGTAGGTGTTGAAGGTGATCCAGTCTTGATTCTGATGGAATGTGAATGTAGTTAAGCACAGTGATAACATGGTTTACCTTTCCAAATCTACAGTATTAAGGAGACTAAATATGCTAAAAAGTATTGGGCAGTTGTCTTACAGTTTGCTTATTGAAAGTTAGGCTCAACTATCCATGTTTGAATGATTCTACATTCAGAATGAACAAGCTTGCAAAAGAAAACACAAACATTTTCTTTGCAGTCATCTCTACATTTATCTTAGTACCACGTGTTAGAAGTAATCCTCACAAATCTTAAAGGACATGCAGATAATTGCACCCTGTTTAGCTTTCTTGAAGGTACTATGGACTTGCTCCTGGAAGTACAACACTGGTTAGGACTTAGCAAAAACTCTTGGGCATGTATGGTCCCAGTGCTCCCCAATGAGGTGGCTGCTTACTTTGTGTTAAGCACACACATTATTCAGTAGGGCCTTGGTTGGTTTGTATCTTGCAAAATTAAATACTATACTGTTGCTGGCTATGCCTTTATTGTGCAACTTCTCAGACATGGTTGGATTTGACCCTTGGGAGACACTTCTGAGGGCAGAAAAGTACAGCTGCAAAAAATTACTTGTGTTCTTGTGTTTTGTTCCCAAGGAAGCCTGCAGAGCTTTGTGTAAGACAAAGAGATCTGGTCATCTGTGGCAGATGCAAAGAGAGCAAATAGGGAAATTGGGATAGAGAGGGAACAGCAAATGAGGGGCAATAAATGATGCATGTTTGGGAAGTACAATTGCTTTCCTGATGATTTCGCTTCAGCCCCTAAGCACAGATAATGTCTCTTTTCCTGAATGGTTCCTATGAATGTGAAGTGGCAATTAGTTATTATACACCAGCCATTAGAACTGGATGCTGATACAGAGAAGAGAATTACATGCTTCAGCTGGAGATGAGCAAAACTGTATGCTTCTGCCTTCTTTATCCTGTCTAAAAAGGTAGAGAGGGGATATTACCCAGTGAAAAGGCAGGCAAATGTTGGAAGTCCCAGTTCCTCTTTATTTTGATATGTCTAACTTGGACAGTGTTCCATACTACTTTCTGGAAATATTTGAGTGCATTTATTGTCTTCCCAGATGTGTGTGCTGAAACGCTTGCTTGTGTGTTGTGCTGCAGAAGGAGATTCATACTTCCCAACCTAACACGACTAGTTTAGTTTTCTTGTGCACAAATTAGGTTAATTTTTCTCCATTGACTGTAAAGAGAGCTTTGGGAAACATGCTCTGTATTGCTTTCTGCAGAAATCTTTCTTCACTAATTGTGTAGGAAGCTCAGGGAGTCTAACTATCTAAATTCACTGGTTTAGCTGTGGAATGCTTGGCAGTGTTCATACTGTCTCCCCCCTCCTCCTAGCATAGAATAATCTGTCATTTGGGTGCTCCAGGTAAAGAAAGCCTCTACAATCTATGCAGTGCTGAAGTACCCTTAAATTTATGCTCAAGTGTTGTCCTAAAGTCATGTGCTTCTCTGTGTATTCTGTACATGTTCCTTCCTAAATCTTATACTTTAGCACTCTCCAATACTGTTTTAAGTAATGTATCTAATATCTCTCACTTATGGCTCATCCTTTCCTTGAGCAGAATTTCATGTATAGGATGTTTATTTAGGATATTTTTTTCTCTTAAAAAGAACAGAATGGATGAGGGTTCATAGAAGGATCACGCTCAGTCTCCAGCCAGCCAGAGTCCCCTCGTATGTGGCTTGCCCAAATGAACCAGTGGTCTGAATAGTGTTTTGACAAGCTCAGGCTCCTTGTGGAGGGTATTGTTTGTGGGTAGTGAATCAGCAGCAAAGCAAGGAATTAAAACTTCCAGCCCAGTGAAAGCTTCACTACACACCATCTGTCTCATTAACAGACACAATACCTGTGCTACCGATACTCTGAATGTAGCATTGCATTTCTTCTTGTAACTGAGAAAATACCTTTCCCTTTATTACTTTTTGATCCCTCTCTCAGATTGAGTTTGCTTTACTTGCCTGCACTTTCCACTGGGAACTTGCCACAGTGCTAATTTCCATCAGCTGTTCCAATGAGCTTGTTTTCCTTGAAGAAATAATTCCATCCCTGGAAGCGTTCAAAGCCAGGTTGGATGGGGCTTTGAGCAAGCTGGTCTAGAGGAAGGTGTCCCTGCCCATGGTAGAGGGGGTGGAACTAGATGATCTTTAAGGTCCCTTCCAACCCAGACCATTCTATGGTTCAGACAAACAAACAAGCCGAAAACAACCACAGAAAAGCTCATGTGCCCCAAACTTGGGCAGATGCTGTGACAATACCCTGAGGCTAAAAATGTCCTGACAGCTATTCTCACTTTTGTTCTCTTTAAAGCAAAACCCAAACCCACCCAACCAACCAGACAGCTGTCTCAGCTGCTTACCTGCACCTCGCACCTAGCCGCGTGCATGTGTGCTGTCAGCTTAAGTTACATCAGAAGATCACAGCCTGTCTTTTCTAACACCAGAACAGTCAGTCTTGAGTTTTCTTCAGTGGGGGGAACAAAAAGGTATCTGAGCGTGAAGGATGAGTTCAAACTGTCTGTTGTTCAAAGGTCTGTGTCATAACATTGATTTGTTTTGCTCCTAGATTTCCTAGCCCCTAAGAAATTCTGTTGTGAAAATGATATAAAAGAAGCATAAAAATGCATGTGTTTTCCTTATAGTTCTCTGTTTGCTGATATTTAATATGTGAGGAGAGGGAACAGATTTAATGCCAAATGCATGAAGAGAAAATACTTAAATTTGTGTCATTTACGTGCTGAGCAGGTTTTTTTCACTTGCAAGGTCAGCTTTCAAGGCAAACAGAAGAAAGAAATGCTGTAAGAAACATGTAGATACAAAGTACTTAGTGATTAACAAGAAAAAATGTTATTGTAAAACACAGATTAGATCCTTTCCCCTCACTTTCTTACAGAATTGCAGACTGTGTTTTTTGTTTAGGTCTCGGTAAGATCTCCAAAACAAGCTAAGGTTGAAGAAAATTCTGACAGGAGAATTACGATTCATTGGACTCTCTTGATTTCTGTCTATCCTGTGGCTCTATATGTCTTTTGATGTATTTTCAGCTTTGAATTGGTTTGCCTGTTCTTACTACCGTATACCACAGGGTATAAACCTGGATGACCAGAGTTAAGAAGCAATATTAGGAATAAAGGCTGTCTGTCTTTGCCTGGTATATATGTCTTGCATCATGCTAGAAACTGCAGGAACTGAAAAACTGGAGTGAGTCAGGTCTAAAACTTCAAAGAATTAAAAAATCAGCTAAGGGTAATATTTTACTATAGAGGATATATGAGTTCTTTTAAAGTTGGTGAAATAGCCTTTGTGGTAACATCTTTAAGGTTTTATTGGCAACTGGGAGGCTACAAATACAGTTACATAAAAATAACACTCTGTCCCCCTGCCATGATTCTCATATATCATATGGACTATCTTACCCGGGTTCCCATGGAACTCTTGCCTTGATGTAAATGTTGAAAGTTTACATGATTTTAAAAGAAGCAACTGGAAAAATATATGGGGCTATTATATGCACCTCTGACTCTGGAAGACTGAGTCACAGATCCTGTGAGACTGAGAGTGAGTTCTGGGGAACGTGGCTAGGGAAGAGTGTGAGCCATGTCCAAGTTAACCTTCAGGGGAAGACATGCATCCAGAAGTGACTATAACAGTGCGGTGTTAGTGCAAGCCTCCTTTTGGGTAAGACCAGCTGGCTTCCAATTGGTCATGCTGCTTGGGAGCCTGTCGCCTCTCTCCCTTAGCTCTGTAATGCTGGACAAGTTAAAAATAGACCTGTGTTTTCTGTTTTACTTCTAATGCTCAGTCCTTGGGTCTTCAGTTCTAGGGAAAGCATTTCCTGCTTCTCTGGGTAGCCCAGAGTAGTTCTTGTGCTCACTGAAGCATTTACCTTCTGATTATTTGTGAGCTTTTATCTCTACTGTAGAACAGATGTTAAACCATTTCTTATCCAGGAGAATGGATGAGATGGCCAGACAGGGACATTGTGGTAGCCCAAGTTTTACGTAAATACTGCAGCAATTTCCATCACAGCACCAGCCCAGTGACAAAGTTTTACGCCAACACTTTATGTTACTGAGGAAGGAAGCTAGCCAGCACGAGTGGGCTTGTCTGCAGTTTGGACGTGCAGGTTTAACTCCACACTCAATGTTCTCATGTGATTGTGAGCAAGTCAGTCTGCCTGTGCTTTAATTCTTTCAGTGGTAGCATGGGGATACGAGCATCAGGAGTCGTGCAAGAAACAGGCTAAAGACCACAGGGTGCCCCAATGCTACGCTAATGGATATGTAAGTACCACAGGCAGTAATAGGCAACGGTACAAGGCTCTTCTATTCCTGGTATGCAGTGTGCTGTCTGCTTCTGTGTGTGTTCAATACCTGTAGGGATAGTATTCTTTATTGAACTTGCAGTAATTTCACTCAGTAGATTTGGGGCAAAGGTTACCAGTTGAGTTTAATTGTGATAAATGAACATTGTTTTAGCAAGGTGGACTGTTACACTAGTTAGCAAGTTTCACTGATAAGCCCAAAAAGAATGTTTTAGGGCAGCTTGTAGCAATCAAAAGAAGGATTTTTCCAGTGCCTTGGCCAAGTGTGAAGTCAGACTATAATTTCAGAAGACGCCAGTTATAAGTTTGTTACTTCACTGCCCACTTTACTCCTTTTTGTTTTGGGGACTTTTTTTTCCTCAAAGTTAGCTTTATATTTGGCATCCTTCCTGAACATACTATGCTGCCACACTACAAATGTGTTCACATGCTCTATTTTTAAATAGAGCTTTTAAGACAGCTGCTGTTCTCACTGGTGTTTGCAGTGGAACATAGATGCCCCAGCCCTGCTGTGGTCCATGTAATACATGCACAGCCTGTGTCTGCCCTGCCTTTCAGTTATCATCTCAGCAGCCACAGTAACTTTCCTGCATCAGCCTACAGGGATTTTGTGTGGTAGGAGGGTGTAATTCTTTGATCTGTGCTCCTTTTTCCTCAGAACCTCTGAATCATATTCTTTATTAATCCCTTCTCATCTTGAATGTTAAGGCTGTATTATGTGTTGTGATCTCAAAGTTAAAGACTCACAGAAATTAGGATGGGAAGGAAGTGCAAGAGTTCCTCTAGTCTGCACTGATGCAGTGCAGGGCCAGCTAAATCTATTATCCTTCCTAGCTGAAAAAGAATAGGGGAGCTTTTTTGGAAAGTATGGACATAGATCTTGAGATCTGTAATTGCAAACTTTATCATGTTCCTGTATTCTTAGACCACTGCAGCTATAGCAACATTATCTTGATGTTATTTATGGCAGATGATCCTGAAGACCCCTTAGGTCTGGAGATGCCCAAAGCAATCTGTTCTGTTGCTTACCCAGAACACTCAGTGAAACTTAGCTCTTGGGGATATTGTTAACTGCTGTTGTAACCTTGACCTTTGCCAGTGGACACCCACAGCTTATTTTGTGCAATTAAGGCAGGAAGGTGATACGTTTTGGGTACCGCTCACTTTTACAGACGCTGATAAAGACTTACAGTGGTAACTGTAGAGAGATGTTTAATGCAAGGGGAGAAAACTTCAGTGTAAATCATTGTAGCTTTGCTGGTTTGAGTTGACTGTGTTCACTTAGGATGGCTGGGAATCTGGGCTTGTGTGCGTGACTGCTGTATACATTTCTGAAGAATCACAGTCATCACGAATAGGGTATTTTTCCCAAAGTGTGGATGCAGGGTTTTAATTTTCCTAGAGGTCATGCCCACTTTCAGAAACTTCTGTTTCCAGCAGGGTGATTTCAGAAATGGGCTTATCTTGGATACAAAGTTTTGTCAATGCTGTGCTTGTAGAGATGGCTCTGATGATGTAGGTCATACTTGTCCCCTCTGTTTTGCCATTCCACAGATTAATACAGTGTGCTTTACACAGAACACGGAGGGGCTGTGTATATCATGCTAACAGACAGTGTTTGCAAAAGTTGTAATTCACATAGGCAGAGTCACAGCAATGAATTAGTGCTTTTGGCATTTGGGAAAGAAAGCCCATTTGAAATCCAGCTGCTTGCCAGCTGTGGCTATTCATAGCAATTATTACACTGGCTGCTTTTTTCACTCCAACTTTTCATTTAAAAAGTGTAATGAATGATTTTATTGCCGTCTTAAAAGTCTATTTATAATCCATTCATCTTGTGATGAATGTGTGTATCTGATTCTCGACCTCTCTTTAATACTGTACAAAGCAGTGTTGCTTAGTTTAAAGTTTTCTTGGCACAAATGTGAGACAATCACATTTCTTAACAGCTTGAGTGACCTTAACTGTTCACTCCTGTACTTCTAAAATGTGAGTTTTAATGGGTATTTAATATATAACTATTTCTTGTTAAGAATTTTTCTTTTCCTCTGCATTTTGGCTATCCCTACCTTTCATTTGTCTTGGGTAGCAATATCTGGGAAATGACTGGGAATGCTTGGAGGTTTTGCAGTATGGGCAAAATCTTGCTCATTCATTCTTTAAGGCACCCACTGGGATTTTTGATGCCTAGGTGCACAAAGGCAGGTATATGATGGCCATACGGTCATGATGCTGTTGTTTTAAACCTGCTCACTCTGGCAGCTACAATAGCAGCGACCACTTTACTGCAATGAGACAACATTTGTCAGCTTGTATTCTGGTCTGTCCTGCTGTGGCACCATTGCTAACAGTACCTGAATTAGCCCAGAGCAGGTGATGGGAACAGTCACTGCCATGCTGCTGGCAAGCCCAGAGCCTAGTAGAAGGAGCAACAGAGGCTTAAATGTCCTAGATGGACAAGGAGGGGGGGTTTAGATTCTTGAAGCATGTTTGTGGGACTGGACATTAAACTCTCAGGCATTTCTTCATATAAATAGAGGCCATTTTCTGTCTTGTGTTCGTGTATTGGCTGTGATCACCCTTCTTGGCTTCCCTGTCCCAGCTTCACCCTTGGAAATTGGGAGATTTGGGCATGTGACCTAGTCATTCTAAGAAGACCAAGTTCTTCATGGGCTATACCTGTATTTGTCATCCCATACTCTTCCATGCTGGCTCTGCTGTCCTCCAATTTTCATAAAAAATTGCTGTTCTGTCTAATCCTTTTGGAAAAAAAAAGTCAGCATACATTCCAAAAAAAACCCAAGGTAGAGATGCCTCAGTCCGGAGGCCTGGCAACCTCGGTACAAAGCCCATGGCCTATTACTGGCTACCATATTTCCTGAGCTACTGGGCTGCACTATGCGGGCCACAGAGTTGGCTAGGCTCCTGTGAGGAACATGGTAGAGCAGGAGCTGGATTTTTTTGCTGTAAATCCTCTTTTGGAGGGGCTTCCCTGATGTTGCTGCCTCTATCAAAAGTCCAGCCTTCCAACCTGGCTGTCTGAAAGGAGGGTTAGAACAACCCCGCGCCAGGCACAGCTGAACTGCAATATTTTGGAGGTTGCCCTTGCTCCAATAAAAACAAGTTGGAGGCTGTAGGACCTGGCTGGCAGGAGTTCATGCCTGAGAATGCTGGCTCTCATTTTTAAAACTCCTTTTTCATAATTGCCTACCTAAGTAATAAGAGAATTGCATCCGTATGCAAGAGGTAATTGAACGGGACAAGAGAAAATGAAGGTAACCGATTTATGACAGGGGAGGCTTGAGGTACAGGAAAGGGAACTTAATCACAGAAAGCAAGGCAGATATCTGTGCCTTGTGCAAGGGCACATGTTTCTGAGGGCAGTGCGTAAGATTCAAAGCTGACCTGACAACTTTAACCCTTGTATACTCTAGAAGATCTAGAAAAATATGGCATGTATTCATTCTCGCTCTCTTTGCTCCCTGATTTCCTTGTATCTAGAGCTGGATCTGTAGAGTCTTTCTTTATGGTCTGGTATGTTAAGGCAATTTTCCCTTCCTTTGTCTGTCTGTTTCTTTTTGATAGCAGAGCGTGCAGCACAATGGACATCTTCTGAGGGACCAAAATTCAAATTTTAGTTGCAAGTCCTTGCTTCTTTATTTCCATTCATGACCAAAGTGTTTCTATATCTAGAAATGACTCTTTTTACCACCAAGTGAAAGTACCAATCCAGGAACATCAAAGAGCTAAGTCTTAAGCAATGAGGAACACATACGCCTGTGCCTCTGTCCAGTCTGGGTGACTTAATTTCCCTAAGGAACATAAGGGCAAGCAGTGTGTCAGCACTGGCCCTCAAATCACCTCACTTTCCTGTGAAACTTCTGGTAAGACATGGACTGTTTAAGCAGAGTCAAACGGACAGCTTCTGTGTTACACAAGAGATGCAGGTGATGAGAGCCCTAACTCTTTGCATAACTAACTCCCACTGCGTCAGTCTTATCATTAGCTGCTTTCTCCCTTTGCTTGCTGGATGTCACGTTTTACTGTTGTGATATATTCGGTAGAGTAAGTTTCAAGCTTTCCAAAATGTCATCGTAACTGTGCTCAATAGCTTTCTTTTATCTATTTCTAGCTAGGCAGGAGGAGAAATGGCCTGCTAAAGGTAGCATTAGAGATAAGAAACTGAGAAAGTAAAAGAGAATTACTTGTATATGACTTAACCAAAGAACTAATGGATTGGAAAAAGAGGTGCAAATGCTTTAAGCCTGTGAATACTACTAATACAAATAGCAGCTGCTTGAGTTCCTACTTGAGTTGAATGTGATGTGCAGCAGTTGGAGGCATTAGCTACATGAAGAGTTACTTGCAGAGTTACTTATCGCTCCTTCTGCAGTTCTTCTTTCAGTCCTTCTGTGTCCTTGGTGATATTGGACTCCATCCTGCACAGGCTTATGCACACACTTAATTGGGGTGATGAGTGTGGGACTTGCTTGCTTGAAGCTGAGCACGCACACCAGTCTGCAGGGCATCAAGAGTAATGTGATATACATACTATGCATTCTGGAGTTGGTTAAAAAGCAGAAATAAATATTGGTTTAATATATCATTCAATCAATTTCCACTCTCCTTACACTGTGTTTCAAAAACACACAGGTTACCCTTTCTCCAAAATTGGTTCCCAATGTGAATGGTATTTCATGTCTTGAACTGACATTGTCTAACCTCATTTAACATCCTTTTAGAAAAATAAAATTCTGTGTAAAACTTGAAGTCACCTTTTATTTATTAATTATTCTGTATTTTCTAAAGGGTTTCAAATGCCCAAGTTTTCAAAGCTGTTACTTGATTTTGTGGATTTCCAATTTAGGGATACTTACAGGGCTTGATTTTTGCAAGTAATTCTGGGTCTTGTGGGCCTATTTAATGTGGCTAAAAATTCCATCTTCTCCAGACAGACATCTAAGTACTTTTGTGCAGATTTAATCTCTGTGTGATATTTTTTTCCCAAGGTGCTGTCCAGTACTTAGAAATCTGGTCATAAAATCTAAGAATAATATTGTTTGGAAGGACCTTTGCACCTTGGAAATTTTCGCTAGTCATTGTTGTAAAATGATTATATGAGTTAGAATATGTTTTTACTTTCTGATATGTAAAACAGACCATGAAATTAATATTCAGACACAGTAGAGTAGTCCTTTTTCATTACTTAAATTGGCTTAATTGGAGTTATAGCAATTTTAGTTGGCATACTAGCAGTACTATATAAATTAGGTATGCGTTCCTATGAATAATACAGCCATTATCCAATTCCCCTTATTCCTAATTTCATTCTCCTTCTTAAAAGAAGTTAAAGCTTTTGTCACCTACTTAATACAAATGATATTTTGCTCTTAGGAAGGAAATAATAGAAGGATAAATGGTGCCAAACTCTAAGACAACAGCAGGAAAGTCAGTAGGAGCAGCAGTGCAAGTCTTTTTGTCTTTTGCAGTAAAATGTGCCTTGAATTTGACCATGGTTTCAGCATGAAGAGAGACTGTAACATACTGTGACCCGCTATATTTAGCGGACAATGGAAAGATTTGGAGTCAGCAATAAAACCTTTTTGTTGCTCTTTCTATTCATGCTCACATCTACTCCTATGCTTCCTTGCCTTTGTGATTGAGCAAGAGACATCTGAACTATCCCCTCATATTCATCCATTGGATAAATACTTTCTGAAACAGTGACACAGCTCCCATAATACCACAGTTACTAAAGTATTCCTCTCTGCCTGTCGATGGTGTGTTATGTAGTGGGTTGGACTCTGTTAATAACTTTGAGAGAAAGGAGATGTGTCCCTAAGGTCTGCTAAAATTTTTCCAGTTGGATGTTAGCGATTTCATAAGTGTTGCTGAATTAGCAGATTTTCCAGAAGACGGGAACCCAGGCAGAAGTCTAGCTGACGGGGTGACTTTCAGATGGAGATGCCACTGAATTAAATTTATTTCTAGTAGCTGTTTACTTAGATAGTGTTTTTAATAGATGATCCAGTATCCCTGACCAGAGCAATACTTATTTTCCATGAAAAAGGCCCTATTTTTTGGACTTTAGAAGGCCCATCAAAATGTTCCATTTCCTCAAGTGAAAATATTTTCCACTTTCTTATTCTTTAGCAAAAGCTTGAAACAATTCTATTAAAATTGGAAATTTCCCTTAAAACCTTCCAATTCCTTCAAAAATGCTTTTTGAAAAAAAAAAAGTATCTGGAATAACTAGGCTATTTAACTTTTAATTTGCATTTAAGATTTTACCCAGCTTCTCAAGAGCCAAGGGAAGATTTTAGGACCCAAATGAGAATTAGGTTTGCAAAGCCTCTCAGCTTTCACTAGAACTTAAATGTGTCTGTCTTTGAACCTTTTAAATATCCTCTCATAACAAAGATGCTGAGTAAGCATATTCCTTCAGCTTGATTGAGGGCCAGATTTTAGGATCAGAGTTATTTTTTTAATGGCTGTTTTAGCATTTTTGGTACTTTCCACTCTCATAGTTATTCAGAAGTGTGCATGAAATGGAAATGGATTTGAATATTTATCTTGCTTCCCTTTCCTATTACTTGCCGTGCTTTTTATAGGCTTATTTTTTCCTTCATTATTTATGATACATTCTGATCATAAATACCTATCTGTCTAACTTCAATTCTGACTTGTAGTTGTAACTGAGACTTAATGAAGTTTTTTGATGGTGCATATAGATGCATTCAAATAAAATATTTTATTGTAACATATTCCAAAACTAACCAGTGGTATTAATTACACTGTTAGCGATTCAAATAGCAAACTGAATATTTAGTTTGTATAGCCTTACAATAAGAGCTAAGTAAATCATTTATAGAAAAGAAATTAATAAAGTACCTGAAGTTTCACCTCATGGCTTATGTGGCAACATTTTATGTTTTCTTTCCTATGTTCAATTGAACTTCTTCATAGATATTCTTTCCTATATACACTTGAAGTTGTTCACAAATATTTTTAATGAATATTTCTAAGAGTATTTTCTCGATCAGTGAGTTTTTCTGAGCAGTTGATTGCAAGTAATTGACAATCAAAATGCAAGCTGTGCTGATTCATTTTTATTAGACACATCACTTATAACAAAGCATTGTTTCTCTCTCCAGATGGAGGTTCCAGTTCAGGAAAATATTAAAACAGAGATTTCAAAGGGACTTCAGAAAATGCTTAAAGGTAACTATGTTCCTCAGCACTTTACTGAGTCCAGAGTATAATGAGAGTAATTCTTTAAAGCAAGTTTCTGCTATGCATAGTTGCGTTTGAATTTTAAAATACACTTTCTGTCTATGTTCTCCAATGTTAAATTAAAACTTGCTGCTTCCATAACATCCCTGCCAGGAAATTCACTTGCCAGAAGTATCCGTAGAGAAAAAGCAGAAAAAGAATGTGAATACAACCACAGCAAATGCTGTTTTTATTTGAGTGAATTGTCAGGGGAATAGGAGGTGCACTTCCAGTCTAATTACAGTCTAAACAATGTATGCCACCCATGGAACTAAAGAATATAGAATAAAGGCTTTTTTATGTGCATTATCTAGCCACCCCAATATTGAATGAATTTAATCACTTTCTTGTTGGTTTTTTCCTACAAATAATCAAACAAGACAAACAGATGTTTCCAGTCTCAGGTTCTTCTCCTTCCCATCAGAACAAGAAATTTTAAAAAGCAGTACGATTGAATCAAATGTACGTACACATATTGACAGAGATGACCATCTCCCTTCCATGCTGTCTGGTTTTGTCATGTAATTTAAGGAATATAATCCGTAGCACTGACAATGACATTTGTCATGTAACCTTGAAAGACAGTTTGTCATACAGAGGGGCTCAGACCTCATTAAAATCTTGATCCCAGCCAGGGTCTGGAGATAGAGGGCTTAGTACAGGTAAGGAAATTTCATTGTAGGGTCAGAGCTTGAGGATGGGGATCAAATTTCTTCTGCCACCTGTCAGGCAATAGATCTAATGTGCAGGGTGTTGTGAAAAGACAAGGACATGTGGTGGACCTTTTTTCTGGACAGCACAGGGTAGGATCTGCCCAAGCTCAAGGCTGTGTTTAGGTTTCTAACCAGTGGATTGGCAGTTCAGGCTACCATCTCCAACTGAACTTGACAGTGACTTACCTCACTCCCATAAAGAAACTTCATTTAGAATATTTCTAAAGAGACTCTAATTTCAAGAATTGCACACACTACCATGTATTTAACTATATTAGAAATCTAGTCTTATTTTGGATGGTTTTCTCAGTTATCACTGGATAGTGAATTTTTGTTACCAAATATCTGGTTATTGTGTGTATAGTGTATGAATGATACATATTTTCATTATAGCCAGAGATGTATTTGCAGTAGTGTGAAGTTTCACTTGCAGAGTTTGAAATTGTAATCAACAAGCTGTTCCTTAATTTAGACAAAGCAACCATATCAAACACAAATATTAACCATTGTATCATTCAGTGATACTTTAATGTAATAACAAAAGATTTGGGAGTAAGTCACCAAAGCTATAAAACTAGTGTATGCATGTCCCATGCTGATCATAACACAGTTTTACTAAGGAAAAGGGAAGTCTTGCTTATCTGGTAGAAAGCAAGGAAAAAATAATTTCTTTTTTTTCATTTAACAGGTATGTCTGTGCAGACTTCATAAGCACAAACACATCAAGTATATCAAAATACTGGTTTTGCTTTCCAATCAGTGTTACCTGATAGGAGTATGAGGGTGGATTTTGATTCATCATATAAAAAACTTCAGACATGCTTTCTTCAGTGCAAAGCATTGTGGTTAGGTACACAAATAGGTGTCACTTGCCAAGATACCTAAATACAGATGGATGTGAAACAGTGTGAGGACTTTACAGCTTGTTCTCTGCAAGAACATGAAGAAAGAAGAAAAGCCAGTAAGAGTGCCAGTGGTTTGTTGCTAGGAGAGGACTGGGAGGCAGTGGTCTGGGCTCTCAGCTCTGCTACTGATCTGCTGCACACAGTTAGACACATCATTTTCTCCTTCTCTTTCATTTTGTTAAACCAGCCACAGCATCTTAGGGTCACAATGAGGCAGTAAGCTGAGTTGGTCCCTGCAGGTGCCTTCTTAAATGCAAATCTAGGAAAGCAACCTTCTGCTGCAGTGTGGGGTAGGTGAGAGTTGGTCTATGCTGTCACTCTCTGTTTGCTGCTTGTTCCTCCTGTGAAGTACAGCCCACATTTTGAGCAGGAATAAAAGATCATTGACTCTTTCTGGGTGTTCTGAGTTTATTAACAAAGTGGTTCTGAGTAATAGTTTTATCTCCAGCCCTGAGGATAGGTAAGTTTTCTTCTTTGCTTTACCCACAGCCTGTATTCCTGCCTCCTGAGAGTGGTCACAGCTGTCTATGCATCAGGGTAGAGTAACCATATCTTTACTTCCAAGTCAGTAAAATCTGTGTACGTCAGGGGTGGTGCATGAACATTGCCAGGCTATTGTGAACCCACCTCCCCAACTTACTCCTCTGTCTAGCTCCCTCTGCGTCTACTTAGACCCCTCAGTGAGTCTGTGTGTGTTAAAACTGTGATGTGATTAAAGAATAGGCATGTGCATTAAGAAAATAAACTTTTAAGAAGCTTTTTTTTTTTTTGCAGGGCGGGGGAAGGGAGGAGGGTTGGAGAGAAGAAGTATTTTAAAGTTACCTGGAAAGTTTAAGTTAAAATCTTTGTGGGACTTCATACGCACTGGCACAAGACTTCCCCTGAAAATAGCAGGGGTTTAAGGAGCACAGTGTCTCTGGAACATCCACCCCTGTAAGCATGGTTGCCAGGGTTATTGACCATAAGCCAAGAAGTCTATAGTCCTTGTTTGCTAATGGTTGGTGCTTCAGGGACTGTTAATCTTTCCTGTGGTTTTCACACATAGCAGTTTGTGACAGAAGGGTACAGATTCCCCAAATGGTGTCTTTTTGGGGTCTCAGTAGCTATCACGTCACAGCAGCCCAGAGCTTAGTATGGACTAATTTCTCCTGGGAGCATTATAGACTAAATTTATAAGCCTGTGTTGATTGTTGTTTCTGTGCTGTTCCCTTCCATATCACAGTACAGTGCTGACCCAGAAGTTTGTGGCATGATGACATATACTAGACCTTCAAACAGCATAATACACTCAGAAACTCTAGAAAGTGGTTGTTCGGCAGCAGCAAATTAAGTTGGTCAGCCAGTGACTCAGCTACACACACACAAATTGTCATTGCATTAATCGCCATTATCTCTGGAAACCTATCAACTTGCCCAGTAAATGGCTTTTGCAGAGGGCTTGGAGGGCCATCAAATTCAGCCTGTTTTAGACAGCTTTTGTAACTTACATCACTTAGGTCAATAGCAGGATTTGAACTGAGTAGTTTCAGGGCATTTGTGAGCCGTGAAAAGGTGAGGGTTGTTACTCTGAAGCAGAAACAGTGTCATAAGCAACTCAGGTCAGCCAACCACAAGAGGATGAGGGAGACCACACTTTCTGTGGTGTGGGCCACAAAATACCGAAGCTGTAAAGCAGTGTGAAATCGGTGTGAGAGCTTTTCCCCCTTCACACCATGCCCTGCTGTCTCAAACTCCTTCTTCAGTGACAAAGGAGATGGCCCACAGTTAGAGGTTTGCAGAGGTCACCTCTCCACACCAATCAGCCCTTTCACTCTTCAGCAGTCGGACTGGTATTTAGGGGAGGTGGACTTTAGCCTGTGAAAACATGTGCAAGTAAACTCTACTAGTGTGTTAACCTGGCTGACCAGGTGGTGAAAGGCTCCGTACTAAGCTGAATTCGCTGAGAAGAGACTAATTTGACTAGGACTCCTGAGCTGGGGAGAGAAATGACAGAAGGGGGATTACAGGAAGCTTTGAAATTGAGAAGTGTGAAGAGGATGAATGGGAATCTTTGGTTTGTGGCTTCTTGCCAAGTGAGCAGGCACCAGGTTAAAGCAAATAAAAGGAAGGCTTTCTCTACGCCTATTATAATTAAGCTGTGCATGCAACTTGGTGCTTCAGGATGCTATGGAGTTGGTGTTAGAGAATTTTGTTGTCAATCTGTGACCAGTAAACATCATGGTCCCCATGTAACCTCCCACTGAGGAGGAGATTTTTAAAATGAGCATGGCCATTATTAGGAGAAATGTCTCTCTTAAACACATTCAGTGCTCTCATCTGCATTCCTAAGCATCAGTACCGGCTGTTGTCAGAGATGGGATCCTGGGTAGAATGCTTGGTCTAAATCTGTGTAGTTATGTCCATACTTTAAGCAGTTTTTGATGCATCTGTGAATTAAAACATGGGTTCTGCAGCTCGGTGCTTTGTAGTTTAAACCTATCAGTATAGAACTCTCTAATGGGGTTAACTTACTTCTCAGCCAGTAGACTGGCTGTAGGCTTATTGGTGAGGAGTGGGACAAGTAATTTACTTTAAATTGTCCTAGAACTGTCTTCTCTCATCTCCAATCAGTACATCCTGTTGCTATTGCAGCAGGATCTTCATGGGAAAATGAAAACACAGAATTTCATCTAAAACTTTCGTTCTCCCAGAGTACTTTAAAGAAGGCATGATTTTATATTCACAACACAAAAACCTGATCCATTCAGTATTTCACTTGAGCATGTCATTTATTTTCAATCTCCCTCTGAGTAGAGAAAGGTACTATGATAATAAATGAAAACATAAATTCCCTTGAATTGCTCTTCTCTTGCTTGTTATATTGCTGCTGAGATTTTTGCTAGCCTTGGTTTCTCTTCCTGACCGCCTTTCAGTCTATCCAGTGACATTTCTTAATGGTTCCAATTGGCATTGAGAAGAGCAGAAAATCCCCTCTCAAATCCAAGGAGTTGATGATGCTCTGCATCAGAATTTTCTCAAAACCAGGTTTACTTCAGACTCAAGATGATATTTCTGGCTAGAGTTAGTAAGAGAAAGCAGGCCCCTCTGCACAGCTAATTAGTTAGCACTGTTACCCGCAGTTTCCAGACATAAATATCTGCTTAATGTAATTGGGAACGGACTTGGATTTTTTTTTAACTTTATTGCAGTCTCTCTTGCTGAGTTTCTCCTTCACGGACACAACAGATACTTAAACATTGATAGGGAGAAAGTGACTGACTGAATAGCTTGTGGGCATTCAGCAGCACTGCATTCAGCTGTATTTGTCATCCTGTGCATTTTTCTTCTTTGTCTCTCATATCCCAGGTAAATGCTTTTGGCTGTTTAGGAAAAGTGTGTTCAGCTTGCATGTTGCTTCACGCTTTTCCATGAAAGTTCTTGATATCCTTCTTTTTGTGGAGCAGAACCAAATGTCAGAATTTCAGTGTTTATGATGAAATACAGTTTTTGTTTTCCAGACGGGCCTGCTGGTGACATAGAAATGCTGGCAGCGCAAAGCAACTGTTGTGACACAGCTTGTCAGGAAAGTAAATCTGGGCCTTGGGCTTTCACCATTTTGGGCTCCTGGTGACAGCTGTCCAAGTGGCTGCTGCCTGACTGGTATGCTTGTATCCATAAACCCTCTCACCACTAACTCACAGCAAAGACGCTTGACATCCAATGAATACCTGTAACAAGACTAGCACAGAGCAAATGCCTTTCAGATATGATCAGATGCTGTTACATCTCTTCTGGTTTTACCATTGCCATTCCAGTGAGCCGTTCTTTATTTTAGACAATGCAAACGGTGTATTATATTCATAGTTGTTAGTGTTACTATGAGAAGGAAGAGACAGCCTTAAATATTCAGTGCCTAGCTCTTTCAGTGGGTAGTGCGCAGCTGACAATTTCATTTTTAATCTCCTTTAATACAGTAACATACCCACGTTTACTGTAGGTACTGAAGAAGAAAGCTTGACCGCTGATAGAGAAGTGCCTCTAATAACTGCCAACAATGTTATATTCCTGTAATCCACAGTATGGCAAGCAAGGTAAACAGGCGTGTGCCATTGCTCCTGTGGCAAGAGGGAAATAATGCTTTTAGCAACTGTTTTTTTGGGAAGCTGTGTTAAGATTCATCAAGTAATTTTTTAGATAAATGACTGTTCTCTTGCCATTTGAACTACATAGAGAGAATCAAATGACCGTGTGTTATCCTTATCTTGCAAAGCTGAGTCAATCATGTTGAGTGATTCTTTGCAAGTCTTTGCAAGTCTTAGGAGATACATTGGAAGTCTTTAGACCAAAAGGTTGTATTCTGAATTAAGGGATGGAGCTGCATGCTCTTTATTTCTTAGCTGAAGTTTCTGAAGTATTTTTCCTAGTAAATGATACTTTTCATGCAACTGAGGAGCCCCTTGAGGGACAGCTCACAGTTGTAAATTCTGCTTATAAATTTTAATTAACCTTTATTTCAATAGATGCTGATTTCTACTAGGTCAACATATACTTAGGGAACAGTAAGAGGCCTCTATACAGTATGCTGCCTTATGCAGTTCTTTTGATTAAGCACGTAATTTCAATTACTGTCGATCTGGCTTTATCAAAAAGCTCTTCTGAGTGTTTATCTCTTTTTTCAGCTTGCAGACGCCAGCAAAGTAGCATTGGAATTTTCATACCACACAATATTACCTGCAGAAAATCACTGCCATAAAAAAGAAGGGAGACAGCAATGTGTACACCAAGGGCCAGATTTAAGACAGGAGAGTATCTACATGTCTTATAGGCATGTAAATCCTTCTCAGGGTCTGAGCCGTTGGCTCCTTAAGGCCAGATTTTTAGCAGTATTAGCAAAAGAGTGTTGGGGGACAGTGAACTTTGGTCAATTCAGCATTAAGCACTTCAAGATACAGATATCTAGCTACTCAGATTTTCAGAGGATTTTCATACTATTAGGTACTTAGGCATTTTTCAAAATTCTGCTACTGTCTGTATCTGCATCTTTAAGCCCTTAAATACTTCCATAAATCCAGACCTAACATCTTTAGGCTGCATCTGAATGTTAGATTTCGGCATTAAAATTTTCCTGGCTAAACTAAATAAATGTCCTACTTCTGAGAAGTCAGCAGGAGCTAGTCAGAACTTCTGAAGGTCATACTTTGATTACTAATGTGCTTAGGTCCCTGAGATTTGTTACTTGATGTTTGTTACTAAGTTTGTCTTGAGTAAAACTTGCCTGCTTTGAGGTGCTGCTGGTTATTAACATGGTAGAAATGGTAAGGTACAGTTAATAGAGCAGTTCTGGTTTCTCCTCTTAGGAGGGTGCTACACAGCATTGTTCAGAGGCTGGACAATCATGGCTCTTTCCTCAGCGCTGAGCAGGAAGGGTGGGCCTAGGTACCTGCCGTGAGCAGAGGGTTTGGAGCAGTGGGGTTTGGAGGGGAGGAAGCCCCTGGGTGTGTGCCCTAAGCATGGTAGTGATGGGAAACAGATGAACCCATCTTTGATTGTCTGGTGTCGTCAAGCTCATGGACTGCTGTACGTAGCTCCTTCCTGAACAATCTGTTGCAGAAAGCATGCAGAGGCATCTGACCTGGCCTGGCCAGGCAGCTTAGCTCCTGGTAATTGTCTCTGTACTCTCCTTGGAGCACAGGGCAACTCCTAGTTTCACAGCAGCTTTGACAAATTAACCAATGGCCGCCACAATCCTACTGCTGCAAAAATGGCTTTTTTTTTTTTTTTTTTTAATCTTTTTGTCTTTTCTCTTATCTGATGGTCTGAAACAGCTCTGTCAGCACAAAGGAGTGTGGAAGGGCATGATGCTGTGGGAAGTGAGGACAAAGATGAGGGTGCGACCAAGGCTGTTGGTAATTAGGACAGCTTGTGCTGCTTGGCTTCACACTTGGCTTCAGTTTGTGTACTTACAGTGTGGGATATAACCCTGCATTATTACCCCAGGTTGCTGATGGCAAGGAGGTGCAGTGGGCCCAAGTCCCACATTCAGAAGGGGGAGAGCAGGGAATGGGCCCAAGTATTCAGGAGTCTTTAGTCTCTGCTCGCTTCCTACTTTGCAGGTGTCAGCTGAGGATGACTACAAGACTGGAGGCATTTATGTATTATGGTGATAAAGGGGCATGAGACTTGGCTATGTGTTAAACTTTTGGAGAAAAAATATGTGACTTCTCTTCTTCCTGATAGTGTGAGTGTGGTGATAAGCCCCAAGGGATCATACCATTCTCTGATAGCAGCATCCAAGATCCTCCTTCTGCTCTGAGGGCATTTCATTTCAGAGATATAAGGATAGTAATAAAAGCTTCCTCCCCACCCTCCTCCCAAAGCAATTCCTCAGCTCATAGCTGCCTGTCCAAAGCTACGTCAGTAATACTCCAGTATTCAGCCCAATAAAAATTTTGTCAAGGAAGCATAAAGTTTCTGTCAGATCTTTTCCATTAAAAATCATTTTTATAGCAGCGAGCTATAACAAGCATGCAGCTATGGAGTGAAAGTGTGAAATGATGAGAAATTTGGACAGTGTTATCATCCAATGGGGACTCAGTGGCAGGCCACTTAGAATGCCTCCAGTGTATGGAGCATGACAACCAGAATATTTTTCACAACAGATTATAATGTAAGAAATTTATTACAGATCTCAGAGGGGAATAGCCCACACCACTGATTCTAGTCCTTCCTCCCAGATATATTACTTGGATAATATAAAGTCATAACTCCCTGTAAATTATTTATGAGCCTGTCCCACCTTAGATTAAAAAATATTTCTGCTGGAGACTTGGAGGGTTAATATCTGTAGCCTTGTGTTTGATTTGCTGAAATGCACAGTTATTTCTGTAGTCAATAGGAGGTGTATAGCATTTGCTTTGTCTGGTAACTACACAGCCGAGGCTGGTTGTGAACTGATCAGAAACGGGACATGCAACCATGACCAGAACACACAGATCTACTTGTAGAAAGCTACTGTAGTCCAGGTGAAGTAAATTTATTCAGTGAAAGAATTTGCATCATGGTTGCTGACTAAAATGAATCTGATTCATAGGATATCTCTGTTTAATCTTTCATGATGAATCATGACACCAAGAGTATCACAACATGAACCAAGCTTGACATTCATCAGATTAATTCCTTTTTTCCTATCCAGAAGTCAGGAATGTTGATAATTTGCAGCACATTTGTAGCAGACAGCAAGGCCTGCATAGTAGACAATATATGTTAACTAGCAGTTCTGTGGGTGATAATGCATTCATGAAACAGCACGCTATTCAAAAAGTGACTTAAGAATATAAGTAGTCTGGGATAGTGGCTTCCATTGTAAATACAGAGAGTTACCACAAATGATGTGTAAGTTAGTTTAAGAATAAGTTCATTCTGATCTGCACCAAAGTTTAAGCTGTTGTAGACTAGCAAAAAAATGCTGGAAAGGTAGTAGATTTTTATTTACCAAAATGAAAAGTTTATGGGCGGTGCAGAATGAATCATGGAAGACTTAGTTGACCATGCACTTCAAGGTTAAACAAATTATTTGGGGTAAGAAGGAGGGTTTTTAACAGAAGATAAATTTAGCCACAGCTGTCTACAGTAGTATTCTTCCACTTCTCTCTGAGCATCTTGTGATTAGTCACTATTAGACACAAGATGATGGGCTTGAGGGTACATAGGTCTTACCCAATCTATTGTTTCTTCTGTAAGCTACTTTCAAACAGCTTTGTACCTCATTTATTAATGATAAGTTAGAAGGAGGGGACCGGAATGACAAGGCAGACCAACACCCCATTTATCAACATGCTTTCCTAGGGTCCCTCTTTCTTCTTATTGCAAGAAAATAGCTGCAAAAGTTCCTCCCTTCCATTTTCAGTGAGGCTTCACGGGTGTGCTGACCTGGTAGCTTGAGTTGTTCCAAGGTGCAATGCATACCCTCATGTGCAGCAGTGGTGCAGCAGTACCAGTGCTGCAGAGCTGAGCAATGGTTAAAAGGCTTCTTGCTACCTCACCTGTGAAAGAAAGTAATGCCGTGAAAATCACGTCGATGCTGCACAGGTAAGCAAAGAGTAAAAATAATAAATTGAAGTTTTCATCTCCAGCAAGGTTCTGCTTTTAGTTCTGTGGTAACTCGTAAGCCATAATGTCATTTGTTCGGAAAACTGAAAGAAAATGATAAATCAAAGACCTGTCCCAGAGTGAAAGTTCACAGTAAGGAATGTCACTACAGTCCAAACCATCACTGTATTTGCCTTCTAGGTGATTCAATAGCTGACAGCTAGCTAGACTCTTTTCACATCCTGTGGGCTCCTTTTCCTGTGTCATTTGAACCTACCTCTTTCTGTGCTGCAACAGTCTATCATTTGTTGTCACATTCTGAGTTGCAGGAGCCCCAAGAGCCCCACTGCTATTGAGGTGCTGATGGGACAAAGCAATGCCTGAGAAAGGTGTGTGTTTCTGGGACTTGCACCTTGTATCAGCTTACTTGCCCAAATGGTGACCTGTGACCTAATTAGTGGTAAATTTTACTGGGTTAAAAGCGGTGCTACTCAAAACTCCTTCTGTGTATGATTTAAGCTTCTTTGTTGTGGTGTGAAAGAAGAAAATAAGTACCCTAAGCGACTTGCAATAACAGTGAAATTAAAGGAAGAAGTGGCACAGCAAGATGCGGGTTACTGCACAGCACCTTAAGCTGAACAGAGTTAGAGGTTGGAGGAGGTTATCTGGTTGGAGGAGTTAGCTTGTGCCGCAGAATGCTTAGGAGAAAGTGGCTGTTCTAAGTCTCTTTAGCATGGCTCATTATAGAGGGATTATGTCTTGGTAAGATCTGATATGGCTATATCTATTCTGTGTCAGTCTGTGCATCAACCAATATACTTGATACAAAATGTAGGATATATGAATAATATCCAGGGTAGATGTTTAACAGTAAAATAGGACAATGAGTAATGTAACAAAGGAAATTATATTTTTCTTTGGACGAGTTGAATTGTTGCTCTTTTGCTAGTCAGCTACAGAAGACAGTGACCAGCTTAATAAAGAGGTACTTTTTACCTGAGAAAATGAATCCTTGTTCATTTTAATTAGAAAGAATTGACAGACTGTCCCGTGAATTAGAAGGCGATAAAATGAATGCAGTCTGTATCCCTAAAGCTATCTTCATCCCTTAGGGAAGAAGAGAGGAGAGATTGAGCAGGAGGGCTACAGTGCTCCCAGCAAGAGGGGTATATTTAAGAGAGCTCCTCCTAATTATGCAAAGCATAACATAGTCATATGTGGGGACGTAAATCTGGCAGGTCAGCTATCAGGGCAGGACAACAAATCAGTTGTTAAGGGAGAGAGAAACTCTTTTGATTTAATCATAGTACCAGAAGGTTAAGTATGGTCATTCTTTCATCACTGATGTCCTTTACAATTGTCTAGTTCAGTTTAGTGCAACTCTGACTGGACAAGACATTTGTCTTGGCTTTGCCAGAACTATAAAAGGGTCTGTCCACAAGTGTACAGCACACCTACCTACAAAGGCCGGGTGGAATCAGGTCAGGGAGTGAGAGGAGGCAGAAATGTCTCTCTAAGATGCTCTCAAGATGTTGTGGTGCTTGCTTAAAACTGCTTGACAAAGACATTAGACCAGAACAAATGCTCAAGTCATGTTGTAGGACATAGGCATCCATCTGTGCTTCTCCTCAATCAGGTCAGTGCACTTACTGCTAAAAGTGGGGCTGAGGCTTCAAACTAGGAATAAATTGTTTTTCATGCCCCCTTTGAAAGGAAGGTTTGAACAAAAGAGTTTATTTTTACTGTAAATTGTGTTGTTTGTTTTTTACATCCTGATCTATTGACGATTTCATCACTTGAACTTCTTGATTTATTGGTTTGATCTTAATCATGACCTTAATGTGATCATCACATTGTTCCATCTTTAATTACCTTGGTAAAATTGTAGGATATTAGCTCAGTGATGTGCTAATTTAAGTGCCTCTTTGCTTGCTCATCCTCTTCAAGAAAATTCATTTAAAAAAGTCAACAGAACAGGTTTCATCTGTCAAATTTTGCAGCATAGACATTGCATTCAGTGTGCACAAATAACCTTCAGTAAAGAAGATTGCAAGTCAGTGGTTTCTGAGACCAACTTAATACCCAAGTCTCTTGGCCTGACCTACTAAGAGAAAAAGCATCTCTGCACCTGAAACTGTGCAGTGGAACAAGGAAAATAAGCCATTCCTTAAAGAGATTTAGCAAACAGAACACCTGCAGAACTGCCCACATGGGGTGACTTGTATGGATTTAGGGCCCTGTCCTACAGCCAGTTGTGAGAGACTGAAAGAGTTAATGTCTCAAACATTGTGGTGGGGCAAGTTCTGCTTAAAGACAAACGCTGCACAGCAAGGAACCAAGGTGAAAAGCCCATCAGCTCAGACATCAGCAACAGGAGGGGGAGGGCGTGCTGGAGGGTGCACAGCTCCCTGTTCTGATAAGCTGTTCTGATACAAAGATCAAACAACGGCCGTGTCTGCAGGGAAGGAGAAGTGACTCCACAAAAAACCCCCAAGCCCAAAGGCTCACAAACTGCTCATTAACCTGACGAGTTCGGGTGCCCACCCGAAGGAGGGGCAAGGATGATAAAAGGACACAAACTGAAGCCCCGGGTGCACAAACCCACCGGGACTGGAACCCTCAACTGACTAGACACCTCGTCTGACTGAACCAACACTGGACCCAGGACCGGTGAAATCTTTCTCTCTTCCTTTCTCTCTCTCTCTCTCTCTCTGTCTTCTTCTCTCTTTCCTTTTCCTTTCCCACAATCCCTACATCTCATCTGTTTCAAGATATAAATCGTTGACCAAAAATGAGACTAAGAGTGGATCCAGCCGCCCGTGGGCCCTTCTCTAAGGAGGAGTCTGGAAAGCAAGGGGGTCTGCTCTGAACCTCGTGACTCAATGGGAGGGATCTCCTTATCCCTGAATTGATGTATATGGTTACATGGTTTACAGAAGTAGTCTTATGCCAATTCCTGTTGTGAGAAACCCTGCCACCTACTACCACGCCTCCCCAGTTCTGTTTGCTTCTGCCAGAAATAAAATCTTTAACTGATCATTTGGTGTCATTTCACCTTAATTTAGCCCGAGGGAATTTCGAATTAAATATGACTCCCTGGTCTGTCCAGTCTGGCTCGTGACACCAGTGAAGGCAAGGAGCTGGACCATTTTAGTGAATAATTTACAAGGCTTCAGAAATCAAGACCTAATTCATTGTGCTCCTACAAGCAACTTACAGGTCATATCCTACCTGTATGTTTCTTCCCTTATGGGCAGAGTCCCAGAAGAGGCTTTGTGGGAGACATTACCTGGACCCCCAAATTCCTTCTCCTCTCTGAAGCTGCTTGACTAAAGCTGCACTGCTGCTGCCACAGCAGGGTAGATGGGTCAGCTACGGATCGCAGGCCAGCTCCTCTCAGCTTGGTGCTGCTGGGAAAATGTGGGGAAGGAGGGGAAAGAGGATACTGCTTGGCAGTGGAAATCAGAAGATGATGCTATTGAGAGGATAAAGGTATTTTATGCCTTAAGGGTGGCTAAGGGGATCCAAAAAACTGGATGCAGCCAGCTTGACCAGCAAGGTGCATTTTCTCAGCAGACAGCAGTCTGCCTGTCGTGGTTTTAGCTGGGATAGAGTTAACTGTCTTCCTAGTAGCTGGTACAGTGCTGTGTTTTGAGTTCAGTATGTGAAGAATGTTGATAACACTGATGTTTTCAGTTGTTGCTCAGTAGTGTTTAGACTATAGTCAAGGATTTTTCAGCTTCTCATGCCCAGCCAGTGCACCTGACCCAAACTGGCCAACAGTGTATTCCATACCATGTGACGTCCCATCTAGTTTAGGAACTGGGAAGTGGGGGGCAGGAATTTCGCCGCTCGGGGACTGGCTGGGTGTCGGTCGGCGGGTGGTGAGCAATTGCCCTGCGCATCATTTGTACATTTCAATCCTTTTATTACTACTGTTGTCATTTTATTAGTGTTATCATTATCATTATTAGTTTCCTCTTTTCTGTTCTATTAAACCGTTCTTATCTCAACCCAGGAGTTTTACTTCTTTTCCTGATTTTCTCCCCCATCCCACTGGATGGGGGGGAGGGAGTGAGCGGCTGTGTGGTGCTTAGTTGCTGGCTGGGGTTAAACCACGACACTGCCTCACCTGTGTGTTCTGTTAATCACGCTGACACTGCCCAGAGGTCTGTACAAGTTACTCTGCTTTCTGGTATGTAAGTTACATGCTCAGTTATATGTAGCGTGGGTATCTCTACAGTCAGAGAAGCAACCCCAAAGAATTTTTGAGAGGGGCCTTATGAAGCCATGAAAAGCTGCTTATCTGACTGTATGAACCCACAAATACAAGCGCACAGCCATGCATCTGCTTTCCAACTGTATAAGCCTGCCGATATCAGCCATTTCAAATGGATGTGTGATGAGAGGCATCATTGCTCTTTCACAAATGGACACTAAGGCCCCTCAAAATCAATAGCAAGTAAGAGGTGAAAAGCAACTCTTAGAGAAAATACAGTTGAAACTGCTCCAGAATTTAAGGTTTGACCAAGCACTTCTGTAGTGATTGTGTGTACAGTATTTCAGCTTGCACCACTGCAAAAGCAGTTGCAAAAAATACCTGGGTTTTGTGCTCCCTTGTGTTTGCCAACTTCCGGCCCTGACGTATACCTCAAAGACAGGGCAGCACAGTTACACAGGAGAAAGTAGCTTATCCGGAAATGGGCACTGAAATTTGAAGTTCTCGGTTGAACACTAGAAGCAGTTTTCTTTGTATTTGTTAGCTCTTTGTATTTTCAACAGCAGCATGGTCCACTGCAAGGATTTATAGTGCTGTTAATATTTGTCTCTTCCTGTAAACCAAGCTCAAGCATTTTTATGCTTATGGGCAGCTGCAGTGGTCTTAAATCTTTTTTTTTTTTAATGAGCTCATATTTATATGTAAAAACATTGTCTGAATTTTTGGATGATCACTTTTTATGCTCATGCTTATGGGAAAATGTGTGTGCTAAAATAACTTTCAGGCTTTATACTAAAATACCTGTGATGATATCACTGACACTGGCATTGTGCATATTTTCTATGCAAGTTTTCCACACTTACTGATTTTCATAACTTATTTTGGATTCCTTGGTATTGGTGAGTAACTTTCTTGCAGTATGGCACCTAAAAGTAGACACAGTGCTAAAACTAGTGTGGAGCATGGGAGAAGGATGAGATTTTGTACCATATAGACTTGCTTCCTTTTTCTGTGTCTTATGCATTTGCCTTTTCACAACTGCGGTTTGCTGTTGACATGCCTAGCTTGTGATCTAATCTGTGCTTATTAGAGGGCATTTTACACATGCACAGAAGGCAGACTGAGGGAGTGGGGGGACAGCCTTTGCCATTACTTACAATTTGAAGTTATTTACCCCAAGTGGAATTTGTGTACAGCAGTCACTCTCCAGGCCAGATTTTGAATCCGTCACTCCAACTGTAAATCATATATTCACATGAGTGGAAAATTCAAATAGGCACCTGCTGTCTAATGAAAAAAGTTTTTCATTCCTGCTCTAAACATTGTTTGTAGTTTTTCACCAACTTGGAGTGAATAAGCTCAAGCTTTATTAAAGCCTTAGCAGAATTTGAGTAACTCCAAGTGGGTTAGATTTTTGTTAAACTTCATTTGAATGCTTACGCATTTTTTTATGCTATATTAAGTAGACCATTTAACGGATTTTGATTGGTAATGCAGCCTGAAGCCTCATTAGTTGAAAGCTTTATAGCACCAGAAGTATGTGGTTTTAGGCTATGATGGAGAAAAATGAGCTTTCTGGTTGGAGGCTGGTGTTTCCAAACTGAGAGATCAATAAATTGTCTCATCTTTTTATGACAGACCTAGAATTTCAGCTCTGTGTGCCCCGAGTTGTGTTTCATGGATAATACTTCTTAAAGGAGAATTTAACTGTCGTAATTGATGAGATGCAGCTTTCAGCCTGCTATTGGGCACCTCAGTTTGGGCAGGACATCAAAGTGAGGCTATTTATTGGGATAAATAAAAAAAAGCACCAGCATGTGGAAACTGTCACCTTCTCTTGCTTCTGGGTGTCTAGTTTATATTCATTCTAGTGGAGGCACTCATTGTGTCCTATTTTCCAAGAGCCTTCTTTCATTCTTCTTTTTTCCTTTTTTTTTTTTTCCTCCTGTCCTACATACTTAACATGAAAGTCGTTTAAAGCATGATAGTTTAGCAAAGTGGGATCAAAGTGAAGGAGGATCATTTGCTACTTTCTAACCAAAAGGAGAGAGGTGTTGTAAGCAAACAAGTGAGATGTCTGCTATTCAGTGCCACAGGAGTGCTGCTTTCAGAGGAAATGCCTTCTGTTTGAAGGCATCCAGTGGTGCCCATAGTCAAGGCTGCCTCCTGGGAGGGAAGAAGTGGTCTTAATTAGGACGATGCCAGCAAGAATATAATAATGTTGCAGATACAGGGTATCTGTGACTTAAAATTGCTATGAAGTTGCCCTTCAATGATGTGCTGAGTGTCTGAGAAAAGCCTTAGTAGAACTGACTGATTGTGTTATAGAGAATGACTGCTGCTGCTGCAAAGCTGGATTTTTTTTCTTTTACTGAAGAACTTGGGCTTTGTGTCATGTTTTCAGAAGCATCAGTTACCTGTTTTGCTCTGAACCCGTGCAACAGAACTGAAAGCTTCTTGTAATTTGCGCTTATGCATTGGTAAAGTGAGAAAGTGCCTTGCCAAGATGTTGCACCACTGGTGTGTAGGGCCTGGGTTCCTGCAGAGGAGAGCTGGAGTTCTTCGGGGTGTACTGGAGTTGGCGGCTGACCACGTGTAATTCAAAACTTAAGGCGTGCTGCTTTGCTCTTAGAAGCAAGAATTTCTTCAGATGTGTTTCCTGTCTAGGAGAGGGTTATTCTGCAAGTGGCTACCGTCTCCCTAGAACGGTAATTGTGCAACTTCTTACTCAAGCCCAACCTGCCCAACCTTCTGTTTGTCTCCAAGGCAGAATGGTCCTGCATCAGTCCTGTGCTGCAGATGAAGATGCAAGGGGATGGGTGGCTGGGAAGCAGGGCATTAAGCCTCCCTCCCGTCTGTGCCTAGGAGTGGGTTGCAAATGGGCAGGGTGTGCATCAAGCAGCACAGCTTAGGTCAGTGCGGAGGGGAGCTGAGCTATACTCGCGTGTGGAGCAAAGGGTCTAGGGACGGAGCTGGGTGTCCTCTGTCAACAAAATGCTGCCTCTCCCACAGAGCAGACAGAAAGAGCTGCAGGCTCTAGATCTACTGCAGAAATCGTGCATGGCTCTTAGGTGTGTGTAGGTCATTAACAGAGTGCCATCTACCGGCACAAGGTGTCTTTATTGTCTGCATCTTTAAGACCGATGAAATGAGCGCTGCCGCCCACATTGAATGGCTTCCAGGTGAGCCCTGAATGCAAGGTGGCAGCCTAGCTGTAACTCTTCAGCTGGTCACAGCTTTTATTCCTTTTCCAGCCCTTAACAAAGTCTGTGGAAATCCCCACGTGCTCTCTGTGGCAGAGCTCATGGACTAGAGCCCCCTCCTGCTATTTGAATGGATCACTGGGTTGCCTGGACAAAACAGGTCAATAGATAGTGTTGAGAGACCCTGTTTAAGTGACATGGTATCTCACAGAAGGGTATACACACCTAGGTAGCTTCTGCCAGAAGTACTGCATGTGCTGTCACTCTTCCGCATGTCATCAGGTGTCAGGTAAGCTCCCTTGGATCTTTATATACTCAGGCGAGAAGCTAGGAAATCAGTTGCAGCTCTAAAGGAGTGCACAACAGGAGGGTTTTATTACTGTAATTTAATTAATTAAATACATGTATTTAATGAAATAGGAGCCATATCGGTGTAATCATCACCAGGGTGTCCCTCATTCATCTATTTTTCATGCAGAGCAGACTTCTGTTGCAGCATAGGTGCAATGTCAAAAGATGGCAGGGCAAAGCCTGAGTGGGAGGCAGGTAGGTCTTCTAGCACTTGGGAAACACAGGGTATGTTCAGGCAAGCTGTCACCCAGAGTTACAGTAAAAAGAGGCTGCATCATATTTTGTTCAGAAGAGAAGAGGAGGTAACTTGCATTTATTTTTGTGGAGGGTGGAACTGTGAGCTTTTTAGTTGCTTGCATCAACAGATGAAAACTGAAGTCCTCTGACAGAGCTCTGTAAGGAAAATTTGTCCTGCTGCTTCCCTTGATTAGGAGAAAGTAGTTTTTCTGCCTTGCAAAAATGTTTGACATTTAAAAGGATATATGAAAAAATCCATTCTGCAGTAAAATAAAATGAGAGCTTTACAAAGTTTTTCAGCAAGAATAAGAGGCACTAAGATAGACTGAGGGACCTGTTCCAGTGCTGGAAGCCCCAGGTTTAAGCCCCTGTTAGAACAAGGAACCCGAACTCAGGCTTAGGCAGATGCCTCAGTCACACAATTATTCTTCAGTGGGGTCTTCCTCTCTCATGAGTTCAACGTCCATCCGCTCTACAGCAGGCCCTTGAGAATCATGTTGACAGCAGCTCTCCTCACAAAAGAATTTGTCGTTTTTCTGCTGAGGAAATATATTTCCTAAAAGACTTCCATCTGTCTCAGGCACACACTTTATTTAAACATCCAAAATATTGAAATAAGAAGCTGTTCACAGAACAATCGCCTTATCATAAAACACACCCTGCTAAGAACATGATTTCTGTTTCCATTTAATGTGAGACAGTGCTCCTCATTATTCTCTCTGCACACCGAGCTTCATCTAAATCAAATTGAACTGAAAAGGACAATAGTGCTATTGATTTCTAGTACTAAAAATAATGCATAATAACCTCACTGTAGTCAAATCTGTTCAGCGAATGAAATTGCTATCACAGAAGATGTATCATTATTCATCAACTTTATTATCCTTACCAAGCAGGCTGGTATCTTCATTCAGGTCATTTCTATGGAACTTGACTTGAGCAAGAACTGACAACATGGTCTGCACTTCTTGGTCACCCATGCATATCCAGGAGGTGTTCAAATGTCTTTATTCACATGAGGAGAGCATGGAGGTGCCTCCCTGTTGAACGTGTTACTGAGGCTGATAGATATGGAAAACTGCAGTTTAGTTGAGAGCAAGACTAGGAGAGGGCGTGCGCATGTGTTTGAGTGTTTTAAATCTGTGTACAACTGTGCCAGGAGCAAAGATTCCTGAATTAGAAAATATATAACAAGAAGATTAAAAGCACAACTAATTTGCTATATGCTATCAACTAGGATATGACCTTTTTTCTTCTGTTTGTAAATACTTTTTAAAATGAGTGTTGCAGAGGAAGCCCTACAGTACAGGGTGCCAAGAGTCATGTTTTGGGACAGGGAGTCGCAGTTGTGTTGGAGGTTCAGCTGGCATAACTGGCTTGGGTTCACAGATGGCATCGCTCTTCTCTGAAATGTGCTATGACATGGCTCGATGCACGGGTGCATGCTGGTGATGATTATTTTTAGATGATAACTGCCTAGTTCTGGAGGGGCTTTTAGCAGTCTTGGAGCCAATAAGGGCAGTCCATGGCATCAGCAACGTAAAAATTGTGATAGCATGACACACAGGGAAAGCACTGGCAGGCTCAGGCTGGGCTCTGGTCAGAGAGAACCAGCAGCAAGTACTGACACTAACAGTGGGGTTTGTGTGGGTTTTTGTTAATTTAAAAAAAAATTCCCACCAAACAACAAAAAAAACCCCAAACATACAATGCCTCTTGCATGTATTCTTCTCTTCCCACACACGCTTCTCTTTTTGCTGAACTGCTGAGCAATTTGGTTTGGGATACATTTTCTCTCTGTGTATTTGTGAAGTGTCAAGTGTTCATTATGAAGAGTTCTCAATCTTATGTGCCTCTGTAGCCTGTGCTTTGTAACAGTTCCACCACTTGCAGCTAGAATCCAAAACTGCTCTCTTCCTACTGGTTTTGATTTGTTGGTGTTTGCATCTGCACTTCCAGGGGCTGGCTGGAACCTACTGCAAAAGGGCAAAAGTGCTGAGTGGAGCTTATTCCACTGGTTTCTTAGTCTGGCTGCTAATGGGAAATACTGACAATCCCGCAAGAAAGCTCATTCACGTGGTCATCTCAGCTTACCTTGTAAGATCAGGCTGACCACAAGGCTCAAGGAAAGAGGGTTTTACTGAATCCAGCCTTCAAACTTACTTAAAGCTGACTAGTGAGGAAGTTTACACAAAGTTGAAGGTCAATTACTCTGTGTGTAGGTGTCTGAAAATTCAGAAAAAAAAATTGTTCCTTCTGCGTGAGAAGCCCAAGGACTTTCCCACTAAACCTCATATTTCTGCTCCCCACCTCTTAGAGCATGCAGATTCTTGCTAGAACATGGCTTACCTTTCTGACTTAAAAGCCACTCGTTTCTGTTACGCTCTTCTTCCCAGGCCCTCCTCTTCTTCATCCTACTTGGACGTACGTGGGGAAGAGGAGCATAAGAGTAAGAAAGAGTAGGAAGAACTGGCATAACCGCGGGTGGTTTGCACATGGTGAAGCTTAGCTGGTGATGATGGTGGGGCTGAGGACCAAAAGCTTTTGCCATTAGCAAGGCCTGTGAAGCAGGGAACCTCTGTTAGATGGCACTGCAAAAGGATAGGAGCTCTTGGAAAGGTAGCAGAGCTGTAGCTAAATGGAAGGTCTAGGTGGTGCACAGCCCATTTAGGGGGCTGCTCTCTAGCAAGAAATTTCTTCAGGTGTCCTTGTGGCATGGACTAATTCAGCATTGAGCTGACATTTTGCTTTGCGGGACCTATGTGACACCTGCTGTGGAAACGTGCTTCACACAGCAAGGCTATTAATAACCCAGCTTTTGTGAGCTCTTGGCCACAGTCTGAGGCCGTATTTTCCTAATAACCCTAAAATATGTTTTGTTTTCGTGTACTTGTGGATATTAGGTTAAACTTTTTCTCCTGTCAGGGATTTCTGAAACCTTAATTGCTTTTCCAACTTAATTGCCCCTGGAATGAGCTCAAGGAATTAGCTTCTTGCTAATGGGGAAATATTTGAGCTGTTATGGCTCTGAAACTTATTATTTTTAGACCTAAATTAAGGTGGGGAAATGAGATGCAGATAACAATCAAGGTTTCAACATTATTACACCAGAATGCACTAGGAATTACAGGATTAAATACAGCCTAAAATGAGTCCAAGAACCTGTTCAAAATGAGTAGTCTTGAGATGAAATGCCCAGGACATTCTCCCAACTACATGCCATCTTGATGTTATTGATCCTTATTTTAATGCAAAGGTCTTGTTGACGGGCCTCATTCCATTAATAATTTCACTAGGTTTATATGCTAAAAGGACTGACTTTATTGGAATCATGTGGGAAACTTTTAAGGTTTGTATTTTTCTCTCATCTTAAAGAAAAAAATGAGAAATTGAATAATGACCTAATTGGTTTTAGCAGCTGCTCTGCCAGCATGTGGAGAATTCATGTGGTATGGCTTGTCATTGGGGGACCTTAACCATTTTTGAGCACTTTAAAGCTCTCGGAAGCAATACAGTAATACCTTGCAGTACTTCTGAGGCATATGCAAAATACAGGTTTCAGCAGACAGAGCTTAAAGCACAGCAGTTGTGAGAGTGAAAACTCGAGCGTAGCAAATTAGCAGTTTTATTTTATACCCAAGTCATTACTCAAAGATGGAAAACTATGCTAGAAAAACACAGCATGTGATAAAAATGAATGTTACTTTTATTCCTAGGAAGAAACTTTCATAGAATGGTTATTAGTGTTGCAATTCTCATTACTTACTGATTTGTTTAAAGAACTCTTCTCATACGTGATGGTCCCTCTGATAAGGCAAACCACAAAAAAACCCCAAACAGATCCATCAGTCAAAAAGTCTTGCGGTTAAAGCTAATCATTCTGCTTATGTAGTTCCCTCAATCAGCTTTCTACCAAGACTTTTCAATTTGTGGGTCCTGCATAAACTAATATTTTGAGACCCTGTAGAAATGTAACATATGGTTCTTTAATTAAAGGCTGTCAAAATGCATATGTGCAACAGGACCTAACTAAGATTGCATTGGGAAAACAAAACAAAACAAAACAAAAACCCCATTTGAACCTGAATGGAAACATTTGTTGTTTGTTCTGGTGAAACAAATGGAAAATTCCCCACAAATCAGTCTCTAGATTTTGTCTTGCTTTTTTTCTTTCTCAACTCTCTCTTTACAACATGAGTGGGGCTGTTCCCTGCTGGAGACCAGAGATATCCTTCAAACCTTCTGGGAGAAGTTATATAAACATTCAGCTCAGAGGCAGAGGCAGGAGGGTTAACTTGGACCATCCTGGGCAAAATAGGTGAATCTGAAGCCCTGCTCTTTTTTTGGAGAAAGGATGGGGGAAGAGATGAAAGACCAGGTACTGAGTTGTTCCTGTATCTGAGACCTGCCAACACAGTGCTGAACATAGTAAAAAGGTAGGAGACACACTCCCAGTGTGGTGTATATACGTGCTCAAGCACGCCTTGACTTGACTTGGAAATACAAATGTTCCATCAAACTGATCCTGCTGTAGAGCAGAAGCAGGGGCTAGCCAACATGTGGAGGTCTTCTCCAGGCCTAGCTGTTGGAGGAACTGTGGCTTGCATCACGGCCACCATGAGAATTTGCTTTGGTTCAGCTGATCGCTCTCCAGGAATTTTCCCCATTTAAGCAGATGGAGCTGTTCTGAGTTCCTGGTGACAGTTGTCTGGCCGAATTGGACCTTTCAGCAATCTCCCACCCCTGCCTTCCACGACTGCAGACAAACCACTCGTGGGTCCACTCTCCTGTGCGTAGGTGGTGGCTATTAATGCCTTTTCTGCTGTCAGTGTATTCCCAAATGAATGCAGCGTTGTGCAAAACCAGCATTAACTGCTTCAGGCTCCATAATGAGATGCTGGTTATACTGGCAGTATACCACTTCCGTCTCTAAAGGATAAGTAACATCATTTCTGGGAAGTCTGAGAGCTAAAGCATATCTGGCTCTGACAGGGGCAATCAGATTTATATAATTTTCTGACAGACAGTTAAGCTTAAAGCTGTACAAACTGGAAATATACTGTCAAGTAAAGTTAATATTTTAGAAGCCCAAGGTTTTATGAGGCAAGGCACAGACCTCTTTTCTTACAAAGATGCTGCTGCTTTCTCTTGTCTTTTCAGAAGCCCCAAGCTGCCTTCAGACAAGAACCCATACAGGCATAAATTTGATCCCTATTAATGGTAATAAAAAGAAGAGCATTTTAATGAAGGGTGTGTTTGGACTAGACTATACCATGACTTACAGGCTTCAGTGTTTATGTGACAGGAGGCAGCACCAGTTCTCCTTGGTTATTGCTGGAACAGTAAGGATGTTTTAAACTCACAAATGCAGGGGAGAGGATATGAAATGAGTTAAAAGCTGAGGTTGGGTCATGATTTTCCAGCCAGTGCAATGCCCCGAAGGTGTCCAGAACCATTAAGGTAGTTCCTTATTACAGTCTTATGCTGTTTCAGTAGAACAATATAACAGTTCCTTGAGTTTTGGCACAATGTCTCAAACCTAAGGTTTAGCTAATGCATATGGGTACCAAAGGCAGGAGGGACATGTAGGCTGGCCTTAGTCTATTACAAATAATTCTTGCACCCCTAACCGTGTATGTCTTGCTAGAAAGGTGGGTTGCTTTATGATTGTTAGCTCTGTGTTGCAAGTTGCAAAATGTGATGATGGAATACGTTAGTCAAAAAGAAGACTGATGAAAATGATGGCAACAAACTTGGGTTTGTGCTGTGGAACCCTCATCAATAATGTGGGTTCTACTTTGCACATCATGAAACTGTGCACTGCGTCTGGGCAGTCTGACTGCACCCTAGAAGTATGCATGGTACCCCTGATGTGCACTGGTGAGTGCAGAGCTTTGGGGGCCCAAACTGAAATATTTTAATGGGGTCTGACTTTAAGTAAGCCACGATTTGACAAAACCAGCTTGTGCAATGCATTTTGAGATCCCACGAAACCAAAAGGATCTGGAGATACCGAACAGTCTTAAGACACTCGATGCGCTTGTTAAATTTTTTTGCTCCTGGGACTTTATAAGTAGAAGAGAGTTTCTGTAGGTGAAGTGGATTTGTCACGCAAGTATTAGTGCAGGATCAAAACCAGCGGGCTTTTGCAGCACATTCTGTGCTCTTCATGCTGTATTGTCCCAAGTTCAAGGGGCATTCATACTTTTCCTCCCATTTGAGTGTGGTGTAAGATAAGGACAAAAGCTTGAAGGGTACAGTCTCTGTCTGGGTGAAGAATGCAAATAATTATGTTTTTACTTAAAAACTAAAAAAGCAAACCTGTTCTTCTGAGTAGCACAGCTTGTGCTCCAACTGCAATTCTGTAGAAAATTGTGCTTCTTTAGGATCTTTTTGCTGGAGGCAGGCCTTAAATCTAATTTTCCCTCTTCTTATTGTTACAAAATAATTATACCTGCTTATTCTACATTCAAGTGACTCTTCAGTGTAAGGATTTAACCAGGGATGATGGTTGCAAATTCTTGTTTAAAGATGACAGATATCTTTTCCCCCTGCAAACACATCTACTGGTTTTTAAAATGAAGTAGTTTTGAAACCTGAATGTCTCCTTAATGCTGTAACATATCTTTCATCTATATACTGCACTAAAGAAAAGAAACAAGTAGGTAGGAAATAAGCAAAGGAGGTGGTAAAAGGAGGAAGAAGACAGAACTAGATTATCAAAATACTTCAAAAAAAAATTTCTGTCTTCAGATGTAGATATTCCACATGCCTAGTCACTATTTATCCATCCAACAGGAACTGACTGGAACTCATCATTTTGGAGGTTTATCCATTTGAGTTAGGTGCCTTCATGCATTGTTTTGTGCTGAGGAAGTGGAGCTAAATAGGTTCCTGTATAGAAAAAGGTAGTTCCCAGAGCTGTGATGCTCTTCTAGAAGAGTGTTTAGAGAAAGCAGCCAAAAAGCCAAACTCAAACCCCAAGCAGATTACAGGAAGAAGATGAGCAAATGAAAAAATCAGAAGAAGCCCTTCAGGAATTTTACAGTACAGCATAATTGTGTGTCTCATTAAAATGCTCTTTCCTTTATTATTCTTGCATTTAGTACAGTAGGGGTTTTGTTTGATGTTGCAATGATTTATGAGTGCTTGTGAAATGACAGAGAAAGCAGAATCCCAGTGAAAGGAGAGATGAATGATTGCCCTTAAAAGACTGAGGGATTCATAATAGTAGCTTTGCTTGGCAATACTTTTCTAGTTTGTTGAGCACTAGTTTGTATAGTCATTCAGTAGGATACAAATCTTTGATCATGTCTGTCCTGAATGTGTATTTGTCTGAGTAAATATTTTGCTTAGGTTTCAGATATATTTTTGGTTTGCCTGTTTTTTTACTTGGTGGTGTTGGTTTCAGTCATGCCAGAAATTAGTGGTTCACTAGTGATTTCAGCATGTTACATGGTGAAGATGAGATGACATTACATCTGTATAGAATCCGCAGGGCTTGTGTACAGAAAGCTATAATGTTCGTGGAGCTATGTCAGCTTCTACTGGGGAGAAACTTTTCCACTTGACCCAAGTGGAGCCCTGTTGCCTTACAGGAATTTTTGGTCAGGAATTTTTGGTCATGTCTTTTTATCTGTAAATTTTCTGTTTACTATTGATTTTGTTATATATCCCTCTGTTTATAATCTGCTTGCTTAGGTTCTTTTATGGGTGCTTTAATAACTCCTTTTGATTTTGGATCTTGTACTGCTTTACAAATAATTCACAATTCCCTTTCCATCATGCAGTTATTGGGCATTTTTACCTCTAATGTACAGACAGTCTTCTTGGGTTTCATCAGAAATTGCAAAAGGTCATAAAGTTTAAATATAGCCCCTTCTTAGTCGTAAGAGATGGGCCTGAGTGTTAGGAAGCAAATGGACTCTCTGTTTGGATCTATTTTGTTCACAATAATGACAAGCCTGCTCCCCTGTTCTTACTGTCCAGAAAATCCAGGCTCCCAAAATCTGAATCCAGATGCTGATGATGTAGGTTGGTCTTTTCCTAAAACTGAGTGTGTATCACACTTCAGTAGCGGAAGCCCTTCAATTATTACTTGATGAGATTCCCCTTGTGAACCTGGCATGAGTATATTTAACATTTCCTATTTCTAATTACCAATATTCTGCAACATGTTAAAAATAGTCCAGAGGCTTTGGCCCTGTGTGCCCTACAGTATGTTAAGCCTTGTTTAAGCTTACTGCAACACTGTAATCTGAGTTCTTGTAGCCTGAGGGAATTTTCTCACATTTCTTAATTTAATTAAACATTCCCCATTAAGTTTAATTATATGTTAAGATGGAGAATTCTTCCTGACCCTACAATAATAAGGGTTTACAAACCAAAGTGCAGTTTTCACAGATTTTCTTCTGGGACATCATCTTGTTTTGATAGAGCAAATCATTTAACAGAGATCTTAAAATTCTGAGGTTTTGCGAAGTCTGTTTCTATTTATCTCCACCCAACTTGTTGGAAGCAAGCAAGAGACAGGTCTCTATGATGCACTTATTATTAGAAATGAGGACCACGACTATACCGTCTGTTCTTATCTGGTAGTTGTAAGTTTGCATCAGTGCACCTAAAAATCCTGACAAGTAGTCACTTCTCAGAAATTGTCCGTTCTTTGTTTTGAGGCCATGTTAATCAGACCGTAGTGAGTTCATGCCACATCTTTGTGCACTGACAGCACTGGACAATGTGCCTGTCTGTTGGGAAGTTTAGGTACTGTGTAATATAAATAGTTGTGTAGGTAGCTATGCTTATCTTAATTAAAATGCTGAAGTATCATGTGAAAGTTCTGTTGGTCTCCTGAGAGAGTACTGTTGCACTTATTTCACCAATAACAGAGGTATTTCCATATTTCTACTTGGTGGGATTACACTTTTTCCTATTTTTATGTGAGGGTGACTGAAATTGCGGATTGCTCTTTGGGCAGAAGCTATTTCATACTGCTCTTCAAAGCTTTGCGTCTCTTGGGGCTTGTGTGTGTGTGTGTGTGTGTTACAGTTTGCTATTTAAAGAAAAAATAAAAAAGAAATGTGACACAGGAACTGTACATCCCACATGCGAAACAAAAGCATGCTGAAGGAATTTCGTAAAGGCTGTTTCTTTAGTCTCCCAGCTGGCTTAAGATAGCACAACACGGAATTCTAGAAAGAGCAGAGTCCCATCAACATCACATCTGTTCAAATCACTTGCTTTTTAGCTTCCATAGTGAAGTTCATAAATATGAAAGGGAAGAAGGCTCATGGTTCTGTGCTGCATAGCACATTTTATGGTGTAAAAAAATTACTGTAACTATTTTAGTCAAATACATTATTCTGGCATGACCTGGATATAAACACAGTAATTTTACATAAACAGTTTTCACATCAAAAAAGGTTTGTTTTACAGTATTTCTATGCACAGAAAAATCTGCTATAAAAGGTAAGCTCCCAGCTGTGTTGGTTTCAGTAGGTTTTACTATAAATTGCTTTTATAAAGCAAGGAGGCTTGGAGCCATCCCACCTTGCTTTCTCTTCCCAGGTCAGCTGCTCACAGCAGGAAGGGAAGTAATTCAGAGGCCACTTGAAAGCCAGTTGTCCCTGTGGTGATGCTGTTTCTTCTCCATGGTCTGCTGGGTATATGGGGCCTGGACTGCTGATTTTAGGTATTACATCTCAGTGGAAGGCTGAGCTTGGACCTGATTGTCTCTGCAGCATCATTTAGGTGTGGAAATTTTGTAGGTGAGAAATACCAGGCCATGTCCTTTACCTTGAAAAGTTATCTTAGCTGATTGAGCGATTTTCGTAGGCCACATCACAGGAACAGGTTTGCTTTACAAAGTGTGTCTGTGCTTTGAAAGTTACTTTTGATGCATTACAAATGGCTTTACATTTCCAGATCTTTCCAAATATGCCATGAACACAGGCATACTTCATCTTGGAACTAGGGATCATCATACACTCTTAAGCATGGGGAAAATACCCCAGTGGTGGTATCATATTTTACTCATTAGGCAGCAAGACAGGTTGGTTATTTTTTTGCTCATTTATACTGTATTCAGATGACTTACTGGCACCAGACCAAAATTTCTTCATCAGCATTCAGCACTGCTCCTGAAGCATGAGAGAAAGGAGATGCTGAATTGAGTGGGGAGTATATACAAATAAACCCAGAGAATACCATATTTCTTAACTGAGATATGGGTATTCTCATACCATTAGCTGACCCCTTCCACATCCCCCTTTATTCTGCCTGGGTGCAAACAGTACGCAGAAGAAGAAGTAGCACTGGAAGAAGGACATTATGCCAGAACTGCATGTAACGTCTAGTACCGATACACATTTCTTTATGGCCATGGCGTATCTCCGCCATCTATGTTAGGAATCCACTTCAGGTGTGATTCAGGCTTTCTAAAGATGTGGGGTGGTCTTTGTATCTGTTGTGGTTTAGCCCCAGCCAGCAACTAAGCACCACGCAGCCGCTCACTCACTCCCCCCCCATCCAGTGGGATGGGGGAGAAAATCAGGAAAAGAAGTAAAACTCCTGGGTTGAGATAAGAACGATTTAATAGAACAGAAAAGAAGAGACTAATAATGATAATGATAACACTAATAAAATGACAACAGTAGTAATAAAAGGATTGAAATGTACAAATGATGCGCAGGGCAATTGCTCACCACCCGCCGACCGACACCCAGCCAGTCCCCAAGCGGCGAATCCCTGCCCCCCCCACTTCCCAGTTCCTAAACTAGATGGGACGTCCCATGGTATGGAATACACTGTTGGCCAGTTTGGGTCAGGTGCCCTGGCTGGGCATGAGAAGCTGAAAAATCCTTGACTCTAGTCTAAACACTACTGAGCAACAACTGAAAACATCAGTGTTATCAACATTCTTCACATACTGAACTCAAAACATAGCACTGTACCAGCTACTAGGAAGACAGCTAACTACATCCCAGCTGAAACCAGGACAGTATCCCAGCTAACTGTGGGGTCTCCAGAGGCCAGTGAGGTCGCGGATACATGTAGTGTATTTCCCCTTGCCCCCTCCCATGAAAACCATGCAGTAAACATAATTGTGTAGAAAAGCTGGCCAGTGCATTACAGGACAAGCTCAGTAGCAGGGAGGAGCATGCACGGAGGAGGAAGAGCAGGGAGAGCTGAGGACAGATTGAACAGGACCGAGAGCAGGTTTACTGGGGTGGTAGTGAGGGATTTCCAGCAGAAACACTGGATGGCCAGGATGGTGCATTGTGGAGCAGGTCTGGAGTTGGAAGGACCTAGTGCTGCTCAGCGGCTGTGCCAGGCTGCAGTGAGCTTTCTGCATTTCTTGGCAAGTTACCATTGGCAGGGTAGGGGGACCTCTAATAAATATTGAACAGGTAGCAACAAGTGTAAGAGGCTAACAACATTATGTCCTTCAAGGAAGCTTTAAGGGATCACTTCCTAAGGAGCAAAGGCAGGCAAGTTTCACGTACTTGCTCCTAGCTGTGTTTTCTTCTGAAGAGCTACAGAACTTAAGCAGGGAGCTAGCAGCGGTTAAGGTGTTTGGCAGGGATGTGCAGTGTGCTGATCAGAGCAGAAACCTCCCTTCAGCATGCTTGCTTCAGCAGCAAGGCTGAAAATATTGGAAAGACATTTAGAGATGAGGTCTGCCACCAGCCACATTGCCTGGGTTTCTTCCCCCACTAAGACAAGCTTTTTTATTATTGCTAATTTTACAAAGAGTGCTAGCAGCCATTAATTCCCCATCTGTGTAAGCAGAGAGCGTGGAAGAGTCAGGTCTGTGTCTGGAAGAGCATGCAGTCACTACCTACCCAGAAAAAGATTGTTGGGTCTCAGAGTGGTTGAAAATCGAGAAGGTACTTTTTGCTAAATGATTCAGATAGAGGAGTTGAACCTTAGTGTGCTGAAGCCTCCATTTTCCACAAGCAGCATCCCTCCTCCCTGCTGTTTTTTTAAGTTCTTTTTGAGCTGTTTTGTTAGCTACAATTTTAAACTCATGACAACTTTTCTGAGAAGGGACCCTTGGAAGCTATTTGAAAATCGGTATCACAAGCCTATAGGACCAATAATCAAAGTGGTTTCTTGAAAGTGGTGAAATCAAATTAGCAACCCAATTTGCCTAGGATTTTCAAGTTGGGGAAAAAAAAAAAGACACTCCTGTTTTTGTCTGTGATCACTGCCTTGAAGATAAATGACTTTGCTTCGTGCTGCAGGCCAGTGTACATAGCCTTAGACACTAGACAACATTTTTTTGTTTTGTAATTGATTTTTTTATTAAAAATTTTCAGAACAATTTCAAACCCAAATATTTTCCCTCTGCCCTTTTATTTCTTTCTTGCTCTCTGGCTGATTTGGCTGTCAGTATAGTGCACTGACAAATAAATCATTGTCAGGGCTCAGTTCCCCAGTACACAAGAGTCATGAGTCCCAAACTAACCCTGCAGGCATGCAAAGGTCCTTAATTCATAGCTTTATCAAAGCTTGCTGACTTTGCAGCATCCCATGGTGAAGGCAAATGCATGACATGAAAGACAGTATCTTCTGTACAAAAAAAAAAAAAAAGACTAGAAACAAAGGTACCATACAAATACAATACACAGGCCACGCAACTTCTTTTGCAAGGTACGTGGCCTGGTGGGTTAAGCACTGGAGAATGAGCTGGGTGACCAACACATTAGGATGTTCTGTGTGACTTTGAGTGAGCAGATTCCCGTAATCATAGCTCAATTTCCATTCTTGCTTCATGACACAGTTGCTACATACTTGGAGTGAAGAGCAGGCTCTTAGTATTGGGCTTTCCTACCTATCTGATTTCATGCATACAGTGCAAACAGAGCTAATAAGCCATACTGGAAAAGCCTCTTTTTCGGATAGTCTAGGGGCCAAGTTCTGCAGCTCAGTGCTTGTTCTTAGAGCAATGGAATGATATAGTATGTATTGCATCTCCTAACTCCACTGGCAGTCTTCAAGGGGTTTGCTAGAACCTCAGAAGATACTAGTTTATTGCTAAATATTTTGCCTGTGCTCCTTTTCACAAGCGTTAGAATTTCAGACCTCATGCTCTGCAGAGGAAAGCTTAAAAATACAAATGTTTGGTGAAAGTAGATGAAAACCAGCAAAGCTTCAACTTTAAGTGATCATATGGTACAAAAGCAAATGAGTATTTGGGAATTTTGTGTTATGGTGTTTCAGCTTAAGCATGCTAGTGCTGAGTTTACAGGGTCTGTAGGTTCCTGTGTGCTGTAATCATTTAACATTTTAAACTTCTTGTGTACTGCAGACATTTGTAGCGAGCAGAAGGCATCAGATGTAGGATAGTGAACTTTTGAACTCCTGCTGAAGCAAAATGTGCTAACTGTAGAGTGAAAGTTGGTGCCACAAGCAGCCTTGGAAATTTCACTTCATTTAATTTTTCAAGGATAAGAAACAGATGAGAGAGAACCTCTTTTTTTCCAAGTTACTTTCCTCACTGAGGAAAACAGTAAATTCACCTTTCAAGACAAATTAGAAATCAGTCCTAACCTCTTGCTCAGCAAAGGCCAAACACATGAACATTAGAAGTGTAGAAAAGTATGCTAAAGTGACTGTAAGTTTGCAGAAAGGTAATCAAGATAAAGCAAGAGGGGATAGAGAGACAGCAAAGATGTGAAAAGACAAGCAACTTTCAAAGAGTCCCTCTAATAGTTATCATGTTTACATTGTTAAAAATGGGGAAACCAATCTTTGTCTACATGTTATCAGTAAATGAGAGTTTTAATAATAAATTACCTATGCGATCGCTGTTTTGTTTCTCTTTTTGCAAAGAGAGCAGCTCTAAAAAGAAAAGAAATATTACTGTAAGGTATTTTACTAGTGGAAAGCAAATAGAAACAAGTCTGGATTTATTTTTTTAAATTTCGTGGGGTGTTGGATATTTGTGGGTGGTGTTTTTGTTTTGTTTGGGTTTTTTTGTAAGGGTACGGAGAACTGTTGTGTCATGATGGAATATTTGGCACACATCATGCAGCATCACAGTTACTGTGGCATTTAGCAGATCAGGTAGCAGTGTGAGTTGGAGTAAAACTATAATCGCCTAATCCAAGTATTTGGTTGGGTTGAAATCAGTGGGGTCACAACTGATGTAAAACTGAGTGTGATCAGCAAAAAGGGAGTCAGTGCTGTATGACATGATCATGTTTCTGTATCTTCTGTGGCTGAACGCAGTACTCCAAAAGACGTATGGCTGCTGAGTGGTTGTGTCTCTACTGCACAGTGCCTTTTCAGTGCCTTTCAGTGCCCTTCTCCTGATCATCCATGCTTGGAAATATTTGAGTATCTCGGCTCCCTTGCTGCCTGTTACCCAGGTCTCTTTGAGGACAGTCAGGATATATTCCTCAGAAGTAAAGCACACGTGCAACTGGTTGGAAGATGACTGGAAGATGGTAACACTCATGTCAAACTAGGTGAAAGAAAGATGTTGCAAATTCAAAACAGAAGGATGTGCATTTTGCTGGTAGTGCTGCTTCTGTCCTACATTTCAGAAGCTTTGCCTAGAGGTACATAATTAGATGCCTGAAAAAAGGTTTTAGGAGTCTGAACATAGGTCCCATAATTGACAGTTTCTGCTTATGGGCACTTAAAAAAGGAAGTATGCCTTGGGATGCATTTCTTTTTAGGATTAATATCTGTGCCTGTTTTCCATCTTAGTTCTGATTCTCATCCCCCTCCAATATTGAGCATGAGTCCCTTGCTTCCCTGTAGGGAGAGATAGATGAGCAGACATGTAAATGAACCTTCTGTAACTCGTGCACAGGATTTCGTAGTCTGTCACAGAGGAGCAATCGTCTGTCACATTAATATGGTTCTTATTACAGTATTTATGTCAAAACCCCTGTCTTTCATCATTTTCATTGGCATGAAAAGTAAGGTTTTAACAACTATGGTAATAGGTAACAATGTAGCATTAGAACATAAATCTGGTGACGATACAGATACCCATGGAATGACAGGGAGATGTTATAATTTGCTTCCAGCACTTATTTTGGGGACAGATTTGTGTAGGTGGCTTAATTTTTAGTAAGTATTCACCATAATTATCAGAACTAACAGGAACACTTGGCAAAGAGGAAAAAGAAATCTTTGGACTGTAATTAAACATGAGAGCTGGCCGTTACAGTTACAAACGACCAGCTTTCCGTTGGTGCTTGGCACACATTCCCTTCCTAATTCTGACCGACGTCTGTCTAAATATTATAGTTACAAGAAGGTTCATTGCCAGAAACTGTGACTTTGGTAAAGGAAGGACCCTTTAAAACCAGTGTGTGTTCACAGGCACAGGTGGGCTAAACTTTAACTGAAGTGAACCAGATCTTTGAGTTAAATACTTTAGTTGTTAGAATATGCTTTATTGCTGTCAGAACTGTGAAGCACTTTGCAAAGTCAGTGAAGCTGCCCTTAAATAACCAGAGGAAAAATTGGTCAGTCATGAAAATTTAGCTTAACAGCTGAGGTAAAGGCAACCATTATTTGACAGCATAGGACCATTCAGTGGAACTGTATAAGGTAGGGAAAATACAGAAAGGGACAATTTCCCTATACAGTAAGGAAAGCAAAAGGACTTTAATTATCCAAACTAGCACTTGAACACGATGTTACACCTAATTTGTGATGTAATGGAGTGTTTAATGGCTTTCAGTGGTCAGGAAGTTGGTTTTACATAGAGTGCAGGTAACAGTTTTAAAGGCATCCAAGTGATTTACAGCTTTTGTAGACTGCACAGTGCATTGTGGTGCTGAGAAGCCCAAGTGAGCATCGTCTGCTCTGGTGCCAGAGCTGAATACAAAGCTGAGGTCTCTTGGCAGAGCTGCTGCAGATCTAGAGAGCCCTGAGCCCCTCTACTCCATGCACACATCTTAACAGGCTCAGAACTCTCTCTGGGACTGTACACAGCCCTGCATTGCTTTCAATAAGAATAGCCCTGCATTGCTTTCAACAAGAATAACCCATTTGCTTTGGGCATGGCGATTATATTTACCCTGTAGCACTGTCTTCTCTGGCTGAGGTCTGGGATCAAACACTGCATACTTGTACCTCTAGCCATGCCACATGCCTGCAACCAACTTGTGCATGATCAGGTAATGCTTCTCTCTGGGACTCAAGTCCTAGTTTTTGGATCCATCTAGTATAGGTGATGATGGGATTTTCCTTTCACTGCTGACCTAATGCTTTCAGAGGGCCATTGCGGCTTCCCACATGACTTCCCACATTGTGGTTTGGGAGCAGGGTCCATCACTGTTTTCTGCATCACTTAGATTTTCCTGGTCATGGCTTCCATATATTAAAATATGTTGTGCCTCCTTGGGAGAGAAGCTGGCAGCATGAGGTCTGTGTGTGTGAAGGTGGTGAGGCTCCATAAAGTGGGAAGTGAATTTACTTTGTGTGAACTTTTACACTCTCTTTCCATGTGCAAATCCCTGCACCAGGCAGAAGGAGACTGCCTGCCACCATGAGCATCTGGCCAGCGGGTTCAGCAATTGTTCTGGCAGTTTAGGCTCCACCTCAGTGCACTGAACTGTTCAAGCAGACCTCTGGTTAGTGACAAGGTGTATTTGTCAGCTGCAGCCCTTTTTTCCTGCTCATGAGTTAATCAGTCATTGTCACTTGCGTAACTGAGCTGATTGTTACCAGTGTTGATTTGTGATACAGAACTTTTTGTCTGGTGGAGATCAGAGCAATCTGCAACTGAAGGTAAGTGCTCTCATCCCCACTTAACTGATGGGGAAAACAGCAATGAAAAACAATATCTGAAAAGCAGCAGAGCTGATAGTTAGCCATTGGGAATAAAATCCTGTCTCTTACCATCCCTACGGATGCCTCATAAATTTCAAGTGTGCATAACGTGCAGTTTGAGACATGTTTTGATATATATCCATTTGACAAACAAATCATAGCCTATCTTTGTGTTTCCAGATAGGATGAGCCTGATTCTTAAAATGTGATTGCCAGTGTGAATATTCATGTTCACAAAACCAAATTCCACTTATTTAAGTATTCTGCAGTAGCTGTAGGTTTAAGAACATACTCTTGCCTGGTAGCTTGCTCACTCCCCAAAAGAGTTTGCAACCTGGAATTAGATACAGTCAAAGTAAATTCATGTGAAGTAGACAAATAATTGTCTGTGCAGCAGTCACCATCACTTTACCTCATTTTCTAAATCAGAGTTCATGAATAATGAACCATCTTTTATTATCTCTATCATCTTTGTTTCAATGCAGTAGATAATTCATGAACGCGGGAAGCACATGGAGTCCAGGCTATCTGCTGGTGCCAGCTGTTTGTGCCCAGGGAGAATGTGGCTCAGAGCCTGTCTCCCCAAAGAGTCTCTCCCCTTTGGAGCACAGATGGAGCAAAAGGAATGGCTGCATTATGCAGCTAGAGAGGTCAAGAAGATGGCTGGTTATGCTGTCAAGCATTCAATTGCCTATTGTTGTATAGGCAACGTCTTCTTCAAAGTCCATTCTGAAATGAACTGCAGTTTCAAGTTACTCTGATAGATTGAAGCTAAATAGATTTGCAATGGGTTGATGCAGCCCCTACTCTCTAATTATGCTAGACCTTCCATCAACCGTGACTGGTTTCCTGGGTTAGAAAACTTCTTCTTGCATCCATTAACTCCTGCCCATCTCCACATTCAGGAGAGTCACGCTTGGCAGTGTAACAGTAACCTTTGGACAGTGTGTACCTGCATACACAGGTGTGCCAATCTGCTGAGATTTATACTTCCATTCCCCAGATGCATCTGCAGGGTGACATCTGCCTACTGATGGTGAAAGACAAGCGGGAATAAATGCTGCAGGCTTTTTTATAAAACCGCTGGTGCCTCTATATTTACGTAGCAATGTGGCCTGATTATTCAGGAGCTCTGAGGCTTATCCCAAGATGATGATTTTTACATCAAAACTAGATTAATGGAAGTCGACAGCCTCATGTCCATCCAAACACAGTGTGAAATGATAATAAGTATAGAATTGCTAGTCAGTAGGGTCCTATGTCACATACTCAGGCTAGATAAATGATGAATATGTAATGAAATTACATAGAATTGAGACAGATGGCCCTAGCTTTTGATAAATGCATATATCTTCACAATCAGATAATAATGCCAATGTGCGGAAGATCAATTGGGATATAACAACTTTGAAAACGAAAATAATTTCTCTGCTTTCACTTTAAGATGCGCATTTAAATCAGAATCAAACTTAATTTAATTATAAAACCTTTTTCATCACGAAATTAAACAAGAAGAAGAAAAGAAACCCCAGGAAAAAATACAGAGACATTTTAATCTTATTTTGCTTTGAACTGTAGTTATTTATCCTACTGCATATAATGAAATACCATAGCCAAAAGAAAAGACAATTATTTTTTCTCCAATAAATGTTAAGATAGATTGATGGTCCTCACTATAAAAAGGGCTAAATGAAATTCTTGACACCTTTTCAGGAAGATATCATTTTGTTCCTAAGAACTCCAGTTATGAGGAAACTTATAATATGGTCCACCTGTTATTGATAGAGATGTTTAATATTTTACTGACTATTTAAGGTGCAAAGTCCTTGAGATAAATCAACCTCTCCTTCTCTCTCTTGATTTTACTATTTTACTTTGGGTACATCTTTCAGAGAATTGACATGATTGACTAGGGACATGGTGTAAAAATTATCATTTGAAATAATGTCATTACCAAAAGTAAGGAATTTTGAGAACAAAATAATTATGAAGCTCATTAAATTCACAGTTTCTGCATATTGCAGATTAGTGAAAGAGTAATGGCAGCAACTCAGCACATAATTTTGCACAGTGGTTGTGTGTTATCTGAATTACTGTCACTTCCTTTGAATTTAAGTCCTTGCTTGTGTAGATAAACAAATATATGTCCCTCATTTGCATGGGATTTAGGATATCTTCAGGTGAAGTGGAAGTAGCTTGTGGTTTTCTGCAGTCAATCAGCCAAACTTTGAGTACTAGTTATAATGAAAAAAATACCAGTTGAGATCTGATGTGTTACGTGCTGTACCAATACACAAAAAGGGTATTACAGGTTTGAAGAGTGTATAATCTCTTGTCTTCAGATGAGATTTCTTGAGCTGAGAGGGAGGAAATGGGGCACAGAAAGAAGCAGCTTTCCTAAAATGGGTGGGAGTACTAGGGGTAGTCCTCTGTGCTTCATGGCTGTCTGAGACAGTCCCATAGGAAAAGCTTCAGGTGAGACGGTACCTTGTGTGGCTGCAGAGATCCTGAATCAGCAGCTGGCACAAGAGAAGGTAAATCAAGTTTAGCCTGCAGTTTGGGGCTCAGCGCGTAAATTGCCTTGATGTCTTCTGGAGAGCAAGAGAAGATGACGCATGAGTTAATGTAGTGGCCTTGCATGAGGAGTATGCAATTTATACTTCACTGAGGAACAAACAAATGAGGTTCAGAGCAGCAGATTGTAAGTCTTTTTGTGTATCCATAGGAGGAAAAAGTATGAGATTCCTTTTGCATTTAGCACTATCTAGGCTCAAGAGACAGGTGTTTCCTCAACTTTGTGTGTTTTTCCAAAGCCTCCCAAATGCAGTAGGAACCCTTCTCTTAATTTCAGCAGTCTTTGCAGGCAGTACAAGTACTGCTGTGTATTGGCTCACAGTGGAAGTGGGGCAAAAGCCCTGCCCCTTTCAAGCAGGAGGGCACTGATGCTCCCAAGGGAAACCCTTGTTGTTGTAGTAAGAACTTCTGCCTTGCAGGCTGCTGGCTGCAGAACCATCACAACAGGAGCACATCTCCTCCCAGTTTGCCACCTCCTCAGTGCATCCAAAAATCACTTACAGCCTTCTCAAGCCGAGTTACCTATGGTTGGAGGCTCCCTAATAACACTTAAGCACCTTAGGACTCTCTGAGCAGGAATTCTTCATGTTTACCTTTCAAGTGGAAGGACCACTAACTGTCTGAAGCATTTCTAGCGGTATCAATATTTGCCTTCAGCCTGCATTCATGTGGAGTATCTGGGATGAGATCTTAAAAGAGCCTATCACTTTGTGATACTGCCTCAGGAGAAAATTTTTCTGTGCATCATAACTGTGATAGCTTATTGATCAGAATGAGCTAACTTTCAAAGGAGAAGATAATGCCATACATTTTACTTACGATATTTGTGCAGCTGCTAAACAACTGCACCGCAGTGAGCAAATTTCTTGGCAGCGGCAGATGGAGAGTGCTCTGTTCTCAAAGATGTCAGATCTTTCACTTTCTGTTGATACTTTTTAGAAACAAAACAGTGTTTTCCATTAAAGCAAGTCCTCATCTGCCTTACAAGCCAGCAAGGATGGAGAATTCATGGTCCCTGGCTCAGGCATGGCCTGCAATCCAATTTCATGTGGCCTGTAACAATTTAGTTTTCTACACTAGGGAAAATCCTTATTTCAGTACTTCACTAGAGTACAGAAAAGCATGAAGAGAAGTTGCTCTTCTGACCACGGATTATGGGTGCTATTAAGGATAGGCTATCCTATAGGTGAAATTACCAGTAAACAGATCTTATGATTTATGTCTGTGTAGTGAGAGAAGATCTGCAGGAATAAACAGAAGGTCTCAAAGCATATTAATGCTCACTTGTTTTTCAGTGACACACACACACTGTTTCTGGCATTTCTCATGGTTTGGCACAACTAAGACAGAACTTCCCTCTCCTCCTGCCCCCAGTCGTTGATACTACAATCATTTAGAGGAGGCAACAGGTCATGGAGCTGGGCAGACTTCTGTGAAAGCTGCTGCTGTGGGAATCCCAGAGCTATGGGACGTAGGGAGCCTGACCAAAAAAAAAAAAATCAACAAAAAAACCAAACCAACAAACACCCAGGTTTACTTTGCTCATTTGAAAGTTAGGGAGAAGGGGGAAAAGGCAGAACTCATTCTGGTCTGGAAAAGGTAGATAAAATGAGTTCAGGAGAAACATTAATGTAATGGTTAGTATCTGTCCAGGGCTTTACTTTCCTTTGATACCATGAACATCTGTTAGCAAAGGCTAGCACTAGCAAATACTCATTAGCAGAAGTCAGAGTGGTGTCATTCTCTTTTTTTTTTGTACCTACTTACTAATATATCCGTCCATGTCTGCGAGTATATGTTGGAGTTAGTGAAGCTGTGTTGTATTATAAGGGTTTCTGCATCTCTTTGCAATTGAAAAAGTGGTGTGTTTTTTTCCTTTTTTCTCCATTCCGCCCTCCCACCCTGCCTTAGCTCCAGCTTTAAAGCTGTTTAAGTAAAATTCAAATAAAGGAATATGCTAGAATTGGAAAGATAATTATAAGGCCAAAATCTCTCACATACCACTGTATTCTTTCCCTCCTGATGCAGACTCTGGATTTGTCTGTGAAAGCAAAGAAAAAGCTTTCTTTGGTGCATTGTCATTAAAACAGTTAGAGTCTGCAAATCCTGTACAGTCAAGACAACAGCAGGATTATGTTTGAATCATAAGAAAGAGCAATGTGTTCTGCTTAATTACAGAAGTTACAGAGGAAAAGGATTTATAGACCGCCCTGTTCATCTCCCCTCCAGTGCAGGCTTGTTCTCTCCAGAGTGCTTCTTAAGTCTTTTTCTATGCAGTGTTACATGCGCCATGTGATGGATCATCCGCTGCTTTACTGGGGGTCTTACAGCAGTTCTTAATGGGTTCGAGGATGTGGTAGAGCCCACTAGTTTTAAAACAGTATTGGCTGCCAGCAGATCATGTTCTCAGTGTGGACTTTGGGAAATTGCTTTATCTTAGCATGTGCTCATCTGGGGCTATCAAAGCTGGATAAAAATATGGGCAGGTGCCTTATCTCACTATCGAGGTATTTTCCCTGGAAGTTAGTTTTCACCTTGGTTTTCTCAATTTCATTGGAAAGCTTGTCCTCGTTATTTCTTTCTGAGAATTCAATAATAGTTTCCCCCATCACTCACATTTATAACCTCTGGTTTCTTAGTCTTTCCTTACTGTTTTGTTAGCATGGACTTTATCTGTAAAATGGTGCTTCTCTTTGATCACGCTTCAGCTGGTAGGAAATTTCCTGTTAACATACTGTGTTTTGAGAAAGCCCATTGCAGGAAGTTTTGGAAGTCTTTAGAAAAAAACACAACAGAAACCAAAACCAAACTTTAATTCCGCTCCCCTCCTCCCCCCCCAAACTAAAAACTTTTTCTCTTATTTAGACTTGTGGGGTTTTATGGGTAGTATTTGGTAGTTTCATTTTTTCCTGAATAAAAGACCAAAGGTCTTTTTATAGATAGGAAGACTTTCCTGCCTGTCTGTAGCTAATAGCTTGCACAGATTTGTGGGCAGTTGAATGACTTCTCCCAGGTGTCAGCAGGTTAGATATAAACCTTTATTAACACATCCTAACTCTGTCTTCTCCTAGATGTGTCACTGTGAGAAGCACATAAGAAATTCTGGCCAATACTTTGTCCTGCAAACCCACTGTTATCTCTCTATCTACTATTTTTCTTTCAAGTTTTTATTTTCACTAAAGATAAAAGTGTTTGATTACTTTTCCCAAGCACTCACCTCATGAAGTTGCTCAACATATTTCTGACAATGGTGTTTTAGTGGATTCCCCACACCCAACCAAAAATTTTAATGAAAAGCTATCAAGCTATGGAAGCGTTTTTCTCACAAGTCTTTTAGGTTTCCAGATTTCAAAAACTGCAAACTCTTTCAGTTTTTATGTAATCCAGAAAGAAAAAAACTCTTAATTTGAGGAAAGCAAAACCAACCCCATTCCCTAAAGCCACAATGCCCCCCATGAGTAGAAAAATCTACATGCTTAATATATCCCAAGAAAAACATTTGACATTTTCTGAACAATTTCTGCATCATTCCCACTCACTCAGATTTTGATCTCCTATCTCTCCACTCTGTTCTCTGTAAAGATGAGTCTATTATATTTTTGCTCCCTGACATTCAGTGTCCCTGGCATTCACCATGAATACTGTCTGTAAAATGTTATTAGCAAGACGCTTATTCTACTTTAAGGTTGCTCCAAATGTATGTATAAGAACACTACTAGCATCTCCCAGTGCTTCAGAGGGTGCCACAGAGAGCTCAGAGTTTGGCAGCTCAGCAGATGACATGTTAGCATGTAGTCTGTCAGAGAAGTGTGTTTCTCAACCTCTAAGATATTGGACCAGATCTACAAAGGTATTTAGTATTTCAAAAGCAGACTGGCTTTACCAAGGATTAAGAAATGCATCTCCTGCAAGTTGGGTGTATTGATAATCTTGATTTTTAATAGACTTCATACTCTTACACTTTTGAAACACCTATGGCCTCTTTATGCATATAAAGGGCCCTTGCTGCTGTGGTTCATGCTGCTCACCTTTGCTTCCATCTTCTCAGGAATGCTGTTCCTTGGGCAAGCCAAGCATTGGCTCTAAAAGCTAGCTAAATTGTAAGATGAGGATCCACATAATTTAAGATTACCTCTCTGAGGTATGTGTTTTGTCTAACCCTGTGTGTCCTCTGTGGTCCAAAAAAAGAAAAAAAAAAAAAGGAGGGAAAAAAAAAAAAAGGAGAGAGAAAAAGAGGCTTTTCCAGAAGGCAGTTCATCACAAGCTAGGATGGAATGAGTTGCCTGTGTCTCCACTGTCTATTGAAGGAGCCTAGGACAACTAATTTATATAAGAGCTAAACCTACCTCAGTCATTTTGTCCTGTGTTACAGCTTCTGAATTGATCCCCAGGAATTCCTTCTGTTCAGTCCTGTGCTTGTGGCACTCTGGAATGATTTCAGATAAATATTGTGATGAAAACAAGAAAAGACACAGATATCCTAAGAGTAATATGCTATTTTTCTGGAACTCTTATGTGAAATAGTGCTGCTTTGGTTACTCTGGAAGGTTGAACAGATACCCAGCTTAAGGTATCTCTCTTTATGGTGGTACCTTAAGCTATCTAGGAAGAGAGAAGATTTAATCATCCATCTAGGTTATATTTTCATGTCCCGGTAGAACAAAATCCTGGGACAATTTTTTATGACACAATTTGGCATGACAGGAGTAGTCTTTAAAATGATTAGAGAGCCATTTGCTACAGTGATCAGTCAATAAGAAGAGGGAGAAACTAACTTTATCAGTAGCCTGAAGTATAATTCTAGAGTTGCGCTCTGCCAGAGTAGAAGAAAATAAAACACTAGTATAACAATCCATGGAAGTAGTTGGGATCACAATGCAGCCATCTTTTCTATAAACTGGATTAGCCAGTAGCAAAATGCTTTCATCAGTCTCTGATTGCCAGACCTTTGGGGTTTTTTGTATTCTGAAAGCTTTAGAAAGTGGATAAAGAGAAATGTTCTGCTTCAAAGTCTTCAAATATCAGTTCCTGCAGGCACCCTCTGGGGATTAGAGTATTGTTTAGCAACTCCCTGATTGGGGGATTTGGAAACCTGAACTGCAGGACTGCACTCATGCTAGAAAACGGTTATTGTTGTTGGCAAAGCAACAGCAGTAGCTCTTGGGCCAAGTTTCTTTGAATTTTTAAGAAGTCCAAGGCACCTTTAGAGAAATAGTGTCTTGGATTCAGGCTATAGGCAGCATCAGTGTTGAAAAGTTCATAGGACTTCATTCCCTTGCTGGAGTAAAGTGGTAAGTCTCTTCCCTAATCTTCTTACTACATGGTTTTATGTTAGTGGAAACTTCTACCATAGTGGCTGTGCTAAGGCAGGAGTTGTTCCCCCAGCTGTGGTGTGCAGAGTCCTATGGCAAGGCGAAGTCACCGAGATCTTCCTTGACTTTTGTTTCAGTAATTTCCTCCGTAGCTCTGATTCTCTATTAATGTATGTTATCAAATAAGAGCCTGGAGAACTTGTTCCTTTGTGGTACCCACCCAAACCAAGGCAAAACTTGGTGGTAGTAGCTGAGCATCACTTTGTTGTTAATGCCGTAGCATTACAGAAACTTGTAGGAGTTATGTTTTCAACACATAGGACTGGGAATCCTCAAGCTTTGCAAACTTAAAGTGGTACCCCACAGTACTGGCCTCTGACTGTCTCCCTTGATGTATGGGGGTGACAGCGCTTTTTGTGGGAGTTAGTTCAAGATGAAACATGTCTTATCTCATCAGCATAGATTCTGTATCTTCTACAGCCACCTGTTGTATTTGGTATTGTAGGCAGGATATTTATTAGAAGTTAATTGCACAGGCTCTATTTTGGTATCCTCTTGAAGGAAATTCCTTTGCCAGTGCTTCCTTTGGCTCACCTAATATGCTTATCTTCACATTGGAAACTATTTGAAAAATAGTGGTTTAATATGGGCATAAAGTATTCCTCAGCTGGCTGATGCTTTTGGTAAACAGTCAGCACTACTCTGCTCTGGAGATTCCAAGAAGGTATATGAAGACTGAAGATTGAGTTACTCCTAGTGATGGGAAGTGGTTTAAAATAAGTTTTATAGTTTATATAAAAACTACACCTTTGAAAATAACCTGTATATTGCATTATGACACATAGCAAAGCAGACACTCCCATTTTTTTGTTAATCTGTCACACTTTTTTATGGTTTCTGTCACCTGTTTGCAAGCTTGGAGATTGAAAAATAGGACAGCAAACATATTAGATGGGACTATGTTTCCTGAGAGCACGCCCTGTCTTCTCTTTCATTTCAAATGTGGGCACTTCCACTACTTTATGAATGGTAGCTGCTTATATCCAGTGCCACAGAAGAGCTTTAGTCCCATTGCAGATGGGTTACAGGAAGTATGGTCATTTTGAATAGGAGACTTTCATCTAAACAGGTGACAACTCACAGCTTAAATTCCTTTATAATTCCAATCTGACCCAAGGAGCTACTGAAAGCTTTTAAAAAATCATTCTAACATTTTACATCCTTGGGTAGCTTAAATCATTGTTTGTTTTGCTTTAGTGGGTTTCTTCTTTCTAGTTAAAACCCCTGAAAATAATGAACCCCTATCAGCTTGGCAGAAAAGCATCTTCTATCTTCAGCAAAACTCACAGTAGTCAGAGCCTTGGGTCTTCTGTAAAGAGCATAATTTTTTTAAATCCTAGGTTGGATTCAGTAAGGCAAATACAACAACTCCATTCTTTAAACATGAAACAAAGCAAAAAAAAACCCAAACCATAAACTCTCATGAATTTTGAAGTCTGGTATGTGACAGGTCTGCAGTTTCAGAAATGGGAGTTTTACACTTCTGGGAAGCCATGATCCCATAGTGGCAGCCTTCCCAGCGTGAAGTATTCCTGTCTTGTCAAAGAAGCTTTGAAAGGAACAAATGCTATTTCATCAGTATCTTGAAAAACTCTGTTAGTTGCATTTTGTGTATGCTTTAAATAACATAAAGAAATTGTTATATGATGGCTTAGCAATTAAAGGGTACAGTTGGCTGTCATCTTTGTGACATTGCCTTGCTGGTGTCTGTCTAGCTGCCAGAAGTTTTTTGTGTTGCTGAGCACAGAATTTCCCCACAGGCAAAATCCCGTCCATCTTTTATTCTGTACCATAGACAGGACAAAGAATTTATTCCAAGTTGTGCTGCCACTTTTTTAGGTGTCTTCCAAAAATTAGGCCAGAAGAGATGAGCCTCCTGCAGATAGTGTGTGCATTTATTCTGAAGGGCTGATGGACTGTTTGCTGCCATTCAGTGATCTGTGCTATGGTGACATGGATTTTTGCCACATGCAGATTTTTCTGGTGTTTCACTATATTTCCAAAGAAAAATAGTTTAGGAAAAAGCAAGCAAACTCAACATTGTTTCTGTTATAAGTTTGGATGTGTACGCAGTGAGTATAAAACATTCATCTCTGTTACATGGTTGTATTTTGGTCTTATAGCTAGTCGAGAAGATGTATAGCTGTGTCCCAGATAACTCTTACCTGGTGTCTTAAAATGTCCAGGCAGATTGATTCTGTAAGGGGCAATTTCCATTCAACATGCCGCCACCTTCTCATCTAGATTCAAATATGAGACAGAAAATTGCAGTCTTATATTACTTATTTTCTGAAAAGAAAATGCTTATTGGATAAGTAGTGTCTTGAGGTCCTACTTATTATTTGATGGATCTATGTACAGTTACTGTATGCCACTGATTCTCTGTGCTGATATTTTCTGACATTCCTTATTTTTCTATGTAAAGAGTTCACCAGAGAAGGCCTGCCTTGGATAAATGTAACAAAGGATTTCAGTGACTGTTGTTAGACTGTCTCTCTCCTTCTCTCCTCCATATCAATATTCAGCCCTTTTCAGGTAGTGGTATGCTCTCTATATACCTACAATTCATTGCACACAAGAAATAACAATAAGAGGAGTTATTGAGATGGTTGCTGCTTCATCATCAAGGAATCGTAGCCTTAGGGAAGCACTTAAGTAGGATTTTTTTAAGGTTTTATTTAGAATGTAATTATGAGTTTTTCCTCCTTTCAGAGGCCACATACAGGGCGTGAGCTCAGAGCAGGGGAGTATGCACTGTGAGAACAGCCTTGGTGGAGCTTAGAGGAAAGTCCCTGCCAGTGTGCGATGCCTGCCGCATTGGGGACTAGGAGGTCTAAGCAAGCGCCACAGGGAGACTCCAGAACTCCTGGAATATCATACTCTCAAGTAGATGTACCTGTCAATATTGACCCAACAGGAGAAATATGTGTTGGCTTTTCTAAACCAGCAAGCTAGGAGTTCACCTACTGTTAATCTGAGGTCACTGATCTGTCTCTTGCATGCAAAAATATCTGTGAGTGTCAATGACAGTCAGACTGCAGCTTGATGACCTGGAGAGGTGTGGCTGGAGCTTCAGAGCTGCGAAGCTACTTACTACCTTACCTCAAGTGATGAAAGGTTTCCTATTCCTAACCCTAGCCCCACCTTCATTTCAAAACCCTATGTCCTTCAGACTTCTGTGCACCTCCCAGTGTTGGTTTTCAAACATTGAGGAACTTGTACCTTTATGTAGGTGATTCATTCCTTCCCTATCACTTCTCTGCTGACATTTGAAATTGGATTTTGCAGAGGTACCACTTGCCTCTAACTGATAAGAAATGTTTGTTTCTGGCAAGATGGATTTTCTGTCTTGCTCCTCTCCTCTCTCCTTTTATCTGCCCCCTTTTGCATTGTTCTTGCTGTTCTTTGTCTTCATTTTTGTCTTCTTTCTCCCCCGCACTTTCCTTGTCTACTTTTTCCTCCATTCTTCATGTGTCCCTTCAGTCTCCTTTCACAGACATTTCTGCTGTTCATCTCACTTGCCTGAATCCCTCAGCCTGGAGCTGATGCAGTGGCTACACAGATATTGCAGAAAAGAAAGTTCAGCTCCCTCCTGCAAGCTCTGGCCTGTGTGTCACAGTGAGCTCTGGGTCTCTTTTCCAGAAACATGTAGGTTTCATTGGCTTTTTCAGTAAGAATTTTTTTTTTTCAGTCAAAAATTTGTTTGATTGGTTGGGACCAGCACATGTGGTTTAAGAGATCCTGGTTCAAGCTGTTGCCTTCTGATTTCTACAGGGGCCTTATGCCCTGGTCATTATTTCTTGTTAGAGTTTCATTTTGTGTAAATAATTAAAGGCTGGTTGAAACCAAACAAACTCTAGCCCAAACAAATTGTAGGTTAGGCATTCACCTGGAACAAGGAGACCACAGGGGCATTAATGAATTGGCCACTGGGCTAGCTGCCATTCTGTAATCTTTCACTGTTTTATATTACAAATGAAATCTGTTTTCTGTTATGACCTCTCTTCTCTTCCCAAAGTGCAGGAGAAATAAATACCATCTTTGGGACTGGAAAGTTCCTTTCACCTGTCCTCTGGCTATGGGCATGACTTTCTTGGGTAGGACCAGATATGGATTAACCCAAGCTCTAGGGAACAGTATGATCTTTGCTCTGTCCTATGTGAGCCTGGGGGAGTTAGGCTTTTCCAGTGGGAGTAGGAGGGTGTTTAGGAGGGGAATTTCTACTGAAAGCGGAGTAAAGCAGAGCTGGAGTCTGAAAACCTGGCATAGGTCTCACTTGAAGAAGGGGTTAGAACAGCAGCCCAGATCATGAGACTGGGTAGGGCAGAGAGAAATGAGGAAATTTTGCTGAAAGATGAGTGATGGGGAAAAGAGGAGGGAGGGTAGCTGGTTATGCTGGGATAGCTACCGTGGCCAGCTGAGGAGACCCAGCGATGGAGCAGGCAAGACTCACTATCAGGGAAGATGGAGATACTGAAGCGTGTAGGGGCTGGATCAGAGCTCTGGAAGTGGAAATACATTGCTGTGGCATGTGGGGCAGCAAAGAAGTGGGCCCGGGAAGGGCTGGAGCTTGAAGGTGCATGCAGAGACTGCTTGGCAAAGCTTCAGGCTCTGCCTCAGTGTGACTTGGAGTGATTTCCTATCCTGTGCACTTCAGGGCTTACAGGACGGGCTAAGGGAGAAGGAGAAAGGCAGCCCGCTGAGATCTTGCAGCCCTTCTCACAGTAGGCTGCGTTGCTGCCCAAGCATCCTTGGCAGCCTAGCTTTGTTAGTTGAGCTTGTCAGGCTCACACCAGCACCTTTCAGAGCTGAAAGAGATCTGAACTGTACGGCTCCTTTGTTTAGTAGGAATCACAGAGGCAAAACCAAGAGCAGCAATACTTGAAAAGCAACCCCCCGTTACCTTCCTCTTTAATATCATCTTTTCTTATGTGTGTGTGCTTGACTGTGACTCTCAAAGGATAATTCATTAAAAAACTTTCTTAGAAAATGTAGGCACATGAAGTGACTTACAATCTTACTACTGTTACTGTTCTCTTCATTCAGGATGAGAAACTTTTATCGAGTCCTTAATTTATCTCAAAGTTTTATTCCATCGTTGCTCTATTTCCAATTCCATTTTTATAATAACAAGACTTTCTTTTATTTACATTGGTGAAGCCTTGAATTCATAAACCATCAGAGTGATTTTAGTGTAGAATAAGGCTTTACCACTACATATAAATATATTTAGCCTGAGATTCATTCCGAGTAACCTTTTGTAGGCTCAGAATAAATGTAACACTTTTTATGTGTACATACCACTAGATTTAAAATAAGATTTATGACATTCATTGCCATTGTTAGAGAATGGGGGGAATATGGGGAATACTTTCCCAGTGTTTAAGGCTGCACCACTTTGAAATAATAAACCATTCTCTTCTACTTCAAAGTAATTTTGTAGATATGTTTAAAGAACACTGAGAGTTTGTCTACTGCATTTGTAAGTTTTATACTCAGCTAGAAAAAGACACTTTGGAAATTTTTTTTTTCATTATTGTTTGTATTGAAATACAGTCTGTGGACCATGAGCAGCATCAAAGCCTTGCCATGTGCTCTGTGCTGAGCATTGCTAGGCAAGGGATAGTTCATGGCAGGGAAGGTACAGTTGGATATTGCAGACAGAAAACATTTCTCATTCTTCTTCCTTGTTTTGCAAGCAGGATATTGTCATACATAGATATTCAGCCTCCTATTTCAGTGTCTCATTACCAGCTGAGAAGACAGGTTTCTGAGGGAGCTTAGCCAAGGTAACAAAGGAAGTTTACAGCAGAGCCAGGAACTAGACCCAGATTCCCACCAGGTCCAGCATGCACATTGACTTGGCTAAAAGCTCCTTGAGCGTCTTGCCAGCTGCTGGATTTTTCCTTTGGCTTGTTCAATTTTATTGGCAAACTTGTTTGGTCCCCTTCTTGAGCAGATATTGCTGATGCTACCCTTTCTTTTGGAAAAGTTTGGAGAAGTTCTGTCTGGCACTATTAACTCTGCAGGAAACGTTCCGATCGATTTATCAATTGTGCTGTAAAATGAACTGTGCAACTGCTGTATTTTTATTAGAGAAGTGACACAGACAAATTTTGTCACAAGATTGGCTCGATAGCTGTTTCACCAGGAGCTAGCAGTGCCTTTCAAGCAAGAGCACCTCTCAGTTATGGATATCCTGTCTTCTTTTTAGTTTTCTTGTCACAAAAAATATATGGTAACTACTAGCTTACGTGAAATTGTTAGTGGCTGAGGCTTTCTGACCTGCATGGAAGAAGTACAGAAAGAGCTGAGGGAATAGTGGGTCGGTTAGCAAGCCTGTGCCTCCAAGTTGCTTTGGTGCTGTTTAAGGGAAAGGTGAGTTCTGGTGGAAAGTAACGCTCTAGGATGACATTGTGGGTACAGGGGTGAAAACAGCTATCACATCCATTCTCTCTATACGAAACATTGGCAGTGTTTAGCCTGTGGCATCCATCTCCTTGGGGATCTGTACCCAGTGTCTAAAGGTCTGCAAAAAGCAACAGAAAGAAGCAAGCATTATGTGGGTAGGTTTAAAGTGAATGCACAGGGACTTGCAGCTTCTGTGGAAAATACCTGGTGGTGCACAGATTGGAGAATAATGGAAACTGCTGCACGTGTACACAACGGTCAGTTTTGCCCGCAGAATACAAAGGTGTGAGTTGCATCTCCTATATGTGTTACATGTGCATAAGTGGATGTTTTGTATTTAGTCTTTATGAGCCAGTGCTTTCTGTGCACACTGCATGTGGCTGATGGGGTGGGTGGTTTCTGTGTGTGCCTCGTGTACCCAAACACACATTTTCTATAGACAATACCTGATCTTTTTCATTATTATGGAGTCAGGATTCCTGGGGAGACTATTACTGAGCTTTTCTGGGTCAGACCCCATCATGATAAATATCAGTGATGTTCCTCCAAAGTCAATGTACTGGCACTGATTTAAGTTTTGACCTCTTCTTACCTATATTCTTTTATGAATGTGTTTCTGTCACTAATGTACTCCACTAACTGCCTGCTAGATATATTGGAATAGGTTACCAGTGAACTTATTTCATGGCTGCTTTTAGAAAATGCATTCCTCAAAGTATTTTTGATTACCTTTGTTCTCTCCTTTCTGGCAGACTGTGCTTTTGATGTGTTTGTAATCATGTATTATTCTTTCAAGGAAGCGTTTGGAATCTCCTTACACTTCTAAGGCAAGCTGTCAGCTCTAGGGCTGTTACCAGTTTTTGCACTCTTGCTTTGCATAGTTTTAATTTAAAGGGCAATTGCTTCTTTCTTCTTTCTTTCTTTCTTTTGGGCTGTGGGGTTTTTTTATTGTTTTTCCTTTTTTGGGTTTCCTTCCTTCCTTCCCAGTAGTGGAAGCTTTGTTCCATGATTAGTATCCTGATTGGCAGATAATGGAATTGAGCCACAGTCCCTTAAGTGCAAGAGCTTGCTCATTACCCATTGCATCTGGCTGTATTTCATAGTATTATAAGGAGATTTTATTTTGCCTGGGTAAAAAGAGCCAGTAATTGAATTCATGCTAAAATATTTATTTTCCTACTCATCCTATCCAACACTAGCAGATGGCTGATAGGCACATGGTGCTTAAAACTTTGAATGAGATTTGTAATGTTATAAAGAAAAAAAATAAAAGAAATCTGGATGGCTTTTGATTCAACCTTGATACAAAGTGGAAGATTTCTGGGTATTGTCTAGTTTGAATTCAAAGTGTAACTGGGACAAGCCCCAGTGACAACAAAGAACTGGAAAGGTTTTCTTTTTTTTTTCTCTTTTCTTTTTTTTTTTTTCCTGTATGCTGAAGCCATTTGGGAGTGTTATAGTAATCTCATCAGATCACTTGAATGTCACAGAATTTCATCCAGAGATTCCTCTGTTGCAGCATCTTTTATGTTTGATTTGGCATAGCTGTGAGTTTAGCTGTAGGCCACCTGGACAGTTTCTTGACACTTGGGCACATATAGGCAGTGTATTTCAGTGGATTCTTGACATTAATAACCAAAAACATCAGTGTGAAAATGGTTTGTAAAGGAGTAGGGCCAGTTACTTCCCTAGAGCAGATTCAGAAATATTTTTACTGTGGAAAGCACTTAAGGCATGTGTAAGGAGTTCAGTTGTGTATGTCCGTTTATGCCCCAGCCCCAGCAGACTACTTGGAGCACATTCAGAGCACAACAAAGTGTAAAAGTTGAAGCAGCTGCAGGAACAGGGGCATGTGATGACCTCTGCATGCTATCTCATTTGGTGACTGAACACCTTCCCCCTCTGGTGCCTGTGTTGGAATATTTTATGGAGTGTCACCTCTCCCATTACCAAGCAGCTTTCGGAAAGGCTTTCTCTGAGGCTGTGCACAGTAAGAGCTGGGCAATCTCACTGTGGAGGTGCAAGCAGAGAGAGTGGGACGCTCTCTTCAACACTGTTACTCAGTGGAGTGTCCTGGTGCCATACGAAATAGTGAAACTCAAGAAAAAAAAAAAAATGCCGCCAAAGTCTAAGCGTATCCTCCTCAGTATGAATTCAGCTGACGTGTCCCATTGATTCTGCCAGGAGATTGATTTTTATCTCCTAGTTTTACTCTAAAGTACAGAGCTGGCATTTTTTCGACTTCTGATAGGCCCCAGAATGGTGGTTACTCTAAAAGAGAGGACAGTGGTGGAACCAGCTCTGGAGCAAGTTTTTGCAGGCAGCTGAGGATGTAACATAGAAATAGAGAGTGGTTGTGTCAGATCAGTCTCACCCAGTACCGTCCTCACAGCAAGGGCCCTGCAGATGCTCAGGGAGGGAGTTTAGCAAACTTAACATGTTTTGAATGACCTGTCCCTTGGCCAGCTTCCAGACTTCTGGCAGTCACTGGCTAAGGGGCTGCCTAGATCAGGGGTTGCAGCCGAGATGCTGTATTTAGTAGTACCTGAGAGACCTGGACTCCAGGAATTTGGCTAATCCATTTTTTAATCCGCTTAGTTTTCAGCTTGTGTAATATCCCATTGTGCTGTATGGAAGAAGTATCTCTTGTTTCTTTTGAACTTGCTGCATCATCATTTCCTTGGATGCTTCCATCTCACTGATAGGAAAAGCAGCAAACAATAATTTCATAGTCGTCTTCCTCTACTCATGATCTTACAGACCTCTATTAAAATACCCCTCTGCCATCTTCCCTGCAAGCTCAGCTGTCTGTATCTGCAGAGCCTCTTCTTAAACAAAGCAGTCTTGATTATTTTTTTATATCCCCCTTTTCTCATCTGTATCCTTCTTGAGATGGGGTGGTCAGAATAGTGCTTGAAGCCGGTGCACCAGGAACATAGATGGAGATATAATGAGAGCACTACAAGTAAGCGCATCCCTGAATATTTTTCCATAGAAGGAACACACACATCAGCAATAATGACCCCTGTTTTAAAAATAAATCCTCCCTGTGGCTACTTGCAGAGCTGATAGGTCATCTTGAGAGATTTACAACAGTCTGATTTTCTTATACCGTAGGTAAGGAGATCTTAGATGTATGAAATGAAAGATATTCTGAACTGCCTTTAAATTCCCTGTACACAGAATAAGAAGCCCCCAAAATATTCAATACTTGAGTCACTTATTGGGTACAGTGTTTTTATCTGCCATATCTTGATTTAAATTGAATGTGTCATGTGGCATTAAGCAAAATGTGAGTTGTATCCTGAAAGACAGCATAACGCATAAATAGTGTAGCCATAAGCCAGTTGATGGCTTACTTATAACCAGGCAAATCTAATATCCTGCTTAGCTGTAGGGTAAGTGATTTTCTGTATATACGTCACACTCCTGTAATTGTTTGTTGTAAAGGATGGTGAATTTGCCAGTTGCCATGAGCTCGTTTCTTGCCTTAATGCAGTTAATATAGATGAATATATTTTTAAAGATTCTTTGAAATGTCGCTCATATTTTAACAGTTTTCTGAATATAATCTTCCCATGGCAGAGAGACTCTGTGGAGAAAATTACTACAGGCCAAAATATTTATTGAATTACAGACTATTTATCACTGAGTTTATTTTAAAAGATCCATATAAGGCTTCAGATTTTTTGGCCAGTCTCAGAAAGATATACACCTAGATATGAAATTTCTTGCAAAGTAAACTACCTCATAACAAATGGCTTTATTGAAATTTGATCAGAAAAATTTAAGGGAGGGAGGGAGGGAGCGGCTGTGTGGTGCTGAGCTGCCAGCTGGGGTTAAACCCCGACATAACCATAGTCTGGCTTCTCTGTCACAAAGGAGACATAAAGCGTATTTCAGAAGCAGTTGCAAGGATTAATATGAAAAATAATGTTACATTCATGTATGTATTTGAACTGAGTATGAAATGCTCACTCAATCAAGAAATAAAAATTTAACTATGTAACTTTCAGTTATTTGACATGCATCTAAACAAAACACTGGATATTGTAGAAATAATTCCATGAAATAAAAATAATAGTAATATCATAGTTTTTAATACTTCTGAATAAAAAACCTGAAAATATTCTGATCAGTTCATGGGCCTTTCATAAGTACCAGCATTTGCTGACATCAGAAACTGTTTTGTGGCTTATTACCAGGGCTGGTTTTACAAATGCCTTGAAGAATAAATCACCAGAGCCATTTACTCATCTACAAAGCAGCAGAAGGAAATAATTGACAAGAAAATAGGAAGGTGTACTTTAGACAACTTAATCATATAAAGTAAGTTGCAGAGAGTGACTTTACCATTAAAATGCCTTGGGAGTCTCAAAGTTCTTATATAAACTACTGCTACTGTTTTTTAAAGAATTATTTTTAAAAGAAAAGTGCTTGCAATTGAATATAGTGTAAAGTCACATGCATGCACACACACAAATAGGAAGCATTTTAAAAAAATTGAAGAGAATTCTGTCTTTCAGAGATTGCTTACCTTCCAGCTTTGCTTTTGAATGCATCACAGTCCCTTTTGTCAATAGGACCATGTAAAAGGACCTTCCAGGTGAGTGTAAATCACTGTATGCCTGTACCTTTAATCAGATATAACACCTACCGGTTAATGACATATATCAGTGGTGGAAAAAGTGCTACTGTATGCTTCATTTCTGTGCTAGAGAGAGAAAACTAGGAAAACTTGGGGCTCAGAATTAGAAGAGGAATCCACAGTGGGTTTCTCCTTTCGCTTGCCCTCTTTACAACAAAGCAGCTCCAAATAAAACAAGAGACCGCTCTACCTGTGAATGCCCATTCCTCATGTAGAACATCCTTGCTCCTTGATTAATGGCACATTTCCCTGTGATTTATAACTATGCCTGTGTTCAGGTGGCATCAGAATAGCAAGTAATAAAAAAAATGAGCATCAGGTTTATTAATAGGGGAACTACATAGCTGCTTGTTGGGTTTTGCTCAGATTCCCATAAGCTCTATCAGCATGAGAAGCAAAATATGTCCAAAATACAAAGGGCCAAATGAAGGTTTAGCACTGGCTGGTATGAGCCTCACTGCATGTCTGGCTTGAGTCTGAACCCATGGCTTTCAGTCACTGGCACTCTGGCACTGCCCTTGCTGTGTCCTGCTGATACAGGCTGAACTTTGTGACTTTCCTGGTGGGACTTGTGTCTTCTCCTTTTGCTCAGCACAGGAAATATTTTTAGTTGAAAACTAAAAGGCCATAAAAGGAGGAGAAAACAGCAGTGGGAAGTAAAGGAAAGAGATTTTGCTTTAGAAGGAAGGAACTTTTTTAAATAGTATTTTCATCCCAATTTTACCAAGGCTCATGGCAGAAGGACAGTAGCTCTGTCTGGTCCCTCTCAAACTGCCTGATGATGGTTTCTCTATTAGGAGGGACCCACCTTTTTTTGAATGTCTGATAAATCTTTCATGTATTTATTTCTCCTGTTAATGTAATTAGTTACCTAGAACACATTTTAAATCTGATAAAATTATGTAAGCAGTTAGCTTTATGCAGTTGCACGATCTGCCTTCCTAAAGGTATCGCAGCGAGTGTGGTGGAGGGCATAAGAAGCACACAAGGCTGGCAATGGTGACCGCAGCTGGAAATGTTGCCTGTGCTGCTCTGCAGCTGATTTCTAGTGGAGATTGGTATCAGCAATTGCATATGGATGTGACTGACTGTTGCAATGGCACCTTTAACCTTTTGCTTTGTTTGGAGTTAGCTGTGTCCCCCTCAGCTCTTCATCATTTAGCAGACCTGAAGAGGTGTTTCAGGGGGTTTTCAGACGTGGCCTTAACAGGGCATTGATATTCTTCTACTGGGTGCTCAAACTGACATTTAGACACAAGAAATAGGGATTTTACCAAGTGCTTGGGTGACCCAAGTCATGGCAGCCTCCATTGCTGCAGGGTGCCTGGGTGCACGGTCCCACTTGCCTGATTACCTGCTCTGCAGAGGTCTGGCTTGCTGGGAAAAGAAAAATTGATATCCAGCTTCAAATAGGAGCTGGGGACTGAAATTGTATTTAAATCCGGTGAGGTGCCTAGTAACATCTGTAAGTGAACAGATACCTTTGAAATGTGCTCCCTTGTACCTGTTCGGACACTTCTAGCCACCTGTACTTAGTTTCATTTACCCATGGGACCATATCTGTATATATGTTGTATGCCCAAGCTCATTGTACAGGTAGTGGATTGGGGTATAAGAGTGCTCTCAGGATACTCCTCAAAGGAGTTTCTGTGACATTTCCCTGCTATGGGAAGCAGCTTCTGTACTCGTCACTGGTGTCCTCACTACCTGTAGAAAAAAGCTTGGAAACAGGAGCCCCCATGCTTTGTCATCCGTAGGCAGGCCCAGTGGATTAGGGTGCCCTTAATGTGGCATTAGGTTTGGTATGTCGCCTAGGAAGGCCATCTGCAAGGTGCGTATGGGACAGCTGTTTGCCCTGGCACTGGGGGTCCACAGCTTTCCAGAGATTTTGCAGGTGTCGAATTGGGTGCCTGTGTGAGAATTTAAGGCTTGGAAAATCTAGAGCTAATATTTTTGGGAACAGCTTTGATTATGGTGTATTTTAGTTAGAAGTAATTGAGCTATTCATAATTTTCTTGGCTGAATTAAGTGGGAGTAAGGCTGGAATAAGAAAGGAGAGTAGGATTTCTTCTTTGCCATTGCCAGTGTTGTCATTGCTGGCCTCAATTATACTGGGCAATGTTTTGATTCTCCAGAGGTAAAGGCAATACAGTAACCACTCTGACCTGTGTTTCTTCCTGTCTGAACATTATTCAGACCCTCAAAATTATTTAACATCAAATAAGTCTTCTTCACCTGTGAATTCATTGTATGAAAGAAGTTTGTTTATACACAACATTGTGCTTTGTTTCTGATCTTTACATTTCAGTCTAGTTTGTTTATTTATATTAATTTTCTTAAGAAGATACTTGAAATCTGCAAAGGAACAAAGAAGGACACATGCCAAAAGTTTGCCTCCAACAGTTTTTTAGTTGGTATTAATTTTTCAGCCATTATTCAAGCAGCTGTCCAGGTCAGGAGAGTTCAAGCATGCTTCTTCTGTGCCACTTGCGCTCCAAGACAGCAGTGAAGGAAGAGAAGTCTGCAAATTATTAAGCATTTGGCAGTGCCTTCTAGTTGTATTAGGTTATAACTGCATCAGTCGCATGATTAAGAGGAAGTGACAGGTAAACAAAAGGAGAACAAAAGGCTCATGCTGTTAGAAGCAAATGTCACCATGTCATACATACTGTACACGTATACCAATGTTCTCTCTAAACATACATACAAGAGAAAGAAAATACGAGACAGAGAGAACATCTGTGTATTTGTGGATATGCGTTCATGTATGTCTATACAGTTTGTGTGTTATATACACTGATGCTTACCTCATGTATATGTGCCCGTTTCTGCATGTGGAAACCAATATACCTGTGGAATTGTGGCACAGGTAGTAACAGCGTGCTGGAGATGGAGCATAGTGATATCTTCGTACAGCCCACTGGTCTGTTTACTGGCCTGATGTTTTCTGTACAGGCTTTCCCCACCCCCACCCCCAATTAAATGGGTTTTGGAAAGGTATTTATCAAACTGTTAAAGATTTTGCCTATTGGTTTTCTTACAAGCTCCAAATGAATCCAAGTAAATTATGAAGGTTAAATACTGAGAGTAGAAATTACTATATTTATAGCTTTGCTTTATAAATGAATATTCTTTATGTATGTTGTATCATTTTAGAACAACATTTTTTAAAGTCACAAGTTCTACAACTAAGAGAGTTCTCACAAATACACAGTGAGTGTGACAGTTTGAAAGAAGTTGGTCTGTAACACATGCAAGGTGATGGAAATACCTCAAGCTGGCAAGGCTGTCTGTCACTCCTAAGAGTCAAGGAGTTATCTGGTTAGGCTCACAACCTAGAGTGAGTCAGAGAGGCAGAAGCCTGACAACCCATTTTGGGGTGTGTGAAAGAAGGTGAGAGTGTATGAAGGCCTGACCAAAGTAAGTGTTTCTTCCTTGTGCCAATCCATGGCTGGGGAGAGCAGAGTTCTGCTCATCTGTTGTTTCAGGATCAGTTACGCCAAGCCTACAGACTGCTTTCAAAATATCTCCACTTGGCTGAGAGGCACAGGACATACCACGTATTTCAGAGACATGAGAGAGTTGTACAGAGACAGAAGATGGTGAGCTTCCTTGGAGACCCCACCGTTACATTGCCAGGTGACACCTGAGCTGAGTGTACAACAGGACAAACCAGTGCTGTTGGTTTCCTGCTTGCATCCTTCCTCCCGTATCTTGGGATTTTAATTAACCAGCAGAAGATGAGGAGGACTGCCATGCTTCTGTTCACTGAGCAAGGACATGACACCTGAAATTCTTGAGTATCACCTGCAGGTTTGGCTCTTCCACATTATTCTCTTGTCTGACATGACAGTCAGTGTTCCAGCCCTCCAGTTACCCATATCAGTGTCAGTGTGGTCCCACGTAATTGTGTTTGGGGTTTGGAGGAGAGTTCAGTTTATATTTTTAAAATATCAGAACTTATATATATATATATATATATGCACACATATACACCATATATGGATGAAAGTGAAAGTGAAGCAGAGATTGCAAGTTGAGCATTGAAAATAAAACAATGTTCAGGAGATAAGATCCCCTAAGTAACATTAATTCCCCTGTCTGTTTCTAACTAGTACTGTCATACACTGTTAATGGTTGCATTCACGAAGGAAGAAGGAGTGGGCTTTAATACTGGGGTTTCACACGAGATGCTCTCATAAATCCTAAAGAAGAGTGGAATTTTGCATCCTTGAGATGCCCAAGTTAAGTACATTTGGAAAATATATAGACTAGCTTGAGCCTGTCTCGTCGTATTTCCACAGGTATAAAATGAAAATGCCATTCAGCTTTCCTGCTACCATCTATAAAGGTTAAATCTATGTATATCATTCACTCATAGGCCCATTGGAAGGAGGTTTCTTGTGCTGGTAACAACAGTCCAAAGCTTTATGCTGCTGCTGGATAGGATATTTTCTTTTCTGTTTATTTATAGTAATAAAACCACAAAAAGACAGAGCCAACACCTCCCATTTTGTGAGTACTTAACATGTGTGGAAACATGTAAGAAAGAGCTATTGCTTTTATTTAACTTCCAAAAAATTTTCTTAAAAAGGTTCTTTTTGAATTTGCTAATTGTGTGGCCAGAAGATCAAGACTGATGAAAACTCAAGTGGCGAGGAGAAAAAATCTTTACTAATTTTTTTTCCCTAAAAAGAGACTATGGATGTTTAGTATTGGCATACCTGCTTACAGATGGCTTGAAGCTGGCTTGAGTGCCTGACGCTGAGGCACCAGAGCAGGTCAGCCAGGCTATCAGGGATACGTTTCTGATTGCAACTGGAATTAGTGGCTGAGCTTCTTTTATTTTGCTGGAGCCAGAATTTCGCACAGGTGTCTGACTCTGCAACTTCATATCTTGTGATGCTGTATTGATTAATATTGTACAAGAGATGTGCATTTTTTTTCTAGCAAGCTTACCTGTACAAGTCAAATATTAATGCCTAGGGTATTCTGTAAATAGCGTTCATAATCCTTCTCTGAAGCAACTTTCTGTGAAGCCATTTTCCACTCTGTTTCTTAGAGAAAAACAAATATATAACAGAACTCTGAAACTCCTTTCCAATATTTCATTTGCCAGCTTTCAAGCGTCATCCTGGGAGCAATGAGACAAGAAAAGAGTCTTTTCTTCCTTCAAGGTCTGCAGTGAAGAGTGTAAAACCACGCACAATGGATTTGGAAGAAGCTTTATATATTATGACAAGCGAGTGTATCTCCAGGGTGCTCTGCTGTTGTGGAATGTAGTTCTAAGCCAAATCATCCATTAAGTCACTGTGGTAAAATTTCTCAGGTTCCTAGAGATGAAAAGCAGATGAAGAGACACCCATGACTCAGTTCTTACAAATGCAGTGAAGTAAGATTACCAGCCTAAATTGTGCCTATTAATCAACAGTATAATCTTGCCATGATAGCCTCTGTGAATCTGCAGAGCTTTGGGACTGTCTTGGGTGGAAGGAGTCTGACTGACAGTTTTAGGGTCATGTACTCAATCTGAGCCTCAAACTGTTCCAGCTGAAAAAAAGAAAAGAAAGCATATGTACTCCTTGCTCCTGGGAAGGTGTTCACAAGGTTAAGAAATGCATGATTTTGATGCTGTTTCTACACAGAGGGGTGGTGTGTGGTGGTAGGTTTTTTCATTGTTTTTTTTTTTCCAGTTTTCATCCTCTTCTCTCTCACAGTTTCTCTTTTCTTACTAAGCCCTGAAATTCAGTCTCTCAGAATTTGCCATGCCAACCAAAGGAAGGGACTGCTCTGTGGCTTTATGATTTCTGACACGCTGAAAATGATTTAGCGTTGGCCTACCTGCACCGATGTACACCCATGCATTCATACATCCATACCTTCACCTTGTCTTCCAGTATTGATTAAAGAATAGCCTGATAAAGATTTTTTGAATGAGGAGAATGAGCTGCCTTCTTACTGATAATCAGAGGCCAGTACTACTGTTGGTGCTTTACTTGCAAAGCCTGCCATCCAAGGGATAGTAAATACCTTCTTTCATCTTTCTTTAATTTGCTGTCATTCTGTGTGTACTTGTCAGGTACTTTTAATACCTGTGATATACTGCTTAGATTATGTCTTTGACTTCAGAAGTTGTATTTTTTTAATCAGCTTTCATAGGAAAGGGACACATTTAATAAAAAAAAAAAAAAAAGATTGCTAAGTTAATTAAGGATGAGAAACAAAATAAGAGGAAAGTGCAACAGCCTGACTAGGAGACAGAAATTGTAGAGCAAAACCGGTATCAAATACTATGAGAATATCTTAGCAAAAAATGCACGGCAGTAATCAAAATGGGTCATCATTAAAGCATGTCTCTGGAAATTTTTTAAATAGCCAGTGCACTTAATAAATAAATTAATTTTCTACTGCAGAAACCTTCAGTATAAGGAGTCTTTTCTGTGTGCATTTAGGTACAGTGCCTTCCAAGGAAGAGTCAGTAATTCCTGTCCTGGAAAAGTTTGCTGTCTGGTTTTCAATAGTCTTAGAGAGAGGTGAAAGAGCAGAAAACAATTGAGTCTTTTGCAGTTAATAACACCAGAAAATGGGAGACTGCTAAGCTCTGTGCCTGGACCTTAATCTTGGTAGAGAGGGAATACTTGGAGAACTGAACTTCCAAAGATTGCAAGGTCACCTAGGCTTATGAATATACTAAGGAGTCTACGCTAGGAGACTAGAAAAGGGTAGCTGAAAAGCATGCGAGGGTGGAACTGGGGGTAATTCCCAGAGTGTCTTATGTCACATTGCTGCAAGACACAATCTCCAGTAGTAAAGTGCCCTGCAGATGCTATAACTTCCTTCAGCATATGACATCCAATTTTGCAAAGTCTGATGACAGGCACAGAATTAAATTGGGCTGCTGCCATAGGCGTGCCTGGGAGCTGCTTACCAGTTCCAGTAGCATGTCAAGATATTTGCCCCATCTTTTTTGAAAGAGAAATAGCCGTCAGCATTGGCATTTGAAAGAGCACCAATAAATTCAGGTAGAAACTGAACAGCCATTTCAGTAGTTTCCCTTGAGTCTGAAGTTAAATGTTACTCTAGGTTTTTTATTAAACTCAGGTTGCCTAAAGACAGGGAGGAAATACATAAGATTTTTATGACATTTGTTAAGGTGCTGTTTAAAATAATACAAAGCCAACAGAGTTAATTATGGTAAACAATTGTGTGTGTTTCTGTGGTGGGATGTTTCTGTTGTGTGTAAAATTCTATAGGTAGAATTTAATTCTCTTAAAGTTTGTGATGTGACTGAGAAATCCTGTGGAGTTATTTTGTTTTCAGTTTTACAGGGCTGTTCTGTAAAGGGTTACATCTAAGAGATGCATGCTTTTGAGAAGATCCTATCCTCAGGTAACTGTTCCTGTACATGCAATTACTTTTTTCTGTATATCACTCATATATAATTTGCTCTTATGATCTGATCTTTTAAAATAAAGAAGTCAAGCCTCTCATCCTAAAAAATAGTGCAAAGTAATCCTAAAGAAGACCTCATAACACTTTTTGCATCCACCCTAATGAATCCTGATTAGGAACCTGTGTAGTGATGTTATCCTGATTGGTGGGAAATTGGTGAAGGAAATAACCAATTTTCAATCAAGATAATTGGTTGCTCAGGAGGTTTGAGAAATCTAGAGAAATGGCATTGCATCTTCTGCAGATGTGTTAAAAGATTTCTCTGCAATGGCAAATAAATTGTTGGTAAGAATTGCATGTTTCCAAAAATATTTACTCCTGTGAGTAATTGTTTGTAGAAAAGTCACGACAGGTATTTTAAAAAGCATTAATGCTGTAGTCTTTTCAGTCATTATTAAAGCTCAGTAAGTCCAAATTCTATAAAAGACATTTAAAAAACCCCAGCAAATTCCACCCTCCCACCCAACAAATAAGTTTCTTGATTGACTTCCATAGATTTTGAGTACATTTTTTTATTAATTTAATGGCGATTCAGTTCTGTAGCACAAATCCACAGTGGAGTGGTATGCAGAACCTGTTTCACCCCATCTTCCTCTCAGTGTTAAGACATGCTGTTTATATTACACCACCATTATGCAGTCCCACATATGATTGACAATGGTGATGAGCTAGAAGCAGAGCAAATGCAAATGAAAAAGCTATTCTGTCCCACAGAGTGTAATCTCTGTGGTGATATGCTCTGGTCTTGAGCTGGCTATAAATTCATTAAAGTCCTGGAAGTAAAAGTGTCTGTGCTGGTTTAACCAGCTGGGAACTTTGACCCAACTTCATAATTCATCATGTATTTTGAATGCATGCCCTGATGTTTTCCCACTCTAACCTGACTGCACTCAATAGATAAATAAATTAAGAAATAGTCAATAATTCCCATACAAAGGCAGCATAGCTCTTAACTGTTTTTAGCTGGGTTTTAAAGGTGTATGAGGAACAGAAATGGGACTACCTCTTTACTAAACGCATCAGTCTGAACCACTTCTGCGGAAGTATTTCCTGCTTAATATCTGCCTGTGAATTGAAGGTAGCCCAAAGCCACCACCTTGAACAAGGAGCTGCTTCACTGCAGTAAAGCTGGGCAGCACAGCTGAGCTTGTGGCACCACCTCTGGCTAAGAACTAGCCGTATAATAATGGCACAGATTTGCCACTTCCCTGCCTCTGAATTGTGACATTGCAATTGGGTGTGCACGTCCTAGAGGAGAACGTTGCTGGATATACATGGTTGTATGCACATATCCTCATACGTTCTTCCACTTCAGATTCTCCTCCCCTAAATCAGCCAAGGCATGGAATGGCGACCCTGTACCTGGGCATAAAACATTTTTGCCTTGCTGAGCTTCCCAAGCACTTCCCTTATCACCTTGAGCTGTCCACTCAAGTATAAAGAGAAGTTTCACTACCCACCTTCCAAAATTATAGTTTCCATTTATTAAAAGAAGGACGCTCAAAATCCCTTTGAGAGGATAAACAGCACAGAACGCTTTGATTCGTATCTGTGTGCTGGAAATTTCACACATCAAGTAAAATACCATGAATACATCATTATTTTGACAGCTTTGTGAAAAAGGAGGCAGGAGGATTGCATTGCATGGATTTAATTTCTGCAGTTTTACAGCTTTGTGGTTTGCACGAGAGTCAAATCCTGCCATCAGAGCGCAGCAGGTGGTAAACTGAAGGGCAAAGTGAAGATACTATATAAAGGCTTGTCAAATCTCATGCTTGGCGTGCAAGACCCTGCCAAGGGCTCCCCAGCCAGAGCTCCTGTGTCTCTCACCTTCTTAAAATGGTATCTTTTTTCTTTTTTTTTTTGAGGCTCAGCACTTCTCCAGCTGCAAGTGGGGGTCACAGAAGAGGAGAGGCTAGATAGCCCGAACTGAGTTTCCCACCAAGACTGTTACAGGCAAAAGAAAACAGATTCACTTTCCCCACCGAAGGATAGCGGGATGGCCACCACAACTATGCCACCCAACACAAGGAATTTCATGGGCCAGCATTCAGGTAAGCTGAAAATCTGTCTATAGATGCCAGGGCCAAATGTGGTATTCATTTAGCGTAAAGCTGAATTTGAGTGAAAAACATGGTAGTGTCACGGTGCCATGGACAAGGAGCAACGTCCTAGCTGCAATGAAGGACTATTTACATTGAGGTAGGCGAAGGGAGACTGGGAAAAGGATCCTTTGCTTCTCTACGGAGTAGTACCCTCCCTTGTACTCATGTTCTCATGTGACTGTTTGCAAAGCTTGCCCACCCAAACGTTTATGCAACATGTTTGTAGAAAACCATAACTTTTAAAGCATTGAGGACTTTTAATATTCTTTTTATTTCCCTTTGAGTCATGGATTTGGAATTCTCTTTGTAATTACAAAATGAGAAATAGATTTCTAGAAAACAAAGGTTTTTTTCCCTCTCCCATCCCACAACTCCAGGACCTGAGCCTTTACAAAAATAAAAAGGTACAATGCATATATTTGGTTAGAATTTCTAACATAACCTTCTTCACCTTTTGCTCTCAGTTGCCTTAATTTCCTGTTCTCCTTGATCTGAGGCAGTTTAGGATTGTAGCAAGCAAGCCCTTTCTTGTGGACTAGAAACCTGACCTTGTTTAAGCTTTGGCGTTGACTGAAAAAGGCCCAGTGTGTCAGTGGTGGTATTTCAATATTTTTGCTCATGTGGCCAGCAGAACACAAGAATTGCAAGGATAATGCATAATCATAATTAAAACTAAAAGTGAACCGAAATTTTGTCAAAGCTCAGAAAACTTTTCAGTAAAGTTCACGTTTTTATGGGCTTGTTATTTTGTACAAATCCATTTTCTTCTTTCCTGTCACATCTCAAGACCTTTTTGTAAGGAATCACCATTTCTTTTCCCCCTAATTTAAATTCTGCTCTATCTGTTTGGAATATTAGGTATGCCTTAGCAGTGAAATTATTTTAATGATGTGGCTGAGTGCTCATATATATTCAGGCAAGCAAACATAAAATGGTCATTCGTTATATTAAGGGTCTATCTATAGTTTAGAAAAGGTAATAAATGATAGATTGAAAGCATAGGTGGCTCCAGTAGTGGATGGTGTGTATTACAGAGGTTATTAGCTCATCACTTGAAGGTGTTGTAGACGGCTGCAAGCCAAACTTACGAGAGACATGTACAATGGCTGGACTCTATAACAACTGCTTAACTATGTATTAACATGCAGATTAACTCTTTATCAACTCTTTATGAAATATATATGTTTGGCACCCAAGCAGCCAGCATGGCTGTAAAAGGAGGAATAAAATTTCCTTATGAATGGCAGTATATCGGCTTTTATTTTTGTTTAAATGTGGAATACGATTTGCAAGGCTGCCTATGCCACCTGAGATTTAAGTCCTGTTTTCAGAAGTGGCACTGTGCAGTGCTTGTCCCATTTCCAGTCAGGATTAGGCCTCTAAATCTCTTGGAGCAGTCTTGAATACATTGCTGTGCTTCTTAATTGACCATTGGGCAGAGTGTCCATTTTTAGCCCACAGCTTTTCCTGGGAGGTGTATGTCTAATCTACGAGCAAAGGGGCTGAGCCGCAGGAGGTTGCTGGGAAGCAGTGAGGGGTGTAGTGGGAGAGCTGTGGAGGGTGGGCAAGGACCCTGCTTGTCTCAGGGAGGAGAGCATGACCAGACCATGGAGGCATATGCAAGAGTGGAAGGGAATTCCCTGAAGCTCCAAAGTGGGCATGGAGCACGCTGTTCAAAGCCTGAGCACCCACTGAAAGGAGGCTTGGAGTTAAGGCTGTGTTTTGATAACTATATTTCATTCTTACTCAGAGGTAAGTTACCTCCATACTCAGTTATACCAAATAAAGCTCTGTTGAATTGGCTGGGACAAAAGCATGTGGTTTTTAGGAAGGGGAAGTTTATTCTCACATTCTTTGATCTGCCTCACCTAGTAGATTTTCACTGTTCCTCTGCAGAGGTACCTTTCTCCAGTCTGGTGCAATATAGCTCAAAAGACTAGAAGTCCCTTCAGGTCTTCTGGTGCATGTGCTTTTGAGAAAAGAAGGGGCAGCTCCATCTCTGATCTCTGCCCAGCTTATAACCCTGTCACAAATGCAGCAATGTGGCTGTAGTCTCTGAAAGCTCTGCAGAGGGCTAGCAGAGTTTGATGGGAGAGAGGAGTTTTGCTATGTATATACCCCATTCTTACACCTTATCTCAAGTGTTTGGCTGCTGGCCTGTTGAAGACCTTAGACTGGATACGTGTATTCTAACCCAAGATGGGTACTTCTCAGGTTGAAAACAGGAGGTCTGCAGAGATTTTACCACTTGTTCCTGGTAGCTGTAGATTCCAGTACCTCCTTCTTTCCATAGATGATCATTCTCTTCCTACACTCCAGCATAAGAGTAATGCTATGTCGTGGTTTAAACCCAGCCAGCAACTAAGCACCACGCAGCTGCTCACTCACTTCCCCCCATCCAGTGGGATGGGGGAGAAAATCAGGAAAAGAAGTAAAACTCCTGGGTTGAGATAAGAACGATTTAATAGAACAGAAAAGAAGAAACTAATAATGATAATGATAACACTAATAAAATGACAACAGTAGTAATAAAAGGATTGAAATGTACAAATGATGCGCAGGGCAATTGCTCACCACCTGCCGACCGACACCCAGCCAGTCCCTGAGCGGCGATTCCCTGCCCCCCACTTCCCAGTTCCTAAACTAGATGGGACGTCCCATGGTATGGAATACACCGTTGGCCAGTTTGGGTCAGGTGCCCTGGCTGGGCATGAGAAGCTGAAAAATCCTTGACTCTAGTCTAAACACTACTGAGCAACAACTGAAAACATCAGTGTTATCAACATTCTTCACATACTGAACTCAAAACACAGCACTGTACCAGCTACTAGGAAGACAGTTAACTCTATCCCAGCTGAAACCAGGACATGCTAATAACTGCATTATTATCACTCATAATGTTCCTTAGGAAACAGAGGAGGCTTAGGTACTGGTGACCATGGGAGAATTTGTGGTTTCTCATCTTGAAGCCAGCTGCTGCAATTTGGAAAAGCGGGCATGAAAGAATTGCCAGAAGTAAGGCACAGAAGGGGCTTCCAGTGCCCAAGCAGAGCCAGACGTGCCTCAGCCACTCCTCAGAGTTGTCTGGGTAGCTCTTCTGAAGGTGGGGAGAGAGACTGCTGCTTCCTTTTGTAGTGTAGTCCAGTGCTTTACTGCTAACAATTATTTTTTTTCTTGTGAAAGGCGAGTGTTTCTTGTTGTGACTTAAGCCTGTTATTTTTATCCTATCCAACCTGGAAGTGGAGAATAGATTGCTCCCTTCCTTTTTTCTGCAACCTTTTATGTACTTGATTACTGCTGTTATATCTCCCCTTCGTCTTCTGTCTACTTTTAGTAGTCGTCCTTGTTTCATGGCTACATTTTTTTCCAATCAGCAGGAAAATTCCCTTACATAAAGTGGCTTTGGATCAGGCCCCTTGCTAAATAAAGCTCTGTATTGAAAACATTGTTTTAGTGGTTCGGATGTTGTATATTGGGATTGCAAGCATGTGTTATTTAAAATCGTGCTCAAGGGGCAAAAGTATCATTTGGAATAAAAAAGGTTACACCCAGGCTGCTTAGAATCATTATTTCTCTATAGTTCCCCAGCTCTAATTTTTCTATCAGTGTACCACTATTTATGGTTCTTCAGCAACCAACGCCGTAACCTTTCTTAAATTATCATAAACTAACCTTCTATTGACCAGGGACAACAAAGCCAGCATAAGATTGCCAATGCAGAAGGCTACAGTGTTAAGATTTGTTGTTTTTTGCTAACAGTTGTTTATCATCAGATGTTTCCAATAATTGCTCTAGAAAGCATTGATTATTCTTCTACCTTCACTTCAATTTATAAATTTAGTTTACCAGAGAGTGATAAAGAACAAAGCAAAAGTATGGGATGGTCTAAATGACCCTGGGTAGCTTTACTGATTTGTTTTGCCTAGGGTTCTCTCTCCTGCTTCATGTAGGCTTAGATTTGGGGGGGGATCTGAATAAATGCAAAACCAGTCCAGTTTATTCATTTATTTTGCTAATTTCTTCATAACACAGAGGAAAAAAGAATAAAATCACAGTTGTGTAAATGTTAGCAGAGAAAAGGACTAGCTAGATATTTTGTGGCAAAAGAGTTTAAGGATCCCTGTGGCTCATGACCACTTACCTTTCTCTTGGAGTCGCTGTGTAGAAGGGAGAGGATGCAGAGGGCTCTTTCACCCATGTAGTTTGCTAGGCAGTAGGGACTTTGTGATCTCTGGAGTATGGGGGTAGCCTCGGATGGGAACACCTTGAGCTAAAGGCAGAGAATGGGAGCTGACTGTTTAAAGAGGACTGGGTTGGCTCAAAGAGGTTCTGCAATAGTTGTGGCCTGACCTGTACTGATGTTTAAGGCAAACATAGAAAGTGTTGGGGAAGGCTGTGCCAAGGCCGTCTGTATCCTATTGTGTCTTGCAATCTGGCGTAACTCCTGCTCTCACTCAGAACACAGACATGAGACTGCAGAGCCCATGGCTTGGTGCTTAGGCTGGTTGGCAGAGCCCTGTTACTGAATAAAATTTGTATTCCTGGTATTGCTTTACACAGGTTTTGCAGCCAAGAAAGTCGTACTTGTCTACCTTGTCCTGGCTGCTGCTGTCTGGCCCATCAGGAGACAGACCTTGTCAGGGCCATGGCGGGCTGGGAGAGGCTGCAAGCAAGCAAGGAGAGCACAGAGCAGCAGGGCATGCCCGCTGCCTGGAGCACACACTCAAGCCCAAAGGGGATGAGGAAAATAGGACCTGTGAGGTGTCAGATACTGCTGAAAGTTGCTGCTCTGGAGCAATGCAGACTCTCACAGCTAAAATTCATGAGTCCCGAGACCAGTTTTCAGATTGATATGTTCAATTTTTCTCTTAGTACAAATGTTCTTTGTTTTTGTAGGAGATATCAATAGCCTATATATTATTTTGAGTGAGCACATTTATAGGTATTTTCTGAACAGAACTACTATTCCCAAAGAGTGAAAAGCATATTCTTCTTAGATGGCAGTCTTTAGGCCTGGAGAGCTGAGGAGAACGTGAGGCTGAGCAAGTTTATGAGACCAAGCTGTACGTGGTTGCATGTTGCAAAGGCACCAGATAAAGAGGATTCTGAAAACTGGAGTGAAAGTTATAACAAATAGTTATTTACCTTGGGGTCCATGGTCCTCCTGTGAGAAGAATTTAGCAATTCACATTCCCATTGTCTTTGGCGCTGAAAGTAAATTAGTGTCTCCAGAACCAGGCTCAAGTTGCCTTGGGATAAGCAGATGGAGGAGAGTTTGCTAATCCCCTCCTGCCAGAGTTAGGTTTTTACCTCTGGGCTTTCAGAAATTCTCATAAGCATACGTCTCTGAGGAGAAGCTCTAGATTATAGGGGTTGCTAAGTTGTGTCTATGGAGTAGGTCCTCTTCAGAGCATCTTATCAAGACAGGGTTTGATAGATATTTTACCTATGTCTCTGACTTTCTCCCTGCTGAGTCATTCAGGAGAATGGTTTGATTTCTCTCTGTAGCAAAGGTGGGTTGCACAAAATCTGTGAAGCACAAATGATATTAGATAAGCAGGGAAGATTCCACCTGCAAATTGTTCATTAGGTTACAGGTATTTTGCTGAAACTTTTCATTTCTCTGTCTTACCTCATCAACATTAATAAAGTATATAGTAAAGTAATTCAGCAAGTACTGGAATTGAAGTTCAGTATCATGCAGATGCCTGACTCGTGGCTAATTATGAGTGCTGACTGGGAGCATTTATAAAGATACCTGATGATGTTGAGCCTCTACAGTTCATTAGGATATCAGCACAATGCAGGCTGTATTGAGTCCAATTTAATTTTGTATAACTTAGAGTGAGACTTCTCCCACTTCACTGGATTTGATAGCAGTTGATCAGAGGTTTAAAAAGCTAAAACAGGCTAAAAACACTAGGCTTGTCATCTTTCATACCTGTCTTGTCTTTACAGTGATCTAGCAGAGGAGTATTTGCATGCTGATGAATGAGGGAATCGGTCCTATTATATGTTACAAACATCAGAGATATGGGAGCATTTGGAAGTTACTAGCTTAGGTTTGCCTTGTGCGTTCACTTTCCTCCAGCCAGATTGAACCTGGAATCATCTGACGTGTGTTTGTGATCCTCTGTCATTGATGGAAACCACTTAGTGACAAATTTGCATGATATTGTAAGCAGGATAAATGGATACTTGAGTCCTTTTAGAGGCTTTGACTTTGGATTTTTTCCGGAAATGTTGTCTTGCTGTTGTTCTTAGCTCACATCATGAACATTATTTCCCACATGGTGTGTCACAAGGTCCTGGTGCTATTTATTCAGAATGACCTTTGCTGTGGCCTGCAACTTCTCTCTGCCTGTTATGCAAGCACTGAGAGAGGGGGGGATGTGAAAGCCTCCCAACGCTACCCCCTCTTTGCACAAATTTCTGGGTAGGGTGTGAAAAACATGCTAAATGAGATCTTCAAAGAGGCACACTCACATGTGGGGAGAGCAATATTGCCCTTTCTTAAACATGGAAGCTGTAATTATGGCTAGCTGAAGGGACTCCTGCTGGGTCTCCTGCATGCCCACCTAAGCACCAAGCAGAATCTATCACTAAATAAACTTATCTTTATCTGACTGTTTACGGCTCTTGTGCCGTACTTGTTATTTATTTAATGAAATGTCCCAGTAAAATAGAGCAACCATTCATAAGCCCCTGACAACAAACAATCATGAAAATTGCCTTTGATTTCCCTAATTTGCTTGTAAGAGTCAGAACAATGAGAGAGAATAATTGCAGTTATTAAAAGAAATTGCTGCAGGCAAAATATAACCCATTTTAAAACTCAAATCCAGGAAAACAGAAAGGGGGGCAAAAAGGAGAGCCACCCGGTAAGATGCCTCATGCTCCCTACCTCCTTGCTCTTTTCTCAAGCACTGCTATTTATGGGGAAAATCAAAGCATTTAGTATCAGTGTAGTCAAGCTGTGTGTGGCAGCGCCTCGCCTGGCAAAGCCATTGGAAAGCTGTTTTCTTCCAATCTGCTTCATGCCAATGCAAAACTATCCTTCTCTGGAAACTAAGTGTATTGGAACCCAATATGAGGAAAACTTACTCTAGCATTAATTACTGTACAGAGAGGACTTTAACTCCTTCCTGGGCATGAACGAGATTGCTTGTGAAACTACGAGGCCTGTAGGATTTTCAAAAGAACACAACTGGCTTTTAGTGTCACATCACCCCTAATGAGATTTGTTTTCTACAGTCATTTAGAGCCAGGTTTTAAAGAATTTGGGTTCCTAAAGGTGTGTCTATAGAGCCTTTCAGATTCCCATTGGTCCAGACGCAGCTGACTTTGCACATGGAGAGAGGTGAAGAACTGCTGTCTGCCCTTGGCCGTACAGAAAACCTCTAAGCAATGGCAGAAACAAATATGACACTGACTTTTGTGTGTCTAACTTCCTTGTAAAAGTAAAAGTCAAGCTCCTCAATCAGTAAAACACTGCAACACTAAGCAAAGTGATGCTTAAGTACTTGTAAAACTTGTGCCTCAGAAACCAGATGGCATTGTAAGAAGAATCTGTGCTTAACACAAACTGCATGCTTTTGTCCCAGCCAATTCAATAGAGCTTTGTCCAGTATAACTGAGCACGGGGGTAACTCGTCTCTGAGTACAAATGAAATATATTTGGCTCTCCCACTATTTTATAGGGAGATAAAAGAACAAAGGATTGCTGCAATTTGAGGGCATGAACCCTCATTTTCTCTCCAGTCCACCTAAATAGAAAAGAATTTCTTGTTGGCCTGTGATCTTCCCTTCTGCAAGTCAAAGCCTTTGAGTTCCCACTGCAAGTAATGGTAGTTTACTCGCAATTTTTCAGCTGCATGTGATTCCCCAAATTGGCTGCCTTGTTGTAATGAAAAGCAGCATGCCAAGATGGAGGTCCTTCCAAAGAAGCCTGGCTATTGTAAGAGGAGGACGAATGACTGTGGTAATATTCCTGCATCTCTGTTTCACTTCATGCTTCGCCACAGGAGAAAAACAAGGCAGCGGAGAACACTGTCAAGTGTTTACAGAATGTGGCTTTCTGACAAAAATGATTGTCAGGCAGTGACTGTATCAAAACGTTAGCAGGAGATGGTGGGTTTTCTTGGTTTTTTTGCCCAGGCAGCTGGCAGTCTTAATTGCTCTGAAGAAAAAAACCCTAGAAATTCCTTTTCTTCTCTTGGTATTTGGGGATATCTATCATTCAGTGTTTTAACTCCATGCCTCCCTGCCTAATTTTCCCTCATCAAAGTAAAGGTGGATGAAACTTCCTCTTAGTTGCCTTGCTGTAGACATCAAGTAGATCCACTAAATGTCTCTGTTTTACATTGATTTAATGTGAGTAGAATTTAACCTACATTCAACATTCAGTACCTGAAGTCATTTTCCAGGTAAGCGCAGAATATTGAATAGTCAGTTCGATCAGTGTTATTCAAGGGAAGTTGAGAATCCATATTCACAGCAATTTGACCGGCTGTTTACCTTGGTACACTGGTTTTTTTTTTTTGTTTTGGCTGTGGAACCAAATGCTGTTTTGCCATCTGAAGAGATCTCAGAAAAAGGGCAGTAGTTAAAGATGAACTGGATTGCATTGCAAAAAAAGTCATAAAACCTTCCAGGACTTAAAATCTCAGGGGGGTCAAATGTGTCGACTTAACTGAATTAAAATGTTCCAGGCCATTCCTTCCTCTCTGCTTGCCACCTGTCAGAGTGCTGCAATTCCCTGTGCAGAAGTGTCACAGGTTGGTGATGCTGCAAATATACATGTGTTTATAATGTTGTCACTGTATAAGAAATGCTTATCCTAAACCCAGACCACGGCAGGAAAGAGCCTCCTAATGGAATTCTTCATTTTTATAGTCTCCATTCCCTTTTATGCATTAGGTTTAGGTCAGCGTGCTGGAGGGAGCAGGAATAGATGGTCCTAATGAAGAGGTGGCTGAGCACCCTCCCTGAGCACACCCTGCAGTGAAACTAGTTTGGGCTACGTTCCACTTAACTGTTCTGCACCTCTCGGGACGAATCCTCACCTTGGATGTTGCTGTTCAGTGATTTAAGATGCAAATGTACAGTATTTACCAATTACCATAGGGATACTGTTCTCAACTTGGTGCTTGAAGATCTAAAAACATTTCCTGGGAAACTGAATGCCCAAACTGGTTACCTCTTATCAAAGACCAAAAAGCCTTTTTGTTTTATGAACATAAATCTAGAGGATTTAATCAAACTTCCCTAACATTACATTTTGCCAGCTCCATGTCCATGATACAAGCTTGCTTTCTGTGTTAGTTAATACTCTCCTTTAAAAGTAAAGTTACCCTGCAGTCAGTGAATATATTGTACTTGGTAATACTTAGAAATTTGCTTTCTGTTCACATTAAGTGATAAAAACCTCAAACTGAGAAACAAGATTTGTTGTAGAGTTTCTTGACCTCTTAAAGGAACTAAAAAATGGGGGATGGTAAGGAAGAGAGAAAAACGGTGATGTGGGCTAGTGAAATTCAAGCTTTTTATAGGTTACACTGCGTGGCTCCAAAGAGTTGCTTTTTGTAAACGTAGGCTTGCCACCTGGACACCCTTTTCTGCAGAAATTGAAGACCAAACTCCATTTCTTCCCTAACAAGTGCACATAGGTGCTTTACCATGTGTATACTGCTTGTTGCATTTTCTAGAATGATGCCAAAGACACTTCAGGAATATACTCTACGATTTTAAACAGTTTTTGTAAATCGAAATAAACTCCTCCATAAATACTAGGGAATGTTAGTCAAGCCTACAGCAATCTAAGGCTGATTTAGGAATACTTCAGTATTCAAAGTTCTTATTTCAGCTTGCTAAACTATCTCATTGGTTTAGATCTTTTTACTGCGTTTTGTTCTTGTGAGTGATTTTTATGATATTTAATAATTTCCTTAAATATGTGGGCCCAGGTGATTTGACACAGCAAGCAGACTTGACAAATCACCAACAAAATGTTCTCTTTTCTATGTAATTCCTGTAGCTATGCAGAAAGAAATGGAAGGAAGAAGGTGTATTAGTCCAAGCAACTGTATTTTAATCTATAACTTCTACCCTCTTTCCTTTGTACTGTGGAGCAGTATTTCTAGAGTTATTGCAGAAAATCATGTTAAAAGTGAACAGAAATATATAATAAAAGAATAATCTCGGAGGCAAAGATTCTTCTGTCATCCTTTCTATTTTTATAGGAACCTTTGCTGATTTACTTGCCAGATGAAGGCAGACATTCTGTTCTCTTTTTAATTCGATCAGACAGCTTCACTGTGGGGTCATGCACATGGGAATGCTAGACTCTAAACTCACACTTTGTTTGCAGGGGTTTTCCTGAATACGCTAGCTCCTAGCTGATCCTGAGCTATTATATGGAGCTTCAAGCCACAGGTAGATTTGCTATGAAACTGTTCAGTGTATGTCTTTCCGCAGAGCGTGAATGTTCTTGTATATGTAAAGTGATAGGTGCTAAAGTGTTGTGGCTGTTAAAATATGCTTTCTGTTGTACACAGGTAGAAAGCAAAGCAGTGGCAGCTCAAACACAAGAGTAGGTTATTTTTAGTTTCAGGAAGAGCGGTGCACAATGTGTTTAACTGTTGTTAAAACAAAGGACGGCAGTTTGAAATGTGTAAGGGGATAGTTTGTCTAAATCTGTAGAAGGCACAGGGTACAAATCAGGCAAAATATTTCCTGGTAACATTGTTGAATGGTGAACCTGGTCCTTCTTCTCGGTGGGTTTGCTCGAGATGCAGAGCATGGAGACAGGCACAGGAGGAGCTGAGGGATGGTCATGGTGGTTCAGATGCACCGTTACCGGGAGCCGCTGCTGCCGCTGGGGACACTGCTTTGGGACACAAGAGCAAGCTTTGGACACCTTGGAAATTCTTATATTTTATAGAAGTGTTGCTTCTGTAGAAGAACCTAACAAATATTTCACAGCAAATAAAAGCAGTAACAAAGCAAATGCAGCCCTCCATATCTCCCCATACTAATGGATTCACCAGACTCTCTTCAGAACTGCAGTGTAATGCAGGTTACTGCTTCCACTGCACCTCAGCCTCTAGGAGTTACAGCTTTTGACCTCTAAATGTTAGGAATAATAAAATACATTATTAACAAGTAGTTAATTAACAAATAAATGCCCCTCTGGTAAATCCAAAAAGTAATGTTTTGAAATACTGCCACCTTCTGATCAGTTCGTGATGGAGAACTGCGTCATAAGGAATTTGTCAAAGTTTTTATTAACAGTAATAATTTAGTTCCTGATTTTATAATGTTAGGGCCACATTGCACCATCTGTTTTGCAAGGCCAGCTTTCACTATATGTGAGACTATGTATACAGTAGTATAAAGAGATGAAGAAAATGCAGTATGATTTCTTACAAGTGGTGGGAGAGACAGCAGCAAACTTGTTTGAAGTAAGGAAAAGCACTTAGGTGTGTTATGTATAAGTTTAAGGATTTGCAAACACAGAGCCTATGTTTTAAGTTCCATAAGTATTAAATGTATCACAGAATTGCAGCTGAAATGTTGGTATGACCTGCAGGATGAGCTTGGCCAGAGGAGAGGTATGTGTGCTTTGAGTCTTAGAGGAGCAGACTTCCCTGCTCCTGCACAACACCTTTCTCTGACATGAATGTGTCCATGAAGGGTTAATTTCTTTTACCATTTTTACTTTGCTAACATTCAGATGATACTTGTCTGCATACCACCTTTGTGTATATTTTAATTACCCAGATGGTGTTTTATGTGTTCAGCCCCATATCATTACTATATTACTTAAACTTGGCAGCGATACTTAGAAATAACTTTCCCCAAGCTGGCTTTTTCTTGCAAAGTTCATCCAATTTCAGCTTTCCAAATGTCCTTTGTGCTGTGGCAATATATATTGTGTAGAATATCGCTTATCATTTAAATTCCCTTGATGGGGAAAGTCTGCTTGGCAAAGAAAAGAAGTATTTAAAAGAACCAGAAACTAACACAAAATCTAAGCTAATGTGACCTTAAAGTTATCATTTCAAACTCTCAGAATTTAAGCCATCCAAAGGTTCTTAAATTTCCTTTGATTCACTTGAATTAACCCAGCTTCTTTGTCGGGCTCCAGTGAGATAGGGATGTCTGTGTCACACTCCCGCCTGGGGGGTTGTTGTGGACCAGGCTGATGCCAAGGGCCTGGCTGCACCACATTTTCCCCAAAGGGTGCAAGTGAGGTGTGCTTGTATTGCAGGTGCAGAGCTTTTTTCACAGCAAAATGGGTGTTTTGAGACGGTGGCTGAGAAAGCAGATGCTTCCTTGAAGTATTTGGGATAGTAACAGGACTTCCAGCAGCAAAGGGAGAGTGACTCGTCTTGAAGCCACAGCATTGCTTTCCTGTGAATTCATCCCATATCGTAACTCCCATCCTACCTGGAGTACCACGAGCAGCACCTATGGGGCACGTAGTAGGAGCGTGCAGACTTGAACATAAGCGTAGACGAGGCAGTATCAGGGCTTGGGCAGGGAAAGCACATTGGCTGCCCGCGGGGATTGAGGCCTTCCTGTGGTCAGTGTAAGCGTTTGTCCATTTTATTTACCTTCTCATATCAATCGGCTTCTCAGATTTCCCACTCATTGCACAGCCTTCATTTTGGCTTGATTTTTTTTACTTTCAGTTTTCCACCTTGGTAATATTTTAACTCATTAGCTGATTTCAACCTAATTTTAGGGAAGAGGAGTCTTGAGTCTTTCTTAATATATGCAGTCAAGTAAAGGACTCAAACCCATATCAGTGCCCCACTAAGGGGAAAGACTGAAATTTGAGCTTGACTGTATAATTGTACACCAGGGAATCCATGCGCGAGAGAGATTTACTGAATGAAAGTACTCAGAAATCAAACTTAAAAAACTCTTCCGCTTGTGTAATTACTTGTACATTGGCTTTGATAACTCCAAAGCAGGTAAAGTGTTTTTTGTTTAGCCAAAGTAGCTGAGTCCTGCAGCAGGACTTGTATTGCAGTCTGACTGGTAATGGCAGGTGAGTGTCAAGCTCTGTTATGCACAGAGGGAGTGCCCTGGAGATGAAGCTTGTTATGACCAGTAACGTGCCATTCGTGTCATTACAAACTGAAAATAAGAACGGTTTTCTCTTCAGAAAGGTGAATAGGCTTGACTCCTGAACACTGAGCACAGCACGTGGAGCTGAGCTGTCATCCCAAGATGCTTATCTTCCTGGCTATTTTCTAAACACGGCTTTCTTATTTCACTTTAATACAGAGAAATCTCTTCTATTGAACAATAAAAACTTTCAAATAAGGGACTATCCTATAGCAGAGTTTTAGAGTTTCACAGACTCTGCTAGATGCAAATGACAAGCCACACAGCAAGATTTCATAGCAGTCTCCAAGTGTTTTTAAAACAGATCCTAACCATATGTACAGCGTGCCACTTCTGCTGTTGTATATTGAGCTCAGGAGAAGGCAAGTAACATAATTGCCTTCAGCAAAATTGTCAAACAAGGAAACCTTTTAAAACTACATAGAGGGGGAATGTAATGAAAGCCCTGGAAGGAAGAGGCTAAGGGAAGAAAAATTGGCAGAGAACATTAACATATACTTTTAAGCAGTCTTTTCACAGAAAGAATAATGACCCAGAGGTTTGACTGTTGTAGTTCTTTTTTCAGTGAAAGGATTTTGTATGTGCTGCTGTGTAGGAGAGAAATGCTTAGTTCCCCTGTGTTATTTTACATTTCAGTTTGGAAGAGCAAGAGGAAGCTTTATTTAGCCTGTTGAGTCCAACCCCACAGTAATACAGCCTATAAAACTTTCAAGAAGTGAAAGGCATACTGAGCTCACATTTCAGATAGTTTTCAGAATAACTCCTTGGCTGTTATAACCATATGTCATACTAGACATAAATTATTAGAAATTATTTGCTACAGTTTGCATTCATATTACCTCCCAGGGACCTTTCAGACTGGATTTATGGAGAGAGATGTTTCCTGAACGTTTCATCCTAAAGAAACTACAGATCGCAGGACAAATCAAGTTTTGATGAAATAAGGACTCCAGATTTGAATTGCTGACTGATACCTAAGAGTTAGAGAGTGCACTCTCCGGGGGCAATTAGGGATACTATCCGCAAGGACAGTTGTGTCTTGCAGCAATTGCTGCTGGAAGTGGAAGGATTATTGTTTGCTTTATGATAAAGGCAGATGCCGCTGAGTAGTAGCCACTTAACTGGTTCCTCTCCTGCAGGAGTATTGTGGAGACATGGCACAGGAGTGAGAAGAGCCTTAAAGATCTTCCATCCGGGTGAGCTGAAAGCTGTGAATCAAAATTGTCTTTAGGTAAGGGCACGTGATGGTCTCCTGGGCCTTACTGGTTTAATATAAACATGCAAAATATAAACAAGTATCATGTTATTTGTGGTGGTTGTAGTTGTATGCATCAAGGCTCTGTGCTACACTGTGGTTATTTCCGTCTTTCATTTACTTGTTCTGGAAAGTGCTCTTCATCCCCTTTTACGCTGCAGCCCTTGTCTGCTTGTGCTGTAAGGCAGCACGGCTCACAAGGCAGCACGGCACACCAAGCAGCTTGCAGATCATACGCAATAGAAAACCTTTGTCCATGAGATCTAGGTAGCTTGCTCTGAACATTGTAGATTTTACCATCACTTTTCCTTTCTTTTCAAAGTTGTCCTTGCCCTTTGAGGAAAAGTCTTTTGTGAATCTAGAAATGCCATCCAACCTGTGTCTTCTTACCCAGATCCTTAGATCTCATCTGCCCCATATGGGCATGGGTGAACAGTTTCGACTCCATACACCTCAAGGTTGCGGGCAGCCTGAATCCTAGGTAACCCTGCAAATACAGGGAGTGCAAACCAGCAATGAGCAGGGCTTTAGCCCACTGCCTGGTCTGAATTACTGGAGCCAGTGGGAATGAGGTATAGCAGCCTGGCTCTTCATAAAACCCTACTGTGCACTGCTTTGTGCTTCTAGGTGTATTATAATAACCTGGCCCTGTGTGATGGGGGAAGGAGTCTGATAGCAAAAGCTTTTGGTATGAAGATGTGTGAATAGAGGAATTCCATAATTAACTATAATGACCAGCACAGGTGACATTTCTTTGTAGTTAATAGCTGCTGGTGTGAAAGGCCCTGAGGCACAGCCTCAAAGCTGCTAAGCTAGCAAGTGAAATGCTAGGCTATTTGACCTGCAGTTCATTCCTAATATGAATAAGGCTATGAAAAACCTGAGCAAAATGTTCATGGGGACTTCTTCTTGGGCTGTGTGGAAATGCCAGCAATTTTGTATTTGGGATTGAAGCAGATTTCTCATGTTGGCAGTAGGGTTTGCACCAACTCTTTAGGAAGATGCAGAACTGTAAGCATCACTTGCACCTTCTAGAGGGGAAGCAAAGAAAGTCTTATGCACCTGAGAAAGTGTAAACAATTATGGCCAAATTCTGCAGTAGGAAGATTATGGAGATTTCCACCCTTAGGCCCATGATAAGTGAGTGGACTGAAAAAACAGTGGTGCTGAAGGAAGTGATGGCACCTGGGCTATCCCTTCTTGCAGTGTGTCCATGCCTGGAGATTCCTTCTCCAACTCTTCTGACAAAAAGGGATGGAAAAAGGTAGATGGTTCTGAGTGATTCTGCAGGCAGGAGAATGGACCTTGTGACCGGGGGTGGGAGATGGGGCAGCTGTTTGCCAGCCAGACACTGCAGTGGTATTCCCTGGATGTTGCTTTTATTGATGATTCAGAAATGGGTCATACTCTGCACATCTGGCCTTGCCAAAGCAGCCAAACTGTCTCTAGCAATGTGGTACCACCCTGATCCACCAGCATGGGATGCAGCAGCCAGGTAAGGCTGAGGCTATGCCAGGGATGCTCACATTTCACAGGCTGACCTGGGTAACTTTATTTGATGCAAACTGGTTTTAGACTGAGAATCTAGTTTCTGCAAGCCCTGACCACTTTATAAGTTCAGCTTTGGCCAACTTATTTGGGGGGATATTCTAGTGGTCCCTAAATGTTCAGGCAAGCAAAAGCCAATGCTTTGTTTTCAAAGAACTGATTAAAATACTCCACTGTGCTGAAATTTGAGTGGAGGTTGTTCCAAAGCTTTTTTTCCGATTACCAGCTCACCATAAAATCCATTATTGCCCACTTTTAATCCTGACTATCAAAACCATTTGTCTCTACAGATTGCCAAGTGAATAGCTACAGATGTTGTTTATTGTGCTGAACGCAGTGAGACACACTAACAAATCTACTGTAACAAGAAGTAACCCATTACAGTAAGAGAAGACTTTGTGCTCTGAAACAAATATCTTTAGACTTCAGTCTGAAATACAATCTACTGTCATGTTTTCTCCACGGCTAGCAATTTTACTGTATGACACAACAAATCTCAGTGCGAAATAGCTGGGTTTTATTCTCCACTAAAAAACTGGACCTGCTGCAGTGTAGCATATGGGAATTGGCCTGAAGGAGTGGACTCTTCCCTGTGACTGGATTCTCATGAAGCTCTGCATACAGAGCTTTTGATACTGTCTTGTTCTCCACAAAGTCATCAGGTTTACAAAGCTAAGCTATACCATTCATACTGTATGTGTGCTGCCCTAAAACAAAAGCCATGGGACAAGTTCTTAGCTGGCATGAAGAACTGCAACATCAGGCATGACATTTAAAATAGTTCTTTCCTGTCTCAAAGGTTCATCCCCCTTTGACGTTATATTGGTGCCCTCTTTTCTAGATGCCAATGGCCTTTGCCCAGCCAGCCCGGTCTCCCTCTGCTCTCCCATCTCATCAGAACATCTTACTTAGCCTCTGCTTAGTTATCTTCATAAATTCTACCTCATTTCAACTGTTGACTCAGCACCTTGCTGAAATTCTGGTGGATTTTTCTACTGGGAACATAGCGCATGTCTGGCACCCAGACCATTTTTATACAAAGTGCAAAGTCCCAGCTTCCATCATATGAAGAGCTGCAACTCAGTAAAGAAAACAGAAACTTTCTAAGCCTGGGGTTTTTTTGCTGAAGAACGTAAAGTTACTGAAATCACTGTCTGCCTGTCCCTTTTATACCACCTCCAACCATTGTTCAGTAACTTTTGAGTCCATTGACCAATTTCACCCAGAGCTGACATAGGGGACAGAGGTTTTGAAGAGACTTAGTTACTGTAATATTAATAAAAATCTCTCTCCTTTACCTGGTTATCTATAGCAAAGATTGGTATATGAATCTGCCTCTTATCACACACCAGAGAACTTGCAGGAAGGAGGCACAGTCCCCATCTCAGGAAGGCTTTTGCATATCAGACAGCAGAGGTTCCAAAAAAGAGACAAAACCCCATACCAAGACAGAGTGAGTGTCTGTGGTGGTTTAAGCCCAGCTGGTAACAAAGCAGCACGCAGCTGCTTGCTCACTCCCCCCGCACTGGCCATGGTGGGATGAAGCGAAAATATAAAGGCAGGCTCGTGGGTCGAGATAAAGACTGTGAGGGATCACTCCCTCTTATGGTCACGGGCAAAAGGCTCAACTTGGGGAAGAAGCAAAATCAATTTAATTTACTACAAGGCAAATCAAAACAAGGATATTAGGAAGTAAAACCCAAACCTTAGAACACCTTCCCCCCACCCTTCTCTCCTTCCCGGCTCAACCCCACTCCTGGTTCTCTCCACCTCCTCCCCCCAGCAGCACAGGGGGACGAGGAATGGGGGTTGGGGTCAGCTCCCCACACCTTGTCTCTGCCGCTCCTTCCTCCTCGGGGGGGAGGACTCCTCACTCGGCCCCTGCTCCAGCGTGGGGTGCCTCCCACGGGAGACAGTCCTCCACGAACTTCTTTCTCCAAGGTGAGTCCTTTCCACAGGCTGCAGTTCCTCACAAACTTCGCAGGCGTGGGTCCTTTCCACGGGCCAATCTCCAGTCTCACACTGCTCCACCATGGGCTTTCCCATGGAGTCCCGGCCATCTTCAGGGGCCTCTGATCCCCTGCTCCCCCGCTCCCCTCCATGGGCTGGGGGGACACAGCCTGCCGTCTCACCACGGGCTGCAGGGGCATCCCCTCCTCCGGCGCACCTCCTCCCCTCCTCCTGCACTGACCTCGGGGTCTGCAGAGGGGTTCCTCTCACATTCCAATTCACCTACTCACTACCAGTTCCCCTTCTTAAATCTGTTCTCCCAGAGGCACTACCACCATCACTGATTGGGTTGGCCTTGGCCAGAGGCAGGTCTGACTTGGAGCCGGGGAAGCTTCTAGCACCTTCTCACAGGAGCCACCCCTGCGGCCCCTCCCCTGCTACCCAAAAAAACCCAAGCACGCCACACAAACCCATAACAGTGTCCTTAAAGTTTTAGTGAGGGCAAAATAACATGGTTTGCCCTCCTCCTGCAGGCTTTTTTAGTAGTGATTGTTTTGAAGAAAATACCTGATGTAGCATAATTCAGTTCAAGTGATAAAACATTGACAAATTTATAAGCTGCTGAAAGCAAGAGCTCCTAATAGTCTGCGTGGCAATTTTACTTGGTGGTCTTCTCAGGGTTTGCTAATAAATGGGTTAATAGATGTCAGTCTCCATAATTCCAGATTGTGCAGCCAGAGTTGGGAAGAGACACTGCCATTTCAGAGTTAGGCTGCCGGAGGAGCGTGGGGGTGTTCTGTGCTGCACCACCATTCTGGAATGGAAGAGGTGCTAAAAGGAAACCATGATGATTTTGTAGGTTTTTAAATGTGCTGCTATTATGGGGGAAAAAAAAAAATCCAAACAAAAAAGAAGCCAAATAAAATTGCTTTTTTGCAGCAGTTGCAAATGCTCTTTGTGTTAGTAATGTTTGGCCTCATCATAAAGACATGCTGTCATCATCTCTTGCATTCTCTTACTTTTACCTGTGTGGCTTTCACTGTGCCTCTATTCAGGATTCTGTGTTTTAGAGAAACCTCAGCTATAAACCTCTCTAGTGGAACCCTGCATGCTTAACAGTTGACACATGAGTTTGTTTCTATGGAGTGAATATTAAAATTAATGTAAAATAGTAAACCCCAAAGATTAAATTAAAATAACAAAAGAGATATTACTTACTGAAAGGAAATAAATTGACAAAATTAAACCATAGACCATGAATTAGATTTTCCATGGAGCTCAGCTCCTATTAAGCAACTGTATAAACAGAGTCACTGAAGGGCTCAGCCTCTCTCTGCTCCCATGCTTTCTGTGGGACCAACTGGGCATAGCTAGTTTCTAGATCTGGCCCATTTGCACTTGAGTCATTCATCCTAGTTCATCACTAATTGTCGAGATGCAGCCAGTGGGACCTACCTAGCACAGATGTTGTCGTGTGCGACGTGTGATAGCTTTGCTGTGATGAGGTGGGATGATTGGAGTAGGTCCCCTTCAGAAACCAGTGTTGATGGGGCAATCAGTCCATCAGCATTGCTACAGTCTTAATCTTGAACAACCCTATCCCTGGTCCTGACTCCAAAAGTTTTAGCAAGGGCTGTAGTCTCCTTGCAAGGTATATATTTGAGTATTTTCCTGAAAATGAAAGGATTTATAGTTCCTCTTTAAGCATGTCTTTCAACTGAGACCCTTGATAGTTTCCAGTATTGTCAGTATTACGTTAACGCACAGCAAATACAGTTCAGCTCCGTGCTGCAAAAGCAAAATGACGTCCGAATTGTACTGGGGACTGTGAATTAATTCCCAGGTGGTACACCTTTGTTCCTTCCTACTCAGGGGGAATGAGAAAGGACACGTGTCTATTCTGCTCCTCACAGAACAGCAGTCACAGCATGTGGGACTGCTTGGGTGTAACGTGGGACAGGCGGGTGGGCTAACAGTTTAGAAGGAGTTCTAGGTGGATTCTTGAACCTCCAGGTGAAGTAAACTGACCCCAAAACAAGAGACAATGTGAGGGGTTGGAGAATATTTAAGCCTAGCAAGGTGAGTTGCTATCAAACCTGCAAATGAGGGGGAGGTATTTTAATAGGGTGATCCCATGGAGAAAAGAGATCTCTGAAGGTGAAGATATTCCTGCATTCAGGTTTTGCCACTTCCATTCTTTTTTTATGGCACTGGGCAGGCCCTTTCTTCATTATGGCTGCATTTGTGAAGTGACAACTCAGAAAAGATACCTTATATCTGTATACAGCCCTGTGGTTAGCCCCCTGCCTCATCTGTTCTTGTCCCGTTCTCTTTCACACAGGTCTGGCCTGTAATCCAGTGCTGTTCCATGTCCTGAAGGTTCAGTTCCTGGTGCCACAAGATGGTGAGTGTGCCAATGAGCTGACATGGACCAGTTTGACATCACTCGGCAGGCCTATGCATGTATATGGTACTGCCATGAAGAGCTCAGACTCTTGGGTGATTTGAACTGGGTAAGAGCCCTGTGTAAGGAAGTGCAAGGTCCCATGTTTCCTGTTTGCACAGGTGAAATTGTTGATTTTAGCTAGTGGCTTTGGAAGAGAAGAAAGCATGTTTTATTAGCTGGTCTATATTAGGTAGGTATAGAAAAGAGGTGAACGTCTATCATCATGCAAGACTGAGAAACGCAAGTGCTGAGGCAGCCTATTCATCCCCACTCTCTCTATTCTGCCTGCTTCCCAAAGTGTATTTGCATTGGCACTGTCGGAAATGAGTGTAAAAGAAAATGTGGACTAATAGCCTATAATCCCCCTCATCTCATTCAGAAAAAGCTAATATCAGCAATAAGTCAACCCCAGGTCATCTCATGCAGTGGGTAAGTTTATGTTCCTTAAAGAAATAAAGTGCCATCTGACACTGAGCTTTAAGAAAGCAACGTATTTAAACAATGGATAAATAACTACCTTATCTTCTAGTATAGGTATCATCAATGACTTGGTATCTGAGCTCTGCTTGGCCTGGGGGGATTTTTTGTTTGCTTGCTTGCTAAATTTTCCAGAAATGTCTCTGAAAGCTGATGCAAAAGACTGATGGTGGGTCTTTTATGCTAGAGAGAGCACTTCTGTTCTGACAGTGCTGAATCCCTGGTTCCGGTTACTTGAACAGTTTGTCTGGTGTCTCCTGTGTTTCAAGACTAATAATCAGCTGTGGAAAAAAAATTATTATTCCTGTGCATCTACTGCAGACTGTAACATTTTCTGACAGTGACTTCATGAGGTCACATGCTTTGTGTGTCCCCAGAAATCTGAATTTTCAAAGGTGATATATTTTCCATTAATGGCTGTTGCACAGCAATGAATTTGATTCCAAGGTAGGCACATTATATCAAGCTTACCTTATTATAGATTGCAGTGGGAAACACACTCTGCGTAGATGCAGCTTACTAAATTATCTATGTGAATCAGTAGGTGGTAACTTTGAACATGCTGCATATCTGACCAAGTTGTGAATATAGCCAGTTTAAGAGCTGATGTGTTTAGCATAATAGCTAATCTGTCTCATTTAGCAGGCAATGTGTCTGAGCTTGTATGCGGTATGTCTGACTTGGTGAGTGGCATGACTGACTCAGCAGTTGAATAACATTACTCCATTCTGGAATGCATCTTCTTCAATGGAGAATATATATATACACACACAGACACACATTTATATTTTTTGTTAGTAGGTGATTGAGCACACACCAGAATGAATCAGTCCTACTGAGTATGCAGAAGGGTTTTTCTTCCCTCTACATCATTCCTCTCACTTGACCATTATTTTACATATCAGCTGCTGGGATGCATTCAAAGCCTAATGGAAACCATTGACTTCCAAGATCTTTTGATCAGGCCCTGTAAGCCAGCCCAGGCATTCAGCAGGCAAGACTGAATGTAGGTAAAACCTGTTGCATATCTTCCTGCCCTGTGGTCCCATAAGGTGTCCCAAAGCAGCATTTCTCTCTTTTTCTTTGCCAGAAAGTTGTGTTGTATTTACCTTTGAATAAGATGAAGTGGGAAACTCATGGCTTGAGACTGATCCAGCCTACAATTTTACTTCTTCCACAGTCTGTTGTGGTTTCGTTTTTTGTTGTTGTTGTTGGGGTTTTTTTAATGCATTAGTGCTGGGTAAAACAAAAGCGAGTGTGAGTGTGTGACTGGCAAAAGCTGTTTGCAGGCTTTCTGGGCTTTCAGCACAGGGAAGGTTCCCAGCCCCTCAAAGAAGTAATTGTAGCTGTTTTTTGATTACTGCATACTCTATCATCCCTGCTGTAACTTAGTCGTCTACCCAGTTGGGGATCAGCGCACAGTCTTTCAACAGCCCGTGCTCTGCAGGATCACATATTTTTTCTTAAAAGGGCAGGATATTTGGCAAGGTTTGGAAGGCTGGCAGTGCAGTGCTGCAGGCTAGCTGGTGCTCAGTACCGCGGCGGGGGGGTTGTTCAGCATCTCCAGGACTGCACTTGAGACCGAGGAATAGCAAGAATATTGAAATGTGTCTCAGAAGGGAAGCAGGGCTGCCTCCCAAGTTGAGCTGGCATTCCTAGAAGAACGATAGGAGAGCAAATGCTTATCTGTTCAGTTAGCAGAATGCCTAATGGGAAGGGAAACCGATCGTCTGATTAGCATTGGCATGTTATCCTTCAGCAGCAGGTTGCCTCAGGCAATGGGCATAGAGCTTTTCGTCCCCGCACAGGTTTCATGTTGTTCTGCTCCACTTAGCTTTTGCTTTGATTTGCTTCACTTATCTCTCATTTGGTGGAAGATAGAATCAATAAATCTTGAATACAAGTTGCTCAACAGAGGACTGCACTATTCTTACTTTTGGGCATGCATAGCTTCACGCCTGTTCATCTGTGCTGTTAGCATGTTTGCTCTTAATGTTGTGCTGCTTTTGATATCAGTGGGAACGCTCTCACTGCAGCTGGTTATTTTTTACTTTTATTTTCTAAAAGATGGGTCCCCACTATGCAAATCTCCAACTATGCATTGTTGTTGATGAAGCCACTTGAGTAGCACCACAAGCCCAGAGCCTGCTGGTCAAAATGATGTGGGTGGCAGAGCCATTAGTACAACATGGAAAATCCCAAGCAGTGGTTTATGTTACTTGGCCACTGTCCTCCAAGTTCTATTTTTTTCCTTATGTGATAAATCGAGTAGTTTTTTTTCTGATTACCACGTAAGAAAGAAATCTCTTGAAAGGACAAGTGAAATGTTGCCTGAAACAGCAGTTTGCCTGTTTGCTCTTTCTTGCAAAAACCTTCATTGCAGCTTCTAAGAAATGTTTCAGTTCTGTTTAGCATGTAACCATTCCCAAATAAGACATACCTGTGTTTTCTCTGTTAGTTTAGGATGAAACTAGGAATGGGAAACTCAGCTCCACCTTTCTTGAGTGTCTTGCTGTGTGGTGAGCAAGTAGCACAAGTGAGATAATGCTGGTTGTGGGCCTTTTCTCTAAAACCTGTTCCTGAGTGTTTGAAGCAAATCAGAGCACTTCCTCACAGGGAAAAGCATGTGTCAGGAAGAGTAATGCACAGGCTGTTTATCTACCTTCCTTGGACTGTTCGCTGTGGGGTGGCGATGATTTGCGATACTGTTGATTTGCCAGCATTTACAGAGGTGGCAGCAGAGATCGCCCTCTTGAGTTCAAAGCCTTCCTAAAATTTGGGGATAATACAGGTTTGAAGTGCTTTCTGGTCCGACCCGACCCTTTGCTCAAAGTAAGTCCTGTAAAAGCAGGTTGCTTGGGTCTTGTCCAGTTGAGTTTTGAGTTTTTCCAAGAGTAAAGATCCCACAGCCTTTCTGGACCCTTGTGCCAATGTTTGATCATGCTTAACTCAGGATATCTCCTCTCTGTTGTAGGATTAGTAGCAGAGGAAGCAAAAATAGTTACTAGGTACTGGCAGCTTTCTGACATTTCTACTGTCAGTGCTCAAACAGTCCAAGTTTCTTCAGGACTGAAGGCAAATAAATATATAGCCTTATGTCTTCAATGAGATCAGAGATGCCATTGGCTATGTTGGAACATGGGCCATGCTGGAATACAACATCCCATACACAACCTGGTAGGTATGTAACTAAAATTCATGCCAGCTTTTCACATGATTGCAGAAGAATTTAACGGGGGCTGAGCACACAGGGGAAGCTTGCCATGTCCTTGTAACTCTCCCCTGAGCTACTGTTGTTGGCAGCTTTGAATTTGCATGTTTATTCCAAGTTTTATTGGAACTATGGAAAAAATGACATGAAAATAGTAGTCGGGTACCTTTGTTCAGTCAAATACGAACTTACTGGCATGTGTTATGCTAAAACAGTGACTAGCAATAGGGTTCTAGGCTATTTATTTTATAGTATCTGCAAACAAACTGTAGATTGCATCATCTAAAGGTAGGTTTCAAAGAAACTATGATACTGTTTTCAAAGATTTCATTAATCAGGAAGATGTATGTCATCTAATGTTTCTGTATTGCCCTTTCACTAAAATAATCAGAGTAAAACTGTGTACAACTTCAATCCCTTCCTCTAGCAATAATTGACTTAAGCCATAATTTTGAAGAGATTAGTTGCCTAGTTTAAGAAACTGCAAATGAGCCTGAGTTCCAGAGAAAAGTTTATCATACACCTTCTGTAAACTGTGTCCATATAAGTTGAAATATTGACTTCTATAACTTTGATTTCCCTTCATACCAGCAAATCTTTTAAATGGGAAATGAATTATTTCTTTTAATCTGACCAAATATTGCAGTTCAGTTGCAACTGTTGTCTACAGAGGTAAGTTGTGGTAATATAGACATTTGTCATGTGAGACTTTGCTGCAGCACAGAATTAGTGCTGAAAATGTTCATGTCCACCCTCTCTTTTAGTGCTGATGTGAGTCAAGCTTACTATAATTAATTTGCATGTGGAAAACTGCCTCTCTGCCAAGAGATAAAGAAGATGATTTTGAGTTACCACAATTATGTCATAAAATGTATTTATCCAGAAGCCTGCCTCTTCCAAAGTAGATGTCTTCATAGTGCATATTCAGCATATGCCCCTTTTGTGGCTTCCACACTGTAGTTGTAATAACTGACAGCTGAAAACATCATTGCGAGGCTGTCAAATGTGCTGTCTGCATAACTGGTGATAATCTAACTGTTCTTCAGCTTCACATATCAAACTGCTGGGAACCGATACTTCAGCGCTTGTTATTGGCAACAGTAGGTGGAATTGAGTAATGTGGTTTGAGTGTCAAAGGCCTGTGGTGCTGACAGGAATATTAACCATAAATCAAACACAGCACAATGGTCGTGCCAGGCTAGAGTGTAAGGCAGGTTCTTGCAAACCAGACCGGGCCGGCTTAGACCCTACCCATGGGAATATTTCCATTGGCTAACAGAAGTAAGGATCGGTAGGCTGGGGCTCTCGTAATGACCTGTTTAGTTTAAAACTGTGAAGGAGCAATAGAGACCAAACAAGTGATGTGTGAGATAGCTGTGTGCTCTGCTGAATGTGTTCCCAGTTGTCTTGCAGCCCTGCCATGCTGCAGAGGCTGTTGAAGAGCAGGGGATATCTCATCCCTGGTTAGGCATCATCGATCATCGCTGCTGCTCCCATCTGGCTTCTGTTGTAAAATCTTCCAGTGATGGCTGGGCTTGCACTTGCTGTATTAAGTGGAGTTTGCAGGGCTGACATTTAAAATGTCCTTGATTTAGAGCCAGCTCGTGACATTCTTTCTCACAGCAAACAGTTCCCTGTTGCAGAAAGGGCCCCATTGCCTGCATCTTAGCTGCTCCTAGTGCACACGGTGAACTGAGCAGGGGAAGGTGTCTGACTCCAGCCTCCGTGTTAGCAAATGAACCAAAACACTGGGAGCTGTTGGTGGGAGGATTGCGAGGAAATATCTGGGTACCTCATGCAGTCAACTTGCTTGACTGCTAACTTTATTTAATGGCTTATGGTCCTTCTAGATGCCACAATCATATATCCTGTTGCCTTTGGTGACTCTTCCAGCACAGTTGCTCTGGTGACAGGCTTGGACAACTCTCTTTTCATAATTAGGTCCTAGATTATTGCAAGTTTTATGTGTTCTCAAAGGTCTGTGCATTTGGCTTATTCACTGTGTTAAACAGACATGATGCAAAAAGAGCAAACAGTACTGAGTTGTGGGGCAGAAATCTGATTCTAGCTAACTCTACCTGGAAAACCTTTGGGGAAGGGCACTGCAAAATTTTTTTGCAGTTATGTGGAGTTTCTCAGCAGGGAGTCAGCTAACAATATCCAGAGCAACCCAGCAAGCAAGAAGCATAAAGCCAGGAGCTAAGCAAAATACAGAGATTTCATTATAAATTAGTGTTGGAAATTAGAGCCAGGCTGTGAAATAACCACAATTAAAATTCAGAGAGCAAAGAAGAAAAAGCTTACCTAGTGACCTCTGCTTGCTGCACAGGGTTAGAAAAGAAGCTGTGCTATTTTAGTATTCTAGCATAGCTTGCACATTACTGAAATTGTAAGGAAATTAAAGGAAAACTGGGGGACCGATTCTTAGCTGATGAAAGTCAGCATAACCCAGCTGATATCAAAGCAGCTAAACTGACCTACAAGAGCTCAACATGTGTCTCTAAACCAACAGCTCCCCACTCTCTATACCTATGTAGATGGAGAAAATGAAGCAGCTTTTTTCTGGCAAGTCTATATGCTGATCCTGAACTGTGTGTCTCTATTCAATGGATATGAGCTGTTTAGGAGTAAAGATAATGATCTCAAAGTTAACTCCAGGGGGAGAGAAATAAACCCCTAATAAATCAGATCAGTACAAGGTGATTTTTTTTTTTTGTGATTGTTTGTTGAATTGCCTTCAATCAATTTATTTTACTAATATGAAACTAAATTATTCCCAGTTCAGGTTTGTTATGAACATTAAAAATCTAAAATGCCAAACCAACAAAAAAATGAATACCAGGATTCTAACACAAGAGCTCCCTGGAAATAAATTCAAAGGCAGCCAAATAAAACAAGAGATTAAAATATACAAAATACTGCAATTTAAAAGAAAATCACTGAATTATTGAAACTCCACAGAAGAGATGTCACAGCAGTGCTTCTAATCAGCCTGATTAAAAAACCACACTATCCTTTTTTTTCCCCTTCCTTTGATGTCAAGAAGTGTATTGTAAACTTAAAATGATGTATGTAGTTCAATCAGATTGATCTGGAAAGTTCAAAGATATTGTAATTTTCCGAGCATTTATGCTTTATCCTATGTGGTGGAAAGTACGTTGCATGTATACACAGTGTAATCCTTTTAAGACTCTGTTGTAGGACTGCAAACAGAAAACACTCTTCTGCAGAGTGAAAAAATAAGCAGCCTCTGTAGAACAGCTCTGTGCTGACCTTCACTGTTCTGTGTTCATACCCAATGCAATCAATGCGGTAAGTGTCTCACTCGCAGGAGTGCTTTGTTCTCCCCAACTGATTATTTTGTTATAAATTTACATACAGCCTTTGCGAGCTGCCTGATAATTGCAACATCAGCTGGCAGTTTGGAGCTCGAGGGCAGCCTCTGGGCCCCTGCTCTCTGGACGAGAGTGACTTTCTCGCTGCCGAAGAGGCACACAGGGCTTGTGATGGCGATTTTGGTGAACGATGCGCCAGCCGGTAGCCCTCACTGTGCGAATGTGTTTGGGCAGAGCTGCCTCACGGGATGCTGATATCATTGTGGTGCTCTGTATGTAGGGGGTCCAAATGAGTGTGAGGGGCAATGCAGTTCATGTGCTGCCAGAGGGGCTCCTTCAATATTGGTTCTTGCAAAGAGAAACTCATGTTTCAGCAAGCAAAAGGATTGTTATTTCCCTAATGGGACAGAGACCAGGTTTTCCACACATTAGATGCTATATAACATGGAAAGAGATGCCTTTTGCCCTGGCACGGCATTCTCACCCATACTTCTGGGCAGCCAACCTATTTTAACAATTTCTGCCACTGGTAGTGAGTAGTAGTTGTAGGCTGTGCTGGGGCAAGTACCTTCTGAAATGACTTGCCTATTGTGAATGTTAGGCATGCCTAAGTTGGAACTCCTGTCCTAAAAATTCTTCATTTAAGTAAATGAGATGGGAAAATATACCATCATTCCCCTTTTGCAGAAGAAAAATCAAGTTGTAGACCAAAGGAGTATTTTAAGGCCCAGTGAAGTAGATGGAAAGGCAGCATTAAGTTGTGGCAGCCTTTAATAAGTTGCTCAGGGATTTTGTGCCTTTGCAAAGGGCTGATCTCAGCACTGCCGAGAAGAGATTCAGAGCCTTGCCTCCAATACAGACAAAGCTGAACTTAAGAACTATTTTAAAGGATTTAAATCTTACAGATTTTTCTCTTAATTATTTGTGACTTTTTTAGGCAGAATTTATTTAGATTTTTTTTTTTATTTCCCCAGAAGTACCATAGAAAGAATGGGACACTGTGATTCTGCATCTTTTAATGGAAACTTTTGGTTTATTTTGGCATTTCTGTAGAGCGGTGGCCTGTTCAACAGACTGCGGAATGGACCTTGTTTGCTCAAGGCCTGTAGCGGGGAACAAACCCAACCAGCATAATTGGAGCTACATCTATTTACACCAGCCAAAAAATGTGACCCCTGATCTTTGATTACTCTCGTCGAGCAGAGTGCTACAAGGCAGGGATTTTTCAGTGGTCCTTTATCTACTTGAATTGCCTGGCCAGCTACAAGTTACAGAGGCTGTAAACAAGGGGAAATTGGGATGGCAAACCGATCAATTACAGAATATTGAAAAGATCAAGGAAGTGGCAGCAATACTGCTAAAGCCAATATGGAAAAGCCTTTCTCATCCAACAACCTCATTCTTGTGACAAAGATTATAACAAGATGGAAAATGGCACAACATGAATGCATTCTGGTGGCAATGATTGCTATGAGAATTGGGACTGGTTCGTACTTCACCCACTCTGTCTATCTTTCCTAGATGCTGTATCCCAGGCAACCCAGGCAGAAGGTGTTATATTTATTATGTCCCCGTCGCTTTTTATCTCTTGTAGTGAAACCTGACATTAAATTCTCTCTCCAGCTTCCACTCTTTTAAACAAGCAGGAAAACGTGACAGCGTTACCTTCACTCAATCTCCTAATTAGCCCAGCAGAATATATTTCTTTCTTCTCTATTTGAGAACGTCTGTGCCATGGGTCTCTCTAAAGTGGCTGCTGCCAGCACATTTTCTGCCTCACTTTGTACAAGGGGCTGCCCTGTGCTTTTGGATATGGCCTTGGTTTCATTTCCACTACACAGCAGGTTTAAGGCCTTAAAAGAGATGAGGTCTGGAGACCGTACGTAAAGCTTGAGAGATGGCATGATACCTGTCTGGAAAGGATAACGCTTACCCTGTCTGTACAGGGTCTGCTAGATAGTTAAAGGCCCTGTAGTTAAAAAATACATATAAATAAAAGAAATTTCAGCACATTGGGAGATTTTTATGTTCAGCTCGTGAAATCCTTTTTCTTTTTTGTGTATTGAAAAGGCTTCTTTGAGCCATTGAAAATGCTCTTTATATCCCAGAGGTTGTTAGCGGCAGGAGGTGTGGAGGGAGAATCCAGCTTTGGCAGTCACGGGATCAAACTTGCCAGGTCAGATCTGTATTATTTTTGATACGTTAGTGCACGTTAAGGACATTTGGGTAAGATCAGAGCTGGTAACTGACAACAAAGAGGTGACAGCTTCTTACAGCTGCCTTTGAATAGAGCTTGCAGTGCAGGTCTTTTCTCTCTGTGCGAAGTTTAATGTGTCAGCGTAAACCGCTGCTGTTGTGGTGGCAGTTTCACCTGAAAGATGGTTTTAGAGTTTGCCACCATGCAACTTTCTGCTGCCACCTCCCAACTGACTGTATGTGCAAGTGCCACAAAACACACAGTCAGTTAATGAATGACATTGCTTTCATCTTCTATTAATCGGCCACTTTCCTTGTGCTCAGCCCAGTGTAAATCACGCATCCTGGCAGGGTTGACCACAGGATGCAAGTCCTGGTAGAGTCACCGTGAAGGCTTTTCTCTCTTGCAGGCTGTTTCTTGCCCCATGATGTGTTACGCCTAGTGAAATCAAGTTTGTTCTATTTCAGCAATCACTGTCAGCTACGTGATGCTGTTGCCTGTAACTGGGACTGTCAAAAAGGAACAATGAAGTGTCAGCAGCAGTCTGAAACGGCTCCATCTTCTGCTACCTGACAGCACTGCTTCCTGGTCTTCAGAGCAGGACCGTGAGACCCAGGTGAAGTCACAACCTGTAAGTGCTTACACTAGCTTGTGAGCTGCTCGCTTTCTTGAATCTCTGGTCACTGCTCAGTTCCAGCAGGCTGGAGTGGGGAGGAAACGTTCGCAGCCTTGGACTGCAGCCTGTGCTCCTGACTGGAGGAACTTAGCTGCTGCTGACTCAGGATCACATGCATGCGGATAAGCCAAAAGAGGATCCACACGTTCACAGAGAAATTCTGCTCTAATCCATTAGTGTTGCAAGATGTAAAGCTTAAGTGAGTATAGCAGTTTTCAACACAAAGTTTGAATTCCCTTTTGTTTTGCCTTCTGTCCTCCTTAGCTGAATTCTTCCACACTCCTTAGCAAACCAAGGGTCAGGACTTAGTGATAGATGCTCCTTGGTCTTCACCTACGCCCAGAGAGCTGCAGAGGGCTCTTGCCACAAGGCTAGGAAAGTCGTCATTAAGCAGCTAGGGATAAAAGAAATTCCTGTCCTGGTGATGAGGGAGAAATGCCTCCTTCTGTGTGGCATTCTGCTTTTCTTCAGCCTTACCAGCACCAGGTTGATCTGTCCCCCTCACTGTCCCCTTCATCCATTTGCAGAAGAGTAGTTCAAAAGTCACAGCTACCGTTTGAGAGCCCTTTGAAAATTCATCTATCCCTTTTCTGTTATTCTGCAGATAGGCCAAGACAACAGCTTGTTAGTGTTTAAATGAGCCCATCCATATATTTGCATGAAATTCTCAGTCATTTAAGCCTTATGTCTGGTCACTGTAATGTTATGAACTGCTCTCTAATTCAAGGCTTTTCTTTTCAGCCTAACTAGAGTGTAACACTATTATGCAGTCATTGCCTCTCAAAGAAGAGATAATTCTGAACCTAATCTGCCATTTCTGTGTGGTTTGTTGTGATTTTTTTTTTCCCAGTCTTGATACTGGAGAATGAGGTGCAGGAGGATTCAGCATCATTCAAGTGAAAATGAGGGGTATCAGAAGAAAATTGGGGTGTGGGGGGTAGTGGAGTGTGCCATATTCCTGACACTTTCCTAAAAGAGATTGCTGAACAGCCTGCCTGTCAGGTCCTGTCTTGCTGGAAATACATACCACCCTGGCCAGGGAAGGATATGCACTAGTTAACTTGTCTGGGGATGCAAACTCTAAGTTCCCTGTAAATATAGACTCTGATCGAAATGCTGTTGGCTCTGGCTGACCCAATACAACCGGATGCTGTTGAGTCCCCACCTGCCAGCTAAAAATTATAACACAGAGTCCTCTCTGGCTCTAATCTTTCTGCTCCTGTGTTCAGATGGTGCAGGGCTTTGCATCTCCCTCCAGGGCAGGCAGACAGGCTGCCTAAGCATGTGGTCACTGTGCTTGCAAGCAAGGGAGGCTCCAGGTCCTCAGTACAGTACAGCACAGCTCCAGGAAGCCAAAAAGTGTATGATTCTGGGATTTTGCTTTTTCCCCTTTCATTTTTCTTGGGGCAGTGGAGTTTGCCACTCTTTGCATTAGAGCTTACAGGTGCTTTATGCCAAATAACAATATGCATGTCATAAAATTGCCAGCTGATGTGCAAGCCAAACTGCCGTAGTGATCGTTGGGTTGTATTTTTGTAACTGACTTGAATCCAGGGTTTACATATTTTAAATAAACCCACATTGGTTGAGATCCACACACAGACAAGTTCCTGCCACCGTTCTGCTAAGTGACTGACTCTTCCCCCAGCCACTCTCTCTTGATCTCCTCAGTGGTAACTCAACTATGGCTTCAGGGCAGAAAATGACAGTCCAAAATGAGCTGAAGAAAACTCTCTGGAATATCTCCTCTCCTCTCCATTACCTTAAAAAAATTAAACTTCTGTTTATTCTGAAGGGCTTCTGTTGCTCTCAAGCCATATCTCCTAATAGGTTTCTTAGAGAAGCATTTTTCTCTATGCAAGTAATTTAAGCCTTACATGCCCTCAAGCTATTTTTTAATTAAAAGAAAAATAGAAAACTCTTGGCCCAAGTAGGGGGCTTATGCTGTCGATTGACTACAGTAAGGAATTTCGTAAGAATTTTGAATTCTGCACTGCCAGATACGAAGTCAGCCCTATAAGTATAACCCTGACCTAAGGCTGGGATTTTTAAAATGAGTTTCTTAATAAGCAAGGGAAGAAATAAATTTGACTTTGAATAAGCATAATGCAATTTCCCTTCACACAAATTACTCCTTTATTATAGCACAGATATTCACATTTATCTGTCTAAATACTTAAGTCCTATGCAGCTTCATTTTGCTGGACTCAGCTCAGTCCTACCTAAGAAGCAACCCCTTACTAGAGCAGCTTAATTCATACATGCTCACCCTGTTTACGCTGTCATAACCCACCAAATGCATATGGTACACCAGCTCCCCTCCTTTCCCCGTGGCTGAGCCAGGACTATTTCTGTAGTCGCAATCATCCAGAGCCATGACAGTGCCATTCAGCTGGATTTTTCAAGAAGTTGGAGTAATTCTCCTTTTGTTTCCCAAAGTATTAGACTTTCTCAGACATGAGGGAAACTGAGGATGAAGGAGATAGATTTGCTCTTGGCTGCATAAATTAAGCTATCCACTTGCTGAACCAAATGCAAAGGATTTGGTAGATGCAGTACCGCACAGCATGCTCTTCCACTGCTGTGCGGTGTCTTCACTGCAGCAGTGGTTATGAGGGCACAGAGTTAGGGACTCTGTGGTCAGAGCGTTCCTGTACACGTGGCTAGTGTTAGTGGTTCCCACAAGCGTGGGGGGCATCCTCTATTCACCCTCCCTAACCTTTTCATTTCAGGGAGAGATGGCCTGGTTTCTGCCCTTTTCTAACAGAATACTCTTATTAGTCTTACTAGGGAAATTAGGGCAAATCTAATGGGTTGTCATCGAGCAAGAAGTCACAGTCGGCTTGTATGACTTTACCTCCCTAACCTTGCTGCCAGAGCATAGATGCAGAAGTGCCAACCCACTAGTGTGAGACTGGCTGCTGTGGGTGAGTGGGAGCCTGATGGCAGTAGAGGGGCTTGGTTAATGCAGCAGGGCATGTCTGGCAGGAGCAGGGACTTTAGGTAAATAAACCAGTCAGGAAACAGTTAATGGTAGAGCTGCAACCTACATGGTATTTGAGAACTGTTTTCTCAGAATGGGCTCATGTTGCACCAGTGGCTGGGGTAGAAAAAGGCCCGAGATCATCATTGTTTCACTTGTCTGTTTTCCCATATCTTCCTTTTGTTGGGTTTTTTGTTTGGTTGGTTGGTTTGGTTTTCTGTCACAGCTGACTTTCTTAGCTGAGAACAGGCTAAGTATGTCCAAAGCAACTCAGCAGCTGGTGAAGATAAAGCCAGGACTGTTAGAAAACGACGAGCAGAGGTATTTTTGCAAGTTGAAATGAAGGATGGGAGAGCCACACTTGGATAAAAAAAAAGAATTAACCTTGAACCTCTCCCCAAAGTCTGATTTAAACATGAATCTCATTTGAATTTAAAAAGAAAAAGGCAAGAAAATATAATTCACTGAGCTATTTTATGCAGCGTCTGCAGTTCCTGGTTTGGGGAAGTGTTGAACTAAATACAGCCAGAGCACAAGAGAGTGGTGCTGAGCACAGACATCACCAGCACAGGGGGCAGAAGCAGAGACACTGTTAACTTTTCTCCCAGGTTTGTGCCTTGTCCCCTGTCTGGTGTGCCAGATTGATCGTCAGGTGGATTGCCCCCTTGAAAGTGCTGACAGAGATTATTCTTTGCAATAGACAGGGATACCTGTGACAGCACCAGAGACAGGCTCAGTATATACATGGTTAGATTAACCCACACTTCTGTTTAAGATTTTGTAAGGTCCTGGAGGGGAATAATATTCCCTGTTAATCCCTGGTTAGCTAGGGCATCTCAGGATGAAGCTGCTTTGCATGGGGGAGTGTTGCTTGGTGGATACTGTGCTTCACACAAGAAGTTCGTGATGAGGGAATGGAGGATTGATGAAGAGAAATGGCACAAGGTTGAGCTCTTATAGATGGCCAGGCAAAGAAAAGCACAGTAAACTGATTGCAAGTAAGGCAGAAGAAAATAAATTAATCCAACTTCAAGGCAGGAACCCATAAAGATCTACCACTAGCCCTTCACCTCTTCATCAGTCTGTTTTCCTGGTGCTTGAAACACTTTTTTCTACTACTCTCTACTCCCACCATTTTCAAATACCTAGAGAAGGGGTAAGAGAGGAATGAGCTTTGCGGTGAGCTCTGAACATGTCTAGAGTGATGGTAGTATACATGAGCTGGTGAACCGCTATGTCTGGTTTTGGCTTCTCGAAGTTGAACATCCCTCCTCTTCTGTGCTGGAAACCTTATCTGAAGTATATTTTCAGTGATAAGTGACTAGTGATTATCCCTTGGAGAGAGGTGGCAGCTATCTTCTGGAGTCCCTGCCCATGGTGTGAGGTGGGCAGATCAACTGGGGTGCTTGGCCACCAGGGTAGAGCAGGATCTCAGGAGAAGAGAAGGAACTTAATTTTCTTTTGAAGCACTGCAGTAGAAAAGTCCTAAAGAGATTTTCTGTTTGGGGCATTTGGGTTTTTTTTTCAGTGGAAAATTGTGGTTTTTCCTATTTAATCAAAAGCCCCGTTTGCCTCAGCAGTTTTGATGGAAAATTTTCACATAGGTCTTTGTTGTAAAATACCAACACGTCAGAATTATCCCTTTATCTCAGCAGATGCCCTTTCCAGAAGAGGAACATCTCAGGTGATGAAAAACACAGCAGCTTTGCCGCCTTGACTCAGTCAGACAGTTTTTTGATGATAGAGAATTTTGTCTAAACAGACTCTTTTCATTAAAACTGAAATGCTTTATGGACAGGTTTTGGTTTTGCTGAAGTTTTTACTGCTAATTTTTCATTACGTAGTTATGCGCAGTGCTTCATTGTGCCTTCTGTAGGGACAGTATGTATAGTGATGGGATCAAGTCTCTGCTTTGCCCTGCTTTACACTAGTCTGTCCTGAAATGATTCAGATGAAGCCAAGTCATGATATGAAAGACTCCTGTTTCTGAGGCTGCCAGAGGTATTAGATTGTTTGCATCTCCCGTATGGAATTAGGAGGTGGTGTTTGACCTAGAAAGAGAAAATTTGGCCTGATTCTGATCAAGTAGAATCCTTTGTGAGACTGATTCTTCCCTCCTGAGAACTAGAGAAGTCTAGAAAGCTACCCCAGATCACATGTAGTTCTGCCACTGACCACAGTGGGAAAGTCTTGCTTCTTGCCAGCAACAGAATCTTTTTTTAAAAAAATAATCTTAAGATATAAAAGCAAAATTCTTAAGTGGTGTGAAAATGTGTAAGCTAGCATATTTTAAAAAAACCCAAACAAACAAAACCAAGAAGGTGTGGGAGAGGTAGAGAGGCTTGCCCAGGGTCCCATGCAATGTGCGGTTGTGCGAGACAGCTGCCACGCTTGGGTTTCCAAAGGGGCACTCTGTGCTATGCCGTGGAGCCTAGCGCAGGGGTAGCCATGGCAGTGCTGATCAAGGGAGATCAACGGCATCATGCTGCAGCCTGGCAAGTGATGTTCCCTTGGGTTCCCTGAGCAGCACAGTCACATCAGTGATGTGTCATACTGCAATTAATAAGCTTGGGCTCCCAGCAGAGCTAAGCAACGTGGCCCAGTATGGTGCTGTCATGCCTTTTCCTGCTTTTGGTCCAAGAGTTGAGTCTGCATTCGACATGGTGCTCCCTGGCATGTTTCTAGACATGCTGTAATTTCCAGCCCAGTGATATAGCCACCAGACCATGCAGTTTTTCCTACTAATGGTATTGAGATGAAATGCCCTTAAAACATATCCTCATCCTCCTCCCCGCTCCTGTCTGCTAAAACTACCTGGCATGGCATTCATGGCCACCCTGCTCCTAAAGGAAAAGGAAGTATTTTTCAAGAAAGTCTTTAAATCTACCTGCTGGCTGGCTGGTTTTAAGTTGATTTAAAATCTATCTTTGGTTTCTCTAATCTGCTAGGTCGGGTTGGCTGAATGTAGTGACTCTGTACCCATCAATATCTTCAGTTGCTACAGATGGTGTATACTAGACGTTCAGCATAGGAGTTTTCATTTTATTTTGAGGAACTATGGCCATTTGACCCAAATTTCAGCCATGAAAGGACACATCCGGGTATGTCTGCAGGTGCAGCTGCTTGCAGGCTCTGTGAGATGTCTGCCTGGTGTGTGCCCTTGTAATCCTCAGTATTCAGTTGGTACTGGGACCAGTGGCACCTCCCTGGTCAGCAACAGATGCACTTTTGCAACTTCTTTGTTTCTCATCTGGTGGCTTCTAGAGAGCCCAAGGGATGCCAAAAATGGAAAATGTATATACACCAATGACTCTTCTTAAGGGATATCTGTGTATTTAGATTGCATCCAGCATGGACAAAATATTAGTGAGCAGTCACCCAGCCTTTTGCAATGGGATGCGACATACTGGTAAAAATCAGCTTTCTGGGAGCCACTGGAAACACGTTCCCTCCTCTTTTTCCCCAGCCATATTCTCCTTAGCTCTGTTCTCTGCTGATCAACAAACCGCCTATGCAAAGGAGATTGAAAAGAGGATTTACTTTGATTAGACCAAAGCGTTTCCTAGCATTTTCAGTCATAAGTATGGCAGCTTTAATGAGCAGAAAAAGAAGATAAATACATGTCACAGACAGACAAGAAACTCAACTGGAAAAGACTAAAAAGTTCTGTTAGAAGCAATGCTGCAAGTTGATGTCCCTTTCTAGTGGTCTCTGTGATAATCTGCTCAGTCCGAGGAAGGTAACTTTCTGCAAATTGCTGAAAAATGCTAGTTGGAGGATTTCAAGAGAATGAAATCAAAGCTTTAATTGCTGGATTGAACTGGATCTATATTCCACCCAGTTAAGGCTGGGAGATTTTCCCATCAGATTTTCTCTTTCTGTGACCTCTTGGTTCACAGCCTTCGATGATCTGCCAATCCCAAACCAAAAGGAAGAGAGATTGTGAGCTGATCTTTTTTAATACAGGGGAATAAAGCCAATTTTATAGTTCATAAATAGGTGGGGAAAGAGCCTAACACCATTTATTCTACAGTTTACTCAATGGAAGCTGTTGATTCATCACTTATTTAGGAATATCACTTATGCCTATCACCTTGGTACCCTGCTATGCAAAACTCAAACTAAAAGCAGAAAACATACACAACAATCATGACAGATGCTGGCTTTGTATTACTCACTATGTCCTTCATCAGTGGCATCATGAAATATTGATAATTAATATTATTAATATATAATTAATTATTAATAATTATAACTGGCGCATGAAAACCAGAATATGAGCTGGCAATGTGCACTCACAGCCCAGAAAGCCAATGGTATCCAGAAAGCATGGCCAGCAGGTAGAAGGAGGTGATTCTCCCTCTCTGCTCTTGTGAGACCCCACCTGGAGTACTGTGGCCAGCTCTGGAGTCCCCAACATAAGAAGGACATGGACCTGTTCGAGCAGGTCCAGAGGAGGGCCAGAAAGACGATCAGAGGGCTGGAGCACCTCTCCTCTGAAGACAGACTGAGACAGTTGGGGTTTTTCAGCCTTGAGAAGAGAAGGCTCCAGGGAGACCTTGTAGCGGCCTTCCAGTACTTAAAGGGGACCTAGAGGAAAGATGGGGAGGGCCTCTTTATCAGGGATTGTAGTGATAAGATGGAGGGTAATGGTTTTAAACTGAAAGAGGGTATATTCAGACTAGGTGTAAGGAAGAAGTTCTTCACTGCGAGGGTGGTGAGGCACTGGAACAGGTTGCCCAGAGAGCTGGTGGATGCCCCATCCCTGGAAGTGTTCAAGGCCAGGTTGGATGGGGCTTTGAGCAACCCAGTCTAGTGGAAGGTGTCCCTGCCCATGGCAGGGGGGTTGGAACTAGGTGATCTTGAATGTCCCTTCCAACCCAAACCGTTCTATAATTCTATGATAATTCTTCTTAGCATTCACTTGGACAGATAATCAGCAGCCCCAGCAAAGTCCTGTTGGCTGTCCAAAGCATTTCAAATTCAGATTAAAGAAGTAGAGAAGAGTTGTTTGCAAAGAGCAGCTGTTTGAGCAAAGAGGCAAAGGTCTGGTTTTTATGGGGGATGAATGGTAAAGGCAGTGTTGTTACCTGGGGCCAGCCCATGGCAGAGCCTGGAGTAATGATCAGTCCAGAGTCTCTTTTGGTTGACAGGAGGGAAATCACTGTTCAATGTTATTAAGATGTGATTCAGATAAGAGGTTACAAAGGCATAATTTTGCTGGAATTTTGTGAAGGAGCAGTTATTCCTCATCACAAAAGGTTACATACATGGGGTTTTAACATAATTGCAATGTATGTGCTAATAAGTTACAGAAACAGATAGCATGCAGTACCCAGAGTTTATTTCATATATATGATCTTTATATATTATTATGGAATGTGCGAACAAGTTTTGTTAAGATATAAAAAGCGTACAAAAATGGCTTTTAAGACCTTCTCCCAAAAATGAAATTGTGCTTGCTATTCATCTTGTCCCTCCTGTGCTGGACTGTGAGTATGTCTATCTCTGTTGTACGTCAAGTGCTGTATGTAAAAGGATGCATCCTTTCTGGGAACTATCGTACTGATACTGCATGTAATGTGGAGACAGGAGTCAAGGAGTGTGAGCTGCAGAGTCCTTAGTACTTGTGAAAGTCTCCAGAGAATATACTGCAGCTTCATAGATATATTTCCCTGTTGGATGCACTTTTGAGGGCAGTAGCAGGGCCAAGAGGGAGTTGATAGGACCTGTGCTGGAAAAGCATGTCATCAAGGCTTTTTGAGATGGGAGTATGGTAAAGTCTGGTCTGCTTCTTACAGGATTTTTGTAGGATTTATATTCTTAACCCCAGGAGTCTATGTGCCACTTTATCTTTCTGGTGTGTCTCACTCAGGTTTGGATCATGTTTCCATAGACAGCTTTTCTCCTGAGTTAAACCTCCAAAGTATTTAATCTTGAGACAAGATTGTTAGTTCAGTTTCACTAAGGCTTAGTGCAGAACTGTGCTGTTGAATGGTATTTCATTATCTGTAACAATACTAACTGAGAGGAGAAACCATTGTGGGGACTAGAATTTGGTAAAATTATCTCTGCAGCTGACCAAAGCATGACAAAAGGCAGTGTGTTTAACAACATAAGAAAAGTCGCATGTGCCCTTTTTTCCTCCAAGTGAATGAAGAGATGCTGTGGTGTGTCTGAGGATTTACCCTCCATCCTCTTTGAAAAGTGGTGAGACATAAGCACTACTTATTTGCTACACCAGCCGCAGGCATCTTCTCTGGCCATTTCACATTCTTGAAGCCTTAGAGGAGAGGTGCCATTTTGTGACCACAGGACTATGGTTACAGCATGAAAGTACAATAGTTTTTGGTTCTGTGGGAGAATAAAATTATGGTGGTGATGAATCCAGCAGCTGTGAAAACAACTCCTATATCCTTCTTTAGGAAAAAGTAGAAGAAAATATATTTATTCTGAATCAGTGAGTTTGAGCATTTAGTCAGGTTGTAAGAGAAATGGTAAGACCAGACACTACTTATCTTCTATCATTGTTTAAAGACAGGTTTTTGCAAATTGCTGGTCCACTCCCCCATGATAGGTAGATAGATAGATAGAAAGAAAATAATTGTGGAAAATATGTTCTGCCACAGTAGCATATAATTATGTGACAAAAAATATATCAGGCTGTGCTGCAGGCAAGACATTGTGTCTCATTAGTGTTTGGTGGACTTGATCACAAATAACATGTTTCAAAACTGTCAACTCCCTCTAATTCTTCTCCTCTGCTTATACTTACAAACAATCACGTTCAAAATTAGCCAACTCCTGGAAAGAGACTTCATCTGGCCAGCCCTGTTTCTGATAATTTGCTTGTGGAATTAAAGCAACATGTCCTTCAGCAGCTGAACTCCAAGGGACTAAAAGCAGGCAGGCTGTTCTCAGTAAGCAAGCAGTCATTTTTAACCAAGTTAATGATACCAAATTGCCTTGTGCGGTGTGTTATGATAACTGGCTTAATGCAGTTTTCAAGGATCAGTGCTGGCCATACTAGGTACTCCTGAGATGCACAGGCCAGAAAGCACTCACAATCCAAGAGATCCCACTTGAGATCCAATATTTTCCTCCAGTGGATGAGACTGAATGCACCAAGAGCATTAGCAATGGTAGATTCACTTAGGGTTGTGCAGCTATGCCTTGATGCTGATGATCTGCAGGCCATTTATGAAAAAAGTGAGCAATCTGTAGCTGAGGGTGCAATCTCATTTTTTTTACTTCATCCTTGGCCACCTCAGCAGCTGATAAATGAGCGAAAAATTACCTGTTGAATCTAACAGTTGAATTTAACACTTTTTTGTTGTTATTAAGATTTGAGTGTGGGGGCAAAGGGACTGCTATGGAATCCTTGCTGCTTCAGCTCCTCCCACTAGCTTTGCATTTGCAGTATTGCTGAAATACATGCAAGCGTCCGTTATTTAGTCCCTCTCCAAGTTCCCACCCGTTAAGGCAGTAGAGAGGCAACAGAAGTTTTTTTCTTGATATCCACAGGCCTTTCAAGATACACTCAGTCCAATCATTTTTAGGAGAGTTGATGCATACTGATTGATTTCTCATACACTTTAGAGATTGTTTCTATTTTCTTGAAAGACCAGTGTATGAATTTTAACATGCCATATACTCAGTGACAGACAATAATAAAACATACTACTTTGACCTTTTCAGTTGCCTGCACTTTAATTTACTGGCTGTTCTCATTCCCCTTTGTTTATGGCCCCTCAATATAACTGGCAAGGAGAAAGTAGACTGGACAGCTAGTCAAGATGCAGATTATTTAAAAGGCTAAAGTCTGGCTTTATCGTGTTAAAAGTTTATGGTCTTTTGTGGGTGATCTTGGGCATTAAAATGATGATAGCCCATTTTTAGCTATATAAACACAAAGTGGCACAAGTTCAACTTCATTTGTAGCAGCTCATGAGCCAGCATCCAGTTTCAGCAGTGGTGGTGTAATCTGGATTAAGCCTTGTAGGAGTTAACGGATTTTCTCTGAGTTTTGTGAATGAGCCTATGTGATTTGTTTGAAAGTGGCTGCATGGATGCTTGCCTGGCCACTGCTCTGACTCCAATCTGCTGGCTAGTGGGAAATCAGGGGAAAAAATAATCCCATCACTGCTTTTCCCCCCACCAGCTTGATTTGCAATAGCTAACCCCACTGCAAGCTGTGACAGATTTCCTCCATCACACTGTCGTGAAGATAGTGACTTGCCTGACTGATGCAGAGAGGTGAAAAGGGGTAATGGCTGCCTGTGATCTTTCTCCATGCACTTGTGAAACACAAGCCACAGTCCAGACTACAGCTTGAGAGACTCACTGTGTTTGGTTGTTATCAGTACACCACAAAAATTCTGATCATCCTTCAGCTTGGTGAAAGCCTAGAAGATATTTTCACAGTGAGAATGGTAAAAGGAGGACAAAATGCTCTGTTAAAAGACTTATTTGTGCAGGAATGTCTGAGAGTTTAGTGATGCTGCAAGTGGGAAACAAGAGTGACAGCAGAGCCTTATTTTCACGGCAGACCTGTGTGTATAATAGATCATTTCAGTTTTCTGGTGGTTCTGAAAAGCTGCAAGTGGAATCTATATATTAAAAAGAAAAGGGATGATGAAAAAAGAAAAAAAAAATAGAAGCAGCTTTGGTCATTTGGTTTGTTTCATTTGCTCTCCATCTAATTGTTTTGATTTCAGGCTTGCTGTTATGTTTTTCATTTTCATGTCTCTGTAGGGTTGCAATAAAAAAATACAGCTAGGGGAATAAGGAGGGGTAGCAAAAGGTTGATTACATTCTGTTGCTCTTTGCACAGATTTGTAGATTGTTAAGGCAGAAAGGACTGTAATAATCTTCTAAACTGACCTGCATACATTAAATTTTACCCACTGAGTCCTAACAACCTGTGGCTGAACTCATTCAAAGTTCTTAAAATGTGTAGTCAGTCTTAATTTAAACAATTTAAGATTTAAAAACTTTAAGATTTAAAAAGAGCTAGAGATCTTTAAGATTTAAGAATATAGAGAACAACCTCCAGATGTTCTCAGAGAACATCCTCCAAGACCTCTGGGTAATCTTCTACCAGTTAGAAACTCAGTTTAAAGGAAAACCAAATGGAAACACGTCTTTCTTTCATTATTCTGAGTTCAATTTACAGCCTGTAGAGGCAGGAATGAGGTGCCTGATAGACTTAGAAGTATTAGAAATGGTCTTTCCACTTGGAGAAATTAAGGCAGTGGTGAATTAGTAACCTTTTTCCTTCCATTTTAGAAAGCAAAGAAGAGACCAAGAGGAAATCCTACCTCATGGATCCATAGAGCCCAACATCATTTGACTGTGCTCCCAGGATGGCATGGCTCAGGCATTGCTGTCTGGCAGGTGCTGACTGTAAAGACGTCGCTTAGCTCTGGGAAATCAATGGGACTCACTGTGGAGTGAAGGGTTACTAGCAGGGTAAAAATGTCAGAAAGAAAGGACGCAGATATTTGGTAGACCTGGCTGAAAGTATTTCATCCTAGTCCTTTCTTACTGAAAACTGTGGTTTTGATGAAAGCCTTTGTTTTCCTCGAGCAAAAGCTGTTGTGCAGAACTTGAATGTATCATTTTCATTTGGGCTTTGAAACGTTCTGGTTTCGTTTGGGGAGAGACAAAATGAAGCTCTGCATTAAAAGTCAAAGCTCAGCAAAAACTTGAATAAATTCAGACACAAGGCATATTTCTACAGAAAGAGATAAATCTAACTTCCAGTTATGTTTGTTTAACTTTTTTATCAGCTAGTTCTAGTTTTCTTAAAATATATCAGGGTTTTATGGATATTCACTGAAGAACTGGGCCAAAAAAAGGAAAGAGAATTCAGACTATGAGTTAGTTTTGAAATGTTTGATACTATAGTAAGAGGGAGCTCAGGCTATGGTTTTACAGATATAGACATTTGTCCCAGTTTTCTCCAGTGACATAAATTAGCTCGGCTCTATTGCAGTCATGGGATCAAATTCATAGCTGATATGAATCAGAGCACCTCTATTGCTATGAGTCAAATTTACATCTGGAATAAAATGATACAGGTCTCCTCATGAAGTCAGGTGGACCAGATCTGCAAGTGTGTAAACCTAAATTCATTACGTTACCTGATGCAGATCAGTGGCAGGTTTGACCTGTTTGAGGTTTTATTGACAAGTCTGAACCATTGCTAAGGAATTCTCACCACAGAGTTCAATAACTGGGAAGCTTTGAGCAGGGTGGCTTGGTCAGTTGTTTCTAAAAATCATTCTTCAGAGATGTTAATTCTGTTAATGCATAGAAGAGCCGAAAAGGGAAGAGAAAGGAACGGTGCTTGTTGATCATGCAAATTATAGTCTCAATAATATAAGGATACAGGAAATGACCTCCAATCTATACGTTCTGTGCTGGCAATTTTTATTTTCCATTCTATCCAATTTTTTTCTCTTGAATGACTTTTACTACTGCACCAAGTGATCCACAGACACTGTCATATGCATGGGATGGAGAGACAGAAAGTCACAGGTCTGACTTTGTGCCCTGACTTACAGAGATAGCTCAGAAGGGGAAAGACTCTTTCTTCCACTGTGGTTTCTGCTTTGTGCCCAAGCAGCTGCCTTCTGGTGCCTCACAGGGGACTTTTCGTAGTGCAGACATACATCCATTAATAACTGTTCTGAGGCTTTGCATCTACAAGCTTTTTCATAGCCACTAATACTTAAAAAAGATCAAAGAAATATAGGGAGAGGAGAAATTATTTTCCCACTCTAGCTCCTGACTCCCTCATTGTCCTGTTCAAAGAGGACTTCATAATTCTCACTGGTATAATGTGTCCAAAGAGCCCCTCTTAAAAGATTTCCCAGCAGACAGTTCTGTAGTACCTTACATTCCCTTAACACCTCTAGAAGGACTAAACCAGATATATTTAAGATGGAGCTTTAATTCTCTGCTGAGTCCTTCCATCCTGCCCTGCATACATAGATGCCTTTGTATTTCAGTCAATACTGCCTCTGAGGAAATAGGATAAGGTTATATATAATTTTTTTTCTACCTATGGCAAATAACAGTGAATGCCATTGTAGCAGCAAGAGGCAGTCATGGCATGTCAGCAAGTTTTTATTCAAGTCCTTGCCCTCCCCTGTCAGAGAGGTATGGGATTCTAGCTGTCAGAGCAGCAAAACCCAAATTCAGAAAGTCACTGAGAGCCTGAAGGACCCGATGCTGGGTGCTTTTTTTGTCTGGGCTCATGTTACTGACCACACAGTTGAGTTGTACTGTGTTTAGAAAGCTTGCATCTCGTTTTCCATCAAACTGTTGTCATTTAATTTATTCATTTAATTTTTTCCCATGTTTGAACGAGGTTTTGCAGCCCTTCCATTCCAGTCCCAAGCTAAAACTATAGCATTGTGGTCTGTATTTATAAGCATTAATTTATGAATTTGCCTTCTATTTATTGTCTTGATTAAGCAATGCAAGGAAATATAACAGCATGAGAAGATCCCTTGTCAGAAGAAGAAGAGTCTCCTATTTTCATTGTCAGGACTCAGAGAAGGTAAACTTTCTGGGAAAGATGACTGTAAGATGATTGTCTGTTGATGCTGTCCTTCTGCAAATCTCAGCCTGTGCTTGTCAAAGAAAAATATGGAAATAAGTCAAATGCAAGATGGTAAAGCATATAGAAGTGGAAGTGCTGCTCAGAAACTTTCTTGACTGTTATGACAGTCCTTGTGCTATGCCCATTAAATTTCCTGCAAGTCTCTCCCAAATCACTCCTCTACAATATCCTTGTGAAAGAAAAAGGATTTAAAAAACCTCTCACTATGAGGACATCTATTCTTCTGAAGTTATTCCTGCTTTTCTAACCTCTGCTTTGAGTAGGTAAGTTCATTTCGGTACATTTCTAGAAAGACTTGGGCTTACCCCTGCTTGCAGAATGATGTTGTATTCCATCCCCTGTAGAGTAGCTCTCAAACTGGGCTGTGCATTTTCTATGATGGCACCCTGTCATCCTCTGGATTCCTTGGAGAATTTCTTTGGAGGTAGTTACTTGCTAAGATATACCAGTGCTGCTGGGTTTCAATTTGGTGCATTCTTCTAATGTGCCAGGTAACTGGGACTAAAGAATAAAAGCACATATTCACTTAAGGGTGTAGGTTTTCAAATGGGAAAAAAATTAAGGATATCCTTAATGAAGAGTCTGTTTGGCAGCTTCTACCTCCTCCTCTTTGGTTAAACTGAAACCTCTATTTATTAATACAAGATGCAGCTTTATTACCCAAAATGACTGCTGCTAAAATGTAATTATGTTGCTACTTTTGCACTGGTGTTGTCTTTCTCACTGTCCCATGTGATTGCATGGGAACTATCTTGGTACTTTTGGTGAAGCCTTAAAGACTGAAGAGCCCTTTCCTACCCCATTCCTGAATAGCAAAAGATCAGCATATAAATTCAAAGAGCCTTATGCTTTTTAAAGAGTTTATCTAGCTCTTGGTTTTGAGCTCAGGGTACACTACAACCTATTTACATGCTCTTCAGAAAAACAATGGCAAGAATATTTTTCATATACTTTCCTAATTGCATGGCTTCAGAAGATGGAATTATAAGAAAGAATACCAACTATCAAAACTTGTAATGAAATTAGAAGTCTTGGTCAGCTACATAACCCATGTTGCTTTTCAATAACCTCTTGCTGGAAAGTCACCAAGACAGATAAGCAGGGTGATGAGATAAAGTATGTGTTCTGCTATATTAATATAGTCTGAAATTCATCTTTTCTGATTCATGAGGAGTTTTTTAGTGTAAATTCAAAAGAAAATTATTTTACCAGCGAAGTTTTTTTTAAAAAAAAGCACTTTTTCCCACTCAGCTGACATTAGTAGACGCATTTGCCTCACCTAGAATGCTATACAATATTCCAAATTTATTGTGACTGTAAACAACAACTCTGCTTGCTTTATAGCTTTCCTGGGCTCCAACAGTAAAACACAATATCTCTATCTGGTTGGAATTATGTGTTATAACAGTTTTATGGTGGGGGGGTAAAGCTCTGATAAAGATAAAATAGAGTTTTGCTTTTTTGTGTGACCTTGTCATTTGAAAAAGCATTGCACTCTAACGAGATATAATTTAAAAGACCTCTGGGAGCAAATTGGGTTTACTGAGATATTTCTAAGAGTAATTACTTACTGTGAGTTGTCAGTGAGCTCTGTTACAGTTCCTTTCCTAGCAAATGTAGATATCTGGGACTGTGTAGAATGGATTAGAGCTCCTACCATTAATGTTTGATGGGAGACAGTAGTGAAAAAGATGGATGCTTATATAACTGACATTTCCAGCATTTATGGCCATAGACTAAAATGCCAGGCGCATAATTTCAAGTAAAATGGCAGACCCAACTCAATAATATTTAATGATGTAGTAGACCTTGGCTAGGAGAATAGCTAACGGAAGTCATTGCACTGCATTTATCGAATTGTTAAAATGAGTTGAATAATAATTGTGTTTTGCAGGAGTTTTGTTTTAGAAATTTATTTCTGAGATCTGGTACTCTGAAAATAAATTATTTATCATTCCAGTCAACACAAAATATAGGAAAGACTTCAAGCTAGTTAACTGATGGCAAGATTTTTACGCTGACTTTGTCCTGGTGTTTACAGCACAGAAATATATTCAGTAGCTCAGGACACAATTTGGAAGATTGGGTGAGATTGATTTAAAAAGGTAGTGAAAGATCAAATTACCTCCCAGAAGAATCTCATTTTAGTAGTTTGACTCTTTACAAAGTCGGACCTTTTTGTCTATCATCATACTTCTAGGAATGTCAAGATTTAGATTCTGCAGAGCATGTTATATCACAGAGATAGTTGAGTGCCAGGACTATGTTATCACTGATGATGTCAATAAACAGAATATTCACTTCTTCAGTACTCTTCTGCTAATATTTTAGAAAGCCTGGAATAAGCAGTAAGGACTTGAATTGATGGAGAACCTCAAATTGATAGAGGTCTGTAGCTGTCTTGATACCAGGTCTGCAGTGCCAGAGTCTCCCAGAGGTCTCTTCCAGGCAGAGTGTCTCCACGTGGAAGGCACATAACAAAGGTGGACTGGAGGAAGAAGTGTGCATGCCCTTCCATTTGTGGGCTTGTAGGATTTCCATTGGAAACCCAATGCTGCAGTGTGTGAAGTCAAGTCTTCCAGCCAGAGCCACATGATTTTGCAGGCTGTCCAGAAGTTTACAAATGAAAAATGGCCAGTATATGCATTTGGGTTCAACAACAACAAAAAACCCTCCAATTTTTACTTCTTGAAAGAGAATTTTTGAAAGCATATTATCTCTTCCAAAAATCCAAACATCTTGGTTTGAGTATTCTGAGTATTCTACCTATAAAAAAGGAAAATTTGGGATTGGAAAGAAATAAATTTTTCAAATGCCAAGATACAGTCTTGAATTTTTCAGGTTAAATCAAAACGAGATATGCTAGGTAAATAAACATAACACTGAATCGATATATATACTTCTCTATCAGTATATATAAGCTTCTTTCAGCTGTATATGGAAAAGTCATCAAGCTGCACCTCTTTAGCCTTAAGACTTCAGGAGGCACAGCAATTGAGGACTTGAAGGAGGTGGTGGGACAGAGATTCCCTAAACAGCCCCCTTCCTTTGACTTTGTCCTTAACATGCACTGTACAATCTTGCCTTCACCACAGTGTCCTGCACCCCTGAAGATGCCTTTTCAATGTATACAATCCCCTTGGCCCCCAGCAGGATTTAGTGGGAAATGCAACATCCCACTTGATAGGGTTTCAGAATGGGCTTTAGTTTTTTCTTTGTGGACTGTCACCTTGAGGAGCCATTTTTACTCTGTTCCACCATTGACTGAGCTTTTTTCCCCCTTTTTTTATTTTTTGCCCTTTTTTATTTATTCCCCCCCCCCTTTTTTTTACTAGAGGCATATAATTACCTGAGGTAAATGTAGGAAATTTTTACTTGCCATATCCCTAGAAGACCCCTCTACTAGCTGTCTGAAAAGACTGAGTCCTGAATATCTGAGCTGCTTTCTTTCAGTCAAAATTATGCTTAATTTTGTTTTTCTTTCAAAAAGCCACCAAGCTTGCTTGTCATAGCCTTGCACATAAATTTGTCAAAGCTGCATTACTGTCAATGGGCCATGCCATAGCTCTTAGCAGTACTTAGTAGGTATTTCTGTTCTGTGCAGAAGTAAAACTGAACTGAGGAGTAGCTACACTTCACATCCAAGAAGTAGACCGGGTTAATGCAAAACTTAGCTTAACTGCAGAATGTTTTAGAATAGTTCAAGCTTGGGAGGAATGGAAAGGCTGGTATTAATAGATCTTATAGATAGGGCTGCTATAATCCCCCAAGAAATGGAGTGGTGGAAAGGTTCCAGATACTACAGAGTTGTAGGGGGCATCTCAAGAGCAATGATTAGGTGCTTATTTTTGGCCTTGCTTGTTTAGTACTGAACGAACCAGTTTGCCAATCTGAGCAGCTTTCTGAGCTGGTAAAACTCCTGGAGTAGTGCAAATGGTTGCAGTAAGTGTAAACTCCTATCAATGGCAAAATTTCCTCTCACTTCAACAGGGCCAGGGTTTTCCTGCAGTGTGAATTTCTGGAAATTTAAACTAAACCTCTCTTGTTTCAGAACTGCCTAAAAAAACCTCCAAGGGAGTTGGAAATTCCCCCCTGGAAAGTGTCAGCAGACAACCAGAAGACATCTCCAGGGTCACTTAATTCTCTGGATCCTACCCAACTTCTGTGAAGTTAATTGAAAAAACTCCCATTGACTTGAAGAGGTTTTGGATCTGGCTCAAACAGCTCTTAGTGGCAGCAGATTACAAGAAGGAACCCCACTGTGCAATTCCAGCCATCTGCCTATGGGTAAGCATTTGATGATACAAATGTATTTGCTCCGAATATGTCATGAGGCACTTCGCTTCCAATTAGGCAGTATTTCAGACTGAAGATCTCTCCCTCTCATCTGAGGCCTTCGTTATCAGAGATCTGTTCTGAACTGGTGATCTATAAAGTAGCAATACAAGCTTATGCACAGCAACGTAACAAGTTTCTTCTCTCTGTCCTGCATATGTAAAAAGATAAGCTAGTGCTAGGTTAAGCTAGTGTTCAGATTCCTGTGCCTCTGCTGGCTGGATCTAGCGCTGTTTGCATGAGACAACAAAATGTTGTTTCCATCTCAAACACGTGCTCAGTGATACCATTGTCATTATCAATCTTTTACTATATTAACTGTGAGGTTAGATAAGAGAACTGTTTCAGAAACAAAGCAGAGAAGTATGCTGAGCGCAATATACAAGGACTCTCTTAATTAGCACACAGCTGTGTGTTGCTCTTTTCATCTAAAACTAGTAAAGAAGGGGAATGATGTGTGTGGAAAGCATTATTCGAAGGATGGTTGTCTTTAGTAGTATTGCAACATACCAGAGAATCAAATGAGGTTTGATGTAAAACACAGCCAGAGACTGTGTAAATTGCCCCAGCTGATTAGGAAACAGCAAAGCTGTTAGCATCCTGGAACATGATGCGTGTAACAAAATTGCTCAGTGGTGTGAATTTGGAGGAGAGCAACTGAGCAGCCTTATCGCATGCCAGGCCTCAGCGGTGTCCTGTGCCTGCTTTAATCATCAATTACTGTAATGCTGGGGCAACCCACCAACAACTTAATTATTGTCTGGAGCTCCAGGCCATAGGTGGCTCCTCTAGGCTATGTTACATTGTAAAGCAAATCAACCAGCATGAGGGCCAGAAGGGACTGTGCTGTAGCCTCTGTCTCAGGGCACAGTGCTCCTTGAGCTTGTGCTGAAAGTGTCTCAAGGTCTTACTCTGTCAGACTTTGTGCACACGAGGAAGTAATATTCACTAGTCAGGGAACCCATAGCACACGGATAAAAAGACAGGCAGCGATATATTTTATAGGCTTGGGGCAGCTGTGTGCTATCAGTACAGGCAGATGTAGCAAAAGGCACTTCTGGTTAGGGAAGTAATTTTTTTTGCCCAGGACGGCGAGTCTAAGAGCAGCCTAGATTGAAAATCAGAGCAGGATGCTCACCATGGAGTCTCGCCCAAGCTCATAGAGGCTCCCAAGACTCTCCTGATTGCTTTCAGTCAGTTTAGTCAAGCCTTTGGGCTCTTTTCCAACCAAGTGTTTGTCTTCCTCCAAGTATGAGAGTCTGCTACTAATCTCCTTTCTGTGCTGTGCTAGATTGTGTCCTTAATAGGAATATCCAATATGGATAATACAGACCTTTTGTTGCTTGTGGGTTTTTGCTTATATTGATCAGAAACATAGTCAACAGCCATGGTTTTGACCAACAGACATTTCAATGAACTTGCGTATAAGCAAGCAGAAACTTCTCTGCAGGAGAGAGCCTTTAGCTCCACTCTGAAAAACAGTTGTGATCATGAAGCCAGCAATATGATAGTTTCACTTTTTCCCTGGCCTGCAGTTGCCCTACAGTACCAGGGCTCATAGAACATAGGTGGGTGTCATTTAAGGAAATCACTTTCCAGATGATGTACACTATAATGCCCTGACGTGGAGTGAAATGTTAGATTTCACCCTGCTGCAGGCTGTTCTTCTGGGCAGGGGCAGTGTGCTCCCAGCAAGCCCCTTGCCCACTCTTGCAGAGGGTTCATTAGTTTACAAAGCTCTGTCTACCTTTTACTTAAATGTTCTTAAAAACCTGAGCTGCCAGGACACAAGGTATTGACTAAAGGTGCCTTTAGTGAGATGGGCATTTGTGACAGAGTGGGGTTGATACTGCCCCATGGAAATGAAGTGGAGCTAACTGAGGCTGAGCCAGTCTATGAAAGAGCTGAGTTTGTGGGATCCAAGCAAGATTGGCCAAGAGGCCTTCTGAATACATTGAGATGGTGGTAACTGGAAAGAATGCGCTTAATTTTGGGCTAACAAGACTGTGCTGCACCAATAGGGTGCTGCTCCTTGACATGTGTATCAGATACGGACATGCACATCCTGAAATCTCGTGGTAGTCTCCACGTGCGGCACATAGCAGGTTGTTTTGTAGAGAACCGTAGCAAACTGCAGAAAACTAAGGGTTAATATGCAGGCCAGCAAGTCTAAGTTATTAAAATTCCCTTCAAGATAATAGATTGGAAGAGCTTGCCCATTGTGCTAAAACGCCCAGTTAATTTGAGAGCCAAACAGATGGGAAGTTTTGAGAAGGTAGGAGAGAAAAGGAGATAACAGAAGCTGCAGTTACATACATAAGATCTGCTCTGAAATAACAGCTATATATGGAAATGATTTGCAGGATATTGCCCATATGCTTCCCAAACCTGCATCCTGGCTGCAGTGTTTTCAATTACATCCCCAAATGCTGTCACATCTTTTGTAGCGCTGTAGCTGAGAGGGGGTTTGAATGTGAAGCTGAGCATGCAGCAAGATTAATTTCAATCTTAAAAGCTGATGATCTTTCACAGAGGTGTGTAGCAGCACCAGGCCAGCATGGCTGCACACCTCTCCTTGAGCAGGCTGCAGGACCAGATTGCCTGTCCATTTGTAGCTGGGTGGCTCATACCATCCCACAGCAGCCTTGCTAGGGACATCGCGCAATGCATGTACCTGCTCTCCTAGTGGCAAAAGAAACATCAAGCCCCCATCTTCAGGGCCCTGTGCTGGTCTCCCCATCCCAGCTACATCTCCTTCCTGTGGCTTGAGTGACTCCATACTCCATACTCATCAGCTAGCTGGTTATGAGATACCAAGATTTTAGGTGGTTGTTTAGATTTAGCTTGACTAACTGCTTTGACAGATGCTTTTGAACATCTTGGCATAAAGGTAAAACCCCTTCCTTTTAGTCAGTTTGTGACACTTTAAGGACTTGTTTGGCTGTTCTTCCTTCCTTAAAATCTCCCAGATCTCATCTTCCATCCACATGTTCAGCTGTGGGATTTTTTTCCTTCTGTATACGCACTCCCCACTTCTGGAAGCAAAGGGAAACGGCTGCTTTTGTGTGACCCCCTCAAACACTGCGGGTATACAAGAACATTAAAGCAGCTTTACAAGGAACATGTTTTCTCACATGGGCGAAAAGTGAGGATGCAACAGACCCATCTTTTGTCCTCTGCTCTGTTGAAGTCCCTGTATAAGTCTTCATTCTTCTGTTTCTTATCTGTGAACAGGGGGCCGATGTCATTAACCTCACTGTTCTGGGTGGTTGGATAATAAAATGTCAAATCAAATTCAGTGAAGAAAAAAACCCAAAGTGGTGCACATTGTGGAAAAAATCAATCCTAACTCTACACTCAGCAATGGGTCACCAGCTACCTGTTAGCCTTTCAAGAGGAAGATGTTGGGGTTAAAATAGATAGTTCTGCCACAACATTGGCTTAATGATCAGTAGCAGTCCTAAAAGCAGGTGTAAGGTTAGCAATTGTTATGAAGAAATAGACAACAGCGTAGAAGTCATTATTATAGCACTGTATAAATCCATGACTCTCACCTCTTGAGCACTCCATATTTCTGGCAGGCTTACATCTGAATAACATTACCAGAAAAGATCCAAAGGACATATCAAGGACAATCAAAATATGAAAGAGCTTTAACACAGGGAGTGATCAAGAAGCTTAGGATTTTGCAAGCTAGAAAAGCAATGGCTGGGGGACTGTGAAATGAGTTCATGGTAGAGAATGATTGTTCAGTGTTTCTTCCAGGACTTCAAGTACTAGACTTCAGCAAGGAAAAACTATCACACAAAGACTTAAAGCAATTCAAGGAAGCATTTCTTTGCAGACTATATAGTTCAGCTATGGAAAGTCTTGATGCAGAATGTTGTAACCACTGAAAGTTTCCAAGCATTCAGAAAAAAATGGAAAAACCCACAAACAAAACAAATACGATGTGAAAAGCTAACTGTGATGACACTTCCGCATCTGAGGTCTCCTGAGCTTCAAGTACTTGCGCAGGGAGGGAGTGTTATTAAAGTCTGTAGCTTCTAGTTGAATTTCATGTGAACCCTTTCTTTTATTCTTACTCAGGTCTGTAAGAGAGCCTTTTATTCTCCCTATCAGTATTGTGGAGAGATGGCTAAACTGGTCTTTTCCCTCTGGGAAGGTCTGTGTGAGGACTATCTCACAGAGAGTGACCGCGACCTTCTGTTTGCAGGGTGGATGGCAATTCCTTTACTTCATGAAGAACTTTCTCTCTTGAAACCTTATCCTACAGTTCATAACTTGTGAAACTGATCTTTTCTGAAGAAGTGTTTTTTCCTATGGTTCTTGCACCTTTGAAAGGAAACTCAAGAAGAAAAATACAAGAGATCACAAAACAATTACTATTCACAGTGTGATTCAGCAGGAAACAGAAGGGCAAGAAGAAAAGAAAGTAAAAGAGAGATCTCTTGAGAAGGGGCTGAGGAGAGGAGGCAGGAAAGAACCCTCGTGTCCTGCAGGGAGGCCAGAATCACTTGCTTGTTTATTAATCTTATTATAACCTGAAAAGGTGAACTGTGAAGTTGGAAGTAACAAATGCCCAAGGACTCTTTGCAAGCTTATCAAAATCAGTCCACTTCATGCAACTTGGGACTGAATAGAGGCTCTTTCAGACTAAGGGAGTTGCAGATCACTCATTGGCCATAGTGGCCTGTCTCCGCTAAGTAGATTATGGCTTCATTCTCTCTTCTTTCTCAGATGAGTTTTGTCAGATACTTCCTAGTCACAATGTGGTATAATTAGGTTTCTGGCTGCTTTTTACCCTGGTCTAGCTAATAAAACCCTAGGCTAGGACTCGAGAGAACTGATTTATATGCTGAGTTCTGTAGCTGAGAGCCAGGAGGTCAATCAGTTCCTCATGGCTGTGTCTCAGTTTCTCCAGCTACTAAACAGAAAAGAAACTGCAGTTGGTTTAGAAGTGCTTTGAGATCAATGAGAGCAAAGAAGTGCCAGATAGTCTCTGGGCTAGCTGCCTGCACAACTGTGTGGCCCTGTTTTTTACAGTCTAGACAGGGTGCTTCTGTGGGTCTGCTGGGAGTTGCTGAAGACGTTGTACCACTATCTGTTCCTTTTTCCTTTCTTATCTTTCCAGGAGGGATGCCTGTCCTCACAGTTGTGGTGTTTCCCAAGCCTGTGCAAGATTTATGGTCTGCCTCATTGCTGGGAATGATTTAAATGAATCTCTGTTACTTTGCACTAAAATGAATTGGGAGCACTTGCATGAGCCACTCAGGTATGTTTAGCTGTGACGTGTTATAGCCAGTCAGGGCAGTGAGATCTTAAACTGCTCCAGTGAGGTCTGCCAGAGAACATTTGTCTCAGCCTTTTTTTCCATATATCTGTGCCATTAGTTGTATGACAGACCTCTCAGCTGATGCTGGAACAGACTTCAGTTCTCATAACTTTAACCCTTTACACTCAGCCATGTATCTCCAATGACAGTCTTTCTGGGGGCCTCTAGCTAAGTCTTTTTGAACTTGCATGTGTTCTATCTATGGCAAAATTCCCATTTGTCCTACATATCTGTCCTGCTTCCTATTTGGAAGTAGATTCTGAGGAGAAACAGGGAGCTGCTTAGCAGTGTAGGAAGCTTTGAGAAAAGCCATTGTGTGAAGTAGCTCAGAGGAGGAGAGCTGACAGAACACAAACCTGAAACTCGTTGATGCTTCCAAATGCATCTGAGAAGCTGTGGAAGCTCAGAGTTGAGTTGTCTCAAAGTGAGGGTACTGGGGCAATGGCCCAACCATGAGGTGCCAGAGCTGTCTTGAAATGTTTTTGCCTGGAGAACTAGCAGCAAAGCAACATAGAGCTTGGTCCAGGCTGCCACATGAGCCTAGAAACACAAACTTTTTCTCCCTCCTCCAAGTCAGAGCAGTGGGGAAGGCTGAGCTGCTCGGGTCTGTTGCTTCCTCATTCGAAACTACAAATGTCAGGGGTGGTGACAGGCAAGGCAGTGCCTTCTTGTGGCTTCTTGGCTGTGAAGGCAAAACTGGACTTTGTTGCTCCCTAGAAGAGGGGTGATGGCAGGGCTCACCTATAACAGACTTTTTTCTCTGCCAGAGCTCAAAGGCTTGTCTTGTATAATTGTTTGAGGAGAGCTGATTGATTATACACCTGCAGCCTAGGCTTGAGGTAAATACCCATGATAGGCAGAAGGGATCCTTTCTGTAGCTCCCCTGGGTACTTTCTCATTTAAAAAAAAAAATTAGATTACTCTGTCATTTGTAGTCATCTACTGAAATCAGATACTAAAGAAAAGTTGGAGTTTAGTGATGAGACCAGAAGACTGGGATTGAGGTTCCAAATAAGATATCAGGGTCCTGTTACTGTTCAAACCTGGAGAAGTATTGCACAACTTCTCCATTGTGATGCGCATGCATGTTATTTCTTCAAGTATGGTATGGTCGGTGAATGATTATTGTGTCAGTGATATTTATATAACTTCTTTTTCCAATATTGGAGCTTCCTTAAATTTTTTTCTACACAATTATCTTTGTACCTCCCTGTGTTGTAGCTCCTATTATTTAGAGGGTAACTGAGATGGGGAGGCTAAGCAGCTTAGTATTATTCTGTACAACGTAGAGCTTTCAAACATATTCTTCTGAAGCCATATGCAGACAAACACCCACCAAGCTGTCTCCATCTTCCTCTGGAAAAGAAAGAAATTCCCGCTGAGAAGTGATAAGAAGAGATCCTTGCAAAAAAACGGGCTGAGTAAAATGCAGCAGGACATGGGAGTGTTCTCATTGCTCCTCATTAGTGGAGGAATCTGTAAGGCACATCATAGCACACACAGGCTCATGTGACAGCTAGCGCACCTCCATGCTATAATACAGTCAAGCTGCGAGGACACAAAAGCGAGAAATTTGCCTTTATTCTCCTAATATTGTTTTCAGCAGGTTTTAACTTACGCAGTCTCTCAGAATATACTGACAACTGCTTTCAAAGATGAAATTTTAAGTGAGATCAAATTATTTTGTGCAGGAAGATTCTGTGGCTACATTTTCAAGTCAGAATTTTGAAGAATATGAAGCCAAAAAGCATTTATTTCCAATTTATCTATTTTAATGTAAAAAAATCCAACCAGACCACCCACAACCAAATCCAACCCTGGTCACTCTTTTCTACAGAAAGTAATAAATATTCGGTTTGAGACGGTATTTTTTTTTTTTCTGAGATTCAGCAGTGATTTATTCAGTTACAGGAAAGTATAAGGCTGCTGTTATTTACAGAAAAACAAAACAAATGTTTGTAGTAGAATCATAGATTTTTGTGCTCAGAAATGTGTCCAGTAAACACTGTAAAATATTGATACATACACCAAAGCAAGGAAAGAATAGAGGCTGACAGACTGTATGGAATAGCTGGTAAAAAGCTTGTAAAGAGTTTTGCATAGTATACATTTGACCTTAGTAAATGCATAAATAAAAATGCAGCAAGAAAACCTAGGAAGAATAAAACATCTACATCTTGTCTGCTCTGTTACCATGGACCTTTATCAGAAAAACATGTGTGTTTATCACAGATTCCAATTTCTAATGACTTCCTTGGTACAAAGGACCAGCAATACCATTCTTCAAAACAGTTGTCATCTCTCCAGTGAAATCCATAGGGATTTTACCTTTGCAAGACAGATAAGCTAATAATTAGTTTTACTAGAGTCTGCATAAGCTGTGTGTCATGAGCCAGTGAAATGAGGGAAATGTAAGCTGAAGGGAACTGCACTATATTTCTCTTAAAATCAGTAAGATTGACCCCAAGTGCTAGATTTGTCCCTGCATTGCATGCTTTAAAAAGTGGAATTTCTTTACCTGAGTTGTATACTTTGATCAGTGGGAGAAACACAGGTGTTTGGTATTTGTATTGGTAAGTATTAACCTACAAATAGGCTCTGTAGTGCTATTTTCCCACAAAATACAGTTATGGCAGGATGTAAAGGTGCAAAATTCTTGGGCTAATCAGAAATCTTGTCAAAATTAGAGTCTCGGTTGGTTTTGGTTTGTTTTATTTGATGTGGTTGTAGGTATCCTTTTTGTGAAAGAGAGTTTTGAAAGGTCTCAGTCCACTGAAGTCAAGGAATTAGTTGCCACTGACTTTACTCTGATGAGTGAAGGATGCCCCCATGGTCCAAAGGGCTTCAGCCTGGAAATTACTACTCAATCACACTCTTGCCTGGAGAAATGCACTGATCAAAAAATACTTGGAGCTCTGTCTCACTAATGCCTCTCTGTGAGTACCAAGTCAGAAAGCACTACTGATTTTCATCATTAAAGCTTGCCTCAGATCAGGAGGTGACAGCTCTGCTGTCAGAGAGCCAAGAAGCATTGATGCCATATATATTTATCTGCCTACAAATGGAAGAAACTACAGTAGAGTCATGTTTTTCCATTTATAGGTGGGTATCAAGGTTTCCAAAGCACACCGGAGTGTAAATGTGATGCATTTAAGTTACAGAGTTGAAGGTTAGTCAAGGCTAGTGAGACACCGCTTAGGCAGGAACAGAAGAGTAAGCACATTCCGAAGCAGAAAAAAGAACCCCAGCATCATGCCTCATAAATAGGCTGTCAGTGGCTTTTGTGTGTACGAGTCTCAGGGACCATTAAATGGGAATCCAAGCTCATATAATTAAAAAAAAAAAATTAAAATCAAACCCTTGTATTTTCATGCCATAACTCAAATATTTTCCTCCTTACTGTTTTCATTTGAAGTGTGGAAACTGAAATCTGTTTTCTAACACCCTCCTGCAAATAAAAACCTAAAATAAAAAAAAAACCAAGCAAAACAAAAAAATTGCTCTGTGTCCCAAAAAAGTATTTCACTTTGTTTTCTCTTGGGGCTACTGCCTGGGTTGGACCTGATTCAGTGCCCTGGATTTTAACACTGCAATGTGCTGCCATTCATTTTAATACTTTTTGGATCAAGCTCCCAGATGAAGACTTTCAAATTGGTTTTGCTGCTGGAGCTCAACCATTATATATTCAGAAACTCCACTGTGCTATTAGCTGTGAGGCTAGGATCCTGGATCTATGGCTGCACAATTATGGTGATAAATTAGCCAGCTGAGATCTGTGCCTGAGAAAAAAAGGAAATTGGGGATTTGGCAGGTGACCTGCCAGTTCCAGAAAAGGATGGGGGGGGGGGGAGGGAAAGGAAAAAAATGCTCAAAGAAAGAAATATTCAGATGTTTTCTATCTCACTTCTCCCTGACATATATGTTTTGCCAAAGCCCATATTGAACTACTGTGTTTTGAAAAAGACTTTTAAAGTATTTTTAAAAAAAGCAAATTTCAAGGATATTTCCAAACAAGTAACCATTTCAAAAGGAAAAATTTAAATGTTTTGTCACAGATTCTTAGACAGATTCAGAGCAAGCAGTCTGGTTCAGGGTAAGGATTTGTGACATGCTTGCTGATACTGTGAAATCTGCAGTCTTGTGGTAAAAAAAAACCCTTTGCTTGGCCTGGCTGGAAACAGAAGCACCCTGATTTCTTGTCACTAATGATAGGAACATTTTTTTTTGTTCATAGTGTCATGTCTGTTAATGATACAGGCACAGGGCTCTCAGCAGGCTTATTTTTCATAGGGTATTTTTGTTAATTCTACATAGAGTTAGATTTAGACATGAGCATCCTAATATCTTACCAAACTTGTAGGTCAATGACAGAGTAATTTATTATTAGTTAATAATTAATGTTGGGCACTTTCTTGCCAGAAGGGTTTAGAATCATACACTGGTTCAACTGCAGTCTCACTGCATCCCAAGTTGGGATGTGGTCAGCCAAAGTAGCACATTTTTCAGTCCCCATTAATGCACAAATCTATAAAAATGAAGCTCCTGTTAATACATGTGTTCCCCTCGCTATGATACATGAACGTGTTTGAGGAGTTGGGGTGTAGGGATGTATCTTCTGCAAAAAAGTAATTTTGTTAATTTTTAAAAATTTTTCAAATTACATTTTTGCCTTAATCTCAAGTTCCAAAAATCAGCACTGGCAGGTGTAGCAGTGGGTGTGAACAGTACATCAAGGTCTCTTGCCATAGCTCAAGTTTCAAAGTTGTTTGGTTTGTTGGCAGGAATGGCTAGAAGGTAAAGTATTTGATAACTTTCCAGTGCACTTTTATGATGTTGAACCTGCTGCAAGAAAACAGGGACTAGAAATGAGATCGTAATGATAGCATAGGTGAACAAAATTGAGGAATTAATTTGTATTGGACTTAGCAGATATGGGGGTATCCCCTGAAGATGACAATCATTTTTTTGCTGAGGTGTTTGGGCTGGTTTATTTACAGGGTTTTCTACTAAGCAAACTTAATGTGTTTAGGCCAAACATCTGCTTTAGGCCTTGGCCCTTGGGTTAATTCACCCCTAATTCTTGGCTCTGCCCCAGCACTGACATCTCAGGGCGGGGGCAAAGTGTCTGAGTTGCAGAGGCACAGAGGAAACAACACTGCTGGTATGAGTTTCCATTTGCGTGTTTCCATACTGGTACTAAAGTAGCCTCCATTAAACTGATTAAGTTTTTACCAAATTATTCAGCATGCTGAAAGGTTACCCAGTGTAGCTACTTATTAGTCACTTTTCAAATCATTAACAGGCTATTTATGACACCTTCATGTGCAGGTATAAAGCCTTCTGGAGGATTCCTCCGATTTAATTTCTCTAGCTTAAAGCCGAACAGAGAGAACAAAGGCAGAGCTTGCAGTCACTAATTAAGAGGATGAAGGAAGGCAGAGGGGATGCTGACAGGAGGTGACAGGCTCATTGAAAAGAAAAAGCTACATCCTGAGAATGGGGAGATATTATAGACAATTCTTTGAGGCTTGCTGAAGTGCAAAACTAATCCACAAGTATCTCACTACCTCTTTTTGTTAGAAACTGCTTTGTCCTTAACTATTTACTTAATACTGCACAAAAGCAGCTTATAATTTCACGTCGGAAATAATACTGAGTACAAATTCTGTTTTTCTTTGCCAAAGGACTTTGGTAGGACATGTAGTCCCTTGATTACCAAATGGTTCATGAGAAGCTGTCAAAGGAGCCAGGCTGGAAACAGGATTTCCTTGGTCCCATGAGCATGCTGTCTGAGGTTGACATACCACGCATGTCAAAGTCTTAGCAAACCTTGCTGTCCAGGTGGCCTGAGTGTCCTGGCCAAGTCCTCTAGCAGAGAGAGATTTCACTGGAGCAGAGTTGGCAATGAAAGAGCTTTGCTTTGCGGGGCAAATATGGGCTTTTCTGTTGGTGCCCAGGGGCTTTCTAACACCAAGCGCAGGAAGACAGAAGGAATTTCTGTGGTTCTGGCAAAACTTATTGCCATTGTGGTGTCACCTTCTCATGCATAAAGCCCCAATCAAAAAAAAAAAGTTATACATTTTAAACAATCCCCACTGCCCTAAAGAAATGAAGGAAAGGGAGAGTCACTGATCATTCACTTTGGCATGAACTCATTGTCAGCCTTTCTATAGCCCTCACCTGCTGTTCCTTTTCTCTGTGGTTACTTGATCTTTTCATTCCCCAGTTTTCCATCCTTCTTTTCGCTTCTCCCGTACTCCCCTGGTTTTTTTTAAATATTAAGTTGCTGGGGTTTGTGCAGCTGTAATGTTCAACAAAACAATTTTCTCAGCTGTAGACAAGGGAGCGATTCCCCCCTCTGGAGCTGCATTTCATTGGGAGTCACCAGGGACTTTGCAGCCACAATGCAAATGCATGTTTTTCAATTTCATTTTCCCTTCATTGTCTTTGCTGCCTCAGACCTGTGGCCAAGATGACTTCGATGTCAACACCAACACAATTGGGTGCTTGCTTGAAGCACCCAATTCCTGCTTGGGAGGCTGAAACCGCCACTACCCCAACCTGTGCCATTTGGTGGCAATTACTGCCTTCCTGAAAGTTTTGGCAGAACAGGATATACGTTGACTACTTGGCTGCTGCTTTTCTCAGCCCCGCTTGTTAAATGTGAATGAAAATGATAGTTTGTCAAGCTACAAAAAGCACAAGGATAGGTGCCCATCAGGCAACTGGGAGGTAGGTAACCCTGCATCTCCAGAGCTGGTCTT